>NC_136072.1:636901390-639301390 GCF_964261635.1 Lissotriton helveticus
CCTTTCAATTGTTTATCCAGAACATTTGGTTCAACAAGCATTTACGAGCTGCAGCCAAGCAGAAAGTCCGTACCTGTATGATATGCTGTCAGTTTAATCCAGGTAAAAGTGTTCCGGTGGAACAAGGTGGTTTCCAGCCTCCTGACCACCCTTTTGAGGTCCTCCAGATGGATTATATTCAGATGGAGCGATGTCGAGGTTTCAAGTATGTTCTTGTAGTTGTATGCGCTTTGTCCAGATGGACAGAAGCATATCCAGTCCCAGATTACACAGCCGCGACCACTGCCAAGCAGTTGGTTCGTGAGTTTTTCCCTCGATATGGACTCCCTAGAGTCGTATATTCTGATAACGGTCAGCCATTCTCATCTGAGTTGATGAAGCACGTTTCCCTGTTGTTGGGGTACCAGTGGAAGTTTCATTGTGTACGCCATCCTGAAGCAGCCGGTCTAGTCGAGAGACATAATCAGACTCTGAAAATCCGAATTGCCAAAATATGTAAAGATAAGGGTGTGGACTGGCTAGTAGCTCTGCCAGTTGCTTTGTTTTATATGCGCATGGTCGCACATTCCAGATCAGGTCTGTCCCCGTATGAGGTCGTATTCGGCCGGCCCCCTAACATGTGGGGTACTCCTAGACCCCGAAGTATTACTGATGTTTCATGTAATATGCTGACAGATTACCTAGCTTCCTTGATGTCTGCCCTCAACTCATGTCGTTCACAGGTTGCCGCCGCATTTCCAGACAATACCGAGGTGGCACCGCATGAAATCGTTCCAGGTTCGATGGTGCTCGTACGCAACTTTGACAGATCAAGTCCGCTGGAGCCACGTTGGAAGGAGCCACGTCAGGTCCTCCTCACCACCCGCACAGCTGTGAAATTGGAAGGACGCCGCGGCTGGGTGCACCTTTCGCACGTCAAGAAATTCTACGGATTAAAGCCGGTCTCTAAAAACATTTCCCAGGATATCAAGACTTGTCAAAACATTGTTCCTAAGGACTGTCCCGCAAATGACATTGACACAACCCCTCCCCTGTTAGAGAAAACTCCGCAGCAGGAGTATAAGCAAAAGCTAAGGTCTAGTAAAATAAGTCAGTCAGTTTGATTGTATAAGTCCTCCCCTAGGTGAAACGGTTAGACTGTTTCTGACATGTATAAAATAGACCCCCATAGTGAGAGAGTCAGTCAAAACTCAAACCGATGTATCGTTTTTCTAAGTTTCATATTATTCATCAGCATAATGATTTCCTGCACTAGTTACGCATTTTTCCTGTGTTTTCCAGTTCCTCATGTAAATAAGCCTTCTAATGTTACAGTAGAGCACACGTTTAGTGATCTGCCTCCTCACGAATATTCATACCGCCTCGCTATGCGTAACAATACATTTATCCGCATGTTACATTACTCACACCAGACCAGCAATGCCACTAATTGTTGGGTGTGTGGTCGACTCCCCCCTTTCCAGACGTCAAAGGGAGTTCTGCCACTTTTTCCTTATCCTTTTTCACATAATGGTTCGTGTGGAGCATGGTCCACGTTAACGTCATCCTCAACAGATATGTCTTTTCTTAACAGTACATGTTTCCCAGACAAGCAAGGTCTCCCCCACAGAACAGGTTTAGATCTAGAAAATGAAGTGTACAATTTAGGTAATTATTCGTCGAATTTTATGGTCCTGAATGTTCAGTCTGATACTACTCCAGACTCACCTGCTATTTCAGTATTACCAGTCAAAGGCGAATTATGTGTCCGAAATTATGGTTCTGTACACGTAGGACATAGTGATTGTACTACTATTATCCAGTATAGTGACAGTGGGAAATCTATTTTTAAAGCTTCACGTCATTCTTATTTTGTTTGTGGTCAAACTGCATATGCTCGTCTGCCCCTCGATTGGGAGGGAACCTGTTACATTGCCTTCCTACTGCCACCTGTTTTCCTAGCCCCACCTGACTACCATAGGAATTCCTTCCTAGTACATACTAGACACAAGAGAAACCTCCCGATTGTCGATTATACTGAAACTGCTGCAGAGCAATTCATTGATATTGATAAAGGTGTGTTCCCTTATTTAGGTACAGTCGTAAACAGTAAGCTAATCCGTAGGTTAACAAGAACCCTTGAAGCTGTAGTAGATGAGACTGCCTCCGCTCTAGGTAACTTAACCGAAGAGCAATCCTTTATGAGAATTGTTGTGCTCCAGAATCGTCTCGTCCTTGACGTCATACTGGCCGATAGGGGCGGGGCCTGTAGAGTCATCGGATCCAGTTGTTGCATTTTCATTCCAAATAACGCGCCGTCTGTTTATACAGCTATAACCAGACTTCATAAAATTGCCCATCTATTACACCAGGATCCAGGCACCTGGACATGGTCCGGTTGGTTCTGGAATATAATTTCCGCCTGGGGATGGAAAGTCCTGTCCTTTCTAGGTATCGCAGTAGCGATCATATTCAGCTGCTGCCTCTGTATACAATGTGGCCCTGCGATTTGCGGCATGTGTGCTACCACTTGTATTCCTAGTCCCAAGCCCCGTTCTAAATCCCGTTCCAAGACAATTCGAGATGAACAAATGGTACTGTATGAAATGATAGATGGTATCATGAATATTGATGTTTCCTGATGGAAACGTAGTGACAAGGAGGGAATGTGGAAAAGTAAATTTTGCCATGTTCTGTGTCTCTACGTGTCATCCATCATATGTTATGTGTGCATGACCAATATGCATATGTTATTCCCCATGTCCGATTCAAGACGCAATTACAGTTGTGTCCTCCTCTAGTATGCCAGTTTCCAGTCCTCGTGAATACTACGAATATCAGGCTTATGTAAAGCTACGTTGCCACGTTTCTCAGTGTGCACGTTATTTCATTATAAAGTCCCCGTTTCCAGGCCTCAACAGGGCCCGGACATCAGATTCAGCTCCTGTCTCCTGAGCCTCGCTGAGGAGCGATCCAGCCCCCACCTGTATCCTCGACCTTTCACTTACTTCCTGCCTCGCAGTGCCCGGTGCAGCTTGGCTCTGCCTCTGAGTCTGCCAAGACTATGTTGTGATTCCAGCTATCAGTTTAGTCCTCCTTCTCTGCATTCCTAAGCTACTGAACTACATCAATAGTTTCCGTCATTGTCTAGCCTATGCGGCTCCATGTTAAGAGAAATACTGTATTTAATGGTCATTTAATATTCTTCATCACGCACTACATGTAGAATAAATGCATGCTCTAGTCTTAGAGTCAGTTAGCTTTTCCCCTCATGACTTCTAGTTTATATCAACATGTTCCCTAAACATCAGATACTAGATAGGGTTTAGGTACATGTCGCTCCGACCCTCCAGACTTTAGTCTCTGCTCCTAGCACAGAGTTCATAGCCCCCAGCTTCTCCTCGTAACACGTCATTGCCAGTTTGCGCGCACCACCAGGTTAGAGGTCCCGGCTCCTTAGGTAGCCTCCTCCATGGTTCCCGCCCATTCATGACATATTCTGTTACGTTTGCATCACATGTCTGAGTTACACCTTCTTTTTACTCTTATCTTTCGCGACTGCTACGCGTCACGCCTTCTGCTCCACCCACTGCTACGCCTACTGCAATGTAATGCTATGTGTTTGCGTTATGTATATATGCTCATGTATTGTTATTAAAAGCCAGCGCGCTCATCCCAGACCCAGCCCCAGCAGCTGCTGGGCCCTGTCATCCTATTCCTATGCAGGTTGTCCTGTTCCTGTCCTTATGCTGTATTAAACCTGCAGAAACTCCTACTACCTCGAATCTTGACTCTTATTTATTGAGCTATCTGTTATGATATATGTCTAGTCAAAAATAGGGTATTATTTATTTATTTACCACACAAGGAAACATTAAAGTCCTTCCTAGGACTAAGCGAATACTGTTCCAAGTTTGTACAAGCATATGCCACCAAAGTTGAACCACTGAGAAAACTTCTCAGAAAAAACGTGAGTTACCAATGGACAGAATACCAAGATAAGTCTTTCAATGAAATCAAGAATGACATTGCCAAAGCACCTGCCTTAAAACCATATGACCCAGAATTAGACAACGTCATCACAGTAGATGCCAGCGCCAAAGGCATAGGCGCAGTTTTCGGTCAGAAACAAGGGAAGTAGGAAAACACAATAGCTTTCATTTCCAGGAGGTTAAGTGAGGCCGAGACAAGCTATAGCACTATTGAGCGGGAAACACTTGCATGTGTTTGGGCAGTGCAAAGACTCAAAAGTTACCTGTGGGGAAAAAGTTTTGAAATTATCACAGACCACAAACCATTGATTTACATGATGGATGGGGAAGGGCGTGGCAATGGCAAAGCGAGTTCTAGATTGATAAGATTAATGTCAAAATTGCTAGAGTATACCTTCACCATACATCACATAAAGGGGGCTATGAATTGCAGAGCTGACTGCTTATCACGATTGCCAATGAAGGGTCCTTCTGACACCACTCTTGACGAAACTGAATGCGTTGTAGCATGTATCGATGCCACAGAAATGTGCAACGGGTCAGTAACAGAGGAAGAATGGTTGAAGTGCCAGGAAGAAGATAAAATAATGGAAAGGGTGTTGAGTCATGTGAAAACAAAGTGGCCACCAGTCAGAAATCTTCATAAAGAGTTGAGAAGCTTCCAACAAGTTAGCGATGAGTTGACTATCGAAGGAGGGTTCCTGAAAAGATGTGACCTGTTTGTACCACCTGCAAACATTAGACCAAAGTTAATATCTTTAGCTCACAAGGGCCATCCCGGAAGTAGCGCAACGAAAAGTCTGTTAACAAAGCACTACTGGTGGCCGGGAATGGACAACGATGTGTGCAGCTTCATTGACAGATGTGTACAGTGTCTGAAAGCAGATAAGCACTGGAAGACCCGTAAAGGAGAATTGCAGATGGTGGACATACCAGAGGAACCTTGGTCGAAAATAGCAATTGACTTTGCAGGGCCATTTAATTTGCTACCAGAATACGAAAGGTACTGAAGAACCGGGTTATTTAGGACCCTGCGGCGCCAGGGGCACGCCCAAAGTCTTCGGGGTCACCTATCTTAGAATACAGAGACACAGGATACTTCTGAGTGGCGTCAAAGATCACATTTATTGGCTGCAGCCAGTAACAGAAGTCCTAGAAATCATCACGGTATGAGTTCTCAGGAGACTGCTCAATTTTACAAGGCAAGTCATCCCTTTTTATGCCAAAAACTAGCAGCCCGTCCCGACGTTGTCCGGGAGCAACCAGGCTTCTGGGCCCCCGCCCGCCCCGACGTTGTCTCAGGCTTCAGGGACCCCGCCCGCCCCGACGTTGTCCGTGGTTCCCCCGGAGCGCACCCGCCACTTTCAAGGCCCCCAATGAGCCACACATGGGTCGCTTCACCTACCTCAGCCGCTGCTCCTCCCCACCTGTCCGCCGCTCCTCACCGCCTGTCCGCCGCTTCTCCCCACTCTCATGTCCGCCGCTCCTCCTCGCGCTCCTGTACGCCGCTCCTCCCCGCGCTCCTGATGTCAGCACGCACGTCGCGGCCGGCGCTACTTCCAAGGGACTACTTTTTTTTTAATCGTAAATATTTTAAAGAACGTATATTTTATTTTTTTATATAGCCTATGTCCATCTGCAGACCCTGACAATTACAACGATGTATCGGGTGTTTGAATTGGTGCTGTGGTTCCTGAGTTTACCCGCCTCAAAGGTTCAAAGTTCTCTCTTTATAATAGTAGTATAGATCACATTCCAGACAAATACCTAACATTTACAAACTGTCCAATCACATGTATCCACACCAGAGGTTGGGCGCCAACTGAAGAACCGGGTTATTTAGGAGCCGGCGGCGCCAGGGGCACGCCCAAAGTCTTCGGGTTCACCTGTCTTAGAATACAGAGATACGGGATACTTCTGAGTGGCGTCAAAGATCAAATTTATTGGCTGCAGCCAGCAACAGAAGTCCTAGAAATCATCACGGTATGAGTTCTCAGGAGACTGCTCAATTTTACAAAGCAAGTCATCCCTTTTTATGCCAAAACTCACATTCCAGACAAATACCTAACATTTACAAACTGTCCAATCACATGTATCCACACCAGAGGTATCGCATGACGGTAAAACCCACTTTTCAGTTGCCCAGCCCATGATAAATCATCGGTCAAACCCAACATTCTTCTTTAGACAGGTCGAACAAACGCATAATAAAAAAGGCCACAACCCAATCATAAATAGACCATAAAGAAAGGAGCAGAAACAGGTGAGAGTAGGATAAGGGATATTTGTGTGCAGTAAAACTTTATGATGTCCTGTGCTCTGATCCTTAATCTTGATCAGCTAAAGGGCAGGAACTGGTTTAACAAGGTCAGCTTCAGGCAACAGGGTCAGTTCACTCAGGTCAAACAGGAGTCAACACGAACTCGAGCTAAGGTGTACATGTCCTTAAAAGACTAGTTCAGCCACAGTCATCGGCCTATGTGAGGGCAACCACAAAATGGCTGCCATACACAAAATGGAACCCAAGGGTTCAGAACGAAATCCCTAAATATGTAGTGAATCCATCGGTCTAACATGACGAAAACACTCATACTTGCCACACTAACTAGTTACGGTTCGCGAATGCCAAATTCGTAACGAAACCATGACCTTTATGAAACGGGTTCAGATTTCACGGAACCTCAGACCCTCCTTTTGCCCTTACATAGGCAATAACCTAAACTCACGTCAATCTGAGTCCAGGTCTATATTAATCAGGAACCAGGGTCAATGGCGTGTCCTGAATCTTCAGATGCTTGAGGAAGTGTATCGTAAACCTGTTGGTGTAAGACACGCAATTTAGCCGTCAAATCATACAAGTAGTCAACCAGCACGGGATGTTCAATCTCGCTAAACTTTGTTGGCCTCGGCACTCCCCATACACAGCCGCGGGCCGTGGAGGGAGTTACGGTGGGGCAGGGAGGCGGGGAGGGGGAGGGCCATTGTGCGATGCAGTGCGCGCTACGAAATTCGTTTTAATAATTAAATTGTGTACTTACCTGCAATAATCCATATGCCAGTTTTTAGGTCCCTCCACCCTGCCCCTCCCCCTCCCCGCCTCCCTGCCCCACCGTAACTCCCTCCACGGCCCGCGGCTGCCCATACATTTGCCGGGCGGCCAAACATGATCTCTAAGACCAATTCGGGAATGCACTGTAGTCCTTGTTGACAAATGTGCCAACGGCAAAGCATCGGGCCATTGAAGACCAGAGCTCGCCTGAATCTTGGCTAGTTTCAGCTTCAGAGTGCCATTATAGCACTCGACTAGGCCAGCTGATTGGGGGTGATTTGCAGCATGGTATTTTTGCCTAATGCCCAAACCTTCACACACTCTCTTCATGACTTGACCCACAAATTCACTTCCATTATCACTCCATACCATCCTTGGCAATCCGAATCTGGGGAAAAATTCCTTGAGTAGGGCTTTAGCTGTGGACAAGGCAGTATTATCTTTCAGGGGGTATGTCTCTACCCATCTCGAAAAGGCACAAACAACTACAAGGACGTATTTTAGATTATTACACCTTTCCATGTGTATGAAATCCAATTGTAGCACCTCGAACGGATACGTCGGAGGCGCAAAGTGACCAGCTGGAGTTGGAGTTCCCTTGCCAGGATTATACAGCAGACAAACCATGCAGTTCTTGACCAGATTATCCGCACACTTAGGAATTCCAGCATTCCAGCATTCTGCCATACTGGAGCCAACAACTTACAAATCCCTTTCGCACTAATGTGAGCCATTCCATGCGCCATCGTAACCACTGCAAGCACATACGCATCAGGTAACAACCATCGCTGATGTTCTGACAACTCAGCCCAACAACCAGTCGAATCCAATTTTCCCTTACTCTCTCTCCACACACTCAATTCTTTCTCCGTAGCTTCAGCCTGAATTGACTTCACACTCTCTATCGTATCTTCACACATTCGTCTATCCAGAACCCATCTTGCTGGGCCCGCAACATACATTCGAGTCGTCACATCTTTCGCGCTTCTTTCACAACTTCATCCGCAAATGCATTACCACGATCAACATCATCCGTAACCTTCCGGTGAGCACTACACTTCACAATCGCAACTCGCTTCGGCAAAGTAAGTGACTCAAGAAGCTCATTCACCAACTGCCCATGTTGGATCTTAGTCCCATGGGATGTGAGAAATCCCCTTTCTTCCCACAAACGTCCAAAACTGTGTGCAACACCAAACGCGTACTGGCTATCGGTATACACATTCACTCTCTTTCCCTCAGACAAAATACACGCTCTCGTTAATGCAATCAATTCCGCTGCTTGTGCCGAATTATGGCTCACTCGTGCAGTTTCAACAATTGTGCATAATGTCGTCACGGCATATGCTGCAGTCGTATCCCCATTCGGGAGCTTGTAGGATGACCCATCAACCCATAGCGTACCATCAGGATCCGAAAGAGGAGTGTCTTTCAGATCGACTCTACCCTTTATTTCCTCTTCCGTCCTATGAAAACAATCATGCTGCTCCTGACCATCGGGATCCACAGAAATGGGCAACAATGTCGCTGGATTCAATATATTACACCGCTTGATGTGCACATGACTAGCCAAAAGCGTCAACTCATAGCCCGACAATCTCGCACTAGTAAGGTGCTGAGTCTTGGTTCTATTTAACAAAGTATCCACTGCATGTGGAACCATCACAATCAACGTGTTATCCATCACCAACCCAGCAGACTGTCGGATAGAAACAGCCGCTGCTGCTGTAGCTCTTATGCAACTTGGCAATGCTCTGGCTACCGGATCTAAAGTCGATGAGAAATACGCACATGGACGCTGTTTATCACTGAATTGTTGAGTCAAAACTGACAATGCACAACCCTCTGTCTCGATGACATAGAGTGTAAAAGGCTTACTGTAGTCAGGAGTACCCAACACTGGAGCAGAACACAACGCATCACGCAACTCAGAAAAACTTTTCTGACAATCATCAGACCAAGGAAGAGGGTTCGGTATATCCTTACAAGTCAATGCCAACAGAGGTTTTGCCAACAAAGAAAAGTTCGGTATCCACTGTCCACAATATGACGTGATACCCAGAAAAGAGGTACCTCTCTCTGCGTATTTGGCACAGTCATTTGAGCAATCGCTTGAATTCGTTCTGGGGTCAACCTTCTTCCCTCCTTTGACAAGAGATGACCTAAGTAGGTCACTTCTTGGCGACAATACTGCAACTTTGAAGGTGACACTTTATGGTGCAGGTCAGACAAATGTCGCAACAAAGAAATAGTAGCTGTTTTACAAGTTTCCACATCATCAGCAGCCACTAATAAATCGTCAACATACTGAATAAGAGCAGTACCAGCAGGCAACACAAGAGTATCAAGCTGAGTTTTCAAAGCCTGGCTGTAAATGGAAGGACTTTCGCAATAGCCTTGAGGAGCGCGTTTAAACCGGAAGCTTCGGCCTCCTAAAGAAAAGCCGAAAATATCTCTACTCTCTTCGGCAATTGGAATACTGAAGAAAGCATTCTTCAGATCTATAACCGAAAACCAGGCAGCTGAAGCAGGAATCAAAGTCAGTAAAGCAGTATTGTCCGGAACAACAGGAAACTGTGGCACGACAATTTTATTAACCTCTCGAAGGTCGATCACAAACCTGTAGACAGGTGGCTGAGAAGAGTCAGTGCGCTTCAGGACAGGCAAAACAGGACTGTTACACACATTACCTCTCGTTTCTTCAATCACACCTTGCTCAATCAAATCATAAATGATTGCTAAATGCGCTCTTTCACCATCGCTAGAAATCCTATATTGGAGGATGCGTGGCAATTTAACATTCGCTTTAAGCGTTACAACATAAGGTGGAATCTCCAAAAGACCCACATCATTAGGACCAGTAGCCCAAAGAGTATCAGGGAGAGAACGCAATTCCGGTGGAAGCCGATCTTTAGACAAATACATCGGAGAGATCACTTTCTTACCCAATGTAAGCTGTACTCCCGAAGGAGAACAATGCAATGTTGCATGCAACCTTTTCAACAAATCCAAACCCAACAAATTCTCACCACAACCTGTCGTTAAAATGAAAGGTGCTTCCAACTCACAAGGCCCTATAGAAAGAGACAAGGGGCTAGAAAAATGGGTTACGAACTGGGGCGCCAGAGAATCCTACCGAGACATTCGTTAAGCCAGTCAAAGGTGCGCCAGGGGGTTTAGAGTGCATGATAGAACTCTTCGCTGCACCAGTATCCAAAAGAAAAGGCTCTACCACACCCGATGTGGCTACTGCAACATAAGGGCCACTCTGATCTACTGGAACCGACACTACTCCCTCACTTTGTCCAAGGCTGTCCTAGCAATCATTATAATCAGCATTCTCACTCTCAACATAATAGTCATCAGCATAGTACTGAGTCGACTGACCAGATGCAATTTTCTGTTGATCAAAATAATTCATAGAATTTTGTGGGGGAAAGGAACATTCGTTCTGAGGAAACACACCACGTCCTCTACCCCTTGACACTTGCTGGAAACCACCACGACCCCTCGGGGCCGGTATACCACTTGCGCGCTGAAGTAGAACAGGACACTCATTTTTATAATGACCTTCCTCCCTACAATACGCACACTGATTCAAGCCCAGAGGTGGCCTTGGAGGGAAATACCCAGCTTTCTGTTGCAATCTCTGAAACGATGGAGGTTGCTGAAACTGTGGGAACACAACGCATCACGCAACTCAGAAAAACTTTTCTGACAATCATCAGACCAAGGAAGAGGGTTCGGTATATCCTTACAAGTCAATGCCAACAGAGGTTTTGCCAACAAAGAAAAGTTCGGTATCCACTGTCCACAATATGACGTGATACCCAGAAAAGAGGTACCTCTCTCTGCGTATTTGGCACAGTCATTTGAGCAATCGCTTGAATTCGTTCTGGGGTCAACCTTCTTCCCTCCTTTGACAAGAGATGACCTAAGTAGGTCACTTCTTGGCGACAATACTGCAACTTTGAAGGTGACACTTTATGGTGCAGGTCAGACAAATGTCGCAACAAAGAAATAGTAGCTGTTTTACAAGTTTCCACATCATCAGCAGCCACTAATAAATCGTCAACATACTGAATAAGAGCAGTACCAGCAGGCAACACAAGAGTATCAAGCTGAGTTTTCAAAGCCTCGCTGTAAATGGAAGGACTTTCGCAATAGCCTTGAGGAGCGCGTTTAAACCGGAAGCTTCGGCCTCCTAAAGAAAAGCCGAAAATATCTCTACTCTCTTCGGCAATTGGAATACTGAAGAAAGCATTCTTCAGATCTATAACCGAAAACCAGGCAGCTGAAGCAGGAATCAAAGTCAGTAAAGCAGTATTGTCCGGAACAACAGGAAACTGTGGCACGACAATTTTATTAACCTCTCGAAGGTCGATCACAAACCTGTAGACAGGTGGCTGAGAAGAGTCAGTGCGCTTCAGGACAGGCAAAACAGGACTGTTACACACATTACCTCTCGTTTCTTCAATCACACCTTGCTCAATCAAATCATAAATGATTGCTAAATGCGCTCTTTCACCATCGCTAGAAATCCTATATTGGAGGATGCGTGGCAATTTAACATTCGCTTTAAGCGTTACAACATAAGGTGGAATCTCCAAAAGACCCACATCATTAGGACCAGTAGCCCAAAGAGTATCAGGGAGAGAACGCAATTCCGGTGGAAGCCGATCTTTAGACAAATACATCGGAGAGATCACTTTCTTACCCAATGTAAGCTGTACTCCCGAAGGAGAACAATGCAATGTTGCATGCAACCTTTTCAACAAATCCAAACCCAACAAATTCTCACCACAACCTGTCGTTAAAATGAAAGGTGCTTCCAACTCACAAGGCCCTATAGAAAGAGACAAGGGGCTAGAAAAATGGGTTACGAACTGGGGCGCCAGAGAATCCTACCGAGACATTCGTTAAGCCAGTCAAAGGTGCGCCAGGGGGTTTAGAGTGCATGATAGAACTCTTCGCTGCACCAGTATCCAAAAGAAAAGGCTCTACCACACCCGATGTGGCTACTGCAACATAAGGGCCACTCTGATCTACTGGAACCGACACTACTCCCTCACTTTGTCCAAGGCTGTCCTAGCAATCATTATAATCAGCATTCTCACTCTCAACATAATAGTCATCAGCATAGTACTGAGTCGACTGACCAGATGCAATTTTCTGTTGATCAAAATAATTCATAGAATTTTGTGGGGGAAAGGAACATTCGTTCTGAGGAAACACACCACGTCCTCTACCCCTTGACACTTGCTGGAAACCACCACGACCCCTCGGGGCCGGTATACCACTTGCGCGCTGAAGTAGAACAGGACACTCATTTTTATAATGACCTTCCTCCCTACAATACGCACACTGATTCAAGCCCAGAGGTGGCCTTGGAGGGAAATACCCAGCTTTCTGTTGCAATCTCTGAAACGATGGAGGTTGCTGAAACTGTGGGCGTTGCTGTAACTCTTGTTGATTTGAGCGAGGCGGATACGCCTGCTGCAAAAGAACCTTTGTCTTTAAGTCTTTTGTCTTTTTCTCTACTCTTTCTTTCTCGTCCTTATCCCTATTCTCGTAGTACTGTGCAGTCGCCAATATCTGGGCCGACGAGGAAACAGCCCAAGAACTCTCAGAATCTTTCAACTTATTACACAGTTCAGGAAGTAAGTTAAAGACAAACTTATCTACGAACAATCTTTGGCCACCTTCCGTACTCATATCCTGACCACTGTGATCTATAAATGTCTCTTCAAACCGAGTGAAGAAATCAGATACACTTTCGTCCTTCTTCTGTTTACATGCTGCTAACTTGTCCCAATTTACTCGTAACGCTGGCATCATCGTTTTCATAAGATCTATAATTCTACCAGGTAGATCTGCCACTAGAGGCTCAGGCTTAGCTCCACCAACCTGTCTACCATCCTCAGCAGCGATATTCACCCATGTATCACCTAACTCAATCGCATGATCCTCATGACGAATTTTTGCCCATAGAGGTTGAGGTACTACATTACCCAACAGCATATCTATGTCGGCTAAGTTCATGATGCATGCGTCAACTGTCTGGGACAATTCTTTGTAATAGCCAGCTGGATTCTTACGGGGATCAGGTGAAGAATGTTTAAGGGTCAAAACTTCTACTCTCTTCCATGGCACATGCACCCATACTCTCTGAAAATGAGGCAGAACAGGCGGTTTAGCGTTTGCGTTCCCTTCTCTCCAAACTGGGGGAACCTCTCTCATTGGATATTGTCGTACTTTTCTCCTAACAGAAGGATCAGACTCAAACAGTCGATGAGAAGGGGAATCGCTCCTAAACAAAAGCACCATCGCAATCGCATCCTCAATTCCGGGACCCACTATCGTCCCTTTCGCAAACTCAGACTGGACATTTAGTAATTCTACCGGGACTGAACCCAAATCACTATCTGCCCATTCCTCACGGAGGAAAGTACACATTACATCAAACACATATCTCTGCTTGGGTGCTTCCCACTGCAGGAAGACATCCATAACTGACTCTAAATTATACCTTGGAACATTCGAAATCCACCTGCGAGCCAAAAGGTCTAACACGGCCCGTTCTTCGGGACCAGGAAGCTGGCTACGTAATTGTTTACGTGCAGAAACAGGGGTCATACTCAAAGACCCAAAGAAAGTAGACAAAAGACCAGTAACAGTATCAGTCATTCTTTGTCGAGCAGAAGGAGAAGCTGTCATAAGGACAGGAGACAAAGTATTTTGAGGTGATAGAAACGTAGCAGTAGAAGGGAGAGAAATCGAAGGTACCGGAGAGTTAGATGAAGAAGTTTGAGGCAGAACTGATAGCAAAGTCGGCGGCCCCAGAGGAGGCTGCGCCGTAGGAGGAGGAACTAACTGGGGAGGAGCTGGCTGTGGAGCAGGTCCAGGAGGTGGAACAACTAGAGGTGGAAGAGGTGCCGTAGCACTCTGTGCATAAGGGGGTGGTAATCTCAATAGATGCGACATTAAAGGGTCCTTTTCAGGGTCCTTTGTCGCCTTCTCAAGGAGAGGTGGCAACGCTGGATAACATTTATCAATAGCCATATTATGTTGCCTATCTGACACCTCAATTGCTTTATCTTCTTCGTTTTCTTTAAACTGCCTAGCAGCTTGCATTATTGATACATCCTTTTCTCTTTTGTCTCTTTTAGCTTGTTTAATTTCTCGTTGTCTGGCTTCTTTACGCCAAAGGCGAAAGGAGTCAAACATTGCCGGCCGGGCTTTCTTCCTAAATAATTTCGTTTCTAAATTATCTAAAATCTCAGTATCAAAACTACCATATTGGGGCCATCGTAAAACCCCATCTTTCCTAATGTAACGGACCCACACTTCATTAAATGTAAAGGGGCCCACACCATATTTAGAGTAAAGTTCATAAGTCGGAGTTCCAACTGGAGGTATCGGACATGAATCCTCCAATCGGGAATCCCTGTTACAACAATTATCTACAATGATAGTCTCGCAAATATACGAGTCCCTCGGCTTTGGAAATTGCAATTTTCAAATCAAAACTAAGGACCAAACAAACTAAGAACCAAAGAACCAAAAACTAAGGACTGGGAGCGACCCACTTACAGTTAACTGAAGTATCAGTCACGTCACCAGAAGACCTGTCTATCGTCTCGCCTTACAAAGATGCACAAAGGGGGGTCCAAGACAGGGCAGCAGTCAGGGCAGCGGTCCTTCGTAGCCGTCTAGAAAGCGGGAAACCTCGCAGCAAAGACCTTCAGTCCACGTTCGATATACCGGGGTCGATGGAGTGGGGGCCCTCTTCCGGAATTTCCTCACGAAGCTCCTCACAATCTTCAGGCTTGGACCGGTACCGCTTGATGTCGCCCTGCGTTGGGCGCCAACTGAAGAACCGGGTTATTTAGGACCTGGCGGCGCCAGGGGCACGCCCAAAGTCTTCGGGTTCACCTGTCTTAGAATACAGAGATACGGGATACTTCTGAGTGGCGTCAAAAATCAAATTTATTGGCTGCAGCCAGCAACAGAAGTCCTAGAAATCATCACGGTATGAGTTCTCAGGAGACTGCTCAATTTTACAAAGCAAGTCATCCCTTTTTATGCCAAAACTCACATTCCAGACAAATACCTAACATTTACAAACTGTCCAATCACATGTATCCACACCAGAGGTATCGCATGACGGTAAAACCCACTTTTCAGTTGCCCAGCCCATGATCAATCATCGGTCAAACCCAACATTCTTCTTTAGACAGGTCGAACGAACCCATAATAAAAAAGGCCACAACCCAATCATAAATAGACCATAAAGAAAGGAGCAGAACCAGGTGAGAGTAGGATAAGGCATATTTGTGTGCAGTAAAACTTTATGATGTCCTGTGCTCTGATCCTTAATCTTGATCAGCTAAAGGGCAGGAACTGGTTTAACAAGGTCAGCTTCAGGCAACAGGGTCAGTTCACTCAGGTCAAACAGGAGTCAGCACAAACTCGAGCTAAGGTGTACATGTCCTTAAAAGACTAGTTCAGCCACAGTCATCGGCCTATGTGAGGGCAACCACAACATGGCTGCCATACACAAAATGGAACCCAAGGGTTCAGAACGAAATCCCTAAATATGTAGTGAATCCATCGGTCTAACATGACGAAAACACTCATACTTGCCGCACTAACTAGTTACGGTTCGCTAATGGCAAATTCGTAACGAAACCATGACCTTTATGAAACGGGTTCAGAATTCACGGAACCTCAGTACATGATAGTTCTATCAGACTATTATTCGAAATGGGTTTATTTGAAGTTTGTGAAAAATGTGACCACAGAAAATGTGATAAAGTATCTTAAGAAAATCTTTGCTATAGAAGGCCAACCAAAAACCATGGTGTCTGACAATGGAACTCAGCTAGTGTCAAAGCAAATGACGGAGTTTTTGGAAAATATAGGTGTAAGGCAAGAAAAAACACCTCTTTACAGCCCAAAAAGTAATGGCCAAGTTGAGCGCATGAACAAATTATTGAAGGAAGGCATTCAATTGGCAATTGCTTCTAAGTTAAACATCAAAAGTTTTCTAAGAGATAAAGTAAGCAGGTATAATATCACACCTAACGATACTACAAAATTCACCCCATTTTACTTAATGAGAGGAAGGTGGTGCAAAAGTGAACTGACTCCCACATTTGGGAATGGATACAAAAATGATGTGTCTACGGAGAGCATAGATGACAAAACACTCAATGTGAGGGAGAACATTGTGAATAAACAGTTAAAGACTAAAAAATATTCTGATGAAGTCAATAAAGTAAGGAGCAAGGAGGTGGAAAAAGGAGACTGGATTCTAGTAAGGAAACCATTCAAAGTGAACAAAGGAGAATCTGTTTTCAGTAGACCAGAACAAGTGAGCAGGGCATCCAAAGGGGCAGTATATATAGATGGAAAAGGATGGCGCAGCAAGGACGATGTTGTAAGATTAAAAAAAGGTCAGGAATCGCTGATAATGAAAGGAATGGAGGATGAGGAAAGCCAATTGGATGACAGCATTCTGGAATGGGATGAAGTGCCTGTGCACCACAGTGATCAAATAATCAACGACAATGTCAGTACTCAAGGACAAGAGGAAGAGAGAAACACAAGTATGGATGGTGGACACGAGAACATAGAAGGAAGATCATGTGTTTTGAAGGGATCCAAAGAGAGAGAGGGTTGCAAAAGAAATGAGAATGTATTGGACAACAGACATGTTGACATACGCACCCATACTAGGTCTGGTAGTGAAATATGTATTTCCAAACGTTATGACAGTTATGTATTGGAATGATTATCCTGTACCACCCTGTGACAGTTATCTGTGATAAGATATTTCGTTTTGTTCATATTGAGGAAGGGAGATGTTGTATATGTATTTCTTCCGTTGCCATGGTTGCTCTTATACCTCTACTATGTTTACTGTGTCACGTCACATAATTCCATCATGGAATCCTCCGATGGTATTTATGTGACGTCACACATTCCACTCGAGCATTCAGCTGTTCCGCTTTGATGATCGCTGACGTTGCTGCCGGTTCTTTGTGAGCCTTATGGTTATATCTAATAAATACTTAAACCAACATTCAAGTGTCAGGCTTTGACTACAACACTGTGGCATTTCCCTACGTCTGAAACCACTATTCACAAGCCCAGATAAAAAGTGTGATGGCCATGAAGTAGAAATATTTTATTTTGCAGTTAACTCATTTGTGGCATTAGAACGGGGTCAGAAAACACAGTGCTTCTGCTTCCAGAGCTGGTATGGATGACCCATGCATATATCAATCCAGTTCGGATCTTGCAAATCACAGTAATAAGGCGAGTTAGTCCAGTCCGTTCAAATCAAAGAAACGCTTTCCACACATCCCAGAATACAATACACTGATTTGTTATATGAAAGCTCAGAACTGTTCAGCTGTCGCTCCGCACATACAGTCTCTTTTCATTTAATTGATATCATTTATAAATATGATCCCAACAAATTCAAACAATGAAAACGGAGTGCAAAATTCTGAAAAAATCTCTTCTACTTAACCTCTGTCCTCAACTTACCAAATTCTAGAGTTTTAAAAATCATATTTAAGACAGTTTTTCTGGTTTAAAGAGCGGGGGGTGGGGGTGGGGGGGCAGAGTAAGCAGAGCAAGGCTAAAGGACTAGTCTGACCTTACGGTCAGCTTGCAGAAATGAGACTTACCGAAATGAGGCTGTCGCAGGCAGGCAGAGTGCAGAGCGACGTGACAGCACCGGATAGACGGGCAAGAAGCCACAGTCTTGTCATATTGGATTTAAATACTCGCGGTAATCCCGGGGAAAATGATAAATTCCACTTACTTGCCATTCCGACTAAGGCTGCACCATCTCCTGTGGGTTACCCCAGGAGTCACGATACTTTGGGTCCGGGGTGTTCTGGCGCTCGATGGCTTACAGATAATTAATTTAAAAAGTATATATTTTTAAGTTCTTTTGTGTCTTTTCCTTCTAAAAATCAGTAATTTATATTTCACAGGAAAAGAGTGAGCCAATCAGAGACAATTTGTGTGTGATTTTTCCATAGTTAAAGACATTACCATAATTATCAGTCAGCGAAAAACAAGCGCTTAACCTTCCAAGGAAGACCATGAGCATGTTTTCATCTCTGTCATCATGAAAATTCTTTTTCTACAGCGTGTTCAGAGGGGAACATAAGACAGGGCGCAAAGTTGATGACGCAGAAAACTAAACTGAGGGCAGTTCTAATGAAAGCACGTTTTTCAAATGGAAGGTAGGAGGATTTTTTGATGGCATTTACTTCAATCAACAGCTCCTTCTGTCACAGAAAGAATTGCGTTGACCTAAAGCATGTGTGGAAAAACCCTCTGACACGCCAATGAAAACAGGAAGAGTCGACATGTGTTAGTTAATGTGTCTCTGGTGAAAGGACTGGAGGCATTTAAAGCGGAACTAAAATGATCTTTCGTCGAATGAATGGCCTAGCAGTAAGCATCTCCAGCGGAGCATAATGGAGATAGATGAGTTTTTTTTAATTTGCTATCACTGAAAGCTGCTACCGGGGAGTGTTTGTGACTACTTTGACAAACATATGTTATTGTTTTAGCACATGTACATAACGTCCTATCGCATTATATAAGGACCGTATAGGGTGAAAAAAATACCGTACCAGGTAAAAATGTGATTCCTGCGGTAATACTGAGTCAGGCAAAACTCCAGTTCACTCCTGACTCGATATAACAACTAAAGCACGAAGAGCACGTCCCATGGTTGTTTTCCTCTCCAATTTTAACAAGGTCAAATCTAGAGCAAATCCTTTTTGGCACATTTGCTTTTTAAGCACCTTGGAAGCCGGGATGACATGTAGGCCCAGATTCTGAAAGTTGACAGGCAACGCAGGGAAGCACCCAAAAATGCTGTGCTGCGTTGTGTGACACAAGAGGGAGCAGGAGAGCACCGTAGTCCCATAGAAGAGGCTTTCTCCTCCCCTCTCATTCATTCATATGTCACTGTCAACCATAAAAATATAGGAGCATATTTATAAGGCAATGACGGAGCGCGGAGCTGTGGCAAATTTTGCTGCACCACGCGCCGCCATTTCTAAAATGCAGGGATGCGCTGTATTTACAACAATATGGCGCACATCTCTGTTTTCCCTTGCACTAAAAATAGATGCATAGCGCCAACGCAGACACCCTTGCGTCATAGTGCAAGGGTGACTACATATCAGGAAAAGTTTTGTTTATGTGCAGGAAGGTGTGCCTTCCAGCACATAAACAGTTACTAATGGTGATTTGTTACTTCTATGTGCTGCATTCTGTAGCACCCATAGAAGAAGCAAATTGTCATTATTTTTATTTAATGATTGTTTATGTGCAGGAAGTGACCTTCCTGCACATAAACAATCATTAATGGCATTTTACTCTTTCTGCAGCACACATAGAAAAAGAAAAAACAAGGAGAAATGCAAGTTTTTCTCCTCGTTGTGCCATTCTAACGCCTGCTCTTGCATTGCGTTCATTTTTGGCACTGCCTCAGATCTACAGATACTTGTAAATCTGGGGCAGTGCCAAAAAGCAATGGGTGTAGCGGTGAAACGCAGACAGCAACACCCATTGTACGCCCATTTCACTTAGATACCTTCATGAAAGGGAACCATATTTACAAATTGGCGTTAAGCCACAAATAGTGGTTTAATGCCACTTTGTAAATATCAGGGCATTGCACCAATGGAACAGCATAAAAAATGGCATTCCGGTGGCACAATCCCCTTATAAATATACCCTGCAGTATGTTAAACAAGACAGTGTTAATTTCAGTCTGTCACCTTCAACCACCACCTGAATCCATGCCATTGATGACACTGTTTCCATTCTTAGGCTTTGACATGTCAAACTGATTCATTCTGGGAGTTTTGGACTTGGTTTGTTTGTGTTCACGTAATTAGATCGCCATCCTGGTAACAATGATATTAGGTTAAAATCTCAAGAATGGAAATAGGGGGGCATATTGATGACAGCCTGCATCACTTTTACACCACATAAAGTGGTACATGCGTGACGCAGGGCTCACATGAAGATTTATGAAGCAATGCAAAGTCACCCTGCGTGGCTTTGAGCGGCTTCTTAAATCATGAGCAAGTCAACGCTTCGCAAGCTGCTACTTTGCCGTGCTTTGCTTCTTGGAGGCATTCCATGCGTGTTGCAGTTGGTTCCCCATGCAGCACCAATGGAATTTGATGCGGCCCCAGATTTATTAAACCTGTGGAAGCACCAAATCCGTACACCTCCAGAGGTGAGGTGTAACAAGGAGAAATATGATTATTTCTGTTTGTTTTGTTCCTCTTTTCATGTGTGCTGCAGAATAAATAAAAGGTGGAAATCAGCTCATAGGCTTGTTTTTGTGCAGGAAGGTGCCCCTTCCTGCACAAAAACAATCCTGCCTGCAATGAATGCAGCCTTGCACCATGGTGCAAGGGTCCTTACGTTGGAGCTAGCCTTCCAAAAGAGCGTTACCATAGGCAGAAAGGACAGGAATGCACCATATTGCTTAAATACTGTGCATTCCTGTCCTTTCACTTTGGCGTAGGACATCACAGCAGGGTGCATTGCTGCGCTGCCCTACGCCAAAATTCCATAAATGAGGCCCTGTGTACTTAGTGATATTGAGTGAGGTATTCACCCTAACCATAACTTCTGCACTGTTTATATTCACATTTTTGTGCAGAGTTCTTTTGCCAGTACATTTCTGTACATATACGACCTTCAACTTGCTGGCATTACTGTTAGGGGTGGGTGTAACTCACATGGGGGTCTATTACGATGGTGGGCGGACAAAGTCCGCCCGCCATCGCACCAGGAGATGGGACCATCTGCTATGTGTGCGGCGGTCCTTCATGTACAATTAGGATGCGCCTGCCACACTGGCGGGCGCATCCTGCATTTTTTGCATTGTGGCGGTGGTGCTGTCAGCAGCACCCACCACAATGCAAAAAAAGGCATCTGTGCATTTGCATGCACAACATGACAGGCACCGTGATGTGCCTTCCACGTCGTGCATGCAAATGCAGCGAAGTACCATAGGTGCCTCCCATGTGCCTCCCCACCCCCCAACATCCTGGGGGGCCCGCAAGGGGCCCTAAACTGCAAAAACCGCATGCCTTTCCTTGACGGCAACGCCACGGATAGGCTGGTTCAAGCAGCCATTGTAATATGGATGGCAGTGTCTAGCAGACACTGCCACCATATTCAACCCTCTTCTGCCCGGTAGACTGGTCGACCTGTTGGAATAGCGGCAGACGGTCTTCACGTCCGCCACGGTACAACCGCCATCATAATATGGCTTGGGGTTAATGGGAGGCGGGCAGAAGATTCTGTTGGGTGTATTGCCACCACCATGTGGGCGGTGGCGATCCGCCCGACATTGTAATAGACCACATTATTCCGTATAGTGCATCTGGCAGAATTTACCTAAAAATTCCATGAGCTTACATGAAATTATGCAAGAAGCGTATTTCTGCATTTAGCACTATTTCTTATTGCACAAATACCCCCTCACATCCAAAATGGATGTCAGGAAGCATATTGTGCTAAGTCGCTCGCGCCCTCTAAATGTGCTCTTGGGCTAGGATTCCCCCGACTCACTTACTCCCGTCACTTAGCGCCATTTTATTTGCACAAAATGTACCCTAGCACCCAGAATGGCTGCTTGCGATGACTTAATGTGCTGTTGGGGTAGGATTTTTCCCCCCAAATTACTTCTAAATTTTCAAACAGAAGTAATTGCATTATTGTTCCATGTCAAACAGTAACACAGAATTATCAAAATAACTCAAATTACTCTGATTACTTATTAGTATGTGCTTGAATGAGCAAATCAGAAGAATCCTGAAAAAAAAAATGTCAGAGTTGATTTTAAAAGTTTTACAAGAGAAGCGCTGTAGACCAGCGTCACATATAATCCTTATCTTAAAGGTCATATTTATGTTGCAGAAAAAATATATTTTAAAGAAGCCAGTGCACAATGCTCATTCGCTTGATGCTTGCATGATTTCCATACATTGAAATACTGTGACCCACCGTCCTTTAATTACAGACCTTGCTGCACCAGACCCATGTATTAGTTAGTAAATTTAAGTAAATGGAAATATAAATTATATCACCAGGCTAAAGCAGACAGTAGATCTAATAATAATTAGGATAGCTGCCTAGGTTTCCTGTTTTAAGACTTCCCGAAAACATTCTTTTTTTCACCTTTTAATGTACATGTTCAGCAATTTCGTAATTTTCATCATTCCACGGTGTGGTCGTTTTATTTTGTAAATGAAAACTGATATCATTTTTTGAGTTATTAAATTGGTGAAAGAAACCTGCCCTCTCCCCAAATACCTCATTTAGCTGTTCTGGCTTATTAAACATGGCAAGAATCAGGGCAGCTAATGCAAGCAAGCAAATCCATGTGTTTCCACTCCACTCAATCCATTCCTGGTGAGAAATGAGGTATGAAAGAAAGCCATTGAGATGATTACAAGGAGTGCGTTTTGAGCAAAGAAACATAGACCAGATCTGCAGCATATGATGCTGTTTCTGCTAATTCAGCTTTGAAATGTAAAAAAATGCATCTGGCTGATTAATAAACTGCAAACTGTTGTCTAAAGCTCAAAAATAGTCGCTTTCGGACATCATACGTGTTTTGATTTATGAAATAGAATTTCCATTCTGCTGTCTTATCTAACAAATAAAAGGACATTTGGAGAAAGAGTACCCTATGGGGTACATGGTTGAAATGGAAATAATTCCATGTTTATCATATTAACCCCTCCGATACTGATGACGGTCCCCAGCCGTCATGCATCACAGGGCTTGTGTGCTGATGATGGCTTGGGGCCGTAATAAACCCGCCCACTTTGAAAAACGCAGCACAGGCGCAGAATCGCTGCCGCGCCCAAGGGGTTAAACTGTGACTTAAGTAAATCTTGTTTTTAATATTTGGCTAGAGCCAATTTTGCTAAAAGTGTGTGGGCAGTTTTACCATACATTGGAGTTTCTGCAAGGCGCATTTGTTTCACTTCAACTTCAGTAACAATGCGGGAACCAAAAATAATTTTCTATTTATTACAGATTTGTGTACCGTTCTAAATACCAGCACTGAGCCATATAATTTATCATAGGGAGACTCAGCTTTCAGGGTGGGGATCTCTTATGGTAATTATAAGGAAAAGTAGAAAAGTTTACCAAACTTGAAAAAAATGAGTTAAAATATTTGTATGATAAATACATTTGTGAATTCATTTCATGTATGTATTTTATTTGTAGAACAAAAGCAAAAAATGCTGCAGCAGTATTAACTTACTTTTTTTATTAAATTGTTAATTCATTTAAATATATTATATGAAATGTGTTTTTCTGTAGTTCAAATAATTTTAAAAAATCCTATCTTTTTATTATGCACTAATAAATATTGAACGTGTTGTTAATTAAAAGTAATTCAGTTTTAAAAAGAAAATCTAATCTTACGTTAATTTTTTTAATTAAAAAAGGTTTAAATTAAAAAAGGTCGGGGAGAGGTGTGGCGCCGCGACCAGGGCGACTGATGCTGGATGCAGGGGATCACGGTTCGATCTCCAGCTCCAGTGGCAGGGGTCTGCCCAGCACCAAGCGACTCTGGGCAATAGCTCGCTTAATCTTCCCAGCGGCCCCCAGCGCCGAGATACCCCTTCGGGGGGATTTGTGCACTATACAAGTACTAAATGTATTTATTTATTTATTTATTTTGGTAAATGTCTATAATTACATAATAAATATGTTTTATTTTTAAATATTGTTTTCAGTAAATTATGTGTATTCATATATTTCAGTATTTTAAATGTTTAATTTAATTTAACATTATTTTCTAGGGAATTTTATTATAAGTCTCTAACTCATTTAATTTCTGTGGAAGGATATTGCAGTAGCAGTGTTTGGCCAAGTGTGGTGTTGAACTTAGTACTGTTTCTTTTAAGCTGTAGTAACTTAAACACATACTTATGACTCCACCCCCTTTTTAAGAGGTGGCGATGTGTAAGTCTACAGTTTTGAATAACTTTACACTTAGATTTTGTGAGTAGCCAAAAGTAATAAAATTACTCAAATGTATAAGAGAAAATTACACGGGTAAATTACCTGGCAGTGTAAGTTACCTTTTGTGAATAGCCCCATGTACCTCTAATAGTCCACCTACAGTGGCTCACACACTGTGTTCCATAGCTGGGGCACAGCTCCTTCTGGTAGACAGGCTCACACCCTGGGCTGGGTAGCATCACTTCACTTTGGCCTTAACCTGCTCTCTCTTGCGACATCCACCTTAGTAGCCTAGCCATGCCAGTGGTGATCCTTGGTGAGATGAGCATTAGAAAATTCCAAAACTGTATCTTCTAAAGCCCAGGGCAAAAAAAACCTAATAAAGCATTTGGAAATTGATGACACTGTGGTGTATTTTTTCGACATTTGATGAAACTGAAACAAACATTAAGATGATCAAGACTGGAACAAAACATGTTGGTGTGTGGGCTTGCTGTTTTGAGCTGCACATCTGTTGTTAATGTGTAGATTAAAATCAGACTTTTCATTACTATGTGCATGAAAATGGAGAAATGTATTGCTGGGAAATAGTCATCCATAAAAGGTAACATCTCGAATGTGTTTATGAAAGTATGACACAGTTTATTTAAAATGCTGCAGATATAAAATACAATGTCTGTCTTATGAAACTATTTTACATCCAATTTAGGGGAGTGCAAAGTTCACCTAATTTGCTTTAATGCAATTATGTGAAATTTCAAGAAAAGTAAGTGAAATTATATGTAATTAAGCAGAATACAAATATATCCTTTAGCACTATATTTTGGGGGACACATTTCACTCTTAAGAGTTACCAAACAGTCTGCTCTGGTAAAGATTCAACTCAAAATTAATTTTCAACTTGGTTACTTACATTTGGTTCATTCATGTTTGTTTCCATGCTGCAGAGATAGGATTTTTTACAAAACGGTGTATAGTTTAGGCAACATGGTGTGAGGACATTACTGTCCACCTGGTTCAGCTGACATTGTACAATGAATTTGTGGTACATAATTATTATTATTATTATTATTATTAAGCTGTTTTATAACGCGCTCAATTACTGCGGAGTATCCTGGCGCGGAAATAATCAGACTGCCACTGGAAGGCTGATGTCCTTTCTTGACTTTGAGAAGGCCATTATATTTAATCGCAATGTAGTAGAAGCAGGAGTTAACACATCATCTATTGTAGGATGTGGAAAGACAGAAGGAGGAACACGTTGCTCACTACGTTCCTGCAACAGAAGTCAGCCATATCAAAATGGCTGTGTTTTTACTTGACAAGGAGGGGGAGTCTGTACTTCTGTCTTATTACATTTAAGCCAGACCTGGGAATTCCAACTTATTCATATTACATAAAGTTGAGGTCATGGAAAATTGGCTCAAGTTGCTCAGTCAGTTCTAGAGTTAGTAACAAAACTTAAATGATCCTGCATGGATACATGTCTGCCATCGGCCATTGTCTTACCTATGCTACCTTTGAAATAGTTTCATCAGAACTGGAAAGTCATAGAAAATGTTTTCATCCAAATAATTACCATAATCTAACTCTTTTTCTTTACTAATTATATTTGCACCACTGTGACTATACTGACTCAAGTCTTTTATGGTTTTAATCAAACCGAACAAAGAATTTAATCTGATCTGACTCAAGTAATCGATACACATTTGTGATGCTTGTCGGCTGCTTGCAAGAGTTGTGCTTCATTTGTTTAGGTCTATCTGGAAATACTCTTTAGAGAATATAGGAGAACCTGCCCCGGGATTGGTACCCCAATCTTCAATGCTTTTACTTTTGTGATTTGGAGTTGTTCTCAGATGGATTATTGGTCAATCTATAACTTTCTGCCACAGCCTGAAAGGGGTGGAATTTTGGGAAATCTCAACTGATTTTTTTACAGTCCTATGGCTGGATAGGAGCCTAATCCCACCCCAAGGAGGGATCATCCCAAGCAAAGTGAGGATGCTAAAGACATAAAGAAAACAAGCCACCCTGAAGCAATCCAGTCTGCCATGGTGAGGAACTACTAAATGTGTACCTGCCCGTCACACAATTTTCAACAGGTTTCAGAATTAGACACAGGTAGGAAGAGATAGTCAGAGCTCAACCTAGACTTAGCAGCAAAGAGATCTGATATATAGATATAATGTGGTAGGTCAGGGAACTAGTGGCACACAGACCACGAAACCCACTTCTACCCATAGAAGTAATTCTACAACCACACATCCCTCCAATCTCATATCGGATCCACCAGTAATCACTCTATACTACTGCCAAATATGCACTATGCAAATGCCAGAAAGCACAATAAAAAGAAGTTCCTTTGCTAGATTGGAGTATCTTATGATAAAGCGTTGCATACTGTGTCCGTAATATTCTATTCTACCTCCCTAAATAATTTCTATCACATAGATAAGACATTAAATAACAATGTACATTACATAAAAGGGTAATTTTGGTGTGTACATTCATCATGGAATTTATAGTCTCTCTTCTGAGTTTCACATTATCTACCAATGAGGATTGTTATACTATTCAGCAACCACATTTATCCTGTCTTAAATTATACTCAACATGTATTTGTGTTCCTTTTGTATGTGGCTGCAGTATTTGGTCCCAGATCAGCTGGCAAATAGGGAATTCTACCAACCTCAGACATTTCTGAAAACTAGAAACCCTGGTGCGAAAGCCCATTGTGGTGTGTTGTGCATGAATTCCACTGTTTCTTATATAGAGTGCCCTGCCAACTTCAAAAGTATGCCTAACATTAACAATTTCCACCGTGTGTCAAGGGCATAGTTGCAGTATTTAGGTCCCATGTTGGCCAGCATGCATGGAAGTCTACAACCCTCAGAAATTACACACTCCTGGAGATCTTTTTCTGTACCCTGAATGCCCTGCTAACATCAAAAGAATGTTTAAAATCACCTTTTCTCTTCAGTAGCTGCAGTATTTGGATGTGCTTCAGCTGATACCGAGGGAAACCGTACTAACCGGGGACAACCTGAGATAATTATGAAAATTAGAGACCCAGGGAAATCCAGGGTTGTGTGGCTCACATAGGTCCCAGCATATTTTCTGACCAAGAATGCCCTGCAAATGCAAAAGTCTTTTATCTTTTCTGGGCATTTTGGGAAAGACATTGTCACAGAAATGTAGAGAATATCGGTGATTTTAGTAAAACTTTAATATTTGCAGGGTAATCTAGATATGAAAAGGTAGTTTTCAGAAATGTATGGGGTCGGTAGGTGTCCCTTGGTGTAACCTCACCCCTGGCCCAAAAACGACACCTACCCATATCCAAAGAATTTTCATATCGCATTTTGGGGCCTATCCTGTCCCAATAGGCATAGACAATAGGCCCAACCACACAAATTCCTATTTTACTGGCAAATGTGTAGAAATGCTGGATGTTAGGAAATTCGTCATTCCTCAAATATTCTACAACTTTCAGTCACAGAAATCAGTAGGCATTCTGTGATTTCACCCAGACTTTCATTATGCAGGCCATTCTTGATTTGAAAAAGTAGTGACTGCCATTTGGACTTCACTAGGTGTCTAGTTTTCCAAACTGTCTGCAGTTGGTAGGTTACCCTGGGTCCCAGTCAAAGCCAGGCCCAAATACCACAGCTGCCCCATGCTAAGAAAAGTTTAAATCAAGGCAAAGTTTGATGTTTCAACACTGCTTTTGGCCCTTTCCTGTCTCAGGCAATAAGCCCAACTACACAAGTGGGGCACCATTTTATCAGCAACTGAGTAGGATTGTTATGTGTTTGTAATTTTATGTTGTGAATGTTAATTTGTATGCCACATTAATCACCGAGAGTGTATCCAGATGATTGGGCTGGTGTGTAGATGTGTGGTCCTTAAGAGCAAGGTCTTCAATTCTTTCTGGTAACACTTTTGTCATTCTTCACACACTTCAGAACTCTTCCACATAAAACTATTAGGAAATGCTGTGGTTTCATCCATAGATTGATGCATGCAAGTCATTCCAGAAAAGAAAGCCTGGTGAGATTCATGCAACCCATACAACCCTGGGGTTTGCCATGTCTCCATCCTCAGACTCGATTACAGCACACAAACACCACAACAATAGTCTGGGGTGCCTTTAAAGAATGCATAACTTTCCATCATACTCTTTTTTTTAAATATTACATTCTTTCTTGTGAATTAAGATAGAGTTCAAACACAATGAAAAATCATCATGGGCTGTAGCTTGGTTGATGGCTCTGGCTATCACATGTTTTCTACAAATGACATACATAATATATTGCTGTGACAGGAAGAGTCTGACAGACATAATAGTATATTATTCTGTAGATTGATTTTCAGTGCTTACAGATGAGAACAATGTTACCTATTTCGCTTTTCTTACTTATTTGCATTAGTTTGTAAATCAAAGATTAGTTTCTTTAGGAATTCCTTGAGTGATATATACCTTGCTAAAATTAAAATGTTTTCTATTTCTCGGAAATATATAGCTTTTCGGGTTCAACCATTAATTTGACATCTTTTAGCTCCACAGTAGGTAGAAACTATACAAATAGGAAATATTGACCACCACTTAAAAATGAGCTAACTTTGTGGTGAAATACATTATTTAACTTTCAACTGCCTGCTTCAGTGAGCCAGGAAGAGGGCAATTTAGCACAGTAAAACTTTTGTTTTTCCTATTTGTAGAAAAAAGCACACACACTGTTGCACAACACTGTCAGCCATTTTTCATAAAAATAACCAAATAATTTTTCATGAAAGGAAAAAAAATGCCCAGTTTGGGTTATTTTCTCTGTTCGCACTTGGGGAAAACACAAAGCCTGTGTATCTTTAGAATCCCCAACATGTGTGAAAAAGGTCACAATTGAGCCGTTGTATTTATTTTTAGAAAAAAATTAAGAAGGTTTCATTTTGAACTGCCCAGATATCCGCAATGAGGAAGGTGGAGGAGAAACACCAGCAGTTAAAAGGTTAAGATTGCTGGTTTGCTAACTCAGTAGCAACTCACTGACCAAGGACAAAGAACACTTCCTGTCTGAAGAGGGGCAGGATGGGATATACGAGATAGGAATGCCCTACTTCTATCAATCAATCAATCAATACATTTGTAGAGCGCGCTACTCACCCGTGAGGATCTCAAGGCCCTGAAGGGAGGGGGGGGTGCCGCTATTGCTCGAATAACCAGGTCTTGAGGTGTTTCCTGAAGGTGAGATGGTCCTGGGTCAGTTGTAGGTGTGCGGGGAGGGAGTTCCATGTCTTGGCTGCCAGGTAGGAGAACGATCTTCCTCTGCTGGTGGTTCTGCGAATCCGCGGGACGGTGGCGAGGGCGAGGCTGGTGGAGCGGAGCTGGCGGGTGGGGGTGTAAAACGAGAGGCGGTTGTTGAGGTATTCGGGCCAATGTTGTGGAGCGCTTTGTGTGCGTGGGAGAGCAGCCTGAACGTGATCCTCTTGCTGACGGGGAGCCAGTGCAGGTTTCTCAGGTGGGCGGATATGTGGCTGTGGCGAGGGATGTCGAGGATGAGTCGTGCGGAGGCGTTCTGTATGCGCTGAAGACATTTCTGAAGTTTGGCTGTGGTTCCTGCGTATAGGGCATTCCCGTAGTCCAGTCGGGTGGTGACGAGGGCCTGGGTGACCGTCTTTCTGGTTTCGGTGGGGATCCACCGGAAGATCTTTCGGAGCATGCGCAGGGTGTTGAAACATGAGGACGAGACTGCGTTGACTTGCTTGGTCATCGTGAGGGAGGAGTCCAGGATGAGTCCCAGGTTGCGTGCGTGGTCCGTGGGTGTCGGTGCCGTGCCCAGCGTCGTGGGCCACCAGGAGTCCTCCCAGGCGGATGGGGATTGTCCGAGGATGAGGACCTCTGTCTTGTCCGAGTTGAGCTTCAGACGGCTGTGCTTCATGCATTCTGCGGCATCTTTCATTCCGTCCTGGAGGTTGGTTTTGGCGGTGAATGGGTCTTTGGTGAGGGAGAGTATCAGTTGAGTGTCGTCGGCGTAGGAGATGATGTTGATGTTGTGTTTGCGTGCGATGGTGGCGAGGGGGCTCATGTAGATATTGAAGAGGGTTGGGCTGAGTGAGGATCCCCGGGTACGCCGCAGATGATCTTGGTGGCCGCGGAGCGGAAGGGAGGGAGGCGGACTCTCTGGGTTCTGTTGGAGAGGAACAATGTGATCCAGTCCAGGGCCTTTCCTTGGATCCCAGTGTTGTGGAGGCGGGTTATTAGGGTGCGGTGGCAGACGGTATCAAAGGCTGCCGAGAGGTCCAGGAGGATGAGAGCGGCTGTCTCTCCGTTGTCCATCAGGGTCCTGATGTCATCGGTGGCTGCGATGAGGGCGGTCTCGGTTTGCTGTGGTTGGCTCGAAATCCGGACTGGGATGGGTCGAGCGAGTTGTTTGCTTCGAGGAATGCAGTCAGCTGTTTATTGATGGTCTTCTCGATGATTTTAGCCGGGAAGGGGAGAAGAGAGATGGGGCGGAAGTTTTTGAGGTCTTTGGGGTCCGCTGTGGGTTTCTTAAGAAGGGCGTTGATTTCTGCGTGTTTCCAGCTTTCAGGGAAGGTGGCCAACGTGAAGGAGCAGTTTATGACGTTCCGGAGGTGGGGTGCGATGATGGTGTCGGCTTTGTTGAAGATATGATGAGGGTATGGGTCGGAGGGGGAGCCAAAGTGGATGGTGTTCATGACGTGGGTGGTGTCTTCAGTGCTGATGGGGGTTCATGCGCTGAGGGTGGAGGTGGGGGTCGTTGGTTTGGTGGCTGGAGGCGGAGTCTGGGGTCCAAAACTGTCGTGTATATCTGCGATCTTGCGGTGGAAGAATGTGGCGAGGGAGTTGCAGAGGTCTTGTGACGGTGAGATGACGTTGTTGCTGGCGCTGGGGTTGGAGAGCTCTTTGACGATGCTGAAGAGTTCCTTGCTGTTGTGGGTGTTGTTGTCCAGCCGCTCTTTGAACGATGTCCTTTTGGTGGGGCTGTCATGTTTTCTGATGTCCGTTTGTGGCGCCAAGCTTTTTCGAGGGTTCGGCATGATTTCTTTGCGATTTTGAGGGCGTCTGTGAACCATGAGGTTTTTCTGTTGCCAATCTTGTCTGGGGGTTTCTTTAGTGGAGCGAGGTCGTCGGCGCAGTTGGTGATCCACTGTGCGAGATTGCGTGCTGCGTCGTTGGTGTCAGGGGTGTCGACAGGTGGGTTCTGGCTCAGCGATGTGGTCAGCTGGTCTGTGGTGACTTTGCTCCAGCATCTGTGGGGGATCTGTAGCGTGTGGTGGTGGGATGTAGGCTTCTTGAAGGTGAAATGGATGCAGCTGTGGTCGGTCCAGTGTAGTCCAGTGGAGTGGCTGAAGGAGACGTGGTTGCTGGCAGAGAAGATGGGGTCGAGCGTGTGGCCAGCAAGGTGGGTGGGCGTGTCCACCAGTTGCTTGAGTCCGAGGTTGGCGAGGTTGTCGAGCAGGATGGTGGTGTTGTTGTCGTTGTTTTTCTCCAGGTGGAAGTTCAGGTCCCCTAGGAGGATGTACTCTGGTGAGGCTAGGGCGTGCGGGCTGATGTAGTCAGCGATGGTTTCGCTGAATTGTGTTCATGGGTCCGGGGATCTGTAGATGAGCGTTCCTCTGAGGGTGGTCTGGGGGTTGGTGTGGATCTGGAAGTGTAGGTGTTCGGCGGCGGTGAGTGTGTCTTCGACGTTGGTCGTGGCGCTGATGGTGTTCCTGTAGATGATGGCGATTCCTCCTCCAGTTTTGTTGACGTGGTTCTGCCGGGTGATTTTGTAACCATCTGGGATGGCTATGGCGATGTCGGGGGCCGAGGAGGCATTCATCCAGGTTTCCGTGAGGAAGGCGACGTCTGGTGCTGTTGTATCAAGGAGTTCCCAGAGTTCGACGGCGTGTTTGTGGATGGAGCGGGTGTTGAGGAGGATGCACTTGAGGTGGTTGTTGTTATTGTTGCTGTGTACGGTGGGTGGAGTGCAGGTTCGTAGGCAGGTGAATTTGCAGGCTTGGCAGGTGAAGGGCCCATGGGTGCGCTTCGGGGTGGCTTGATGGCAGACGGCAGGTTGTCCGGTGTTGAGTGCGATGAGGGTGGCGGTGTCGTATCTCAGTCGGGTGCCCTGGCATTGGCTGGGGCCAGGGGTTCTGGCGCTGTGTGCGGTCGAGGCGCGGACGGCCGCAGATGGGCTTGCCTTTGGCAGGCCTTCTGCGCGCCAGCGGCACATCCGCTGTGTGGCCTCCATATGAGGGTCGGAGGGAGGGGGGAGCAGGTGGGCGGTGGGAGCGGGGTGGCCAATGGGAGACGAGGGGCGGGGCCGCAGGGACGCAGCAGCGGGAAACAGAGGCAAGGGGACAACGAAGGAAGGGGGCACAAGGGGGAAATGAGCCAAACGAGCGGAAAGGTATAAAAGCAAAAGACAAAGATGGACACAGAGGGAGGGGGTACAAAAGGCAAAATGGGCACAGAGGAAGGAGACAAAGACAGTACTAGTAGAGACGCAGGCGAGGCGGGCTGAACACGGGCGGCGGCAGCAGAGAGTCACAGGTCACACCGGGGGCTGCATGGCGGTGAGGGGAGCGACCTGCCTGGTCTATGCTGATTAAGCATGGGCGGATCTAGCGGATCTCGCGTACGCGAATTTGCGTATTTACGGATTCGCAATCCGCAAAATCCGCGAACTCTCGCGGATTTGCGGATTTTTGTGTTTTTTGTGTTGGTGAGCGTTCGCGAGGATTTGTGGACCATTTCGCAATTGCGAACTTACTTTTCGTCTCGCAACGGCCGCGACTATGTTGTTTCTACGTCTGGTTTATCATCACAGGTGCACAGCACCTTCTGTTTCACCACTGCCACCCTCTGGTACACCCATGCCACCCTCTGGTACATCCTCACTGCCACCCATTAGGTTTGTTTATCACTGTAGATTATGGGGGTGAAAAAAAGCAAGCACACCTGCCCTGCTTCAACTGCCATGAATTAATTTGGGGTTGATTAATGTGTCAGTGATTTTGAAACTTCCAGTCTGGCTGGCACCTGCTTCCTTCCTTATCTGTAATTTGCTTTCTGTTGCAGTGCAATTTTTTTTCACAGGACCTTTATGGTCTACTTGTAGCTATTCTATGAGCCTGCTGTTTGGGTCATAGCAGGGTCATAGAATAGTTGCAAATAGGCAACTGAACTCTGGAGGGGCCCCTCAGGAAGCACTAAAGTGAATGGTTACTAATGTTAAGTATGAACTTTTGCACCTGCTGATTGCTTTCATTTTTGCTAAAATCATTTTTCTGCAATTTCGCGCGATTTGCGGGGCGCGAATCCTGTTAGAGATCGATTTCGGAAGGCGCGAATCCGTGCGAATACACTTTTTTTTTGCGGTGTGTATGTTCGCGTGTTTTTTTCCGTGTTCGCAAGGCGCTTGTAGCGATACGTTTGCCAAGTTACCCTAGCGGTCGTACACGGGCGCGGCCATCTTGTTTGCATGACGTAATTCCGTTTCCGGCCGCTATGTGTAATCTCGCAAAGTGTGCGGCTCGCTAGTACAATTTCGCGCGTGATCGCGGCCATCTTGTTTCTCATTCATTGCTATGGTTCTGGGCATGCTTTCTGTATCCTCTCTGAATCTCTGCCATCCTTTGCTTGTTTGAAGTTTTTTTGATCTATTTTACTTATTATCTATCCCTCTATTTTTCTAGCTCTATATTTTTGTGTTTTCTGCTACTTTTTGTTAATTTTAAACTACTTTTTTAAACTCTTTTCTTTTCTTCTTCCCTATTCTATTTCTTCTTTATTATTTAACTTCATTTCTGCCCAGACCATGGTAAAGGGAGCCGGGAAGCACCCTGAGAAGGGGAAGGGTCCCGCACCCCGTGCCCGGCTCCCGTGCGGGCATTTGAGGGGGGAGACAGTGACAGCCCGGGAGATTTTTAGTGCGGAGGAGGTGGCCGCACTAATATTCCACGTCCAGCGCCGCCTCCCCAAGACCATCCTGGGAGGCGGCAAGATCGCAACCGGCTACGGCATCCGGGAGCGCCGGAAGCGGTGGAAGAAGGTGTGCCGGGCCATGTTTAAACTCTCTGGGGTCCGGCGCACCTATAACCAGGCCACCCACCGCTGGACGGATGTCATGGACCGGGAACGCGACTTGCTGGACGTGCTCGGCGTAGAGGTCCCCGGGCTTGGTGAGTAGTAGTAGCTATTTCTAGCTATTTCATCACTACTCTGTTTTATCCGGCTCTGTTATTTGCAAATCTTTGTTCTTTACCAAGAGCAATAATGCTGCCGATTACATTGTAGGTAAATTATATTTCTATGCATTTCAGGTGCACTGCTCTCCTTCTCAGTAGCCTTGCTACTATGCTTATTTGTTTTGTATTTTGTGTTCATTTCATTGGCCTGAGAAATTATGTATGAGTGTAGTGTAAAGAACTGCGTAATGCTAGACACTAAGGGTCATATTTTCAATTACCGGTGCATCCCTGCAAAGTAGCAGGGATGCGGCAGTAATTGTGCGCCATGCCACCACCACCACCCATGGGCCCAAAACGTCACAGAAGCCTTACGCATCTGTGCCGTAAAGGCGGCGCATTGCTGGAGTTGCGTGCCAACGATGGCGCAGCTCCAGCAATTTTCTGGGGTGCCCTATCTCCCCAATGCTGCATCAAGCCGTACGTCGGCTTCAAGCAGGCGCAGGGTTTGAGTCACGCATCATTGTCCTAAAAGTGACTGATTGACATCTTGTAGATTTCCCTCAGCCACTTTTAGGATTTGTTCCTGCGCAGGAACGCCCTCCCTTGTGCCGGAACGCCCCCTGATGGCGCAGGGCTTTACAACGTGATGCATCTCCCATATGCGTCATTTTTTTTTTATATACGCCGCACCATGGCGCCTCTTTTGTTCTGCCGCTGCGTCACAAAAGTCACGCAACAATGGGGGAAAATGAGCCGCAAGGGACTTCTAAATTAGCCCCAACAGACTGAAGTCCAGTACTTCCTTGAGACACATGGCTATAAGAAGAAATAGTGGGGTGGTCGGTGGATTGATAGTTTGAGTATTCACTGATCTGCAAGCACGATGGACTTTGTCTGTCACTTCGCGTGCTGCGGACTGCTGCCTGCCAGGCCTAGGCAAACCTTTTTAGTAGTCTGTTTAGTGAGTTACATAGGAACTTTCAAAGTCAACGGTCCGCAAATCAGGCAATACGAATAACGTAGTATACCACATGAGATTGGTCAATATATCCAGTGGAATAGTTGTCTATCTATTTGCTATTTCGCCAAAATATTTTGTTATTGTTCTTTTGAAATTTTTTATTTGGTTGACAAATATCATCCATGTTTTCTGGTCTTTCTTTCTTTCATGTTGTACATCAGCTCCCCCCAAGGGCAAGAGGACACAGGAGGAGGAGGGTGCTGTTCAGGAGGATGCAGGCCAGGATCGGGCAGGCGAGGGCTCCTTTGCTGGCCCCAGTAAGTTTTAATTTCAATATAGAGTACCTATTTTTTCCTAGCGTTCCTCATTCGATTTTTTCTAAATCGTCTTTGATCTTCTTGTAGACTGGATCTAAATTCTTATCCTGCCTCGACTATGACTCCCTGTGGTATTACTAGATTATTCTTATTAGTCTGTCTGTGTAGCTAACTAAGATTGCACATTTGGCAATTCCATTGGACTCCCATTCTAGTCAGCAATAGCTCTATGCACTGAGTGCAGTCCTCTGGGATTGTCCATAATGTCTTTTCAAGTCTTCTAAATGTTTATGCTTTGACAATTGCCAACAATAAAAAGGTGAATGACCACCAAGAAAGAATAAGATACTACTTTACTTTTGGATAGGAGGACAATCCATTCTACTACTGTTGCAGGGACAAATCTGCACAAACCGAACTATGAACACTAAATAGTGCATTGTTTATCAATTATAATAGGCGCAGGTAGACTTTCTTTCCACATACCTCAGTGATATCAGACTTTGAAGAACCCCCAATCTCCTTACTGACTAGATAGTGTGGCAGAGTCATTTAGCTCCCAAAGTCACCGATGATTGATCCCCAATGATGATTAGATTATCCAACGCAGGACAAGAGTACGGAGTCAGAGTCAAGAAGTGTCAGAGGCACTCATGCTTGCAAAAATTCCAAAAAATGTAGCTCATCCACTCTAGTCTGGAGGACCAAAAACCACAGAGTCTATTTAAGTTTAAAAGCTTTATTAAAAGTAAACACATTTATTAAAATCAACTTTGTCATAAAAGTAAAGGTTTAACTGAAAATGGAAAAGTGCTTAGTGCTAACGATTAATTGGACACATTTCTTGTGGTCGAGCTGAGCTCTCACCTTGTTTGAACTTGAGCTTGACCCTGATCGTGTTCTTAGAAGTCAAGCTTCTGTTAGGAGAAAAAGTGGTGTGTGTTAAAAATAAAAAGCAAGCATTCATCAGTTGTGCCAAAAAGTGCAGCAAGACAACAGCCTTCCCTGGAAAAAGGGTCATTTTTACTTTAGAGTAGACAGTTACAAATTATTACATTGTATTTCGTTTTTTTAACATTTCTTTATTCCTCCTAGACCAAATATTATATAGTAGTGAGTGGTGTATTCTAACATTCTTAAATGTACTTTGTAGGTGGAACATCTGGTGGCGGGGCCAGCGCGGAGGTGGTGGTGTTGGAGGAGGATTCTGGGGAGGAGGCGGTGCAAGTGCCGGACATTCCTGTGAGGGTTCACACGGTGGTGGCGGGAAGAGGTAAGCCATATATTCCTTACTTATTGAGATTGAAGACTGCATAGTGTGCTTTCTGCACGGGTGTATTATAAATCAACCAGGTAGTAGCCTCCTCTAAATGTACTTCGACTTAGCTGTGAAGTTTTTGGTGAGAAGAATCCCAATAAGATCTTAGATGAACTTGATGGATGGGATGAACGAAAAGCGAAAGAAGGGTGTAAGTAAGTGTGGAAGGAGGAGAAATTTTATGATGGCTGGCAAAGAAGAATGATATGTGTTTGCTTGGTCCCCGAGGTGGCTGGGAAGGAAAGAATATGGTATGGTGCATGGCTGGGTCAATGATGAAGCAAGGATGGGTGGAAGGAGAACAGCCTGGGTGGGTGAAACAGAAACTGTATGTGTGCATATACTTTGAATGGATGGATGCCTGGAGCATGGTATTATCTGACTCTTAGATAGCATATGTGTATCTAGAGAGAGTAGATGGTCACTGCACTGGATGAACTAAGTGTTACCTTGAAGAGCATGTAACACCGCACCCGCACGTCCGTTCCAGTGTAGGGAAGGCAAGGAAAAGAAGTTGTAAATTTGTCCAAATACTACCATGAATAGTAGCAGTAGTTTGTATTGCAACTGCAAGCACAGCATATATCCGGTTATTATGGTGGACACTCCGTACCTCTCTTAATAACTTTAGTTTCGTAGTAGTACGTCATTCATGTGTGGGTGTATCACTGTTCACTCAATAATAAGCAAAGCACCTAAAGTCATCCCATATGTCATCAAATACATCCCATGTGAAGTGATAGATAATCAAATTATTTAGCTTCTTCATTTTCCTTTTCTAGTACTCATTTGCACTGTAGGGTGAAAGCTAAATGAATTAAGCAGTAGCCCTTGTAACAGAGTATTCTCAGTGCCACCCGTAATAGAAAAGTAATAGCTTCACCACCTGCATGTACTGGACCGGTACAGTAACGCAAGTCTGTCTCACTCATAATGGTGTGCGTCTGTTTTTCTCGGGTGCAAGTTCACTGCGCTGGCATTCTGCCGGCTTGCATAAGATAACGTACCAATTTTCCTAAACAAGAGAGAAGAAGAAGAATAAGACTGGTGTACTGTCATAGTCGACTGTAATGGAAGTCCATAGTGGTCGTAGAATTTGTTCATTAAACTCCCACTAATGTTAGAGCAAGGATGCAGAAGTGGGAGGTTAGATAGATACTGTCCTCAATAGTTATGTACTGTGCTTTCAATTTGCTACTTGTACTGTGACACAACTTTCGGCTCAATCACTTTGTGTTATTAATGTTAAGGAGCATTGGTTACAGACTATGTCGTTCTTTATTCATATAGTTGCTCCTTACAAATCGATATCACGGAGGGAGCAGGCTCGAATGGCCCGGCAATGGAGGCTGGATGCCACTGTCGCCGAATATCGGCGGCTGGTGGCCCTGGAGGAGGAGGACACGCAGTCAACCGGTGGAACCACAACATCCTCCACTGGGACAGCTGCATCCTCCTCCGTGCCCCCACGGGCTGCCAGCCAGCGCAATGCTCCAGCGGTACGGAGCCGGGCTACCAAAGCCAACCGCCACCGCCGAGCAGCAAAGACATCAGCTGCCCCCCACAGGAGTTGCAAGGCACGCCAACGCCGCTTATCCCTCAGAGTGTCCTACCTGGAGCAGGAGGTCCATAGCTACAAGAACTTGGTAGAGGGCCTCCGCTTCGACCATGCCACCCTCCGCAAGGAGTATGATGCCCTGGCTGCTAAATTCAACAGCACCCTCCAGTAGTGTAGTGTCCCTTGCCCTTTTTTTAGAGACTTTTGGGGGGTGGGATTTGGGAGTTGGGTTCTTTTTGGGACTTTTGAAAGACAATCGTTGGGGTTAGGGAGGGTCTTGAGGGAGATTATTTTGTTAGGGCTACATAAATATACTTTTTTAAACTTTATCTGACCATACCTGTTTTTTACTGCTTTTGAGTCTGGTGGGTGGGGGTTTAACAGTAAGTTTGTTTTCCTGAAGAGTCCTAGGACTTTAGTAGTACTACCGTCAATCTCTCGTCTAGTCCTAATACTCCATTATACTACCTCCCACCAAACGCTTATCTTACCTGCAATTTGTGTTTGAAAGTAGGGCTAGGCCCAGGGCTGGCTCCACGGGAAATGGGGATTAAGGTTGGCAATCCTGGGCGGATGAAATGTCCTCATTGCGGTGGTACTAGTGGTGTAACACAGTGGCAGTTGCATGCATATGGAAAAAAAGAAAACGAAACCTGGTTTGTCCTTACTGTAGCATTACAACGGTTACGGTACGATAGAGAATATAGCAGGTGACAGTACACTAGAACAATCCCACAATGTAGCCTAATAAATGGTAAGGTATTGCAAGTATAACTAGTACTTGCGTTGAATTTATTTCACATTGGCTCCTACTACTACAAGAAATAGTACTGAAGCTGAGTAAGTCTAGAATATATCCTCGGATTCCTTCACCAGCCTGTTGCTGCTATGACCTTATCCTCCCCAGCAAGTGTGTGGAATTATTGATGTCATTTAGTCACACATCAAGCAAAACCACACAGCCCGGGGGAAGAGGGTTAGGGTTTGGAAAATGGATGGGAATGGGGGTTTCTTTTTGGGTAGGTTTTGTTGAGAGAAGAAAAAAAAAGCACAGCATGGACAAACAATAATTGAAGATAAAGAAATCTTTGGGTACAAACTAAAGCTAACCACAAATCTTTTAAGTGACATAAAGGAAGTGCATGCCCTACTGCATGCATTGTTACTGAAAAGTAAGTAGTACTAGAATGCGACAGTACAGGGCTGCAGCGTTTTCACTAGCCTATCTCTGCACTCAGAGAAACACTTCTTACATTAAATTAGGTTTAAAAATTAGCTGAAGTAAAACCTATAGAATGGCTGTAGGGATCAATTTAGAAGCAGAGAGAGATCCAAGAAATGCAGTCACACTCATAGAAGAAAACAATGGATACTGTATCTGTATGTTGTTGGAGTTGTCCTGTTGAATTTGGTAAGTAAGTTGGATGCAGCAAACAATTCCTCTTATTAGCGGCACTCCTCCTTCCAGCTGACGCTTCGTCCATCAATGTTGGTGACCACTGACAGAAGACACCCTGTCCACTGCCTGCCTGGCGGATGTTGAATTGCGGCTCGGTAATGTGAAGCCTGACTCCATCTTTTTTCCCCATTGCACAAACTGAAACCCGGCCTGTAATTATTGAACGGAAAACAGTAAGTGCTATTACAATACCACTGATAAATAAATATAAGGTATGTACGCTGCGTGGTGCAAAAAGTCACACTTTGATTTTCCTAATAGACAGTACAATATTTTTGAAAGTGCGTACTCTGTCTGAGTCACCTTTTGAAGGATAAATAAGTATGGCCAAATTAATTTAGCGGATCTTTCCCCTCAAACTAGGTGTACTGTAAACTGTGTTTTAGAACAAAATTAGACCTTCCCAGCAGTGCTCCCACCCAGACCCTTACTAAAGCCAGTCGCAAAAATGTAGAAGACCCCCAATCAGATCTCAAAAAACGCGGCCTAGCAGAAACCTGGTGACAAAACGTACTTTGAAAGTAAAAGTAGGCCCAAATACCCCCTTACCCACCGTGGATTGTATTCAAACCACTTGCAAGCAAGCAAAAGTATCCATAGCCATCATCGCTCCAAGAGTGCTCTAAGACCCCAGAACTCATTTGCAAAAATCTAGAACACCCCGAAACACATGCAATCCTGCTGCTAGGGCTAACCCTAACGAACCCTAAGTTACAAAAAGGGCCAAAAGGCTTTTCCTTATGGATTTTGTCCAAACCACTTCTATCCGGTATTAGACCTCCCCAGGAATGCCCCAAGACCCGCCAACCCACCCGCAAAAAAGCACGCGACTACACCCCCAAACAGCCAAAAAGCAAAATCTCATACTTACAATATCTCTCGGCCTTCGGTCCAAACGCGCTGTGCAGCTAGGTCATCATCATAACTCCTGTTTTCCACCACGGATTTCCTGAAAAGCAAATGCAATCTAGATTAGACTGTCGCAGCAGTGCTCCGACAGAGACCCCGAAACCCACCCACAAACACCAGGAAGCCCCCCAAACAGGCCCCCGAAAACGCTACATTGAGCAAGATGTCAGAAGAAATAGCAAAAAAAAATTCTGCATGGATTTTGTCCAAACCACTTCTATCCGGTATTAGACCTTCCCAGGAATGCCCCAAGACCCGCCAACCCACCCGCAAAAAAGCATGCGACTACACCCCCAAACAGCCAAAAAGCAAAATCTCATACTTACAATATCTCTCGGCCTTGGGTCCAAACGCGCTGTGCAGCTAGGTCATCATCATAACTCCTGTTTTCCACCACGGATTTCCTGAAAAGCAAATGCAATCTAGATTAGACTGTCGCAGCAGTGCTCCCAGACCCCAAAACTCACCCACAAACACCCGGAACCCCGCCAAAGAGCACCTCAAAGGCAAGCAAGTCAGCAAAAACAGCAAGAAATTTCCGCCTCATATTTGGTCCAAACCACTTTTATCCGTTATTAGAGCTTCACAGCAATGGCCCCAGAGCCCTCAACTCACCCGCAAAGAAGTAGAACACCCCCACAAGTGCTGAGTCTTTCTTCATTGGGCGTAATCCAGCCCTCTGCTTTGAGGGAAATAGGAGTCTGGAGGAGGAGGATAGAGGAGCATGTTCTTCTGAACTTGTGAACCTGAGGAATGTACACTGCGGCACCTTCAAATCAATAAGCAAACAAGTGAAGACAGTTCTGCTGATGGGCTTGTTTTTTGTCATTAGGTGATTAAAGTTTGAATTAAATTAACTGTGCAAAACAAAGAAAGACAGACACACAGGAATAAAAGTGAATAAGGACGAAAAAGAAAGTTATTGATACATTGTCTCATTTTCAGGGCTCGTGTCAGGGAATAAGAATAAGAGTTTGTCATCATACCCTGCGAATTCAGGCAGGATGCGGTCAGTGTCACCGAACAGAGAACAAATTCCCTCATCTACGTTGCTGTCCTCCTCGTCTTCATGCGGCGTGGTTTCTCGTACTTTGTAATCTGGTGGTATGAGGTGCTGATTCATCTTTATCATTGTTAACCTCTCCACATTTTTGGGCGAGAGGCGGCTCCGTTTGGGAGTTACAATGCCACCAGCAGCACTGAAAACAGGTTCAGAAGACACACTTGCGAGTGGGCAAGACAAGTAGTTTATAGCCAGGTTGGAGAGCTGTGGCCACAATTGTTTTTTCCCATGCCAATACTCCAATGGCTCATCATTAAGAAAGACCTCTGTTGAGTCATTCAGATAGTCCTGCACCATCGACTCAAGGTCCTCAACGGTTCCTCCACTTTGCTTACTTTTTGCTGTGCCTGTGACCTTTTTTCGAGAACCATACCCAAGCCAAGATAGCCAATCCTCTTCAGCAGCCAATGTTACTCTTGTGTGTGGTGCAGATGATCCGGTTGCCGGTGTCTTTAACGGCTGAGAGGTCACTTGTGCCACAGCCACAGGTGCAGAAGTGGATTCTTTTGACTGGGGATGGCCTGCTGATGCTGATGCTGATGTACTGCCTTCTCCTTCAATATCCTGCCGTTCTTTTTCAAACCTCTTGGCTGACCTGGCTAGCCAAAGTTTGTACTTTTTAACATCTTCATCAGAAAAAGGAAAGAATGCTTGGCCTGCCAGCGCCTTTTTGTAGCGTGGATCCAGAATAGTAGCACAAATGTAATGCTGTTCTGAATTGATCATTTTAAGACGTTCATCACCACGTAGGCGCTCTAATAATTTCTCCGACAAAACAAAAGGGTCTTTGTTTTTTTCATCTTTTTCTAACTCAGAAGACACCGCCTTCAGTTGGTGCTCCAGCATGCACAACAATGGGATAGCTTTTCCCAAATTACAGTCCTCCTTGCTGACTGCACGCGTGAAGACCTCAAAAGGACGAAGCATTTCTGTCATGCTTTTAACTATGTCCCATTGCGCCGCATCCATCCTCAGGTCCTTCTGAGCTGTACCCTGTTTTAAGAAATAGTGATCGAGTACCGTATACTGCTCATACAGATGCTCAAGCATGTAGAAGGTTGAGTTCCAAGGTGTTGACACCTCCTGGATGAGTGCTTTCACTGGCATTCGACGTGGATGTAGCAGGCTCCTCAGATGCTTCGGGGCCTTAAAAGAATGGCTGAAATGGTTGCACATTTTTCGGCAGGTGGCCATTACCTCGCACGCTGGACTGTCTTTATCACTCAAGAATTTTTGAACTACCAGGTTGATACAGTGCGCCAAACACGGCACTCTGAAATAGTCACCCAGCGCCATGGCCTTAACTACATTGGCGCCATTATCCGTGGAAACATAACCAATCTGGTGTTTTTTGGGGGACAGCCAGTGAAAGACCTTTTTGTTAAACTCGTCCAAAATGTTTCGTGCTGTGTGACGTTTCTCCAAGCCAAACATGGCTAGTGTTGCATGTTTCCGAGCAGCTTTAAAAACTTGGTCCGGGTCAACACCCGTGTTTAGCTTTGCTTTAACCCCTGAAAAAGAGACCCAGTGTGCAGTGATGCACATGTAATCAGCGCCTGCGCCACTGGTCCACATGTCTGTTGTCAGATGTATAGTGTGAACAGCACTCTTCTGCAAAGCTGCCCCAATCACCTCCAGCACATGTTCATGTAGTGCTGGAACCGCAACTCGGGCAAAATAGAACCGGCTAGGAACCTTCCATTTAGGGCAGAGCGCTGCCACTAATTCTAGAAAACCTACCGCTTCTACAAAAGAAAAAGGGAGAAGGTCCAGAGCTAGCATTTTAGCCAGCTTAGTGTTATACAGACGCGTCAGTGGGTGGTTGCGTTCATATGGCGCGTCTGAACAAAACATGGTTCTAATGTTGCCCTGGACCAAGCATTTACGGGATGATAATGACTTCGTTGACCCAATTTTGCTCGCTGGTGAACTTTTTCGCATTGGTGTCTCACTCGCTCCAACACTCTTAGTGTGCCTCACATGGGGTGTGCTGCTGACAGGGGTACTGGGTGTAAGTGAAGTGTTTGACACGTCTTCTTCCTCCTCGTCATCATCAGATGAAACATCAACGTTTTCTTGACTTCCAATTCGGGCTTCCTTGATCTCCTTCAGGTGCGCAAACCATTGGACAGCGTGCTGTCTCCTAAGATGACCTCTCTGGCCTCCGGTACCATAGTTGGTACCAAACTTACCACGACTAACTGCAATCTTACAAATGCTACAAATGGCGAACTTTTCCCTTTTTGGGCAAACAGTAAAGAAGTCCCAAACTGGGGACTTGAATTGTCTGTGGGGGCCGGAGGAGGCGGCAATACTGGTGGTGGTGGTCATGCTGCTAATGCCAGATGAAGTGGAGGATGTGGATTGCTGAACTTTAGTACGTTGTGCACTTTCACCGCCACTAATTAAGGTCGAGGTGGATGGAGGTCCCTTCTTGCGAGAAAGAAATATGGAAGCGGTACGAGTTGGTGTACTACTTAACTCAAATGATTGTGGTGTTTCCACTGCCTCCTCGTCGACAAAATCATCATCATCACGCTCAGCAGCTCTTCGGGCTAGGGTCAAAATGTCTGTTTGCTGCATGCCCGCTGGGGCTGCAGTGACCTTTATGATGACTGGGTCGTCGTTGTCAGAGTCTTCATCAGCAGCAGTATCCGCCACTTCTTGTTGAGCCTCATCACACTCCATAACTCTGAGACTTTGGACAAGCTTCCTTTTACGCTTAACTACCTTTGTCAGATCATGGTGTGCCTCACTCTCAGACGGCAGTGGTGCTGGTTCCCAATTTTGATCCGTATCATCAGAAGGAGGTGTGCTTGAAGAAGATGTAGACACCACCCTTGATCTCTTCCTTGCTAGGGGTGTGGAAGACAATGAATGATCATCAGGAGGAGTGGCTTCCTCAAATGATACCTCGCCTTGATTGTCGATTTCCTGATGTGCCCCTACTTCGGGAGGAACAACTATTGTGGGCACTTGTGACCCTCCATGCACCTCTACTTGCGCATCTCCTTGCGCTGCCTCTCCTTCCACATGTACTTGGGCTTGTACTTGCACATGTGGTTTTTGTTGCGGCTGTGGTTGTTCAACACTCGTCAGATGAGTTACAACAACCTGTGTTGATTGAGGGACATTGCTGCTACTTTCTTGCGATGAGCCAACATCACTGGTCGATGGTGATTGAACAACTAGACTAAGTGCCTCTGCAGCAGTGAAGGGCTTGGACTTAAGTTGGCGTGGTGGTGGTGTTGGCACTGAGCCCAATGGAGCGGGGGTGCTGCTCCCAGCTTGGTCCCCAGCAGATCCCGCTGCTGCTGCAGACATACTTTTTTTTTTACTCCCCAAAAAAGGGGCGGCCGGCACACCAGTCTCCTTGGTAACTTGCTTCTTCTGCTCCTTACTGGCAACTTTCTTGCTAGAGGAGCTACGGGTAACTTTTTTTGGGGCCATCTTCTTCAGAGCAGGTCAGAACAGCAGGCAGCAGTTGCACGAGTTGCAGAGTTGTCCGTGTCCAGACGTGACGTCGCGTGACGTTATGCTGCACACACACACCGCTGCAGGACTTCTTCCTGGCACTGGTGGTTCTCTTGAGTCGTGTGCACCTAAAAGCAATGGAAGACAGAGGAACATCAGTTCAGTTATACACCCCAAAAAATCGAAAAACACAGAAAAATCAGCACAATCCCATGCCATCCATGATGTTTGCATTCAAGACACCCCACAGAAAGGCTAGGCCCATGCAACACTCACTACCCCTGGGCATAAAGGTTGAAAGCTAAGCAAAATGGTTGCAGACCTAAGAACACTGCCTGCATTCAAAATGTCCGCCTGCCTCCCAGCACATGGCCAGGGCCTGCCTGTTGCAGCACTCAAAATGGCCCCCACCCACATGGCCAGTCCCCATGAACACCCCAAAAAATCGAAAACCACACAAAAATCAGCACAATCCCAAGCCATCCATGGCCTCAATGATGTTTACATTCAAGAAGACACCCCACAGAAAGACTAGGCCCATGCAACACTCACCACCCCTGGGCAAAGGGCCCCACCAGCAGCCCCAAAAAACGACAAAAACCACAAAATTCAGCACAATCCCAGCCCATCCATGGCCTCAATGGTGTTTAAATTCAAGAAGACACCCCACCGAAAGACTAGGCCCATGCACCACTCACTACCCCTGGGCATAATGGATGAAAAGTAGGCAAAATAAGTGCAGGCCTCAGACACTGCCTCTCTTCAAAATGGCCCCTTGCACCCCAAGCACATGTTGCCTGCTGTACCAGCACTCAAGATGGCCACCACCACCACCCACATGGCCAGTCCATATCAACACAGTACACCCCAAAAAAACCGAAAAACACCCAAAAATCACCACAATCCAATGCCATCCAGGGTGTTTACATTAAAGAGAGTGAGACCCCACAGGCACACTCAGTCCATGCACCACTACCCCTGGGCAAAAGGCCACACCAGCAGCCCCAAAAAACGACAAAAAACACAAAAATAAGCACAATCCCAGCCCATCCATGGCCTCAATGATGTTTAAATTCAAGAAGATACCCCACAGAAAGACTAGGCCCATGCAACACTCACCACCCCTGGGCAAAGGGTCCCACCAGCAGCCCCAAAAAACGACAAAAAACCACAAAATTCAGCACAATCCCAGCCCATCCATGGCCTCAATGGTGTTTAAATTCAAGAAGACACCCCACCGAAAGACTAGGCCCATGCACCACTCACTCACCTGGGCATAATGGATGAAAAGTAGGCAAAATAAGTGCAGGCCTCAGACACTGCCTCTCTTCAAAATGGCCCCTTGCACCCCAAGCACATGTTGCCTGTACCAGCACTCAAGATGGCCACCACCACCACCCACATGGCCAGTCCACATCAACAGTACACCCCAAAAAAACCGAAAAACACCTAAAAATCACCACAATCCAATGCCATCCAGGATGTTTACATTAAAGAGAGTGAGACCCCACAGACACACTCAGTCCATGCACCACTACCCCTGGGCAAAAGGCCACACCAGCAGCCCCAAAAAACGACAAAAACCACAAAAATCAGCACAATCCCAGCCCATCCATGGCCTCAATGATGTTTAAATTCAAGAAGACACCCTACAGAAAGACTAGGCCCATGCAACACTCACCACCCCTGGGCAAAGGGCCCCACCAGCAGCCCCAAAAAAACGACAAAAAACACAAAAATCAGCACAATCCCAAGCCAACCGTGGCCTCAATGATGTTTACATTCAAGAAGACACCCCACAGAAAGACTAGGCCCATGCAACACTCACCACCCCTGGGCAAAGGGCCCCACCAGCAGCCCCAAAAAACGACAAAAACCACAAAATTCAGCACAATCCCAGCCCATCCATGGCCTCAATGGTGTTTAAATTCAAGAAGACACCCCACCGAAAGACTAGGCCCATGCACCACTCACTACCCCTGGGCATAATGGATGAAAAGTAGGCAAAATAAGTGCAGGCCTCAGACACTGCCTCTCTTCAAAATGGCCCCTTGCACCCCAAGCACATGTTGCCTGCTGTACCAGCACTCAAGATGGTCACCACCCACATGGCCAGTCCACATCAACACAGTACACCCCCAAAAAAACGAAAAACACCCAAAAATCACCACAATCCAATGCCATCCAGGATGTTTACATTAAAGAGAGTGAGACCCCACAGGCACACTCAGTCCATGCACCACTACCCCTGGGCAAAAGGCCACACCAGCAGCCCCAAAAAACGACAAAAAACACAAAAATAAGCACAATCCCAGCCCATCCATGGCCTCAATGATGTTTAAATTCAAGAAGATACCCCACAGAAAGACTAGGCCCATGCAACACTCACCACCCCTGGGCAAAGGGCCCCACCAGCAGCCCCACAAAATGACAAAAAACCACAAAATTCAGCACAATCCCAGCCCATCCATGGCCTCAATGGTGTTTAAATTCAAGAAGACACCCCACCGAAAGACTAGGCCCATGCACCACTCACTACCCCTGGGCATAATGGATGAAAAGTAGGCAAAATAAGTGCAGGCCTCAGACACTGCCTCTCTTCAATATGGCCCCTTGCACCCCAAGCACATGTTGCCTGTACCAGCACTCAAGATGGCCACCACCACCACCCACATGGCCAGTCCACATCAACAGTACACCCCAAAAAACCCCGAAAAACACCCAAAAATCACCACAATCCAATGCCATCCAGGATGTTTACATTAAAGAGAGTGACGCCCCACAGGCACACTCAGTCCATGCACCACTACCCCTGGGCAAATGGCCACACCAGCAGCCCCAAAAAAACGACAAAAAACACAAAATTCAGCACAATCCCAGCCCATCCATGGCCTCAATGGTGTTTAAATTCAAGAAGACACCCCACCGAAAGACTAGGCCCATGCACCACTCACTACCCCTGGGCATAATGGATGAAAAGTAGGCAAAATAAGTGCAGGCCTCAGACACTGCCTCTCTTCAAAATGGCCCATTGCACCCCAAGCACATGTTGCCTGTACCAGCACTCAAGATGGCCACCACCACCACCCACATGGCCAGTCCACATCAACAGTACACCCCAAAAAACCGAAAAACACCCAAAAATCACCACAATTCAATGCCATCCAGGATGTTTACATTAAAGAGAGTGAGACCCCACAGGCACACTCAGTCCATGCACCACTACCCCTGGGCAAAAGGCCACACCAGCAGCCCCAAAAAATGACAAAAACCACAAAAATCAGCACAATCCCAGCCCATCCATGGCCTCAATGATGTTTAAATTCAAGAAGACACCCTACAGAAAGACTAGGCCCATGCAACACTCACCAGCCCTGGGCAAAGGGCCCCACCAGCAGCCTCAAAAAAACGACAAAAAACACAAAAATCAGCACAATCCCAAGCCATCCGTGGCCTCAATGATGTTTACATTCAAGAAGACACCCCACAGAAAGACTAGGCCCATGCAACACTCACCACCCCTGGGCAAAGGGCCCCACCAGCAGCCCCAAAAAACGACAAAAACCACAAAATTCAGCACAATCCCAGCCCATCCATGGCCTCAATGGTGTTTAAATTCAAGAAGACACCCCACCGAAAGACTAGGCCCATGCACCACTCACTACCCCTGGGCATAATGGATGAAAAGTAGGCAAAATAAGTGCAGGCCTCAGACACTGCCTCTCTTCAAAATGGCCCCTTGCACCCCAAGCACATGTTGCCTGCTGTACCAGCACTCAAGATGGCCACCACCACCACCCACATGGCCAGTCCACATCAACACAGTACACCCCAAAAAAACCGAAAAACACCCAAAAATCACCACAATCCAATGCCATCCAGGATGTTTACATTAAAGAGAGTGAGACCCCACAGGCACACTCAGTCCATGCACCACTACCCCTGGGCAAAAGGCCACACCAGCAGCCCCAAAAAACGACAAAAAACACAAAAATAAGCACAATCCCAGCCCATCCATGGCCTCAATGATGTTTAAATTCAAGAAGACACCCCACCGAAAGACTAGGCCCATGCACCACTCACTACCCCTGGGCATAATGGATGAAAAGTAGGCAAAATAAGTGCAGGCCTCAGACACTGGCTCTCTTCAATATGGCCCCTTGCACCCCAAGCACATGTTGCCTGTACCAGCCCTCAAGATGGCCACCACCACCACCCACATGGCCAGTCCACATCAACAGTACACCCCAAAAAAAACGAAAAACACCCAAAAATCACCACAATCCAATGCCATCCAGGATGTTTACATTAAAGAGAGTGACGCCCCACAGGCACACTCAGTCCATGCACCACTACCCCTGGGCAAAAGGCCACACCAGCAGCCCCAAAAAAGCGACAAAAAACACAAAATTCAGCACAATCCCAGCCCATCCATGGCCTCAATGGTGTTTAAATTCAAGAAGACACCCCACCGAAAGACTAGGCCCATGCACCACTCACTACCCCTGGGCATAATGGATGAAAAGTAGGCAAAATAAGTGCAGGCCTCAGACACTGCCTCTCTTCAAAATGGCCCCTTGCACCCCAAGCACATGTTGCCTGTACCAGCACTCAAGATGGCCACCACCACCACCCACATGGCCAGTCCACATCAACAGTACACCCCAAAAAACCGAAAAACACCCAAAAATCACCACAATCCAATGCCATCCAGGATGTTTACATTAAAGAGAGTGAGACCCCACAGGCACACTCAGTCCATGCACCACTACCCCTGGGCAAAAGGCCACACCAGCAGCCCCAAAAAACGACAAAAACCACAAAAATCAGCACAATCCCAGCCCATCCATGGCCTCAATGATGTTTAAATTCAAGAAGACACCCCACAGAAAGACTAGGCCCATGCAACACTCACCACCCCTGGGCAAAGGGCCCCACCAGCAGCCCCAAAAAAACGACAAAAAACACAAAAATCAGCACAATCCCAGCCCATCCATGGCCTCAATGGTGTTTAAATTCAACAAAACAGTTGCATCATGCACCCATAACCAACCCTGGTCCTACTGGATACTGTGGCTGCCCACAATATATTTTATTTAATGTTCTGAAAAAGTTCCAAAATTGAAGTTGCAGCAACTGTAATGCCCCAAACAAACTTACTTGTGAAAGTTGATTTCTAATCCAAAAGTGATCCAAAGAAAGTCAAAAAGGCCTCAAATCCAAATATCCAGCAGCACCCACAAAAAGTAATCCTTCCAGGTCAAGGTCCAAATGAAAGTGACCAGCACATGAAGAAAGCACTGGGAGGAGCCTGCTGGACAGGAACAGGAAGTTGGAGACTGTGGGGCACTTCCTTCCTCCCCCCCAAAAAAATGGACTCCTTGCAAAAACAAAGTGCATGCAAATGTCAACCTGAGGAGTGATTCTGATACAAATCATCATTTTCTGAAGGTTTATGCTGTTTGCTGGTGGTTTTCTTGTGCAGAATTGCAAAATCTCTATTTCGCGAGTGCGAGATTGTTCCTGCCCGCCGCAACTACGTGTTCGCAATTGCGAACTCTCGCGAGGCGTGCTCTGCAAGGTGGCAAGCCGCGATTACGTATTCGCGGGCGCCAAACTTCCGCGGGATCCCGCAGCAAGATCCAAAATGGCGCAGCACTCGCAAAATATGATCGAGAAAAACAACTCGGCAAACGTTTAATGACGGAAAGTGAACGCCGTGCACCGCGCCGCGCGCCGCAATATTGTATCACCAAGCAAAAAATCAGCCGCGAGCGAATTCACGGATTTTCGACAAATTCGCGAGAGTTCGCGGATTGCAAATTTGCCGAAAATATGCAAAATCCGCGAGCGGAACGGATTTTACGCCCATGCTTAATGCTGATGATAGGGCTGCATGGGTAGGAATACCCTCCCTCCGTTGTAGCTTAACACATGATGGTGAGAAACTTTAATAATAAGAAAAAAAGCAACAGCACAGATGTATGTCCCTTCATGCACAGATGTATTTTCCCTGTCAGTTGTCCTGAGCCTGTTAGCCTCCGTTATTAGCATCATAGACAACTCACCTCCAAGAAGCATTCACCACATACAATTTAAAGGCATCCAATGACATTCTGTAGCAATCATAAAAAACAGATGTCTATAACTGCTCATGAAGTAGCCAACATATTAAAACTGATGAAAATCATGTTTGTGACAACGTCTGTTGAAGTGATGACTGTAGATGTAGGAATTTGCTCTAGCTGCTACATGTTTAAAAACTACTGGGGCAAATAGCCTTTACCAGGAAGCCTTTACAATGCAGAATCTTTACAATGAATAATGTTTTATGTTATTTAAAAGTAAAGAGGGTTAGGTGTGGGGGGGTGTGAGGGAGGTAAGCGTGATTTCAGGGATAAGGGGTGGGTAGAGTAAAGGAGAATAAGGCTAATTTTAGGGTTTAGGGAGGGTAGAGGTAAAGGGAGTTAAGGGTGATTTGAGGGTTTAGCGATGGGGAGAGCTAGGGAGAGGTAAGGTGATTTTAGACATTGGGGATCGGAAAAGGTAAAGTGAGGTGTTGGGATCTAGTTCTACTGTTTAGAGAACCTTGTCTTGAGCGTTCCCTGCGTGGAACATTCTGTGGGGAAGTTCTCTTATCGGCAGTTGCTGTCGGGGAGTTGTTGTAGCTGGACGAATAAAGTATTCTCTCCTCACCTACCTGGCTGGAGCAGTACTTCTTTTCAGTGGCGACGATTTCCAGCCTCAACCTCCCCATTGAAGTTCTCCGTGTTGAAATGCCGTTTGAGATTTCCTGAACCTGCCTCGTATGCCTGCACTTCTTCTTTGACAACTGGAATGCCCATGTTTCCTGCACCTCCGTTCCTCCTTCGTGTCGTGGTGCCCTTGCTGCGCTCCTGCTCATTCCTGTGGTCGTCTACCTAAGGTACTCTGTTGTTTTGCGCGATTAAACGATTCCAAGTTATCGCGCCTCTCACGCATGCGCATCTCTGAATTGCCTGACTTTCAATTCGGACGTGCACGCAACGTTCTGACGTTGCGTGCGGCCATTTTGGACCATCCCCATGGCAACTCCCTCGATGTTCACTGTTTAACTTCTTTGATGCGCATTTCTTTGACAACTTCGCTGATGCGCTCAGCTTAGCGTTAAATACGTTTTGTAATGCTCTCCATACTATTACCTTCTTTACATCCTCAACATTTCGAATTTTTTTTCGATAAAGTTGTATTGCGCTCAAATTTCATTGTTTCACTGATGTGCACAGTTTTCCTTCAAAACGTTGTTATACATTTTACTCATGAGTAGTGTGCACAATTATAACTTACTCAAATTATTTTGTGCATTTTGACTTTGCATAGTTGGTTTCAAATATATCCTTGTGGGGCAGCAACTCACCCACGTGCCAATATGGATCATATCACAGCACCTCCACCCTTTTTGCAATCTGCAGGCACGCCTCCTGTAAAATGGGAAGATTGGAAAGACACATTTGAAGCTTATTTGGAGGCAATTGACGGAGAGACTTTCTCTTCTAAAAAAAAAGGCTTTATTGATTTATAATCTCGGAGCTGAAGGCAGGAGTGTTCTAAAAACTCTACCCACAGAAACTGTGAGCACCTTGGTGACTGGTGGAGACAGTGGTGATTCCTTGTTAGTGGATGAATATGCCACAGTCGTCAAAACCCTGGATAAACGTTTTAGTTCTTAAAGAAACATTGTTCTTGAACGACACAAATTTCTTCAGCGAGCTCAAATCCAGGGTGAATCAATTGATGACTTTGTAGCTGCGCTTAGAATTCTTGCAGTCAATTGTAATTGCATGCTGAAGATCCCTCTTGCACTCAGGCTACGCAACTATTAGATACTATGAACAGTTTGGGTTTGTCACAACTGTCCCAGGGCCCGACGCATAAGGCGGGCCATACCCTGGATCTACTTTTCTCTAACCTCCCTGGTACTACAGTCCATACTTTCCTTTCCCTCACCTGGTCTGACCATTATCTCCTCCCGTTTGACATTTTGTTCCCGGCTGCCCCCAACCCGGTGGCACAGGGTAGGGATCACAGGAGAAAATGGCACTTAGTTAATTGCCTGACATTAAAACCTGCCTTCTCCTGCCCTCTGGACCCATTCACGGATTACATTGATGCAACTGTCACTCAGTTTAATTTAGCCCTGTCATCGGCCATTGAGGTCATTGCCCCCTTACAGCCTACATCCACTGTAAGATCCCGTCCTTCTGCCCCATGGTTTTCCCCAGCGCTGCGAGAGGAAAAAAGCCGCGTTAAAAAATTAGAGCGCAGTTGGCGACTCTGCTATAATCCAGAAGCTAAAAGCACCTATAAAGCTGCTTTAAAGAATTTCATTAAATTAAAAAAATCCACAATGAGAGAATTCTTTGCCTTACAAATTAAAAACGCAGAGAATTCCGCAAAAACTCTTTTTAATATTGTGAAAGACTTTGTCAAGCCGCCGGCTTTGTCTCCTCAGAACCCTGCCAATCAGAGACTATGCGATGGCTTGTCAGACTTTTTTCAAGATAAAATTGTGAAAATTACGTCCTCCTTCCCTATTGCTCTCCCACCTGTTTCACCCCCGATTATTTCTGAGAGCAAGGATTCTAACTCACCATCTCTGATGGCTTTTAGGGATCTTTCTACTGACATGGCACTTAAATTACTTACCCAGTGCAAATCTGGCTCGCCCCTGGATATTGTTCCGCCCAAGGTACTGAGTAACCTTGCTCCTCTTTTGATTGAGCCCCTTATATCTATTTGGAACTCCTCACTGCATCTGGGCCAATTTCCAACGTCCTGGAAGGAGGCCATGCTAGTTCCCATTTTGAAGAAGTCTGATGCGGACCCAGCCCAATTCTGTAATTACCGCCCGATCTCCCTCCTTCCTAAGCCAGCGAAGGTTTTGGAAAAGGCAGTTCAATTGCAACTTGCAGACTATCTGGAGACTAACTCCTTGCTACATGATTCCCAGTCGGGTTTCAGAACCGGGTTCAGTACTGAGACAGAGCTTCTGGAGGTCTCTGAGACCATTCCAGAGTGGGTGGATGGGGGCGAGGAGGCCATGTTGGTCCTCCTCGACCTGTCCGCCGCATTCGATACGGTCTCCCATAATATATTGTTGGACCGCCTTCAGCAGATCGGATTGGGGCTCTGCCTTTTCATGGATTAAGTCCTTTCTTAAGGGAAGAACGCAGAGGGTTCTTCTTAGTCCACACCAATCCGAGTGTAAACCTCTTGTCTGTGGAGTCCCGCAGGGCTCTGCGTTAAGTCCCCTCTTTTTTAATCTCTATCTGGCCCCACTGGCTAAGGTGGTTGAGTCGTGGGGGGTCAGAGTGATCTCATATGCTGATGATACCCAGCTGATGTTCTCTTTTAGAGATCACTCTGACTCCAGCTTCGTCAACTTTAGACACTGTCTTGGCGAAATCAGTTCTTGGATGACGGTGAATCATCTTAGACTCAATACCGATAAGACGGAGGTCTTGTTTTTTAATTAGAAAGGCCCATTACCCCCCAAATTGTGGTGGCCGTCGGTGCTTAACCCCCCTCCCACCCCTGTCCAAACGGTGCGCAATCTGGGCTTCCAATTTGATGACGCACTTTCATGCAAAGCCCAAATAAACAAGGTTACCGCGACCTGTTTTTGGAAACTGCGCATGATGAAAAAAATCTTTCCCTTTTTGCCCATCGAGGCACGCCGAACAGTCACTCAGGCCCTAGTTACCTCCCATCTAGATTATGGCAACAGTCTGTATGCTGGGGCCCCCTTATATCAAATTGAGCGACTTCAGATCGTCCAGAACGCGGCAGCTAGGTTGATTGGCAATATCCCTTATCGTCAGTCGGTTGCAGCCTACCGCAAAAAGTTACACTGGTTACCTATCTCTAGTCGCATTCAGTTCAAAATGCTGACCCTTGCCTTTCGGGCCCTGGGTGGGTCTGGTCCAAGCTACTTACAAAAGAGACTTGTGCTCTCCCAATCTGACAGATCTTTACGGTCTAATAACCTACGTCGCCTCATCGTACCCAGGTTTCGCCTTTCCAGAATGGGAGGAAGAGGTTTCACAGTTATGACGGCTAAGCTCTGGAACAATCTCCCTCTGGACCTGAGGTTCTCTCCTTCTGAATCACTCTTCCGCAACCGTTTGAAGACCTGGCTGTTTCCATCTGCATAGGTTGCGCTCCTGTTTCTCTAGCTTGTGGTCTACAGCGCCGGGACACCCCTTCGGGGGTAGCCGTGCGCTTTATAAGCTTTTAAAAATAAAAAAATAAAAATAATTACAGGGAATTTAGAGATGACATCATCCGAGATCAGTTAATTGAAAAAACCTCCAACAAGAAAATTCAAGAGAAGCTGTTATCCTCTGATGATCCTGACCTAGAAACTGCGTTAACGCTTGCCAGATCTATTGAACATTCTCAATTTTGCGTGAAGGAAATGAGCAATCCTACCTCCTCAGCCGAAGTCAAACTTTTGAGGTCCTCTTCCACTTCCAAACCCACCACCAAATCACCATCTGTTACCAAGCCTGTCTCTGGTGTTCCTCATTCCTCAGCCATGCCTTCTAACCAAACCAAAGTTATACCTAAAGTCGTAGTATGTTTCCGTTGTGGCAGTACCTCTCACCTTGGGAATGCTAAATTTTGTTTTGCACTTAATCAGACTTGTTACAACTGCAGAAAGAAAGGCCACTATTCTAGGATGTGCAAAGTAGTTAAGAGAAATCAAGATCAAATTGTAAAAACCATCACTGATGATTCTGACGAAGAGTGCTATGAATTGCTTATGTTGTCCTCCTCTGCATTTCTTGGTGATGGTGTAGTAGAATTAGCTGCTTTGGGAGGTGTTCACAAAAGAAAATCACCTTCTTGCAAAATTTCTGTAAATGATACCTGTCTCACCCTTCTAGCTGATTCCGGTTCTCCTTTTACCATAATTAATGTTGCAGATTTTAACACCTTAAATGAAGTGCAAATAGGGGAATCTTGCATTAAAATCTTTGCGTATGGTGGCAAACGAGTCAAAGTTTTAGGGAAATTTGTTGCCAATCTCAAATTTCATTCTGATCTTGCTTCTAATACTGTATTTGTGGTTAAGGAGGGTGCCAATCTTTTAGGTTGGGATGATCAAGGCAATTTAAACATTGTGTTAGATCCCAATCATCCTGATATGGTGATTTCCCGTAGTGAATTTTATAAATCTGTTCCTACTTCTTCCTCTCTTACTGTGACTCATTTGTCTGGTGTCAAGTGGGAACTAATGTTTCCTGAAGTTTTTGACGGGAAACTTGGGAAACTTATTGGTTTCCAACACCAGATTGTTCTCAAGAACGATGCTAAAGCTGTAGCGCATAAGGTTCGAAAGGTACCTTTGAGTCTTCGCCCTGAACTCAAAATTGAACTGGAACGTTTGTGTGCGGCTGGTGTAATTGAGCCTATTGAGGGTTCCGAATGGCTCGCACCAATTGTTTTAGCACGGAAATCAGACAATTGTCTGAGAATGTGTGTGGATTTATGTGACCTCAACGCCAACATCTGGGTTGACCGTCAACCCCTCCCTAACATCAACGAATTGTTGACCACCTTGGACAGTGCTAGATTCTTTACTTCCTTCGATATTTCTTCTGCGTACCATCAGATTGAACTTAGTAAAGAATATAGGCATCTGACCTCATTTGTCACTCCTGAAGGTGCTTATCGTTACATTCGTATGCCCTTCGGCCTCGCTTCAGCTTCGGCTGTTTTCCAACGCTTAATGAAAAATTTGTTTAAGGATATTCCTGGGGTTGTATTCTTTCAGGATGACATCCTCATACATGGGAAGACTGAACTTGAACATGATGAGAGGGTTAAACATGTTTTAAGTATAGTCAAGTCTAGTGGTTTAACATTGAGGGCTGACAAATGCAAGTTTTTGCAGGATGGTGTTGATTATTTAGGTCACCACATTTCTCACAAAGGTATCGAACCCAAATTTAAGATTATGGATGCGATCCAAAATGCACCCATGCCTATGAATAGGGATCAGCTTCGGTCATTCTTGGGGCTAGTGGAATATTATTCCAAGTTTGTCAACAACTTTTCCACTAAAACTGCTTCTATGCGCAATTTGCTTAAAAAAAATTTCACATTTGTTTGGGATGATGAATGTCAGAATAATTTTGTGTCAATCAAGAATGAAATTGTACAAGCTAGTCCACTTAAATTGTTCAATATCAATGACTTATGCATTATTTCAACCGATGCTAGTAATGTGGGTCTTGGTGCAGTTCTTGTTCAAAGAAGAAGTGATGGTCGTGAAGAAACTATAGCCTTCGCTTCTAGAACACTGAGGGGTGCTGAAGGCACCTATTCAACTATTGAAAAAGAGGCTTTGGGTTTGTGGTGGGGCGTACAGCACTTCAAGAACTTTTTATGGGGTAATGAATTCATCCTGAGAACCGATCACAAACCGTTGGTTGACTTATTCACTACTAAAGGAGGTGGTAGGGCTACACCGCGAGTTGCCAAATGGCAGTTCAGATTGCAAGAGTTCCGCTATCGACTTGAGTATGTGCCCGGTGTTAAAAATCATGTTGCTGATTGTTTGTCTAGGTTGCCCCTTAGTTCAGAGAATGATGTTCTTGAGTGCGATGATTTGGAAATGGTGTGTGCTGTGTGTTCTTTATATGACACTGTTGGTTGCGCTCTTTCTGAGCAAGAGTGGTTGGATGGAGTAACTGGTGATAACGTAATCTTGAAGGTCTTTGACTGTTTATCTGGTGTGTGGCCGTGTGATAAAGATTGTCCTCCTGAATTGGTTCCTTTTAAAAGGATAAAAGATGAGTTGTCTGTTGTTGATGGCATATTACGTAGAGGTGGTTTACTTGTGGTTCCCTTTTCTATTCGGAACAGAATTCTTGATTTGGCTCATGAAGGCCATCCTGGCATTCGTGCAATGAAGCGTAGGGTTAGACAGGATTTTTGGTGGCCGGCATTAGATAAAGATCACGGCTAGAAGGGTTTCTTAGAAATTTCAGAAAATGGCGCTCTACCTGAAGTGTACGCTGGACAGTGTGTGGAAATGAGTTTTTTGAGTGTGGTGCGTGAAGAGCGAACGGATTAACCCAAAACCGTTCAAAGACAATCAGAGATTACCCAAACTGTAACACAGCAACGCTCTCGCAGCCACAAAAACAGTGTAAAATTGAGACAAAACGACAATTGGTATTAATACAAATGAAAGAGAGCAGCAGATCTGTTTGTTCAAATTCCTTTTCAGTGATGTTTTAATAGGATCCAAGCTCAGCCGACACGTGTTTCATCGTGTTAAAGTGGAGTCAACACGACTCTTCAGGGCTGATGAAAGTAAATAAAACAAATGTATAGTAACTTTCAGTAGGTTACAATTGTTACATGGATTTATAACATCTATGTGCATGAAGGTGGTAGTGACGGAATATTAAGTGCCTTCGTGGTCGTTTTCGTGATAGTTAAACCATGCACAACCACAAGCTCATCCTGGTGGTGAATTGTGAACAGTGTCAAAAGTCGTACTTCACCAGATGGCGTTTCTATATGCTAGTGAATATCGTAAAAAACCTCCTATAAAGTTGCATCAAATAGTTATCTCATGCTCACTAGAAATCAGCGTTTGTGGGGTGTCAGGGTGTGTGAGTGTATAAACGAACTATGCAATAGGCATGCCAGTGGAATCTCATGCTGTGAAAAGGTGATATGTATCCAAAGAAAGTGGCAGATAATGCATACCTAGTAGATAGCTTCAGGCATCCACGGTTAGATGCGTGGATACTCTGCGCGGAGAAATGGCTTGTCTATGTTAAGAATAAAAAAAAATTTTGTACACATGAATATGTATACATAAAATACGGGAGAATGATGAGCGAGGGCAAATGCGTACTTCTAGCAGGGTGCACACTGTGAAGATTGTAAAGGCTCACCCTGGTAAGATATCGGCGAGTCTGCCAATATACTATATTCGATCAACCCTGGTTCCGGGTTCAGGAGTGTCTCTAACACCGGTAATTTATATTTGAGCACACAAAATGTTGCACGTCTGTATTCGACGATGACTGCATGAGAATGAAAAAAGAAGAAGGAAAACACCAACAGGCTGTTTTACAAAAGGACACAAATCTCTCGCCAAATCCAGGGAGAGTGAACAACGTATAAATCATTTAAGTAGAAGGAAGAAAACGGAACGCACGGTACATACCTATACACGAGTGCGTGAATAGCTGTACCGGGAGGGGACCCGACTGCAGGAGTTTGCGCGTTCTGTTTGTGGGTATAGAACTCTTCACGGGTAGCGTTAGGTTCAATCTTTAAGAGAATCACATGAGAGGACTTTAATTTAGGGTCGTCTTCATGTGCAAAGATCATGACGATCAACCAGAAAAACGTAGATATCCAGAGTGTTGCCTCTTACCTGTCAGTCGAAGTCCCTCCTCCGTTGATTCCCGGTCGCCGTGTTCCAAGAACGGACACGTGACCGGAAGTCGGAGGGCTTTAAATAGTCTTCGCCAATCATTGCCTGGTATGCAATGATCCTATCCCATGTCCTTCTGAGGCCGCCATCTTAGGTGTGTAAAAGGCGGTAGTCTGAAGCCTCAAATCCAGTACAAAAGGGCGCACAGATTAATGTAAGGTTCGTAAAGTGGGGTTTGTAGGCGTAAGGGCATAACGGGTTTATCATTCCAGGCAAAAAAAGGGTCAAAAATTATATTAAAAAATATATAAAAGTATTTTATATATAAATAAATAAAAGTATGGAGAAGCGTAAACCAAAAAGAAAAAAAAAAAAAAGTAATAGTGGTTCACCTTAAATTATGCAAATAATAAGCTAACGTGAAGATCCTGACAGTGATCCCGTATGTCAGCGGTCTATTTCAGAAAAGAAAACGAACTAAGTGTTAAAGTCCGTTCAAGGATCTCAAACACGAGAGCTAGCCCTTCGTATTCCATAAGTGCATGACGACAATGAGTCCTTATGGGAAGTAATAAATTAACTGTAATGCGATACGAGAAAAGGGAAAAACAACAATTATAACCCAAAAGGTGATCGTGAAAATTTGGTGACCTATGTTTTGAGCACCCTTAAATGACAGACACAAAAATCATGCTGTGACTCGTGACATTCAAATTCATTGCTAAACAAACACGTCATTATGTCTCTCAAACAGTTACGTGTAATTTTAAGAGTTGATGAGGCCTCAGTTAGGTATTTCTTCATAGAAGTCAAAATTTTACATATATCTATAACATAATTATGAAACACAATCAAAAGAAAAAACAGCAGTTGAAGCCAAAATGAGTTCGTGTAGACATATTAATAACGGGAACGTTCATGCAGTACCCATTGAGTCAGACACATCACATCTTATTGACTATTGTAAAGTTTTCATATAGCAAAGGTTAATGATCAGCAGCAACATTCTGTACAACCAGAGGGACGGTTAGTTCCCTAGGAAGAATTGAAGCTCCGGGTCATAGTTGAGCCCGTGTTCCACGCATTGCAAACGCATGATCCACGTGGCCTCCCTACGCCTCAGAGTCAGTTCTCTGTTTCCTCCCCTAATATTTGGGGGGATGACGTCAATCCCAAAGAAACGCACCTTTATTTCATCCTCCAAAGGTTGACAAGCTGCCACATGCAGCGCAACCGGATATTTGGGAGAGGTTAGCGGAACACATGCGGGCTATCCAAAAAAGGGCTCAACTATGACCCGGAGCTTCAATTCTTCCTAGGGAACTAACCGTCCCTCTGGTTGTACAGAATGTTGCTGCTGATCATTAACCTTTGCTATATGAAAACTTTACAATAGTCAATAAGATGTGATGTGTCTGACTCAATGGGTACTGCATGAACGTTCCCGTTATTAATATGTCTACACGAACTCATTTTGGCTTCAACTGCTGTTTTTTCTTTTGATTGTGTTTCATAATTATGTTATAGATATATGTAAAATTTTGACTTCTATGAAGAAATACCTAACTGAGGCCTCATCAACTCTTAAAATTACACGTAACTGTTTGAGAGACATAATGACGTGTTTGTTTAGCAATGAATTTGAATGTCACGAGTCACAGCATGATTTTTGTGTCTGTCATTTAAGGGTGCTCAAAACATAGGTCACCAAATTTTCACGATCACCTTTTGGGTTATAATTGTTGTTTTTCCCTTTTCTCGTATCGCATTACAGTTAATTTATTACTTCCCATAAGGACTCATTGTCGTCATGCACTTATGGAATACGAAGGGCTAGCTCTCGTGTTTGAGATCCTTGAACGGACTTTAACACTTAGTTCGTTTTCTTTTCTGAAATAGACCGCTGACATACGGGATCACTGTCAGGATCTTCACGTTAGCTTATTATTTGCATAATTTAAGGTGAACCACTATTACTTTTTTTTTTTTTCTTTTTGGTTTACGCTTCTCCATACTTTTATTTATTTATATATAAAATACTTTTATATATTTTTTAATATAATTTTTGACCCTTTTTTTGCCTGGAATGATAAACCCGTTATGCCCTTACGCCTACAAACCCCACTTTACGAACCTTACATTAATCTGTGCGCCCTTTTGTACTGGATTTGAGGCTTCAGACTACCGCCTTTTACACACCTAAGATGGCGGCCTCAGAAGGACATGGGATAGGATCATTGCATACCAGGCAATGATTGGCGAAGACTATTTAAAGCCCTCCGACTTCCGGTCACGTGTCCGTTCTTGGAACACGGCGACCGGGAATCAACGGAGGAGGGACTTCGACTGACAGGTAAGAGGCAACACTCTGGATATCTACGTTTTTCTGGTTGATCGTCATGATCTTTGCACATGAAGACGACCCTAAATTAAAGTCCTCTCATGTGATTCTCTTAAAGATTGAACCTAACGCTACCCGTGAAGAGTTCTATACCCACAAACAGAACGCGCAAACTCCTGCAGTCGGGTCCCCTCCCGGTACAGCTATTCACGCACTCGTGTATAGGTATGTACCGTGCGTTCCTTTTTCTTCCTTCTACTTAAATGATTTATACGTTGTTCACTCTCCCTGGATTTGGCGAGAGATTTGTGTCCTTTTGTAAAACAGCCTGTTGGTGTTTTCCTTCTTCTTTTTTCATTCTCATGCAGTCATCGTCGAATACAGACGTGCAACATTTTGTGTGCTCAAATATAAATTACCGGTGTTAGAGACACTCCTGAACCCGGAACCAGGGTTGATCGAATATAGTATATTGGCAGACTCGCCGATATCTTACCAGGGTGAGCCTTTACAATCTTCACAGTGTGCACCCTGCTAGAAGTACGCATTTGCCCTCGCTCATCATTCTCCCGTATTTTATGTATACATATTCATGTGTACAAAAAAATGTTTTATTCTTAACATAGACAAGCCATTTCTCCGCGCAGAGTATTCACGCATCTAACCGTGGATGCCTGAAGCTATCTACTAGGTATGCATTATCTGCCACTTTCTTTGGATACATATCACCTTTTCACAGCATGAGATTCCACTGGCATGCCTATTGCATAGTTCGTTTATACACTCACACACCCTGACACCCCACAAACGCTGATTTCTAGTGAGCATGAGATAACTATTTGATGCAACTTTATAGGAGGTTTTTTACGATATTCACTAGCATATAGAAACGCCATCTGGTGAAGTACGACTTTTGACACTGTTCACAATTCACCACCAGGATGAGCTTGTGGTTGTGCATGGTTTAACTATCACGAAAACGACCACGAAGGCACTTAATATTCCGTCACTACCACCTTCATGCACATAGATGTTATAAATCCATGTAACAATTGTAACCTACTGAAAGTTACTATACATTTGTTTTATTTACTTTCATCAGCCCTGAAGAGTCGTGTTGACTCCACTTTAACACGATGAAACACGTGTCGGCTGAGCTTGGATCCTATTAAAACATCACTGAAAAGGAATTTGAACAAACAGATCTGCTGCTCTCTTTCATTTGTATTAATACCAATTGTCGTTTTGTCTCAATTTTACACTGTTTTTGTGGCTGCGAGAGCGTTGCTGTGTTACGGCATTAGATAAAGATGTCGAACATTTTGTGCGTGAGTGTTATACATGCGTCACTAGTGACAAGTCTCAAGTGACTAGACCTTCTCCTGTTGAACCTATTGTGGTAAAAAAAATTACCTTGGTAGAAACTGGCCTTTGACATTGCAGGTCCTTTTGGTCTCATTGGATGTTCTCCCAAGTATGCCCTTGTTCTTATTGATTACATGTCTAAGTGGCATGAAGTGAGGTTTGTTGACAATGCCAGCTCAGCATCCATCATTGGTTTCTTTCTTGATGTTTTTCTCAGGGAGGGTTTTCCAGAAGAGCTGGTTTCTGATAACGGCACTCAGTTGACCTCCTTTGAGATGCAAGGGTTTTTTAAGGATGCGGGTATTAAGCACGTTTGTACGTCACTTTATCACCCACGTAGTAATGGTTTGGTTGAGCGTTTTAACCGGGTTGTCAAGGAACAGGTGCAACTTGCTTTAGTGAATGGTTTGCATTGGCGTAAAGCCCATTGTGATATGTTGTGGGCTGTGAGAACTACTCCTCATATCAGTACTGGTGTTGCTCCTTTCACTTTGCTTCGGGGAAGGGTGGCTGGTTCCAAATTGAATAAAGAGTGGATGTCTAGAAGAATGGTTGATTCTAATAAATTGCCAGGTGTAACGGATGTCAGAGCTGCTGTTCAAGCAAAGTATGATACCAGGCCTGGTGCGAGTTGTTCCCTGGATGTTAAAGTGGGTGATTGGGTGAGGTTCAAGAAACCTGGTTTTCTCCGCAAAGGTGAATCTCGGTTTTCGTCCCCTAAATGTGTGTCTGAGGTAAAAGAACGTGTGGTGGTTCTGATGGATGGCAGAGTGTGGAACAAATCTTGCATTTCTATTTTTCCCAAGTCCATGGTTAGTGAGGTCAGCAGAAGATTGGGCCCACATTCTCTTCCCGTTAAAGTGTCCTCCGATGTTCTTGGTGGGAATGAAGTTGTTCTTTCTGGTCATGCTCCTCCTGTCTGTGTTTCATCCAGGCCTTTAAGGTCAAAGCGTTTACCTGCCAGATTTCATGATTATAATATGCATATGTGTTCTGGCCTTGCTGTCTTTCTCTTTGCATTTGTTTTTCTGGACTTGTTCTCTTGCTGTTGTCTGGTGATATGTTTCTTGGTCTCGCTCCCTTACTTTGTCTACTTTGTTCACATCTTTCTTTTCTTCTCTCTTGTTCTCCTTTTCTTTTTTCTTTTTTTATCGTTCTGTTTTGTCTTTTTATTGGAAGAGGGGAGATGTGTTGGGATCTAGTTCTACTGTTTAGAGAACCTTGTCTTGAGCGTTCCCTGCGTGGAACATTCTGTGGGGAAGTTCTCTTATCGGCAGTTGCTGCCGGGGAGTTGTTGTAGCTGGACGAATAAAGTATTCTCTCCTCACCTACCTGGCTGGAGCAGTACTTCTTTTCATGAGGTAATGGTGATTTTAAGGTGTAGGGTTGGGTTGAGGTAAAGGGAGGTAAGGATGAATTTAGGGTTTAGAGATGAGTATAGGTAAAGAGAGATAAAGGTGATTTTAGGGATTAGTGATGGATAGCGGTAAAGGGAGGAAAGGGTACATTTATGGTTTAAGGATGGGTATTAGTACAGGGAGGTAAGTGTGATTGGGAAGAGGTAAAGGGAGGTAAGGGTGAGTTTAATATTTAATGGTGGGAACAGGTAAATGGAGGTAAGGGTGATGTTACGGTTCTGGGGTGGTAGAGCTAAAGGGAGGAAAGGGTAATTATAGGGTTCAGGTGAGGGAAGAGGTAATTTCTGAATATATATATAACCCGGTTAACCCGCTATGAACAGGTAGGTGGAAAGGGATATTGGGGGCCCGTAGCGGGCCCACCTTTCTTCCTGGCCCTAAGCTGTGTGCACTGCCCCCTACATATCCCTGCACAATGTGGCAGGCACCACATGGTGGTGCCCGCCATGGAAAGGTACTGAAAACCAGACATCATAATATGGCTGGCGGTGTCTGTCAGACACCGCCACCATATTATTCCTTTTCCGGTCTTTCCGTCTGCCGTGGTCCCCCCCGCCATCCTAATATGGCGGGGGCGAATCTGGTTATGATATCGGGCGGATTGCCTCCGCCAGGCTGGCGGTGGCTACCGTCAGCCTGGCGGAGGCAATCCGCCCGATATCATAATGGACCCCATAGCATTGTTTTGAGTTTTGTAATATTTTTTCGCACTTTAATGAATTTTTGCATATAAGGAAACTGTATGTTTTATTTACTACAATTTGCAGTTACTCTATTGCAGTCTAGATAAAATATGAATACTGGAGCGATCCAATAAAAGAACGATCTCGAAATATTAGAGCTGTATCTGTGATTAATTGATGTAATCATTAGAATTAATAATAACTATCTTTTCCTCCTTCTTGTTTCCTGTTTTCCAGTATATAACTAGCCCATGAGAAGTAGGGTTACTAGGGCCACCCCGTCTTTTTGCTCCAGGAAGGGAGTGGCTAGGTATGATGCTGGTGTCAGGGCATCATAGTTTTTAATTACCAATCATGCATTTGATCAGGAGCTGAATCTAGTTTTCTCTTCTAGACATAATTGAAACTTCACTGCTCTTTTCGTCATCCTTTTGAAAATGTTGTATTGCATCTTGATGCTCCATAGTTAAGTTAGATGCAGCTTTTTAATAGAGTCATTTTCCCCCATGCAATTTTCCATAGGAAACTATAGAACCTATAACTCACACCCTCACCATGTACTGAACTGCTAATTACTACGGGTGAGCAGAACTCGCTGAATTTTACCACAAGCAGCAGAATTCCTTCCAGTCGCTCTGCTCGTACTGAATTTTAGAGCTGGAGTGTGTCAAAGGGCACTGCTTCTTACTGCCACGCAAGTCTTTTTTCTACTTGAGTGGCAGCTTTCGCAATGTTTGCAACAACTTTCTCAACACGAACTGTAGCGACCTGCCGTGACAGCCCGTATTGAGAATTCTCACCAGAAGGCAATCTAGTGCACGTTTTTTTCGCTCACAATCCCCAACTTTACGTTTGTCGAATCCCATGCTCCAAGCAGAACACGGAGTGGGCATAACTCTCTAAACTCTGCTGGCAGAGCGGAGTTTACCGCTCAGCCGTACTAATTCCCTCACATATTGCATCTCTTATGACATGTTCTATGACATCTTTGATAACATCACTGTAACATCTGGAATGACATAATTGATGACAACATCATGCATGGTGGTGAGAGGTATAGTTATTTTAGGGCATGAGTTATAGTTATTTGAGTGTGGAGGGGAGCGCCACTCACCTTGAATGGGCGGTACCTGAACGGGGAGACAATGAACACTAACCCTCCTGCGTCCCTGACGACCAGGACTCCACGTCTCTTTTTCTCCCTGCAGGACTCGGACCGATGGACAGGACAGAGCACTAACCCGGAAGCGGCTTCCCACGAACCCCGAGAACCCGGAAGTGACAACCCGGAAGCGACCGGCAGTGAACCCGGAAGTCCCGCCCCCTGCAACAGATCGAGAGGCAGAAAAGCCGAGGACGAAGAGAGGAGAGCGTTCCAGGTAGCCGACTCGTGGCAGGAGACAGCGCGTAGTGGACCAGTGAAGGAGAGTGGACGGAGCGAGAGGAGTAACGAAGAGGAAGCGGAGGACGTCTGGACCGAGGAGTGGTGGAGTCCTCTGGAGGTGGCTGGAGAGCGGCCGTGACTCGCCGGAGAGTCACGGCGGGGCGCGTGAGTACCTTGTTACCGTCTCCGTGTTTCCCCTTGTAGATAACTGTAAATATCTGTATATTGATAGACCTCACATAGACTTCACCCTTGCACTGTAAATATATATAGTAGTATCACTGCACCGCATTCGTGTACCATAGCCCTAAAACCCTGCCCCTCACTCACTGGAGCACCCGTCTTCTCCCCGTTCCACCATCTCTTCCCTTCCACCTGAACCCTCCCTTCCGTTCCCGTCCTCACGTTCATTCTTGTCCCCACACGACCCGGTGCTGGTGTTAGTACTCCACAAGTCCGTGCTGAAAAGGACTAAAGCCCCTCTACCTCTCTGTTTCCCTCCGAGGTTTCACCGGAGCTCCTCCCCCCCCCCGGAAGACCAGCTGACCGCTCTGGAAGACCCGTTTACCGGCGGACCAAGCAGAACAGATTCTCCGACCTCCAGTCTTCAAACCTTACCCCTACCCCGATTGTTAATCCCACAATAAAAACAGCTAACATAGCCAAGTATATACGGCCTCCACACCTGTTATTCCGGTCTGCACCAACCCCCAGTCCACATTGAGATAATTATAACTCCTGAATTTCAGTGGATTTGTTCGTTTAAATTGCTATGTTTAAACTGACATTTTCACCTTAGTATAACATACCTTCAACCTTTGGTTTTTCTGTAAATATGTGTGTGTGTGTGTGTTCACATATATACACACATGTTCATATATACAATGTATGGTATTACCTGCATGAAAAATGCCTGTGTGTAAATGGTACGTGTAATGTTGTACATCCCCATTAGGTTTTCAGTGCGCAATATTCTGTTCTCTGGCCCTCATTCTGGAAGTTAGGGGACTCCCAATGTAGTAATATCACACCTGGAAATCCTGGTACCACAGGGTATTTTTTAAATGTGGTTGTTCTGTACCTCTATAGAATTTACTCTACTGAATGAGGAATTGCTAAGCAAAACTCTGTTTCTGGACCAATTTTGGCATATAATTCCCATTGTCTAAACTTTTCCAGGCATATTTTACCAGGCTATAGACATGTAAAATGTGTCATTGGAAAACCGTTTGGGTGCCGAATTACAGTGTATTTTGTATTCCCGATTTGGCTAGTAACTCCTGATTATTATAAATTTAGTTCTTGCCTTCCCTTCCAAATTTAGCACTGATAATATTTAATTTGCCTGCTGAAAGTGGTTGAGGGAATAAACACTGCAAGATTATACTTACAATTTAGTCAAGTTAACCGACCACAGACTCCGAATTCCAGTTTATGGATTTTACTATAAGGCCAAAAGAAATTGGATGTAAACACATCTGAGAATCAACGAATGTAGGTACATCAAAATCAATACAGAGCCGAACCTATGCATATAATTAATTCGGCACAGAAGGCATAATGTGACAAATTCCAGAATTGAAATTCAACACAGGATCGAGGCTGAGTCCAACTCCTTATTCACTAGGAAGGAAATTATAAATTATCTTTCCCTACACTACTCTCATTGAGGTTCCTGACTGTATTGCCTAACTTCTTTCCCAAAGGTGTCACCACATGTAGACTTCCTAATAAGTACTCACGTCACATGGGTCAAAATAGCTTAAGGCTATGGAGCGCGCTCTTAAGATGCTCCTTCTCCGAAAATGTAGAAGTCTGATTTTCTGTCCCTGCACATAATACAAAAAGACAAAACTCAGCCCCTCCTAAATGTATCAAATGACAAATTGTTCATTTGCAAGGTTCACCAGTAGATTTCCATGGACTCTTTTAATTAATTTCTTCTTCTAGGCCAAGCACAGAAGGTATTCTCCCTTCACGCTGTTCCGACTCTTCAAAGGCATTCCGGTTATCTCCTTAGACTAAGAATATCGAGGTTGAATTCTTGCACCTGCAGTGGTATGAGCACATACTGTTCTGGCACACAAAGGGATCCATTTAATTATTTCTTTAATAACTAGGTATTCGAAACCAACAACAACTTGCAGTTAAGGGCCTACAATGTAGGTAACTTAAACACACATGATTACATTGGCAGGAATATAGTGTCATCCTGCACATTGTACATACAGAAATGATAATGTCTCTAAAACATGTAAGTCCTACTTAAAGGTGCACATTACATTTCTATGCTTAGAAGGTTGAATAAATGCATTTGATAAACATAATACACTGCAAACAAATGAGAATACAAATAGGTGCGTTTGATTCATGAGTATAATGCACCCATACACTTTAGAGTGTGGTAAGCGCTCTATCACTCCCATTACCACCTGAATCAGTATTTAGAAATTTTCTGAATGAAACCCTTATTGTTAATACAATACTTGTCTTTAGCATTTTTTACAATTTCCAAGCTTTATTTCGATCATTGTAGACCATAAAAGCAAAATATAAAATCCATACATCACTAAATTTTAAACATTACAAAATATAGCCATTAACAATTGATTGTTCAAAGTTCATGACAGATTAAAAAAATATATGAATTTAAAAAGCATTTAAAACAGTATATTCATGTTTTAATAAGATCAATGCAGTGGAAAATGAAAGGGGGATATTTAGCATGTGCTAGAGGAGTTTAAAAACTTGTGACGCTTGACCCACATGGAATTAAGGAAACAGTACACAGCAAAAACAATCGAGGGGTGCGTTGCAGTTCGCATAACTCTAAAGGTCTCCTGTATCTGTCTAAACCCCATGTTCGTGGATATTGGAAGGAGCCAGTACCTTCTGGGCACAACAAAGATCAAATAGAGTCTTCCACCCTCTACTATCCCCGTCTTCCAATATAATAATTGGAGCCTGAAGATTTGGTCAATAGTAGAGATGTTTTTACGGAAGCCTGCCTGATACACACTCTGAATCTCGCGCTCGTCCATCCAGGACTGGAGGCGGTCTAAAGTAATCCTGGCCAACAACTACTGAGTTACGTCAATCAGGCTTATTGGTCTATAATGTGTGGGCAGAAGGGGGATTCCCTTTTTGTATACTGGAAAAATTTCGGACCCTAGCCAGGTATCTGGGATTTTCATGCCTCTTAATATGGCATTAAATGTTACACATAGATATGGGCCCCAGTTGTTGGACTCTTCCCGAAATAGGTCTCTGGGAATCTTGTCCAGTCCAGGGGCCTTTCCAAGGGGTAGCTTCCCAATAGCACTCAACACCTCGGTCAAAGTGAACCAAACCTCATCTTCAACCGGGTTCTCCACAACAATTATCAGGGTTCCCTCTGTGGGCTCCATAAAGTCCTGAGTGTAGTACAATAAATGAAAGTGAAGTTCCAAGCTTCTGCAGCTATGTTTGGCTCAATAGGCAAACTCCGTGAAGAGCTAGCAGTTCTAACCAAGGACTAAAACTCCCTCATGTCTCTGTTGGTGAGGGCCTGTTTGATCGCGTCCCATCTTTCAGACTCCTACGCATCTTTGGTAGACTTCTAATTATTTTTATATAGGACCATTCTAGTTTTTATCAGAGATCTGTCTTTAGTTTTTATGGCATCAATAAGGGCACTCTTTGCCGTGCGGCAGGAGTTGTTAAACCAGTTGGATTTCGGGGACCTTTTACCCTTAGAGTGCATCAGGGGATTAAAATTATTAGTTAGACTGGTGGTCAAGTCCGACTGGACGACCATACTTGGGTGATGGTGTCATGAGTACTGAGAGTCTGCGCGGCCATTTCCATCACCAACAAAGGGGAAGTAATTAGTAAATAAAAGGCAGCAACCTTGCCCGGTGACTTCCTCAGAGTATCCCACCTAATTCTCCTTCTGTTATTGTCTAAGGATAGGCTGGAATAAGAAAGGGGGCCAATAACGGCAGGACCATGAAGTTCCGAGAGCTTAGGTCAAGTACCAAAGTGTTGTGATCGCTGTCTTGTCTTGGCAAAACAGCAAAGTCAATCACCCGATGCCATATGCTTACTTCTACTAGAATGTAGTCAAGTAGAGATGATTGGCCCGGTCTGTATAAGGTATGATTTCCTGGTTGATCTGACTTGGTGCGCCCATTACAAGCTCTCAGTGCATGACTTAGTGTAACTGCAGTTATCTGTAAAACAAAAGGGGTCCATGCTTTAACCGACGGAATTTGTGGGGCAGGAATTAACCAAAGAAAATCCTCGGTGGTGAGTAGAGAGTCAGTAGGAAAAGCTAGTGGCACGAATTGGCAATTGAAATGACCTATCACCATCCTAGTATTTGGGGGAACTAGATCAATAAGTGTAGAAAGCATGCCTATGGTCTTGGATTCCGGTGAAATGGTGACCGGACAGGAATAGATATTAATGAAAGCAATCTTAAACAAAGCGCTAAATGTAAGGAGGGTACACTGCATATCATCCGACGAGGTGTCCAACAGTTCAACAGTGCAGTCCAAGTGTGTGGCAACCCACTTGCCTAGCCTTCCCGATGGGCTACCTCTACCTCCCATAGTAGCTAACACAGCAAAAGTTGCAAAGCCCCTCATGGCGGTATCATCTCTAGACCAAGTCTCTTGGAACATGCACACATCATGATTTTGTACAAATTGTATCCATTCAGGGTTATGAAGTTTGTTTTTGATGCCGGCAATGTTCCACGACAGCACCCTCAACTGGAGGCCCAGGCTCACAATGGCGTCTTGCAGAGTGGGACCTGGAGTGTTCAGGGCTAACATTGACTCCTGCTCTATCTCAAGGTTTGATGTTCCCACTTGTGGTATAGAACTATTTGTAGCCATAGATGTAGTTATATATTCAGAGGAGTAGGAGACTTGTCTTTTTAATGGTCCTAAGGGAACACCAACGGGGCCTTGTGGTCCCAGCTGAGATTCGTGCTGAGGCGGCATTGATGTATCATGTGTCACACCAGCAATATTTATGGTCTGGAACCCACTAGTGTTCGTATTAGTATTTGCGAAATCGGTAATAGCGAAAACGGCAAAAATACGCGACGCATCGGAAGTAGGCTGATGACATCACAACCAGGAAGTAGGACAGTCCATGCTCCATTCTGTGCCCGAGGAGCTCAGAGGAGGAGGCAGAGCACAGGAGCTGAGGAGCCAGACTGAACCAGCATCAACCAGGACTAGGCAAGCAGGTCAAGATGGAGAAGGAGGCCCCCCAGCCGGGAAAGGACACACACAGAAAGATGAAGCGCAAGTTCTCAGACAAGGAACTCGAAATCCTGATAGAGTGTGTCACCAGACTAGGAGAGTAATCAGATGAGATTGAGAGTCAATCCACCTCTTCAAGGGCCCCAAACCTATTAGCTACTGCACCACTATACTGGGTACGAGAAGATCGGCCAGATGTAGGATGGAGTTGGAACCAGTGTGTTGGAGCTCTTATGCCTGGGGTCCATGGTGGTGGGTAGTTACAAGTATAGAAATAGTGTGCAATTGAATCCCCGTGGGTGGTGCCTGAAAGCTGGGAAACTGGTGGGCCAAAAATTGGACTGTCCATGGGTTACTAAAATTGATGACTATACAGTTACTATTAATTGACTCAAGGTTCTTGCCAACCCAACTCACTCTTCGAACCAGTAATATCTCACTTCCCTATCATAGGGAATTGGCCATGCATTGTGAGCCAGAAAAGGCACTTGTTTCTTAATTGCAACTGTGTTGCTTCCAGTCCAGATTTTGTTTCGGGGACACCAGTCAAAACGATAACATAAGGAAGTGAGGCTGGGGGTAAATTGATTGTTGGCAAGGCCGGAGAGTCCAAGCCAGGGCCCTCGCTATGTGCTGGAATGGGCGCTGCCCTGTCTGACGTCTAGAGAGAGTGTGCGGGTTCGTCTCTACATGAGCATCCATGGTTCGGGCAGGGTGGGAGCTCGAAATGACCTGACCCCAGTAAAAGATATAGTGCGACCAGCTTAAAGTTTAAATGTCAAAAGGGGATGTAAACATATGCAAATATGTGCAAGGTGTAGAGGCTAAAAAAAGGCTTAACCTAAAAGGGCAAAGGTGCAATGTGCTTAATATAGTTAGAAGCAAAGAGGGAAAGTAAACATAGACCCGAATGTACAGGGTACAGAGGCTAGAAATATACTAGCCCAGCAGGCAAAAGTGCAACGTGCTTAATATAATTAGCGTGAAGGGTAAAAGGAACCTACAAGGGATTTGATTTAAAACAATCTTTTGTTAATAAAAGATTAACCAGGGAGTTAGTCACGTGCGGTTCCGATTACTGTCCCAATACCGATTTTCAGGCTACGCTCATCATCCGAACCTGACCGTGCATGTGTATACAGCACCTGGAAGGTATTTTCCGGTATTAATACAGATGTTTTCTTCTAATAATCTAAGACCAGGAAATAATTTTTCCTACGTGACAGTATTGTAATCACAGCAATGACCATAGATTAAGCACATGGTACTAGGCTGTTTTCGCTGCTCTTCAGAAGAGTCTTTCCACTCAGCTTCAATTTCTGTCCTGAAGATGGTCTGATGGACTACAGCCGAAAAGACCGAAACGTTGACCTTATCCTCTATTCCTAAGAAACTTTGTCACTCTTGAGCAATACATATTCTCATTAAGGGATTTGTTGCTTATGATTTAATTGGAATAATTGTTTAGTCATGTATTGCTAGGTTAATTTTATTTTTACTTCTTTCCATGACTATATGCTGATTGATTTCATTTGTTTGTACTCCTCTTGATATTTTTTCAATATATAAAAAAATATATTTTCACATTTTGAAGTTCTCCCGTTTTATTTATGTCAAGATATTCCATTGTTTGATGTTGTCTAACAAGACTATGGGCCATATGCATCAAAAATCGGTATTGCATGTCCTTAATAGCGAAAAATAAGGAATCGCTATTAAGGACATGCAAACCGCGATGCATCAATGATTTCGGTATTAATTACCGATTCGGTAAAAATCGCTATTAAATAGCGAAACAATGTCAGCGAGACTAGCAAATACCGATTTAGCAAATACCGAATCGGTATTAGTGAATCCGGTATTTGCGAAATCGGTAACAGCGAAAACGGCAAAAATACGCGACGCATCGGAAGTAGGCTGATGACATCACAACCAGGAAGTAGGACAGTCCATGCTCCATTCTGTGCCCGAGGAGCTCAGAGGAGGAGGGAGAGCACAGGAGCTGAGGAGCCACACTGAACCAGCATCAACCAGGGCTAGGCAAGCAGGTCAAGATGGAGAAGGAGGCCCCCCAGCAGGGAAAGGACACACACAGAAAGATGAAGCGCAAGTTCTCAGACAAGGAACTCGAAATCCTGATAGAGTGTGTGACCAGCAACAATGACAGACGTTTGGGAAGTTGTCGCTGAAGGTGCCTGAGGCTGAAAAACTAAAGATGTGGCTGCGCATCAAGGACAAGGTCAATGCCTGCGGAGTCACCCACCGCAGCATCGACAATTTTAAAAAACGCTGGTATGACCTGCTTAAAAGGGCCAAGGAGAGGATTGCGCAGAGGGTCAAGGATGCTGCTGGCACAGGTGGGGGCACATCCAATGTGACACCTAACACAGCCCTGGAGGACCTAGTGGAGTCTACCATAGAGTCGGAAGCTGTTGTGGGGGTCACCCCTCTGAACACCTCTGGTGCTGCGGAAGGAGGAGAAGGTAAGATGCATGGCAGCGTAGCAATGCAGCGTGTAGTCAATCCCTGCCCACTCCCCCATGCCATGCCCAGTGCACATGTAGCCGTGCCTCAAACACATAGCCTCACCACAGTGTTGCACCATGGGAGTTGTAGTCAATACCTAAATGAGTGCATGTCTGACCCCAGAGGTGCATGAAATGAATACAGCAGCAAAGGGCCAAATGCCTGTCCAAAAAACAGTTTTATTTTGAGACAACAATGCTATATCCACATACAATACTTTTATATTAACTATGCACTGTTTCACACACAGATGCATCCCCCATGGATTCTGACGGCAGTGACCGCCTCGTCATCTCGGAGTCACCAGTGTTGATCGATGCGGAGTGCTCACAGGCACATGAAGCCATGTCCTCCCCTTCACCACCACCGCGGACAACACCTCCACCATCCATGCGGAAAAAGACACCACCACCACCGCCATCCACACGGAAAAAGACACCACCACCACCGCCATCCTCGCGGGCAAAGACACCACCACCACCACCACCACCAGTGCGGTCAACTTCGCAGAGCCGCAGGGCATATGTTCCCTCCCTGGTCGAGATGGAGTCGGAGCAGAGTTCAGCACCCCAAAATGTTCCACGCCAGGCTGTCGTCACTCCAAACACCCAAACTGCAGCACGTCAGCGGGTCAGACAGAGGGCTGTGCCCCTGGTTAGGGCAGCAGCAAGACAAGTGGATCCGTCCGAAGAGTACGGAGTTGTGGATGTCCGGATGCTGCGTGTCCAGCGCCTGCAGGGGAGACACATGGGTGCAATGAAACTCTCAATGACAAAACTGTGCAACAAAATTGTCAACATGACTGACGCTGTGCGTGAGCACACCACTGCCGTAGCTGCGGGCAACAATGAGATCAAGCTTTGCCTGCAGGAAATGACACGTGCCATAGTCACAGGCCAACAAAGTGAGCGCCGGCGTCACAAGCAGGTCATGCTCGCTTTGAATTCCACCAACAAGGCCATCAATAAGCTGTGCAACAGCACAGCTGTGCTGTCCCGCAGGTCCGTGTCCCTGCAAGTGGACCTAGGGCATTATTGTGGGGATCTGGCAAAGGCCCTTGAGAGGGTGACCACTGCAGTGGAGCAACTGCAGCCTGGGTCAGCCAGTGTCAGCAGTGTAGGAGTGGATGAGGGGAGTGAGGCAGCCTCCAGTGTGAGCAGCGTCTCCCTGCCGGAGACTAGCGGGAGGAGGCGGATCACTGAAAGAATATCGACTACCAAAATATCGACTACCCAAAATATCGAGGAAAAAATATCTACAGCAAAAATATCGAGTTTGTATGTACAAACAGATAAGTACAAAAATATCGAGTACAAAATATCGTTTACAAAAATATAGTTGTAAAAAATATCGTATTTACTAAAAACAGTGTTAAATTAAATTAATATTAATAATTAATTACTAAAATTACTTAAATTAACTTATAATAATTAAATAATTAATGAAAGTTAAATAAATATTTTTTTATTTCATATTTATTAAACATATATATATAGTAATAAAATATAATAAAATAATACCCAAAAACTGAAAACTGACCCTGAACCCTAAAAATACCCCTTTACCCAAAAACTGAAAACTGACCCTGAACCCTAAAAATACCCCTTTACCCAAAAACTGAAAACTGACCCTGAACCCTAAAAATACCCCTTTACCCAAAAACTGAAAACTGACCCTAAACCCTAAAAATACCCCTTTACCCAAAAACTGAAAACTGACCCTGAACCCTAAAAATACCCCTTTACCCAAAAACCCAAAACTGACCCTGAACCCTAAAAATACCCCTTTACCCAAAAACCCAAAACTGACCCTGAACCCTAAAAATAAAAACGATATTACTTCACTTACCTTAAAAACGATATTACTTCACTTACCTTAAAAACGATATTTTGGCTGTCGATATTCTGTCCTGTCGATATTTTCTCCAAACGATATTTTGGAGTTGATATTATGTCCAAACGATATTTTGGAGTCGATATTATGTCTGTGTACCGGAGGAGGCGCTGTGTGCGCAGCGCAACTGCCACTGACTCCCATCGTGGAGAAGCAGAGGAGTCACAGGACAAGAGACTGGGGGTACGCGGCAAACGCAAGTAGACATGTGGCAAAGTCAGACTATCCATGGTGACGTAACCATGGCCCAACTATAGTGCCACATGCATCACCCGTGTTGAGAAGGGACAATTTACGTTTAACTTCTACTGCGGCTGCATCATGTTTGAGTTACATATTTCTGCACCTGTCAGGTGTTCGTTTCCATTAAACCCTTCCAAATCAAATACTGTTGTCATGGCACTCACTTACCTGTCTCAGAAATGATGCTGTGTGATGTATGTCCGCCTCCGTTGCCCTTCTGCTGTGTTGGGCACATGCGCCTGTTGGTGTTGGGGGGGGTTGCTGTGCACGTAGTTCATCCTCTCCGTCCACCTCTATGGGTATCCCCCTGCGGGTGGCGATGTTGTGCAGGATGGCACAGACTGCTATGATCTGGCAGCAGGTCACTGGGTCGTACTGCAAGGCACCTCCAGTCTTGTGCAGTAGTCGGAAGCGACTTTTGAGGATGCCGAAAGTACGCTCGACCACATTCCGTGTGCTGATGTGTGCTCTGTTGTAGCGCTGCTCTTGCGGTGTAGCTGGGTTGAGGTAGGGAGTCAGTAGATATTCACGCAATGCGTAAGCGCTGTCACCTGCAGGATGGGGAGAGAAAGGTCATCAGCATGATTGCAATGATACATGTGGGGATGGAGTGAATGATGCTGCATCAATATGTACCTAGTAGCTGCCCCTCTCCAAATTCACCGTTGATCAGGCGCCTGTGGAGGCCACAGTGACTGAATATGTAAGCATCGTGTGTGCTCCCGGGGAATTGGGCTACAAGGTCCGTAATTATGTACTTAGCATTGCACACAACCTGCACATTAATAGAATGATAAGACTTCTGGTTGCGGTATATGTATTCGGTGGCTGATGGAGGACAGATGGGGACATGAGTGCAGTCAACGCACCCTGTCACATGGGGGAATTGTGCCACCTGGTAGAATTCCCGTTTGGTGCAGGTCAGCTGCTGGGGGGTTATGGGGAAGGTGATGTGGCGATTCATGAATGTCAGCATGGCCTCTAGGAACCGGTGGAAGAAGCGTGATAATGCGCTTTGCGACACGCCTCCAGTCTCAGCTATTACCCCCTGGAAGCTTCCAGACGCCAGCAGGTGCAGGCAGCATAGGACCTGGACATGGGCTGGTATGGCGTTGGTCCAACGGGTCTCATGCTGCAGTAATGGTTCCAGATCAGCTATCAGGCGCATGATCATGGCACGGTTGAGTCTGTACTTATCGTACACCTGTTCCTCGGTCTGCCCCAGCAAAGTGTTGCGCACCCTGAAGACCCTGTCCTGGATCATCCTTCTGCGCTGAGCCTGGGCGTTGATCCTCCTCCTCCTAGCAAGCACGTAGAGGGCAGCCATTTTGGATGACTTGTGGGGTTTCCTAGGGCATATGTGAAGGCTTACTGATTGTCAGCACCTGCTGGGATTTTTTTTTTCTTTCCTTCAAAAACCTTTACCTCCTGATTCAGATTCCCCTTATTTTGCTCATGCTAAATAGCGATTTCTGCGTTTTTCGGTATTAGCGATTGTTCATGCATTCCATTGCGATTCTTTAATAGCGATTCGCTATTACCGAGGTCAGCTTTGGTGTTCGTTATTTCCGATTGTCTGAATAGCGATTCGGTAATTTACCGAGGGGATGTTGTTAGCGATTCTTTATTTTTTGCCGATTTTTGGTTGATGCATGGCATTTTCTGGTTTACCGTTCGGTAACGGCCTGTTTTACCGATCCGGTATTTTACCGGGAGGTATTTTGCTTTATGCATCTGCCAGTTAGGCATTTGTTCAGTAAGGACTAACTCCCTGATTAATCTTTTATTAACAAAAGATTGTTTTAAATCAAATCCGTTGTAGGCTCCTTTTACCCTTCACTGTATTGCCCAAGCCTCCAAGGGTACATTGGGTTTCCCAAACTATTGATTGTAATATAATTATCAGCAAAGAGGGCATGTAAACATAGACCAAAATGTACAGGCTACTGAGGCTAAACATACATTAACCCAGGAGGCAACAGTGTAAATTGCTTGGAGTAATTTTGTCAGCAAAATATACAATACAGTACTAGACCACAAACCATAAAATACCAAGTATTATAACCTATCAAAAAGCATTGATTTATAAGGGTTAAAAGTGCAGCGTGCGTATACGTTTTTAGCAGCAATAACAATAAAGGTAATTGGACGAAGTAATGTCACTAAAGAGCACTTGCAGAACTGCGCACTAATTTATAAAAAGCTGGGCCCAGGAAGTCAGATAGAATCAAGTTTGATAAAAAGTTTAATCACACCCAGTTCTGTTTGGCCATCGTGCCTGTGGGTTTTACTGGAAGAAATAAAATGCAGTTGATGGAAGCAGATATGGATAATAGAGACAGTAAAGGGGGCTCACAGTAGCTGATAGCCGACTACCGATGCAAAACGATATCCCTGGGCCTGAAATGAAAGGGGGTGGCTCTGCCCTGCCTCTTCCTGGCAATGACGGGCAAGGACAGGCCCGCCCTTGGCCCGGGCTTCGCCTGGGCGTGGCCTGCCCACGTCCCGCGCAGCCGGGGGAGAGGCAGCTCTATAAGCGCGTTCACCAGCGCCTCCCCTTCACACGCGCCACATGTGGTGGGAGCAGAGAATGCTGGGACTGGTAGTCCCCTCTCGCGGTCAAGCTCCCCTTCTGGAGACTGACAGCGCTGGAGTAAAGGCTGGTGGAGGTGGAAGCGCTGAAATGAAGATGCCCTGGGACTCCTGTCCCACCAGGGCAAAGGCGAGGTTTGTGGAGCAGCAAGACTGTTTTCTACTTGTCTTTACTATTACCAAACTGTTGCCAATAAAGATTTTCAGTATTTAAATTAGAGTCATTGTTTGACTTTATTCATAAGAAAACATAGGAGTACAGGCCGACAATGTATACTTGTTAAATTTGGAATGCCAGATAGCACTCTGATGTTATGCCTTTTCTTTTCTTCTGATTGATATCAATTATATATGCAGATTTGCAGAGTTTGTATGCTGTTTATTACCATTGTTGAGTGAGGGGAGGAGCCATGAATCCTTAACGGGGAAACCCTCATGTTCTTTATGCTGCCACTTGCCTACCTTTGTAAACAGGCCTGGAGAATAATCTCATTGCATAGGCCAAAAGTGAGCCGTAAAGACCAATAGAATGCTCATCCAAGTCATGTCTTCTCAACTATGGAAAAAACTGCCATTTGACCTTTGCACTGTAATACTACATTTCAGAATCTTCGTTTTTTACTACACGTGCTTCAAATACGTTTTATTGGGCGACATTTCAATGGCATGGCAAAAATGTGATTAATATCTTTTTCTTTTACATAAAGGCATAAAATAGATGATGTACCTTGATTTCAGCTTGTTTCAAGAGATGAAAAGGACGAATGCAAATACTGTGATATGATAAAAAAGATACATACATCTGAGGGCATCAAACTGCCTGGCATATGCATAGCAGTGTTTCTGTAAGGGATACACAACATCAAACATAAAACAAATGCAAACAGGATGACAGATGTGTCCATGCAAATGTTTCTCCATCAGCCATAAACAAAAGAAGTAAAAAAGATATGTAAACATCCTAGAATAACACTTTGGCACTGGGAGATAAGCGATAACTTGTGGATGAATGCTGGAATGGAGCCCAGAGACCCTGCCCTTTGAAAGCCTATCTGTTCACTGGAGCTGTAGCTAGGACAAAATATATTGGACTTTCCACTGTTTTTTTCTTCCTAGTCAGATTATTACAAAGTTCATACATCGTCCAGACAAAATGGCAATCCAACGATTTGAATGGACATAAAATAATATTCAGGGCAATGGTCACCAAACGGAATTAGTTAATGCTGTACTAACAAAGAATCATGTGTTAAAGATGTATGAGAAAGTAAATATCAAAGTCCACTCTGTAAATCCTGAGCCCTTATGTATGCCTATAGACTTCTAACATTAAGAAAAATGTTCAAGCTGAGAAAGTTATATGATATATATATATATATAGGAAAAAAACAAAAACATTACAGGATACATCCTACCCTTTCCATGAAACAAAATAGATTCTGTTTTTGTTCCTAGAAATTGTAAAGTGCAGCTATAACGCTATTACCTAAAAGGATAGCATGATAATATCAATTGCATGAAAAAAATAAATACTGTCACACACAGACTTTGGTGGCTGTTGATCTTTTAAAGTGGTGGATTTTGGTTTTAATCTGCGTCCAATTGTGGCCCTGAAAAAAGCACACCTTGCTATGATGAAGCAGCTTTGCAAAATCGTATTTTAAATCCACATATGTTAATGTAAGTTTGTAGCTAGGAAAAACTGTAAGACTTGGGTAAAATATCTTGAATTTCCTATACTTGGACTTACCGTTTTACATAACTGCTGTCTTGCAGACAGCGTCTCTAGTGTAACTAAATTTGCACAAATAATAAAGCAAAACGCGTTTGTTACAAAGAAACATTCGTTATTTCTACCCTGTGTACACATAATTAATGCCCATAATGCAAAAACAACTGAAATGTGTCAAGTTAACTTTTGCAAAGTGTCTGCCACTGCACTGCACCATATGTCTCACATTTTCTTAGTAACTTTTGAATCAGTTGAAATACATACAATTTGTTGCTGAAATCTGTAAACTATGAAGCAGGTGGTGAACTATGTTAACAGTGTGATAAATCTTTAACAATACAGAAAATTGTGCTACTGTGCAACCACATTTTTCTATTGGCTCAGTTCATGACTTAAGTGCATATAGAGACACACAATTTAAGCTCCACCCTGGTAGGTCACTGAAGGGCAATACTTACATGCGTTAGCACAATATATTTACTGTGTAGCTTTACCCTATTAATGTACATGAACCACCAAACATACTGCTGGAGTGTATTTACTGTAGAAAGTAGTCATTCATATAGGCAGGTGCTCTAATATTTTCATTGTAACCACAATTCAAAGAGAGGGGGACATGGAGCCAATTGGAAAAAGGTCCTGTACCGATGCTCCAAAAGACAGTATAAATACGAGAGGAGGTACTAGTTCCTGGAGGGAGGAGGGGGAAGTGCAGCCTGTTATGTTGCAAGTAAGGGTAAGATGTCTCCAAAAAAGGAATGAGAGTGTGAATGGAGAGAGTGGTACTCCTGTGTCTGTTGTGCCCTCACACATCCTTGCGAGTGTAAAGCATCATCATTGGGCACTGTTCCTCGTGGGGGTCACACTGCAGTCCCTCACGGGCCCTCATGGAGGACACTTTGATGGAGATCATTTAGGGGTTGCCGCAGTTGTGCATGTGGGTGTGTGGGCCAAGTGATGAAGGTGAGTGCAGATAAAATAACCAGTTGGTTCCCTAACATATTTATTGAAGGGTCCAATGGGTTAAGCTAAAATCAGAACGGGGATGGAGATGCTAATTATGCTGATAGAGACGGGAAAAGAAACAAATGAATTCTCACTTCTCTCAACCCATGTGTAAATATGGTGTAGTGTCTAACAGTCAGAGGTCGACATGTTTCGCGCTACTCAATGGTCCTTAATGGATCCCACAGCACTTCATCAGGACCGTGGAAGTGAAACTGAGTAGGGAGGAGTAGGGAAAGAGGCACCCTATATTCCTATCATGCCTTCAATGAGGAATTCTGTGTTATTTAGGACACACGGCTTGTTCGTGTGTTCTTAGTTCAAACCTAATGGAGACATAAAAAAGGGGGGGCAAGTGACATAGCACAAGTCAATGTGTGGGTAGATGGAGGCAGCAGCCTACAAACAGTGTACAACATGCATCCTAGTCGTAAGTTCCATGCCAAATCATGACTGGGACTGCTGAGGTAGTTCAGGTCCTGGATAGTGCCCATCATGCTGAGTAACTCCATGGTGCATCAGATGCCGGTGGCACAGTGGAGTATGTGATGCACACCAGTCTGATGTGATCATCTATGCGACCTGAGGGGAGACAGGGGATCTATAACCCGGTATGATGTGTTAGATAGTAAGACAAGAAACGGTGTTTGAACGCTATCATTATTGGAGCCCAGTGTGGGCAGTGTGCAAAACCCTATCAGTCGCTGGCGCAGAGTGAGCTCCTAGTTAGCATAATGCCAGCAGTGAAAGTGATTGCATGCTCAATAGTATAAAACAGGGGTTCATTCCTTTAGCGAGTACACTGTCATGGTGCAAAAACGGTAGTGCGTGGAAAACAGTTGCCGGTATCAATAACACAGACAAAAACCAGAAACAGAAAACAACACTCAAACATGCTGAAAACATACCCTTCCCTTGTATGGAATAGGGCTTCTGTGGCAGAATGTAGATTCGAGTGGGAGCAAACCTGCAGGGGAACAAATAAAAGCGTCAGAGGCAGAAATGATCGTACAAGTATTAAAGTAAAAAGAGGCTCGAGGCAGGATATCTCAAGTTTCTCAAAGCTTGCCAGCGTGATAAACTTACTGTTCGCTCGCCACACATGTCCTGGGGTCCTACTGGCCTGCTCAGTCCGCCGGTGGTATGCGGCGGGCAGGCTCAGGACTTCGAGGTGTGTCAGGCGGAGGCCTGCAAAGACGAGTGAAGGCGGCGACCATCTTAGAAAAGGCCTGATATACCCTCTATTGATGGGAATCTACTTCTATATGTAGAAGAACTGATAGTTGATAACATAAGGACCTCGGTGGAGCATGGCGAGCGGGTAAAGTGACATGTCAGTACTATTATTTATGCGGGTGTGGGTGGAGTCACTAAAGAGGTGTCCTTGGGTAATAGTCATCTTCTTCGGGAAGTAGTCATACACTGGTAAAGAATGTTAAAAAATGTGTGCTGACTAGCCCTTCACATAGAATGTGTACTGTGCTGAGGAGTAGTCAGAAAGGCCACTGAAACAGGTTTGTGGTATAGTCCCACATGGATAAGGCTTAGGGAAACCCTGTTAGCCCTAGATGCTGGTAACTGCATGTAATGAGGCAAGTGCTGGTATGTATGGTAAAAATGTACGTACTCAGACATGAGCAACGCCCCTAATGACATGAGGTTAGCAGTCATCACAACCCATCATGTGGCTCTTGTGAATGCTTCGATGGGAGAGGTGTGAAAGTATTCACTAGAGTAGCTGAATAGGGCTGGTTGTGTGTATAGTATGTATATATGTACTTGTGTGATGCTAGCACCTCTGATTATAATGAGTGAGTCAAGGTCACAACCCACATAGCCCCCTCTACCGGCAGAAGCGGCCGTTGGTGCCCGGCGGCGGCGAGGTGGGGCCTCTACGAGACCACGGGCTTTAAGAAGAACTTCATCGCCTTTGACAAAAGACTATACCACCAAATCCAGGGCACCAGCATGGGCAGCACATTTGCGCCGAGTCTAACGTGTCTGTATATGGCCAATTTCGAAGAAGAACACATTCTCAACACCACCAACCCGTTTAAGACTAACATTTTGCTATGGCGTCGCTATATCGCCGACATTATCATTTTCTGGAAAGGGAATGAGGAAGAATGCTGTTTCTTTTTTGACCGGATCAACACCATTGACCCATTTCTTAAATTCACGGGCACATTGTCACAAGACTCCATACCCTTCCTAGACCTCACGATCTCTCTGGAAGAAGGCGCTCCCAAAACAACAAACTACAAAAAGCCCACAGACAGAAATAGTCTCTTGATGTATCACAGCCACCACCCCAAGGCACTTAGGGACAACCTTCCTGTGGGACAATTCTTCCTCCTCCGTAGAAATTGTAACGCTATGACAGAATTTGAGGTTCAAATATCCACCCTCACAGAAAATTTGACAGCCAGACAGTACCTCAAAAAGATCATCGGTCATGCCAAAAAAAGAGTTAGGAATAATCCAAGAGAGTCTCTTTTTGAGGTCAGGAACAGAACCAAGACAGACACGCTTACTTGCATTACATCATTTACCCCCGCCTCCAATAGAATCCAGAAGATTGTTAAAAAAACACTGGACAATTCTGGAGACTGTCACTTTCAACCCAGGTCCTTCACCGCTTTTTGCCTTCAAACGCACACAGAACTTGAGAGACATCCTTGTGCACACACACACGCCCCAGGAACCCCATTCGCCAACAACCTACGCTCTGGGCCCTGCCTCCAGTGGTGGGCAATTTTCCATGCGGATCATGTGCAGTCTGCCCACAAACTATACACTCCAAATAGTTAGATTTGGGACTCACCAGACCATGGCAACAGAGACGCCACACTAATTGCAACATGAAGAATTGCGCCTATATGATTATGTGCCAGTGCGGCTCCAAATATATAGGCATGACAGCACGACCCATCAAAGTACGGATTGGAGAACATAAAAGTGCAATCCGATGTAAAAAGACGATCTCCAGGCTACAGAGACATTTCCTAGAGGAAAATCACCCCCCAGAAAGTTTACATTGGACTGTTATAGAGGCCAACCCCAACTGGACAGCACCCACCCTGTTCAGACAAGAACAACGATGGGTGTTTAGACTCAGGAATAACGTGGGAGGTTTGAACGATGACATACCATGGGTTGAATTAATTCCCTGAATACACCTCCCTCCTGTCCTATTGAGCAACAAAGGGCATTTTCCAGTATGTCTACCCCCCTTCTCTCTACTCAGGACAAGCTCAATTCACCTGCTTTTTTAAGAATCCCAGCATCCCCCAACATCGAAGTGCTCCAAGGAGCCACTATGTGGGTTGTGACCTTGACTCACCCATTATCATCCGAGGTGCTAGCATCACACAAGTACATATATACATACTATACACACGACCAGCCCTATTCAGCTACTCTAGTGAATACTTTCACACCTCTCCCATCGAAGCAGTCACAAGAGCCACATGATGGGTCATGATGACAGCTAACCTCATGTCATTCGGGGCGTTGCGCATACAGTCACAGTCACAAGTACTTTATTCGGTTACAATCAAATAACCATAAAAGCATACAGAATACAAAATTCATTTCATTAAAATATACACAAGATTGCGCAAAAGATATTATATTAAAAAAGGTTTTTACAATTAAAAAACAAGAACAAAAGTACATTAACCAGTTATAAACGGGAGAAGTGGGGCAGATGGACTGCATCATGGCTATAGCGTTCTGTCCTTAGTTAATGATGTTAAACAGAGTTCAACGTATATGCGGTACGGGGGTAGAAGTGATACAATTCTCGTGTTTTTATTTGCCCATCTCCTCTTTGTGGCTCCCAGCTACGCAAATATGGAACGACCTGCCTATCCTTAAAATTGACAATTACCAAATCACCTACCATGTTCTTAGGCCGAGGCCCTATCCACCCCACCCTTCTCACACTCAAAATTCTACCATTGATACTAGTTGGGAGGGGTCTGTTTTTCGTCAGCCAATACTGAACTTTGTTTTTAAGGCCCTGATGGCCTTCAGTTTTCCCAACAGTGAGCTCCGGCACTCCCGATAGGACGCACACATAGGGTCCTGCCTCTGGTGGTAAATGTATGCAGTTGTTGGGTTTTACTGGACCCTCGGGAAGCTTACCTAGATGGGTCGGCCGTGCTCTAGAGATAGAGCAGTTGGCTGTAATGCATTTATTAAAAGGCTCCTTACTTTTAGGTGCTCGGGATTCAGGGTCCGATGGTTGACCCAGGGGGGTTTTATGATTGACAACGATGTCATAGGTATTTAAAGCAGCTATGCTCTGAGATTGGTTGTTTGTCAGGTTGTTTACCTCTAGTTCTGCGAGCTTCACCCCAATGCTCTCTATCCTGTCGATTATCGGGACAAGCAGGTTTTTAAGCATTTCTTCTAGGCTAGCTAGCAGGGTGGCTGGAAGGAGGGATACAGGTTTTTCCAGTAATTGATTGGGGCTCTCAGGGGTGGTGGCAACTGTAACCATAAGTGGTTTTAAGGTGATTTTTGGGTGTTTCGAGGGTCTCCCATTGTAAGCTACACTTTTACGTTTAATACCTTGGACAGGAACCTGTGGACAATCTATCGATTGGACGGTGGGAATTTCTACTAAAGCAACATCCGGGTTTACCGGGGAACTGTTAATGACTTGCCGCGGTTTTCTGGGCTTAGGACTTCCAGAACCCACAGGGCGTGAATAGGGTCCAGTCTGTTCATCCTCCTGTGATATAATGTTATACTTAGTGTTACAAATCCCATTTAGCTCTTTCAACAATACAGTGTTCGGCGAATCAAGTGGAGTTGAGGGGGGTCCTTCACAGCATGTGACATCTTTGGGAAGGCTGTGTTCGATAGTAGCAATGGCCGATGTCACCCTGGTTAGATACAGGTCCAGTGTCCCTTTCAAGGATCCACCCTGAGCAGGAGTTTGATTGTAGAGTACTTTAGTCGTCATGGGGCAGCTAAATTCACTCACCCACGCCAGTGAACAGACAGTTTATTAAACTACTTCCTTTTTATGTCCGGGGATAGGCTTGGTAGGCTCTGGGCAATACACTGTGAAGATCCTACCTTGGTTCTTCGGTAATCCAAGAATCGTGCCCCATCCCGGCCTTTCTGGCCTCTCTCTCAGCCCGCGACGCGAGGGCTGCCCTCCCTTATGATGGCCTCCGGGCACGGTGCTGCCAGCAAAGGAGTCTGGGGGATGTAGTCCCCCTCCCCACTACGGCCGCAAGCTGGAGTTCTGCGGCGGGAGGGGAACGGAGGGCAGGCACCAACAGGCTGTAGAAACTCCCCACGAAGCAGGTAGGGGGTCCGAAAATCACCCGCCCAAGTGTCCTGGCAGCTGATGTGGTTTCCGCTCACCTCGCAATAAGAGAGAGGCTCCGTTATCGTCTCCGTGAGCCCCGTGTCCGTGAGCCCCCACAGTGGACTGCAGTAATCCTTCTCCGAATTTCGAAATACCTTCAGAAAAGCCGAACAGAAAACTCGGCAGGCTCCCAGGAAATCTATCGGCGTGAGCACAGACGCCCGGCTCAGCACGCCAAACGCCAAACTGCAGCAGTCGCCATTGACCTCAAGGCGAGGGGGGGAGGAGCTGCATTTTTACCATACATACCAGCAATTGTCTCATTACCTGCAGTTACCAGCATCTAGGGCTAACAGGGTTTCTCTAAGCCTTATCCATGTGGGACTATACCACAAACCTGTTTCAGTAGCCTTTCTGACTACTCTTCTGAGGGATAGAATCGATACTCTATATTTATCGCAATCTGTTGTGTTAGCATGATGTATCTATATTCGTATGTATCTATATTCATACTGTCATAGTTTAGACTAATTTGTTATGTCAATACAGGAACTCCTTTCCTGCTCTTGCATTATGTCTCTTTGTACGCAGACTAAGAACCAAACAGACTCCATTTTGTTGTACATGTATTAGACTCGGATGGTGGTTTTGTGCCACTCTTCAGCAGCCGAGTAAGCCCTGTTAGTTGAGTTATACAGACAGCTGAATTCATACTATTCTCTTTTGCTCTGTGACCCAAGGTCGCATCTGGTTTCAGAGGTGATAAGCGCATTCCTGGAGGCGCCGTACCCGTGCTCCCAGGCACCGAGATGAAAGGAAGTCACCCCTCCTGACCCTCCCCAATAACAGCAGAAGCAGACTTCTAAACGAGCTTTGTGTGCTATATATGGTCTTTCAGGTGAGTGTATTGATTTGGTGTCTTTGGATTACACTGTTGAGCGGCATATTGGAAACAGTTAACTGTATTTGGCTGGTGGTCGGCGTACCACGGAGAACTTTGGAGGTCTGACGGGGTGGCATTGAGGCTGCACGGGCAGTTGCTCCACGGACTTTTTGGGTGAATAATAGGGGTTTTTCGATCAGACGCCTTGGTGTGGCAAGTTACTGTGCCTACCAGTACTTTTCCATGTATGGTGATCTCATGTAACGCAATGAAAGTATATATACCATGTATTGAGTGTGAATCATCAGTCTTCTCCACGCACTGGCTCGGTGATGTCGGAGGGGCTCCTCTATAGAGTATTGGTTTGTTTAATAAACTATTGACTTTTCTTCACTGCCAACTGATTGATTATTTGGTGAGAAGATAAGTGGGGGCTTTTGGTAGGTATAGCTCCATAGATTATTTTTTGTAATACGACAGTTGGCGACTCAGGTGGGACTCCGCGTTTGGGGTCGTCCTCCCTTAACATGGTGTGAGAAAGGACCAAGGAAGGGTTACTCTGGTCGAGGGGGTGGACTGACTAACGACTCTGGCTGAACTCCGCTCTCACGATCAGAGAGCTCCAGCTGCTAGTGACCCCTCGCTGGAGTCCTACAGTCGTAACCCAGGAGCTGACCGTGTTGGTCCTCATGAGTGGGCAGTGGAGAACACGCAATCATACCTGTGTGCACCAGGTGAGTGTATTGATTTGGTGTCTTTGGATAACACTGTTGAGCGGCATCTTGGAAACAGTTAACTGTATTTGGCTGGTGGTCGGCGTACCACGGAGAACTTTGGAGGTCTGACGGGGTGGCATTGAGGCTGCACGGGCAGTTGCTCCACGGACTTTTTGGGTGAATAATATGGGTTTTTCAATCAGGCGCCTTGGTGTGGCACGTGTGGTGTGCACCCGGCCGGACTGTTCTCGGAAAGGCCTGTGGTTGCAACTTGGTTGCCTTTTGGACACATCTGAAGCGACGCTAAGCCAGCGGGCTCAGTCAGAATAGTCCTGAAGGTGAACCAGGGAGATCGCGGGATGGTCTGTAGGCCGGTCTGCGGGTAACTCCTGTCTGGTGGCCTCTTGGTAGTCTCGGGACTGCCTGTTTCTGGTATCTGTTGGTCTGGTGGTTGAAATTTACGAGTTCTCCACGAACGAGAGTCGACGGGCTCCGTTCTTTGGTTGTTTGGTTTTGGAAAAAGACAATTTAACGTAAAATATTGTATGTTATGTTCGTCCTTTTTATGTGTCAGACCCTGTTTGAGGAGAGATTGAGCATGAATGTACATGGCCATGTTTGAGAGCCTGTGAGCGGGTGTATTGTGGATAAAAAAATGCTGTGATTTAGTGAAATATGGTTTGGATGATGTTGCCGCCGAGAATCGGATGAAAGCCAGCCTGCTCCGCCAGAGGGCAGCCCAAATTTTGATATGTATGTAAAACATGGCCTTACGACTATTTTGTTTAATAATTTATGGCACAAATACACAAAGGATAACGTGGAATTACAATGGCCCTTAACTGGATCATTCGATGAGAAAAAGATACAGTATTTACAGGATCGATTGTTCACCAAAAGAAGCCAGCAGGCAATGTTCAGTTCTTTGAAACTGTGGCAGAAAGATGTGAAACGCCGTCGTATAAGGGAAGAGAAGTTGCTCAAGGTAAAAAATGGTCAAACCATAACCCAGAAGGCCGTAGCATATGATAGGGAACAAATTGAGAAAAATGTTGAATATATAGATAGGCAGTTTAGGTTACAGTCGGAAAAAAGTTACACAGCTCGAGCTGAGCCGGAAGATGAAATTGAGGACCTATTGGACGTGCGTCCTGCGCCTCCTTATGCTCCACAACGAGTATACCCCGCGATACCTCTTGTACTGGCCCCGCTTCGTTCGCCCCACAAGCCACGGCCCTGGCCGTTACTGAAGCCTCTACGCCTATGGGGCCAACCTTCACTCCCGCTTCCCCAGTACCAGCCACGGCTACATTATTGACCAGATGCCCGTCTCCTCCCATTATGTCCCCTGTAACTTAAGCTTCACCAGCCTCGGCCTGGCCTTCTCTGTCAGCCACGTCGACTCCCGCAATGATCAATTTGACCCCCTCCCATGCCTACGGGACTTTGTGCACCCGGAGGCTGTATACTACCAATACGGTGGGCTCGAGGGAGAAACAGATGGTAATAGATCAAGCATCCCAATGGGTGCGGAACGCCAGCTATACGATTACAGATATATGGGGGACCATGAAGGAATATGAACCAGTTATGCAGCAATATGCTTTAGAAACTATGGCTAATCGTTTAATCTCCCTATGGGAACAATGTTTCGCAGATGGAAGAGCCCCACAGGTCCTATATGACATTGTGGACCGGGCACACAAATTTGAATTAGGATTAGAAGATGTATATGGAAGTTTGGTGACCATCATGAAGTATCGAGAAAAGTTGTTCACTAAATGCCCGAGTTGGGATACTCAACATCCCATGCGGGAAGTTCATCCGATCTATCACCCCGAAATCCCTGAGGTTAGGGACAATGGTAATCAAATCATTCAATCTCGCGTTGAAGCTCGATTCCAAGAACAATGGGTTTATACCCCTTGGAAACGAAGCAAAGTTCTTTCCCTGAAGTCCCAGTTACCCGACGCTCTGAAAAATCCCACTGCTTATTACAAGGAACTCAATGAGGTCGCTTCATCGGCGGTGATGACTTTAGCTGATATAAAATTATTTTTCGGGTTACTGGTCCCTGTCGACTTATGGCGACAGGTGCATGATCATCCTCACGTTAACGAGTTGGGAGGAACTTGGGATCAAATCAAAGACTGGGACAAGGATCGGGAACCTGGAGATAAACCAAAACCGGAAATTTTAGCCTTGCCGGGTCGAATTATCACGTATATGCATTCTTTAATTCCACCCCGGAAGGTGGATTGGGATAAACTAACCGCTTGCAAACAGAAGAAGGATGAGAGTGTGTCCGATTTCTTTACTCGATTTGAGGGGGTGTTCATTGATTTTAGTGGGCCAGATTTGTCAGTGGAAGGCGGGATAAGATTATTCCTTGATCGTTTTGTGACTAATCTGTTGCCCGAAATATCTGCCCGGCTCCAGGCAGCTGAAAGCACTTGGACTACCTCCACTCCTTCTGTTATTTTGAGTATGGCCCAATATTATGAACATAGGGAAAACGAGAGCAAAGATAAGTCCGACAATAAGACGAAAGATCTTAAGACTCGAGTTTTATTACAGCAAGTAGCTAGAGGACGGATGTATGACGTTACAACACATACTTTTACAACGCCTACCTTTACATTGCAAGTTTTACAACGCATACCATTACAACGCATAATGCTTTTGGGCACTGGATAGTGAATAGTTTAATTTACTATTCCAACTCCACTCCCCGTGGATAGTAGGGAAGGTGTTGGATAGTACATTAAACCTATTCCCTATCCTAGAGTGCCCCCCAGCGCTATGCGTTGTAATGGTTTGCGTTGTAAAAGTTGCGTTGTAACGGTAGTTTGTTGTAAAAGTTTCGTTGTAAAGGCTGTATACCCTAGAGGACGGGGTAGAGACGGAGTGGGAAGAGGGTTTGTTCCAAGAGGGGTGGGACAGGACGAGGAGGAGGTCCAGCTGTTACTTTGGGAGTAAACAGGAAGGGCATTGGCGAGCTCAGTGTCCTTTCCTCTTAGCACAAAATAGAGTGGTGAGAGGCAGAGGGAGAGGACGAGGTGGAGTTGATCGGAGTGATATGAGAAGAGAATAGGTGACACGAGGTGAGGCAGGGGGATTTTGTTTTGATAATTCAAAGGGAAGGCAGTACTATAATGAAGATTATGGAACTGACGGGCCAGATAGGTATTGCTATGCGTAGGACAGCCACGGACAGAGAGGGCCTTATGTTAAAGGGCAATTGATGGGGACTGTGGAGGATTTTCTAGTAGACACGGGTGCAATGAATAGTTCGATTGCTCGTTCACTGGTTCTAGGGGCTGCTCTTCGGGCAAAATAATATTTCAGTCGGGTTTTCGGGAATCCTGGTAGTAAGCCCCATTTCTAAGCCTCTCCCACTTACCATAGGTCCAGTCACGGTGGATTCCCCATTTTTGTTGACGTCACATTGTGGGGAAAATCTATTGGGATTGGACCTACTGAAGAAATTGCATGCAAAGATTTATTGTTCTCCTGATGGAGTGTATTTCACTATTCAATCGCCTTGTCAGCACACTCTGCAGAGTTTTGCATAAAATTAACCCCTTCCTCCTGAGTTTGCTGTCATTCCATCTGCATTGTGGGTGACTTGTGATACGGATTTTGGCCTTTTAAATATTCCGCGAGACTCTATCAATTTAAAACCGAATGCTCGTCTGCCCCGTATTCCGCAGTTCAAGATCTCACCGGCTGGTGAGAAGGCATTGTTAACGATCATATAGGATTTAATTGGCAAAGGCGTAGTGGAAGAAACGGTTTCTAATACTTGTAATATCCCTATCTTACCAATTTTGAAAAAGGCCCCTATAGGAAGTGGCCCTGATCATGCTGATACTTATCATTTTGTAATTGACCTGTGCAAAATTAATAAAGTAGTAATACCCCAAAATCCTGTGGTTTCAGATAGTACAACAATTCTTACTATGATTCCCCAAACAGCTGAGTTTTTCTCCGTTATAGACCTAAAGAATGCTTTCTTAAGCATTCCAATCCACCTTGATAGCCGTCATATTTTCGGCTTCTCGTTATCTGGACGCAGCTTTAGATTTTGTCGCGCTCCTCAGGGCTATACGGAGAGTCCCAGTATTTATAGTCAAGCCTTGAAAGTCCTTTCAGACGAATTGGCTTTGCCCCAGGGAACATCCTCCTTCAATATGTGGATGATTTGTTAGTGGCATCAGACACTGAGGAAGGCTGTAAGGAAGCTACGGTTAAATTATTGTCACATTTAGCAGCCAATAGTAATAAAGTGTCTCTTTCTAAGTTTCAATATTGTCGACAGGAGGTGACCTATCTCGGTCATCTACTGTCGAAAGAGGGGAGGAAACTAACTCCTGAACGTGTGTCTACTATTTTTAACATGCCTGTTCCTCGTACTCAACGAGATGTTCGTGCATTTCTGGGCATAACCTCTTACTGTCACCAGTGGATCCCTAACTTTTCCCTTCTTACTAAACCTCTCTTGTACTTAACCACTAAGGATGTGCATGAACCTTTACCTTGGACTGATGAGTGTCAGAAAGCTTTCGATTCTTTGAAAACTGCACTTTGTTCGGCTCCTGTCATAGGAACCCCTGACTACTGAAAGCCTTTTGTGCTTTATGTACACAAGGTGGATGGTTGTTCGCTTTCATTGTTAACACAAGGATTTGGTGGTAAGCAAAGGCCTTGTGCTTATTTTTCAGCAGTATTGGATTATGTTGCCAGAGCACTTCCTAGCTGTTTGAGGGCTACTGCCACAGTGGCAGTGGCCATCCGACAGTCGGAGGGGCTCATTTTAAATTCTGACCTCACAGTGATGGTACCGCACGCTGTGGATACACTCTTGAATAAAACCAAGACTCAGCACCTTACGAGTGCTCGTCTTACTGGATATGAATTAACCCTATTTGCTCCCCATATCACTATCAAAAGGTGTGCCACTCTGAATCCAGCCACGTTACTACCCCTCCCTTCGGATGAGCCAAAAAATGACATACATGATTGTATATTTCGGACTGAGGAAGAAATGAAGTGACGGGTGGAACTCACAGACACACCCCTATCTGACCCCCAAGGGGAGTTGTATGTGGATGGCCCCTTTTTTAAGTTACCAGATGGCACAACGACAGCTGCTTATGCAATCTCTACTCTTCACACTGTAGTTGAGGCTCCTCGAGTTCCCTATCATTCCGCACAAGCAGCTGAGTTAGTAGCACTGTTGCGAGCCTGTGAGTTAAGTGAGGGATTGAGGGTAAACATTTACACTGATAGCCAGTACGTTTTTGGCGTGGCTCATAGTTTCAGAAAATTGTGGGCAGAAAGGGGGTTTATCACCTCACATGGACAACGAATACAACATGGCCCTTTGATCTTAAGATTTTTAGCTGCTTTGACTCTGCCCCGAAGGGTAGCGATCGTGAAATGTAGTGCACACAGGGCAATAGTGGATACTGTGGGAGAGGGCAATGCTTTTGCTGACCAAGGAGACAGCCAGATCTAAAATGTCTTCCATGTATGTAAGCTCGGCTAGATGGGTTGCGAAGTCTGATATGTTTGATAACACCATGGAAAGCGTCCGAGAAATACAGAAAGAAGCTACCTCTGCTGAATTGTCTCGTTGGGAAAATTAGGTGGGGAAGTTGGATGATAATGGTTGTTGGATTGACTTAAGTGAGAAACAAAGATGGACGCTTCCCAATGCATTAGTCAATGCTGTAGTGATTATGGCTCATGGAACAGCACACGTCGGAGCAAAAGGCATTTGTGCTTTGCTAGATTTAGTTTGGAATAACCCTAATATTGCCAAAACAGCAATTTATTTAGTTCAGCATTGCATGGTTTGTTTACGACATAATCCAGGAGAGCGGGAATCTGTTCTTGGTGGAAACTTTGCGCCCCCGTCCTTACCTTTTGAAGTTCTTCAGATGGATTATATACAGTTTGAAAGAGGAGTGAATAATTTGAAATACCTTCTGGTGGTGGTTTGCTCTTTCAGTAAATGGGTAGACGCCTACCCTACCAAGGAAAACACTGCCCTGGCGACAGCCAAAGCTTTAATTAAGGAGTTTTTCCCTAGATACGGATTACCTAGAGTGATTTGGTCAGATAAAGGGGGGCCCTTTAATGCAGATCTTATCAAGCATATCTGTAATGGATTACACATCAAACAGAAGTTCCATGCTGCAGGGTTGGTTGAAAAATATAATGGAAGTTTGAAATTAAAAATGGCCAAAATACAGGAAAGCACCGTATTGAAGTGGCCCGACGCCTTGCCTTTAGCTTTAATGTCCTTGCGTGTTACTCCCCATTCATTTTTGGGCGGCCAGCTAATGTTTGGGGTGTTCTACGACCCAGAAACTTTCGAGAAATTGATTATCCAATGATGACAGACTACTTGTATGCTTTGACTAAAGATCTTCGTTCTATCCATCAACAGGTGTCAGATACACTGCAGCCCCTGCCTGAGGGTCCCGGACATTGTTTGGAACCCGGCCAGTGGGTGATGTTGAGGAATTATCAACGGAAATCTAGTCTGGAGCCTAGGTGGACCAAGCCAGTTCAGATCCTTCTGGCTACTCAAACAGCGGTGAAGGTAAATGGTCGGAAACACTGGATACACGTTTCCCACCTGAAGAAGGTACCTTTTCCGCTTCCTTTTGATCAGCAGAACCCAGAAGGAGTTTTGACCCAGGAGAGCGAAAGAGCTCCTCGTGTTGTTCCTTTTTCTGACGCGGAGGGAATCGAAAGGCAAGAGGAAGGAGCATCGGGCACGGAAGGGGTCTCATCATCAACAGTGGGATTGGCCCCAAAATCTGTTACCCCTGTTGTTGCACAAGGAGTTCATGACCAATCAGGCATCACAAATGCCACTTCATCTGCTTTGTTTGCTGACCAGGAGTCACCTGGTCATGTTCGCTACAACCTGCGGCCCAGAAAACAAAACAGAACCCCCGGTGAACATAGCAGGAGATAGGTATAGACTTGAGTATTAGGGTATTGCTAGATCAGTTCAGGGGTGCTGAGCGAGACACTGGACTGAACAGGTTGAGAGCGGGACTATCGTATTGCTCTGTTCAGAAACAAGGACTAAGAAGCCCAAGAAGGGCCCAGGTTGCAACTGTATATAAAATCTTTGGAAGGATCTGTTTTCCCTTTGATGAATGATAGGAGCCTGCCTGTGAGGCTCTAGAAGGACACAGGAAAGAAGTACCCTCTGGCAGGTTGGACTGCGTCCCTTAGTGTAGTTTGGACTTTTAGCTAGAATGTATTCCTTTGGTCGCTTTATTCCTGAAGAAGAACGTCCCTTCGCTCCTCGATATATGCCTATTTATGTACCCATGTTCTCTTCTTGGACAACACGTGTACAAGTTGCTTTTGTAATCACCATTGCAGCATTTTTTATCATAATAATGAGTGTATTCCTATATTTAGAATTTCATCATCCTATGCATACTGTGTTAGGGAACTTCCACTCCACCAACTGAGCATTCATTTCTTACTTTGGCCCCTCATAAGGAAAGGCATTGCCAGACTTATGTTAAGAATGTATTTTTAGAAATGTTGCATCAAACGCATAGTGCTACCAATACCACTAATTGCTGGGTTTGTGGACTGCTACCCTCAGTTATGCGCAGGCATGATCTTTTTATTTCATTGCCCTTATCTTATTTGGGAAGTTGTGAGGCCTGGTTTAAATTGTTGTCGATGATGTACCTGCATTATACGGTAGATTCGTCTTGATATTCGGAACGTGATTACGAGATGATTCTGGCCTATATAGTGGTGCATCAGGGTTTTGACCCACAGGGGAATAACGGGGAAGGATCGCTGGACCCAAATGCCTGCATGAATTTATATACCGAATATGGAAATGTTACATGGTTACAAAGCGAAATACTTGATTTCGCGGAATTCAGTTTCACCCAGTATTTTCAGCAATTACAGGATCGAAATGTTACTGATGACAAAGCTCTCCTGGTGCCTATATTAAATAGTACCTCTGCATTCCGTGTACAGGAAGCTGGGCACATTTCAGTAGGAGATAGCCGTTGTAATTATAATTATCGATTGCGCACCTTTAGTAGCCCTCCATTGTTAACCCCTCCAAATGTTTATTTTGTATGTGGCGAGAAAACCTCCTGTGATTCTGGGCAAATCACTTAATCTCCCCGTGCCTAAAATGAATGTGTGTCCGTCCTCATGTAAAGTAACTGGTGCTATGTAAAGCGCTCTGATACCTGATTCGGTTCGGGTCTAGTTCGCGCTATATAAAACTCTGCAAAAAAAAAAATTGCTTCCCCGGGGATGGACCGGTCGCTGTTATTTGTCTTTTCTGTATCCACCTGTTTATATAGCCCCTTCCAATTATCATAAGGATCATCGGTTAAATGGACAAAGTTTGCCTGTAATACGAGATAAACGGGAATTAGATACATCTGAGATAGATCAAACTGATACTCCTGAACAGCACTTTATTGACATTGTCAAGGGAGTATTTCCTATTTGGGGGCCCATCATCACTGATAAAGAAGTAAGGCGCCTATCTAGGGTAGTTGAGAGAGTTATCAATACCAATGCAGGAATATTAACAAATTTGACAGTAGAGCTTCAGGCTACGAGACTTGTCTCTCTTCAAAACCGTATGGTGCTAGCCGTTATCTTAGCAGATCGGGGAGGAGCATGCTGCGTGATCGGCAGCTCCTGTTGCGTGTATATCCCTGACTCCGCCCCTTCTGTCCATTTGGCTATTCAAAAGTTGCATCGCTTAGCATCTGAAATACATGCTGACACTGGCACCTGGTCCCTTTCTAGATGGTTTTGGAGTTTATTGTCTACCTGGGGTTGGAAGATTCTGATGGTATTATCTGGCATAGCAGGTGTCACCTTTACCTGTTGTCTCTGCGTACACTGTGGACCTGCCTGTTGTTCTTACTGTGCATCTAAATTATCCCCCTCTGTGATAGAACCATCCCCAACTAAAGTCAAGGCCCAAATGATTCAACAAGAAATACTAGAGCTGATGCAGTTTGACAAGGGTATTTTTGAGGACTGATTCTCTAGATTAGCTACATCATGCTAAAAGGGTGGTTTTGAGGGATAGAATTGATACTCTATATTTATCGCAATCTGTTGTGTTAGCATGATGTATCTATATTCGTATGTATCTATATTCATACTGTCATAGTTTAGATTAGTTTGTTATGTCAATACCGGAACTCCTTTCCTGCTCTGGCATTATGTCTCTTTGTACGCAGACTAAGAACCAAACAGACTCCATTTTGTTGTACATGTATTAGACTCGGACGGTGGTCACGTGCCACCCTTCAGCAGCCGAGTAAGCCCTGTTAGTTGAGTTATACAGACAGCTGAATTCATACTATTCTCTTTTGCTCTGAGACCCAAGGTCGCATCTGGTTTCAGAGGTGATAAGCGCATTCCTGGAGGCGCCGTACCCGTGCTCCCAGGCACCGAGACAAAAGGGAGTCACCCCTCCTGACCGTCCCCAATAATAGCAGAAGCAGACTTCTAAATGAGCTTTGTGTGCCATATATGGTCTTTCCTTTAAGCTACTATGCCTACCATTACTTTTCCATGTACGGTGATCTCATGTAACGCAATGAAAGTATATATGCCATGTATTGAGTGTGAATCGTCAGTCTTCTCCACGCACTGGCTGGGTTGCATCGGAGGGGCTCCTCTATAGTGTAATGGTTTGTTTAATAAATGATTGACTTTTCTTCACTGCCAACTGATTGATTATTTGGTAAGACGATAAGTGGGGGCTACTGGTAGGCATAGCTCAATAGATTATTTTTTGTAATATGACACCTCAGCACATTACACATTCTATGTGAAAGGCTAGTCAGCATAAATTTTTTAACATTCTTTACCAGTGTAGGACTACTTCTCGAAGATGATGACCATTACCCAGGGACACCTCTTTAGTGACCCCTCCCACACCCGCATAAATAATAGTTCTGACATGTCACTTTACCCACCCCGCCATGCTCTACCGAGGTCCTTATGTTATAAACTATCCATTCTTCTACATCAATAGAGGGTATATCAGCCCTTTTCTAAGATGGCCGCCGCCTTCACTCGTCTTTGCAGGCCTCCTCCTGACACACCTCGAAGTCGCTCCATCAGTGACGCATGCTTTTTTATGTCTCCATTAGGTTCAAACTCAGAACACACAAACAAGCTGTGTGTCCTACATAACACAGAATTTCTCATTGAAGGCATGGTAGGAATATAGGGTGCCCCTTTCCCTACTCCTCCCTACTCAGTTTCACTTCCACGGTTCTGATGAAGCGCTCTGGGATCCATTAGGGACCATGTCGACCTCTCACTGTTAGACACTACACCATATTTACACACGGGTTGAGAGAAGTGGGAATTCATTTGTTTCTTTTCCCCTCTCTATCAGCATAATTAGCATCTCCATCCCCGTTCTGATTTTAGCTTCACCCTTTGGACCCTTCAATAAATACGTTAGGGTACTAACATGTTATTTTATCTGAACTCACCTTCCTCACTTGGCCCACACACCCACATGCACAACTGTGGCAACTCCTAAATGATCTCTATCAAAGTATCCTCCACAAGGGCCCGTGAGGACCTGCAGCGCCACTCCCACGAGGAGCAGTGCCCAATGATAATGCTTTACACTCGCAAGGGTGTGTGAGGGCATAACAGACACAGGAGTACCACACTCTCATTCCTTTTTTTGTAGACATCTTACCCTTAATTGCAACCATAACAGGCTACACTTCGCCCTCCCCCTCCAGGAACTAGTACCTCCTCTTGTATTTATACTTATATTTTCATTATAATGTTATAAATTATAGTTCTCGTTCACATTTACACTTGTGCATTTTGAGTTATACTGCCTTTACTGGAATTACATTTTGAAGTACTCATTTTTTCCTTTATTAATGTTTTGCATTTATTCTATAATCGTAGGTACAACTATAATCATGTATTTAAAGTGCACACTGACTGTCTTACTAAGGTAGCTTAACCAAAGGCTTTACGCATTTGGTCTTTAATGTTTAACTTTCAACATGAAGGTTTTGCTTGCCTTGCAATGTTCTTTCTCTGCAGATGCGTTCATATGATTTCATAGTCAGGGCCCTTCCTAGTTACCTTTCTCTGAATCAAAGAGCACCCTTTGAAGTTTACTGGAGAGCCTGACTGTCCCTTCCTCCTGTGTGTCTCAGCCAGCTCACAAAAATGCAGCAATCCACAAACCTGTATGGAGGGATTTCTATACCTCCTCATGATCCTCCAATTAGTCTTGGGTCTCCAAAAATGAAACCCAGTATCTTCCATGTATTGTACGATTTACAGGCACACATACTCTCGGCACATGCCTATAATATACCTGCTCTGCACAGCACTACATCCTTCATAAAATGTACCATTCCTAGGCACACATACTCTCTGCACATGCACATGTCCTATTAAGAGTTAATCAGTCCAGACAATGTTGTCTGGACTGATCTAATGAAGGTCAGTCCAGACAAACTCTAAGTTGGTCACAACCAGCATGTGGTTGCTTGTGTTCCGTCTGAAAGAGACCTGGCCTGGTACTTCAGTCTGGCTTTTACTGATGGTGCAGGACCTTGACTGATTTGCATATGAAAGGTTTGTAATGTGACCCTGAGCAATCACCTGTGACTCATGGGGGGAATGGTGGAATAAATGCCTCTTTGATGATAGTTGCCTTGTTCAGGTAGCCAAATGTTTGAAGTCTGGTGGGTCCTCTCCATCACTTCCTTGATGGGGAGATACCAGCTGTTTTATAGGTGTGAAGTTGCTGATTGGACCAAGATTGGATGCAGGAAGTGAGAGGAAATGCAAGAGAACCATCTAAATAAGACTGGACATTAAACCTACGAACTGAGTGAATCCCAGTCTTCAGGTAGTCCTTTCTTAAGCTCTTCATGTCTAGGCTGATAGTGGAAGACAAAGGCTGAAGGCAAATCCAGATAGGCTTGTATAAAATCATTACAGACTGTTCCCAAAAGTGCCAACTGAGCTATTACTGCAAATGACTAAATCATGGAGGCTTTGCTTCTTAGTGTGACTCTCAATGTACAGATTGCAACGATAACTGGTTTGCTGAATAAAGAAATAGGTGAGGAGCAGGACATTGCATAGATGCACTATGCAAAAAGGAGTCCAAAGAGTCCAATAGTGAAGGAATGTCCAAACTAGATGAACAGACCAAATCACCAGAGCTCAGCAACTGTAGCTCTAGCAAACCCTTCAAAAAAGAGAGGTAGTGAAAAAAAGTGTATGAGAAGCACTAATAACATAAGATGCAGAAAAAGAGCCAGAAAAGGACTCTGTAACTCGTTACTGGTATCCCATCATTACACATACCGTGTCCAGTGTCATCATCTGGGCTACCAACATACTATACTTTGCCAGTCCTCTAACCATGAGAACAGATGGCAAAAAAGTATAGTTGTACCCTCGTTACTGAGTTCCTTGTCTCAAAGGTAGCAACAGAGAGTGAAAATGGTGCAGTACAAAGAAAAGAGTTATTTAAAAAGGGATAGGCATCAGAGACAGTGATATTTCAATCCAGACAGTTGCCTCAAAGATGTCTATGGGTAGTGATACAATACAACTACTCTTAATTAATTATTCTGCACTGTTTTTATACAGGAAGACATCTTTGAGGGTACAACTATACTTTTTTGCCATCTGTTCTCATGGTTAGAGGACTGGCAAAGTATAGTATGTTGGTAGCCCAGATGATGACACTGGACACCGTATGTGTAATGATGGATACCAGTAACGAGTTACAGAGTCCTTTTCTGGCTCTTTTTCTGCATCTTATGTTATTAGTGCTTCTCCTACACTTTTTTTCACTACCTCTCTTTTTTGAAGGGTTTGCTAGTGCTACAGTTTCTGAGCTCTGGCGATTTGGTCTGTTCATCTAGTTTGGACATTCCTTCACTATTAGACTTTTTGGACTCCTTTTTGCATAGTGATTATAAGAATGGGGGATTGAGTACTTAAGTCTTTAAACTTTCCCTCAAGGCCCTATCCTTACCTGTTTGTGTCTTGCTCATGTCATAGGTGCAGCAGAAAATACTCTGCCTTAGCTTGTTTTAAGCTAAGCAGTTTCTTCCTATCGGCATGTTGAGACATCCTGACCTTTGAAAATGTGTGCAAGCTAGCATTGTACGATGCAAACCTTCATGTTTAAATATTTAAATAATGTCAGACCAAATGCCTCATCCTGCTTCGACCCACTGAGCCCCATAAACATTCAAATGTCCATGCCTTCTATAGGGCCATCTTTGTAAGGAATTAAGAAAACACACACACACACACACTAACACACACACACGGTTTCAAACAGATAATGGCAATTAAAAAAATCTCTGTACCTAATGTGAAAACTTAGGTAGAGAAGACGGTGCAGAGAAAACTTTTTGAACATCTAAAGCCCTCTCCCCCCTGCTCTGCATCTAAGAGAAGCATCCCTTAACCACATCACCCCATTCACCTGACTCAATAAACTTGAACGGGTAACCCCACCACCACCAGGTCCTTTATGAGGCTAGATTCTAAGTAATATTCCAATCTAGTAGTAACATTAATGCACTTTGTACACAACACAGATGTCCCCACCCCTTCTTTTCTGGCTACAAGTCTTCCTTAACGTTGTTTTGTATAATGCAAAACATTTTATGCTAATCTAGTCCCTCTTGAAGAGCCCACTGCTGGGGATGGAAAAGAGGGATGGATGGATGGATGGGTTTTTATATAGTGCAATATCACCGCCAGGTCTCAAAGCGCTTTGCATTGGGAACCTGTCCTGGTTTTCCCTGTGAGATAGCCCCTACTGGGTATCCCCAAGGTGAAAGCCAGGCATCCCGCCGCGGGGGGCCGTAGTGGAGATTAAGCAAGCTATTGCCCAGAGTTGCAGAGTGTGAACCTGTGATTCGAGTAGGCACCGAAGTGAGAATTACCGAGTCCGTGGACATGTTGGGCTCAAGACCCTGCCGTGTCGGGAATTGAACCCTGGTCCCGGGTCTGATCTCAGCGTCCGGGTCTGCCTCCTCTAACCAGTGAGCCACACTTTTCCCACAAAAGAGGGACCTGGAGAGGGCTATAAGCAAGGAACAAGATTGTGGGCATCTTGGGAACTTGAACTTTAACAGGGACTTGGAAAGGCAATGCGACAGCAAGAGCAGGAGGAATGGGGAAGGACTTGTAAGTAAGCAAAAACTGATTTTGGGGCTCGTGGTGATAATGCTACAGGATCAGCAGAGATGTTCTTAATGGACAGGTGCGGAAGCTCTTGACCCCCTTCCTCCCTCATTATTTACAATTGGTCTTCAAGATAGCTTCTTCCTAGTTGATACATTTACCTGTATGACCAAAGTTAAGGAAGCAGGGTAGTCTGTGTAGGTCTACCACCCTCTTTTTACAAGACGCTTGGGCCTCTGGGAGAGCACAGGCATAATGGTTCAGGAGTGAGCTCTCCCTCACCATCCCTCAACTGGAGGCTTGCTGTATCTTCAATGTTTAAAACTTCACAGTGAGTTACTGTCTGTTATTGTCATGTACTTGTGCTCTTAGCTAGGTGGTAACTAGAGTTTGCTCCATGTATGTGCTACAAGTTCATCAAGTAGAATTGTCTGTGTTACACCTGGAATTTTGATGCTGCAGGCACTACCTACGCCCACCCCAGCACCTGTACTTGAATAACTATATATTCACGTTTTTCGTGATAATATACAGGTGTTCCTGAGGGAAACTGACTTATATGCTTGTTTTCGGTTTATATTTACGGTTTGTGACATTACTCCCATTGTTTTAAATGATGCCATAAATTGCACATGAGGCCAAATGAAATGGAATACGCTTTGTAAACCTGATATAGTGTGGGGAATACTACATTAGTGTTAAGTCTGGATACTGTTCGACTATTTCGAATGCTATTATAGTGCTTTAGGAGACATTATTAAAATAGGTTACTCAGGGCATTTTTTGCAATATGCTTAAATCTTTTTGTGAATTTTTATTGACTATTTCTGAGAGAATGCATTTGGGACTATATTACGAAGGACTATGAAAGAATGAACAAGTGTTTGTGTTTTCTGAAGTTCTCAAACAAGAAAACCTTTGGATAAGTTTATATTGGGTGATCCTTAATCTGTGTGGTTAATATAGGTCTCATTTATTTTAGGATACACCTTTCTGGTATTTTTTTAAACTTATACGCCTTCCCTATACATTGCTGAGTGGATCGATAGGCAATTTTTAAAGTAAGTGTGAGACCCCAGTAATGACTCGAAACTAGAGAAATAATCAATGTATGTGGCTGTACTATAGACACACTTTGTTTTTTGAGTCAGATCATAAATTTATAAAATTGATGTTTCTAGGACATGTGGAGTTTTACACCATAAAACCAAAATATTATATTACCTGATTGTATCACTGTTGTATTTCAGTTTTGAGAAAGACTATATGAAGCGGAACTGAGCGATATACAATTTTTTTGTTTTGTTTAGAGGTTGTAACATAATGATATATGAAAATGTATATTATGTAATATAATGTCTACAGTGCCACATGAACATGAAAGTGTTTGTAAAACAATGTCCAGTGTGATTTGATAATGAATATGATTAATTGATGAGTATTAAAGGATGTATCTTACTTTGTTTACAGACTAACTGGGCTCTACTGATTGATGACAGGTCCATACAACTTGGACTATTATACACTGATTATGGTATGCCTGCATATATAAACTATTTGTGCCTACTTTTGTCCTCTGTACTGTTAAATATATATCTGTTTTTATATTTTTTATATTTAATACATGATTACATGAAATCGATATGAGGTTGTGCTATTCTAAGATCTGGAGATCTCCGGTTCTATCTATAAGTTACTATAGACACCAATTTTGTTGTTAACAAATTCTTGATGTTATGACAGAAAGAGAAAGGAAAATTAAATGGTTTCCCGAAGTGAATATATGTGTGCTAGATGTCCAATCAAAAGAATACAATTTTTAGGCATTATCTGTTTTTTTTATATAAAAAAATGTTTTTAAATGTTGGTTAAATATAAAAACAAATTATGTATTTTTATAGCCCTGAAGAAGTCCGGTAACGGACAAAACGTGTTGGCTATTTTCATTGAAAAGATAATTCATTAAAGTAAGAGGCCTATTAGGATGGCGGCCGGAAACGTGTTCCGTCCGCCATGGTCGCGGCAAAAATACTCCCGACCGCACCGCGGATGATCCGCGGTTGCGATTATGATATTTCTGTCAACAAACACCGACCGCGGCGGACGGATCACATTAAACACCGTCCGCGGCGGACGGATCACACCAAAGACCGCCGTAAGCGGACGGTACCACAGAAACACCCTCCGCCGCGGACGAATTGACCGCGGAAACAGGCCCAACCGCCGCAATACCTGCGGAGGGTCCGGCCGCACGATTAGGATAACCCCGCCATCCCAATGGAACTAACCACCTCCCTCGACCACCGCGGAAACAATGCTTCGACAAACGGAGCATGACTGCGGAAGGACCGAACGAACATCATCCCTGCCGTCAAACCGATTCTAAAATGGCGGACGGAAGTAAATAGAAAACACACTAAACAGGACACACACCCACCTGAAACACCCACCCCCAACAACTACACGCCCCAATGACACCCCCCAAGCACTAACAAAAGCACCCAAGTCACCACACCCACAGAACACCTGACTGGCAACAACCATTGGGACACAACAACCACACAAAATGAATCCCTCCCATTACCACAATCCTTTGCATCACAGCATAGCTGCAAGAAAGAGGCAGAATAGCACAAACAGCAGACACACACAAACACACATACAACCTACACACCAACACACCCACCACACAAACCCACACAACACCATCCCTACATACCACACACCTGCACACCCCACCCCACCACAACCAACACCTTGCACATCACACACCATGGCACCCAAGAAAAACCCCAAGTTCACAGACAGTGAGTTGAAGGTCATGGTGGATGAAATCATCCGTGTCGAACCACATCTGTTCGGTACCCTAGTCCAGCAGACCACCTTGGCAACCAAAACCAACATGAGGGATAGGATAGTGACCAGAGTGAATGCGTCAGGGACCGTGCCACGCACCAAACACGAGATCCAGAGACGGTGGCATGACCTCAAGGCAAGGGTGAAAGGCATCAGGGCTAAGAACCACCTGCGGGCATAACACACTGGCGGCGGCACTCCCCCGGAGCCTATACCATTTGCCGAATGGGAGGAGAAGGTGCTGGGCATACTGCACCCTGAGAGCCTGGAAGGAATAGAAGAGGGACTTGAGGCTGGTAAGTACAAACCAATGACCACTATCACACTGTCATGGTCTGCCTTGCACAACTGCCAAGACACATCTCCCAGGCTCCAATCCATGCATGTGGACCACATAGTCACCCAAATGTGAAGTCCTGGCCTAAAATGCACCCACCATGAACAACCACAAATGTTGCCTCCTACGTTCACAGGCTTGCATGTTGTCAAAGCAGCCAACACCACAACTCCCAACAGGTCCCCATGTCTACAGGGAGGTTGGTGGTGGGTGGGGGGGTGGAGACCAGCACTACAACTCCCAACAGGCCCCCATGTCTACAGGGAGGTTGGTGGTGAGTGGGGGGGTGAGAGACCATAACTACAACTCCCAACAGGCCCCCATGTCTACAGGGAGGGTGGTGGTGGGTGGGGGTGAGAGACCAGCACTACAACTCCCAACAGGCCCCCATGTCTACAGGGAGGTTGGTGGTGGGTGGGGGGGTGAGAGACCAGCACTACAGCTCCCAACAGGCCCCCATGTGTACAGGGAGGGTGGTGGTGGGTGGGGGGGGGGTGAGAGACCAGCACTACAACTCCCAACAGGCCCCCATGTCTGCAGGGAGGTTGGTGGTGGGTGGGGGGTGGGAGACCAGCACTACAACTCCCAACAGGCCCCCATGTCTACAGGGAGGTTGGTGGTGGGTGGGGGGGTGAGAGGCCAGCACTACAACTCCCAACAGGCCCCCATGTCTACATGGAGGGTGGTGGTGGGTGGGGGTGTGAGAGACCAGCACTACAACTCCCAACAGGCCAACAGGCCCCCTTGTCTACAGGAGGTTGGTGGTGGGTGGGTGGGGGGCGTGTGAGGCCCCCATGTCTCATCCCAGAGCAAGATGGAGTCTGCCAACTATTTGCTGACCAGTGCATCTCCTCCTTCAAAACTACAGGTAGGTAACCATCTTCACAGGGGCACCATCCATTAGCAGGACCGGACCACACATATCCAAGTATTGTCTCCCCACCTCCACAACACCATAATGCTCAGTACTGTCTACCACATCAACATGATGACACCAACAACCATGTCCTGATTCCATAGTAATTTGTAATGTAACAACAAAAAACCTGTCATGTCCACAGCATTGATTCTGAAATTCTTGTCCCTCAGGTGATCGCAACTTGACAGGCGAAACCAGCAACCGCCAGCACCAGTCACCCCCCTCACAGCCAGGACTCTCTGGTGAAGATCCCATGGACACCTCGGGTGCAGAGGACGATGCTGGCCCAAGCACATTCCCAGGGCCATCAGGCTCCCAGGACATCCCTGCCTCCACCACCTTGGCCAGTGTCACAACACCAACACCTGCCATTGTGAGCTGTGCAGCTACCACCACCACCACCACCACCACCACTCCTGCCTGTGCCACCCTGCCTGACCCATCATCCGATGATGGGCCATCGACATCTCAGGCTAGCAGGGAGAGTGGACGGGGAGGACACAGGTGAGGCCACAGCTCACAAACAGGAGTGCAGGTGCTAGGCGAGGTCGGGAACAATACCCACCCCATCCTGGGACCGAGACCCTGGATGCCATTGAAGAGTCCCCCTTACAGTCACATTGCAGCACCCGCTGCAGACCGCCGGCCCTGGCCGGTCACCCACCACCGGGTGCTGGCGGTGGGTGACCTCCCTGTAAATTGATGTCACCCTGGCATGGATGGCCCTGGCCGGTCACCCACCGCCGGCCCTGGCCGGTCACCCATCGCCGGGGACATTTCCTGGCAGTGTGTCTTGGTCTATGGCTCATGTGTCAGTCACTAGAGCTGTGGCTGTGTCTCACACTCCTGTATCTGGGTCTATGGCTCATGTGTCAGTCACTAGAGCTCTGGCTGTGTCTCACACTCCTGTATCTGGTGCTGGCAGTGTGTCTGGGTCTATGGCTCATGTGTAAGTCACTACATCTGTGGCTGTGTCTCACACTCCTGTATCTGGTGCTGGCAGTGTGTCTGGGTCTATGGCTCATGTGTCAGTCACTAGAGCTGTGGCTGTGTCTCACACTCCTGTTTCTGGTGCTGGCAGTGTGTCTGGGTCTATGGCTCATGTGTCAGTCACTAGAGCTGTTGCTGTGTCTCACACTCCTGTTTCTGGTGCTGGCAGTGTGTCTGGGTCTATGGCTCATGGGTCAGTCACTAGAGCTGTGGCTGTGTCTCACACTCCTGTTTCTGGTGCGGCAGTGTGTCTGGGTCTATGGCTCATGGGTCATTCAATAGAGCTGTGGCTGTGTCTCACACTCCTGTTTCTGGTGCTGGTAGTGTGTCTGGGTCTATGGCTCATGTGTCAGTCACTAGAGCTGTGGCTGTGTCTCACACTCCTGTTTCTGGTGCTGGCAGTGTGTCCGAGGCGACTAGGTCAAGCAGTCCACCAGATTCTGTGCTGTGAGGTGTAGCTCCCATCACTCACATGTCATTGTACTTGGTGTCTAGATTGTCCATTGTAACCACCCTTGCATTATTAATGTCCATGGGTCGGGGCGCTTGACCCACCTACTTGTGGTGCCTCAGATGTACTTGTTCTGTTATGAACACTGCCCTGATGCTGTTATGATACTGCATTGTGCCCTCTCATGTGCTGCCTCTGATGTACCTGCTCTGTTATGAACACTGCCCTGTTGCTGTTATGATACTGCATTGTGCCCTCTCATGTGCTGCCTCTGATGTACCTGCTCTGTGCCATGGACTGTTGATGCACTTAGCCCCTCTCATGTGCTGCCTCTGATGTACCTCCTCTGTGCCATGGACTGTTGATGCACTTAGCCCCTCTCATGTGCTGCCTCTGATGTACCTGTGCCTTGCCATGGACAGTTGATGCACTTAGCCCCTCTCATGTGCTGCGTCAGATGTACCTGTCCCTTGCCATGGACTGTTGATGCACTTAGCCCCTCTCATGTGCTGCCTCTGATGTACCTGCTATATTATGAACACTGCCCTGTTGCTGTTATGATACTGCATTGTGCCCTCTCATGGGTTGCCTCTGATGTACCTGCTCTGTTATGGACACTGCCCTGTTGCTGTTATGATACTGCAGTGTGCCCTCTCATGTCCTGCCTCTGATGTACCTGCTCTGTTATGAACACTGCCATGTTGCTGTTATGATACTGTATTGTCCCCTCTCATGTGCTGCCTCTGATGTACCTGCTCTGATCTACCCAGTGCCCATGCTCCTGGTTACTCTAGGATTGAACCCCTATTATGCGCAATAAAGCCAGTTAATCGTGTGTAGTGGTTTGTCTTTGTCATTCCTGGTTGTCTCCTTGCATTGTTGATATATTGGTGCTAACGTAAATGCTGTTTCCCCAACATGCCCCTCCCCCTCCCCACGTCATTGCCCCAGAAGGTACTCCCCTTCCGACAGCAATTGGTGTGTTTGTGTACCTGCGTCGTCGTCGGCGACAGTCCATGACTTGCTGGTGGTGAAGCACGAAGAGTATATGAAATGCGTGTAGCGCTGGGTCCATGACGGCGATCTGTCTGTGGTGGGTATCTCTGCAATGTTTTGTCTCTCCGCTGTGGTGAAATCCGCCGTGTTCAGGCAGGTTGTTTTTCCGCTGCGATTTGCTGTGTCTTTTCCGCCACTGTGATTTAGAGGACGGTCGGAGACGTCATTCCGTACGGCGGTGTCTGTGGATTGGTTACGTCCGCCGCGAGGTCGGGTGTATTTTCGCGGCGGTGCGTGCTCTTCCGCGGCGTACGGACATTTGACAGTGCTTCCCATCCTAATATGGCAGACGGACTGGCCGCGGCTGGCGGACTGTAAAAAGGCATTTTCCGCCTACTCCAGGACGGTGGTCGGCCTTCCGTCCGCCATCGTAATCGACCCCTATGTTTTAAACTTCAAGAGCCTGTGACTGACTTCACTTTGGGATAATGAACATGGATCTTCAAATTTGTTCATAACAATGTGTAGGGATTGTTATTTAAGAAATACACTTAAATTTGTGATTTATCAGAAGGGTGCGGAGCTATTGTTTGTGTACTACCTAAGCCTGACAATAAGCAAGCTTGTAGAATAGTAGGAATGCTTACAGTACAATAAATTGTATTTGAATGATCATTGCCTAATCGCCCCTTTTCCTTACACCAATCAACTTGGGACATTTTTCTTTGCTGTCCATTTCAGTGTGACTTGAATCATATGGCTCTCACTGATAAATGAAAACTGAAATATCTCATTTCGACTATTGTGGTATGACCTTGCCCTATCTCTTCAATTCCCCCATTTCTCACTGATTTGAGTTCTAGCCTGCTACAACGCCATATGAAAAGATTGCAACAGAGCATTGTTTGTAGGGTTCCACTAGCATTTAGTGACCGGAGTTTCTGGAGGACATGATTTGTTACTATAAAAATGCTGCGACAAATGTTCCCTCATTTGGGATTTCCACACAAAGTCCAAGCTACCATCTCCCTTGTTCTGTCCAAACTCGATTACGCTAATAGCCTCTACCACGGATCACCTTTAACGACCATGAAAAGACTACAAAGAATTCAGAACTCAGCTGTCAGACTACTCTTGCATATTATACCGCGAGACCACATCTCACCTGCCTTCAAAGCCCTTCATTGGTTACCGGTTGCCAGAGGATCCACGTTCAAGCTGCTTTGTATCACCCACAAAGCAATACATGGAATGGGACCGCTCTTCATCAGGAATAAAATCACCAAACACATTCAACAAAGGAACCTCCACTCTAGACTGGCACCACACCTCAAAATCCTAAGATCCATGAAAAAAAACATGGGTGGCACATCCTTCTCTGTTCATGCAGCCAAACTATGGAACTCTTTACCCCCCAACCGAAGATCCATGGATAGCCACCTTGTCTTCAGAAAACTACTCAAGAATTGGCTCTTCCCCGCATAAGCACCACACGCAAACAGAAATTTACAGCATATCCCTCTGTATATACGCATTTATTTTCACTATAGATATGTACCGATCTTTGTGTATTGCTTTGTATAAACATGTAGAATAATTATGTCATTTAAAAGTAAATAAATAAATTCAAGTACAATAACACTTGAAAATCGGAGTTTAGATGGTGCATCTTTGGTCTACATGTACATTTTGCATCTATGTATCTTCCATGTACTTGGATCTGTGTGTTTGTTACTTATCTCCTGAAAAAGCATATCCAATGCACTACCCTATTTCTCATCCTGTACCTCTATCAATATCTTTAATCTACATATACTTACCTCCTTTATGCATCTATATACTTTAAATGTACTTATGGATCTATATATTTATCACTTTCTTCTAATTGGGCATTTCCAATGCACTACCTTATTTCTCAGCCTATACTTCTCTCAATATATCTTCTAGCCCAACTTTCTGACTCATCTCATACTTCTTTCTACTTCTCTTACCAATGCACTACCCTATTTCTCACCCAATGCATCTATCAATATATCCTCTACATCCACTCTCTCATGTATCCCAAACCCATACCACTACTATGATCCCCAAAATAATCCTGTCTAGACTCTCCCCTACTTTATCCCACCTGGCATCATCTGACACCTCTCCTACTATGTCGATCTCCCAAAACAAACCTTTCTATACTCTTCCCTCTGACTCTTCCCCTCCACAACTCCCTTTTGACTCATCCAAAAGCCTCCTCTTACTGCTAAGACCTAAAATAAAAAGACATCTAAATCCTTCACTCTTCTATACCTCCACTATCCTTTTCACTCAAAATAACAGACTAACATGTTCACTTCTCAAATTTCATCTGCCAGTGTACTAATTCACCACTAATCCTTTATGAATTCCAGAGCAGCATGCTACTCGCCAATAAAGCGCTTCAACACCCCATCAGGGTTACAAGCACTATATAAATGCAAACCTTTTCCCCTTTTCAACCGCTTCCCAACCCTTCTCAATCCAAATAACTGACTAACATATCCCCACTCAAATTACTTTCATATTTCACTATACTAATTCAACTCTAATCCTTATGGGTTCCAGAGTAGCGTGCCCAAAAAAGCGCTTCAAAACTCCATCAGGGGTAGCAATGGCTATATAAATACAAACCTCGTTCCTTCTCCTATCCTGCTGCCTACTCTTCTCTATCCAAATAAGTGAAAAACATACTCACCACTCAAATTACTTCATATTTTACTATACTGATTTTCAACATTAATCCTTTATGATTTCCGGAGTAGCGTGCTACTCACCAGAAAAACACTTAAACACCTATCATGGGTAACAGGTACTATATGAATGCAAGCCTTTCTTCCCCTTCTATCCCTCCGCTATCCTTCTCACTCCAAATAACTGACTAATATCCACCACTCAAATTACTTTCATAATTCACCATACTAATTCACCACTAATCCTTTCTGGTTTTCCGGAGTAGGGTGCTACTCGTCAAGAAAAGCGCTTCAACACCCTATCAGGGATAACATGCGATATATAAAAACAACACATTTTCCCCCCTCTATCCTTCTGCTATCCTTCCGAATCCAAATAACTGACTAACCTATCCACCATATAAATTACTTTCATATTTCACTATACTAATTCAACACTAATCCTTTATGGGTCCCGGAGTAGCGTGCTACTCACCGAAAAAGCGCTTCAATGCCTCATCAGGGGTAGTAAGTGCTATATAAATGCAATTACAATACAATACAATTTACAATATAACATTTATTCACTGCACAGCCTTGCGCCATCCTTGTATTATGGCATTCAAAGGCACACCTAAACCAAGATCATGTAGAACACATATGTGCTGCACAGCCAAACCCATGTAGACCAAGGCAGTGAGTGAGTTAAACACATAACAGTGGACATTTAAATGAGTGAACCTGTAGGCCTCACTCCAGTGACACAGGTAAAAAGGCTTGCTCACTACTACTGATCACTGCACAGTATGCTGTCACCACCTCGCTCATGCTGCTTAAATCTTGGTAAAGTCAGTAGCCCCGCCTGTCCAAAACAATTACAATCCATTTGACAGGCCTATGTGATGACACACATGCATGATCCGTGCTCACCCATGACAACAAAAATCAGCATCAGGGATCCAGACATCGCTATTAGAGGGACCTCTCTGTGCCAACAAACATAATATCTTGACATCCGCCTACCCAAACCCCACAACTTTGCCTCACAGCAAGGTAAGATTTTACAAAACTTGCTGTGGACCATAGGCTGCAAGACAGTGGTGTGCTTCTGACTCCTCACCACTGGCGCTGAGGCCGATGGGTCGCAGTCTGGCTGCTAAAGAAATTCTGGCAGAGCAGCAGGGCAGAAACTGAAGAAATGGTTTCTAAAACTATACTAAGATGATACTGATCTAGTAGCTTTTTGTTGTTAGAGCTGAGTCTCCCTTCTTGTGGCAGATTCCTATGGGCCCATGGTACTTGGACCATTACATTTTTGGGATGTCCCTTTAGTATGAGTTTCCACAGCTTACTGAATTGGTGGCTCCTGGCAATGCCAGAACAGCTGGCAAGAAACAACTGGGGCTGCCTCTAATCAGTAAGGCTGAGCCTAATCAACTAAACAACAAAAGAGAGATGCCAGTACTGATAAACTAATTAACAAGTCCTTTTGTTAACCAGAAAAAATATACTTCAAAACTGGGAGGTGCTATTAAATAGCTGCTTTTATTCTCCAAGTATCATCAGATAAGTTAAATGATTTAAACCTTATTGGGTACAATACACACTGGAAAACTAATACACCAGTAGGGGAAGTAATAGATCTGCTGTAGGTTTCTAGAAAATTCAATTCAACATAGCACACTCCTTTCATAGGTAAAGGAAAAGACCACTGTGCAGAATAATAAAAAACATGTGTGTAAGTGTCTACTTCAGGGGAAAGAATCTAGAGCAACCGACCGGGGAGTCCAAAGAAATTACCTTGATCCTCGGTAACAGTGTGTCCTGTGTAGTTTCCTTTACCTATGAATTTGATCCGGTGGACAGATTCCTATTGGTAAGCTGGTGGTTTTTATGGGTGTTGTAGCGCAATTCAGGTCCTACCTTTGAAATCTGTATACTTAGGTTCCTTTTTCTCTTTTCAGAATAACCTGGCCCTGAGGAGAATCCCACCGACCACTGGGGATTCAAAACGCGTAGGCCCCCCTCTGTTTTTGGGTCTGCCTTTGGTAGTTCTAGTGCTATATTGCACTAGTTCTGACAACAGTACACTCACTTCTGTAAATAATTTGAAATAATTGATTTGTTTTGAGTTAAAGGAGTGTGCTATGTTGAATTGAATTTTCTAGTATGACTGTGATATGGTTGACTTATGACTGATATACGGATATTTTATCTGGTGTTGTGTCCTTATTTAATTTTTCTTGTCACAAAATTCCGTTGATGTTGACTGTACCCAATAAGGTTTAAATCATTTAACTTATCTGGCAGGCAGCTGATCCAGGGGTGCTGCAATAATGGTCTGCACCAGATCCAGGAATTCGTGCTTGGAGCAGGCATGAGTTTATTATCGACACTTCCTCAGAGGCAGTTGTTCTGAACAAGGTGCCCAAAGCGGTCAAGGAGCCAAAACGGCCATACAAGCCTCCAGAAATGGAAAACTAGAATGGATTTGCTGAAACTGGGGAAATAGCCTCTGCGTGTCAGTGAAGGAACGGTTTCCAGCATGGTTGAGGTGCAGCCTTTAACTACCTCTTTGGACTTGCCTTTTGCTGATTGTTCTGGGCACACTGACTCCCCGTAGTCTCCCTTCAGGAAACAATGATTGATTGCTTTAGTTTTAAGACTACTGGGCCTCATAATGGTGGGGTTTCCCTAATATATATTGGTATCTGTAGAAATAGAAATGACTGCATTAAATTGCAGTTGGTGACACACCAACCATTTCAGGAGCTTCTAGTATCCTCTCCTGTGCCGCTGATGGTAACTCAGGTATTTCCTCAAACACAGGGCATTGACTGATGATGCTGGTCTTATGAATAGGTCTTCTTCACTGGCACAGGTAGAGGCCACTGCAGATTTTACAACAAACTTAAGCAGTAATATCTTACGCTCTGTCAAAGCGCAATGTTTCCACTCATGTTCAGGATACTCTGCAAGCTGTTCTCCCTGGCCTTTCTGGGCCAGACTAGCCATCTTTGGACAATACTATTGTAGGAAATAAAAATCATGAAACACAATAGACTTTGAAATCTTTCTCCTATTAATGTGATCTATCAAAGGATGGAAACCTTATCCGATAAAATGCAATTCAACACTCGGCTTGGGTGAGCTGCAAACCAGTAAATTATTTTTTTCACAAAAAGGGAAAGGACAAGAGGAAGCCATTTGTAACTGTCTTGGCCAATATGAAAGAGACAGACTGCTCAGATGCTGGGGGATCTAATGATGATGACAAGTTACTCTCAGACCTGGAAGGCAACGATTTGGTTTCCATATATAGAAAGAAAGGTACCACCTATTTACTTCTAGGTCCATGAGGAGGGGGAAATAACAGCAATTATAAGAAATACCTCTGACCTATTTAATTTCAACATTGGCAAAAGGCTCAACCTGAGACATTTCCCCATAAACACAGTCTTATCACATATAATTTCTGTTATGATTTAATTTTGTTTCAAACACATATTTTTTCTTTATATATATAAATATCCTTTCTTTTGTGCTCTTATGATCATAAAATAATACAAATATTTACAAATTCATATAATTTGTAGTAATATTGTACATTAAAGGACCAAATCTCCAAAATGTGATTACCCCCACACAAAAACCATCATGCCTACATTCTCACCTTTCATCCTCTTCAATCATACTGGCAAACATACAACACAAAAAGTGACAAGCAAATACAAAGCATATAAGGTTTCCTACAACATTTTTAATTCTGGCATAAACATTTATGAGTTGGCTTATTCTTCTTGGTTGATTCTTCACTTGTCTGTATCTTAAGTAGGATTCCCAGATGTCTAAAAAAGGGATCCCACAAAACTCAGTTTCTCAGACATGGATTCTCTCCTCTCAGGGCAATGTAGAAATTAATGGCACCCCAGTTGAAGCCGTTGATTGTCTTTCTTCTGGTTGAAATATGGGCTCTTTTGCCCAAGACAAAGTTGCTGCTCCTTCACTATCATTCATTTAAAATCTGCTTCAAATGCAGAGGGAGGAGTATATTACGGATACCTCTTTGAAGATTTCTCATTTTAAAACGCAGGTGGTCTTCATAAAATGTCCAAGAACGTCAACATACTGGCTGAAGGATATCTGAGTCATGCTCGTGTAGCTTCATAGAATTGGTCATGCAGCTCATAATCTATAAGCCAACATGAAGTCAAGGAAAAAGATATGACCTATAAAATGGGGGACATGGAGAATCATAATCGACTCAACAACCTATGTATACTAGGCAATCCTGAGGGAAATGTTGGAGACTGCACAAGAGCATATTTTTTATACCTATTCAAAAAATTGTTTTCTCTGCTTAATGATTTGGAAATGGACTGCCAAATAAAGAGAGCTCATAGATTCCCTTTCTGCAAGCCAGCTCAGGGCAGAGCATCACAGTACCCTTGTGCTGTTTTGATCTATGTAAGCAACTATATTTTTAGGCAGCAGATTTACCAGCTTGCATGCCCCAGTAGTCCCTTTAAATCATGTTGAGTTGAGTTTTTTGTCAGATCAGGCTTCTACCACAAGACGGTGAAGCACCGTTGGCATTTGAGCAAAAATAGTCCATCATTTAAGAAAATTGGTGCATCAGTCTCCTTTTGGGTGCCCGCAAAATTGAGTATTTGATTTAATAATAATAATAATAATAATACTGATGCTTATAGAGCGCGAACAGCTACCTCTGGAGAGGTGTCCCGGCGCTAGCGAATCCTACAACAAGGAGCGAACCGTCAGGGGGAAGAGAGGATTATTGCATAAAAAGACCAGATGCAAATTAATTTCAAGACCAGATGCAAATTAATCAGGAACTGGTAAAGGCACTAAGGGGCATATTTACAAGGGGATAGCGCCACCAGAATGTGACTTTTAGCAACACTCTGGTGGCGTTATTCCTTTCTCCTTATTTACAAATCTGAGCTAAGTACAGCATAGTTTGTAACCAGGATGTATATATACTTAGCTGCAATATAAATGGTATGAGATCTTCAGCTAATATAAATATCAAAGAGGAGCTGTGCACGCTCAAATCTCATCTTCTCTGTTTGAAGAAGACGCATTATACACTGCAAGAGTCTAACAAGCTATGCAACCTGTATGAGATTGGCAACATCTGGAACTCATTTGCCACTGTGTGGTATTGCATTATAGGTTCTGGGCAGGGGCTGGGTAGAAAAAGTCAAAATTGATAAATCCAGGTGTTGGCTTATTGCTTAAATTGGGAAACATATTTTGAAATGTACTATTTTTGTCCTTTATGCAGCTAAAAGTGATAATCCCTCTTTATTCAATTTTTCTCCTGCTTGAGCTGGGCCAATGGCAGTATCTAATTTTCCTATTTGGGGATTTTATCCTAACTATTCAACCAAGTCTCAATTTACTGTCCCTATTAGGTTCCACTTACCTTCATATGAAGAAATCTAGGTCAGCTTTGCAACAAATTTTATAATCACATGCCGTAGCAGACTTTTGGAGGGTATGCCCAGGTTCAATACATTCGGTATACAACCTTTACAACGAAACTTTTACAACGAACTACCATTACAACGCAACTTTTACAACGCAAACTATTACAACGCATTGCTCTGGGGGGCGCTCTAGGATAGGAAATAGGTTAATTTACTATCCAATAACCTTCCCTACTATCCACGGGGACTGGAGTTGGAATAGTAAATTAAACTATTCACTATCCAGCGCCCAAAAGCATTATGCGTTGTAATGGTATGCGTTGTAAAACTTACGATGTAAAGGTAGGCGTTGTAAAGGTAGGCGTTGTAACGTCATACATCCAATACATTCATCTTGTCACTGACATATTCACCTAACTATACCTGTACTTTAACCTTTGTTTTATTTCAGTGAATTTCTAAGGACTCTTTAGAATGAACCAGATTTTTTAACCATGCCTAACTATAACTTTACTGTAACCTTCTTTATTTTTAGTACATTTCTAAGGTTTTTTTTAATGGAAGTAATATTTTATTACCACACGTAAAGCCAAACCCACCGCATACGGCCTTTGGATGTGCATGGTGGAGGGATGTCCGTAGTGTCTGGCTTGCAGCCAGGCCCTGCGGCAAAACCTCCCATAGGCTGCCAATCCCATGCTGTGCACAGCAGCGGGTTGGCAACAGGGCCTGGCCACAGGCCAACCCATCTGGAGGGAGTCAAAACCCCTGCAGACAGTCAACCCCAAGCTGTGCACAACCGTTTGTCATGCACGGTGTGGGATTGATCGCGAGGTCTATCTTGAAGTGAGGCCCTGTTTCCAATTCCCCACAGGCAGCCAACCCAATGCTACACACAGCCTTTGGTCATGTGCTGTGGGGGGCTTAGCCACAGGTTCTGGCAGCAAGCCCTGCAGGGGCAGTTGACCAAGCCCTGTGGCCAACCTCACACAGGCTGCTAACCCACACAGCACACAGCCTTTCACATGTGCAGCAAAGAGATGGCCTTCTGGCCCCAGGATCCCCATCCCCTGGGGTAAAATACAATAAAAAAAAGGGGGACGGGAAGCCATGTGACCCCCCTTCTCAAGACTTATTTGGCCCCAGGGACCCCATCACAAGGGCCGTTAATTTTTCTTAAAAGGGGCGGAAGACCATGCAGCCCCTCTCCTGAGCCTTCTCGGGCTCCGTGGACCCCATCCCCCGGGGCCGTCTGTTTCTTAAAAGTTGAAGGGGCCAAGAGTACGCCTCCCCTCGCCTCTTTTGTCAGTTGAGACCCATCCCCCAGGGCCGTTCTTTTTTTAAAAGGGGAGAGGGCTCCATTGCCCCCTTCAACAACCTTATTAGGTCCCTGGGTCACCATCCCTCTGGCCGCATTACATTATAGCAGAGCCTTCAGTATAGCAGCAGCCCGTTTGTGGAATAGATTGCCTATTGCCATCAGGAAAACAGAAGAACTGATGGCCTTCAGAAGAAAAGTAAAAACATGGCTTTTCCCTAAAATTTAACTGCCCAGAAAATAAAGGACCACCCTCCACTCAGGATGCACAGTGTTCCAACTATATTCATGCAGCGCCAGGATGCCCGTAGGGTTGCAGAGCGCTTTATAAATACTATAAATAAAAAATAAAAATAGAAGGGAAGGAATCTGTGTGGCCCTTCTCCACAATCCAAGCAACTTATCATGCATTTGAGTGCTTCGCCCAGCAGTATAAATCTCTGGCAATCACCCCTTCAAACGTTTGTTTACAATGAGTGTGAAACAGGTGCATTACATTACTAAGGTCTTGAGCCAGTTTTGCAATGTAGATATACACCCTTGTGACTTGTATTGTTTACTCCTGTATCATCTACACCCCACATTTAGAAAAGGACAGGACGGACACAGAAGGTGCTACAATTATATATAATAACTGAACAGTTGGGTTGATGCAAGACATCCGAAGAATGAGGCAAGAATTATTGAGCTCAAAAAGGGATCCAGGCTGGACCAAGTGAAATATGCTTAAAAAAAATCCCAGTGTAATTCGCCAACACCGGAACATATTGAGCAGAGCCCACAGGTTGTCTGCTTTCGGTTTTGGGCAGGAATCTGCGGGCAGTGAAGGGGCTTTCTTATTTGCAATTTAGGTTGGTCCAAAACAAAGGCCTCATTTAAAGGGCCAACAACCCTACTTCTGTTATAAAATGATCATAGATGGGAGCCACCTAAATACTAATACCTAGATTCCAATACAATGGAGGGTCAAAAAAGGCACAGAAGATTCACTTTACAGGTCAAGTACTTGAAAAAACATTTGAGGCAGTTTTTTAACTTTGTTTACCCTTCCTATATAAGCTGCATGCATGTACTCGAAGAAGATAGGTATATGTTAAGAATGCATAACTCTGAGAAATAAAAAGCATGGATTTAAAATTTAGTGGTGCTGGGGCTGTCTGTAGTCATATAAATGTATTACTATGCAAAGGAATCCTTTTCAGCAGCGCTATACAACAAATTGAGAAAGATAACAATGAGGTTCTAAACCCATGCCCTGGAGTGTGCAAAATGGTTGTTGATGCTGGTTCATAGCTCACTGTGCTACAATAGGATTGCAATTTATGTTCTGTTGTAATTTTGGATAGTAAAGCTCTTACCTATCTACAAAAAAAGGATTATTGTGATGTGCATGTTACACCTTGTGCTTTACAGGGGATGCATTAACCTCTATGCAGCATTATGAGTCAAAACAGGAACTAGACAAAACACAGATCTATCCAGCAACAGCATCACCCCTAGAGTTATCTGACCATCACTATTATCCCGTAAGATTTTCTGGGCACACAAATATGTCTGCAGAGGGTGTCTTAACTCCATACTATATTTCATTTAAACCAGAAATGTCACATTTGTCCTCATTGCCATTTCTTTGCTGCAGAGTTAAAAAAAAAGTAAATGTATAAGTTGACAGCCAAACTCTGGTTTGCATGACTCCATTCCTTTATGACTGCAACCCCTTTTCAATTGTCACGCCTTGACCACCAATTTATGACTTTGCACATCAAAGAGGTCTCTGTAGTGGGTTCTTGGTGACTTTGCAAAAAAGTGCATGTGATTCTACAATCAGCACCCACTGGAAAAAAGCCCAACAGAGACATTCATTCACCTAACTCCTCAAATTCTAACAGCACCATATGTAAAGGACCGCACTCTTCTTTGTACGAGCTGCCCTTGAGAATATTTAAATATCATATTCGTATATGTTTGTTGAATGTTTTACACAGTTGGATTCAATATTCAAGAGTTGTATTTCTTTAAAATGTGCAAGTGTGTCCCTTTAATACATCCAAAATATTTTGAAAGTATTTATTAAAATTGAGTGGTTTTAGTAATGAACTGAGAAGTCTATCACATAACAGGGGCAGCTACACTTCTGTGGATGAAATGCAGGCCAGTTCCACTACAAAAAATTGAAATATGCTATCTACAATACTTTTATTCCTACGTTGGGCCCCAAATGTTAGTAGTTTTTGTCAGTTTTATATAGTGTGAACTTGGCCCAAGGGCACTGGAGCCCTTTGCATGAGCACCAGTTGCACTACACAAAGACTCATTGAGATTTATTTTTAAGATATGGGGAGATTAAGTGATTTGCCCAAAGTCACAGTATCAGTGACGGCTGGTGGCATTTGAAAGTGGTGAGACGTAAACTTTGGGCATTACTTTTATATAGCGAGCGATGTGAACAAGTTCAATGGACAAACATGAGGTCCAGGGTGAGTCCCTCTCCCGAGAAAGAAATTATAAAAAGATTGGCAAATGGTGCATTTTAAAGCAAATGAATGTAGTGATGAAGCTATTTTGATAAAGCAGTATACTCTTGAAAAATTAAACACATTAAAAACTGCCCATATCTTCTTGCATTAATATGTTCAACAGTTACTGTAATGTGTAAATTGTAAAGCATGACAACTTTAGCCCTTTAAAATGTTTGCTTACCCAGTGTATTGCACTGAATACAGCATTAACTTTGGAAACATATGCTCTAACCAGACTTCAAGAAGAACCCACAGCTGCTGGTTGCAACCAGTCATATAGAAGTATGCTCAGATAGGTCTTTATATGGGATGAGTAAAGAGGGTGCTCTTTATAAAGGAACATGTTAAATACATTTCTGTAGTGTGCCACCTGACCGGTATTTTGGTTTCTCTCTCAGATGTATTCGTATCCAGATAAATAACACAACTAACATAGACCTAAAGCCTGTCAGTATGATTGGTTTTGTCAATGGGTGTTAGCTGTTTAAGATAAATGAGTAACAACGATTTGTTATAAATAATTAACATTGGAAATGTTTCAATTCTGAAACTGCGAGTCTGTGAATTAAATATTATTTAGACCTATGGAAGGAGTTTTGGCCTTCAGTTATGTGTGCTTTATGTTAGATATGTATCCTCTTTTTTTTCTGCATATGTTGTCGATCTGCACATTTTAAACCACCTCTCTTTTCTCTTCCGCATCCTCTTTTCACTCTTCCCCGAATGGAATTCCTCGCATCTCTGTCACTTTATCGCCCCCAAACATGCACTGCACTCCCTCAAATTTAAGCACTTTAATTTCTTGCAAATATTTTGACATATGTGTACTCCCTTCTCAGACACATCTACAAATACCATAAACATTGTTCTTTTTTTTTTTTTTTTTTATTTATTTATTTATTTATTTATTTTTTTATCCTCATTTGCCTGACCCACTCTTATTTAGCCTCCAACTGCCAACCACTTGAACAAGGTGCAGGGTTTCCTCTGCACCTTATACACCATTCCGTGGAACTCGGCAAGAGATGGCCCGAAGAGTATCGTGGGAAAAGACTCCAAACTTAATGTTTTATTCAATTGAACTAGCCAATCGGAGCCGACTGGGGGGGCCTAGTTCTTGGAGTTTCAAGGCATAATCATAGGACCGGGGAAAGAAAAGTAAAAAAAAAAAAAAAAAACCCCGGTTATTGTCTCCAACGCACCAGAACGTCCCAAAAGATACGGCTACGTTCGCCACCTGATCTCCTCAAATCCGTTTTAGAGGTTGCGTAGAGGGATGACAGCCAGTTTGCGTGAGTTGGTGCTGAATTTTCAATCCAGACCTTGCATATCTCTCTTCTTGCAAGCAGTATGGCGAAGAACAGAAATGTCCTTGCGTGCCCCTTTATATTGTTGTCCCAACCAAATATGATCAAGGAAAGTGTGATGGAGATCGAGGTATTGAGAATGGAGTCCAGAGTTATTTTAACTTCATTCCAAAACTGTAATATGTTGGGGCATTCCTTGAACATATGGATATCTGAGGCTGCGATATGGCCACATTTATTACATTTCTTCCCTGGGATGAATTTAGATAGTTTTAGCGGTGTAAAGTATGCACGGTGAATTGTAAAAAAATGATTACGCCTTAACCATGCGGGTTTGACGCATTTATATAGTAGGGTACAGGAATTCTGCCAGGTTTCGATACTCTGGGCCCCCAGATCTGAGCCCCATAATTGTTCCGGGAGGGTGAAATCTCCGTCTGTCTCTTCTAGCAGGCACCAGTACCACTGCGAGACCTCTTTACCCCCTGCTATTTGCGCTACCAATTTCTCTTCAGTGATACTATGCTTCCCTAATGATACCCCGGATCTGTTTGTTGCCTTAACCCAACTATCTAATTGTAAAAACTTAAACCTCGAGAGCTCTATCCCCCGCTGCTCCCGCAGCTCCTCCCAGGGCCTCAGAGAGTCACCTATCAACACTTCTCCCCATGTTAGTATCCCTCCTGCTCTCAACGGAATAGTAAGCCTGTCATCCCAGCAAGAAGGGAGCCCTGGGGAATCCCAGATGGGTGCAAGGTTAGAGTAGTATGACAAACCCAGGTTCCTCCTTATATGTGACCATAGCTTTGCTTGGGACATAAGAATTTTTAATTTAACTTTCTTGAAATATTTCTGTTCTCCAAACTTAAACATGTAGCCATTAGTTGGTAAGCCAGCACCGATCAGCATTGCCATGAACATGAGACCTATTGATGTGTTGGATGGCACTTTTAAGAGCATTCTCGAATGGGATAGTTGGAATGCCCACGCATAGTATTGCAGATCGGGCAGAGATAGCCCCCCCTTTTCCCTCCTCCTCCTCAGCTTTTTCCAAGATATTCTTGCTGACTTGCATCCCCACACGAAGGAGTTAAACTCTCTCTGGAATTTCTCTAGCGCTGTTTTATCAAAGGCGAGGGGAATCGTGTTGAATAAGAAGGTAAACTTGGGAAGGATTGACATCTTTAACAGACTTACTCTGCCTAGGATAGTCAGTGGAAGATTAGACCAAGATTTTAAAGATTTTTTAATTTCCTTAAGAATTCTCTCAAGGTTAACTTGGGCAATTTGGGCGATATCTTGCACTATCCGGATTCCTAAATATCTCATTGAGTTTGATGTGTTTAACCGAAGGTCAGGTATGTTCCATGCCATAATGTCTGTTTTAGATGCGTTTATCTCATAGCCCGAGATACGGCCAAAGTCTTCAGCTCTCTCGATGACTACTGAGAATGCGGTCTCTGGGTCTGAGGTAAAGACCAAGATGTCATCTGCGTACAAAGCTACCCGCTTTTCCCATTCCCCGAACCTAAAAGATGGAATAGAATCTTCTCGTCTGAGAACTTCCGCAAACGGTTCTATGTATAGGTTGAAGAGGAGGGGGGAAAGCGGGCAGCCCTGTCTTGTGCCTCTAAAGATCCTGAACGATTCAGACAGTTTGCCATTAATTAGAAGCCGTGCTGTTGGGGATTTATATATAAGCTTTATTGTTCGACAGAATTTCTCCCCTAAATTGACCTTCTTTAAAACGTTGTTTAAATAGGGCCAGTTTACCCTGTCGAAAGCTTTAGCCGCGTCTAGGGTGAGGGTTGCCAGCGGGATAGAAAATGCTGAGGCGATGTCGATTGCCCCCACTAGATCGTATGTTAGGTCGGAGAGCTGACGCCCTGTGATAAATCCCTTCTGGTCTTGATGGATTATTTCCCCCATTACTGATCCCAATCTAGCTGCTAAAATGGAGGCATATATCTTGTAATCATTATTCAACAATGATATAGGGCGGTAAGACCCACATAGTGTTGGATCTTTTCCAGGTTTTAGGATCAAGACTATGGTTGCCTCGCTCCATGATTGAGGTGGGTCGTTGCCGTCCTTCAGGATACCGTTGAAAAGGGCCGTCAGGGTAGGGACAATTGTGTCGGCCAAGGCTCTATACAATTCTCCGGGGAGTCCATCAGGACCTGTAGCTTTGCCATGTTTTAGTGCGGAAACGGCCTTTTTAACCTCTGCCTCTGAGATGTCCAATTCCATTGCCTCGCTTTGTGCTTGCGATAAGTATGGAAGAGATATCTTATCAAGCCATGAATTCCTTGCCTGTTGGTCATCTATAGTGTCATCCTTGTATATTTCCGCAAAGAACTGCGTAAAGGCAGTACTAATTCCTACATCTGATGACCTGAGCTGATTTTCCCCCGCAACCATAATCCCTCTTATGTGGTTTTTTGCTTGGTCTGCTTTAACCCTCCAGGCTAAAATCTTGCCTGCGGTTTCTCCGAATTCAAAGCTGGATAATTTACTCACCTCCCATTTCTTTGAAATCCTTTCCTGTAGGATATCTTCTATCTGACTTCCGAGGTCTGACATATTTTTTTGATCTTGTAGTGACCCAGTTGTGTCCCCAAGCCTTTGTTCAATCTTCTCCAGCTCTTGTTCTAGGTTCTGGATTTTTAGTAGATAGTTTTTCCTCATAAAGGAAGCTCTGTTGGTAATGCAACCTCTCAGGTATGCCTTAAGAGTTTCCCAAACTAAAGCAAGGGAGGTCGAGTGCAAATTAATATCCGAAAAACATCCTAGCTTCGGAGTTAAGGTATGTAACTTCCTCCGTGACCAATAAAATGGTTCGATCGAATGACCAGGAGGGGTGTTTTTTTTGAGCTTGAAGTATTAAGATGAAGGACAGAGCTGAATGATCGGATAGGTGAGAGGGTATATACTTAATATTATCTATGGAGTTTTGGAGACAGTAGCTAAACAGGGCAAAATCTATTCGTGATGTATGTTTATATTTTAGATTCCTATAAGATACCCCTGGTTTAGTGCCGGCTCTTTCTCTCCATAGATCTGCCAAGCCGAGGTCCTCCATAATCCCTTTAAGAGTCTGTCTAGATTTTGAAGGGAGTTGACAGCTGTACCTGCTACTATTGGTGGTTTTATCTAATTTCGGGTTCAAAATAACGTTAAAGTCCCCTGTCCAAATTATGGGGTCAGAGGTGGTTGTTAAATCGTTCCTTATTGTTTCCAAAAAAGATGGGTCATCAGTATTAGGACCATAATATCCAACTAGATTGTACTTCTGCCCGTGTATGGAGAGGTTAACTATGAGCCATCTTCCACTATTGTCCTCTCTAAATTCAAGAATCCGCACATTTGCTGATTTTTTGCAAATAAAGAGAATTCCTCTTACATTTGCATTGTGGTCGGTGCTTAAGAATACGTCAATCCATTTTTGTTTTTTTAGTATTGCATCTGCCTCGTTTTTTAAGAGATGTGATTCTTGGATAATGATGATCTGCGCCGGGGAATCGCGTAAATATTGTAGAATGCGTTCTCTTCTCCCTTGTACGCGCAGACCATTCACGTTCCAAGATAGAAAATGTATCGATGTCATTTTTCCTTCCCAATATTCACTTCCATACTACACAGTTTGGTGTTTGTTACTTTGTTGCTTTTAGTTATTTTATCTAAGGCAGTTGGACTATTAAAAAGAAAAGTCTGCTTTGAAGGGTCAAGCTTCTGAGGATAATTTTGAGTTTTTATGCTTTTGTGTCCCCCCCCCACCCCTTTGGAGAACCCATCCGTACTTACTCCGGCCAGTTGATGGGCCGGTTTGCGCTGATCTGAGCTCTACTCTCACACGGAGTTGCGCTCCTTAGAATTATCTAGGAGAAAAAAACAGTGTTCTATCTTGTGCTTTCACCATCACCATCACCATCACCTTCACCCTGTTGATTTGTTTATTTACGTTCTCCAGATAGTGTAGGTTTTATTTATTTGTTTATTTACTCAAACTATTTTTTTTTCTTTTTCCTTTCCTTTCCTCCCCCTTTTTTTTTTTTTTTTCCTTCCCTTTTCTTTTTCTCCCTTCCTCCCCCTTATACATATATATGGTTTTTTTTTTGTTGTTTTTTTTTTCCTTTTTTTTTCTTTCTCATTCTTCGCCCCTCCCTCTCCCCTTATTTTTATATATTTTTTTTTTTTGATTAGCCCTCTACCATTTTACCTTCCTTTTTTTTTTTTTTTGCTTTGTGAGGGCTCCCAACAACTGGCAACGGCTGGCAAGATGCTTTCTTTCTCAAATATTTCGTTATTCAGCCTATTGAGTGAGGGCAAGTAAACTGAGAAGAGGGGATGGTCCTGGTCGTTCAATATTTGCCCTGAGAATGGTTCTGGATGGACTCCAGGAGCTCATCCGCCTCCAGTGGAGTTCTGACATTATGCATCTTATTATTGTACATGATGCGCAGGTAGGCCGGGAACCTCATCTGGACTGTTGCACCAGCCGTTCTGAAACTGTCCATCTTCTGTCCCAACTCCCACTGCCTGTCGAGTGTAGTCTTGCATAGATCAGAGCGGATCTCAAAAGGAAATTCAGAGCATTTTGTAGTTTTAAGTTTGAGCGCAGTGTTGAGTATTTTCTCCTTTAAGGCATAAGTCAGAAAGTTAACAAGGATTTTCCGAGGTTTAGACCTGCCTGCGTTGAGACGAAACGGGTCACGATGGATCCTTTGGATGTCTCTCTCCAACACCTCAACTGTTTCCTCGAGATCCAAAGCTTCCTTCAGAAGATTTACAACGAAACTCTTAATGTCTCCGCCTTCTTTCCCCTCCGGTATTTTGAGAAGACGCAAGTTGTTTCTACGTGAGAAATTTTCTAAAGATTCCATTCTATCTTTCATCGCATCCCCCTCCTTGCGTAGGTTGTGGATTTTTAACTCAGCTGCTTCAAGGTTGGCTTTTACTGCTCCCACTGTGCTCTCTAATGCCTCCGTTCTTTCACCCAAGCCATCTACTTTCCTTTCCAAAGCTTCACAGGATGAACGAATGTCATTTTGGTTTGATTTAGAAACCGAGAAATCACTACGAATTTCTTCTCTCATTGAGGCAATTGAAGCCGCCAAAGCTGCCAATGCAGACTCGGTAGTAATGTGTGTCGTGTTACTGGCCACCTCTTCCTCATCTCTCTCCCCTAAAGCCTTTGAGGGGCCTGTCGATGTCAGGTTCTGGGCCTCTCCTTCATTGTGGAGGATATTTACCCCCACCAACTGTGGTGGAACAGACAGTGGTGGAGGGGAGAGTGGGTCTGCCATTTCTGCCATTTCTGTTCGTGGGAGTAGACTCACCAAAGGGATATCAGTACTCAGAGGGGTGTCAGGGCTCTCGCCCTGATTATTCACTGGGCTTAGATCTAAAACTTGAGGCAGTACTTTGAAAAAGGAGCGTAAAGAGGGGGTTATTTTCACAGCACTGTTGGTTGAGACCAGGGCCTTAGCCTCTCCTTGGCTGTTTTTACTGATTTTTTTATTTCCCCTCCCTTTGGCTTTCGTCCTCGTAGCTATCTGTTTGGTTTTCTGACTAGATTTCCCTTTCTCTCTCTCTTTTGATAGCGCTGAGAAACTGAAAGGGGTAGGCTTGCTTGAAGGCTCGCTCACAGCAGGGACGGGAGGCAAAGCAGAAGCGGGGGCAGAGGACTCAATTGCTGCCGCTGTATGTGGCACTGTATGTGGCACTGTGGTCCGTGGTACCTAAAATAGGTACCAGCTCCTAGAGCACAACCTTCTGGTGAAATAAATTCACGTTTTGTACCAAAAATGTATGAATGCAGTATCTATGTTTAATTCACATATGTCCATTCATGTCCATTGATCAATATTCATTCAACACATGTTGTCAATAATCCAATGGTCGTATTCAGATATTTAAACATTTCCCTCCCGATGCATTTCGGACATCTGTCCTTCGTCAGGGGATTCCTACAAGGCAAAAACACGGTCTAAGCATTTCACCCCCGAGGTTCAGAGAATCAGTAAGCTGTATGAGTCAAGTGCGTCAAAAGTAAAAAGTAAACTGAACGTGCTCAACTAAAATTGAAACGTGACCCTAATTGTCATTAATATTAACCGTGCAGTTAACGTACTCGCTGTGTTTGCTCAGAGTGCTCTGTAAAACAAAAATAGACTGGAGATTGTTCTAGCCGATTCTAAAAACACCCGGTGCTCGGTCAAAAGAACACTTTAAAAAAAATATATACGTAAATCATCATCTAGTGTTCAGTGTCTAAACAGATATCTAATATTCCTCCACCAGGACTCAAGAAATGTTCAAACAAAACTTACGAGAAAGTGATGAGCGTGAGCACCCGCGTCCCACTCGTGCACTAAACAAGCGTCTGCCGGCTGTGTTTAAATCAAAGCGTAGACATAGATGACGGACGTGCTGGTGTGTGAGGACCTCCAAAACTATGGCGGCCATGTTGTAAGGGTCTGCAAAAGTAGCCAGTGTGTACGTGCAACTGTTGTGAAGTGAATTGGGTGCTATATGCGTTTCTAACTTTCATGCAAAATATCATGAGAGAGCCTACGGGCCAACTGTAACAGCATTGCTTATACTCTAAATGCAAATGAAAAATGTAAACAATAATCAACATAAACATAACGTTAAAAAATGAAATACAGGCAAGTTTTCAAGTATCCTCAGGTCATTTACAGGTAACAAGTAAACTCCATCCGATCATTGAGACCGGACGGCTTCATGGATTGAAGAAACTTTATCCAGTGGTTCTCACGTTGCAGTAAGAAATCATTATTGTCTCTGCCATCCCGTTTTTTCACCACTTCCACAGCAGCGAACCGCAGTTGGCTGATGTTATGTCGGTTGTCTTTGAAATGTACCGCAAGGTTCGATTTGAGGTTAACTGTTCTTATATTACTTTTATGTTCATTAATCCTCACTTTAAGTTTCCTTGATGTTTTGCCAGTGTACACCAAGCCACACGGGCATTTAATGATGTAGATCACATTCTCGGTGTCACAGGTCGCATTCAGTTTGAGATTGATGTTGGTGCCCTTTAGGGGGTGTTTAAGTGTGGGACCTTTGATCATATTGTTGCAGTTTTTGCAATTCAAACACGGCGTATTGCCCTTATATGTGATACACTCACGTTGACCAGGATGAGTGATAATCTCTTTCAAATTTCTGCCTCTTTTGTAGGCGAATAATGGTTGTTGGTTGAAAATGCCATTAAAATCTTGTTCTCCACTAATGATGGGCCAATGCCGTAGAATTGAAGCCTTGTATGTTTTAGAAACTTCAGAAAATTTGGACACAATGACTGGTCTTTTGGTTTCTTCTTTGATGCTCATCGTAAGTGTATCCTGCCTTGTGAGACTATCACATCGTTCCTTGGCGTTATTCAGAATGCTCTCTGGGTATCCTCTATGTGCAAAACGTCTAAGCATTAGTTGTGCTTGTGATTCATATTCGGATTCATTGGAAACGATTCTTTTTACCCGGAGCAGTTGTGAGAAGGGCAGATGGTTCTTTAATGATCTTTGGTGATAAGACTTATAATGCAACATGTTGTTTTTGTCTGTCTCTTTTCTGTACAGATTGGTTTCCAGATGGTCACCAACCCGTATCACCCTGACATCCAGGAACGTGATCGTTGACTGGTTCACTTCATGTGTAAACTGAATGCAGTCATTGATGTTGTTTAAGTTAGTTAGAGCCGATGTTAATGAATCTTGATCTCCATGCCACAAGACGAAGATGTCGTCTATATATCTCAGAAACATCACGGCATGTTGTATCCATTGGGTCTGGTTCAAAATGTAATTGTTCTCAAAATATTGCATGAATGCATTAGCGTACACCGGAGCCGCACAGTTGCCCATGGATGTCCCAGACAGCTGTGCGTACACTAGATCATTCCAAGCAAAGTAGCTTTGATACAATGTGAAATGTATAAGCTGCATGATAAAAATCTGCAAGTCTTCTGATAGATCTGATTGTAGCAAAATGCTTTCCACTGCTTCCATCCCCAGGTCATGGGGAATACTAGTATACAGGGATTTTACATCAATGGAACATAACCAGATGTTGTCAGTTTGCCCAAACTTGATTTCCTTGATCTTAAGCAAAAAATCAGTCGTATCTTTCACATATGTGCCGGACCGCTGTATGAAAGGTTGCAGGTACCGATCAATGAATTTTCCAGTGTTCTCGTGTATACTTCCACGAGTCGAAACAATTGGTCTGAATGGTGGCGATGTTAAATTCTTATGAACTTTAGGAAGCATATACATGCTAGGGGTACGTGGATTGATAGTAGTTAGGAACTTCTTGGTTTTGGAATTGATCGTCCCCTTTTCCTCGGCCATTGAAAGTATGTTCATAAGCACCTCATTGTATTGTACGGTGGGATTGAATGTTAAGAGATAGTAAGTGTCGGTATCTGCAAGATGTTCTTGGACTTTGTCATTGTAAAATTTGGTATCCATTAGGACAAGAGCCCCTCCCTTATCTGCTGTCTGATACGTGATGTCTTCCTTGTTTGCCAATCTGCTCAGTAAGGAATACTCCTTGTTGGTTAAATTCACGTGTTTCTTTTTTCTGGTGAAATTGATGTTGCTAATGTCATTCTTCACCAGTTTTTCAAAAGTATCAAAGGACTTATGGCTGACAGGTGCCATAAAAGTGCTCTTAGTTCTTAGTCCTCTCAATTGATCTATATGTTCACTCGTTGGTGGGGGTATCACGTTTTCAAAAAAGTGCCTAAGTCGCAAATTGCGCATGAATTTAAACAGACTAATTTCCAATTCTAACTCATTGGTGTGACTGGTCGGAATAAACGAGGTGCCTTTTTGTAAAACTTTGGTTTCCTCATCAGATAACGTATATGATGAGATGTTGATCACTAGGTTGTTTTCTTGGTTTTCTCTACCCTCTTGTTCAAAGTTGAACTCCTCATGTCTCTCCCCGTCTCTTTTTCCTTTTCTTTTGGCCTGGCTCCTCCTGGGTCGTCTCTTTCTTCTGAACCTGTATGTGGCACTGACACTGTCTCTGAACCAGGGGATTCTGATAGCTGTATTAGCGATTGGCTAACCCTCTTAATCTCTTTTAGATTATTAATTACACAGTTGAGATTGCTTGCCACCCCTAATGAGGCACCCTTGCCTCTGTCAAGGCTCGACGATCCCGATCCCTCTGAATGCAAACACACCCCCACCCGCGGCTCCTTACTGTCACAGGTTACTGAGCCTCCAGCTCGCGCCTGGGTCTTACTGATGGGCTCAGACTGCTTCTGTAGCAGCTGAACCACTGCGCCTCCAGAGCCCACGCAGTCAAGCCTGCCTCTAAGCAGACCTCGCGCCGAGCGACCCCGTCGAAGCTCCACGGCTGCTCTGCTCCACGGACACTGAGGGAGCGGAGAGCTGCCGGAGGAGGGCAGGGCGAGACACATCCGAGGTGGAGCCGGCTTGGCGAGGCGAGGGAGAGACAAGCCGGCAGTCCTGCTCTTCACGCTGCTATTTGCGATTCCGCTTTTCCAGCTCCAGCGGCTTCAATCACCGGACACTGTGAGACCGGAAGGCAGGGCGAAAACACACCCGGAGCAGGCCTGGTCTGGCGATGGGGGATCAGACCGGCAATCCCCGACCTCACTCCGCTATTCCAATCCCAGCGGCTTCAGTTCATCTCACCGAGTCAGGTAGAGGGGAACGGAGCAAAAACAAACAAATCCTCGAAAAGTAGCCGGTCTTAGTTTAGAGCGGAGAGGAGCACTTCTCCATGTCAGGGGAGCTCAGTCGTTCAGCGCGCGCACCGCACTAGCCTGCGGCCGCCATGTTCTCCTCTGTTCAGGCTGGTCAGATTACGATAAGTGTGGGGAAACCTATTTATTGTAGGGACCAGAAGCCTGTATTTTGCATTACTAAAGATAACACAAATTACTGTATTAGCAAGGAATTGTGAGCTCTTCTTTCTAACAGAGAAGATGTCTATAATCAATAGAGAAAATGGGATGAAATTGAGTTATGATAAGATAACGATAAGACAAAGGCATACTTACTCACCTCACATAGTATTAGTGGAATCATACTGCCATTTTGCATTTTTAATCCATCAGGCTTTGGAAATATCAAAATGAAGTGAGACTGGCCATGGTACAAATCCAAGTTGACTAATTGCAAATGGACATTACTAGGTCCAGTTTCTGACACCTAAGGCCTTCATTACAATGGCGGGTTGAAACTTTCCGCCTGTCACGTCTTGAAATTGTTTCCTCTAGACCGATTACGATGCGACTAAATACTGTTCGGTCGGATTCCCATTAACTCCTATGGGAGCCCGTGTTCCAACTGACAACATAGGCTCCTATGGGAAAATGGGGTGTGTGTGGAATACCTTGCACCCTGTCGCAGGCACCCCATTGTGCCTGCAACTTAGTGCAAGGTTTTACAGGGGGGTACACCCTCGGGCCCAAATCAGAGGTGGCAGGACAAAGGGGGGCTGCCAGGGGCCCCCAAAGTCACTTTCCATCACCCTTTTCGTGTCGGACAGGCAGACTCGGAAAGGCTGTTGGAAATCGGCATCATAATCTCTCGGTCAGAAACACTGTCTGTAGAGCTGTACGATGAGGTTCCGACTGACACCAATTCTCCGAGAGCCAGTCGGAAACCAATTCGGAAAGACTGTGCGGTTTACAATCTGACCGCAAACATCGTAATACGTCGGTCAGATTGTAAACCGACCAAATTGGTCGGAATCGTTCAGACTGTCGGGAGGAGGCTTTCCACCTGACATCGTAATGTGGCCCTAAGTGTTTGATTTCAGGTGCTTCTTGGAACATGCTTTTGATCTCAAGAGATGTCAACATAGTCTTCAGTTGGATTTTTTCTTTAGCCAGTAGAGTTTCTATTGTTTTCCCCCCACAGGTCATTTATAGCTTAGTGCCCAAAGCAACATATCATTTAGAACAATCAGATACAATTCCCATCAAAGAATACAGGCTCCAGAAACATCAACTGTACATTATTCTCAAGATACACTGGTAAGTAAAATAGTATACGATGTTTTACAAATTCAAACACAGCTTTTGTTTGTAGTATAGACCACTCTTCCCAAACTTTTTCAAACCATGACCCACATCTTAGAACAATAAACTTTCGCAACCACCTAGCTTTAATGGACATGAAGTAAACGATTGTTTTAATGTAACTAAAGCAGTGTGTTGTTGCACACTGTCAGTTATATACCGCACATTTTCCACTGAAATGGCCATTACATTTCCATTGACATTCAGTTTTACTGATAAAACTAAAGTAAAGTGTCATGATTTGTATTGATCCTATTAAAATCTTTGTTTCCATCACACTTTAGAATAACAAAACATTTGCCTCATTTTTGCTTTACTAACGGATGAATGTGTGCAGTTAATTTACAAGTATTTACATTTTTGCCTTGTGTTTCAAAAAATGAGATTGCACAGCCTTTCCTTTCCCAAAGTGAAAGGCGTGTGTAAACACCAATCACCATATTAAAAAATATAAGCAACGATTTCACCCAGCCTGACATTTTGCCTCTGTCTTAGAAGTGCAGCAAATGTGACAAGATAAATACAGAGGGGCAGATTTACAAGCCTATTGCAACACTTTGATGCCGCTGTTGCGTCACTTTTCGTGACACAGCGGTGGCGTAAACAACACGCCACATTGCAGTCCATTTACAATTGTTGCTTCTAGGGAGATGCGTCACCTTGTAGGGCCCTGAGTCAGGTATAATGTATGCAGGGTGGGCATTCCCATGCAGGAAACTTCGTAGAGGTGATGCAGTTCAATCTACAAGATTTCACTGCGCCACTTCTAGGACACCACAGCGTCAAAACCCTATGCCTGCTTGGAGCAGACATAAGGAGGGACACAGTGTATTGGGAATAGGCCTCACGCGGAATGCTGGAGCTGTTTCGTTCTTGCAACACTACTCCAGCAATGTGTGACTTTTGTACAACAGATGCATCAGAATTTCTGACGCCTCTGTCAAACCTTGAGCCATGGTGTGATGTATTGTGATTACGGCTCATCCATGGTGGTGCAACGGTTTTGAATGGAGACGCAGGGAAACGGACGCATCTGTATAGATGCGTCAGTTTCTTGCAAATCCACCCCAGAATTTAAAAGCATCTTTATTTATTGTTAGGACTTTATGTTTGTTAAAGGAAGTTCCACAAATGACAATATTATGCCATGTAAATTGTAAATTGATACTTGTATAGTGCACTACTCACCTGCAAGGGTCTCAAGGCGCTTGTACAAATACCGCTGTGGAACCCATCCTGGCTTTCCCTGTGAGGTGTCCACTCCTGGGCACCCCCAAGGTGGAGGCCAGGCATCCTTAGCGTTGTGGGGGCCGTTGTGGAGATTAAGCAAGCTATTGCCCAGAGTTGCAGAGTGGGACTCCATGATTGGAATAGGCACCGAGGCGAGAATTATCAGGTCCGTGGAATTTTGAGCCCAAGACCCGCCGAGGCGGGGAATTGAACGCTGGTCCAGGCTAGACCTCTGCATCAGGGTCTGCCGCTCTAACCATTGAGCCACACTTCTCGCCATGTTGCATGATTATGTGCCATTCTCTGCAAACAATTTAGCGCAAGAGCATAGACCCAAGAGGAACAACATGAATAACTCGAGAGTTGCTGATTGCTACGTCCTTGAGTCTAAAATGGACTAACATTTGCATTTCGATCTAAAATATAGAGCCAAATGCTGGTTTTGCATTTCGTGTAATTTCACATAATGTCACAAAAAACTTCACATTTTTTCTCAATGGCACAAATGCTAATTCCCCGAATTTCACACACCCTTAGTAGGTCAGAAAATGTATTTCGTGCGATTCTCAGTGTAGGAGATTCTGTTGAGGAGACACAGGGGGGTTTCGTGGGTCGTTATCAGTCTCTGGATTGTTTAAATAAAGCAGTTCTCTAATGTGCGAGATAATGTTTGCATTTGGTTATTCATCAAATGAATCCTCAAACACAAGAGGCGACCCTGACTGCAAATTGGAAATGAAAAGCACAGCGATAACAAGCTTTGTCAACAGTGAACTAAGAAAGGAGAGACAACAGGCAATCCGTGCACAATCAAAATCACTCAGTGGGGCCTAATGAAAGTCAATTGGCGACGAGGCTATCTCTCTGCCGATGTAAGTGCCTGTATGTTTGCAGGTTCCTGGTGGAGTAAATAAGAGCCAGATTTCGGTTCTGCAAACAAAGGTGTTAGATTGAGAGCATGACAGCTCTAACTCCATTACAAGCTCTGTGACCTCTCTTCCTTACAAAAAGACTTGTATTTATTTAAATAGAGAATGAAATCTCCTAGAAAAATTGCGTCGTTGATGAACTCATTGCTTTTACTAAACAAATAGAGAGGCATATTACCAACGATTAGCGATATTTATCGCTAACGATGCTTAGCAACGAATTTTTCAACGCTAAGCATCGTCGGAAATTATCGCAGAGATAACTTGCTATTAGCAAGGTTTATCTCAGAAGTGATAAAAATCCTCACGCTAACTGCCAAATGAGAGATTATCGCTGGAAAACGAATGATAATCTCTCGAAGTTTGGCGTTAGCTTGATGATAGGGGCTCACAAACTTAGCCATGATATCCACCTTCCATAGGATATCATGGCTAAGTCAGGAAAATACCAGGGGGCATATTATCAAGGGGGTTTATCTCCGCTTTTTTGGCTTTAAAAGCCAAGAAAGCAGAGATAAAATTATCTCCCTATTACCTAGCTGTCGCTAACACCAGTTAGCGACAGCTAGTAGGAGATAGCGACCATCTTGGGCCCCACTTTGCATGTCAGTGATATTTATCACTAATGACATGCAAACTGGGCGTGCCAAGATGTTAGCGACTGGAAACAGTCGCTAACATCGCTATCTCCTATTACCAACTTTTGGAGATATTCGCGCTAAGCGCGAATATCTCCAAAAGCTAACACCTGCCCTGAGCAGTTCTTAGCCATGTTATCCAATGGGAGGTGGATAACATGGCTAAGAGTATTAGCTCGGTAATGCATGAATATCGCTGACTTTTCAGCGATATTCATGCATTGCGGCCGTTTTTTATCGCATTTGCGATAAACCTTGGTAATACCAAGGTTTATCTGCGATAAAAATCGCCGCAGCACAGCGGTAAATTTTTATCTCTAACCAAGCAATAGCGATAATTATCGCTATTGCTTGGTAATATGCCCCCAGGTGTAAAAAAAGCAGTGCTAACCGCGGTTAGCGCAGCTTTTTTTTATCACTAACAGGGTTAGCGAAATCCTTGATAATAGGAGAAATGTTGCTTAACAACATTTGTCCTATTATTTTTCTCTGGAACGCCCCCTTTGCATCTCATTAGAGATGCAAGGGGAAGCGTAGAGAAAAAGGGTGCTAACATGCAAATTTGCGTGTTAGCACCCTGTTGCTGATAGGGAGATAATTTTATCTCCGCTTTCTTGGCTTTTAAAGCCAAAAAAGCGGAGATAAATCCCTTGATAATATGCCCCAATGTTTCTTGGCATTTACACAGTAAAATGTTTCCATCAAATTTAACTATCACACTGCAGAGGCAAATTACGAGCACCAAAGTGAGCATCCAAATACGAAGAGGTGCAGCTACACAAGGCTTTTGTCTTGACATACACTGAACACGTTTAGTATGAGCAATATTACTCTACCTTACACACACACACTAAGGGGCAGATTTATGAAGGCCTTGTGCCGCCGGTGCGTCACTTTTAACATGGGAAAAAGTGACGCACCGGCGGCGCAGGGCCTTCATAAATCTACCCCTAAAAGCATAGGCAATCATTATCACCTTTTGAAATAACGCCCCAAGGGTTATCTTGGTGCTGAATAACTGAACTGTATTTTATGAATCTCAGAAAGATGAAAGTGTAGGGGAACAAGGCAGAATTTAAATATTTGACCAGAAAGTAAAACACAGTTTCCTGCACTGTATACATTAATCTACTGAACCACCCGACCCAGCATGTTTCATCACACACAGAGACTAAGGAGCAGATTTAACAACAATTGGCACTGGTGTAAAGACACAATGCAAAACTTTATTTATGCTGGAAAGTAGCCCTAAAAGTAATGCAAACAATGTTTTATGCTGCTTTTTATTACCTTGCAAAAAGGGTACTTCTCATTTCCAATAAATGTGCTTTCCAATGCTACCACCCATGGTTTTTTGGGTCTCGCTGGCAAAATGCATCTGCAAGGATGCATGTGTCCAGCTGGAGACCTATAGCGATCAGTCTTGGGGGAAGGAGGACAAGAGGAGGGTGCACAAGCTTTTTCAGGCTGGATTCGTGTGCGCGAACGCGCACGTTCCGTCCTGCGCCGCCCTCCCATACTCCCAGCCTAACGCGCATGCATGCACACAGACAGACACACACACACACGCGCGCGCACACACAGACACGCAGGCACCCAGACAGGCAACCCCCTCCTCCTCCCCCACAGTCACACACGCATACACACAGACTCCAAGACGCACGCACGCACGCACGCACGCTCACACACATACACAGCCCACCGCCGCGCGCGCGCACACACACATGCCCCCCCGCCCTCGCAGGCCAGCCACAAAGCCCCACTCACCGGCAGCAGGACTCTTCCTCCCTTCTTCGGCACCGGGGCGCAGGGTAGGCTCCTGCCTGCTCCGGTGCTGCAAACAATCGCGGCTCTTCCAGCTCTTCCGTGGGAAGCGGGGTAGGCTCCCGCCCTCCTACTTCCTGTTTCCGGTTGTCCCGCCCGGCCTGCCTGACTTCCTGGTCGCAGGCCGGCGGCGTAGCGCGGTTGCGCTTCTGGGATGCCATGTAAGTTATGTAAATACAAAACATATTGCATTACAAATGCTATAGGTATCACATTTGCGAAAGTTATAACTATTGGCATTGTAAATGACAAAGCTATTAATTTAGCTATTTAAAAAAAAAACATAAATAAAAACTTTGCCATTTACAATACCAATAGCTCAAACTTTCCTAATGCGAGACCCATTGCATTGCAAATGCTTGTTAAGGAAAGCCCTCGCTGCCAACAATGGTAGACAGGACCTTGTACCAAAAACGAATGCCTCTTTGAAGCAAGAGCCGAATGAGGATAAGTGCCTACATTTCTCCTATCTTTTTAAACTTTACATGTGCTGTGAAGTCCAGCACACATACAATCTGGGAAAAGGTTTGAAGTGTCTAGCCATAATATTTTATAATGATATCCTTCCAAAATAAAACCTAAGCTAGCAATCATTTGTAATTGTTTGGACTAGGGTGCAAAGGCATGTGTGTGATGCTTAGCAGTCTGATACAGTGCCAGCGCTGTGGAAGAAAGCATGAACACCACATTAATAGATATGATGCGGTCCTTGCCCTCTTCCCATAGCACAATGCAGTGCAGCAACTTCACTTTCAGTGCTATTGTGCTACTTTTTAAGTCAAGCCTGGCAGCGCATGCACTACCTCTAGAGACATTATGTATTCCCTCTGTGGGCTTTTAGCCTACCTCCATCTTTTGACTGGCTTTTGTGAGTGTCCTTTAAAAAACATTGCTTCTAAGTGGATCATATTTACTGCTTGTCCCACCTTTTTCTCAAATGTTAACTCTCATGGAGTATCGCCAGAAGACTTGTCCTCTTTCACTTGTGCTATTGTATTTCATGTCTTTGGAACTTTGTATTACATTTACTTCCCACTTAGTGCAGCACCAGATTCAAGGCCGACGCGCTTCAATGTAATCAAGCACTTTCCTCAAGTGTTTGCTGTGGTAGGTGCTTTATGGGCACCACACTTTGCGCAGTATTATTTCAATTTATGCACCCGCTTATGCTTTCTGAGATATGCTGTGTTTTGCTTGATGGTATTTTAATTTATCCGTCTTGGGTCCCGAGCACTTCCCACTTATCTTGGCACCCATTAGGTGAGGGCACTCGCTGCTCATGTTGGCTTTGACAGTGCTTGTTTGGTTCTTATTCCTTCTCCCCCCACACCCCACACATTTAATTAGCTCTGCATGTAGGAGGACACTTTGAAAGTATTTTCTTTGCAGACAGTCCGTTTCCTGTGTCTGATTCTTAAGCACCTGTGTGCATCCCCTCATTAGATAAATGAGTTTGTTGCTCGTCGTACCACAAAACAGGATGTGCTGGTGCCAGTGAAGTGAATGGGGGCACAAAGAAAACTTATTTCTCTCAGGTAGGAGCCCCCACTGCCGTGGGACAGTTAATTTCTCAGAATTTTACACATAAAGAAGCAGTGGCCATGATTGGGCCTGCTCACTGGAGCTGGTCTGGTTGCAAACATGCCTTGGCATATTGTTTAGCTTGAGTCGCGACCATACCACAGCATGTGGCATGAATGGCAGGAAAAAATACATTATGTGTTTTGATTGGCTTCTGTTGGACCATATCTTTTTTTTTGTGGATGGTTTTGCTTATTCAGCATCACCTTGGAACTGGGATTGCTAGATTTGAAGCTGAATTGAAGCACACGCAGGAACCAAGAGTATTGCTGAAAATACAACATGATGCTTGTCCATGACACTGCCAAGATCACAAAACCTTTACATGGGTATAAAGAGTCTACACAAAGAAGACCTGAAACATTTCCTTGATGCACAAATACTTTCTGCCTTACAACTTTCAGCTGCTAGCAGGAGGTGAACAACCAGTCTCCCCTTTGGAGGAGTTGATAAAGGGAGTGCCATTCATCTGAAGATAGAGATTTTCACTCGGCAATGCAGAGTTCCCCTCCATCTAACAGTGTAAAGCTGCCCTGCAATGCAGGCTATTAACCATGTATGCCTTGCTTTTAAAATGTAGCACAATGAAAAATTTCCTAGCTAACGTACAGGAAAGTTTAAATTCTATTAAGGAGACGGAGGCGAGGATTAGGCTGTATCTTTCTCCTTTATTGTTACTCCAGAAGCCATTAAAAGGTATCAACAACTCAACAAAAACTACATTTCCCATGAGCATCAGGGAAAATGGAAATCGAAAATGTCCCAGCAACTGTCCAATCCTGGACCAGGGCTCCTCATATCCTCCTCTGCTGACGCTGTATCCTCCTCTTTCTTCCTGCGACACTGCCACATTCCTTCCTCCGTCATTCCTGTTTGCCCGTTTCGGAACCTACGGCACAAGCAAACTAGGTAAGGCATCAGGAAAAACGAGCATCCAATTATATTAAGAGCATCACTGTGCCAATTGAGCAACAGAATAACCTGATATGATCATTGAGCAAGATAGTCGACATTAGAACATCATGATCCACAACCACCAGTAGAACTACATCATAGAGATTTTACTTACCGTATCAACAAGGTAATTCTGGGCGGGTTCTAATGAAGACAGGCTGGGCTAATCCTCGCCTCCGCCTCCTTAATAGAATTGAAACTTTCCTGTACGTTAGCTAGGAAATTTTTCATTCTATGTCAGGAGCGGAGGCTTCTGATTAGGCTAGTTCAAAGCTTGTCCACCACTAGTGAAGCCAGAGAGACTACTGGCTTAAAGTAAAATCTCTTGAAGGTGGAGTCTGAGGACCAGTCTGCGGCTTTCAGAATGTCCTCCAGACGAGCTCCTAGGGAAAAAGCCTTGGACGCCATTGCTCCTCTGACAGAATGGGCTCCGAACTGGGAAATATCTATACCAGCTTCCTGCATGACCCATCGCACCCATCGTGCAATAGTAGGGGATGAAACCGCCCCGTGAGGTTTAGTAAGAGCAATAAAAAGTTGCTTGACACCCTGTGGGCGTATATCAATCGTCGCCACTTCGTAGGCCTTCAGTGCCCTGACCACACATAATTTCGGGACATCCGGAAATGCAGGATACGAGATAGACAGGGAGTCCCCTTTGGTACGCCTAGAAAGATGGAATGTAACCCCATCTGGGGTCAAGATCCGACCTGTAAGATCTAGGGCTCTCACGTCTGAGACTCTTGCGACACGATATAAGACCGAGCAACATTGCCAACTTCGCTGAGATTTGTTTCCTCGACAGATATTTATTGGACGGCCATTCCCGAAACAAATTAAGGACCTTATTCACGTCCCATAAAACCGAATAACGGGGTTCCGGAGGAACTGATAATCGAATTCCCCGCAGCAGTTTGCAGACCAGGGGATGCTCCCCTATAGGGTGGTTATCCAGCGGGGTGTGGCCCGCTGAGATGGCCAATCTAAAGGTATTGATGGACCTGTACGCCAAACCTTCCTTTGCCAGGGAGGCCAAGAAATTCAGGACATGAACAATGTCTGCCCCATCGGATCAATCTGTTGTCGCAGACACCAACCACTCCACCGAGACCATGCTGATCGGTACCTCTTGTTGGTACTGTCTGCCCAAGATTTGGACAACAGCATGGTAGCATCTTCCGAAAGTCCTGGGACTTTCCAGCGTTGCCGGTAACCCTCCAGGCCATCAGATGCAGGTGGCCCGTGGACAGGAGGTGGTGAGGATCTCCTTGGGGACTCCTGAGGAGATCTGGAACGTGGGGTAGAGGGATTGGAAAATCCCAGGAAAGTTCCATCAGAACTGGAAACCAGGCTTGCGATCTCCAGGTCGGGGTGATCACTACTAGATCCGCCCGTTGTCTCCTCACCTGGGTGGATACCCTCATGATCATCGCAAAGGGGGGAAACGCATAGCCCTTCTCTGTGCTCCAATCTTGTAGAAATGCATCCACCGCCATCGCCTCTGGGTCCGGACGCCAACTGACGTAGCGCCTCAGCTGGGCGTCCAGCCTGGAGGCAAAAAGGTCCACTGAGAACGGACCCCATCTGCCCGCAATCGCCCTGAACACATCGGGGCGCAGTTGCCACAGGCTGACGTCTCTCCAGTGACGTGACCACCAGTCCGCCACTAGGTTGGCGGAGCCGGGAAGGCGCTCCACCGACAGGGATATCCCGTTGGATAGGCAATATTCCCATAGAGTCCTGGCGAGGTCGGATAAGGCCCTGGACCTGGTGCCTCCAAGATGGTTTATGTAGCGCACCGCCGCCACATTGTCCATTTTCAGAAGGACACAGCACTGAATCCTGTCCTTCGTCCAACACCTCACCGCGAAGGAACCCGCCATCAACTCCAGACAGTTGATGTGAAGGGTCTTCTCTGCACAGGACCACACTCCGCCGGTAGACACGCCGCCACAACGTGCTCCCCAGCCCAGACCGCTGGCATCGGAGTCTATTACCAAGTCTGGCTTGGAGCCGAAGATCGCCCTTCCGTTCCAAGCATCCATATGCTCGATCCACCATCGGAGCTCTGTTCTCGCCCCTTCCGTGAGGGGACCGACCTGGGAATAGGTAAGGCCCTTGCCGAGGTGAAAAGCTTGGAGGCGTTGAAGGGCCCGGTAATGGAGGGGACCCGGAAATGTCGCCTGGATAGAAGACGACAGGAGACCTACAACCCTGGCCAAGTGCCGCAGCAGGATCGTTGGGCGTGCCAGAGTCCGTCTCAATTCGTGTCTGATCTTAGACAGCTTTCGAGACGGCAGGGACAAGGTGGCATCCACCGAGTCGATCATGAAACCCAGAAACTGCACCTTCCGGGATGGGCGGAAGTCCGACTTGGCTTGATTGACTATGAAGCCCAAGGATTCCAAAAGGTCGACCGTCCTCTGCAGGTGGACCAGTAAAGTCTGCGGGCATCGATGCAGGAGGAGCATGTCGTCCAGATAAATTATCAGGCGAATGCCTTCCGTGCGCAGACGCTCCACCACTGGCTTTAGCACCTTGGTAAAACACCACGGAGCGGAGGACAGTCCGAAAGGAAGGGAGGCAAACTTGTACACCTGTGGACCCCACCGGAACTGAAGAAAATGCCAGTGGGGAGAAAAGATGGGGATCGTGAGGTAAGCGTCCTTCAGGTCTAGCCGGACCATCCAGTCCCCCTCCAAAAGTAGATCCCGCAAGAGGTGAATACCCTCCATCTTGAAATGTCAGTATATCAGCCAGCCATTGAACTCCTTGAGGTTTATCATTGGGCGGTAGCCCCTGTCCTGTTTCTCTACTAGAAAAAGATTGCTGAGAAAACCTCGCGGGTGCAGGTCTGTCCGCACAATAGCCCCTTTCTGAAGTAGGTCTGCGACCTCTCTGTCTATCAGCGAGCATTGGGCTGGTGTGAAAGTGATAGGTCTGGGGTGAACGGACCGCCTGGGGAGTCCCTAAAACTCTATTTGAAACCCTCCGACGGTCTGTAGGACCCAGGCGTCGGAGGTGAGCAAAGACCATGCGTGAAGAAACTACTGGAGTCTCCCCCCCACTTTTAGACCCATTACATTCTGGAGTCTCACCTTTGTGGGTATTGTAGCCGCCGTCTCCTCTTCCTCTTCCACCGCGGCGGCGGGGATAACCTCTGGTCTGATAGAAGTTTCCGAACTTCTCCGGGTCTTGGTATTGGCCCCGGTGGGAATCGCCTTGCTTGAAGGAGCCTTTGTTATAGGGTCTGCCAGACGAACGGCCCCTTCCTCGACTGGCTGCGCCAAAAACACGGGGTGTGAAGATTCTCTTCACGGAAGCCTGGGCCTTGTCCAGGGAATTAAAGGTATTGACAAATTTTCCCAGCTCCCGGACGAACCCGTCACCGAAGAGGCTACCTTCCGCCATCGTGCCTGCCTCAGAGGTGGCCAGTTCTCCCAACTTCGGGTCTATCTTGATCAGAATAGATCTCCGCCGTTCCGTGGAAATAGCCACGTTCGCGTTCCCTAAAAATATAATCGCACGTTGTGCCCAGCCGGAAAGAATCTCCGGGGAGATCAGGGATCCTGAGGCCTTGGCATCTTCTGCCATGTCCAGGATTTTCGCCAAGGGCCCCGCCGTGTCCAAGAGTTTATCTTGGCAGCCTCTCCAAGAATGGTCTATACCCTTCTTGGGGTCCTTCACGAACTTTGTAAGGAAGGTAGACATTTTGGGGTCGATGTCTGGGGTAACCGTGACCTTACCCTCCAAGTCGGGGCGCGGGCATTCTGCACGGAGGCAGCTGCGCACCTCCTGGTCCAACGGCTTGTGAAGTCTGGCCGCCATGTACGCCGCCACCTTAGGGGCGGGGGTCCAATGCGAAGAGCGTGGATGGAGGAGTTCGTCCGGGTTAAGCATGTCCGAGTTAGGATCGGGACTGGGCGCCTGGGCGGGATCCGCTGCAGGCCATGAGCGGTCCGGTTCCCCATCCCCATCCGAGGTTTGGGGTGATTCATCCGGGTCAACGGTGGTCGCATTGTCCTGACCATCCCCCGCAGCATTCGATGGCGCCTCTAGTGGGGTTGCTGGTGCCCCGCAGTTTTCGCGTCCAGGAACGCCTTCTTGAGGCGCGAGAAGGCATCGGAATCCACCCCTGCGTCCGCAGAACGTTTGCGCTTGGGGTCAGTGCTACTCGTCGACGGTTGGTCAGTAGAAGTGGAGGCCGATTGCCCCGAAGAGACTGCCCCTTGCCCGAGGGGCTCGCACTGCGCTTGGAGTGGATCTATCTTCTTTTCTAGGGGTTCTACGACCCGTGTCACCGCCTTCAGAATGGAGGAATCCATCACTTGGCAGAAGTGGTCATCTACCGGCAGGTACATGACCTGCTGCTCTTCCTCTTCATAATATTCATCGTATTCCATACTGCTGCTAACACCACAGACAGTAGAAAGTGGTAGGGGTTATGGTAGGACAGAGTCCGCAGTTATAAATTTCATCCCGTCTTAGCGGGGTCAGGAATAAAGAAACGGGGCCCAACAACCTCCTCTATGAGGCCCACGTCAAATGCCTGCCTGGGCCGGTCCCAACGCGCCAGAATATCCTACCCGCTTCGCGGGTGTTCAGGCTCCAGGCAGGGGCTCCGTCAATTGAAAGTCCGCCTCAGCGCTGCCAAAATTACTGTAAAAATACCCAGGTCTTCCCCCGCGGTGCGCGAGTTAGTTGGGCCGCTTTCCCGACGCGTTTGTCAAGCGGAAACTCAACGACTCGCGCCCGCCGGGGGGTTAAGCTCCTCAGAGCGGCAGCGTAGGAAGCGAGGTCCCCTAGCGGCGGGAGGCTGCCCGCGCACGGAGCCTGTCACCACAGCCGCGAAAGGAGCGGAAAGCCACCCCCGCGGCTCACACATACAGAGTCGCACTCGCAACCCCTACCGGGATAATAAACTCGCGCGACCCTGCAAAATCAAAGAAAACCTTAAGCAAAGTCAGTCAGAAAAATAAGACAGAAAAAGCACTCATCTGTATGCTGCTGGAGCAGCGAAGAAAGAGGAGGATAGAGCGTCAGCAGAGGAGGATATGAGGAGCCCTGGTCCAGGATTGGACAGTTGCTGGGACATTTTCGATTTCCATTTTCCCTGATGCTCATGGGAAATGTAGTTTTTGTTGAGTTGTGGATACCTTTTAATGGCTGCTGGAGTAACAATAAAGGAGAAAGATACAGCCTAATCAGAAGCCTCCGCTCCTGACATAGAATTCACAAAACAATGCTACGATAGTGGGAGAGTAAAGTGGGCAAGAATAACTACTTTAGTTGAGTCGGCTAAATCACTAGGAATCACACTCGACGAGAACCGTGATATGAAAGCCCACATCAAGTCAATGGCTAAAAGTGCCTGTTTTCATTTGAACTACATTAGAAAAGTGAAACCTTTCATTTCTCAGGCGGATCTCAAACTAGCAGTCCAATCATTGGTCATCTTGAGGATTGAATATGGTTGCACGACTTTAGCAGGTCTACCAAAAAACTAAAATTCCACAGCACCACTAAAAGCATGCCTCAATGCAGCTGCAAGAATTATCACCGGTTCGAGGAAGTTCGACCATATCTCTCCACACCTGAAAGCATTAAACTGGCTACCATACGAAGCCAGAATTCAGCTAAAATGGCTTGCATCACCCACAAAGCGCTTCACTACAACACACCAAGCAAGATACCTTGCCCAGAAAATTGAATTATCTGGAGGAAATAGACCAGCAAGGAGTGCCAAAGAGCTGGTTCTGAGACCACCCATTTTCCAGAAGAAGAGAACTTATGATAGAGCTTTCTCAGGAGCAACCCCCAGAATATGGTACTCTCTTCCGCCAAACATTAGAAAAACAACAAACACAGCAACATTTAAGAGGGAAACAAAAATATTTCTAATGAGCAAGTTCCGCCCATAGTCAAGATGGCTCATCTTTAGCACCATGACATAGTTCTGATCAAGACATTTACTCAAGGGAAGTGAAAATAAATACGCCAGCTGAGTCGGGCATACTCGAGAGTGGTACTGCATGAATCAAGACCCAGGGTTGGAGAAGATGGAATATACAGGATAAGCCAACTAAAATTCCTTTGCACTGATGTGTATCCCAAATCTACCTCATGTCACTGTACATGCTGTATTAACCCGTTACTTATAGGCCTACAACTATTTGGGAGATAGCCTCGACTGGTACTATACTAATTCCTGGACCCAACATTTGTAGAATATAGAATGCTTAGGAAAGGACACTTAAAAACGTTTTGAAATCAGGAAGTCAAAATTTCCTCCATATAGATAGTTATATCCCAAATCTAACTCAGGCACTGTATATACTGTGTGAAACGTGTATTTTGTTTTTATCTTTATAGATGTATACTTAACTACGTCATTTAACTGTGTATAGCTGTACTATACAAGATTTGTCTCCATTCTACCTCATGCAGTGGAAAGCGCTCTGATACCCAAGGGTCTTGTTCGCGCTATACAAAACTCTTTAAATAAAATAAATAAATAAATAAATAATTCTACAAACGAGTGATTACCCATTATGGACAACAAGCATCCCAAATTTTGCAATAAATTACAAGCATTACTGCAGCCTCCACATTTTTTAAAACCTGGCACTTTCACTTAAGTGTATCAACTAAGACTTTTGAAATTGGATGAATGCATTAATTTACTGTTAGTACATACTAGTAATACTACAACGTCCAGAAAGTTCAAAGGTGCATCAATGTCTGAAAATGGTCAGTACTTAATTGTTTGAATTTTACCCATTACCCTTTCTCAATATTAGTTTTTTTACCTCTCCTAGTCTACCACACTCCCTCTCCCGTAAACATACTATCTTAAAAATATAGTTTCAGACAAAAACAAAACTTCACAAACATAAAACTATGTCACTTTGAAGTAAAACAAAGTAAATAGAAGCATTTAGATGAATATCAATAGGGGAAGGATTGTGACTTAGGAAAAATACAAGTTGACCTAAAAAAATTGTGCACATTTTATATGCTTTGTTTGAAGCCAAAACATAAGTAATACACATTTAAAATGTACTACGTTGATCAGTGCTTAAATTGAGCAGGTGCTCAACACCAGCACTTAATTGGTTTCCGGTGCTCAGCACCGGCACCTAATTGTCAACACCATACTTAGAACAGTCCACCACATGGTGGCGCTGCTCATCTAATTTAGCGATGTGCAGAACAACGATAGTTAAGGGCTACAATATACATTAAAATTGCTAATACCTGCCTCCCCAGCCATTCCTTTAGCTTTGGGGGCCTGAAATAATCTGAACTGTTGCATTTACATGCGAGAGAGATGGTTAGTAGTTGTTTGGGCAGTGATGACAGGGATGATGGGTGGTGCAAGCTGCAGTGGCCTCCTGGTCAGAGCCCTGGCACTTAATATTTTACAAATTAAGCACTGCATTTACTAACATTGAAGTACACATTGCATTAATCTTCTTTCCAGTACCATCTGACTGGAACTTGCAGGGTGTGCAGAGTCGAAAATGACCGGGGAGTCCAGCAGAGAGAGAAAATGTAAGAAAATCGGGGCAAGGAAGGCGTGGTAAGTGCTTTTTACGCCTCTACTCCTGTTTAGTGGTCTCTGGTTGATTATTTGTAATCTACAATACAAATACATAGAATGGACTTTGAGTCATTACCTTACTCATGATTGAATGCCTTTCTTGTCTATCTCAGTTCAGTGCTCCCACTGTTGGTTTTAGGTAGCTGTTTTTAGGTTGGGCCTACTAGTCCATGCATGTGCTGTTTGTTGCGAGATGTATTGTGAGTATATCAAGAACATACTGGAGGTTGGAGCCCACCCATTGCTTACCCTTGGTTAGATTTCTTGTCACTCTCATTTGTTTGTTTCTTATTCATGCCCCAGCTTGTCAAACTTGTGTTTATTTTGCCCATGAACCATGGCCCCTTCATCATTTCTTTTGATTGGCAGGTTCCTATGCTTTTAATGGTTGCTTTTCAACCACTATGTTTTTCTTTTGGGTTAACCACCTCATGGGAGTGCATGTGTTTTTCTCACTGTCTCCCTAATGTACTTCTCTCCTCTTGTACTCCATGTTGCTGTCTGTCACCTGTGAGCTTCTCTCTGTCCCCCTCCATGTTCACTATTGTGTACTAGATCTTCATTGCTTTCCTAGCCATGTGCTTTTCCCCCACTCACTCACCATGCTTCTTCTCACCCACTCCGACCTCTGTGCTGATTATGCCCGTCCTGCATTCTCCTTCCTTGCCTTTTGCTTCTCTTCCCTATCCCACCCTTTGTGTTGCTTCCCCTACCCATCTTCTCTTCAGTTTCCCCTGCTTTTTACTGCCCTATCACATCAGCCCTCTAGGTAGCAAAACACACAGAGGGTTGAGGCAAGAGTCCTGCACCTATTACTTGTAGTGGACTAATAATGTTGCAATGGTGCTTGAAAAACCAGGAAGTGCACCGCTCTTCACTTCCTATTGGGTAAACCCAAATACAATCAAAGACAACAAATGGAATTAGCACCCATCATTTGGAAAATCACATTATAGGTCAATTGAGCATAACATATCCATGACGGATAGTGGAAGAAGCAGGTCCAAAATTCACTTGTAGTCAAAATATTTGTTCTCTATTGATTTGATATTCAACATTTGTGGTACAATTATGCCCCACTAGCAAAAAGAAAAGTCAGTGACACAAATAAATAAGTAATCTGAATTGGATGTGCAATCAAAGACGTCTGTGCTCAAAAGTTGTGTTACAACTTTCGAGCACAGACGTCTTTGATTGCTGCTGGCCACCCTGCCTACCCTTGTTATTTCTTTCCTGCACATCCAATTCAGATTACTCTTGACACTATATTTATTTGTGTCGCTGAATTTTGTTTTCGCTAGTGGGGCATAATTGTACCACAAATATTGAATTCTGAGCCCTGAAGAAGTATCGACAGAGACGAAACGCGTTGGCTAAAAGAATAATTTTTGTGATCATTTGATTTTAAACATTTGAATATATCAAACCAATAAAGAACAATTATTTCGACTACAAGTGAATTTCGGCCGTGCTTCTTCCACCATGCCTCATGGATATGTTATGCTTCATTGAACTATAATGTGATTTTCCAAATGATGGGTGTTAAGCCCTCTGAGTAGCTTCTTTCCACCCCAGCATGCATATTGATCCCCTTCCAAAATACCCGCACTTAAAAAAAATGCTTTCACATTAATTATTTTTTATCTATTTGCTCATCCAAATTAGTTTTAAAAAATTGCATGCACCATTTTGTAGGCCGCATATGCATGGTACGTGGGCCTGACAAATGACGCAACCCCCCCTCATCACAGGATCCATTTTTTCCTCTTTTTTGGGGGGGATGCTGTTATAGATATGCTTTCAATGTGTATTCTTACCTTGATTTATATTACAGCAACACTTTTTCAGTTGCCCATTTTGTGTCACAAACTATCACATTCGATGTGCATTAATGAATGGTATTGCACCCATATGCCTTTTACCAGACTTTTACTTTAGATCATTTGATGTGTAAGGAGTACTGGGTAGTATCAGAGTTAAAACTTTCTGGTTCTTCCTCCATACTATGAATACTGGACACCTTTTGTTATGTGCCCGGGTTAGGCCCATATAGCAACGCTGCACATTTTCTTACATTGTCCTCTTTCTGCACGATAACATTTTACTGTGACCTTTTGCATATATTTGTGTGCATGACAATGTTGGATTTGTTTCTCTGAAACCGCTTTGCTTACACATCTGGCTTCACGCAACATTATCATTATGCCTTGAACACTGAATACAAGGCCTTTACGCTCACTGTACAAATGTCATTCTATCTTCACCCTCCGGGTGACAGGGCTATCTGCACACCCATAACAACACTAATGTGCATACGCATCGCAAGGATGCTTTTTATTATCAATGAAGAAGCATTTTCTGGGTTTGCAGAGGAGACACTTCAGCTGACGTTGAGGGGTTCCAGTATGATGAGACTTCTCCAAGCCGCTGCCTAGCATCTCCGTGAGGGGTGTCCAGCTCGTGACCAAGACGAGGTCCTACATTCTTTACTGCCAGGTAATGAGGTTGGCTCCATCCCATGGGGGGATTCTTGCCTGTACTTCTATATACACTCTAGACCAGGGGTCTCCAACCAGTAGCTCGGGAGCTACTGGTAGCTCACCAGCACCCTCAAAGTATCTCTCAGAGGTGAAGCCAAACCTAGCCGATCTCAGAGATTCTGTGTATATTAAAGAAGGCAGCACTGCTCGTTTCATTACCAGTAAGAGTTACAGACAGCCAAACCAATGGCAGGGCCTCTTGATAACACTCAAACCCACACTGTGTTGTCCTATCAATCAATCAATCAGGGATTTATAGAGCGCACTACTCACCCATGAGGGTCTCAAGGGGCTGGGGGTTGTGGCGATGGGGGATTTGGGCAGCTCTGGTCACTCAAAAAGCCAGATCTTGAGGCTCTTCCTGAATGCTTGGAGTGTGGGGCTTCATCTGATGCTGAGGGGGAGTTTGTTCCAGGCCTTGGCCGCAATGTAGGAGAACGATCTGCCTCCTGTTCTGGCTCTGTGGATGCGGGGGATTTCGGCCAATGCCTGGTCAGTGGAGCGGAGGTTTCTTTTGGGTGCGTAGAAGGAGATTCTTTCGTTGAGGTATAGGGGTCCGGTGTTGTGGAGGGCTTTGTAGGTGTGTGTGAGCAGCTTGAAGGTCACTCTTTTTTTGACAGGAGACACTGGAGGACTCGTAGGTGCTGGGGAATGTGGTCTTGTCATGGGATGCTGAGGATGAGTCTGGCTGCGGCGTTCTGAATGGTCTGGAGTTTATGGAGTAGAGATTTGTTGATTCCGGCATAGAGGGCGTTCCCGTAGTCCAGCCTGCTGGTGATGAATGCATGGGTGACGGTCTTCTTGGATTCGGGGAGGGTTCATTTGAAGGTCTTGCAGAGGGTGTTGAAGCATGTGGAGGCTACGGCATCACATGAACCATCTTTATCCACATTAAATCTACCTAAGACGTAGATTGGTCATGTTATACGCCCGGCTCTATCAGTTGCACCGTGTGCAACATCAAAGAATAGTAGTAGCAGTAACCAGGGCTGACCCACCATAGTGCGTGACTGCAAGAACTAGAGTGAAAATGTGTTAGTTGGGAGCATGATCAACCAAAGAGCTGAGGAGGAGAGAGTAGGCATCCAGGGCAGAAAAAGTTAGAAGTCTCACATTCAATTTTGTGTGGGTGTGTGACATTGTGTCCTTCGGTAACAAACAGTGTTGATTCCTTAAAGCTACTCCTAGTGTCAAGGACTGCCAAATATGTATGCTGGTCCCCATCATAAGAGTATTATGTCTGACGCAATTGAGCCCGTTCATGGTATAATTGTGCCATAGCCATAACATTTTCATCCTTGACTATTTTGTGCATACAAGTTTAATAATTACATTCCTGCTGCCATCACTGACATATTAATAGTGTGACTGGCCTGCTTTTAGCCCTTCCTGACAGAGTGGAAACCGCTTCTCCCATAATAATGGCCATAACTAATATATGTTGTGCATCCAGCTGTGGCACAGTGGTAGCCCTGGTTTAATCATGGGCATTATTAGCATAACAGAGGCATTCGTAGTGTTATGGTGAGCAAGCATGGCCTATGATTCCAATACCTGGGTATTTGAAGCAGAATTTGTCCATTTGAGGTATTTTTACATGGTGATACTCAAATAAAAATGAAAAGCTGATGTTTAGCGACTGTTTATTTTCTAATAAGGAAAACTGATTTGATTTTTAACGGAAAAATAGTTTTTTTCAGAAAGGTTTTTCTTCTGGAAAATTGAGTTTGATTGCTCAAAGTGGAAAGTGATTTTGATAGAAAAATATGTGTATTTTCAAAAATTAATATACTAATGAAGACCAAATATTGCAATTCTAAAACACATTTAAAGTTGTTAGCTGCATGATAATTCAATTTGAGTTGGGGAGACTTACTTCTGTGGTAATACCCTTTGTGGCACACAGCATGTGATGATTTGAATTTTACTTGATTACAAACATTTAATATTGATAAGTGTTTCCCTAGCATTCTGCTGATAACTTCACCTGAAATGTTTGGGTGGTTACTACTGATAATCGTGCGTAGGGTGGTCACAGTGTAATGGTAATACATATCATCAGCATTTTACAGGGATAAAATATGCTAGAAGCTCGGCAGGACTTTCCTTGAGTAGAATTAGCTCTCACTACAGAAAAGGTTGGAGACCCCTGCTCTAGACACACATAGAGTAGGAACTTCATAGTAGGAGTACGTCTGATTACTACCTTGTTTTATATGCCTGCCTATATACATTGTTTTAACACCATGGTGGAACTATATCTACTATTGCAAAACAACAGGTGATGGACAGAATGCAGAGCAATGTCATACATTCACCCCAGTACAGAGATCTGGGCCTAAATCCATCGTTTTTTTGCTCACCATGCCATTCCAGTTTGAACCCAGCCATATGCAAATCAGTCTTGACCCTGTGCCCCATGGTAACAGTCCAGCCCGAACTGCCAAGCAAGGTCCTCACTGGACTGAAAACAAGCATCCAAGGACCGGTTTCGGGCTTTCAGCCCTCATCAGCCTGGATAGCTGGATTCCAGTGGCATGGAGAGCACGGGACTCACGTCTGAGCATACCCGTCCCACTCGGGGTGGCAATTGCAAAACAACAGGTGATGGACAGAATGCAGAACAATGTCATACATTCACCCCAGTACAGAGATCTGGGCCTAAATCCATTGTTTTTTGCTCACCATGCCATTCCAGTTTGAACCCAGCCATGTGCAAATCAGTCTTGACCCTGTGCCCCATGGGAACAGTCCAGCCCGAACTGCCAAGCAAGGTCCTCACTGGACTGGTAACAAGCATCCAAGGACCGGTTTCGGGCTTTCAGCCCCCATCAGCCTGGATAGCTTGATTCCAGTGGCATGGAGAGAACTATATCTACTATTCACTGTTCTGTTGCTTGTAATTGTTTTCATTTGTTTCTCTCTACTGATTATCGCACCACATGTATTCTATACAAGAAAAACTTTGGTTCAATAAATATATTGAAAACGTCCCATTGTGTATTCTCTATATACTTCTCTGAGAACAAGAGTGCATGAGTGACTGAGCAAAAGGGTTCTAGATCTCTTACCACGATCCCTGAGGGGCCAGGGTTGTCATGTTCAGTGGTTGTCAGAAATCATTTACTCCCTGTTTGGGTTGAGGGGGTGCTTATAGTGGCACTGTGAGCTAGCTGGTCTCTAGTACAACATATACTGCGGGTGTGCATGGAATCAGTCTAAGCACCTCACCCAAAGTTTATATTGTCCACAAACGTGCAGATCTGACAGATTAGTGGGAACTAAACAACACTTTGATTACAAGGGTTAGCTAAGAAACTGTTAGGTTCATTAACTTTCCAGTGATTGCAATGTTTGAGCAATAAAGACTTACTTGGAAGATGTGGAGGTTGATACAGCATAACAAAAACGTTTTTACACTGAAAGGTAAATTCCCAGAAATACATGCTTTAAAAATGTGTATATTGTAAGTATGCTAATAAACCAATAAATTAGGTCAAATTAAAGTTATCCATGGTACCAAGAATCTCTTAGTCTTCAATGTTCCCGACTACAGCACTTAAAATAGATTTTCTATAATGTAGCCTGTCATAAAAGCAAATATTTTTTACAGTTCATTTTTTGAATGAGCTTCTTCCAATACCCAGGCCTCATGATCACTCAGTAGCAAGTGGCTCATGTACTCGGACTAGCCTCCTGGCTATCACTGTTTTTACAATCAAAAGATGGGGGGAGATAGAGGTTGAGCTTCCCCTCCTAACTGAATGAAGTTCCTCAAAAAATGGAATATCAGAAACAAAACTAACTGTGGGTAAGAACAGGGTTTTCACTGAACTTGTATGAAAATTCTCTTTCCAGAAAGAAATATACTTTTCTAGAGTCCCTTCACCCACCAGGGTTTCCCCTAGGTGGCATGCTTCATCATTGGGGTCCTCTCAATCCGCTGCAGATTGAGGGGTGCTGCAACTTGCAGAACTACGTAGGAGCACTAAATTGTGAAAAATGTGTAATGCAGTGAAAGTGGAGTGGAAAAACAATAAGTTAAAAATACCTAATTAGTGAGCTAATATTTTATTCCTGCCAATAGTTGGAATGACTAAAATTAGGGGTTAATGATAGGGAAAGTCTAACTATAATTAGTATAGAGTCCCTAGTATTGGGTCGACATGTTTCGAGCTGTCCCCTCACAGCTCTTCTTCAGGACCGCACGAGGACCAGCCCTGTGCGTGCCAACCGATAATTAGGAATTAATGAGGTGTACACCTACTGTGTATACACCTAACATGTAATACATACGGTAATACATATGGTTAATCACTGACACGTAGTATCTGAGGAAATAATGCAAACAAAGAATTAAAAACGCGCCCGCCTCCCAACCAGGCTGGTAGGTCCTTGACACATTCAGCGTCTTAACTTAATCAATGTACTCCTCTATAGTGGGTGGGTGTAATTAAAAGTAATAATTAGTGCGAACATCCAGCGTGGTAAGAAACTAACACTTGCAATGCCTGGTAATAAATAAGTGTTTAAATACATATTGAAAAGCACTTGTGTAGGGACACCACGTGACATACAACATATAACACTTAATTTTCAGCATATTAGAGACACATACTTTAGTTTCGGCATAATTTTGCCTCATGATCTGCAGGGGTAGAGGGACTTGTAGTCACACCCTAAGGAAATAATGGTGACAGAGAGTGGTAATTAGCGAGGAAAACACTGGAGGGGAAATCTACCGGTGTCTCACATTGATCTACAACGAGATATTGAAAACTCATTAGTTCATAGGAAAGGAACTTAAGGAGAAAAGGGTGAGCAAGACTTACTTTGTCAAAGGGCACCTCTGGCAAATCGCCTAATGGCACCCTCGGAGACTGCATCTTACCGTGTCTGTCTCCCCGAGTCCATTAAATACTGCCGGAACCGTCCAGTCATGATTGCCTTGGCAGCTAGACCGTAAACCTACAAAATGGCCGCTCCATATGGCAATACCGGGGGCCTTCTTGTGCGAGTGACTCAGATGCCTTTCGTTGAGACCTCCGAGTCGCACATTTCATAAATCAAATGGGAAATGAAGATATGAAACCAACCCAAAAGCGAAATACTCAAGGGTCTGGTTATTGAGTGCAAACAGAATGCTCGAAAAGAGATGACGGCAAGATTGGAGATAATATCTAAAATGACTAAAAACTGCGGGGCCATCTTGGAATGTCTAAGAATAATGTAATGGTACGGGGGCTCTAAACAAGTAGACCACCTCAACACTGGTGTTAGACATAGCTTATGCATTCTTAATGTGGGCTGTCGGTGGGGAACAGGTTGACGACAAGGAGACCACGAAAATGGTACTACATAGTGTCAGTGTAGGTATCTTAAAGGGATTGATCATTCCCCTGAGTGATACTGGTAGCAAAGTATTGTTCCTAGAACACTGTATCCAAATTGTAGATCGTGCGTACCAGAATCATTTTACAAATTGCTTTAGTGGAGTGATTTGACACTGGCTAACTTTGGAAGTTTCTTAAATTAACACATAGTTGATACTTTTCTCAATTTTGGTGCTGTATTTTGATTGTTGTGTGTGCGTTTAACCTTGAATGCTATTCATAGTAAGTGAGAGTGCTAGTACTGGAGTACTGGAAATTATGCTTTTTTTTGCAAAACAGACATTCTGTGTGTGGACCTTTTAGTGGATAGGCTCAACAACTACAACCGGATGACAAATGCAAGTTTAGGAAGATGGAGGTGAGGAACATTGAAAACATTTAGATCACCAAGCAAGATAAACACATTACTGTATTTGGTGATTACATAGGCCCCCTTTTTAGGGTTTAGCCTGCGTTAGCATGCGTTAGCAGATGCGTATCACTTGGAAGACGGTCTTCTTAGCAAAAAAGGCTTTAAGCCTGCCCTGTTGCTTTCATCACACTATTCTTTACAGCCTCATAACTGGTCATTCATGCTAACCATCATTTCCTTTCATTTGTGTGGAGCAAGGACAAGCATTGATTGATTCAAGTTAATCAGTGCCCTTCGACTGCTCCTGACATGATTGAAGTACTATTTTGTTCTTTTTAACTTCTAGTCCCCTACCAACAAAAGCCATTATGTTCTATAGTTAACTTTCCTATATTTTACCAATTCTTCTTTTCTCACTTTGCACTCATGCTTTGTTTTTATTCATGGGCACTGTTCTCAAAAGATGATCATTATCTTGGTCTATAATATATTGTAAAGTGACATTGTTTCTTTCATATGTGTAATTTTTGAAATTATGCAGTGCAGTACACTCCAATCCAATACGTTCCACTCCAAACTACTCGAATCCACCTCACCCCACTTCACTCCAAGCTAATCGACTGGATTCAGTCCACCCCAGACCAATCCAGTCTACCCAACTCTCCCCAATTTGCCTCAATTCACCACACTCCAATCCTCCCAACCCACCCCATGCCAATCTGCTCCACTCACATCCAAAACAACCCACTCAGTCCCATCCTCCTCACTCCATTCCAAATCACACCACTCCAATCTACCCCGCATCAATCCAATCCACCCCAATCCACTCTGCACCTCTCCTATCCAATCCACCTCACCCCACTCCAATCTGCCGCACTCCAATCCAAAACAATCTGCCCACCCCAAAAGAACCTGCCCCACTCCAAAACAATCTGCCTACTCCAATCTGCCACACTCCAATCCAAAACAATCTGTCCACTCCGATACAAAACAATCTGCTCAACTCCAATCCAGACAATCTACCCAACTCCTATCCGCCCCACTCCAATCTATCCCATTCAATGTAATCCATCTCACTCCAATCTAGTCTCCCTCACTCCACCCCAATTCACCCCTCCAATCCAATCCACACAACACCAATCCAGCCCAAACCAATCTACTCCACTCCAACTCAATCTACCTCACCCCACTCCAATCTAATCCACTCGAATCTGCCCTAATCCAATCTGCCCCACTCCAATCCAAAACTATCTTCCCCATTCCAGTCCAAAGCAAACTGCTCTTTTCCAATCCAAACAATCCGCCCACTCCAATCTGCCTCACTCCAAAACAAAACAATCTACGCCACTCTAATCCAAAGCAATCAAACCTACTCCAAGCAAAAACAATCTGCCTCACTCCAATCTGCCCCACTCCAGTCAAAAACAATCTGCCCCACTCCAATCCAAAGAAATCTTCCCCATTCCAATCTGCCTCACTCCAATCCAAAACAATTTGCCCCACTCCAATCCAGAACAATCTACCCTTCTCCAATACAAAACAATCTACTCCACTTGAATACAAAACAATCTAACCCACTCTTATCCAGAACAATCTACCCACTCCAGTCCAAAACAATCTGCAACACTCTAATCTGCCCAACTCAAATACAAAACAATCTGCCGCACTCCAATCCAATGAGTTCCACTCCAATCCAATCTGTCCCACACCAATCCAATTCAATCTGCTCCCTCCAATCCAATCCACCCTACCTCACCGCAATCCAATCCATCTCACTCCAATCAAGTCCACCCCACATCCTCCCAAACCACCCCTCTCCACCCCAGTTCACCCCAATCCAATAATTCACCCCACTCCAATTCGATCCACCCCAGGCCAATCAAATCCATTGGAGAGGTGTGGCGCAGCAGCCAGGGTGGCTGAATCCGGAACTCAGGGCTCACTGTTTGATCGCTGGCAGCAGCTCAGCTCAGCACCATGTGACTCTGGGCAGTGGCTCTCTTAATCTCCCCAGCGCTTTGAGACCCCTAGGGGTGAGTAGTTTGTGTTTTACAAATGCCGGATTTCGATTTAGAATGCAATATACTCCACTCAAATCCACCTCACTCAAATCCAATCCACATACCTAACCCATATATTTATTCCGGATTTTTGCAAAGCATTGAGGGTCACCTTTCGGTTACTGTAGTTTGCGGAGTTTTCTAAACTCCGTTTTCCGCAGAGTTCAGGGAGTTCCGAAAAACTCTGCTCTGTTTTTTTTCCTTGTGAAAATACACCTCCTGGCGAGATTTTTCCTTGCTCGCGTTCATCAATGTTTAGTTGGTGAGTACAAGTGAGGAAAATCAACCTCCTGGTCAGATTTCTCAACGCGGGTTGTCGGATTTCTCAATGCGAGTGGTCGCGTATGCTTGCGACCGCTCGCGTTGAGAAACCTTTTGTTCGTGTTGAGAACGCTACCGCTCGGGTAGAAAATCTACCAGAGCAGCAGACAGAAAGCAGCGCCTTTTTCCGCTACGGATGGTGCAGTTCGCAATGATTTTCCAGCGCGGGACAAACACCCAGCAAAGAAAATCACTGCAAATGGCATTACCCTAACACACTCCACCGCTTGCAGAACTCCGTGTAGCGTGGTGGAATTTAACTCTGCGAACTTCGCCAAGGCTTACTATGAAGTGGTCTCTCTCCACCACTAAAGATGGGAACAAGCATTGGCAAAGCCAAACAATTCACTTTGTTGATGTTTTTTAGGCATGTTGCACAGCACTAGGAGCTGTTCTGCAATATGGCTTGAAGTGAAGAAAAAAATGTCTATGATTGCCACTGCTGGCCATGTACCAGCAGTGGCACGCATGCACTTCCCAAGGAGGAAGGGTAGCTGCATCACCTGTGTGACAACAGGAGCCAGGCATTACCGGGGGTACAGGATAAAAAAATATTGAAGAACCACACCTCTTAGTCCAGAAGTTGTGTGATACCACTTCATGTGATTTCATTTGGGGCAGTGGGCGCCTTACATCATATCTGCCACGCCAATCATTTTCTCAAACAAACAATCAGACTCAAAAAATCGGCCCTGATTACGAAGGTATTATTTCACCTGCGTGAATATTAGTCTCTGAAATGTTGGCCAGTAGTAAGACGCACAAGTAATAGAATATTTTTGTTTCAAAGAGCATTAAATGGAGATAAAAAAATTAATATGCGGGAGATCACGAGCTAGGCTTGTGTTGTGAAAAGGTTGTAACCTGCTTCTGTAATACCCAGATGGCTAGCAACATTAAACTTAATTACAAAGTCCGGACCATGCATGCTGTTCGGCAGCAGTGCAAGGTTCCCGCTCTCTAAGAAAACGCCTTACAAGCTGTGGGACCCAGCTTTTGTGCTGGCCAGGTGGAATAGGCGGTGGGTGTGGCCACATCTTGAAAGCTTTTTTGAGACAGGTTAATCATGCTGTGCCACTGTCGAGTCACCCCACCGCATTGCTATGTCATGCCATGCAGTGGCAATTTAAAAGTGTACGTAAAGATTTCAGAAGCAGGGGCCTTGGGCCTCGCACCCTGACCCGCTTGCCCCTAAACTGCAGGACAAAAAGGGGCGCAGTGCTCAGTGGCGTAACATTACGTAAAATGGAGTGCCCCCCTTAGATTGTGAAATCTACCGCATTTCACAGACCCCGTGCCCCGCCCGCTGGGGCGGCAGAGGCCTTTGTGGAAAGGAAGTGCGTTTCCCCACTGGGCATTGTTCTAGGGTGACGAGGCGCCCTGGATCTGCCGGGACAGCCCTTGGTTTTCACCAGCTGGCCCGGTAGTTTATGGCAATATTGGCTCATTCCCCGATTTTTAGAGGGGGTCAACTGAAAGCAGTAAGAGGTACCTTTTAGGATTTTGAAACTGTGCTACTTAGCAGCTGCTGTAAGTAAGCAATTAAAAACCAGGAAAGATGGGAGTTCTGGTGGAGAAATTGCTGGCCGAGGAACCAGGAGACAAGTCCTTCTCTTAGCCAAATCCCTACAACTGAATTTTATTTGCAAAATTTGGGTGCACATATAAATAACGTCTTAATATAGAACAATAACAAATGCTTGAATTATACTTACCCATTAAGTGAAATCTCAATCTCCCCCCCCCACCTCCCACCCCCGACCCCCTTCACGCCGCCTCCCATATACACATAGGGTTTTGTTTGATTGAAATTAAATTAAAAAAAAAAACACTACCTCCTATTAACTACGAACATATTTACAGCTGCTTTCAGCGGTGGTCATATTGGTTGTCAAACATTTCCCAAACTGCATGATGTTTTTCCAGCAAGCTTTGGTCTCTTGCACAAGTAATCTTGGGTACAATGTATCAGAGATGGACTGTGCTACACCTCCTCGTGTGCGTTCCCGGGAACGCAGGAATGCATCCTCCACAGATAAATTGCTGACAAAAGTTTCCTCTCAGTCTTTTTATTCACACTATGCTTTTCAGTCATTGGCGACCACTTCCTCAACTTAGCGAATGTGCAAACAATCGGGGACCCTAAACCCGACATTCAAACACAGCAAAAAACAAATGTAATTCACTCTCACCTACGCTTTCTGTGTAACGACAGACATTGTTTTACCTGGAACAAGTGGACTCATTTCATTGGCCCGCTGCGCGGCCAAAGGAATGTGCCCTGACGTTCGCAGGCTTCTCACGAAACTGCAATTAATATATTTCATGTGAAATGTTTACAAGTCGGGCCGTCCAAATCATGGTGATCTGCGCGCACCGGCAGCAGTATACATCTGGCTGCAAACAATGCGAAAAAACTCTTTACAAACTCCTCGGCTGCTCCCCGCCTTTCATCTATTCCCACCCTATAAATACCACTTGCCAATAATACGTAAAAGATTGACAATCATTATCTTGCCCATAGCTTGTCTCGCAAGTATTTGGCAGCGATGGCGACTGAATTGAAAAAGCAGAATCCCCTGCAGATTAAAGAAAAGGAGAGTATGTAAGCACAATGCTGTAGTAAAGCAAGTTGGAAGGTTATGAAAACTCTTGTTCGAGCAGCCAGCGATGCTCAGAATTCGCTATCAGCCGCTGAGCTCACATACCTGTGTTTACTGTGCACGTTCCACTCTCCTTCCCCTGGCAGTGAGACAGTGATGAATGCATACTGGCTGTTTGCAGTATTAAGATAATCCTGTGCTATATTTAGCTGCTTCGCCTGTGCCAACACACCATGCAGCAAAGCAAGCTTCTCGTTGCCCGTGAAGCAAACCGGAACTGGGCTACATTGAAAGCGCTGCTGCTGTTTTCACAGCCACGCTTCGTCCTAATGAGTGTTTACATATGTGCATAATCCGGTCAGGGAGAGCTCGTTATCGAAAGGACTCTACATCCCGTTGAATTTACAGATGCAGGGAAGCCTGACGGTGTGCCCGAATCCACCAGAAGTACAATATCCTGGCAAGCCAAATGTTCAACCGAGCGTATAACACTCACGGTATAAGGAAAATACAAAATATCAACACAGAAACCATTTGCCTAAAATAAACGGCTCGGACTAAAATGAACGATCTTCCAGGATTTTATTTCCAGAGATGGTATAATAAACAAGCGCTGGCCAGGGAGCCACGGTTTATTATTGCATCTGGCTATTTCTCTTTAAAATGAAAGCCAGATGTAAAAATAAACACGCACGCCGCCGAGCTTGTCTTTATGGGGCAATGTGTTTCAAACACATGGCCACATAAAGATAACAAAGCTTTTGCGACCAACGTAAATCAGACTAGCCCGTCCAAGTGGGCGGTCTGAAAAAGAGAAAAGAATACGTCACCACAAGCTCTTTCCCAATGGCTGGCCACCGTTTAGCATAAACGGTGATGCCGGCCAATGGGAAAGAGGGGCAGGGCTTAAAGCCCGCTAGTGAATCTCCCTCTAAATCACTAAATCTCGCCAGCGAGATTGCGCATGTGCGCAGCTCTAGGCTTCGACCTAAAAAGATTGGTTGTCAAAAGAACGATTGGCCATTGTTCATTTGGTTGTTTTTCAGCATGTTTTTCGGTGAAAAATATATGGGTCATGTGTAGAGTTGTGTTGGTGAAGTTTTATGTGTGGTATCTGATATATTATAGTTGAAAAGTTTCGTGCAGAGCGAGTTGTGTGCTTTGAAATAAATCTGGAGCAACTGGTCAAGTATTGTGTTTTGTATGTGAGGGTTTCAGTACACTGTATAACGTTTTCTGAGATGTCTACACACTTTGGTATGTGTATGGGAGCCTGTACTGAGGAAAGCATGGTTATGCAGGTACATGGCTCTTGTGCTGTATTGTGCTTCATGAACTGTATACTTTCTTTTTTCTGCATAGAACTTGGATGTCTTCATTATCTCCAATATAAAGCGATATATTTAATTGAAGTGAAATCCTTTTTTTATGAGTTTAGGATGTTTAAATATAAAATCCACAAAAAACATTTCTTTTTCACAAAGTTGTCTTTAATAATTTGAATTTGCTCAAAAAATTACACAATCATCTTCTCAATAAGAGTGGTTATTATTTACTCAGCCTCTAAGCATATTCTGGCAGAAATGTATGCAATTACCTACTATCTTTTCAAGAAAACTGTCCAGCACCAATAATTAAAAATAATAATAATAACAACCATCAACAAATGGAATGCGATTTTGAAGATCGATGAAGCACAAACAAATATAATTGTATACTATTCGTGAACACACTCCTAATCTGCATTATTACTTCACCCTGAAATAAATTATTTGCGATTTAGTTCATGTCAATAATTGAATGCCATTACTACGTTCAGCTCTGGCAAGGTTCTTTATAGTATTGCACATTGGCATTTTCTCATGTTCTAACTGCCTCAACGCCTGTCTTAAATTATTATACCAACCCAATTTAAACAGCTCTACTGCAACAATTCTTCCAGATAGAAAAATACATTCAGCTCATAGTTTCCTAAACCAATCATTTACAAGGCCAATTCTGTGTCAAGGCTTTCCCCTGTGTCACAAGTTGGACGGATAGATATGGTTCAAGGAGCATTAAATTTTGGCAAAATTGCCAGGGAAATGGAAAACAATCTCCAGAAATGATGATTTGCTTAAATCCGTTTCCACAGAATACAAAACGTCTATTTGCTTGTTCTCCCCAATTTCGTGTAGAGGGTCACAGTTAAAGGCCAACGTTACTACCCATATTTCCAGTGCTTAATTTGTCAGAAAATAAGTGCTTGGGCCCTCGTAAGGAGGCCACCGCAGTTTGCACCACACACTTCCACTGTACTTACACAACTACTAACCATCACACTGCTACAAATGTGACAATTCAGACTGTTCAAAGCCACCAAAGCTTTAGGAATGGCTGGTATTAGTTGTTTTTAATGTATATTGAATTAACATTCAACTGTTTTATTTCTCATCTTTAAATTGCACAAACAGCGCCAACATGTGGCAGCTGTCATAAGTTTAGGTTCTGGCATTAAGTGCCTGTGCTGAGCACCAGAAGCCACCAGCTCAAATTAATCACTGCATTTTTCAGAGCTGTGCCTCTTGCAAGTCAAACATTAAGAGTAGCGTGTAAAGTTACCACACTAGTGTATCCTCAGTAGGCTGCTGCTTGCATCTGTACACAGGCACAAAATGGGATCATGATATGGAGCTTGGCTTCAGCTTTTTGTCCCAGACATACAAGTTTTTAAAATCAGTTACCTGTGTTTTCAACATCCCCCACACCTTTTGCAGGTCTGGCAAGACAGCGTTAGATTTCTGTGTGAAGCCTTGAAATCATTACATTAATAATACATTAGAGGGGATATTTGGGTCATGCCCCTTCAGCCATTGTTTGTTTAGAGTGTCATTCATATGGACCATCCTACAGGACAAGTAATCGTAGCCGGGCACTGGAGCAGCCCACTATAGTGATTGCTTTGTTGGCAGTGTCATTCTCATTTTTGCCTATCCCACAGCCTGACTGACTCCTGTGATTTGGATGTCGTCATCATGAGGGGTGGCATTTTTGGACATATTTACAAGGAGTTAACTTCACCAGAGCATGACTTTTTCCGACGTTCTGGTGGCGTTAAATCCTCTGTATTTATAAGGGGGCGTTATGCCACTTAACGTGGCTTAACACCACCTTGTAAATAATGTCCCTATTCATGCAACACTTACGTGAAAGGGACGAGCAATGGCGTTCCACCACAACACCCACTGCTTTTTTAAGCTGCCCCATGTTTACAAGGTATGGAGCAGCACCAAAAATATCGCCAGGGAATACCTGGTCTTAAGCAGGTGATGTTTCATTTCTCCTCGTATTTTTCTCTTTCAAGGTGTGCTGCAGCACACATAGAATAAGCAAATAACAATCACTCCTGCAGTGCAGGCACCCTTGCAAAATGGCAAAAGGGTGCCTGAGCTGGTGCTAGGCAGCTTCTTTAGCGCCCACACTAGGGGAAACACAGGGTGCACTGCATTCTTGTAAATATGGCACATCCCTACATTTTTTATTTGACAGAGCGCTGCATTACCAATTTTGGCGTAGCACCGCACTCTGCCAGTTTCTAGTAAATACGCCCCTTTGTGTCTTTATATTTGAGTCATGTAAGGATTGTTGACTGCATCCACCTTTATTACATGTTTGCTTAGTCTGATTATGTCACATTTGTGTCACTAGAACAAAGTGAAACAAAGGATGGGAAAACGTTGATTTTGGCTATTGTATGCATCACATTTTAAATTTACATTCAAATAATGCATCATGCGGCTTTGCTTAGTGCGTCATGCTACTTTGCTTAGTGCGTAATGCGACTTTGCTTAGTGCGTCATGGAACTTGACTTATGGGTACACTGATACTCGTGTACAGTTTGAGATATTTGCTCCTTTTAATTAATGAGCTATCGTTAAAAAGGTGCCTTTTCTTAAGCAAACTAACAAACTTCATTTGCATGCAAGGGTAAGTGGAACACTTTTTCAAGTAAAATATTTGCAAATCTAACTGCAATAATTATCAACAACATTTCTATAATAATGTTTGTAATAACAGTGTATTTACTTAGCATTTTGTTATTAAGAAATTGATAAAGCCGTTGCACAATTTTGAGTTGCTCTTCAGGATGAAAGTAATTATTTTATTAAATATCTTTTATGCCATAATTTGAGTAGCCAAGGCCCAATTTCTCTTATCCAGTTCTAGCAGCCAATCACCAGTGGCGGCTCCTCTGTTAAGGTGGAGGAGCGTCGCCCCACTAAAAAAATGCCCCCATGGATAGAAAAATAAAATGGTGATACATTTCCATTTTATATTTCTAAATCCCATCATGAGCCAAGCATTATGACGGGTGGGGGGTGTGGCTTTCTGCTTTCTGCTGCTGCCAGTCAGGCAGCAGCAGAAAGCAGTGATGGGCGGGCAGGGCACTTAGGTTGAAAGTGCACATGTCTTTTTAGCCAGTCGTTTTGAGATGCGAGCACCCATGCACCACCCATGGAACACCCCCATGACACAGAATGATGCAAACCAGCGCTGTACCTCCACCTCTTCTACGACCTTCCCAGATGCTTAAAACACGCAACTGTCCTCCCATTGTTGAAGAAAACCTCTGCAAACCCTTCATTACTTGCCAGCTACAGACCAACCTCCCTGCTACCATTCCCTGACAAGGTCTTAGAAAAAATCATGAACAGACACCTCACTGAACTCTTCACAAACCCCCAACCCCTTAACAGTACTTAGTCTGGTTTAAGCCACAACGACAGCAAGGAAACAGCCTTCATTGTCACCACGGATTACATCGCAATGACTCTGGACTGGAGGAGACACAGAGGCCTTCATCTTCCTGAACCTCTCCACAGGGTTTGACAGAGTCTTCCATCCCATCCTTATACAATGCATACATCAGAAAGCAAGAAGATGCACTTCGATGACTCCTTCATGACTGGAAGGACCTAGAGAGTTAGCATGGCACAATACACTATGGACCCCGCAATCTCATCCGTGAAGTTCCATAAGGATTCTCCCTCAGCTGAACCCTCTTAAATGCATACAAAATCCCTTTAGCCAGCATCATCTACTCTCACATCAACGTCCTTTCTTATAACAATGGCACACTGCTTATTCTCTCCCTTTACCCGTATCAAGTTCAAAGCACGCATGACTGAAATTGCCTCCTGGATTAAGACCAACAGTCTAAAGCTGAACACTGACAAGAATTAAATAGTGATCTTCAGAAAGACCACTTCACCCTGGAACTCCACTTGGTGGCTAACAGAGCTAAGACTGACACCCATACCCATGCTAAGATACTTGGGATCGTCATTGATAGTAAACTGGACATGGCCATCCAAGTTAATACAGTCATCTCCTCACGATTCCTTACCCTGAAGAGTCAGAGGAAGATTTTTTAATGTCTCCTAATCAGCAGCTGGAAAACCATCACACACACCCTTGTCACAGGCAAACTGGACTACATGAACAAAATCTCAACCAACGGCAGCGGACCATTCAGAATGCAGTGGCTAAAATTACTGAACCTCCCACGCCACACTCACATCACACCAGACCACACCTGAAGGAGATTGACAGCTTCCCATACATAAACTTGCACAATTCAAACTCCTCATCTGCGCTATCAGGGCACTACATAACACTGGGCCAGCATACCTTAACATTCACACTTGCTTTTATAATCCTTCTAGACAGCTCCGCTCATTTGGACTCCTACTTGCACTCATCTCACACGGATCTATGACAAAATATCGAATACAAAAATATCTACATAAAAAAATATCGCAACAAAAATATCGATTACAACAATATCGACATCCTATCTCTAACAAGGTAAGTACAAAAATATCGAAACAAAAATATAGTTGTCAAAAATATCGTTTTTAAAAAAATATCGTTTTTTAAAAATTTATTTATTTATTTATTTGGAATTTTATATAGCGCGTAGTTACCCTCGGGCATCCCAGCGCTTGTCCAGGCAGCAACAAAAGGCCACAGAACCAGATCAACCACATCAGATAGGGAATAAATGTGTCTTCAGAAGCTTCCGAAAACGAAGGGTACAAGTCTCCAGGCGCATTCTCAGCGGAAGCGCATTCCAGAGAGTGGCTGTGTGAACCGAAAATCTTCTGCCACCAGTACGGGCTTTATTCCCTTTAGGAACCTGCAGCAGATGTTGATGGTCAGAGCGCAAGGTTCTGTTCGCTTTATAAGGCACCACCAACTTCCTTAAAATAGGGGGTCCCTTCCCCTGGAGGATTTTATGTGCTGTGCAGAGAGCTTTAAATGTAACCCTCTCCCGCGCTGGAAGCCAGTGCAGTGTTCTCAAGGCGGGTTTAGCTGACTGCCTCCTTGGCACATTCGTCAGTATCCTGGCCGCCGCGTTTTGAACCCTCTGAAGCTTGCTAAACGTTGCTTCAGGGGCACCAAGGAATATTGCATTACAATAATCAAGTCTTGAGATGATCAGCCCCTGAATGAGTAGCTTCCTCGATGTCAAAGGGAGGAGGGGCAACACTTTCCGGGCTGAACGGAGAAGCCCGAAACAGACCCCTGCCGTTTTCTTAGCCTGGGTCTTGAAGGTGAGGTCTTGCTCCAACCACACCCCCAAGCTCTTGATCTCCTGCTTAGGACTGGGGAACTCGCCCAGGCAGCTGGGCCAGATGGTCGAAGGGAGTGAGGGAAACTTGTGGCCTAGCAACATTATTTCGGTCTTAGAACCGTTTAATTTGAGCGCCGATTGGCACATCCACGTATGTACTTTGGTCATACATAGCCGCAGCGAATCCGGGTTCTTCACCAATTGGGACAATGCAACCACCAGCTGAGTATCATCAGCATAGCTGATGATTTTTATCCCGAATGGGGCAACCACATCTTCCAGGGGGGCCATATAAACGTTAAACAATGTAGGGCTTAACGAAGAGCCCTGTGGCACCCCACACTGGAGGGGGATAGATGTTGACCGTTCGCTGCCTTCCCAGACCTGATAGGTACGGCCACACAAAAATGACCGAAGCCACTGCAACGCCACTCCTGCTACCCCCACATTGGACAGCCGTTGGATCAACACTTGATGGTTTACAGTGTCAAAAGCCGCACTGAGGTCCAGGAGGATCACTGCCACTGACCCTCCTGAATCCAAAATGCACCTGGCTTCCTCAACGACTGCCAATAGGGCTGTGTCTGTGCCCTGCCCTGGCCGGCAACCGGTTAGTGACTCTCGTAACAGACCGTTGGATTCCAGAAAGTCTGACAATTGGTGATTAACCAGTCTTACTGCGATCTTACCAAGACCCGGCAGCAGAGAGATGGGCCTGAAGTTTACCAAATCTGATGAATTCAGATTAGGTTTCTTCAGGAGAGCCTTTACAACTGCTCTTTTCCAGCTCGGCGGCACCACACCCTGGGCAAGAGATGTATTAATCAGGTTCATAACAGGGACCGCAACAGCAGATGCCACTTGTTTCAGAAACCTCATAGGGGCCGGATCCCCAGGAGAGCCGCTCTTCATAGATCCCAGCTCCTTTATGACTTCTGCAACAGAAATCGGACCAAAAGTGTCCAATATGGCACACTCTCCTCCTACCTGACTGCCCGTGTCTGCGCTCAGCGCAACTTGGGGCAGCGCTCTTGTAATATTCTCTATTTTTAAGTGGAAATACTCTGCTAGCTCCCTACACTTCTGAGCTGGGTTATCCTGAAGCAACGGAGGCTCAGGAATTTTGAGGAGCTCCTTTACCACTTTAAAAGTCTCTCTAGAAGAGTTAGTGGAACTTTTTATTCTTTCCTCGAAAAATTGGGCCTTGGCACAGCGAAGAGCGTTTTTATATGCTCTGATTGCTGTGCGATATTGGTCCCGACTAGCCGCCCCCCTGTCTTTCCTCCAAGCCCTCTCCAGCCTCTTACATCCTTTCCTAAGGATTCGCAGCTCCGGTGAATACCATGGGGCAGACCCCATCCTCTTTCCCCTCTTTGCCACTCTCTTTTTAGGGAGGATGGCACCCAGGGAGTTAGTCACCCACAGCTCGAAATCCGCATCAGCTATTACCGGATCCGAGGATAAGGGGGGGTTCGAGCTCTCAAGTTTGGCGATCCAGTTATCCACTGATAACCTGGACCAAGCTCTTTCCAAGGTATAGATTCTCGGAGAAGGGGCGGTTCTTGGATCCACTTGCAAAATAACCGGGACTAAGAAATGGTCTGTCAAGGGTAGAGGGCAGGCGGGCAAAGCCCTAAGGTGCGGAATGTTCGAGAAAATGGAATCAAGGAGGTGGCCCTTGGAATGCGAGGCTCCTGCATTACTTAGACTGAGATTATAGGCATTTAGATCACACTGCAAGTCAGTGGCCACTAAGTCAGCCGGTTCATTGAAGTGTAGATTCAGGTCCCCTAACACCATAAAATTAGTTGTCGAAGAGGCCAGCTGCGTAACTGTTTCCATCAGGGAACTGACAAAACTTCCCATGCCCCCTGGCGGACGATAAATCAGAACGCCTGACACGGTTACCGTGGGGGACGTCCGCAGTGAGAACTGACAGCTCTCACAGTCCTGAACATCACTATTCTGCACCCTGCATACAAACAAGTCTCTGTATATAATGGCAATGCCGCCCCCCGCCCCACAGGTCTATCCAGATGGTATATTAGGAAACCAGGGGGGAGGACTCGAACCATGTCCGCACCTGAACTGGCTGTAATCCAAGTTTCCGTCAGAAACAGGATGTCCAGATCGTGATCTTGTAACAGGAAATTGATTTCGAGCGCATGGCACGGAAGGGATCTGCAATTCAGCAGAGCCATCGACAGGGTATTCTTTCCAGAGTCCGGTCGAATAAGCCGACATGTCCTGCAGGCTGTGAAAGATTTAGATCCTTTATAAATATACTTACATGACACCTGTTTAGGAACACGCAGCGACATGATATCCTCACGGGAATATGTTCTCTGAATTTCTGGAATTTGGACCAAGGGTTCTGGCCCTAGGCCCGTCTGGGCCCGGACGGGCACAGACGGGCTGGACTCTGGCGTGACTCCAGCGTGCTCACGCTGCACGCTAACTCTGCGCGCAGGCATGGCCGCTTTAAATACCTTAGTGTTCTCGCCGCCTAGCACGCTGCCCTGAATGGCGCTGCCGTGCTAAGTTACACCCAAGATGGCGCTACCTCAATTACAGCACAGGAAGAAGGACCCGCAAAATGCGGTGAAAGCCGATTATAGTGCAAGTGAAAGGCACTAAAAGCAAGGTACAACTAAACTAACAATTAAATGAAATACAAAAACGGGTATTTTAAAAATGATCACGAGTGCAGGGCTATCTACTTTAAATGCGCTGCTGATCTAAGTGCTATGCTCGATTTTGCGTGTTGCCTGGTCAAAGGTCCTGCTTACACTTCCAGCCCGCTTTAAATACCTTAGAGTGTTCTCGCCGCCTAGCACGCTGCCCTGAATGGCGCTGCCGTGCTAAGTTACACCCAAGATGGCGCTCCCTCAATTACAGCAAGGGAAGAAGGACCCGCAAAATGCGGTGAAAGCCGATTATAGTGCAAGTGAAAGGCACTAAAAGCAAGGTACAACTAAACTAACAATTAAATGAAATACAAAAACGGGTATTTTAAAAATGATCACGAGTGCAGGGCTATCTACTTTAAATGCGCTGCTGATCTAAGCGCTATGCTCGATTTTGCGTGTTGCCTGGTCAAAGGTCCTGCTTACACTTCCAGCCCGCTTTAAATACCTTAGAGTGTTCTCGCCGCCTAGCACGCTGCCCTGAATGGCGCTGCCGTGCTAAGTTACACCCAAGATGGCGCTACCTCAATTACAGCAAAGGAAGAAGGACCCGCAAAATGCGGTGAAAGCCGATTATAGTGCAAGTGAAAGGCACTAAAAGCAAGGTACAACTAAACTAACAATTAAATGAAATACAAAAACGGGTATTTTAAAAAGGATCACGAGTGCAGGGCTATCTACTTTAAATGCGCTGCTGATCTAAGCGCTATGCTCGATTTTGCGTGTTGCCTGGTCAAATGAAAACAAATTAATATTAATAAAATAACACTTATAAATGTAATAAACATAGTTTAAAATATATTATAATATTTAAAATTAATAAATTATGTAATAATAACAAATATTAATAAAGATATAATACATAGTATATATACTTCATTATTAATAACTCTAAAAAATTATTTTAATGACTTATAAATAAATGAAAATATAATACATTACAAATAAATTCATATACATAAAATAATAATATAAATAACAATTAATAAAAATGTAAAACAAATTTAAAAAAGTAAGTAAATGTTGGATAGCGTAGGGGTAAAAATTACTATTCCCACTCCAAAGAGTGCAACAGTAGGGAAAGTGTTGTATAGCGTAGGGGTAACAATTACTATTCCGACTCCAGAGATTGCAACAGTATGGAAAGTGTTGGATAGCGTAGGGGTAACAATTACTATTCCTACTCCAGAGAGTGCAACAGTAGGGAAAGTGTTGGATAGCGTAGGGGTAACAATGACTATTCCCACTCCAGAGAGTGCAACAGTGGGGAAAGTGTTGGATAGCGTAGGGGTAAAAATTACTATTTCCACTCCAGAGAGTGCAACAGTAGGGAAAGTGTAGGATAGCGTAGGGGTAAAAATTACTATTCCAACTCCAGAGAGTGCAACAATAGGGAAAGTGTTGGATCGCGTAGAGGTAAAGATAACATACTTATAAATTTAAAAAAAATCTTTAAATAATAAAAAACGTAACTATTAAATGAATATAAACCATTTACAAATACCAATACATAATTAAGTAAAAAAATATTAAAAAATAGCATTTAATATTTCATTAGCAATTAATAATTAATTAACAATTATATAATTAACAAAATAATTAATTTAAAAACATTATTACTTCATTACATTTAAATTACTTCCCACCCTATTCTCCTATAAACCCACAACCCGCTACAGAACATATTTATCAATTAATCAATTATTAAAAATTAATTACCAATTAATTAAAAGTAATTACCAATTAATTACCAATTAATTAAAATCAATTTATATTTCCTAATAATTAATAATTAATTTAGTATAATTAAATTACTTCCCACCCTATTCCCCTATAAACCCACAACCCGCTACAGAAAATAATTATCAATTAATCAATTATTAAAAATTAATTACCAATTAATTAAAATTAATTACCAATTAATTAACAGCAATTTATAATTCCTACTAAATAATTAATTTAGTATAATTTAATTACTTCCCGCCCTATTCCCCTACTAACCCACAACCCACTACAGTACATAATTATCAATTAATCAATTAATAAAAATTAATGACCAATTAATTAAAATTAATTACCAATTAATTCAAATTAATTACCAATTAATTAAAAACAATTTATAATTCCTAATAATTAATCAATAATTTAGTATAATTAAATTACTTCCCACCCTATTCCCCTATTAACCCACAACCCGTTACAGTACTAAAATACAAAAATTTATTAAATTACATAAAAATAAATTAAAAACATAATAAACACATAATAATATACAAAAAATAATATAAAAATCGATATTAGTAACATCGAAATCATTAACATTGATATTACTAACATCGATATTTAAAACATCGATATTACTAATATCGATATTAAAATCTATCGATATTACTTACCTTCTATATTATGTCCCTTCGATATTTAAACATCGATATTATTGTATATCGATATTTAAATTTCGATATTTTGTCTGCATACCATCTCACACATATGCAAAACCATATCCAGCGGTCAAGCCTTCACCTACATTGCTCCTCAACCATGGAACTACCTCTCGTTACACATAAGAGCTTCCTGCTCACTTCTTGAATTCCACAGGAAGCTGAAAACTTGGCTTTTTGAGTAGGCCATAGGTTTGGCTAGACTCACACCTACTCTGTGCCAGGATATCCTCCTTGGTGATCGTGCGCTCTACAAATCTATAGAACATAACATAACACAACATGAAATAATAGAACATAACGTAGAAAAGCACAAATAGACCATTTTTTTATAATCCTGAAGTATGATGGAAACAAAGATTTGAATACAATGAAACAAAAGAGGGCACTTTATTTGGTGAGGAGCAAATGATAAAAATTTGTGAAATCCGATTTCCACACATTGTTTGTGTGAGGTATAGTTTTATCTCTAAATTTGCATGTCTCCCCGAGTGTAGTGGCCATTTCAAAAGAAAAAGGGTCTGTCTGTAATTTACGCTGTACAACCACACCATGCTTTATTAATCTGTCTGCAACACTGTGTTTTAACATGCACTACCAGCTATATACCACAAACTTACCACTCTCCTGCTGAATGAGCGTGGCTCATTTGTTGCACTTGGTCCTAATGGGATGTTTAGATTTTTCACAATCCATATAACCTCAGTGACATACAATTGAAACCAGCACCCCATCTTTGACAATTGTTCCAGCACCACTGCAAGGAGCCAGTAGTGAGATGACACCATCATACAAAATGATTTAGGCATATAACCTCTGCATTAATTGCTATATATTTCATCAATGACCAGCCCTTCTCATATCATTGAGAACTCCCGGAGATTACTCTGTGTGTTCAATTGATATTGTGATTGTAAATTGTATTTATATAGGGCGTACTTCACCTTATGGGGGGTTGAAGCGCTTTGCTGGAAGTAGCACGCTACTCCAGAACCCAAGATTAGAGTTTAATAGTTAGAAGATTAATGATAAGCGCTTTTTTCCTTGTGTATAAGTTGTGTTAAGTTTATGATCTTGAGCTCTTGGGTGTATAATAGAGTTTAGAGCAGGGACAGATTGATGGAAATGGATTTGAAAAGGGGAAGTAATAAGTTGTTTTTGTAACTAGTGGTTATGTGTGCCTGCTATTTGGGTAAATTGGCTAAAAAGGAGGAGATTTTTTTAGATGGATGTTTAAGAGTTCATACTAGTCAGAAAGTTTTGGGCTGAGCCAGAGAGATAAGGCTGGGTTCAATGTTAAAGGGAGTACCTTTAAAAAAATTATTTGTAACAAAACTGAAATTAATTTATAAATACATCATGACACCCCGTAAAGTTTTAGCAGTAGGCAAAAACAACTCTATAACTGCATCTCTGTGTAAATAAAAGCAGCAATATTTACAGTGTCTGAATTACACATGTTTCTTTGGTGTAATATATATAAGTGTTTTCCTTATATAAATGTATCTGCTTATACCAGGAAGCATTGTTCAATGTGCAATGACGTCTAATGACAATGTCATCTCAGTATATTGAGAAGCATAGTTTTTCATGTTTTAGTATACTGTTGTTGTACAGTGTTGTGTTGTGATTATAGCTGTCATGTGGTGATTGCCAGCTCTTGACTACTTTTCTGAAGCTTAGATGGTTGCCAGTGGATCTTATGTTTGTGGGTAGCGAATTCCATAATTTGACTGAGAAAGATGTGACACCCATTTATTTTTCCTTGAATGTAGGAATGTTGACGTTGGGATTCATTCTCTACTGCTGGCTCCTTTGTTCTATGTATTTGTTGACTTTCTTCCTGATGAAGATTGTTCCTCTTTCATGTATTGCTTTGTTCGTTATACAAAGCAGCTTGAAGGTGGAACTTCTGACAACTGTTTACAATGATAGATCCTTCAGGTCATGGAAGATGTGTGCATGTGCTTGTGACTTTACATGTAGGAGTAGACTAGCAGCAGCATTCTGAATTCTCTGGAATATTCTTATTGATGATAAAGGTGAGCCATGATATAGACCACTAACATAATCCAGTTTTGATAGGACAAGAGAGATGGTAGCTTGACCCTTGTATTGGAACCCTATTAGCGGAAGATGCATCACAGTGTTTTCATTGTGGAAAAGTTTGATTAGGCTACCTTAGCCACCTAAATTGTGTGCGAGCTTAGTGTCCATTGTAATTCTGAGGTTTCTTACCTCCTTAGATATTTTTGTCAGTGGTCCCAGATCATCAGTACAGGCACAAAGAGGGTCATAAGTTTTCCAGTCTCCACAGTTGAGTATTTCTGTTTTGAAGGCATTCAATTTGAGGTTGCTCAATATCATATATTGGTCAATGGCCTTGAGGCAAATGAAAATATTTGATGTTCTAATGTCCTTTGTGCTTTCCAGTTTCTGAATTTTCTGCATGTCATCTGCTTCGTTATGACAGGAAAAGTCAAAACCAATGATCATATCTGGTAATGATTTCATGTAGATTTTGAAAAGCATGGGTTAGATGATTGCACCTTGACTCCTGCTTTAATGCTGTGTGGTCTAGAAAAGAATGGAGAAGCATGTAAAATATTTGTTCTATTGTGTAGGTAAGATGTCATCCAAGCCCTCTATCCCAGCTTTCTGATGTCTCTGAATTAGTGTGTAATTATCCCCCTTGCCAAGGTCTACTGAAAGGTCCAAGAGAAAAAGTTCAGCATCCCTGTTCTGGTCTCCTTTGGTTTTACATTCAAATTCAGATTCAAGGTTAAGATGCTGTTCAGGAGTCATTGATAGATGTCCTAACTTAGATGGCCACTGAAGTTCTCAAAAGATTTGGGGTGGACAAGTGTCACGGGTGCTTGCTCTCTTTGAAAAGACCCTGAAATTCAGTTGGTGATAATTCTTTGAAGGAGCATAGAGGCTGTGATTGCCTTTCTCTGAGTGTATTTGTTCCAAGAGGCTTGGGGCTGTTGGTCTTTTTGTTAGTTGGGTAAGAATCCCACATGTTTGCTTTATATTTTGAATGACTTAGAAGGTTTCGAAAAATTGTTGAGTAAGGGGATTAGAAGCTTCTGTGCATTTTGTCTTATGGAATTCTGTGTGTATTTTATAAACAATTGTATTGTTAAAATGTACATTGTTGATTCAACTGAAATGTTCTCGTTTTTTTGCTTGTTTGATTGTTGACTTGTATATTCTGTTATGTCTATGTAGGCAGACTTTGTTTTGAGGGTTGTTTGTTTGAGCAAGTTGCATTGAAGCTTAGCAATTTGTTTATTTGATCTTTTTTAATTCTTCATCCAAATGCATGTTTTCATTTCTTATACATAGATGTTTTCAGATGAATTAAGAGATCAGAACCTTTCTGAAGCCACCCATAGAGAGTTTGTACAGAATTATTTATGACCAGATCTGTGTTGGGGGTAAGTAGGTTTTCTAATTCCTCCAAATTCGGCAATATGTAGTTGCGGGGAACATTTTAGTTGGGGGTGGCATGTGGTATCTTGTGTTGGAAGGCAACAAAATTGTGGTCTGTCCAAGTGATCGGGGTAATCCTTCTGAAAGTGACGAGGTCTGGGTTGGCAAAGATGATATCTAACATGAGTCTTGCAATGTGTGTGGGATTGGGAATAAACTGTTGGAGGTTGTTATGTGTCTAGGCCAATAAAGATGTTTGTGGTTGTGGTGCAGCATGAGGGTCATGTTTTATGACTCTGAATTCAGCAATAGATGATAGATGTGTGAGTGTTTGCTGTGTGTTTATGGACTGATCAGTTGTATGATGCATGGAGAGTGTGAGGTAGAGATGGGTTTAAATGTATAATATTTTTGCAAGTGTTCAGAAAAGACTGGATGCATGTAGGAATGTTGGGATGGTTGGTAGTTTTTGAATGTGCATGATTTTGTTCAGATAAATTGTGCATGCATGTTTGATTTTGTGTGGTAGTATTATCTATTAGTTGGCTAGCCACTTGAGGTGTAGGCTTTGAATGCGAATGAGTGGTGAGGTGTGTATTTTGAATGAGCAGGTGGGTGGACTTGTGTGTGAGAATAGAGTCTGTGTGTAGTGTGAGAATGAGTAAACAGGAGTTTTGAGAGATGGTTGCAGTCTGAGTATGAGGATGGTTTTGCCTATTGTTGTACGAGAGTGTAGAAAGAACAAGATCATTGGCCTTGTCTGTGAAGAAGAGGATGGTTGTGTGTATAGAGGTATTATATATGGTTGAAGAAAAGGATCAGAGTTTTGACAAAATCAAAGCTAGGTGTAGGCAGAAGGTAGAGAAATGGTTTTGTGTGGAAAGGTTGGGAGTTTGTGAGATTGAGGGTGTGAGTTGTGTGTCCTATTGGTATATCAGTATAATGTATATTTGGTCGTGATGTAGTACAGAGGTGTGGTTTGTTTAGGAGTGTGTGGGTGTATGGGTATAAGAGTATCTAGGAGTGCATTATATAACTGGTAGTGTTTGGTAAGGGAGTTGAGGTTGGAAAGATCTTGTTATTTGGTAGAGAGAGGTATGATTTTGTTGTGAGCTTTTGTGCATGCTGTGTATGTAGATGTAGTGCGGATGTAGATTGTGAAATGAGCAGCATCTATGGCTATCAGCACTTCCCGGACCAAACAGGTCCAAACAGGCAATTGCCATTATCCTCACTGCTCTTAGCATCACAACCCGGGATGGACCGCCTGGGGGAGGGCTTGTAAAGGCTGGTGGGGAGGTTGAATGGCCCTTTCTCGGCCTCTTAGGCTTAGCTGCATTGCCTGCAAACACCAAATGAATGCACCTAGAGGAGGTGTGTGGTTCGCTGTCTAATCCACAAGCTGTGTCTGGGAGAGCAGGTAAGATCTGGGGAATGGAGCAGAGAGGAGAAAAACTGGGTTAGCAATAGTACACTTCGGTAAATGAGGGCATAATTGCCCTAATTCACAAAGTTTTAAAATTAACCAACTGTTGCCACCAAAATGCTGCTTTATATCTTTAAAAATGCATTTTAATTATGGTCTAAAGAGTAAACAGCTACTTAGCTGATAAAAAGCGTGGGTACAGAGAGAGCCGGGGGGAGCAAACAGATAGAAATAGAGGCTGTTAAATGGGGGAAGCACAGCAAAGGAAAGGAGCAGGGCCAGTAAATGGAGTACATACTGCGGGATGAGGCGGCAGGTTGAGATTACACATAGGAAAAGTGCACATGGAGTGAGAAAGTAGGGTGCAGACCAGAGGATAGAGAAAGGGAAACAGAGGTTGTTAAAAGGGGGACTGGAAGGGCCTTTTACAGGCTTAAGCAAGTACAAAACTGGTTTTCTTTGGGCAACAAGAGATTGCAGAGCTAACAGAGTCCCAGTGAACTAGAGAGTATTTACTAGAAATCACAAAGTATTCAGAATTACTGTATATTTTAGAAATAGGCAGGCCTGAGTTAAGGCCACATTAAAAGCAGAATTATCAGTGCTCCTCTTATGAAAAGGTGTGTCTGAGGGGATCGTAGGCTGGAACTGAGGGTGGTGGTCATGAACCTCAAAGGGTAGCTCCAGTGAAGGGGGTTGGAGAGGGTGGGGTCTTGTCATACAGGTGCACACAGGCAATTGCCCTTGCCCTCTCCACCATTAGCCTTGATGCCCAGGCTTTGACACCCTGGGTAAAGAGTTTGTAAAGGATGGTGGGGAGGTCAAGTGACCCTTTCTCGGCCACTTAGGGTTCAGCAGCAGCCATGTAGTTGCCCAGCAACCATCAAATGAGTGCATCTGGAGGAGGTATGTATGATATGCATGCAGCTGCTCAAGCTGCCTTATTTGCCTTGCATGCTGATCAACACAATCACGCTTTTGCTAGGTATAACATGTATTAACATGGTTCCAAGAACTCTGTTGGACCTCAAACTCTCTTGCTGACCGTACATGAAACTTCTAGCTTGTAGTCAATTTGGACATGATAACAAAAAAACTCTGGTAGACCACACCAGTGGTAGAGCACGGTGTACAAAAAAAATAACAAAAGCAACAATGATAACACAGGCCTCAGGTAATTCACAACTTCAGAATTATACTATCTATCCATACGAAGGGGGCAGAGGTTGTCCGATATTGAAGGGGGCAGAGGTTGTCCCGATATTCAAAAAGGGGTGTCGGGACAACCCCGCTAATTACAGGCCCATTAGTCTCATCGACTCTTCCCAAAAGGTGGTTGGGAAGGTGATTTTGGGGAGGGTCCTTCAATGGGCCAATGACAATAAGATACTGTCTGACTTTCAGGCAGAATTCCGTTCAGGTACTGGGACGATCGAACAGGCCTTTAGGCTGATGCTCCTGTATTGGAAGGTGGTGGTGCTGGGCAAGGGCAGTCTTTACTTAGCCTTCATTGACCTGAAGACTGCCTTTGACCTAGTTCCTAGGGAGGAGCTATGGAGGGTTCTGCAGGGGTTGGGGCTGCCCCCCTATATCCTGTCGCTTTTGATTAAACTTCATACAGACAACTATGCACAGGTGCGGTGGGGTACGAATGGGGAGAAAAACAATAGGATTCCGTTGTGCAGGGGTGTCCGCCAGGGATGTGTGTTAGCTCCCACACTGTTCTCTTTGTATGTGAATGGTGTGGTAGAGCACCTGCTTAAAGAACCAGCAGATGCTCCGTCCCAGGCGGGCATTCGGATCCCCACCCTGCTCTTTGCCGACGATACCCTTCTCATCGCAAAGACACCCCAGGGTCTCCAAAAGCTCCTCAACCGTTTCCAGGAGTTCTGCTCTCTCAGGGGCTTGACGATCAATGTAGATAAAACCAAATACCTGACCATGAATCCTCCGAAAAAACTAGGGCGCCCCCCGGTTTTGAATACTGTCCCCCTGGAGAGGGTCTGTGAGTTTGATTATCTGGGGATCCGCCTTAGCAATTCCATGAGTTGGACCCCACACATTCACAAGATGCTGCTCAGCCACAAAAGGGTGGCTGGCGTCCTACTCAGGGAACATCGCTCTTCTTCTAAACATTGCATTTCCCCGGTTATAGACATTTACAAAGCTAGAGGGGTTACTGCCACCCTGTATGGGGCAGAGTTGTGGGGCACCTCTAACCTTGAGGTATTAGCTAAAGCGGAAAGCAAATTCCTGAAAGAACTTATGGCTCTTCCATTGAGCACACCCACAGTTCCGGTGTTACTCGACTTGGGCTGCAGACCAATCGCGGACCAGGCGCGACTCCGGCCCTTGCTCTTGTGGGCTCGCTTGTGGAGGGTCCCTGAGCTAGCCAGGATCAATAGAATGAGGATGGGTGGCCGTGCTTTTAGTTTTACGGCTGCCACTCTCTGGAACACCCTTCCGCTGGCGCTGAGGTGTAGACAAGATTTCATTCCTTTTAAAAAGGTTCTTAAGACCTTTTTGTTCCCTAGAGCAATGTAATGGTAGTATGCCTGCAGGATAGACGCAGTCTCAGCGCCAGGATACCCTTTGGGTGGCAGCCGCGCTTAATAAGCAAATAAATATAAATATATAAATAAATATGCAGCAGGTCTGTCTGAGGTGATTGCAATGGAGGGATGGCACCGAATAAAATGGCTGAGGGATGTCAAGAGTCTCCTGGGGGAGCTGGGTCTGGATGATTCTTGGGCTACTCGATCTGCTCCTCCCAAGGCCACCCTGAAGAAACTATACTGGGACTGGGTATCTTCCAAACTCATTGCCAACCCACGACACTGCAATTCGACTGCAGTATTCTTAAAAATCAAAGATGTGGTGGCATATGAGCCTTATCTGGACCTCATCTCTATTTCAATGGATAGGGCTCTCTACTTTAAGTTCAGAGTGGGCATTTTACCTCTAGGCAACCTGGTGTCCAGGTGGAAATCATCTTCCAAGTCCTCGCCCTTCTGTGCTTTGTGTTTGACACGGGTGGAGACGGTGGCACACATTCTTTTTGAATGCCCGGACTATTGTACACCAAGGAGGCGCTGGCTCATACCATTGTGTAGACTTTTAGGTACACGCCAGCACTTGGTGGCCCTCCGCATCTTACTGACTGATACATCCTCCCCTATTGTCTGTGGTGTTTCAAAATTTTTAAAATGGACATGGTTGATTCGTTCAAAAAGGCTCTCCATTTCAATTTAATTCTTTTTTAACTATTTATTGTAACAGTCCGATTGTTTTATCCTTTTTAAATTACAAATGTATTTTATTGTTGGCCTTGATAACGTATTTTCTATTAATGTATGTACTGCTTTTAAGATATTTATGTATCGAAATAAAGCATATCAACCAACCAACTATCGATCCATATACACATGAATAATGTGGAAGATCATAACACCTAACCTCAGTGACATGCTCTGGAATTTTTATTTTGTAAAATGGAAAACAAAAACAAAAAAAACCAGCAGCTAAATGCTTCCATTTGACAAGGCCAAACCCTTACATTGCCTGTACGATATTCATTCAATATGTGCTGCAAATATAGTTTAAACTTACTTTTAACAACGACATCAAAGATAAACATTAACAGTTGTGAGGAGCAAAGCTAGACTGTGACTATGGCTCTTCCATTGAGCACACCCACAGTTCCGGTGTTACTCGACTTGGGATGCAGACCAATCGCGGACCAGGCGCGACTCCGGCCCTTGCTCTTGTGGGCTCGCTTGTGGAGGGTCCCTGAGCTAGCCAGGATCAATAGAATGAGGATGGGTGGCCGTGCTTTTAGTTTTACGGCTGCCACTCTCTGGAACACCCTTCCGCTGGCGCTGAGGTGTAGACAAGATTTCATTCCTTTTAAAAAGGATCTTAAGACCTTTTTGTTCCCTAGAGCAATGTAATGGTAGTATGCCTGCAGGATAGACGCAGTCTCAGCGCCAGGATTCCCTTTGGGTGGCAGCCGCGCTTAATAAGCAAATAAATATAAATATATAAATAAATATGCAGCAGGTCTGTCTGAGGTGATTGCAATTGAGGGATGGCACCGAATAAAATGGCTGATGGAAATCGAGAGTCTCATGGGGGAGCTGGGTCTGGATGATTCTTGGGCTACTCGATCTGCTCCTCCCAAGGCCACCTGAAGAAACTATATTGGGACTGGGTATCTTCCAAACTCATTGGCAACCCACGACACTGCAATTCGACTGCAGTATTCTTAAAAATCAAAGTTGTGGTGGCATATGAGCCTTATCTGGGCCTCATCTCTATTTCAATGGATAGGGCTCTCTACTTTAAGTTCAGAGTGGGCATTTTACCTCTAGGCAACCTGGTGTCCAGGTGGAAATCATCTTCCAAGTCCTCGCCCTTCTGTGCTTTGTGTTTGACACGGGTGGAGACGGTGGCACACATTCTTTTTGAATGCCCGGACTATTGTGCACCAAGGAGGCGCTGGCTCATACCATTGTGTAGACTTTTAGGTACACGCCAGCACTTGGTGGCCCTCCGCATCTTACTGACTGATACATCCTCCCCTATTGTCTGTGGTGTTTCAAAATTTTTAAAATGGACATGGTTGATTCGTTCAAAAAGGCTCTCCATTTCAATTTAATTCTTTTTTAACTATTTATTGTAACAGTCCGATTGTTTTATCCTTTTTAAATTACAAATGTATTTTATTGTTGGCCTTGATAACGTATTTTCTATTAATGTATGTACTGCTTTTAAGATATTTATGTATCGAAATAAAGCATATCAACCAACCAACTATCTATCCATATACACATGAATAATGTGGAAGATCATAACACCTAACCTCAGTGACATGCTCTGGAATTTTTATTTTGTAAAATGGAAAACAAAAACAAAAAAAACGAGCAGCTAAATGCTTCCATTTGACAAGGCCAAACCCTTACATTGCCTGTACGATATCCATTCAATATGTGCTGCAAATATAGTTTAAACTTACTTTTAACAACGACATCAAAGATAAACATTAACAGTTGTGAGGAGCAAAGCTAGACTGGAAAATAAAAGACTCAAATGCACCGTGAATGAGTGTATCTGGCAAGTCCATCAACCCTTAAAGGGTTTAAGAAGATTGTCCCTCCAATAACGTTCTTTGGTTTGTTTGTTTGTTCATTGAATTCGTTCAGACCTGCAGAGCAATTAACATGGAAATATAACTCATCCTTCTAAGAATGTTCTGATGTAATCAATCCCGGCAAATACACCAATATATTGAAAGATCCTTAAACTACACTAGCATTTTGCCTTAAGTCAGTTTATTTATTCTGTACTCCATCAAATTTCCCCAGATTTTCTAGAACTTTGATCCGAAACCTCCTTGGCAGATGCAATGAGCACAATTCTTGACAGAGTCCTTAACATTATGACTCTGAACGATTGATAACAGAGGTATGACATGGAATGTGTGTGCTAACTATATATATCAACAATTTGTAAAATTATTTATTTGCATTTTTCATGGATCATACAACCAACTCTTTTCAACGGAGTAAAGTAGACTGTGGAGGCTTGCGTGGAAGGAGTTTCCACGTACTTTGAGAATTTTGAAAAATTAAAACAAGGGATGTTGCTTGCTTCTCCTCATTTGGCTTTTCTTTGCCTCAGAAACCACCTCCTCCTGATGTAGGTACAGAGTTGCTAATAAGGAAAGTATCAATCTCAGGAAATAAGAGGACTAATGTCCAAGTTACGTTTTTCTTCAACTAAGGTGAACATTTATTTATGAATATATTTAGGAGGTTTATTTAGGGCTTAGTGTTGGCTTGCGGTTACTTCCGAGCACTGTACAGTCCGAAAGTGAGAGACTGTTACTGTGGATTAATATGAGTCCAATCGTCTGCGGACCACGGCTCTGTGTCTGATATTCATCTTCACTACCATCAGTTCTGTGGTCTAAGGCTGCCCTGAGCAGCTCCAAGGCATCCAAAGCACAGATAGTTGGGTTCTGCCCTCATTGTCAGGTTCAAAGCGGTCAAATCTTGAAATCATGAGGATCTCTCTCCATGTTTTAGGACCTTATTTACAGTTTGACAAATGGGATACTCTGTTACAAACGTGAGAGATATCTTGCCTTCTGTATTACAAGTGCCAGAGGCTATATTATGCTTGTAATATGGCAATCAAGACATCCACAATATTTGTGATGGAGTATCTTGTCGGCCAAACTCTATGTAGGTTAATTAGAGTTTAGTGGTTGGGATACTCTATCACAAACATGGCGGATGCTGCCTTATTACAGGTCCATTATAGCCTACGTCACTTGTAATATTGCTTATGGAATAGTCGCCATGTACTGATGGCGTATGCCACCCACCAAGCTCTAAATAAGGCCCTCGGTGTCTCGAAGGTTGATTGAGTGATCTATCACAATGTATTTAAACTGAGACTCTATATGGAGCTATAATGAGTGAACGCTTTAGCTGACTTTTCTTCCAGTTCACCTTATGTGCTTTACAAAGATATTTTGCAAGTAAGCGTTTCTCTAAGCATTTCAAATTGCTTCGAAACAATCAGCACAAGTTCTAAATACCTTAGCTTAAAATGTTTCCTTTTAAATCCCTTTTACATTTAGGTCCAAAGGGTGCAGATGCAATTAGCTGCCGTGTCTCATTAAAAACGATTAGTCCCGTTGCTATGATTAAAGACGAGATAAAATAAATCCATATCAGCTTCGGATGAGGAAGTGGCTGTCACGGTTAATTCCAGTCATTAGAGTCTGCGCCATAAAAAAGTCTCGCGCGCATCCTGCTCAGCCAACCACAGGCATGTTCTTTTACTGGAGCGCATGTATCAGTTTGTAATGTTTCAGGGTGACTGAGGCCCTAATTAGCCCTGGATTGAGCCAGACAGAGCCTATTTTTTGGTACAAAATCGGAGAAAAAGATTGTTCAATAATGTTTTCCAAGTACAACAGGCCACCACAAAGGCTGGTATAATATTTCAGAAAGAAGAGGGAATGGTTGTAATATTTCACTTGTCAACCAATTCAGCATTTAATTATTGTCTCTCATTTCATATAATGCAACTTAAATTAATTACTGCCTTCGACTGGACTCCAGGGAGGTGGGAAAGGATATCAAAATGACCATGTGTTTCTTTAGTGACCGCCCAAAGGATTCGGGAAGGGGACTCGCATTGCACAATGGTGCATGTGCTTGGGAACATTGGTAACACTAGTGAGCATGGGAACCGTTGACGTAGGAAACAACCCCAGGCAAATGATGGTAAGCGATTGTAGGACAGGAGCGACCGGTATGCTGGAGGAGCAGGGGAGGTGGGCAGGCGGGAGGGGGGAAGGGGCACTAGGGGTCATGGGGGCAATAACGTTTTTTTTTTTTAAACTTCAGCCTGCCGCGTTGCAATCTTCTTCACCTCTTCAGGAAGGCACAGGCTCCCAGAATGCGCTGCAGCCAATCCTGAAACTGCTCTCGCTCATGAGAGCAGCTTCATAATTTACCTGAGCACCCTCGATTTGCGCTCCAGGGCAGACTTTGAGCCTATGCCTGCTCTCTCCAACCCTGATGCGTTGCTGGGTTTGAGTGAGCTTTCACTGCGCATGATGGTTTGGCTGGTCTGAGATGGCCAGTCAAACCATCATGCATAGTGAAGGGAGTGCACTTCCACTCCCTTCAGTGCCTGTCACTACCAGGCCCCGCCCCCAAGACTCAGCAGGAAAGGAAAAATAAAACAAGACAGCCATTTTGGGGGAGGGCGATGCTCCTCCGCCATAGCGAAAGAGCCGCCGTTGGTATAGGATTTGCCATGAAGTCCACTTTTCAGACTCTATTCTGAGAGCCCCAGTTTATACCATCCCAGCGCGAATACCTGGTTGTGCAGGGACTGCAAGTCTGACATGCTTAGCAATTACCGGGTTCAATAAAGTTTGTAACTACAGATTCATTTTGGTATGCCAAAACTGCTGAAATTTAATAATGGGAGAGGTAAATATTAGGACACAAGGATTTTAAATAGGAAAACCTGAAAATCTATCTGTAATTCACCATTTAGAATGCATATCTTATAATTGCAGATACCTCTCTTAAAAGTCAAAAAAACAAGGTATCAAATGTTATCGTATTACCCGCATAGCTAAGGCCTATGTGTTGCAAATTTGCCTCAATGTCACAAAGTTACTTTTCTAGCACTGCTACAGCTCTAGAGCAAAACTGGTGCATTTTAAAGTTCTTCGCCAACCCAATTCAAGTGATGCGCTCCCTGCTCTCCCAGAATAATTCACAAGTGTCAAGTCAACGTGGCGTTTTTTGACATGAGGATTAAAAGTCTCTTTTTTTCCAGGTGAAACAGAAGGCAATCCAATATTTTACTCATTACACAAAGGATTTTCCATTATTTTCCATATTTTAGGTTTTCATAAAAAATCCCAGGAGCGCCATGAAAACATACTTTCTGCATATTTATTTCCATGAGTGCTCCCAATACCCTGTATATGCAGAAATATCTAATAGCATGTGCAACTTTTATTTTCAGCAACGGAACTCTATTTTCTTAGTGGAGAAAGTGAGACACTAGGATTTTCATACACACTAGCTATACTTATGTTTTAGTTTGTTTGAGATAAGATTGGACCTGATCACTATCAGTCTGCCTACCCACTTTTGGGTGTGAACTCGTTTGCACCCAAAATATGATCTTGAGCGGTTTGCAAATCAGAGGTGTTTGCACCCACAATTTGCAGCGGATCAAATCATGTACAAATGGTTGGAGCAAATAAATGTTTGTGTTTGTTCAAATGAAGAATAACATGTGCCATTAGCCTGTTATTTCATTCCAGGATTTAACACATATAACTGAATGCAACTTATGCACATGTTAATTTATAAACTATTCGCTTTGTAAAATAGCAGGCGCAAAATTTGCATCCAATTTTACACGTGGATCATGATCAGGTTCTAGTTGTACAAATTGGTGGTCTTTTTTACTTATTTTTCGTGCAACGCAATGCAGTAACCAAGTTTTCTGTGATGCGCCATGTTGTGCAAGGTGGAAAACACAGCACTAAGTCATATTAACTAAGGTTGATCTGCCACTACTGTTGTGCCCTACTATAGCACACAACCTGGCTGCCTTGCATTATGCATAGCCGCACAATATAGCACAGGGGTGAAAGTGCAATACCTTTCATAGTATTTGTAGCAGGAACATAGCCTTCGAGTACAAATTCCTATGCCTAAACAAATTCAGAAGGACCTCACACGTTTCCTTGCAGCAAACATCTAATGTGCTGTTTTTTGGGAATGTAAACCATATCCCACTATTTTCTATTGCTTCCAGTAGGCTTTGATTATTTTAGGAGATCGGACTTTGCATCCAAATGTAAGGCACCAGATATGGCTTTGCATCAAAATTTAAGGCACTAGTAAATTTAAAGTACCAGGCTTCAGATGCTTTCCAGCAAAGTTCTTTCATCTAATTACAGGCCATTAAGCCTCATTGACTATATTCAGAAAATCTTTGGACGTTGCCTCCTCTATATAATACACAATTAGACTGAGGAGAGCAACATTCAAAGTTCATTTCAAGCAGGCTTTTGACCAAGGGTTTCAAATATTGACCAGCTCTTTCTCTTTATTCTGATCTACCGGACAACAGTTTTGATTGGCAGAGGCAGCCTTTATGTCGCCTGGGACGATTTAAAATTAGCCTTCGACCTAATTCCCAGACCTAAACTCTGGAGTGTCCGAGCTGATTTAGGAATGCCTCTTGACAATTTATCTCTTCTAATCCGTTTGAATAAAGATAATCATGCATGTATAGGTTGGGGAGGGGAACAGGCTCAGTTAAGCAATGCAGTTTTGCAGTGAGAAAAGGGTACATTTCCAAATACAAACAATGTGTGCATTAGGCAGTCAATACGATACAAAAATGAGTTTTGTTTTGCGTTGCGTACAGACTTATAAATCAGTATGTACCTGTTTTTTTCAAAAACCGCTGGGAAAGTTTGTGAATAGCCACAAAATTAGGAGTTGATGCATGTTCACTACCTTCCCAAGATGGATTAAGGCCACCGAAATAGGAGAATTAATAGTCACCTATTTGTCAAATATTTTGTTATTTGTTCCTCCTTTTTCCAAAATTCCCTTTTTTGCGCTCACTACCATCCCAATGTCATACGCTCTGTCTTTTTCTCTGCAATCCACTCTTTCCACTACTTTTAGCAAAAACGAACAATACTGACATGTTTTCTTTGGTGCTGACATTGTTATCTATGAATCATATTCTGCTATTCACACCACTAAATGGCATTTTTATGCGCCTAAGTTGGATTTAGCTGCTGACTTTGGCATAGTTCTGACTCAACAGCTTTTTGAACGGTTGGAATTCTGAACGCAGAAAAACAGGTATCACTTATTTGTGACAGAAGTTGATATGCAAGTGGATATTTATTGCCTTTATTCATTGTGAATGATTGTGTATTTCATTTGAATGTGTATGGTCATCTTTTTAGGAGGAACGCTACCTACCATGCCAACCGCTGTGGTAAGATTTTTTTTCATCACAGTATATATTATAATGAGAAATACGTATTTCATAACACCTAAGCAAAAAAATACCATTCAATCTTTTCAACAAATGTATTTCTTTCTTCACTTCTTTTAACAGATTTATATAACTGAGTTTCCTAACAAAAAGGCCGAAAGCTATAAAGCTCTCGAGTAATTACCTACTACTTTCAATATCACTAGTTTTCAAATTAAAGCTGTTTCCCTACTTTTTTCAGACTATTCGAGTTGTAACATTCATTCTGTTGAACTGTTTTCACATAAATGAGAAAATGAACAACATTAAGATCATTAGCAAACAATCTACTGATGGTGGAAAGGGAACATTTTGCAGAGATCCAATAAATGCTAAATCAGGGCCTCTAGTTATCAAGTGGTGGCCCGATTACTTGGTAATAATATTCATAATTTATAGGGCTGATTTTCTCGTCTCATTTCTTAATGTTCAAGGTAATGGGTCTTGTCTGCCTCTGGGATGGAGACCTACAGAGTGTTTTTTCTTGGCTATTTCAGGGCGGTTATTTAGAGCACTTTCAGTTATCAGATAAGGTGGAACTGACATTTGATTCCAAGGTGTTCTTGGCTATATCCTTGGGTTCATTATTTGTTGTGCTCCACTGCATTCAAAATGTCATGTCTACTTGCAGTCATTTGGTCTTGTATGGTATTTCTTGTTGTGTCCCTGTCCGATCGGTGGCATGAGTTGGTACATACGTGCATTCTAAGAAAAGGGGGGGGGGGGTGAGGAATTGTCCCCAAGAGGAAATGCCTGACTACTTACTGGCAATGTTACAGGGTGGCTCCTCTATTTGGGTGGAGGAACGTCGCCCCACAAACCACAGAGCTGAAAAATAAAATGTTAATAAAGTTTATTTAGTATCATTTTATTTTTTAGCAGATGTCCCAAACTAAGGGGTCCATTAGGATTTCGGGCGGTGGCACCACCGCGGTGCTGGTGGGGTGGAAAAACGCCTTTTTCCGCCCGCGAGCAGCGGAACTCACGTCCGCCATATTAGTATAGCAAAACAAAGGTCATTTCCCATCCGCCGTGGAGCGACGCACACCGCCATCAAAGTGCGCCCGACACCGTGGCGGTGTGAGCCAATCGAGACTCACCGCCGTGCGGAATGACGTCCGCACCGCTCCACAAATTAGGATGGTCCAAACAGGCAGACGCACCGCAGCGGAGACACCGCATGACCAGAGCCGGTGGGAAGTCGATAGCGGAGCACTATAGCCGAGACCCGGCCATGAACGCCATGGACCCAGCCCTCCACATACATCCGGTCATGTACCTGCTACTGCACTACCATCAACAGGGCTGCCGCGGACGCCGCCGCAGGTACGCAAATACACCAATACACCAATACAACACACAACACATGGCCCGACACAGGGTCCAAGTTCACGACAGACACCCTGCTGGGGGTCACAACACATCAACAAGGGCACCCCTATATTACCCACCTGCCAACAAGTCACCCCTCTGCATCAGGACACACATCGATCCCGAACTAGCAGCAACGTCCCGCTCCCAGTCACGTCACCACCGCGGTCAACACATGCGCACAATGCAGAAGGCAGGGCCAGTATAAAGCCTGGGCAGGGCATTGACACCACATGGACACACCACCCCCAACCGCACATCAACACACACCATCAAGTCACAGGCCATGTGCCCATCCTGTCCACCCCATGCACAGCAACAAGCACAGGTACAAGCAAGCAAAATACACACCATGCACAACACAACAGACAACCAGGGAGACTGCCACTGCAGGAGTAGCTGACAAGGAACACACTACACCAGTGCCACACACACTCAAGGCTGACAATACTTCCCAGCACATACACACAACCTAGATGTAACCACAAACAGAACACACACACAGGGTAGCCTGAACAGATGCCCGCACAAACCTATACAAAAACACCACAGGACATCAGGGGATGCACATCAGGCAATACCAAGCACACAGACACACAACACTGTATGCACAACAGGCAGTGTGTGCACAACAAGTACAACAGATACACACAAACATGACGGGCACAGCCACAACACACACCACAAAGTAGCACAGCACAAAAACAACAGCACACCCAGGAAGTAAAGCTACACCACAGCCAACACACAGACACCCAACACAACAACAACAGGATGCACCACTCTGGGATACAACAGCACACCCAGCAATACCAGAGCACTGGGCAGCACACACAGCTCAAATGCACAAGGGCAAGCAACACTGATGAATACCACAAGAACATCACACATAAAACAATGGAGCCATGTCCAGAGTGGAACAGCACACTTGGCCCAAAAACTCCACCACAAGGCACAGTCTCACAAATGAAGAGATGGGGAGGCACGTAGACATGGAAACAAAGGGGACAGCTGACATTGAAATCAACTGATTTGCATGTCAGTATCAGACATGTGAGGTGTGTCCAATACACAAATAGAGTGAATGCAGACCACAATGTCTTCGCACAAGTGGCACACATAGGGGATGGCATTACACCACACACCATGCCTTACAGGAGGAGAAAAGGCACCATGTGCCTGCAGTGATAGATAAAGTCAAACACAATGCCAGTGATGACCAGCAGGGTCACACAGTCCACACAAACACTCACAACACACATTGATGATCAAACAACCACAACACTGATGTGCAAGTAACACACTTTGCACACACATAAGTGACAAATACAACAAGGAGGGGTCACACAGAACTGCATGGACACACCAACACACTGCACAGTGCACAACAGACAACTCACACAAAAGCATAAAATTATTTACACAGGGCAGGACAATCAAAACCACAGGCACACAGCTTCTGGCTGACACATGTGTGTCTATCACAATCCAGGGGCACACACACATACACAACAACTACAAAATCACACCCTTCACACTGCACACCTCCTCACCACCCAAGAGCACACATCACATGTATGCCAGGGGACCAGGACTACGTGTCAACACAGGATGTCCATACACATACACAGCTGGGCATATATACAGGAATAACACATATAGATGATGACAGTGTGCAGCCAGCATGCTAACCTGTGCACAGCATCACACCCTGTGCTGTCAGTGTACCCCAAACTGACATGGCAACCACATAGCCAACAACAGAAAACCACTAAAAATATAACAGCATGACAGCTAAAAGAGCCAACACAGGTAACACAAGTATCAGTGTCAGAATGGACTGAAGCCCCTGTCACCCCTGTCTATAAATGTGATGCGGACTAAGGGCCAGATGTAGGTAGGGTTTTACCGGTCGGTAACGGCCGAATTCGGCCGTTACCGACCGGTAAAAGGATTTTGAGATGTAGGGGGCAGAATCGGTAAATTTACCGTTCGGTAAATTTACCGATCGGTAATTTTACCGAATCTGTAAATATACCGGTCGGTAAATTTACCGACCGGTATTTTAACAGATTCGGTAAAATTGATATGTAGGTGGGACTCTTATGAGTCCCACAAGGCCTAAGAAATCGGTATTTTACCATCAAATTCAATTTGATGGTGAAATACCGATTCAGGTGTGCATGCACATGTGTGCATGCACACCTGTGCCATATGACAGGCAGACCTGCCCTTAGGGCAGGTATGCCTGCCATATGGCCCCCGACCCTTTTTTGGGGGTGCTAGAGGGTGTCAAAGTGACACCCCCTGCACCCTTGTCAAAATCGGTATTTACCGATTCGGTAAATACCGACCGGTAATGCCCCATTCATTCCTATGGGCTTCAAAGCCCATAGGAATGAATGGAGCATTACCGGTCGGTATTTACCGATTCGGTAAATACCGATTTTTACCGATTCGGTAAAATACACATCTGGATGGACCTACATGTCCACCCTTCATATTTAACGATTCTTAATTACCGAATCGGTAAAATTCGGTAATTAAGAATCGGTAAATATTTTTTACCTACATCTGGCCCTTAGAGCTTTGCAATGTCGAAGTGATACATAGAACATGTGGCCCAGTCAACTAAATGCACACACAAAAAGAACTTTAATCAGCAAGGACACAACAGGAGTAACTGTCTTTATTCACATATTGCACAGATGTGAAAGTATAACAACTGTATACAACATCAAGGTACAAAAAGCAGATCAAAAGCAAGATATCCTGCACAGGCAAAGTACAAACAGAAAGGCCAGTGTCCATGGCACAGGTGAGAGTACAACACAGCAGAGCAACAGGGACAGTGTCCAGGGCAGGTGGCCCAGCAAGTACATGAGAGGCTGCAGAGGGGAGACTCCAACACAGCAGAGCAACAGGGTCAGTGTCCATGGCACAGGTGAGAGTACAACACAGCAGAGCAACAGGGACAGTGTCCAGGGCAGGTGGCCCAGCAAGTACATGAGAGGCTGCACAGGGGACACTCCAACACAGCAGAGCAACAGGGTCAATGTCCATGGCACAGGTGAAAGTAAAACACAGCAGAGCAACAGGGTCAGTGTCCATGGCACAGGTGAGAGTACAACACAGCAGAGCAACAGGGCCAGTGGGCATGGCACAGGGGAGACTCCGACACAGAAGAGCAACAGGGTCAGTGGCCAGGGACAAGTGCAAAGTCAGGACATGAGAAGCTGCACAGTGAGTGTGTATGACTGTACCCTTTCATGGCCAGCAACACAACCAGGTGGCAAACGATGGTCAGGACTAGCACACCTTTATGAGAGACAGGTGTATGAGGGGGACTAACACTCACATCTGGCTGTCAGGTTGACTTGGAGTGGGCTGTGTTTCGGGCTCAGCAGGAACACCTGACTGGGGAGACAGAGAAACAGTTGATGTAGGGCTATCAGTCGTCTGGCAAGCTGGAGGGCTGTTTGGACCAGGTGGTATAGTAGCACGACGTGGAGGTGGAGTCATGCAGACCTGGGACACAGTGTGGGTGGGAGAGGTTGGAGGGGTGCCCTTCCACTTTTTGGGAATACAGAATGGCTTCCCTGTCTTGGGGTTAATGGGAACAGGTGATGAGACAACAGGTACACACACCGACTGGCCCGCATCTGGTTCAGACACTGGCATTCCTTCTGGTGATGTGCTGGATCCTGCAGGACGCTTTGTCTGACTACGCCTCTGGACCACCTTACCCTGCTTGCCAGGTGTCCCACTTACAGTGCCCTCTTTTGCTTGTCTGCCAGGTGTCCCACTTACAGTGCCCTCCTTTGCTTGTCTGCCAGGTGTCCCACTTACAGTGCCCTCCTTTGCTTGTCTGCCAGGTGTCCCACTTACAGTGCCATTCTTTGCTTGTCTGCTAAGTGTCCCACTTACAGTGCCCTACTTTGCTTGTCTGCTAGGTGTCCCACTTACAGTGCCCTCCTTTGCCTCTTTGCCTGGGGTGGCACCTACAGTGCCCTCCTCCACCTGCTTCACTGGGCTTGGAATTGGAGTTGATGTGGTGGGGGTAACTGGGCCTGTGCCCTTTCTAGGTGTACCCTTGCTATGCAACATCTCCTCAGTGGACACAGACACTGCATGCCTAGCTCTACATGAAGTTTTATGGACAGGAGAGTCCTTTGCTGGAGATTCTTCTGAGGTTTGTGAGGCTGTTGTCTGCCTCATTGCTTTTTCAGCCTTGCTCTTCCCTGAAGGGCTCTTGTCTATGCATTATCTGCTGGCTCTGCCCTTCTGGGGGGATGGTGTCTGTGGGCGGGACCGCATGGCTTGTGTCTGCTTTGTGCTCCTTGTGCTGTGTCGTCTCTGTGATGTATGTGAACCGTGGTCACTGTCCTCTGATGTGGCCACTGACTGGGAGGTGGACAAAGGCACCTGAACAGGAATGTGAGGATGTGTCTGTTGAAGGGGAGACGTCACTGCGGCTGACAAACCCTGGACTGTACGGTGGAGCCCACCCATGTCAGAGTGTATGCCCTCCATGTAGGCAACCACCTGCCCCAATTTTTTGTCATGGTCGCTGAAGGCATTGAGCAGGGCGGTCTGGCCCACACAAAGCTGGCGCAGGAGCTCTACACACTCAGCATTGAGGGCAGCAGGGGGGACAGGTGCAGGCTCTTACCGACACGGGCAGCACCAGAGGAAGTGGATGGGAGGCTGAGCACTGGCCGTTGAGTGGCAGATGATGTAGCAGACTCCCCATCCCCTGTGCCTGACAACATGGATGCATCACCACTCACATCAGATGATGTAGTACTCTGTGTCTCTGCCACGATTCCTCCTGCATACTCCTGTCCCTTTCAGATGCGCTGGTGAGCTCTGTGTAACTGGCCTCCGGTACAGCTGTAGTGCTACTCTCCCCTCCACTGGTTTCCTGCTCCGATTCCTCTGTGCACACTGGCGAATCTGCATGTGAGACAGATGCAGGGTTGTATAAATGACATCATCAGGACCAAGCTAATTAAACTAGGCATACAGGGGATGCACAAATCAACATGCTGACCAACACACCCTGCATAAATATTGCAGCAACACACTACATACACTACAACAGTGCCTGCAACACTGACTACCTGCCATGACGGAGCCATATTCAGGCCACACAGCACAACACCTTGCCGGTGGATGAAGTGTACCACACACAACTTCAGATGCCCACAACTATCATGCACCAAAACTCTGTGACATTGAAATGCCTCCAGGGAACTGGATGGGAGAAGACACACACCTATTAGGACATGACAGTCCACAATGCCAAGTAGGCCATACTAATCAACATGTGCTACTCAGGGGCACCTTGTAGTCAGACGTGTGACCCTCATCAATCATGGTACATGTAAAGTAGGAATACATTAGCTCACACTCAGATACTGGACCCTTCTGTTCACCCCCTAATACATTTCCCACACCATCACAATGCAGAATGACCATGTGTATCCCAACACACCTGGCTATGATAAAGCACAACATGGATGATCAACCTTTTCATTAGCTGTTAGGCACAATGCCTGACACTAGCATATATCCCTGCAGCCACTCACATGACACATCACTGCACCACAACGTCAACATTAAATGGCTCACCGCTGCAACTGGCTCTATACACATGCATTGGCTCCCAGGCAAAGTCACCCTCACAAATACTCACCCATGCCTTGCTGCCTATGCTCCTTCAGACGGGCATCCAAATCCGGATTAGTCACTGCCAATATGCGGTACATCAGTGGTGTTAAGTTTCGCCATGCCAGACGCCCAGTGCGTGGTAGCAGCCCCTAGGTCATCTCGGCCACATTTTTTGCCAGCCGTCTGTTGTCGTCCCACCTCTTGTGGCAGTGGGTACAATGTCGGTTCGATACCCCCAGGGCCCGTACCTTGGCAGCAATGGCCCTTCACATGGCATTACGCTGGTGTACCTTGAGCTGCAGGTATGGGAGAAAAGTAGGGTAAGTTACCAGTTGCACAGTGTCATGTTCCCACATCTATTACTACAGTAGCTTAATGCAGAGTCTGGACCTATTGGAATCCCACAAATACCCAAACTGGGGGACACCGCACAAGGGTACTCTGCATGGGCCAAATAGTCATCATAACATGCAAACATGAGGGTGTACAGGCTACATGCCAAACACACACACATGCAGGATGACTGCAATGAAATCCCTCTGTGTGTCGCACACATCACCAGTACCATGCATGTATGACCCCCCCCTGCCCAACAGCACACTCAATGATACTTACCACTACATTGGGGCCACCATACAGCCTCGGGTACTGTGCCAGCATCTCGTCCACTAGCACCTCCAGCTCTTCGCTTGTGAATGGGCTGGCATGGATCTTCTCTGTCTTGCCATCCATGTGGACATTTGAGACCTGTGGTTGAAGTTAGTGTTGATGAGTCCCAGGCGGCAGGCACTTCAGGCAGCAGCAGGAGAGGGTCCCAGGCATCAGCAGGAGAGAGTCCCAGGCAGCAGGCACTTCAGGCAGCAGCAGGAGAGAGTCCCATGCAGCAGCAGCAGAGAGTCCCAGGCAACAGGCACTTCAGGCAGCAGCAGGAGAGGGTCCCAGGCATCAGGCACTTCAGGCAGCAGCAGGAGAGAGTCCCAGGCAGCAGCAGGAAAGAGTCCCAGGCAGCAGGCACTTCAGGCAGCAGCAGGAGAGGGTCCCAGGCAGCAGGCACTTTAGGCAGCAGCAGGAGAGAGTCCCAGGCAGCAGCAGGAGAGAGTCCCAGGCAGCAGGCACTTCAGGCAGCAGCAGGAGAGGGTCGCAGGCAGCAGGCACTTCAGGCAGCAGCAGGAGAGGGTCTCAGGCAGCAGGCACTTCAGGCAGCAGCAGGAGAGAGTCCCAGGCAGCAGCAGGAGAGGGTCGCAGGCAGCAGCAGGAGAGAGTCCCAGGCAGCAGGCTCTGTGAGCAGTGGAAATGTTCGGCTCACTCCCACAGATTTATAGCCCCATGGGCTCGTTTGTGAGGTGCAAAGCTGCAATTATTGGTTGTCCAGGTCTGCCTCATTCAAACCCATCCAATGACTGGCTCCGCGGTGGGGGAGCACGCCTTCCGCGATTTTCAAACCTGCATCATGTCACTGCAATCGTCGCTCCCATTGGCTGTAGGCTATGCCCCATGGCGGTGATGCACCGCCTGGGCCCGGGGTGCTCTACCGCTACAGTGCATCTTTCAAACCCATCCAATGACTGGCTCTGCGGTGGTGGAGCACGCCTTCCGCGATTTTCAAACATGCATCATGCCACCGCAATCGTCACTCCCATTGTCTGTAGGCTATGCCCCATGACGGTGCTGCACCGCAGGGGCCCAGGGTGGACAGGCGGTAGCAACCGCCATATGTGTGTCGCAGCCTGCTCACTGCCAGCAACCCATGCCAATAGCTACCGCACTTGTGGAGGGGGGTGGTGCTGGCCTCACACCACCGTGGACTGGTTCCTTCCAGGAGACCGTGGCCACCGCTGCAGGGATGTCGCAGCCCATGTTCAGCATGGTGCTGAGGGATGTTCTTGAAGCCATGATGTTATATAAAAATCAATACATACATTTCCCCAGGGGAGCTGAATTGCCAGGAGTGACGGGTTACTTCTATTCCCTTGGGCACATACCACATGTAGTAGGTCTGGTGGCGCCACAGGCCACCAAGCATATTTTTAGGAATTGGAAACATTATCATTCTATAAAAGTGCAGGTGGTGTGCCTTGCGGACATGATGATTTCGCAGGTGTGTGCAAAATTCCACGGCTCTGCCCACGATTCCTACGTCATGAGGAACAGCATGGTGCCTCGTATGATGGCTAACCTGCATCCCGATCGTGCTTGCATTGTGGGTAAGTATGACCTGTGATATGGCGTGAGGTGTGTTTGTGACCTGCTGCACTCAGCCTGTGCGACATTGCAATGTGTGTTCTTATTTCCTAGGTGATTCAGCATATCCCAGTCGACCCTGGCTGCTGAGTCCAGTGTGAAATCCCAGGACCCCGGCTGACGTCAGGTACAATGAGGCACATGGCAGGACCCGACGTGTCATTGAGGGGACTTTTGGGCTACTCAAGTCAAGAATCCGCTGCCTTGACCGGACTAGAGGAGCACTAGCATACTCGCCTGGGAAGGTCTGCAAGATCGTTGTGGCATGCTGTATGCTGCATAAATTGGCCATTCACAAGAGGATTCCCCTGCTACTGGATAATGGAGAGGAACCAAGGCCCGCACCTGCCCAAGGACCTGAGTCCAGTGATGAGGACAGTGGAGAGGATGAAGGAGTTGACATTCGTCAACAGCTCATCAACCGCTACTTCACTTGAAGGTGTGTACAGATGTTCAACTTGTACATTATCTGTTGTGTTGGTTGTTGTTGTGCAGGGCTATCTGCGGATGGTAGAGACAGGCACACGTTCATTCACCTGTGTGTGGTACATGTGTCATTGAGGTTCCATATGGGACGTATGCTGGACTCTATTTGTTCACACCTGCAGCCCATTGTCTTGTATGCCAGTAGTCTCTTGTGTATCTTTTGTGTAGTGTTCTGTCTGTGATGCCACAATGACACCAGTGACTGTTGTTCTGTTGTGTCTCCCTAGGTGCTTCAAAATAATCCCGCCCTACATACTGTACATCTTTTGGACACATCATGGACATTGTCAACACTATAAATATTGCACAAAAACAATACTGCACAAAATCTGGTGTATCAGGTATTTTATTTGGAAAGTGGACATGTGATTTGTGCGGGAATATTTACATGAAGGTGGGGAATGAGCAGTGACTTGACAGTCATGGTCAATGAGATGCAAGAGTAGACACCACATGGATGTGGTGACCCAGTCCAACAGACAAGTGCCATTGCCAAGGAAATGTGGGGAAAGACAGTCCAAACAGTCAAAGCAGTAGGGAAGAGGGTTGCCATCAGGGCTGGCTCCGTGACTGGCGTGTGGCAGGTGCTTTGCCTCCAGAGACTCCCAGGCTCTTCCTTGGATGCCCCCTTGATCTTTTTGGCGGTGGGGAGCATGCTGACTGGCCAGCGGCGTCAGGGGACTCGCCCCTCTCTGTTGGCGCAGGTGAGGATGGTGCACTGTCATCCTATGGCACAACAGGAGGGGGCAGAGGTGTTGGTTGGGACACAGGCCTGTCCCTCTGCAACGCCACTTGCTGGGCCATGAGGTGCACCATTTGACCTATATGTCTGTCGATGGACCTCATCAGCAGGATGAGCTCACTTAAAAGTTCATCCGACCGGCCACTTTGTCCCTGGACCTGTTCATATGCACCGAAGACTCGGGTGAAGTGGTCCAGGGACGGTGTGCCAACCTCCTGATATCTGGGGGGGACCCTGGCCCTCCCAACTGCCCTGCTGCCACGGGCCTGTTGCTTCACCACGGTGGGTCCTCGCACACCCTCCCTGCCCTCCACAGTTGGTGGTGTGTCCTGGTCGTCCCCTTGGACAGGGAGGATGCTGGTGGTGGTGTCCGAGGTGGCAGTGGTGGAGGCACAGGCCGTGACTGCAGGGGTCTGCTGTGCAGTTGTTGTTGCAGCAGACGTGGTGGTGGGGAGGATGGGGTCCTGGGCCCGGTTGGGCCTTGGCACACCAGATGGGCCGGTCTGGAGCTCATCGTCCAAACTGTCCTGGGAGCCTACATCCGAGAGTCCATGTACCGGGGGTGGAGACTGGCTCTGCTGGTTGATGTTGTCCGCAGCAGCAAGATCTTCATCACCTGTGGATTAGATGGAAAATGTTCAGTGTTGAGCGATGTGCAGGGATTGTGTTAGCTGCATGTCATCTGCTGTCTGTACACTACACAATTGAGAAAACTTTTGTATTCTTGTTACAGGCAATACTGGCTGTTATTACATGGTGCATTCCAACATCATGAACTCATGCATGTCCTGTGTCAATGCATTGCATGCAATTGGTGCCATGTGTAGTGTTGCAGGTCTCCCAGACATAAACAGCTACAGCTGTTAGGATGGCTACCTACCTGTTAGGTGAGGGTGGACTGTGCAATGACTGACACATGCTGCAGGGTGGGGGAGGCCTCCATGCTGCTGGAGTGTGAGACAGGGGGCATGCTGGGAGTAGTGATACTGTATTCGCTCCCCCAAGCAGTCCTCCAATACAAGATGGCTACCTACCTGTTAGGTGAGGGTGGACAGAGCAATAGCTGACACATGCTCCAGGGTGGGGGAGGCCTCCATGCTGCTGCTGGAGTGTGAGACAGGGGGCATGATGGGAGTAGTGATACTGTCTTCCCACCCATAAGCAGTCCTCCAATACAAGATGGCTACCTACCTGTTAGGTGAGGGTGGACAGTGCAATGGCTGACACGCTCCAGGGTGGGGAGGGCTCCATGCTGCTGGAGTGTGAGACAGGGAGCATGCTGGGAGTAGTGATACTGTCTTCCCTCCCCAACCAGTCCTCCAATTCAAGATGGCTACCTACCTGTTAGGTGGGGGTGGACAGTGCAATGGCTGACACATGTTCCAGGGTGGGGGAGGACTCCATGCTGCTGGAGTGTAAGACAGGGAGCATGCTGAGAGTAGTGATACTGTCTTCCCACCCCAAGCAGTCCTCCAATACAAGATGGCTACCTACCTGTTAGGTGAGGGTGGACAGTGCAATGGCTGACACATGCTCCACAGTGGGGGAGGCCTCCATGCTGCTGGAGTGTGAGACAGGGAGCATGCTGGGAGTAGTGATACTGTCTTCCCAACCCCAAGCAGTCCTCCAATACAAGATGGGTACCTACCTGTTAGGTGAGGGTGGACAGTGCAATGGCTGACACATGCTCCAGGCTGGGGGAGGCTTCCATGCTGCTGGAGTGTGGATAAGGGGCATGCTGGGAGTAGTAGTGCAGGCCCCCCTCCCTCAAACAGTCCTCACAGTGAAGTTGGAAACCTACCTGTTAGGTGAGGGTGGACAGTGAAATGGCTGACACATGCTCCAGGGTGGGGAGGCCTCCATGCTGCTGGAGTGTGAGACAGGGAGCATGCTGGGAGTAGTGATACTGTCTTCCCAACCCCAAGCAGTCCTCCAATACAAGATGGGTACCTACCTGTTAGGTGAGGGTGGACAGTGCAATGGCTGACACATGCTCCAGGCTGGGGGAGGCCTCCATGCTGCTGGAGTGTGGATAAGGGGCATGCTGGGCGTGGTAGTGCAGGCCCCCCTCCCTCAAACAGTCCTCACAGTGAAGATGGTTGGCTACCTGTTAGGTGGGGGTGAACAGTGAAATGGTGTTTGGTTTGTGAAAGGAAGTACTTATCAGTGTGTTGTTTGGCATTTGTTTGTACTTACCAGCCTCCGTTCCCCCAGATACTCCTGTGAGACTCTCAGGATGCAGTATGGCAAGCACCTTCTCCTCCCATGGTGTGAATGTTTTCTGTGGGATGGGAGGGTCACTGCCAGTCACGTTCGCCAGCTCCCAGTTCTTGCTCCTCTTCTCCTTGACAACCCTCTTGAGGTCATGCCACCGCTTCATGATCTCCTTCTTGGATCGCGGAGTGGTCCCTACTGCATTGACCCTTCGGACTATCCTTTCATTTGTGTCCTTGTGGCTAATCGTGTCTGTTGGACCAGGCTACCAAACAGTTGTGGTTCCAATCTCACTATCTCATTGACCATGACTGTCAACTCACCCTCTGTGAATTTTGGCATTTTCGGTGCTGCCATGGTGGTTGGTGTTTGCAGTGTTTGTGGGTGCAGGTGTGGGGGTGGTGGGTGTGGTGTTGAGGTGTGAGATGTGTTGTGTGCTGGGGAGTTTTTGGTGCTGGTGTGATGGTGGTGGTGATGTGTGTGTGCTGTGTTATTTTGCCTCTCCTCTCAGATCTGGTGTATACCCTTCTCTTCTGGAGTCTTGCAAGGAATTGTGGTCAGTGAAGGACCTGTATTTATACTCAGCTGTCTGGGTGTGTCCAATTGGGCCTTTGCTGTGAGGTGTATTGTGAGTGTTGTCCCTATTTAATTTTTTACATTGGTATGTGTTTCGTTTATTTGTGGGGCATGGCTTTGATTTGTGCTCAGTTAGGCATCGTTCCGCTGTTTTGGCTTCGTCCGCCATGTTTTTCATGTACCATCCGCGGCGGTGGCAATGCTGCAGCACTTCCGCTGTCTCTCCCATTCACTGCAGTGTGCGACCGCAGTGGTCGTAAACAGCGGTTCGTACCGCAGGACCATCGGGGAAATCCTAATTTCCTGTGCTGTGTCTCCACTATGCTTGCGGCGGGGTGTTCCTTTTCCACTGCTTTCCCGACCGCAGCAGTCGGTTTTTAGACGTCACCGCACGCGTCGGACGGTTTTTGTTAGCCTGCTACCGCCGCGGTCAGTCTTTTTTGGCGGTTGATCCTAATTTGACCGCCGGTTTATCCGCAGTCCCGGCGGGCGGTTGTTTTCCGCCTCCATGGCGGTCGGGGTGATTTTCCGCAGGCTATCCTAATGAGCCCCTATGTGTCAGGATGGGTTGGGGCCAATGCTGCCGAGTAGCAGTAGCAGGGAGCTGTGTGCTTTAAAATGCGCATGTCTCTTTGGCCAGCCCACTTGCGATGACCAACCAGACATGCGCATTTTAAAGTTCTCTGACCCAGCTGACTTAGACAGCTAGGTTAGGGAAAGCACAGACCTCCAGTGCACTTAGGGGCGCTGAGAGAACCTGCTATATTCAATCCTGGTGCTGCTCTCATGCTGTGAGAGCAGCAGTAGGATTGGTAGTGAAGTTTTCTGTTTCTGGAGAGGACACCCAAGGGAGGAGGACGTCGCACCGCAAGTAAGAAAGGTAAGTCAATTTTTTGTTCCCCACCACCCTCAGTACATGCCAGCCACCACTGTAATATTCATGACTCTCTCCCTGAAAACAAAGATGGCCGCTTAGTACCCACATTGGCAGAGGGTGAAGAATTCCCAGGCTTTACCAATATGCTAAGAGCAGACACAGAAGTCAGAAAACCACATCTACAAATATTCAGCTACAGAAAGAGCACTTTGTGTCGGGAGAGATTTGACACAAAGCATAATTCCAACACTGTACTGTTAATCCTGGGCACGGCCCAACCAATAGTAATGAGGGTGCAAATAGGAATAACCCACTGACAAAATTGTGGTGACCACACAATCACTGAATGTCAGAAGCTGTCCACAAAATGTCAAACTCCCCAGAAGACATCAATGGGCACCTCAACTCAAAGACAACAAAGTGAGAGAGACTGCATATCTACAAGTAACCCTGGCACTCTTTTTGAACCATGGGAAATGATCTTATAAACTGGCATCCTATTCTCAAGAAAGGAGACAAAACACTCCAGAAACAAAAAATGTAAGGACGGGACAACAGAACCACAATCAAAATAGAAGCAGCTGGAGATCCTGTAGAAAAAGCAACATTTGAATTCACGCCAACCACGTGCAAATTCAGTGAGACACAATAGACCAAGCAAGTCCCTGTAGATCCCCTGGGAAAAGAGCCACTGAAATTAAACCAAGGAACCACAAGGTTTCATGGCCCTTCTCATTACATAGCAGAAGTGTAATGTCGAGAAAAGTCAAACTTTATTTTTGATAACATATTCCATGACAATATGTGCAGATTTATCCCAAAACTGACCAAGTCCCAGTTCCATGTGAGTGTTCTTCATATGTGGCATCCATCGATTTGCAGCAGCTCCATCATAGAACCCCCATTCTATCATGTAAGTAGAACATAGTCTCACATAGGTATTCCAGTGCAGCCCAACTCTATACAAGACAATGGACAACAGTATCAGCTATAAACAGGGCAGGGTCAGACTGGCTGTAGCGGGCACCAGACATTTTCCCAGTGGGCTATAAGGGTGGGGGCGGTTTATGACCTGTGGGGACTGGTTTTATTACTGGGGGCTGCAGTATTGGCCCCCTGCAACAAAAGCGGCAGTGGTGCATGACACTAACACCCCCGGGTTGGCGCTTCTCAGTAGCAGCCCCTCCAAACCCTCACCCCCCCCCCCCCCCACCGGACTGGTCAAGGAGACTTGCCAAGGCTGTCTAGTATATGCTTTGAACTGAAGGTACACCTTCCAGTACAAATTCCACTGTATCAATACTCACACACGGGCCAGACAGATATGATGAATGCTTTATGTTAAAGCACACAATACATGTGGGTATATCAAGCAATACACCTTTTTACCCACTTGCAGGCACCTGCTTATCTTAGGTGTTACGAGTTGGGGAAACTTGATGCTATTGTATTAAGGTTGACTTTTGCATTGGCCCACCCTAGACATGTCCTGCTTATTACATTAACAGGGGGTGGCATAAAGGTGTTTCAGGGCAAAAACAGGGTCAATATTTAGCACAAAATAGCTTAGCATCTTAAAATTGATCCAAAACTGCAGCACTATCAGATGCTTCACACTGCTTTATGCTGCTTAGGGTTGTGTGAAATCCCCAAGTAAATTCTGGACACAAGTGTCTTGCCAGCTCCATTCAACAATGAAATTGGTCTATAGTTGGGTGTGTTCCTTCATCTGTCCTTCTGGTGCAAAACAACGATTGCGGCTGACTGCCCTGAGCTTGGTCTAACACCAGTTGCCAGTTCTACACTAGAGACTATGTTTAGAATCACTGCACAGCCTTTGAGTGCTACTTTGTACAAGTTTGCCAGAATAAGATCTGGATAGGATCTATATTCGGATTTTGGCTAATGATGGCTAATTCAACCCTGGAGAGCATGACAATCAGATACCAATTTCTACAACGAAGGTGGAGGCAGCACCAGGGATGAAGTCACAGTTCAGCCAGTCTATTAAAAAAATTCTTTATTTTTCTTCATAAAAACACAGGACAACAGTCAATGCGTTTCGTTCCTGTTATAGGAAATTCATCAGGGCAGTAAGCAACATAAGACAACATATAAATAACGACATAAATATTCATACAATTCCAAATGCACATACAAATATATATATATAAAGGTACAACAAAACCACACATAAATATACATATAGACATAAACAATCATATAACATGACTACATTGCACTAGTGATTGACAAAACTACAATGAAACAGGAACCATACTTGAATAGCACAACCTATTTGATTATATGAAAATATATTCATAGTAGGTACTTTTAACCTCACTGTTGATATAAATTTGAATATGTGACCTGACAAAAAACACTTTTCTCACAGAGTGAGGTGTATGTTCACCAAGAAAAAAAGGGGGGAAGGAAGGGGAAAGGGGAAATGGACATAACTGAAAAGAGAAAATATATATATAGAAAAACATATATAAAAAATATATATATATACAAATAGAGTAATGCCACCCTCACCGAAATCCTAGACTATTAGATGGACTAAAGTTTTGGTCCAGATAATAATAATCCCGATCTGATATCTAGAGCGTAGTTCAGATTCTGTTTATAGCAAATAAAGAAACAAGAAAGTATGACAAATAATATATATCGTTAATGGATCATCAAATATCACAGTAATCATTATTACTTAAGAGCCAATGTCTGGCCCAAAGGGTTTCGACAAATGTATATGAAGAACTATATAATACTAAATGAATCCCTCCTCTACTAAAAATTAATTTTACTTCAAAACAGAAATAGGAAGAAATGAGGAGGTCAACATTGGAACCCCTACACATAGTGTTGTATCTTATCACTATGGCCTCACCTCAACAATGTCTGTACCTAGTCGCGGTTAGGTTAACTCTTCTGCAGGTAATCACAACAGGCTACACAACACACAGCCCGTGTATGTATAATGTTTATCCAAAAAAAGAAGAAGTCCAAGTAGGAAAACCAATTCAAATACTGAAGCTAAGATCCAATAGAAAAATATAAAGAGGTTATGTCCACAACATCGAACAGTTATATTAAAACCCAATATCCAAGAAAGTGTGATAACAGTTACCCAAGTATGATGGTTCCGCTAATATACAGCAGAACCAGGTCAAGGCCGAGCTCTAACGTCAGCGATATTTACAATCCGCCCACTCGATAATGGCAACAGTAAATATTCAAAAGTCCACACCATCTAGAGTATATATCATAGGAAAGAAAGTTATTTTTTAATATATATATATATATAAGGCAAAAGGGCTTGTTACACACAAAAAGAAGGATGTATACATATCCATGCAGCATCAACAGTATTGGTTCACAGCTATAATTACCCAAGAGAAATCCACTTGAATGAGGAATATTTGTAAGTGTAAATTTGTGTTTTGAAGGATCCCGTTCAAATAACCTGCAATTACATATGCTTTCTTTAATTATCTTAGATAGTGCACATTTCACTTGAGTTTCTACTGAGGCTAGACGCCTATCATATATTGCGATATCCATAAAATTCCCAACCATATCGTAGACAATCCTAGTTCCCAAATATAATTAAAAAACCGGACCTTTCAGTGTCAACCCAACTCAATAGCTAGTGTACATATGCCCCAGCATCTTTGCTTGTCAAATAAAAATGAGAATGTGAGGCTTAACGAATATAAACCAACATGCATTATAAAAGCAAACGTGCCCATCAATATGTATACAACACACACATCTGCCCTATTAGGCAAATGCCCTATTACACAAGCCTGAGTTAGATAAATACTAAACCGCCCGCATTGTGGGGAGCAACAATACAAGTTAATATGTGAGACACTTACACAGATCATTCTTGTAAGGGGCACATCTTTATATGCCCACCAGGTTGTAATAAACCCCAAACGTAGAGCTCTACAAATAAAAAACAAAAAACACTTCTCTTATACTGAGGTCATATGACTGACGAGCAGGCAACCATACGCCAAGCATGAAAACCGTGCTGCTGTATCCATACCCATCATATCACGTGCTTAAGGCTGCCTATATAAACAGGCCAATATAGCATAAGCCCTTAAGTTAAAGCGCAAACCCAGCATCACTTTTTGTAGTCAATCCCCCCCCATCTTTAGATTGTCACATATTCTACCCCACGTGCCTCAGATTTAAAGACTGAAGCCTCCGCGCCCAAGGCTCACAGGTCGCCGTCATACTAATGGCTCCAAGTATAATCCCTAACCGCATGCTGCCCACTTGCTTCAAAAGGAGGGACTCATACAATACACTTACCCTGTTGGCCTTCAAAGTAGAGCAACAAAACCTGTTCCATGACCCACGATACGGGAAGCCAGTAGCATGTACCATTCCCGGCAACTTTTAAAGCCCTCCATTGTATACAGCCTCGTGTGCGTCTGACGTCTGCCACTCCTGTATGTTACACCCGATTCGTAAGGTGCACTCTGCGCCATGTTTGAATATGTCAATAAAATCCAAAGAACAGGGGAATTTTGCACGACTGAAGCGTCGCAATACTCCAAAGTGTTTGTGTTGCGCATATTATTAAAATAAAAAACAAAATAGAAATGATCACCCCGATCACCAGTGCCCACGCTATATGGTACACAAACCAATAAGACCGAGCCATATGTCATAATCATATCGGTCCTCAATCCAGGTCAAAGCTCCCTACAAGTATCATGCAAATCTGGATAGCATAAATAAATGCCCCCATCCGAAATATGCTTAAGCGTCCCCCAGAAAGGGATAGAACACGTCATGACACATAGGCGCCATCTTGAATTGGGTAAATAAATCGAACCCAACATGCGAGTTCGGCTTGAATAGAATGATAACTGAGTATTAGATTAAATTCTGACGTTGACTGAGCCATATGGCCACAAAGGTAAAAAGAAGTCTGCTAGTACGGAAAAATCGGCAAACATTACATCTAGAAAATACCAATAGTTGTTTAGAAATTTTTCGGTAAGGGATCTCAGCATTAAATAATCGGTATGTAACCCAGTGTCCTTAAGGGAAAAATAGAGGGCAAGTTCACAATAACCATAATTACTTGAACATTTTTAATATGTGAGAGATTACAAAAAGGGGGGGAAGCAGTATATTGGGTATACTGTGCCCTCTGTCACATCAACACAAAGGAGTATATATATCTAATTTGTAGCATAAGTCATAGATAAGACCGGCAGTATAGATAAGAGAATATGCATACTTACATTTAAACAATTATTACCCATAGCTGTTTGAAAAGTTGGTGGTAAGGAGTCCCAGCATTAAGTGATCAGTATGTCCCCCAGTATCGTTCAAGCAGATGCTCCTGAATACGCAGTTTTAGAGGGTGTATGGTGCTGCCAACGTAGATCTTTTCGCATTGGTAGCCAAGAATATAAACAACATGTGTAGTGTTGCAATTACAGAACTGTTCAATGGAATATTTGTGCTCATTGTTGTAGCTAAAAGACATAATTTTATTTTTCCCGATTGGACAGATATTACAAGTCCCGTATGTAAAGAAGCCTTTGGGTAATGGGGGAAGCTAAGATCCACGATTAGAAGGGGTTGTCACATAGCTTGGACATAACTGATTGCGTAGGGACACACCCCTCCTGTATGTAGTAGAGTGCCGACTATCTACACTCTCTTTGAGTCCCGGAATAACCGTCAACAAATGCCAATTTTTGCAAAAGACATTAAAGATTTTGTCACTATGCATAGTGTATTGGGTTATATACCTTGCCTTAGTCCTATTGCCACACAATTGTCTTTTAATGGATTTGTCACATAGGGTGGCATCCCTGTCAATCCTACATATCATAGCCTCAGCTTTGTCGAGGTTTTTGCTGTTGTAACCTCGTTTCAGGAATCTTTGTTTAGTTTCAGTGACATTGGCATGAAAACTTCCTCCTTCACTACTATTACTTCTGATGCGAGTCAGTTCCCCAAAGGGTATATTCTTAATAATCAATTTCTAGTGTCTTTGAGTTGGGACTGGCTAGCTTTAGGATGACATTTTATTCATCCTCAACCGCTGCGCATAGCTGACTTCAGTGATTGACCTATTCATGCAATCCTGTGCATAGAATATGGGTTTTCCATGCTCCCAGAACCCACTATAAAGTTACCCAATATTTTTGGAGTGTTTATATAGAGGGGCCTTCTTCAATTCATCCCACATATTTTGTCAGATTCTAAAACGTTTTTATTTTTTTAGTCCTCATCACGCAGAGTTTCGAAAAATAGAATGTTATAGCAATGTAACCACTTGAAGAGAGCCATTCTGAACAGACTGTACCTTCAATGGCCCTTCCCCGGCACTAGGATAATTCCATCTCCTACGTGGGGGTATCCTACTGGCTTGTTACGCTTCTCTTGCGCGGCTTGCCCACTCATTTCACAGGTTAACACTCTATAACCGATATTCGAAACTGTTGATGTGCTTAATCATTGGACCACAAAGGGTTGCCGAATCATGATTTATCACACTCTCTCCGCCCAGTACTGTTCCCAGTTATTCCAAAACTCCAACCTTTTGTTGTGTGGCCCTGCTTTATCCAGCTGGTTTATTAATATGACTGAATTCAACCATTCTTCCACTGTAGGGGGAAGGGGATTAACCCACTTTATACAAATCTCCCGTCTAGCTGCTAAAACAATAATAATAATAAAAATAATAGATTCCTATGCCTTTTGTTAAGACTAGATCCCCCAGTATCGTCTAGTTTCACCCCAAATAATATCAGTTGGGCGCTTACCTGTATTTCTTGACGGAGGACCACAGAGAGGATCTTACCTACATTCTCCCAGTAGGGCTGGAGGTGCGGCCACTGCCAAAACATGTGGATGTTGTCAACTCTCTCTTCACTGCACTCAGGGCAACTTCTTATTCTCCCTTTGTTCATTTTCGACAACCTCTTGGGTGTCCAATATGCTCTGTGCAGAGTAAATAAGAAGTTCTTTTTCAAAGGTGCGGATTTAATCACATCCCCACATGCAGCCGCAGATACTTGCCATAATGTTGATACATCCTGCGCCTTTCCCCATATCTCATCAGGTAAAGTGAAATCCTCTCGTCCTTCATTGATAAGCGCCCAGTACCTGTAAGCTACTTCTTTCTTCTCAAATGTCGCTAGGATTTACGCCTCTAATTCCAAATTACCTGGCCCATCTTTTCCTAAGGGTCTAGCCCAACTTATTAGCTGATAGTCCTTAAATTGAGACAAACTCCCGTTTAGGTCCATTTAATATTTGTCCACATTCCACTATTCCGTTTTCTCTCAGTGGGGTTGATAGCACATCCTTTAAGCATTCAGGCGTGCCAGGCGAATCCCAAATGGGGCGTGATGACAGTAATAGGGGATCTTTCACATACGTCTTATCTGAAACCACAGTTTAAAGGATTTTAGAATACCTCAAGCATAAAGACTGGGACATAATAATCCTTCAAGAAACCCATATCTTGATATCCGAATGGGAGGATATAATGAAAACTTAACGCTGGGTAGACTTCTATATTTGTACTGAGCAAACATGCTGTGTTAAAGGAGTAATCCTTATTTTAAAAAAATCAGTGAAAGCAACTATGGAGATTTATAAAACTGATATAAAAGGGAGATGGGCTGTTGGAAACGTTCACATAGATGGTAGATCATTAGTGTTTGCAGGGTATTACGGACCTAATGTCGATGACCCCTCAGCTTTACAGGAACTCTATGCACACCTGTTAGATCTGCCGGGGCCCATTATCCTTGGTGGTGATTTTAACATACTGCTTGACCCTGCATTTGATAGGAGTCCTCCAAAAAATACACCTACCTTGCCTAAAATGAGGAGATGGCTTAAGACCTACGAAGAAGATCTAGGTTTAATAGATGTATGGAGAGATAAGGGTTTAAAAACAAATCATCTGTTTACATTTAAAAATAAAAAGATTCTCGAGAATTGATTACTTTTTAATTGACAAAGCAATACTGGGGGAAGTAAAAAAGGTCATACATCTACTCGAACAACTGTCAGATCACTCAGCAGTATTGTTCGAGATTGAGTTTCAAAAACTCCAGACTCAGTCAAGGTGGACTCTAGACAAGGTATTACTTCTAGAGGACAAAGGTTCTCCGAGAGGAAACTATAGCATACTGTCAGGGCTGTCAGAAGCACAAGATATAGCAATGCCACTAACCTTTTTGTAGCAGCCAGCAGGAACGATGTCGTGGAGAATAGCCTCCTTCTTCCCCTAAGCACTACCCCAACAACATAACACACCACACTATGGAAGGGAGCACCCAGGGGAAAAGGGAAGGGGACAAAATAATAAAAGCGCCTCTGTTACTTCACAGGTCTGGTTAGATTCGTCTACCTCTCTCTCTCTTTTGTCGCACTGTGTGATATAGAAAAGAAGGAAAGTGTCAGGCAAAAATCCGTCATACATTCAAGAAGTGTACAATATCTAATTTAACAAATGTATCAAACTCATGGAGAGACTCAGTATGGTCTTCTTGTAACCCACGATAAAAAGAATAACCAGTCTCTATAATTTACTATAACAATACATCCATAGCAAAAGTTTATCCCACGTATCCAACAGTAGATTGCTGTTTAAGAGGTCACAGCTACCATCAAATCATCATAGCAAGAAATGTATTAGGAGGTTCATGTGCTGTTGAGTTCATCCAAAACGAAATGAAATATACAAGTTCCGTCCGGAACTTCACCAAAAAATGCTTAGAGAAATCACGATCGTTCTGGTGGTTTGCAAGCCTAGAAACACATTACAGAGCGTTCAGGCCCAAAAAGAAAAGAAAACAAAGTACAGAGTGGCTGAGAGGAGAGCGCTTCCATGCGCAGTCTTCCACTCTTGGTCACCAGAAGAAATACCTTTGTCTCCCCGGTCGGGAGAAACTTGCTCCGGTAATCGACAACACGGAAAACGAGCACGCGAGTGCTCCAATTTACAGCAATGAACCAGGCGGAGGAAATGGCAGCGTCTCCGCAGTGCTGCCGAAATGTATCCCTAAATGGCCCAGAAAGTCGGGAATAAGGTCCCCAAAAATACCTTGGCCCAAGCGCAAATCCTGATGGGGGTAAATACAGCGTCACAATGGCGCTATCGAGAGAGATGAATCCAGCAGGGAATACCATCCGCTACACGGGTGAAAGCAAATTGTCAAGCGCCGGACCTCGTTGGTGGCGGAGCTTATTTCTGTAAAGGCCATTCCGGGTCACACGAGTGCTTATTCCTGGAACTGTGCCCCATGACCTTCTGGGATATGTAGTGTAGGAACCTAAATAACGTGAAACAGTGTTCTCATTCAAAACCAGGAAGGGTGTATTAGGCTTAATGATTGTGTCTGCACTCCTGTTTGGTTTTAGGCTAGCAATCGCGACACATACTTTCAACTAAACCAGGAGCAGACCTCCAATCAGATTAGATGAAAGGCCTATAAAGCGGTGCTTAGAGGTAAGATGATCAGATTAGCGGCTTATAGAAATAAATTAAATAAGAAGGAAATAGAGAGTTTAGAGGGTGAAATTCATAGGTGGGAAAAGAATGTTAATGAGGAAACATCAGTTGAAAGAACTGAAACATCTAGGAGGGAACTATTCAAGGCAAAAAATACTCTGGTTAATATATTAGATACCCAAATTAAGAAGAGGTGGGAAGCAAGCAAGCTGGCTCATTATCAATACGGGGAGGGGTGTGGCAAGCTTTTAGCTTGGAAAACAAAGACTGACCTAAATAAAAACAAAATTTCAAGCATCCAGGAGGCAAATAGTAGTCGACCACTTATAGAAGTAGCAGACATTAAAAAAGCTTTCTTAGACTTCTTTTCAGAGCTATATAAAGATAAAATAAAGGATAGTGAGGCCTTAACCCAAGAATATCTTAGACAATGGGTTAAACAAACTTTGTCAGAAGACCAAAAAGAAAAATCTCCCCCTATCGGTTGTTACCTTTGATGCCGCCAAGGCTTTTGATAGGGTTAAGTGGAGTTTTTTACATGATACATTGGAGGCCTACAGTTTAGGCAACAATTTCTCAAGAGCAGTTAGAGCCATATACAGCACTCCAATGTCATGTGTGTTGGTTAATGGGTCCCTGACGGAGAGAATACACATAGAAAGAGGTACCAGGCAGGGGTGCCCGTTATCTCCTATATTGTTTAACCTCTATATTGAGCCCCTGGCCTGTGCTTTAAGATCCAACCCACATATATCCCCTTTCAATTGTAGGAAATGGGGAAAAAAGTTGCGCTTTATGCGGACGATTTAATGATATACACAAATAATTTGAAAGGCTCACTCCCTGAAATAATAGCAACACTTCAGCAGTTTGGAAGTCTATCAGGCTAGTAAATCAATCAGCAAAAGACAGAGATAATGTCCTGGAATACCGAGGATAACAATCCCCTGGAAAAACTGCAAATACGGTACTTAGGGATTTTAATTGTGTGGGAGATTAAGAAGATTGCTCAGACAAACTTTAATAAAGTCCAATCTGAGGTCAAAAAATTGCTTTACGCTTGGAGATCTCTTCCTCTATCATTTATAGGTCGCTCTAACCTGATCAAGATGATGATCTTGCCCAAATTCACATACTTGTTTAACTCAATACCACTAGAGTTTAAAAAAGATCTGTTAGATAAAATGCAGGGCGAAATCAACAGCTTTATTTGGGCCTCCAGGGGAGTCAGAATCTCATGGAAGAAGCTGAGAAAGAAACAGGAACATGGAGGGTTTGCCAGCTCGGACCTATTTCAATATTATAGGGCGTTCCATTTTAAGAATATTAGGGTACTGTTAAAAAAACTCAACTACTTTCCAGTTTTCATGCAAGCAATGACAGGTCCAGAAGGGGACCATTTTCTATATAAATTTGGCCATGCAGAGTTTTTCAAAAAGATCAGATACTAAAACTTTTAACGGCAGTTGCTCTTTATAATCTTTCCTTAGTTTAACATAGTGTATGTCTTCTGGAGCAGAGTGGTGACATGAAATTAAGGCACAGGAAAGCTAGGGCTTCCTTTGCCTACACTTATAATTGAACCCCTCATGGGTGCTATGGGTATTACTACTTCTAAGGGATCAAGGTGGTCAAATAAAAAGACCCCTTCACAACCCCTTGCCCAAATAGACTCAATACTGTTCCTTCTTCACCTTCCCCAGATAAAAGTATATCATTCAAATATTTAACTATTGCTCCCATTAAAGAAGGGTGTATGCGTATCATATCATAATTCCCAGTTCTCCATTTACATGCCCTTCTGTTATTTTTTTAAATTGTGTCTAGGTGTTGCTCAATGATCACTCCTCTGGAAGAACATGGTGTGATTATGCTGGGCAAATTTGAGGCCACTGATACATTTCTGTATTTTTCAAGTGTGTCTTTGGTGGGAAATGCATTGCCATCACTGAGTACTAATAAGGTGCGCTGAGCCTGACTGCTAGTGTCAACTCTAGCTGTCGGACCTCACATGGTATTGGACATTTTCTAAACTAGCTCATGTATAAGCATGGATCTTTATCATTTCTTTCTTTTGTACAGGAATCTCTCAAAGAGATAGTGCTAGGAATCACATGGAAGCCCAGAAATGGACGTATGACATTACAACGCATGCTTTTACCACACACGCCTTTACAACGCTGTTTTTACAACGCATGCCTTTACAACGCATAGTGCTTTGGGGCGCAGGATAGTGAATAGTTTAATTTACTATTCCAACTCCAGTCCCCGTGGATAGTAGGGAAGGTGTTGGATAGTATATTAAACCTATTCCCTATCCTAGAGCGCCCCCCAGCGCAATGCATTGTAATGGTTTGCGTTCTAAAAGTTGCGTCGTAAAGGCACTGCGTGGTAAAAGTTGCGTTGTAAAGGATGTTTCCCCCCAGAAATACAGCCATTCCTATAAACCGGTAGCAAAGATCATTGGAATATACAATTTTGCTTTTTCCTTGTTTTCTTTTAATTTTGGATATTTTTCTGGTCTACTTATACAAAGATCAAGTAATATTATCACTCCTTTAGGGACTTCCTGATGTTGCTCCTGAGCCTTCCTAACAACAGTTCCTTCATAATCTCTAGTTCTGCGATCATCATCACTTTGTTGAAATATGATAGTGTGATATACTCCTTTTATATCACTGAAGTACTCATATTTCCTGCAGCTCGTCACTTTTACAGCTTTTGTGTGACTTGTTTCCAGTGACCGTGCCTTCCTTTGATGTCAGACAGTGTAAGGGGGTCCTCGCCTCCTTAGCATTATAGAAGATTTGTTTCAAGATGTGGGAGGTGTACCGATTATTTCATAGCCAAAAAGTCCCTCTGATTTTTTCTTAAACTTTATTTATTACCAGAGATGCTGTGACAAATTAGAGCACGATTTGCTTCCAGTTCATGATTTGTTGGGTTGAATATTTATTAGGAATGGTGCTAATAAAAAATACAGGTTTTTTTAAGACAAATAATGAATTTCTCCATTGTGATAAAAAGTTTTTCATTTGTGAATAGTTTCATGCACCATGCAAAGTTGTTTTAAATCAGACCTCTTCAGCTGAATAAGTAATGGACACAGCCAACGACCGCAATTCCTGACTAGGTATATTCTTCAAGTCCTCAACAACGTGCCCGATCTGGCTAGTCGTGACTCCAGACCAGCAAGGAACTGAACTGGAACCCTTAGACACTGCCCAGGAGCCACGAGGACCATTTGTAAATACACAAGTGAATGCTGACTCCTGTTCCTTGCTGGGCTGGGGTCACGACTAGTCGTCTGGGTGCGCCGTGGGCAACTTGAAGAATAAACCGTGTCAAGATCTGTGGTCGCTGGCTGTGTCCATTATTTTCCACATATTGGCAACAATACCATCCTCGTCCCCAACATGTAGAAGTAAGGGACACAGACAACAACCGCAGTTCTTGACATGGTTTATTCTTCAAGTCACCCACTTCGTGCCCAGACCGGCTAGTTGTGACTCCAGCCCAGCAAGGAACTGAACTGGAAACCTCAACCACCACCCAGGAGCCACGAGGACCATTTATAAGTACACAAGGGAATGAGGAGCATGTGAGGCTACCATGTGTCCTGAAGAATGTATACATAGTAATAAATAAACAATAACAATGCATAACCAACAGCACTACTACACCAACCTTTTCGGTAAGATGATGTTCAATTAAAAATAAGCTGAGCTACTGATATTATCAGTGTTGTATAGACAACATTACATTAGTGGTCACCCTAGGCAAGACAACCAGCGGTGATTACTTTAGTGCATCAAGCAGGGTTGCCAGTAGTAATGCAAGAAAGGTTTTCTTAAATTGGAATGTAGATATATTTTGGAAATGCAACTATTTTTCTGCAAACATCATCTTATGAACTCTGAAAATACTCGCATTTTGATCTTGAATATGCACTTTTCATTCATCCAAGCAATAGCCTTTACATTTAGTAGGCTGTGCTGCACATAGACCTACTTACAGGTAGCTCGAGAGCTACCAGGGGCTCACAAGCTACTCGTTGGATATGGCTGCTAAAAATCCACCAGTTTTGCTGATGGAAGGCAATGAAACAAATAGACTTGAAAGTGTGCATGGTTTCTGTGCTGGAAGCCACCAAACGAAAGGTTCAGTATACAGAACTCTTTACTGGTGGTGGATAAGCTATTTAGGATGTCTGAAGTACTGCTCAGTACTTGATAACAAGAGGCCCACTACTGCACACGCTCTCTAGTAGTGTACCAGTTATATAAGAAGCCTTGTCATTGCCTGTAGGAGAATGAAGTCAGTTTTCGGTATTTGTGAAACCTGAACATCTATGATAAATTCTTGGCCATGAAGAACTCTGCCCCTCAACCATGAGAGGCTGATGTAGAGTAGAGACTTCATTCTGAAGGTGATAAATTGGAGGACCACAATTTAGAAAAGTGTCTAACCACTAGCCCCTTTGTTCAGTTGGATTCAGCTTACGTTTGCTTATCTACATCTTGCTATTTAATGCCTGTATGCACTTGCTTAGTGTCCATGGAGGAAGAAGACATATTGACCATACCCTGGGTGTCTTCTGTAAAATTATATGCTCAAATGCAAAAACATTCTGAAAGAGGAGAGTTTGAAATTAATAAACATCAAAAAATAAAGTAGAGAGGTCCAAGCCCTGGGATACTACTTATGGACAAATTAGACTTAGAAACAAGAGCGTTGAACAGTAGAAGACTGATCGCAAAGAAGAATTGACACCATTTCACATGTTCTCTTCTACTTCTTCCCAGGCCGACCAGATGCGTGACTAGGATTTAGTTCCCTGACCAATTTCAGGGTGCATGTTTCAGTATGTTGTAACAGCACCAAACTTGCTAAGCCTCCCATATGACTTTGTTATTTAAAATGTGGGTGAACGTATGTGTTGTGAAGGGCAGTAATTTCTCTTCCATTCCACAAAGACTAACTGATTTGCTTCAGCATATTCTAAGCAATCATAGTGTTAAAATAATGCACACCGCGTTGGGAAACTAAAATGTCTAACTTGTATTTAATGTAAAAATTAGCAAGCAGCACTATAAATAATCAAGAAACAATAGTCATTTCAACAGACTTGTACTCTTAGTCAAAAATGACCAGTTGGGGCATATAAAACTAAAATGCAGGCAAAGTCAAGCAGTTTATATACATTTATATCTGTATAAAGTCTACTGGGTTCAAACAAGTGACAGAAACATGTAACTTTCAGGAAAACCTGTTTAATGAACAGGTGATAGGATGTAACCACAGAGAAAATTCGAGACATCGTTGAGACAAAAGATACAGGGCCTCATTTATGAAAAGTGTTGCATCAGTGCGCCCTCCTTGCGACACCAAGGATGCACCGTAGTTATAGTACGGCGCATCATGTCACAAGGAGATACAGATATGTCAGCATTACTGACGTATCTGTATGCGCAAAAGTGAAGCATTGCTAAGGGTATGTCTGAAAACAGATGCAACTCCAGCAATGTGTCCTTTCACATAGGCAAGGCCCATGTGAAAGGGCCTGTGTCACCCTTATGCCTGCCAGGAGGCAGGCGTAAGGTTTTAACGCAATGGCGTCCTAGAAGTGGCTGATATCTTATAGATTTCAATGCACCACTTCTATGAGGCTTTGATGCGGGAGAACGCCCACACTGCATACATTATACCTGACGCATGTATAATGTAGCGCAGGCGTTTACAAATTGAGGCATCTGCCTAGATTCGTCACTTTTTAAATATGGCGCAACTTTCCACATTATTTACACCACCACAGCGTCACAAAAAGCAACACAACAGCTGCGTAAATGTGATGCAAGTGCTCATAAATAAGGCCCACAATACATAAGCAGACTGCTGTCTTGATTCATTTCTCAAAATCACACTTCTGGGAAACAACATCAAAAGTGAGGCTATGCTTTTTTGAGAGGCAAGAAATGGTCAAAGGTACTATCTTGAATAAAATAACCTCCAGGCCTACAAGAGCCATGAAAGTTAGAAGATGTGTAGAGTCTAAAGGGTACTCTAAATTAACAAGAAAACCCTTTCATAGTTATAAATTATACCAGTGCATATTGTTACATAGAGATGCAAAAAGACATTTGATGCCAAAGCAATGAGAATACAGAACTATGATTTCACAACGCCCCTCTTCTGCCAGGAGGAAATATCCCTTCACAGCCATTCAATCACAATCAGTCTCAATACTTCTTCTTCAGCTTCACTGTCTCCACCATCCTTGAGACTAGCAAGCCAGAATGTATTGGCATTGTCTTTATAAGTGTTAGTGGGTGGGAGGATGCACCTATTATGTTATTAATACATACAAAATTACAACAATTAAAAAGATTGGAGGGATTATTTCAAATATTTTCATGCTCCAGTGGCTAAAAATGCAGTCCGACCACATCCAGATACTAATGAGGTTAATATCTAGCCCACTGTGTAACTCGTGTTATTTCCTTGCATTGTCCTTGCTGTAATCTCTTTGTTCATGTATGCTGAGTGAGGTAATAAGAAGATGAAAACAACATTTGGTACCCACAATAGCACAAAATCCCTTTGCTTTTAATATGTATTCTGGGGGAGGAGCCAAGCCGGAGACCGAGATGGCCGCCTAGGCACTCGGCTCCGCCGACCTTGTTGCTTTGTGCACTGATCCTGCATCCTATCCTGACCCCGAGCCGCATTCCTATGGAGGGGAAGTGTGGCGGTGCTCGGTGATGTGCTCCCGACCTCTCCATCAGCCGTGGCTCCGGAGATATGCTCTCGCCTCCTATCAGGCCCTCCGTAGCTGCTGATCCGGGGTTTTGCGTGCGAGGAACGGCCGGCCCCCGCTATCCTGGTGGTGATTGCCTGTGACGGGGAGGAGCCGGCTGCCCGGAGTGATCCGCCCGTCACGTTTGCCTCTTGCTGCGATCTCCGGTCCACCTAGTGGGTCACGGGCCGGTAGCGCGTTGAGGAACCGGGGGATTACACTTCATTTGGGACTTTTCATCTGTGCATGGCTCGGCCGTTCCCTGCATTTCTCCCGAGGTACGTCTGAGCGCCATTTTGTTCGCCGAGGGATCGGTGTTTTGAGACTTGAGGGCACTGGTGTGTGATTGAGACCCTGACACCGCTGATGCTGCCTTAGTGTCCTTTTCTGTAAACATCATGGAGTTTGCCACCTTCGCAATTGTGACTCACTTGTGCTCTGATGGGGGGCGAGAGGATGCCCGATCAGATGTGTGGGTCAGTGACGCCCTGACTAACATGGCGGAACCTGCTGTAGAGCCTGTGGAGGGGATGAGCGCCGTGGACTGTGCTCCTGGGACGTCGCCAGGGGTCCGGGATGTACTAATTGCCCTCGGTGCCCTTCGTGGCGCCATGATCTGCAGTGCTCGTGATCTGAGACGCAAATTGGAGGCCATTACTCCCGTAACCGGACACGCCTTGCTTGCCTATCCGCGCGCTCAGGACGTTATGCCACACCCTACACTTGAGCGGTCTGCCGAGTTCTTCCCAGTGGATGTGGCGGCTTTGGAGGGCCAGTCTCCCGCGATGACAACGGAACTATCGGCTGTCGCTAGGTATTGGGGACTGGTGCTGTTCGTGGAGCTTTCACTTGACGCCCTTCACATCACACTGTTGCTTGCAGCGGATGTCGGACAACAACCCACTGGCCTCTCCTTGTCGCCCGTATTCCTCATCATGGTGGCTGGTTGGATGTACTCAACTGGTGCGATCGAGCGCACGGGACAGGGCTGAGTCTGCTTCATTGATTGATGGTGTTGGTTTACCTGGTGACTACGAGGGGCGCAATCTGTTTTGACTGCCACTGCTTTCGCTTCTGTGTTGACTTTGTGGTTCTGGGCTCCGGGGATGGATGATTGGGTGTTGCCATACTGATTTTTCTCCTCCTCCGCTTTCTTTCTTCCTTTTTTATTAACTTCTCTTCTATATTTCGGGTTTAGGCACTGGGCGACAGGCACGCTGCTAAAGGGGGGTAGGCCATAGCCATCTACAGTTGTGCAGGGTGGGGGGTTGAGGGAGGGGTTTTCTTTTTTATTCCTAATTTGTTTCTATGGCCTTTTTTCTTCGCTCTTCTGGTTTTCCTTTTACTTTCTTCTTTTTCTGGGTTTGGGATCAGCCGGCTGGGTTAGTCCCTGAGTTTTCACTGAATTTTCGTATTCTGTGTCCTAGCTGTTGCTGCATTATTGGTGCAACTGGGCGGGCGCCTAATTGATGCTTGTAGTAATTGTATACATGTATATCCTATATCTCTGTTGCGTTGCCCAGGTCTTCCTGGTGGTCGCCTTCATTCTGCAGGACTTCTTGTTTGACTTGCCCATGATATGACTATTTCTTGCGGCTCGGCACCTGATTCCCACCTCCTTTTCGCTATATTGGAGCTTTTTCCGTTCTTGATGTCATCCTGAGTTAAAAGTAAAATTAAACCTCACTTATCCGGCAATATGATCGATGTATGCCGTGATTCTATGTCTTTAATGTGCTGCCGTGCCCCTGGGATGTTCGGCTAAATAGCGGTGTACAATTTTGCGTAAATAAAGGTTTTCAAAAAAAATAAAAAATAATAAAATAAAATAAAATAATATGTATTCTGATACCATCCGATTCTGGACCAGCATCTTGGCATGGGAATCTAATTTCTCTACTTCTAATCGTAATGCTAATGCTGTGGAGTTAGCTAGCTTTTCCATGATCTCTGCATTTCTTCATGCCTCATCTAAAGCAACATTTATACAATACACCCGAATATGCTGGGCCACTCTGACAGTGGGTACCCATGCTGGAAGAGATCAAGGCAAGTGTCTGTGTAGTTAATGGGCACACCGATAAAAGGGATATATGCCCTATATCCGCTGGAAAGTGCATTTCAATTGAGTAGGTAACAACACATAGCAGTGGTTCTCCAAAGAGGAGTGGTGGCTCCATGCGAGAACCAGTTTAGTACAGTGAGGCCGTGAATAATTTCCCACTTTGCAGCAAGGATGTAGCCTACCACCAAACAGATACTGAAGGCAGAGGCAAAGACTGGTATCCATGCGGGCACCGCTTGCCTCGGACAGAGGTCGTAATGATGAGAGAGATGGGGTAGCATCCGATGATGGTGGTAGAGCAGTCAGAGAAGGTGGACACAGTGGACTTGGCACTCTGGCAGACGGTAAGATAGCAGCAAAGAAAGTTCCATCAGGGGTTCTGAATCCGAGGTCAGGCACAGGTCCAGAAGCAGTAGCAGGGGCTACTGTTGTTTCCAGGTGAAGTGAAATGAGAGGATCCATGTCACCAGACTACAGCATTCAGCAGCAGTGTTTCTGGTAGGCAGGGCCTGATAGGGTCCACGCCAGCGAGGCTGCTGTGTGGTCCAGTAATGGTGGAACAGTTTTCAAAGTGGGGATGCTACCATCAATTTAAATCACTGAAGTCATGGGGATTGCAGCAAATCCAAACATCACACAAAGAACAAGTGTAGCAAATGTATTCAGCAGGAAAGTGGTAAGGGTGTAGTATGGAGCTGGTAGTGCATTTTGAAGCATACTGTCAGAAATATATTACTAAACATCTTGAGGTGGTACATTATCATTTAGAGACAGCACATCTTCAATTAATATGGCCTCTAAATGTACACAAAAGTTTGTTTTGTTTTACAGACACAGCTATATATACAAATGTGACAAGCAAAGTACAAAATTTAAAGGCACCCTTATTGCTCATTCACCTTCCGAAGTACCGCATAGTTATTTTGAAGGGATTTCAGCAGCCCCTGCACCACTACTTCCATTGCCTGTAGAGCGATCTTCCTCTGGTGTATGTGTATGTGAACCCAGTCCCTGGGCTAGAGGAAGTGGCAGGAATCTGTTGGTTAAACTTGAGAATGGAATCTGTAGAGAGATTGCATAAGGACTGTAAAACTGCATCATCATTCAACTGTAAAGCCAACTTAACAGCTGAGACTTGGAAATTTGAGGGCAGCATCATGGGAACTATTTTGTATGGGCTCCATTTGATATTCTTGTAGAAAATTGTTCTGAGGGGCTGTAGTGTTACTGATGGTTAGAATACTCAAATGAATATCAGCCTCTGGCAATCTCTTGGTGCAGTATTCCAGCCCATCATTTTTCACCCATTGTTCAACTCTAGGCCTGTTGTATTCAAATCCGTTTTTTTTTTTTTTTTTAAACAGGGAGAGCGCGGAAACTGACACGATTATAAGTGATACTGAATTTAGATTAAAATCTTCTTTCACACCACCACCACATACTGTGCCTCCCGAAATTCTTGCTTTTGAGCAAGCAGTTTTCCAGGAAGTGGAACAACTACAGGAGCCCGTTCCTTTCAAGAATTTGACTGCAGCTGAATTTCAAGCCATACACACTCTGAGACAAAATAATGGCATAGTCATCAAAAGTGCGGACAAAGGTGGCGGGCTGGTGATTCAAAATAAATCAGACTACGATACTGAGTGTAGACGTTTATTGAATACCACCATCAATTACGTGCCTCTGACAGTGGACCCAACCAATGATCTGAAGGATGAGATCTGCGAACTGATATCTACAGCAGAGAGTGATGGGATATTTTCAAAAAAAAAAAGCAGATTTCCTGACAACATCTGATGGAAAAATACCTTATTTTGACATATTACCCAAAACACATAAAAATGTGTTACCACCCCCTGGACGGCCTATTGTCTCAGGATAGGTTCTGTTCTTGAACCACTCTCGAAATACTGTGACTTTTTTCTCAGACCTATTATTCAATCCACAAGTACCTATTTGAAAGACACTAAGAGTCTTCTACATTTACTCAGAACGACTAAAATGCCTGCTGACCCCTGCTTCCTTGTTACTATGGTCATCGAAAGCCTCTACACCTGCATCCCACAGGATGATACCATCAGGGTGTTGAGGGAAGCTCTGGATAGATCTCCGTGGGAGTTTGAAACAACGTGTGCCTTTGTGGGAGATTGCGCCACTCTGGCCCTGAAAAGAAATTATTTTGAATATGAGGGCAGGATCTACCTTCAAGTTACGGGCACTTCGATGGGCAGCACATTTGCCCCCTCGGTGGCAGGCCTGTATGTGTTCAATTTTGAGAGCAATCACATTCTGAGTCCCACAAATCCTTTTTCAACCAATATCATCCTGTGGCAAAGATATATCGATGATGTGTTCATGATTTGGCAAGGCGAGGAGAATCTTTTATTTGATTTCTTCGCCTGGGTCAATACGTGTGACCAACACCTCAAATTCACACATGAACACTCTTCGGAGTCAATCACATTCCTGGATGTTACCATCAACAGACAACAGGACCTTTTGGAGACCAAAACCTACTACAAGCCAACGACCAAAAACAACTTAATGCATTTCAAAAGCTATCATCCGCGTGCCCTACGGGAGAATCTCTCGTACGGACAATTTCTTAGGATACGCCGAAATTGCAGTAACCTATCTGATTATAAACAACAGGCGGGTGATTTAACAACTAAGTTGGAACTCAGAGGGTACCCAAAAGGTATAATTGACAAAAGCCAGAAAAGAGCGAGAAACCAGCAGAGAGATACTCTCTTGGATGATCATCCCAAGACTTCCAACATTGATGTTCCTTTGACATGTCTTACGACTTTTAATCCATTATCCAATGCTGTCAGCAAATGCATTTAAAAAAACTGGAAAATATTCACTAGCCATAAGCATAAATGGGACAAACCTCTTTTTTCTTATAAAAGAGCGATGAGCCTTAAAGACTCATTGGTTCATACTCGCCCCAGGGAGCTGACAACAGGTAGACGGGAGGCAACTGTATTGAATGCATGGGGCTTACCTGCGGTAACTGGGCACTTCCCTTGCGGAAACTGTAATGTCTGCCATCTCAAGTCCCACACAAAAACGTTAAACCTGTGTGATGGCAAGCAATGGGCACAGCGTAAACACACAAATTGTAACACCAGCAACGTTGTTTACCTAGTAACATGTCCCTGCAGCTTACAGTATGTGGGCATGACTACCAGACGTATTAAGACCAGGATAGGGGAACATCGCAGCAACCTTCGCTGCCACAGAACTGCAACTAAAATGACGGGGCATTTTCTTGAGAAGAATCACACTCCGAATGACTTACATTGGACCATTATCGAACACTTGGAAGTAGCTTCCGAGTCAATGTTATTCGAAAAGGAACAACGCTGGATATATCGTTTGGCAACCAATACAACAGGACTTAACAATGATATCCCTTGGGGTTCTGTCTTGCGGCATTAGCAGTTTTTGTACCCACAACATATTATGCTGATACATGGCATATTTCATGCCCTGATGGCCTCAAAAACAATCGTCCTATTGTGCATTCAACCCCTTTATAGCTGAATTTTGCCCTTCCCTCAATAGAAACCCTGTCCCTTTTTTTCAAGGGAAACCCTCCCTGGCATTACTGTGTTATGTGCATAGGGTTTTTAAATCAGCATCTTGGCAATTTTGTTCTAATTAGATGAGACTAATAGTCTTTCCGGTCTCTAATGCTATTTCATTTTCTCCCACTCAATGCTGATACACGGCATATTATATGCTCTTGTAATCATCTCGTTGTGCATTCAACTCCTTACAGCTTAATTTTGCCTGTCTATAAGAGAGATCGTCCCTGGCATCACAGTGCTATGTACATCAGGTTTTTGCGGCTTCTTGGCAATTACATTTTAATAAGATGAGACCAATAGACTTTTTGGTCCTTATTATTATTTCATTTTCTCCAACTTCTGTTTTGGGTTTTCTCCTCTCCCCCCTCGGGGATTCGAACCCTAGTCACTATTGATAGAATCTAGCCTGTGTTCCTTTAAGACACTGCTGAGGACACGGCTCGACCTGAGCACGTGATCGGGGCTATGACCAATTGAAATACGCGACCCTGGGAACTGGCAAAACACTTCCGGGCTGACGGCAACCGAGAGTGTAGGTACCAGGCGGGGAGTCGCGAGTGTCCGAGTAAGTGATCAGGTACCGCGTATTTAATCGAGCGGTTTTCATGACACTTTTACGAGGTGAGAGGCTAACAGCATTATGTTTCCTTTTGGATAGTTTTGAGACCGCGTGAAGGTTTTACCGCGCCGTCAGTTTCCAAGGAGAAAATATCTCCCTCTTGTAAAGTGAGTGTGTTTGTTTCTTTATCTGTGTGCTCACCACGACCGGGACCCCTTGGTTTTTGATATGCCACTGGTGTTCTAACTATAAAAAGGAATGCACTACTATTCTACAGATCTTATGCTTCTGCTAAACTTGTTTTTATTTTAATTGGACTAAGGCAGTTAACTGTATGACTATTTTGGTTGTTCCTTACGATACACTGCCATTGTTAAATATAATATTATCGGAACCTAAATAATATTGGTCCATATTTCTCTTTTTCTGGAGATAACATTAAGAGAATAAATATATGTCTCCATTTATGGTTACATTGGAGACTTGGCTATTGATCATCATCACAAGACAATTGATAACGAATGAAATATGTGACCATAGTAGAAATGATAACTACCAACCATAAGTCTTCGTTTGTCATTATATGTTATGTTGTCTTGTCCTCTTTTTCCTCCCACTCTCTATAGGTTTTTTCGCTCCTGTGATATTCAGTGAGCCGTCACGGACATCAACTGTGAGTTATTCCAATTTTTCACACTTAGTGCCTCACGGGAGGGTGCGCCTTAGCGCGTGCACACCACCGGAGGCCTGTCTTTCTAATTATATTAGGTCCTGACGAATGCTGAGAGAAATTGCACGTAAAGCAGCAGAAACATGTTGACCGTTGATTTTTTATTAAAGGACACAGGTTTCCTAATTTAGAACCTAGTTGGTCCGCTTACACTGTTTTTATTTAATACGGGTTGACCTCTATTAAAAGTCTTTTTAGGTATCAACCTTGTATTTTTTAATTTGCACTCACAGTTATTCTCACAATTTAGTTTGAGCACTGTTGCACTCAACACATCCTGCTCCGCTGTAATTCAGGCGTTGTAGCACGCTGGGGAGGCATTCGGCCACCCTAGCGGGGACCCAATGATGAAGCATGTCACCAATTAGTGGTGAGTGAGGGTCCTCTTATAAAGAAAGAGATGTTTCTCTTTTCTTTATAGGTACAACTGGACTCAGGTTGCTTCTAGTAGTCGGTTCCTCTTTTGTTGGACACCTACGGTTTTTGTGGGGGTTGTTACTAATCTAACAAACTATAGTTAAGTTTTGTTACTTTATTGCTTTCACTGAGTCACTCCTTAGTTGTTTATAAAGTATTGTTTGGGGTACAGGAGTGCCTACTCTTACCCTTCCTCTCCTGTTGATTTTCACAGTATTCAAATCAGTACCAAGCCTTCTCCTCGTGCAAACAGTTTGTCTTAAACTGCCAGTCAAGGCCCCCTCCAATAAGGAAAACAAATAAGCCCAGACTGGCTTTGCCCTACATGGGGGTCATCAGTGGGTTGTAGCTTGAGTCCTGTGGCACAGTGAGAACAGAACCCACTTCTGGGCATACCCATTGCAATTAGGGCATCAACTACAACAACAAAAAGGTGATGGATGGAATGCTTGAATTAATCTTTGCCTCTAGCAATCCCTCCAGACACATTTCAGGCCATTGTTTTTTACCCATTGTAGCTCAGTAGACAACGTCCTGCCAGACGTATATCAGTACCGACCCTGCTCCTTGGGGAAACAGTCCATCCCAAACAGCCAGGCATGCACCATTCCAGAGGGAACACAAGCAACTCAAACCATAACTATGGACCGGAATGTGGGCACAAGAGACTGTCTGTGGCTGACATGAATTCAAGCATTCTATCCATCACCTTGCTGTTGTTGCAGTTGCCGAAGGACTCAAGCTACATCATACTGACCAGTAGGGCAAAACAAGTCTGGGGTTGTTTGCAGTCCCTTCTGGAGGGGACCTCGCCTGCCAGTTTGGGAAGGAGTATACCAATGAGGAGCAGGCTCGACATTGATTAGCATAAGCCTTGTCTTTGTCAATAGTGGAATGGTGAGTGCAAAATGATGGACTGGAATACAGCCAGATCGATGGTGGTAGCAGGAAACAATCATCACCCTGCTAAGTAATAGAGGTGCATAGATTTTGTCCTTCCTTATTTGATCAATTAAGCTGCCACCGGACTGCTTTTTGTGAAATTGGTCTATGCAAAAGTCAGTGATAACATCAGCCCTAGCCATCTCTCATCTCCTGCATGACTATCAATTCTGCTTCAGATCACACTGCGATACAAAAGGGGATGATGGACGGAGCGTTTGAACAAATCAAACACTCACCCCCAGTCAACTGATCTGGGTTTAATCCATCACCATTCTTTAGTTCACTCAGCCACCCCAGTTCAGACATGGCTATATGCAAAACAGTCTGACCCTGTGCCTTATGGGAACAGTCCAGCCCGAACTGCCAAGCTATGTCTTCCCTGGACCGGAAACAAGCATCCTGGGACCGGTTTCGGATTCATAATCCTCATCAGCCAGGCTATCTTGAATCCAGTGGCCAAGTGAACAAGGGACTCACGTCTGAGTATACCCTGCCACACTTAGGGCGAACAAAGCGATACAAAAGGGGATGATGGACGGAGCGTTTGAACAAATCAAACACTCACCCCCAGTCAACTGATCTGGGTTTAATCCATCACCATTCTTTAGTTCACTCAGCCACCCCAGTTCAGACATGGCTATATGCAAATCAGTCTGACCCTGTGCCTTATGGGAACAGTCCAGCCCGAACTGCCAAGCTATGTCTTCCCTGGACCGGAAACAAGCATCTTGGGACCAGTTTCGGATTTATAATCCTCATCAGCCAGGCTATCTTGAATCCAGTGGCCAAGTGAACAAGGGACTCACGTCTGAGTATACCCTGCCACACTTAGGGCGAACAAAGCGATACAAAAGGGGATGATGGACGGAGCGTTTGAACAAATCAAACACTCACCCCCAGTCAACTGATCTGGGTTTAATCCATCACCATTCTTTAGTTCACTCAGCCACCCCAGTTCAGACATGGCTATATGCAAATCAGTCTGACCCTGTGACTTATGGGAACAGTCCAGCCCGAACTGCCAAGCTATGGCTTCCCTGGACCGGAAACAAGCATCCTGGGACCGGTTTCGGATTCATAATCCTCATCAGCTAGGCTATCTTGAATCCAGTGGCCAAGTGAACAAGGGACTCACGTCTGAGTATACCCTGCCACACTTAGGGCGAACAAAGCGATACAAAAGGGGATGATGGACGGAGCGTTTGAACAAATCAAACACTCACCCCCAGTCAACTGATCTGGGTTTAATCCATCACCATTCTTTAGTTCACTCAGCCACCCCAGTTCAGACATGGCTATATGCAAATCAGTCTGACCCTGTGCCTTATGGGAACAGTCCAGCCCGAACTGCCAAGCTATGTCTTCCCTGGACCGGAAACAAGCATCCTGGGACCAGTTTCGGATTCATAATCCTCATCAGCCAGGCTATCTTGAATCCAGTGGCCAAGTGAACAAGGGACTCACGTCTGAGTATACCCTGCCACACTTAGGGCGAACAAAGCGATACAAAAGGGGATGATGGACGGAGCGTTTGAACAAATCAAGCACTCACCCCCAGTCAACTGATCTGGGTTTAATCCATCACCATTCTTTAGTTCACTCAGCCACCCCAGTTCAGACATGGCTATATGCAAATCAGTCTGACTCTGTGACTTATGGGAACAGTCCAGCCCGAACTGCCAAGCTATGGCTTCCCTGGACAGGAAACAAGCATCCTGGGACCGGTTTCGGATTCATAATCCTCATCAGCCAGGCTATCTTGAATCCAGTGGCCAAGTCAACAAGGGACTCACGTCTGAGTATACCCTGCCACACTTAGGGCGAACAAAGCGATACAAAAGGGGATGATGGACGGAGCGTTTGAACAAATCAAACACTCACCCCCAGTCAACTGATCTGGGTTTAATCCATCACCATTCTTTAGTTCACTCAGCCACCCCAGTTCAGACATGGCTATATGCAAATCAGTCTGACCCTGTGCCTTATGGGAACAGTCCAGCCCGAACTGCCAAGCTATGTCTTCCCTGGACCGGAAACAAGCATCCTGGGACCGGTTTCGGATTCATAATCCTCATCAGCCAGGCTATCTTGAATCCAGTGGCCAAGTGAACAAGGGACTCACGTCTGAGTATACCCTGCCACACTTAGGGCGAACAAAGCGATACAAAAGGGGATGATGGACGGAGCGTTTGAACAAATCAAACACTCACCCCCAGTCAACTGATCTGGGTTTAATCCATCACCATTCTTTAGTTCACTCAGCCACCCCAGTTCAGACATGGCTATATGCAAATCAGTCTGACCCTGTGCCTTATGGGAACAGTCCAGCCCGAACTGCCAAGCTATGTCTTCCCTGGACCGGAAACAAGCATCCTGGGACCGGTTTCGGATTCATAATCCTCATCAGCCAGGCTATCTTGAATCCAGTGGCCAAGTGAACAAGGGACTCACGTCTGAGTATACCCTGCCACACTTAGGGCGAACAAAGCGATACAAAAGGGGATGATGGACGGAGCGTTTGAACAAATCAAACACTCACCCCCAGTCAACTGATCTGGGTTTAATCCATCACCATTCTTTAGTTCACTCAGCCACCCCAGTTCAGACATGGCTATATGCAAATCAGTCTGACCCTGTCCCTTATGGGAACAGTCCAGCCCGAACTGCCAAGCTATGTCTTCCCTGGACCGGAAACAAGCATCCTGGGACCGGTTTCGGATTCATAATCCTCATCAGCCAGGCTATCTTGAATCCAGTGGCCAAGTGAACAAGGGACTCACGTCTGAGTATACCCTGCCACACTTAGGGCGAACAAAGCGATACAAAAGGGGATGATGGACGGAGCGTTTGAACAAATCAAACACTCACCCCCAGTCAACTGATCTGGGTTTAATCCATCACCATTCTTTAGTTCACTCAGCCACCCCAGTTCAGACATGGCTATATGCAAATCAGTCTGACCCTGTGCCTTATGGGAACAGTCCAGCCCGAACTGCCAAGCTATGTCTTCCCTGGACCGGAAACAAGCATCCTGGGACCGGTTTCGGATTCATAATCCTCATCAGCCAGGCTATCTTGAATCCGGTGGCCAAGTGAACAAGGGACTCACGTCTGAGTATACACTGTGGAAAATGACAATGTATATGTACATAAGCGGCGTTCATTTGTGTTCACCCTCGCCACTGTTGAAGGTAAAGCGAAAGTCACGAAACAGTGGCCCCGCCATCTTGTTCCCTTTTAGGCCCCATCACGAACATAGATAGTAGCCATCTTTGTGTCATGACCTCTCTGCCCATTGCCAATAGCCATCATCTCTCTCTCTCTCTCCCTCTCTCTCTCCAGCCTCGCAAGCACCCCGCGCCCCGACAGCCCCCGGTCTCTCCTGTTCGGGCCATAAACGCACCGCTAAACACAACCTTGTCTCCGTGCTGAACCCCTGCCCCCTCGCTCTTTCATCCTACTCATAGAACGGGCCCTTTTGGTAACCTCTTCCTCCCTGCCCGATTGCCCGGCCTGATCCCAGGCCATCACCTAGCCCAACAGATGCAGTTTATTGCTTCCTACAGTAGGACCTCGCCTCACATCAGAGGAGCGGTGATTAATCAAGGCCTTCACACCCCTAGATCTGACCGACACCCCTGCATTCCTCCCAGGAACACCCTTCCTCTCTTCTGATGACCCCCCCGGCTACACCTGGCCTCTCGACCCAGTCCCATATCATAAAACTAGGTCTCGTGGATGTACCCCTCCGGCCCCGCATAGCGAAACATGATCTTATCGCCTGCCCAACCTTAGATCTGACCACCCCCTCCTGCCCTCGTGTCCTGTTGGAATGTCCGGCTGCAGATTACAATCACATGTTACATTTGGGAGGGGAAAACAACATCAGAGCGGTCGGTATGGGAATGGGCCTGGAGCTGGGGTCCCAAACATGCCCTTTTTGTACTTCAAAGTGTCTTTATTGCAATAAGGAATGTTTGTACATCATAAACCTGTGTATAAAAGACGGAGCCATAGAGAAACTTGGGAGAGCACCTCGAGAAGATACCCTGTTGTCTTATTTGACGTGTTCTGTTCCGTCGGAAATAAACTCCTGTTTCCTGCCTTCCAGTCTCCAGCGCCTGCCTCTTTATTTGGGTAATCGTGAGTTGGGTGAGAAGCGGCTAACGCCGGGCAAACCTAGAAAAAGGGGTAAACGACCTGATCTGCCTGAACCCTTTTTCATCAATTGGCGCCCAACGTTGGGCCCATCAGCGACACGTGGATCCAGTGAGAGAGGTCCCAACGACAGAGTGAACGACTGCAACGATCGGGAAGAGCTCCTGCCCGATAGACCCTTGTCTGGCAGCCGATCATCCGAACTTCACTGGTTCCGAACAGACCTCTCTCGAGTGATCTACGGTCCTGACTGGGAACCATCAGGAGTGCCACAGCAATTATGGAGAATAGAGGACGATCGGGCGCTGGAAACGGAAGAGGAGAAACTGTCCATACGGTCCGGGTAAGGTCGTGTAAACACGACAAATTGCGAATCGATTGTTTGATTGTCATTGGAAAATACTAGTATTACGCATTTGATTGTTTTGTCCTGAGAGATTCTCTGTCTACAAACGGGGAAGGATAGGAGTATTCTCCCTTTGCAGATAGTGAAGGGTGGGTAGCGCAGGCTTTTGCCCCCGTTGTAACCCGTCGCGCCTACTTCCCTCTCCATTTGATTGATTGTTATCCAAGCATTTATTGTTTTGGAATTGGTTCTCTTTGGATCATTCTCTATTTGCAAACAAGCACAGAGTCGCCATACTCTGTTTAGTCTTTGCAGATAGTGAAGGATAGGTAACGCAGGCCTTTGCCCCCGTTGTAATCCGTCGTGCCTATTTTTATCCCCCACTGATTGATTGTTTGACCGAACATTGATCGTTCGGAATTGGTTCTCGGAAAGGATCTTCTCTGCCTACAAACAGAGAGGAACAGGAAGATCTCTCTCTTTGCAGATAGTGAAGGGTAGGTAGCGCAGGCTTTTGCCCCGGTTGTAACCCGTTGCGCCTATTGTATTCCTCATTTGAGTGATTGATTGTTTGTCCGAACTTGACTGTTTGGAATTGGTTCTCTCTTTGGGTATTCCCTATTTGCGAATACTGTAGAATAGAAATATTCTACCTAGTCTCCGCAAAGTAGTGAAGGATAGGTAGTGCTGACTTTTGTCCCAGTTGTAACCCGTCATGCCTATCTCCCCCCCATTGCTCAGTAGTTGGTTCAGCCCGGACCATTTATTAGAGGTAGACCATCTGGCTCCACCGGAGGACACCCCTAATAAAAAGGACATATATAAAGAAAATGCGGATTAGCCGCTGTATCGTGCTAGCAAATAAAAGAACATAAGAATCGTTAGGAAAAACAAAAGGAATCGAGTAAAATCAGTAGGCCACTGATGAGATCTCTTTTCAACCTCACTGAAACGGAAGCATTAGGAACAACCCCTCAGGAAATATGAAACTAGTGAGGAAAGCCGAACTCAACGCCATGATGACTGCGAGACAGCTCGGCTCCACCGACCACCCCGCCCAATTAACGACAAACCCTAGGCAAATATTATAAATATACAACACAATAGCAAAGTAACAGGTTAAAACGTTTTTATTTGAACAAAAATATATTAAACAACTATTTACACGGCAAACGGCTGGAACAACAAACCCACAATGCATTTCGCCGTCTGCTTGACGCCGTTCCTGTCCCTCCTTCCCCAAAGTAGCAATGCTGGGCTACCTTGGGCTACTTTCTAGTAGGTTTTTGGGCGTCAGAAAGTCTACAAAAGCCGTCGACGGCGGCCTGGGGTGGAGAACCATTACGCGAATAGTCCGGAGGCGACACCACGCGCCAAGGCCTGTCCCCAGGATGAACCAAGGGACCCGTTCCTGGGGCCGTGGCAAAGAGCGGCCGGCCACCGTCGGCCGGAGAAGGCATGGGCCCGACCCGGAATGTACTGGTCCTCCCATTCCCTTGTTCTCCCGGCGCCTTGCAGGCCACGGGGGGGGGATGTCTTGCATATGCCTCCGACCCCCCCCTCTTCTTCATCGCCTGGTCCGGCCATAACAAATGTCAGCGAGATGCCGTGGGGTGCACTGGGAGGGAGAGGCGGCGCGGACGAGCCTCTCCCGCCTCCCCAGGTGGAGGCCCCTCAGCGGCACCCCCAACGCTTCACGCACCCGGCAAAGGGTTCGTCCACTCTTGCGGTACAGGGACGCTCCAGGCATCCGGCAAAGGGTTCGTCCACTCTTGCGGTATAGAGACGCTCCACTCACCCAGCAGGGTCTCGTCCACTGTAGCGGTGCTACGAAACCTCGCCCAACAGGCTGGAGTCCGTCTGCTCATTTGACCCAGTGACTGTCGGTATCTGCAGAACTCCTAAAAATGGCGATTGACTCTGCAGGAATGAACCTGGCGTGCAAGGATGGCCTGGTCGCTGGCCAGCTAGAAAAACGAGTCCTCCGTTCAGAAACGTTCTCCTCAGCTTTGAAGATTCTACGAGAACTGCAGGGGCCCCAGGCCCCCGATGGGGAACGACTGCCATGATTGCCCACAGAACGACCAAGACGTAGCCACGAGACGTTGGCGCCCTCATACTGGCGCCAGCCTCAGTTTTTGAATGACCAAAAATACTGCAGACTACCGATTTGATCAGTTCCGGTGGAACATCAGTACGACCCGGTAGGAAAGATTGTTGCCCCTCCCTTTTCTTTGATTGATGGTTCATGTCACCGGTCCCTTCTGTTGCCCCTTAACAAAACTTCTGGACTGCCGAAAGAGGTTCTGGTCCGACCACGAGTTGGTGGAGACATTTTGACTATACTTGGACCCGCCTGACCCCACCCAAAATGGCGCCGGTACAAACGAAACTCGCAATTCCCCGTTGTGTTCCGGATGCTCAGACTTGATATCATGAGATATGTATGCAGTTTTGAAGCACATGGCGGGAGGGGATGAGTATTGCTTGAACATTCGAACAATGAATTTGATATTAAGTTCTGACGCATCATTGATTACAGTATTAGTGAAAGTTCGAATCTTTTTGACACTGATGGTACTTACCCCCAATGAATTTTCGATATGATTTTATTGCACTTATCGTACCTTGATGAAATAAAACAACCACCGACTCAGTTATGTTTTCCGCAGATAAATATGCCCTCATGTACAGTTCCAGTCTGCTCCGTGGCTGGCCCACGTGGTTGTAGGCCTGCATTTGTACGTCAACATTTTTTTAAATAAAGATTTTGTGACAAACAAATATAGTCGTAGCTTTTGGATTGGTAAGTTCGAATACATAGCCCTTGTTTCCGATCTACGTAAAATACAGGCGAAATAAAGCAAGTCGATTACTGAAAGGTTTAAAAGCAAAGTACCCAGAAATATTGAAAATGTGAATGATCCAAGTTTGTTGCGTGTGTTTTTTACTTTTGTGCAACATAAGGCCATCGATAAAGGTCCCGGTGTTCTGTTTTACTTTGTATGCCACATATCTCAGGGAAATTGTTTCAGATGCCCCTAAACCAGACCCGGTACCACTGTAGACCACCCCGACTCCTCGAAGAACACGAGTTCACCCCCACTTTACCCTGATTGCCCTTTTGTTTCGACCCCCCCCACACAAGATCCGCAATACCACACGTGGGCAATCTATGCAATGTGCAGTCCATAAATGATTATGCCTCCCGCACCACCAGTCCCTCTGGGCTTAAACCGCCGAGATGGAAGGGACTGCACCCCGCGGAGATAGGTCTAATACGTGGTAAGTAAAAGCCTTTTGGGTTTATGCGCGCGAATGTGTCTTAAAACGCTGCCCCCACCCCTTCTTTTTCCCCTTCTTTCTGCAGGTCACATCGGAACATCGACTAAAGTATGGAAAAGACCTAAGCAACGCGCCATGGTTCCGCGGGGACAAATGATACATTATCCATGGGGAATGCCCCTGAGGACATGACGATTTTGGGTGATATGAATGCACGCGTGTATGACCGGATGTGTATAACTCGACTGGATATACGTTGCACGACTTGAGTGATGATCGAACGACCGATGGAATGGGGAAAAAGGGGGGTATGAACATGGTGCCTATACACGACGAGCAAACATAGATATAACACTCCCTTACTTAGAAACGACCGTCTCTCTCTCTCTCTGAACCCAGCGACTGGAGGGGTGGCCTGAAGCAGAAACTTGGCGGGTTATTGCAGTATGACAAAAATATGACTCCAACCGGCCCCCGAATAATGCAACCAAGAATGACGTGCACCTACGAGTAGACTCTTACGCCATGAAACTCGAAGTTGCCCATTGTTCCCCCAACTAACACCCTCCGTTGCCTCAGCCTGGATACCCATTCGCTAAAAACGATTCAAAGATCCCACCGTAAGTACTAGCCCGACCAGGATAGTTCCCGAACAATTGACGAAAGTATAAGTATTTGCAACAGAGACCAACAGCAAAAGACAGCCAGGCGAATTAAATAGGAAACTAAGGATGTGCAGCATGCAGGAGGAAATATCTTTGGCCAAGTACTGTTCTATGTTTTGTCTTGAGTTCTGTATGTAAATACATGTACCCCCCCCCCGGAATTCATGTGTACGTAGTATATGGATTTACGTTGTCCCTCAGTCTGTGTTTCTATATAATATGACCCCTACTGTTTTGTGTTGTGTGCGCACCAAAATGGCCTATTATTGTACACGTTTCTCTCTCTCTTCCTTTCCCTTCATGTTGTACGTGTACCGAATAGTTCATTTAAAATGCGAACGACCCCTGCTCCCTCTTCCTTTGTGTGGTAATGTTGTGCCCCGCCGGCACGAGCCTAATTGGTTTTTCGAACACAAAGGTGATCGACAAATTGCCAGAAACTAAAACAATTGTAATTTGCCATGTTACTACCTCTCCTTTCTGTACAAATGATAGAACTCGAATTGGCTATAAAGGAAAGGACAGGTAAGACGACTGATGTCCCCCTAATCTGGCCCTTTTTATAGGAGGACTATACGTCAGTGGCCTTCTGCTCTCAGCTCGTTAGAAACACAATCTCCTATGCCCAGATTGCCCCACCCCTCCGCACCCAAGTACGGATGTCCAAAACGTCCCCGTTCCTCCCGCTTGACCCCAGCTCCGTAAACTCGAGGTATAACTGATGGCGCTGCTTAACTGTTGCTCCCCGAGAAAAGAGTGTTTAGCCTCTACCCCTCTCTCATGATGATAAAAGACTGCCAGGGCTAGGGTCAGAAAGCCACATGCGACATGAATGAACGCCAAATAGACTTAGTACAAACTCAGTAGACATGCCTGTATACATGCTCCACAGTGATAACTTCTGACCGTGACCGATGAAACGTACCCCCAGCTACCTAGATCTGGGACGGAATTGAAATGTATAAATGCCTTCTCTTGCCAGTTCGCTAAAACCTGTTTTGTACCCATTCAAGGATACACAGTCACCGGAGGAGAGGGGCTGGACGTGACGCACAGCCTGGCCACAGATCGTGAGGCACGTGTGACCTCGACCTAAGATGGAGCCGCAGAGCAACGGGACGCGGGACGATGCACCACTCTCAAACGCAGAAAACGAAGGAATGGAGGGCTGCCTTGAAGCCCTCTACTTGTTGACCCACGCGTGCCAGAAGTCCCCGCCCTTTGAGCCCGATTGATGGACCTGCCTGCGCATCACCCTTTTGCTCCCTTGGTCCGTCTCAAAGATCCGGTCCCACTCCGCCCTCTCCTCCCTCGATTATCCGACAAAACCCCTTCTATCCTTTCCACGTGGATTCTGACTCCGAGAAAGAAATGCAGGTGCCCAGCATAAGGCACCCTTAAGAGAGATTAGCTAGGAAACAGGACTGTGGCCTAACGGCAAAGGACAGATCACACCCTGCGACGTGTAAAGAAGGACCCGAGCTGGACCTATAGCTCCACCGCCGGTGCTCAACAGCGCCAACGGGAGAGAACGAACTACCAGAGCCTACCAGTGGTGACTCGCAATACTAAAAAGACACTGTGGCGAAGACCCCCCCACCCGTTTTTTTCGGAACTTTCGACGCCCCTTGACTAATTGCTTGTATTGGACTAAATTCCTCCCTCAACCACTTTTGCCTGTAAAATGTTTCATCGGTCACTTTTTAAGTACGACAAATGTAAATTTATATGTATTCCACCTCGTATGTCGCATCAACTGCACACGGTTATATGCAAGTCTACCAGTATTGACAAACGCTATTTCATTGACTACACACGACTATATGTACACCCCGTCAGTTATGATAAACACGGAAATGACCTATCTTATGTAAAAAGCGGCGACTGTGGAAAATGACAATGTATATGTACATAAGCGGCGTTCATTTGTGTTCACCCTCGCCACTGTTGAAGGTAAAGCGAAAGTCACGAAACAGTGGCCCCGCCATCTTGTTCCCTTTTAGGCCCCATCACGAACATAGATAGTAGCCATCTTTGTGTCATGACCTCTCTGCCCATTGCCAATAGCCATCATCTCTCTCTCTCTCTCTCTCTCTCCAGCCTCGCAAGCACCCCGCGCCCCGACAGCCCCCGGTCTCTCCTGTTCGGGCCATAAACGCACCGCTAAACACGACCTTGTCTCCGTGCTGAACCTTGCTGAACCGTGCTCATCCTACTCATAGAACGGGCCCTTTTGGTAACCCCTTCCTCCCTGCCCGATTGCCCGGCCTGATCCCAGGCCATCACCTAACCCAACAGATGCAGTTTATTGCTTCCTACAGTAGGACCTCGCCTCACATCAGAGGAGCGGTGATTAATCAAGGCCTTCACACCCCTAGATCTGACCGACACCCCTGCATTCCTCCCAGGAACACCCTTCCTCTCTTCTGATGACCCCCCCGGCTACACCTGGCCTCTCGACCCAGTCCCATATCATAAAACTAGGTCTCGTGGATGTACCTCTCCGGCCCCGCATAGCGAAACATGATCCTATCGCCTGCCCAACCTTAGATCTGACTACCCCCTCCTGCCCTCGTGTCCTGTTGGAATGTCCGGCTGCAGATTACAATCACATGTTACATTTGGGAGGGGAAAACAACATCAGAGCGGTCGGTATGGGAATGGGCCTGGAGCTGGGGTCCCAAACATGCCCTTTTTGTACTTCAAAGTGTCTTTATTGCAATAAGGAATGTTTGTACATCATAAACCTGTGTATAAAAGACGGAGCCGTAGAGAAACTTGGGAGAGCACCTCGAGAAGATACCCTGTTGTCTGATTTGACGTGTTCTGTTCCGTCGGAAATAAACTCCTGTTTCCTGCCTTCCAGTCTCCAGCGCCTGCCTCTTTATTTGGGTAATCGTGAGTTGGGTGAGAAGCGGCTAACGCCGGGCAAACCTAGAAAAAGGGGTAAACGACCTGATCTGCCTAAACCCTTTTTCATCAACCCTGCCACACTTAGGGCGAACAAAGCGATACAAAAGGGGATGATGGACGGAGCGTTTGAACAAATCAAACACTCACCCCCAGTCAACTGATCTGGGTTTAATCCATCACCATTCTTTAGTTCACTCAGCCACCCCAGTTCAAGTTCAAGTTCAAGTTTGGGCATTTGTATAGCGCACTACTCACCCAGAGGGTCTCAAGGCGCTTGGGGAAGGGGTTCATTATTTGTCGAATAGCCAGGTTTTAAGTTCTTTTCTGAAGGAGGTGTGGTTTTGAGTGAGGCGGAGGTGAGTGGGGAGTGAGTTCCAGGTCTTGGCAGCCAGAAAGGAGAAGGATCTGCCACCCATGGTGGATTTTCGGATGCGCGGGACTGTGGCGAGGGCTTGATTGGACGATCTTAGGTGGCAGGTGGGTTTGTAGAAGGACAGTCGAGTGCTGAGGCATTCGGGTCCTAGATTGTAGAGGGCCTTGTGTGCGTGGGTGAGAAGACGGAACGTAATTCTTTTGTTGACGGGAAGCCAGTGGAGGTCTTTTAGGTGTCCGGTGATGTGATCTTGGCGAGGGACGTCTAATATGAGTCTCGCTGATGCGTTTTGGATGCGTTGGAGTTTTTTCTGTAATTTTGCTGTGATTCCTGCGTATAATGTGTTACCATAATCCAGTCGACTTGAGACCAGTGCGTGGGTGACGGTCTTTCTTGTCTCGAGGGGGATCCAGCGGAAGATCTTTTTGAGAATGCGAAGTACGTTGAAGCAGGAGGATGAGACTGCGTTGACTTGTCTGGACATCGAGAGAGAGGAGTCTAGGATGAAGCCAAGGTTACGTGCGTGGTCTGTGGGAGTGGGTGCTGTGCCCAGGGCGGGAGGCCACCAGGAGTCGTCCCAGGCAGATGGGGAGGATCCTAGGATGAGCACCTCCGTTTTGTCTGAGTTGAGTTTTAGGCGGCTGTGTTTCATCCATTCGGCTACTTCTTTCATGCCTTCGTGCAGATTGGTTTTGGCGGTGTTGGGGTCTTTGGTGAGGGATAGGATCAGCTGGGTGTCGTCAGCGTAGGAGATGATGTTAAGGTTATGTTGACGCGCGATGGATGCGAGTGGGCTCATGTAGACGTTGAAGAGGGCGGGACTGAGTGAGGATCCTTGTGGGACTCCACAGATGACTTCAGTGGCCTCTGAGTTGAATGGGGGAAGTCGGACTCTCTGAGTTCTCCCAGCTAGGAATGAGGTGATCCAGTCCAAGGCTTTGCCTTGTATGCCGATGTTGCTGAGGCGTTGTATAAGGGTGCTGTGGCAGACTGTGTCGAAAGCGGCTGAGAGGTCGAGTAGAATGAGGGCCACGGTTTCTCCGTTGTCCAGTAGATTTCGGATGTCGTCTGTTGCTGCAATGAGGGCGGTTTCGGTGCTGTGTTTGGCCCGAAATCCGGACTGAGAGGGGTCAAGGGAGTTGTTGGATTCAAGGAAGGCGGCGAGCTGGCTGTTGACGGCTTTCTCAATGACTTTGGCCGGGAAAGGGAGGAGGGATATGGGTCGGTAGTTTTTAAGTTCAGAGGGGTCTGCTGTGGGTTTCTTCAGAAGGGCGCTGAGTTCGGCATGTTTCCAGCTTTCTGGGAAGGTGGCAGAGTTGAACGAGCAGTTGATGACATCACGGAGATGGGGTGCGATGATGGAGTCGGCTTTGTTGAAGATGTGGTGGGGGCAGGGGTCGGTTGGCGAGCTAGAGTGGATTGAGTTCATTAGTCGGATGGTGTCTTCAGAGGTGATTGGGTTCCAGGCGCTAAGGATGTTAGTTGGTGGAGTAGGATCTGCGGGGGGTGGGGAGTGTTGATCGCTGGGAATATTCTCGAAGCTGTTGTGGGTGTCTGCGATTTTGTTGTAGAAGAAGGAGGATAACGCATCGCAGAGGACTTGGGAGGGAGTGATGTCATTGGATGCTGCGGTGGGGTTGGTGAATTCTTTGACGATGTTGAAAAGTTCCTTGCTATTGTGAGTGTTGTTTTCGAGACGATCCTTGAATGCTGATTTCTTGGCTGAACGAATCAGTTGATGGTGTTTGCGGGTGGCTGCCTTGAGGGTGGTCATGTTGTCATTGGTTGGGTTTTTTCTCCATGTTTTCTCCAGGGTGCGGCATAGCTTCTTGGATTTTTTTAGGTCATCATTGAACCAGGGAGCCTTTTTGCTGGCTGATTTGATCTGGTGCTTTTTCAGGGGTGCTAATTCGTCAGCACTGTGGGTGATCCATTGTTTGAGATTGGTGGCCGCTTGGTTAGGGTCCAATGAGAGGGTGGGAGGGTTTTGGTTGAGTGAAGCGAGGAGTTGGTCGGAGGTGATTTTGTTCCAGTTTCTCCGAGGAATAGGTTGTGGGCGGTTGTGGGTCAGGGTAGTTTTGTAGCCGTAGTGTACACAGCTGTGGTCCGTCCAGTGGAGAGCTGTGGTGCGGTCGAAGGAGATGTGCTTGCTGGAGGTGAAGATAGGGTCGAGCGTGTGTCCGGCTATATGGGTGGGGGTATTTATTTATTTATTTATTTATTTAATTTGTATAGCGCGTTATAACCACCGGGGTCTCTAAGCGCTGATTGTCCAAATTACCTAGTGGGGCTCAGCATATTACTTGATCTTGGCAGTGCACCTAGTGGCTGCTCCATGCTTGTTTAAACAAAACAGTTTTTAACTTTTTTCTGAAGGTTAACAAATTGCGTTCCTTCCTTAGATCAGGGGGCAGTTTGTTCCACAGAGCTGGGAGTGTTTTAGAAAAAGCACGTCCCCCCACCGTAGCCAATTTAAACCGGGGTTGGGATAGGAGAGTAGCATCTGATGAACGTAAAGTCCTACTCGGCGTATAGAGGGATATTCGGGACTTCAAGTATTTTGGTGCATTCCCGTACAGCGCCTTATGCACTATACACAGTCCTTTGAATGCTACTCTCTGCCGAATTGGGAGCCAATGAAGCTCCTGCATCAGAGGGGACGAGTGGGTCATCCTGGGTTTCTTGTAAATCAGCCTGGCTGCGTCGTTCATAACCCCCTGTAGCTTATCCAGCAGCCGCTGGGGTAGCCCTATGTACAGAGAGTTTCCATAATCCAGCCTAGCCAAGATTATAGCTGAAACCACATGTTTCAGGGTGGAAAACGATAGCAGTGCCGATATTTTTCTCAATTGCCGCATTAAGCCAATACAGGTGCCTACTACAGTCGTGACCTGTTTTTCCATGGAAAGTTTTCCATCCATGTACAGACCCAGACTTTTAACTGCAACCGCTGGTTTCGGTGGTACACCCAGCTCTACAGGCCAGAATTTCTCGTTCCAGGGGTTGCCCGTGATGGAAATGGGCAACACTTCCGTCTTGTCCGGGTTAATTTTTAGGGTATCAACAAGTTGTTTGAGTCCGAGGTTGTTCAGGTTGTCCAGAAGGGTGGTGGTGTTGTTGTCGTGTTTGTTTTCAAGGTGGTAATTGAGGTCTACTAACAGAATGTAGTTCTCAGAGGCGAGGGCATGTGGGGTGATGAATTCTGTGATGTCATCGCTGAATTGAGTGCGGGTGCCTGGAGGCCTGTGAATGAGGGTGCCTCTTAGTGTGGTCCTAGGGTCGGTGTGGATTTGAAAGCGGAGGTGTTCGGCGGTTGTAAGATTGTCGTCGGAGCTAGTCGTGATTTTGATGGTGTTCCTATGAATGATGGCGATGCCTCCTCCTGTCTGAATGGTGCGGTCTTTACGGATAATCTTGTAAGAGTCCGGTATGGCTATGGCGATGTCGGGTGCTGAAGATGTGTTCATCCATGTTTCTGTGAGGAAGGCGATGTCCGGTGACGCAGTGTCGATTAGGTCCCAGAGTTCAATTGCGTGTCTGTGGACTGAGCGGGTGTTAAGTAGAATGCATTTCAGGCGGTCAGAGTCGGTGCTTTGTATGGAGGGAGTGGATTTGGAGTGGGTTCTGGAGCAGTTGAACGTGCAGGAGAGACAGGCGAAAGGGCCGTGGGTACGTCCCGGGATGGCAACGCAGCAATGAGGTGTGCGTCCGGGGTTGAGGGCGAGGAGAGTTGCGGCATCATAAGTGACTCTAGTGGGTTGGGTGAGGCGGGGACCAGGGTGTCTGGCGCTGGGCGCGGTCCAGGCGCGGACGGGCGTAGACGGGCTTACCTCTGGCGCACCTTCGGCGCAACTGGGGCGCGACCGCTGCGCGTGAACGCTGCGCGTAAATGCTTCTGTCATATATGGATAGTGGGAGGGGCGAGGGAGGATGATCTTGGAGGCGGGGAGCGGGGCGGAGAGCTGGTCTGGGGGTCGCCACAACAACAACAAGATGGCTGCAAGCCAATATGCGAGCGCGACGAGTTAGGGCACAGCACAGGCAGCAGAATTATTTTTTAAATACAAAACAAAGATCCTAGTCGGGGCTCTGGCACAAACAGCGCGAGCAGCGCCAAATAACCAAACTCCAGCGATTAGAGGCATAAGCAGCGCGAGCAGCGCTATGTAAACACAGTCCGGTAATCACAGGCACAGGCAGCGCGAGCAGCGCTAATTACATAAATCAGTGATTACTGTTCTGCAAATAAGGCACAGGCACAGGCGGTGTGAGCAGCGCTACGATACCAGCAGCAAGCAGCAAGGGGAGCGACCTCCTTCGGGGATCTCGGGACGGTCACAGCGCTACGAGTGCTAGGATGGGCAGGATATACACAGACATGGCTATATGCAAATCAGTCTGACCCTGTGCCTTATGGGGTGGCAGAGTGGGCTAAAGAACGGTGATGGATTAAACCCATATCTTTTGACTGGGTGTGAGTGTTTGATTGGTTCAGATGCTCCGTCCATCACCACCCCCTTTTGTACCACTTTTGGCCGCCATAAGTGTGGCAGGGTATGCTCAGACGTGAGTCCCTTGCTCACTTTGCCACTGGATTCAAGCAAGCCGGGCTGAAGACGGCTGGAATGCCAGAAACCGGTCCTCGGAAGCTTGTTTCCGGTCCAGGGAAGACATGGCTTGGCAGTTCGGGCTGGACTGTTCCCATGAGGCACAGGGTCAGACTGATTTGCATATAGCCATGTCTGAACTGGGGTGGCAGAGTGGGCTAAAGAACGGTGATGGATTAAACCCATATCTTTTGACTGGGTGTGAGTGTTTGATTGGTTCAGATGCTCTGTCCATCACCACTCCCTTTTGTACCGCTTTTGGCCGCCATAAGTGTGGCAGGGTATGCTCAGACGTGAGTCCCTTGCTCACTTTGCCACTGGATTCAAGCAAGCCGGGCTGAAGACGGCTGGAATGCCAGAAACCGGTCCTCGGAAGCTTGTTTCCGGTCCAGGGAAGACATGGCTTGGCAGTTCGGGCTGGACTGTTCCCATGAGGCACAGGGTCAGACTGATTTGCATATAGCCATGTCTGAACTGGGGTGGCAGAGTGGGCTAAAGAACGGTGATGGATTAAACCCATATCTTTTGACTGGGTGTGAGTGTTTGATTGGTTCAGATGCTCCGTCCATCACCACCCCCTTTTGTACCGCTTTTGGCCGCCATAAGTGTGGCAGGGTATGCTCAGACGTGAGTCCCTTGCTCACTTTGCCACTGGATTCAAGCAAGCCGGGCTGAAGACAGCTGGAATGCCAGAAACCAGTCCTCGGAAGCTTGTTTCCGGTCCAGGGAAGACATGGCTTGGCAGTTCGGGCTGGACTGTTCCCATGAGGCACAGGGTCAGACTGATTTGCATATAGCCATGTCTGAACTGGGGTGGCAGAGTGGGCTAAAGAACGGTGATGGATTAAACCCATATCTTTTGACTGGGTGTGAGTGTTTATTTGGTTCAGATGCTCCGTCCATCACCACCCCCTTTTGTACCGCTTTTGGCCGCCATAAGTGTGGCAGGGTATGCTCAGACGTGAGTCCCTTGCTCACTTTGCTACTGGTTTCAAGCAAGCCGGGCTGAAGATGGCTGGAATGCCAGAAACCGGTCCTCGGAAGCTTGTTTCCGGTCCAGGGAAGACATGGCTTGGCAGTTCGGGCTGGACTGTTTTCATAAGGCACAGGGTCAGACTGATTTGCATATAGCCATGTCTGAACTGGGGTGGCAGAGTGGGCTAAAGAACGGTGATGGATTAAACCCATATCTTTTGACTGGGTGTGAGTGTTTGATTGGTTCAGATGCTCCGTCCATCACCACCCCCTTTTGTACCGCTTTTGGCCGCCATAAGTGTGGCAGGGTATGCTCAGACGTGAGTCCCTTGCTCACTTTGCCACTGGATTCAAACAAGCCGGGCTGAAGACGGCTGGAATGCCAGAAACCGGTCCTCGGAAGCTTGTTTCCGGTCCAGGGAAGACATGGCTTGGCAGTTCGGGCTGGACTGTTCCCATGAGGCACAGGGTCAGACTGATTTGCATATAGCCATGTCTGAACTGGGGTGGCAGAGTGGGCTGAAGAACGGTGATGGATTAAACCCATATCTTTTGACTGGGTTTGAGTGTTTGATTGGTTCAGATGCTCCGTCCATCACCACCCCCTTTTGTTCAGATCACACTGCAACATGGAGACAGGTACATTACAAACCAGAGCAATGCCCTTATGACCAGAGATAAAGGTGACCGTCACTTTCTGCTATTGCTGGACCATTCAGTCTGACGCCATTAATCATGCCACCCTTATCTACTACTTGGGGTCTGTAAAGGGGTCAACAGCAATTGCTTTCAATGGTTTTTCTTCTCACTATCAAACTGACACCAGCTCATTCACACAGGCAGCTTCAGGTCAAAGAAGTTCCCTATCATCTGCTGAGTCCCACTGGGTTTCAACTTGTTTCTTGTCACCTTCAACCACTATATGGCGCATCCTAGGAGTCAAACAGTCAATGACACTATCCAAATTAATCATTACACTATTGACACACAATTCTGCTTGAAGGTCTCCTCTGCTATAGACATCATCGTCCTCCAACACAGCCTGAACATCAACCAGACATGGATGCCTAACACTTACCCGAAGCTCACCCTCACCAAAAAAGAATTTCTACTGTTCACCAAGCACAAGAAGCAACAACTAATCCCAACCTGGCTCAATGGATTCAAACACCAACGTTCATCTAATGTCAAGTCACTCAGAATACCTCTGGGCACTCTACTCACCCTAAAAGAACACACTGCACGAAAACCAATAAAGAATGGCAGTTCCTCTCTCTACTGCAAAAAAGTGAAATCATTCCTAACAAAAAACGACTTGAGGACTGCTACTCAAGCCCTTGTATGGTGGCAATGTACTGCTTCACAGTCTTCACACTGCCCCCCAGCCCCAATCCCTCACCCCCGCTCCCTTTTACAGGCATTCTGCATGCTGCAGAATGGCTCCTCAAGGGCCTGGAAAATATGACATTGTCCCCACCTTGATGAAACGTCATTGATTTCCCTTGCTTGCCTGCAATATCTTCAAAACCAGCAGCATTATCTACACAGCCATTACAATACGCACTCTTGCTTATCTGGCTGACAAGCACAGCCTGCGTTGGCTTTTGGCACTGTTGGCATTACACCATAAGGCGGTAGACTAAGAACTCCAGAAAAGAATTAAACAAGGAAAGAGGCACTCTCAGTTTGTGCCAGAGGATCTGGAGCAACATCCTTGTGTCCATCAGGACAATCACGACCCTGCTCCAGTTTTGGAAGGAGCTGAAGACACTGCTCTTTAAAGAACATTCACTCCAATCACTTATTGACTCTAGCTTTGTCTTTGGCCCTGTACAGCGGTCAGGTGTCTTTTTTTATCGAGGACCGCGCTATGCAAATACCATGTACATACACATGTATACGATGAAAAACAGTCTTTATTTTTCACTGCTGGTACAAGACTCTCAGTACAAGGGCCAAAGAATCCATGTACAGTAATCTTCATAAGTTCAAGTCTGGTCCCATACATGGCGGTCTACAACATCAAGCACTGTGGACCAAAGACAGTCAAACACAATAGTTGCTAAAAATGAGAAACATGTGGAAAACTCTTAGGGAGATTATAAAGGCATCTCAAAATCATGCAGTTTCTCTATTCCGGTAAAAAAAAAATATATACATTTGTCTATGACGTTTATCTACATAGACAGGATAAACATAAAACAGGTTTTTGAAAATCTATCTACAAACATTTTCAGTGTTATATTTCTTTAAAAAGTTCAATCATTATTCCAAGGTTCTCATGAAAGGCGCATAATAAACATAATCTCATCAAACCTCCATTAAAAATGGAACAAATCCAGTCCAGTGAAAAAAGAAAAGCAAATGTATTTCTAAATGATTTTAAAGAGATCTCCAAGGGCACTTCATATCTGTAATCAATGTTGATTTGGTGAAAGCACAGGAAGGTCACCATTATGCTAACTTGAACTGCCAAGTAGCAATCAAGTTTTTTCCCAATAGCTTTAATTTGAAAGTGAACCTTTTAAATTAAATACAAAGTACTGAGATGCACAATGCACTCTGTAATGTGAAGGTCAAAGGTAGTTGACAGAAAACGTTTGCAATAGCCTGCTGGTGTTTCTGTGCAATCACGTGTGCATCTATGCCCAGATACAGAAAAAGAAAAACCTTTAACCATTGAAGAAACAGGTGACTGGTCAGTTCCCACTCTAATAGTTAAGAACTGTCCTACTTCTACACACTGGATGCCAATTCATAAAATTAGTTTTGAAGATGTAAAGTAGTAATTCTGTAGTCTTAAATGCCTTCGTGAACTGGCTCCAAAACGTTAACATGGGAACAGAACGGAAATATTCAGGGTATATTCGTATCTGCAATCCCCGTTAATTAGTGGTCCCACTGGTCATTGTCAGTTTAATCCAGTGAAGTTTATTCATAAAGTCTCCAGATTAGTTCCCCCTCGTCATGTGCAAATATATCGAGCAACAGTGACATTTAAACCAAATAATATAACAGAAAATAAGCCAACCCATTCAGGGTATATTCATTTACAACTTGCCAATGAAAGGGTGCTGTGCCCTCTTTGAACTTTTACTAACAATGAAGGGGATGGGTAAAGCCTGATTTACAAGGAGCACGTCCGTACTACTACTTCCTGTACTCATAAGATCCTATTGTGAATTGGTCCTATCCTCTCTAGCATATTCCATAAGTAAAGAGAATGAACCAAACTACACGTTTTTAAGTTAGTTAAGTGTTTTCCAACATTACAAATGATTAAAATGCTCACTTCAAAATACATTGAGGTCCAGTTCCAGAAAATGTGTAAATCTTTGCATTACATTCAAGAATATTCAGAAACTTGGGTACCTAATCACAAATGCATTTTGGAGTACACAAAGTAGAAGTGCTGTATTACTTTTTTTTTTTTACAAACTCTTACATGTTCTGCCCCACCCTGGCAAAAATGAATGTATCCATTTCGTAGCACGAGTGTAAACGGATTCGACGTGGCCTTCATGGAAGTACCTCTCCATTGTGGGAAAAGACTTTCAAAATGTTTATGAAGTTCTGGGCAATCCCACCCTCCAGGAATGCCCAATGTTCCAGCCTTTAGCCAGAGAAGTACTCCAGTGCCCAATTCACAGAACTAAGCAACTGTCCACAGTTGTAAATCCAATCTGAGTGAACAAATGTGTAATGATCCAGAGTTCTGCGAATAAATGTCACAATATTTCGACTCATAGATCAAGTTTTTGTGAACGTAAGTTATATATATGTGCATAATTGTGACGTGTGCCGATTACCAATAAACCGAAACAAAAGGGAATGATGGACGGAGCGTTTGAGCAAATCAAACACTCACCCCCAGTCAACTGATCTGGGTTTAATCCATTGCCATTCTTTAGCTCACTCAGCCACCCCAGTTCAGACATGGCCATATGCAAATCAGTCTGACCCTGTGCCTCATGGGAACAGTCCAGCCCGAACTGCCAAGCCATGTCTTCTCTGGACTGGAAACAAGCATCCTGGGACCGGTTTCGAAATCATAATCCTCATCAGCCAGGCTATCTTGAATCCAGTAGCCAAGCGAGCAAGGGACTCACGTCTGAGCATACCCTGCCAACTTAGGGCGAACAAAGCGAAACAAAAGGGAATGATGGACGGAGCGTTTGAGCAAATCAAACACTCACCCCCAGTCAACTGATCTGGGTTTAATCCATCGCCATTCTTTAGCTCACTCAGCCACCCCAGTTCAGACATGGCCATATGCAAATCAGTCTGACCCTGTGCCTCATGGGAACAGTCCAGCCCGAACTGCCAAGCCATGTCTTCTCTGGACTGGAAACAAGCATCCTGGGACCGGTTTCGGATTCATAATCCTCATCAGCCAGGCTATCTTGAATCCAGTGGCCAAGCGAGCAAGGGACTCACGTCTGAGCATACCCTGCCAATTTAGGGCGAACAAAGCGAAACAAAAGGGAATGATGGACGGAGCGTTTGAGCAAATCAAACACTCACCCCCAGTCAACTGATCTGGGTTTAACCCATCGCCATTCTTTAGCTCACTCAGCCACCCCAGTTCAGACATGGCCATATGCAAATCAGTCTGACCCTGTGCCTCATGGGAACAGTCCAGCCCGAACTGCCAATCCATGTCTTCTCTGGACTGGAAACAAGCATCCTGGGACCGGTTTCGGATTCATAATCCTCATCAGCCAGGCTATCTTGAATCCAGTGGCCAAGTGAGCAAGGGACTCAAGAATGGTGATGGATTAAACCCAGATCAGTTGACTGGGGGTGAGTGTTTGATTTGTTCAAACGCTCCGTCCATCATCCCCTTTTGTATCGCTTTGTTCGCTCTAAGTGTGGCAGGGTATGCTCAGACGTGAGTCCCTTGTTCACTTGGCGACTGGATTCAAGATAGCCTGGCTGATGAGGATTATGAATCCGAAACCGGTCCCAGGATGCTTGTTTCCGGTCCAAGGAAGGCATGGCTTGGCAGTTCGGGCTGGACTGTTCCCATGAGGCACAGGGTCAGACTGATTTGCATATAGCCATGTCTGAACTGGGGTGGCTGAGTGGACTAAAGAATGGTGATGGATTAAACCCAGATCAGTTGACTGGGGGTGAGTGTTTGATTTGTTCAAACGCTCCGTCCATCATCCCCTTTTGTATCGATTACCAATAAACCAGCACACTGGTGCAGCTTTTGTCTTCCTAAGAACTCTGTGGGAGATGAGCAAGGACTTCTTTACAAACATATTTATTCTGGCCCTACATATCAGGGAAGCTTATTCATGGAACCACAAACAAGATAACAGTTGTTCATTGTCTCTATTGTCTGTAACTTCTACTGCCATAAACAGAGTTTGTGCGACCGAGAGCTTCAGTCTGACTGGCACTGGCGTAGCTAGGGGGGTGCGGTGGGGGCGGTCCGCCCCAGGCGGCACTATTTTCGGGGCGGCGGCCACGGGCACTGGTGGCCCGTTGCGGCGGCCTTTAATTTTATATGGGGACATTCATGACACTCATTACAGTAGTGTCAGTGTCCCCAAATAAATGATAAAGGCCGCCGCAACGGGCCACCAGTCCCGCGCGCGCGGCCCCATTTTAAGTGCACCACCACCTGCAGGTTCAAACTGCTGCCTGCAGCAGCGTAGGCACGCACGCACACCAGCCATCCCACCACCATCACCGAGAACAGGCGCATGACGTACAGAGCAGGCCGGTAAAGTTCCGTGGTGTGCAGACGATCGGTGAAAGGAAGCAGCGCCGGGGTTTAGTACAGAAAGGGAAAACGGTTCAGAATTCCTCTGCATGCAGTAAGTAGGAAGAGTGTTGCACACATGGGACTTTCTCTCCGCTCGGTGGGTTCCACTCCCTAAACGTATGGGATGATGCAGGTGGGGGGCACTGGAGGACGCCGCCACAGGCCCGTGTTTGTTGACAGAGCTGCAGTTGTTATTTTCCCCAAACCACGTTAACAAGGAGCTCTCATGAATACTGAGTCCATTTAACGTTTACCACGGCAGCCTGATTTACTCAGGGCGCTATCTGTTTTGGACAGGTTCTTTATTAAAAATGACTTGCCAATATCTGGTAATTTATTTGTGTATATTATACTGTGAAAGTCGGGAGTTTCTGGGCAATGTATGGGGCATAATTGTGGGCCATGCCGCAGCAAAACAAATGACCAAACCACGGAACATCTCATGGTCTTGGACTGCCGGCCACCTCCCCCCTTAAAACACTGACTGAATTACCCAATTCAACCAGTCAACACATGGGGGTCTTTGGAAGTCAAGGGGGGGTACAGGGCCCCCCCCCCTGGCCGTATTTATTAAAATATAAAACAAATCAAAAATTTTAATCAAATAAACATTTCTGACAATTATTAAAATGCACACTTTTCAGAAGATTAGATTGACATCCGTTTCGACATGGTATGATGGGCTAACCTTAACAAATAGCTATTACAGCGTGTTTCCTAACGTAATCTAATCATCCTGAAAATTAAACTGCATTCTAATAATTTTAATAAAGTCCTACGGCAAGGTCGCCAACCGGTGTCAGATCCTTTTACAGCTGCGCTCCCACGTTGGAGATGCGCATGCGCAACCCAGGGCACGTTACACCCACGTGCGCTCCCTGAACTCCATTTAACCATAACAGGAGGGCCCAGACACTCGCGCACCTTAGTGACGTCATAGTGTTGTGAGGGGTGGCTACCAGCCTGAGGAAAGCGTAGACTCCCTCCCCCGCACCCTTTAAAACGGGATATCATATCCTGCCCCTGAAGTTCTGAGAGAGACCAATGGCCCCTCCCGCGGGCGGCCCCTTTCGTGAATGGGTCCGCCCCCCCGTAAGGACCTTAAAATGCTGCTCACCGATTAATGACCTTACCGCCAGACACACATAATAAATACGACATTGCTATTCTAAATGGAAAAAAGGCCTAAGGAGAAAATTGTTAATACACAGCAAAGCACACAACGTATACATATACACATACTCCTGTAAGTGGAAAAAAGGCCTAAGGAGAAAATTTAGTTAAAATATCACGACACTGTACAAAATATCTACATCTGTTCTACCTTCCAGTAAACGGAAAATACAAGGCCTACTGGATCAAGCCCCCTAAACCTATAGTCCGGCACATTGACAAACCTGATACTTACCATTTGCCAGGCCCCAAGGACTGCTACCAAGGGATGGAGGGTGGGGAAAATTACACGGCCCCACGGTGGGGCGAGGAGCTAGCCTGGGAGCGTGGGCACAAAGAGGCCGCTTCCCGCGCTCCCCAGGCTTTTAACCCTTTCGCTGCCGCGACTCCGCCCCCTCGCCCCGGAAGCACACCAGTACTTCCGGGGCGAGGGCGCGGGGCAAGCGGCCCCGAAAGGGACGGGGTGTGGGAGGGGCCAGGCCCCGCCATGCTTGCGTGGGGGCCTATTGGCCCCCCCTTGTATCATGGTCTTGGACTGCCGGCCACCTCCCCCCTTAAAACACTGACTGAATTACCCAATTCAACCAGTCAACACATGGGGGTCTTTGGAAGTCAAGGGGGGGTACAGGGCCCCCCCCCTGGCCGTATTTATTAAAATATAAAACAAATCAAAAATTTTAATCAAATAAACATTTCTGACAATTATTAAAATGCACACTTTTCAGAAGATTAGATTGACATCCGTTTCGACATGGTATGATGGGCTAACCTTAACAAATAGCTAGTACAGCGTGTTTCCTAACGTAATCTAATCATCCTGAAAATTAAACTGCATTCTAATAATTTTAATAAAGTCCTACGGCAAGGTCGCCAACCGGTGTCAGATCCTTTTACAGCTGCGCTCCCACGTTGGAGATGCGCATGCGCAACCCAGGGCACGTTACACCCACGTGCGCTCCCTGAACTCCATTTAACCATAACAGGAGGGCCCAGACACTCGCGCACCTTAGTGACGTCATAGTGTTGTGAGGGGTGGCTACCAGCCTGAGGAAAGCGTAGACTCCCTCCCCCGCACCCTTTAAAACGGGATATCATATCCTGCCCCTGAAGTTCTGAGAGAGACCAATGGCCCCTCCCGCGGGCGGCCCCTTTCGTGAATGGGTCCGCCCCCCCGTAAGGACCTTAAAATGCTGCTCACCGATTAATGACCTTACCGCCACAGGCCAGGTAGTTAACCGACTATCTGGCCCCCCCCCCCAACCGCCTACACTGAAAGGTCATAACTTCCTAATCCAAAACCCTCTACCCCTGCTATTTTGTTCCCTACCCCTATGGCATCCCTGACTCTGTCCACTGGACCCCCCACCCTGTGAGTAGAGCCTCTAATAAACGTCAACTCCTCATTATCAGCCGACTGTTAATCTACTTGGTCCTGAGATGACCCCTTGTGGGATATTCTGTCATTAATGTGTATGAAATAGTTTCTCCAACCAAGTGTAGATCCTCTTTATCGAGTGATTCTTCACCGAGTGACTCCGTGCACTCGCCTAATTCCCCCCCCCTTTTTACGTGCAGCCGGGGGAAAACGCAGCCCCCCATGGTGCAATCTGGGTCCTATGATCGTTACCCCATGTCCTAAAATGAACGAGGGTGTGGGGGCACGCCTCTCGAGGGTCCCTGGAGATGCTGTGACCGGGGGTATCCTGGTACTCCCATTCTACTCTTCCCACTGGCCTACTGTACAGTCTGCTAACCATCCACACCTAGCCACTACGCTCTGGAAAGTGTTAAGTGTATGGTACTACTTTTACCATGGAAGTCCCCCACTTCCTGAACCGGGGAAATGAGGCGTTGCATAGGCCTATCATTCCTGTGGTTGCCGAAGCTAGGAATGCACACCCTTGTGTACTGTCCCATCTCTACCGTTGTCACTTACCATTTGGTGATCTATGCATATCATGCTGACACTGGTGGCCCTGCGTGCACAGGCGCCGTTACTGTAGGTATACATTTTTCCTGTTACGGCAAATACTGCCATTTTGTGAAACCACATCCTGCTACATTACTGCCGCCAGCCCAATATAAGGGCTTACACACCGAAACAATCAACTCTGTGTTGGCACCTCCTGCGTCTTTTGATCGCTCGCCCATCACACTTGCGTTGTTGTTTGCCATCCTCTACCTGACGTCAGCATCCCTTGGGCTGTCCACCTGTAGCAGCTGTTGTGATGCGGAGCACTCCAGATATCCACCATGGACCCGGCCATACATAAATGAAAAGGATAAACACAAACCATTAGTGTTTCTGGTGATAACTGCTGTACACGTGCTAATCTTACATTGCCATCCCTTGCCACGTTTGAGATACGATTAGCGTCAGATGCATACTCCTAAACACTTCCGACTAAGTGTTGAGCATAGCCTCAGTTTGTGTCCCCTGTAGCGTGACTGTATTAGTGTTACGAAGAGTGCCCTGTAAAATGGCCTTCATTAACAAACACTACCCAGTGTGCAGTGCAGTGACACAAAGCATGGAGTCCCCAGTGCATACCATAACGCCCTCATGACTCCCTAAGGATGATTAGGATATCAGTTAAAAAGGAACAGTCCGTTTGTATTGGCACCCACCCAATCACAACTTGATGAGATATACGTGTTCTAAGTATCGAACCCCTTGCGCCTGACTGTTGGCTTGGATCGTGGCTGACAGTGGTAACGCGTAATATAACTAAGGGGCAACCATAACCTATATATATTATTCTCATGATCCCAGACTGAGCATCATTTCCTTAACAAGTTGCAAGTAGCAGGTGGCCCTCCCGCTGCCACACATGATTGTCCAATCAATTCATAGTATACCGCCACCTATTGTAAATCATGATGCAACATTAGTTTCAACAGATCAGGGTCTAATGTGTTACCGTTCATCAACCCATTCTGCCTCCCCCAGTTCAGCCCTGTTCATCTGCAAATCTGTCTGACCCTCCTGCCCGTATAAGAGCACCAGCAGTATCAGAGATGGGATTTAGGCATGGTCACGACCTTCCTCTTTAGATCCACTCTACTATAGTGAGTTTTTTGCGTGCTCTATGTCCTCTGAGGAAATTACCTGAAACTAACGGGTCTACTATGGAATGGCAATTTCCTGGCTGACCTTTGGTACGGCTGACTTACTTAGGCAAAAACCAGGTGGGGAAGAATTAAGTGCCAAATGCTGTTAAGTCGACACGCAAGTGCATATAGGCCTAGGCAAGCACGTACGCAAGTGTAACTTGAATCAGCAAGCCCCCCGGTCACCCCGAACTAGTATTGTCGATTACGTAGACCACTCTGCCATGTTACCGTTGTAAGTAGCGGGCAGATACCCAGGTGAAGTGGAAACACATTAGGCAATAAAACAGGGGGGAAAAATTAAGTGCCACATGCTGTTAAGTAAACACGCAAGTGCACACAGGGGACCCAGAACTAGCATCGTCACTATTCCCGATAGATATATCCCTTACGTAGCCCCTTATCATGTTACCGTTGGTAGGTAGCATTACCTTGGTCCGAGGTCGTCAAATGTTTTCTACCACTGTAACCAGGCTTAAATCGCACTGTGCCTAGTAACTTGTGCTACACATTTCCTAGATCTGGCTAGGTCAAGGTTTAAAGCATTTAGCACCATCTACAGAGCATCTCAATGAAAAGGAGTACCACTATAAACCCACTGTAAGTAATTCAGACAAAACAGGGCTCCTCGCTCAGCGGTGGCACTTCAGATTCAAAATTTAGGTTTCCATAAGAAATCCACTGGAGGATTCACTCTCTTGGTCCGAATGGTAAAGCCCTGGAAGTCAATGCCACCTAAGTCTCGCTGCATTCAGTGATGCATAAAGTTCAGAAGAGAAGAGTTGGATGTTCATGAGACAACCATGTGACGCACCCACCACAGGAATGAGCAATAATTAAAACATCAATACCAGAGCCATCCTGAGCTCCGGGCCCGTCCCATCCGGCTAGTTCAATGTTTAAGGCCTTCTGAACCACCTACAAATCATCTCGAGGAGGAAAGGGGAACGCTACCTACAACGTATGCACTGCAGACAAAAGAGTGGCAACACCTCGGATTCCCACTCAAGTTTCTATAAGAAATCCACCTGAGGACTCCCTTTTAGGTCCCAATGGCCAAGCCCTGGCAGTCATAATCACCTAAGGTTCGTTGCATTCAGTAATGCATAAAGTTCAGAAGAGAAGAATTGGGTGTTCATCAGTTAACCATATGGCACACCCCCCCCTAGTCTTGAGCAACATTCGACCATCAATACCAGTTCAATGTATGTCATCTGCGTCAATCAGCGTGAACTAGCTGTAGGAAAAAGGTATAATGTGCAACGCAACCCCCCATAGGAATGAGCAATAATTCACATATCAGTACACGAGCCATCCTGAGCTCTGGGCCCGTCCCAACTAGTAGATGAAGAAAGAAAAAGCAAACACAGGGACTCGTTGCCTGTATGTGTGCTCACTTCACGTTAGGGGAGAAGTATTGGCATGACGTCATGGTCTATGAGCCTTCACCAGCTAACAACCTTTGAAAACCTTGTAGGTATGATGTTACTTGTTGTTGTATCATATATCTGGATGCAATGGCAGAACATCAAAAAACACAATTTAAGGCAGAACACCATGCTAAGCCCGGATGTTTGGCTTACGTAATTTTAAAAATGTAACATCGAAGTTCTTGGTGTCCCTACAGTCTGGAAAAACAGGGCACCTGTGATAAGGCTCAAAACAGAGCCCGCCAAAGACCAGTTTCGGGCATCCCCATGTGAAGAAAGCCCCCCTTTACTCATGCTAGCTACCCCTCCATCTAACTCGTCGGACCATCATGAAAATACAAATGATTCCGCACTTTTAAACTTGACCACTAGATGGTAACGCAGGCAGCTAGATATAGCTTCATGTATGCCATACAGAAACCCCATTCCAGACTTTCGTCCATGCAATCTCCATTCCTCTCCCCATACATGCACGTGTGCACACACATATATACTACACATATGCATCTAGACATAAACACACACCCTGTCCTTAGTCCCCACTGGACATGTACCCATGAAAAGAAAGAAAGGAGCTAACGAACCCTGGTGCAATGTTGTGTTCTGAGCTCGCTAAGCAATCATGGGAAGACTGGCACATGCCCCAAACAGTGCTGAGTTAAACCAAAAGGCTTTGAGAACCCACCCGTCCGTCTCCATAATATAGTGCAACCGCACACACAGAGCAGCACATTTAGAAGCCGTCCACTGCTAAACCTGCATCCCCTACATACAGTGTCCTGCCTCCATATCTATGCAAAATGTTCTATTGAGCAGACGATTGTTCATGAATCTCGCAAATTTGGAAGAAAGAGGGAAGTCGCTTAATACACAATATGTGATAACATCATCAAGCCTCCACAAACATTCAACAGCACCTCCAGACTATTGCGAATAAAAACCAGGACATTAAACAACCTGGAAAGCTGCTGTTTTGCATTATTGTCTGTACCTACAAACTGGACGAGTACATTCTACACGCCTCTTCCCACTGCGATACATAGACAGGTACAGAGATGTCTTCATATACACTATTCCAGATACAGGACAGATGTGCGCTCAGAAACACAGATACACTTACACACTCGTTCATGCAGTGTAGGTGGGTCAAATCACTACTCACTCATGGACAGTCACACTCTCTGTTCCCTGCTTACTGAACAAACAAGGCTGTCAGGTAACGTGCTTAGCATCACTCTCCTGAGAGTACATCTGAAATGGGACGTTATCTTTTCATGCCCCCACTCTACCTTAACGGCACCCTATTTACGACTACAGCAGCCAGCAGGTCTGCGATGATCTCACAGCTCTGAACAAGTTACCACTTTATTTCGTTGGGACAACGAACAGGTTCAATATCAAATCTTACATTCCTACATGAAATGATTAAACCCAACTCAGGATCCCTGCATACTGCAACCACGTAGTGCTCCCCTAAGTTACTGACCAGTAGGCAAACACGTGAACACCGTGTTCTACTATAAAGCGCAAAGATGCACGCAGAGCCATGCCAAAGTTACTAAAATTGAAACTAAAAATAGCCCAAGGGAAAACCTTAGCTCCAGGATTCGGCTATGTGTAGGGAAAATATCACTGGAATTGTTTTGAGCTCCAATTCCCCGAGATGGGCCTGCTGAGCACATGCTTCTAAATCAGGATATAAATAACTAAGGAAAGTGTGACACGGGCACGGCAGGATTTAACAAAGTGCTTTAAAACCAGCGTTATGAGAAAACATACTTGAATTGACAAAACAAAAACTTTGACTGCTCTCGTGAAACTGCAGTTAGAACTGAACTGGTTTGTCAACAGCGAGTACCACATCCTGACAAACATATCTAACAAAATATTGGACGAACATTGGTTCTTACAGGGAAAGACACAGTTTGCACCTACCACCTAAACTCTTGATTATCACAAAAATCATTCAACATTGCTGCACGCCAAATCCTTAACCAACAATTTCTAAACTGTGACATTGTTGTACGGCATCTGATGCCCTCTTTCCAACAAAAAAGGGGCATCTGTTCGTGAGCTCACTACCTGCATGAAATGACGAGTGTTCCCACACGCGTTGCTCCGCCTGGCCGGCCCCGCTCCAACGATGAAGCGACTCTGCCCCTGCTGCTCTACCGGTCTCTTAGCTTTTGAGCGGAACCACCGCCGCCAGGACAGCCAGGGCCAGACACGCACCGTCGCTGTGATGGATGGCTTCTTCCTCCTGCAGTCCGACAGGCATGTCCCCGTCCTCCCACGTGCATGCCCCAGCCCACCGCGAAACCGGCTGGCAGGCACCCGACGAACAGGAGAAATCAGCTGCTGCTCTCCCGGGCTCCGCATCTCCACTCCCGCCGATTGTGACCTACAAAACAAAGAAAAGAAAATTACACGGCCCCACGGTGGGGCGAGGAGCTAGCCTGGGAGCGCGGGCACAAAGAGGCCGCTTCCCGCGCTCCCCAGGCTTTTAACCCTTTCGCTGCCGCGACCCCGCCCCCTCGCCCCGGAAGCACACCAGTACTTCCGGGGCGAGGGCGCGGGGCAAGCGGCCCCGAAAGGGACGGGGTGTGGGAGGGGCCGGGCCCCGCCATGCTTGCGTGGGGGCCTATTGGCCCCCCCTTGTATTTCTTATGAGAAATTGCTGATTACCAAAAAGTAACTCCTTTAAATGCACTGAGTTTAGCATTAGGGGTGAACTGTGTGAATAAGAATGCTACTCTTTTGCCTGCTTTATATTGTATTCGGCTGTGGTCAATTCCTGCTGCAAAAGCATTTCAGAAAACTCTCAAAGACCTTCTGTCCAGTGATCAAGCCTCCACTTCCTTGGTTAGTCAACATTTGAAATATTTCCTTCGTCGTGGTATGATTAACATCAGTGCAAGCCCAATTGCTGTACCACCTCGTGTATCACGTTGGTGACTGGTTTTGAGAACTCACACTTTCTGAGATTATTAATGACATCTGCAGATTGCAGCTTGGTACAAGTAGTGTGATTTTTAAAACGATGCTGTGAAGAGAACTAAAACTGGTAAGGATGGTTCTGGCTCGGGATCATGTGTTGTTTGAAACTTATGCACAGTTTTTTCTTATTTTGCACAGACTCAGCTCAAGTGCATTGGAGCCCTGTACACAAGCACCAAAGCACATTACATAAGGCCAGGTTATTAATTTTTTTTGAGTTTTGAGGTATGGTGCTCGAAACTTGGTGCCCTAGTTCCATAGTCAGTAGCTCTGACAGTTAGGCCACATCTCCTCGCCACTTCTTCAGACGTTCTTTCCGGTAGGTTATACGAAGGCAAAAGGGCTAGTTGGGTCTATCCGCTCAGGTTAGAGGAAAATATGTTTCATTATACTGTCCCTTACACTTAAAACCTAGATGTTATTAGATAAATCCCTATGCAAGAGATTAAACATTCCAGAAACGTTTTAAGGCATAGGCACACTGGGATCTGGCCCAGGGCCCCAGCCTCTCACAGGGCCTCCTGAAAGAGCCAGCTCCATTGTGCAGTGAGTCTTGCTCTGATGACCTTGAATAATTCTTAAATTGTTTTACATAACGTTTTCTTTTCATTTATTTTGCAGATAAAATGTTTATATTTTTCAACACCATCCAACATCCATAAACAAAGTTTCTTTTAGATCAAAACAGAACCTCAAATATGAAAAATGGGCGGGGGTCACGAAGATTATTTGCAATAATATTAGTGCTTTGCTATGCTATTATAATATTGAAAAAACAGGTCACTGTCCCTAATCAGAATGTGCTTAGAGAATGGGTAGTCTAGCACTTATTAGAGAATATATAACAAAAAAAACATCAATGGTGGTCACCTGGACTCCTGAATATCAAATGACATTGCAAAATTAAGAGTGTGATTGCACATATCAGAACTAAAAGCTCCAGGTTACTGCCAGGATGCTATTGTGCAGATGCATGAATTTATAGAAGCTTCTAGAACAAGTGGTACGACTCCCATGCACAATGAAATGTTCTTGTCTGAAGGCAAGTTACCCGACCTCTCGTAAGACAGTATGGCTACACTTCCTGCTTATCAGTATCTTCTGATAGGTCTACGCTGTTGTGTGTATATATAGTGAATGTGTGCATATATAGTGAGTGTGTGCAAGCGCTCGCATCCGTGAAAACACTATTTCCTCAAACAACTGAATTATATAAAACACTTTAAACATAGGTATTTGGCAACCTCTAGAACAGCCTATAATTAAACTGTGTTTATTGTGCTGCTACCTGTAGTAAGGTGCACCACTACAGTGGCTGAAGTTTAAAAGCTATGAATCTCAGGGCCCTTGTTGGCAAGGTTGTGGAGCTTTTTGACCCCTTTGTGCTGAATTTAGTTCTAAGGGCACACAGTGAGTCATTCCCTGTGAATAATTAATTTGCTATTTTTGAAAGATAAAGAAACACAGGCTTCGAAACTGTTAAGTTGGTTTTAGGTCCCCAGAGCACATCACGTTTGTGCGCGTCTCCACTAGTTTAATGGGGGGACCACGATGTTTGGTCGTTTGATGTTAGCTGTAGATGATGGATCTCCAAACAGTGTCATGTATGTGCATGTTTGCATTGTGCTGAGGGGATTACCAGATAATCATTCACGCAGCTCTCTGATGGATGTCACATGCAGTTTTTCTGAGTCCCCAGATAGATCATGCAGTCTGTGTGTTCCTCTTTGTACTGCCGGTCACCGGTGTATTCAACTGTGTAGCCTTGGACCGTGTCATGTATGTGCATGTAACTTTCATGTCGAGGTACCTATTAGCGGCGATACTACATGTCTCTTGGACCTCTTTCAAGTTCTCGCCGTCCTTTTTCCCATCTCCTCTCTCTCTCCCCCCAGGGGCGGCAATCTGAGGTATAGCCCCGGGCGCCACAAGCTCTAGCTACGCCCCTGCTGACTGGAATTCCAGGGTTTGTGAATAGAGTTGTCTTTATACTGTTATGGTAACATGTGTCACAACAATGAAACCTTTACATATCAAACCATTGAGAGAAATGTTCCTGAACTTCTCCCCTCCTCTCCAAATGTTTCAGGCGTAAAACCGAGCTAAGGAGAATTGACAGGTGTACTATTTGCTCATTGCTAAAGCCATTAGTAAAGTGCTTAGTTCATCTTCTAGCTATGTTTCGCTGCTTTTATAATTGACAATGTTTTAAGGCTGTGTCAAGTAGTGTAAAATGTAAAAAGATAGATTTTGGTACATCTTGAAATATTAAAATAGCATATAATTGTTTAACTGGTACTGGTTGCAAAACACTGGTAGATTTCTGTATTTCTGGGGGCCAGATTCATTGGTGTGGCTTCTTCATGTAGTGACTTTGGGTTACTCGGGCATTTCATGAGTAATCAAGAAGTAATACAGGGTTACTTCTAATTGCTCCTGGAATTCAAGAGAACCACAAGAGTAGGTCAGAGCAAATTCTATGTGAATTGGGCCCCTGCGGCCACATGCATCAATCTTCCCGTTTGCGAATTCTTAATTGCGAAAATTAAGGAATTGCAATTAAGAATTCGCAAACGGCTATGCATTAAGAAATCGCATTTTTTTTTGCGATTTCTTAATTTTCCTTAATTGCGATTCAGAATTTGCGAATCACAATTATGGAATCCCTTTTCATTGATTCCTATGGGCCTAGAGGCCCATAGGAATAAATGTGAAGGCATTCTCATTTTGCGATTCGCAATTAAGGAATCGCAAAATGAGAATGCAATTTCAAGGGTGCAGGTGGGGGTCCAAAGGACCCCCCCTTCACCCCTGAAATGTACCTTTAAGTACTTTTTACACACACACATGCCCCAAGGGCATGTGTGTGTGTAAAATGAAACTTTCAAAAATGCACTTTTGTGCATTTTTGAAAGTTTTCGCAAATTACCATGAAGTTTAACTTCATGTTAATTTACCACTTCCTATTTGCGATTTAGCAATTGAAAAATATTCATGCATTGCATTTAAGAAATCGCAAAATTGCGATTTCTTAAATGCAATCGCAATCTAAGAAATCGCAAATAAATAGCGATTTCTTAAATTGCGAAAAAGCTTAATTACATCCCAAAGCAATGAATTGCATTCGCAAACGGCCGAATTTTTCGATTCTCACCGTTTGCGAATGCAATTCAGTTTGATGCATGTGGGCACTAGTGTTTTACGTGGGCCATATATACTGGCGGATAGACTGTTTGCGCTCTTGGGACAATTTCTTGGTGTTTTTTAAATCCGCGGTATCTGGGGTCATGAGGTCTGTGGTAGTAGGAAGTATGTGTTAGTGGGCCTCAGTATTATTAGCAGTGGTGGCTCCTCCGCTAATTCGAAGGACCATCGCCCCACTGCTTTTTTTGCAGTGAAACACAGAGAAAATAAATGATAATAACTCTGGTCATGCGTCCTCCCACCTCCCAACCCCACACCCCTACCTCCGATCTGTGCTGGCCGCACCTGATTTTGGCAGGCAGTGCCACACAACTTCTAGGGAGGTATTATTTCTGCCCCTACGACAGCACTTAAGAACACATCATGTACTGAATATACTTCTATATCAATACTAATAAAAAACATATGTATCTGCTACCCTTCGCCTTTTCAGTTGCTGAATTCGGACACTGTGTTTGTTGTGGCCTGTCATTTTCAGCCTTCCTTCTTGTTGATACTGTGTGGATCTATGCTCTTCATGATACCAGTACCAATCTTAATCTTTTGTTTCTAGTTTCTCCTTGATGGTCCACAAGAATACCTTGTGCCCTTCCACTACCACCCTTCTCGGCCTCATTACCCTGACTTGGAGTGGGCACAGGGATAGGCTTTTTGTATTTGCACGGGACTTAGATGAAGATCATGAAACAGTAGCACATTCTGGTATTTAATCCTTTTCAAACTGTGATATCAGCTGGTAGCAGAGGTGCACATATTCCAATCCTATCATCAAATCTGTCCTGTCACTAGTCTCAGGAGTGTCAGTGTCATTTCATTGTGATTGTGTTCTGGCATCCACAACTCGAGCTTCTCTGAAGTTCCTACATATTCCTTAATCTTGACCAGTGACAAACAAATAATCTGGGGATATTAAAATCATAACCTTCACCGGACCTGTTGAAATCGCTCCAAATCTTTGAAAAATTCTTGGTAAGGGAAATCTAGACACTGCTACTTCACTTAAAGACCCAATTTATGTCAATGTCTAAACAGGTAGTTTTTAATTTAAGAATAAACATAGACATAAGAAATGGAATCAACAAGCCAGCTGAGGGGCCAGCCTCACAGTAACAAGGTGTATCCACGTTACCCCGAACTCTTCTTTTCAGTTCAATGAGTGAAGACAACATGCCATTACAATTTAGTTTTTTGTTAATTTGACAGAGTGTGTTAAATGCTTGGTTCTGGGGATGAGGGGTTGAGAAATGTTTAAATTATGGTTTTTAGACTCTGCAAGGAATGGCAAAGATGGGAAGGATACCTGAATGGGTGAGTGTAGGAGCACACCAAAGGTTAATAAGATAACCACATCAAGAAGACAGCTGAAGCTCCACAGTAAGTATGTCCATAATACAAAAAACACATTAATCACTTAAAATATTAGAGGAATGGAATGACAATTAAAAGAGGCATAAGTACACCCCATCTCTATCTTCCCACATCTTGGCAAGATGCTACAATCTCTGGTGAACCAATAGAACACCAGCTCTGTGTAACAGAACAAGATTCTGCACACTACCCAGTCGGTCTTTTATGCTGGTTTCAGCACAGAATTAGCCTTTCTGAGAGTCACTGAATATATCAGGGGCAACCTCTACTCAGAGCAAAAGGTGGTGGTCATCTTATTAGATTGTTCTGCCACCTTTGATGCCGTGTCACACAAGATCCTTTTACAAAGGCTGGAGCAAGTGGAAATTATGGGGCACACTTTGGAATGGCTCCGCTCCTATCTAGCAGACAGACAAAAAGTGGTCTTCGTTTCCCCCATTACCTCCCAGTCTAGAGTCATAAGCTGGGATGTTCGTCAGGGTCCCTCGTTAAATCTAACTCTTTTTAACATCTATCAGGCCCCAGTAGCTTTAGTTGCTCAAAGTTGTGGTATGAACATCCTCTCTTAGATGACACACAACTAATGTTATTCTTCCATGTGCTCAATGAAACTGTAACTGGGGACTTTCAGGGCTCTCCTACATCCATAGCACAATAGATGCATAACAGCTGTTTACAAATCAATCTGAACAAAATTGAAATGTTTATGTTTGGCTCTTTGCCCTTCCTGATGCAGTATGTCTCTGGCCTTCTGACTTAGGGCCAGCTCCCACCCCTTCCACAGTTGTCAGGAATCTAGGGGGCCTGATGGGGACCTGATGGACACTGCACTCTCCTTCAAAACCCTCATCAAGGCAACTGCAGCTACCTGCTTCTGTTTGAAATACCTTCCCCATAGACACTGGCAGGGGGATTGTACATGCACTAAACACCTCCAGGTTGGATTATGCCAATGTACTTTATCTAGATGCCCCACAGAATCTCCTGTCTCAAATGCAGCGTTTACAAAATGCCGCAGTCAGGCTTATTTTGAATATTCCCAAATGTCATTCTACCAGACAAGAAATCAAAGAACCACATTAGCTACTGCTATTCTAGGATTCAATTCATACCTACATTCCCAGCTACCTACATTCAAGACAAGCTTAAACACTACTGTCCTGTAAGGGCACTCCACTCTTCTAACCACAACCTACTATGCATCCCCAAATTTAGCAAAACTAGATCTGGAGGAATGTGAATTTAATCTGCTCACCCTCTAGTAGTTTGAGGGATTAATTTAAGAGCTAATGTGTAAAGTTTGTGTACAAAACTTAGTAACACAGTGAAAACACCACAAAAAGACCACACCAGTTTAGAAAACAGCTTATATTTCTATGAATCATTTACTCTGGTTATACTTATACCAGAGTAAATGATATTGTAGTGCCTAAAAGCTTAAAGCACCAACCGGGGCTATCTGATCGCGCTAGACCAGGGTAAATCCAAAGGTTCAGGCTGCTCGCAATGGAGAATTGGTTGGATACAGGGACCAGCCTTGGCCCGTGGAACACTACCTTAGATGCATAGTCAACAGCAGGGATGAAGGCAGCAAAAGGCGACGTTTCATCATCAAAGCACAGGATTGAAGGTGATACTGTGGCGCTGCGCTACACAAAGTCGGAGATTACGTCGGAAACTAGAGATGATGCGCCACCCAGTCAATGATATGGAGTCTGTGGTCCTCCCAGCAGTGGTGATTATTATTATTATTATTATTATTGCATTTGTTCAGCGCACAGCTACCCGAAGGTTTCCCGGCAGTGATGCATCAGCATCGCGGGGGATGCACCACTTCAGATCGGCGCAATGGCATTGATGAATGGGTTCTGGTTGTAGCAGCACTATATAGCAACTTCCAAAGGCCCAGGACCGGATTGACACCACTCGACAGGTGAGGACTTGCAGCAAGCAAAGTCCAGGTGCTGTTGCAGGATGAGTTGGTCTTTGATGTCCATGAGACTTAGAACAGGAGGCAAGCCAGCATGCCCATGGAGTCACTCTGGATTCAAGTAAGATGAGTCCAGTCCTTCCTCAATAGGGAATAGGGTAGCAGGCAGCAGGGCAGCAAAGCAGAAAGGCAATTCTTCCAGAGGAGCAGTCCAACAGAGTGCCAGTCCTTGTAGCAGCACAGCAGCCCTTCCTCCTGACAGAGTTCTTCACAGGTCCAATAGTGTCTAAAGAGGTAGGGTCAGAGAACCAGTAATTATAGCCAGTTGTTCCTTTGAAGTGGGGTGACTTAAAGAGGGGTTTTAAAGCGCACGGAGTTGTTCTCTACCAGCTCTGGCTCCAGACTCATTGCAGGGGGTATGCAGCTCTTTGTGTGGAGATAGGACACAGCTTATCAAGATGTGTCGACTCCTCCCTCTCATCCTGCCCAGAATGACCCATCAAGATGTGGATGGCCCATCAGTTACACCTAAGCTCCTTTTGTGTGTCACTGTCTAGAGGGAATGAACAATGACCAGTTGTCGCCCACCTCAGACGTGTATTGGAGACAGTCTGCAGACAAAGGGCTAAGAGCAGAAAAAATGCCATCTTCCTAAAGGTGTTATTTTTAAAAAGGTAAAAGATAAATTCGACTTTACCAGTAAAGAGGATTGATCATAATTGTTCCAATGATATGAAACATAACAGATCTACTACTTTTCAATCAGGAATTACAGCTTATAAAGTGTAATACGAAATTCCCCATGTTAAACAATGGGAGGTGTAGGCCTCACAGTAGTGAAAAACGAATTTGGTTGTTTTACACTACCAGGACATGCAAAACGTAAAAGTACATGTCCTACCTTTTGATTACACATCACCCTGCCCTATGGGCTACCTAGAGCCCACCTTTGTGGAGATATATATAATAAAAAGGAGGTTTAAGGCTTGGCAAGGGGCATTTTTAATGCCAAGTTGACATGGCAATGTAACTGTACACACAGGCTGTGCAGTGGCAGGCTTGAGGCATGGTTAACTTTCCTCATGGGTAAATTCCGGGGCTAATGGCCTGCTCGCATCCACCACAATGTGCCTGACGAATCCAAATCTATTGCTTCTTCCTCATATCACCCCAACAAGAAAATGTGGGGCTACTGTTTTTGTTTTTACTGTTCCTAATTATATCCGTAACCATACATTTGTGTCCCCTTTTATCTCTATTCTCCTCAGCAACCCTACCCCGAGCCAAAATTTGTATGTTTCTGTACTTGAAACTGTTTTGTTTTGCTTACCGTGTAACCGTGTAAAGTGCTCTGATACCCTCACGGATCAGGTTCGCGCTCTATAAAACATTATAATAAAATAAATAAATAAAAATAGTAACACAATCAGTACTGCAGACTCAATAATAGCATTTATTTTACAGACCCGCGGTGCACATAGTGCACTTTATTAGGGACTGACAAGTAAACTAAATATGTAATATGGATATGAGTCAATGTTACCATACAGAGAGCATGCACTTTAGAACTGGTTAGCAGTGGTAAAATGCTCTGAGACCTAAAGTCAAGAAAAACAAAGTCAGAAAAAGAGTAGGAGGAAGGCAATTGGTTTGTGATGACCATTCAGAGAGGGCCATTTTCCAACAGGGGGGGTAGGGTAAAACCCTACTCAAGCAACAAACACAATCCTTGTCAGGGTCAACCACAAAAAGACACTAAATTAACCTGTGCTTAACCCTCTGGTAGCTTGGCACAAAACCAGTTAGACTTAACTTAGCGGCAATGTGCAAAGTATTTATGCAGCACTCCATCAGTAATAAAGTGAAAACACAACACAAAAAAAGCTGACACCAATCTAGAAAACTAGAGTAAGCTTTAATACATAAAATGATACCAGAACAATAAAAATCCAAGGAGTAGAACTGGAGATGGGCCAAATCAAAGTGTCAGAAACAAGTAACGCCAAAAAGCACAAAGAGAAAAATGGGGTTATCTAGGCACGTCAGATCAAGTCACAAGTTTAAGCCATTCACAATGGAACATGGGCTAGGTACAGGACCAAGTTGCAAGGTCCTGTGTCAAGATGAATCACGCTGTGTCGGTTCATACGAGGCCATCAATCAGGAACTGCGAGGTCATGTGACGCAAGTTTCTTTGTCACACTGCATTGAGTTGCGATGCTCTACATTGGTTCTGAGGGATTCCACAGTTGGGCCAAGAAGAGTACAATCTGATGCCATCCAAAGGTCCAGGACCCTTGGGGCACCTCTTGAGGATCAGAACTCACTCCAGCAGAGGCCAGCCGCAAGGCACAGGCAGGTCCAGTTGAATCTCGACAGCTGGGTAGATGCAAGACAGGTCTCTGTAGCTTGTTATGTCCCTGTGGCTCAAAACAGGAGGCCAGTCAGCTAGCCCTTGAAGTCACACTTGTGGTTCTGTCTGCCATTGGAATAGTATGTCAGCATTTAGGTAGGGGTAGGAATTGTAGGTGACATAATTAAGGTCCGCCTGACTTTAAACAGGACGATGGATGGACAGTTTGAAATGAGAGGGTATTTTTTGCTGTTGCGATGGCGTACCCTGCCAGCCGAACTCTAAATCAGGACTAAGTTAAGAGAAATATTAGGCACCCCAATAAATGAGGTTAGAGTAAAGGAAGTCATCAAAGAAATAGTCAGGGATAAACTCCAGGAACTGATGGGCATCCATCTGAGTTTTACCGAGCTACTGAAGCAGACACTTTAGCACGCCAAATGGTTAGGATCTTTGCAACAGTGTTAGAAAATGGAAGTCCACCAATGACCTTATGGACAGAGCCTCCTACGGACCTCAATCAAGGTTGAATTAGGACTATACAATTTAAGCAAAGTCATAGTGAGACAACTCAATACATCCCTTATAAATTAACAGAACAAAAACACCCCCAGCTCACCAGAAGGCTGTTCAGAAGGAATTTAGATAAAATATTGAGTTCAAAAAGTCAGGAGACAGAAATATTGGAAAATAAATATTGGGATACATAAATATTGTGATGTCAAGAATGTAAAGTTTTTGGGTATGTAATATCGTTTTTAAGAATACTGTCATTTTGAATGTTGTTTTCACTCATATACTAGTTAATAATATTGATTTTGTAATTTTTTTATTGTGTTTAAGTTAATTTATTAATTGTATGTGTTACTGTTGTTTGTATAATTGTTATTCATTTTTAAAAATATAGGACCTGATTACAATGAGGGTGAGACCGCCACCGACAGCTTGTCGGCAGTGGTCTCACCGCCATCGCAGCATGTTTTCCGCCTGCCATCTTACAATGGCGGGCGGATGGATGGCGGTCGGAAAGCCCGACTGCCACACACATCGGAGGCAGCCATAATCACTACAATGGTGGCGGTGCCAGGCACCGCCGTAGGGATTATGATGTCCCTTCATGCCAGCCATTTCATGACGATTTACCCTCCATGAAAAGACTGGTGGGAAGGGACACTGGAGCCCGTAGAGGGATCCCCTTCCTCCCTGGCCCTTAGTTTTGGGTGTTCCCTACATATTCGTGCACCATGTGACAGGCATCGCATGGTGCCTGCACGTAGTGCAGGGATATGTGTTATGTCTATATTTTGTACTGCGGCGTATGCCACCGCCTTGGAGCACGTCGCATTGTAATTGCATTGCCTGGACCACCAACAGTAAATCCGGCGGTCCCGTTTTTTGATAGGGTGGCGGGCGGACGTAAGCCCGCCTGCCATCCTAATCAGCCCCATAGTTTGTAATTTTAAGTTATTTAGAATGTTTTATTTAATTGTTAATAGTAATTTATAGTGTTGAAGCAAGTTGTTGGGTTTGTAAGGGGAAGTTAATTTAGTAATAATAGATTAACCAGACCCTCTAGGATTTTGCGATTTCGCGGTTAGCCGCAAAATCGGTACTTTTGTAAAAATGCAGCGATTTTTACAAAAGTGCCCGCGAAATCGGCACTTTTGTAGAAATCGTGGCATTTTTACAAAAGCTAATCCATGCCGCTATATCGTGGTGGGTCTGATTATACACCGGACCGATTAACGAGGTGGGGTGCAAATGTAAATTCGGATAAAATCAGATGCCTTAAGTGTAGATACCAATCTGCTGCTATCTTACACATGCTGTATACCTGCCCATTGTATATTGGGAGGAAGTGGCACGGATAGCCTCGGCAGGGTTAGGAAAGGAGCTACGGAAGTGATATTAGGATACATAATTGAGTTTGACGTTGGTTGAGGAAATTGTTTTCTGTACTTATTGTATCTGCCAGGCTTTGCATAGCCAGGTCTTGAGTTTCAGTAATTGTTCCAGGGGTTATTGATTGGTGGGCAATGATACCGCAAATATATGATCTAGAGCTGGCTCAGGAGGCTCGACAGAATGTGGGCATGGTTCAGGTGAGAGTCCAGTGCTTAACAAGGTAATTAATTACCAAATGTGAATGTACTGTTTCCTTTTTTTTCTCTTGCAATCGCCTCTCCCTTTCTTTTTGCAACTTAAACACTTTTATGTATTTGGCATAGTGTACCCATTGCTTATCAAAGGGTTGTATGGCTTGATCATTACTGATTCAATAAACAATTAAAATGAAATACATTCATAAAAGGGGCTTTTGGTCAGCAGGCTTCATCTATTGATCTTTTAAATTGTCATTCACATTTTATTTCCACCACAGTTTACCACATGGGGTCATGGGTCAACCCACTTTACTCATTGGCACAGTGCCGGGCTTAGTGCTATCCCTTGCACCCGGACGCCGCAACTTTGCCGCCATCACTGGGGACGCCAGGGAACTACATCCCCCAGCAGCCCACGCGGCAATCTCACCGCACATTGCGAGAGCGAGCACCGGGAGGTGCTCAAAAGGGGCCGTGGGCTCCCGCAGTGCGGGAGCCCGTTTTCTTTGTCACCACTAGGATTTGAATACTGCTGCCAAAAACCTACCTGCTGCCCAGGGATATCTCGGACTGCTGCCGGACTTGCCACGAGGAGCTCAGTGCCGGGCTTAGTGCTATCCTTTGCACCCGGACGCCACAACTTCGCCACCATTACTTGGGTCTCCAGGGAACTACATCCCCCAGCAGCCCACGTGGCAATCTCGCCGCACATCGCGAGCGCGAGCACCGATAGGTGCTCAAAAGGGGCCCAGGGCTCCCGCTGCGTGGAAGGCTGTTTTCTTTGTCGCCACTAGGATTTGAATACTGCTGCCAAAAACCTACCTGCTGCCCAGGGCTATCTCGGACTGCTGCCGGCCCTGTCACGAGGAACTCAGTGCCGGGCTTAGTGCTATCCCTTGCACCCGGACACCGCAACTTTGCCGCCATTACTGGGGACTCCAGGGAACTACATCCCCCAGCAACCCACGCGGCAATCTCGCCGCACATCGCGAGAGCGAGCACCTGGAGGTGCTCAAAAGGGGGCCAGGGCTTCCGCAGCGCTACCCGGGCTGTCTGTGCCCGTCAAAGACCGGATAAAGCCGGGCCAGGCCCACCCTCTTGGCCCCAACTTGTAAAAACCTGCTGTGAAACAAACTTTGACTGGACTATTGTGTAGCTGCTCCATTATGAGGGTTGTTTGCTGAATTGTTCTGTGGGCTATATATTTATTTAGTGGTGCCTCTGTTACATCCCAGGGGGGCCAGGTATTATACGAGTGTTGGGGTGCTTTTAGTGGGTGCCGGGTAAAAACTGTGAGTGCTCATTATGGGGAGAAGGAAGGCTCTTGCCTGTCAGGAGGAGACGCGGGTTGCCACTAGTGCCAATGTCACAACCATGGACGATTTTTTGATAAGAGCCGCTTCTGTGATTGATAGGGATATTGAACTGGTTAACAGGTGTTTGTCCAGATCCCCCGTAAGAGGTGCAATATTGCAGATGGGTGGGACTAACTCAGTAATCAGGCAAACTGTTACCGACCCATTGAGTCCCCTATTATCTTCTGGACTGGGTGATAACTCCCAGTTCAATGGAGACGCATCTCTTCTGCAGGGTTCCCCCCATCACAGAGTAGTCTCTCTAACTGTAATCATAGTGAATAAGGTGAGCGGGGGTCTAGAACCGCCGTTGGAATCGGTGGAGCCTGATGGCAATGTGGACCAGGTGTCCCGGTTAGCCCCCTGTAATGCGGGCCCAATAGGAAATATTAATGAGGTCCCTAGGCCAAGCGGGAGCATTAAAAGGAAGTCTAAACCAATAGTCAGGCAGGTAAAATAATCAAACCGAATGCACCCCTAAATCTGTAACCAAAAATAAGGTAGCTGCCGGTCAACTGGAAAAAACAGTCAACCAGGACACGCTGGAAGCATTCAAATCCATCATGAGTTGCATGCTGGGTGAAAAGCTGAGTCCCATTGTGGGAAAATTGGACCTTATTGAGAAAACTCCGGCAGACTTAAATAAGTTATCACTGATTACACTTACACCTATTCCTAACTCTGTACTTACGATTACAAATGTAGTCACCACGACATCATGACTTATCCCTCCACCCCCAGCAGTGGCAGCCCACCAACCTCCACCCAGCACCCAGATATGTAGTGTAAATGTGGCTGCAAAAGATCTAGGCAGGGATGCTAATGGTGTGAGCAAGGGACCTGAAAGTATTAGGGCCCAATTAAACATCGGGCAGGGCCAGGCTCCACAGAGGATAGGAAGAACATTAGCTGACCACCAGGGACCCCGGATTTCTGCCCCCACTCCTGGAACTCAGAATCCAGCAGTGGTTGACCTCCCACCACAATCTACGCCCCTGTTAGTAATTCTGACAAATGTCCCACCACTTCACCATGGATCTCAGGAAAATTTTCTCCAACTTAGAAATAAGGTGACCCATTGGTTATCTCGTAATACATCATTGGGACCCCTGGTAGAACGTAACATCTTAATGGTGCGTCGAGTTGGGTGGATAAGGGAGTTCGCGGAAAAACGTAGGGGGTGATTGTATTATTGTGAATTTTAATTGTAGCTGATAGAGCGCGCGAGGCCACCCGACCAATAGTTTCGCCGTTTCCGGCTTCAGGGCCCATATACTTTTCAAATCACCATATACATCGATCAGGTGACTTCACGAGCTCTATCAAGTTGGTGTGTGTGTGTTCCCTGCTACCAATTTTCGGTGCACCCGACTTACCATCCACCGATGCGGGTGCCTAATGACCACAATGAATCAGGGAGCTAGCTGTAAAGGAAAGGCAGCAAAATACAAACCCAACCAATAACATTCAAATACTGTTTAAATGACCACGGACAACTGGAAGTTTTAAAATGTTTATCTAAAGTTCAATATTTTCTTGCATGAGATACAGTAAAATAAGGCAATCAATAACCAAGATAACGTAAATCACATAGGCAGAAAGAAATAATGACAGAGTAATCATCAAAGTATTAATAAAATGTAACGAGAAAAGATACTATGCAAGTCAGTATTATCTAAACAGGGATAGACTAAGTGTGTGTTACTGTAGAAGAGCTTATAATGAATAACACGCTTCACTTAAGGTGAAGGGGCCTTTGAACAATCTAGGCAACGAAGTTCTAGACCATATCAGAAAATGACACACTGCTATGCAAAATATAATTTCTAACAATTGAGAAGACATAGGAATAACTTTGCAAAATTATAAATGACTGTTCAATAGTTGCGGAAAGGCATGGAAATATAACATATGCAATGTTGAACTTTATTTAAGCAAAAGTTAGAAATTCAGAAGGTGCAAGAATTTCAAGAGGTTCAGAGTAATATTTACCTAGAAAAAGGTGTGGAAACCAAACCCTGGCCACGGGTCAGTTAAGGACAGGAAACCCTCAAGGAAGGATACCCCTCAAAGGACAGCAGGTGCAGAATGGACACCCAGGACAGGACAGGATACCCTCGGAAAAAGGAATCAGGACAGGACCCTCAGGACAGGACAGCAAACCCTCAGGACAGGACCCTCTTCAGGACAGGACCGGAACCCACAGTTCGGAAGCAACGCCTGCGCTCCACCCGCTCTGCAGCTATCGATCAGGACCCCGATTGGGTCAGCGAACTCCCAGTTAAGTGCTTGCCAGCACTTTAAGGTTCAGTAGAACCTTAGTCTATGGTCAAATTCGGACAGAGTGCTCCGCAGCGCTCTGTATCTTCAGTCACCTATTGAGTGCGTTGGGTCAGTGACAGGTCAGCTAAACCAGACAAGTCGGACGGTTCACTAGGTGAACCCAGGGTAGATATACAGTTTGGGGACAGTGTACCACCCCCCAATGTTGCAAAGTGTCAGAATCCCTCAATTTCAATTGGTCCTAAGGTAGGGTTTGGGTAACACACCAATCACAATACGCGAATTGAAGCCTTCATTAACATATTTGGGTACCGCCTAGCAGATTTGGGGTTCCCATGAGCTAACAGTAGCGCAACATTACAATGTATCACATAAGGAGCCACATTCGCTGTTCTCGCAGGGCAGAGGTGACTTTCTCAGGAGCATCTCGCCCATCACTGCCAGCTGGCTATGTTCCATCAGCCAAGGTCCCTTGTGCTGCCGAATGTCGCACAGGCGCAGAAGGGACCTCCAATATGGCTCTCCTTTCACTCAGACCCCCATTTCCCGCGGTACATGAAAAGTAAGCGAAAACAAATTAATACATAATAATGTCATTATGAAAAACACATCACAGGGTTGGTACTTTTAACTCATCATCAAGAAATAAACTTATGCAATTAAATGTTAGCTACATTGAGACGGACACAAGAGCAGTGGCACGAGCAGTACCACATGATAAGCACAGCTATGAATTACGCATGCGCATAACTTTCCCTCCACTTCTGCAGACGCGTCAGGACACGTGAGTGTGGCTGACGCATGCGCAGTAACTAAAATACAAGCGACGGCCATTTTTAAAAGGACACGGATTAATTCATTAGAAATACACATAGGCAAGCTTCGGGAACTTTACTTAAGCTAAATATAAACGTTAGTAAAACATACACGGGTTACCTTATTACACATAAATGAGGTTCTTGATTTCGGCAAGCCGCAAAATATGCAAAGCTTTGCTTCATCAATCCCCTCTTTGATGATATCTACTATCATCACAAATTATACTGGAACCAGATGCCAACTTTCTTTCACACTTTATAAAGTTCTATTTCTTCCAGCAACCGTTCTAGCTTTTCTCTTTCAGTTTTAGCAGGGTGAGAAGTCTTCACCTTTTTGTATATCTGATCATTCACTTCCTCTAATTCAATCTCATCCACACTTCGTTTCACTCCTCTTGCATTAACCTCGTGCTTTTTGGTGCGCTTGCGGTATTTACAGCATAAGAAAATGGAAAGTATAATAAGACCTATAATACCAATTGGCATCAGAATTTTGAATAATAAGCTTTTACCTATGCTAGCAAGCCAATGACCTACATTTGAGAGACCATCTACCAGTCTCTTCCAGGCACTATCAACCTCGAGTGGTTTGAGTTCCTTTGCCAAATTAGTAATGTTTTTCACATATCTTTTGATCTGTACACTTTTGTCCGGAATATAAGTGCAACAATGTTGCGCCTTCAACATCCGGCAGACTCCGCCCTCTTTCGCTAATAAGGTGTCAAGAGCAAGTCGATTTTGTAAAACCATTGATCTGATCGCAACCATTTCGGTATTGACCAGCAGAAATCCATGAGCTGTTTCAGTAGACAGCACATCTACTATAGTAGACAATTTGCAAATTCTGTGAGTGTTCAGAACCACTCCCACTCCAGGTATCAGTGCACTGAAAATACTACCCATAATTTCACCTATACTTTCTCTTTTACTACGCACTAAGCCGTTAGTATCTTCATTGCTTCCAGCTTTTCCATTCACATGGTATATTTTCGGGAAAACAATGCCAAAGTAGCAGCTCCCATACCAGTGATCCGGCAATTTGAAATAAGCCTTGTCCCCACAAATGTAATAAATTCCAGGAAACACAGGCTCTGACCCATTTTTGAAACCCCAACCTCCAATTACCTTGTAATTATGTTCGCATTCACTGGAACCAATGAAAACATTATTATAATAGCTAGTCTTCTCGCGGTGAAGACATAGCTTGCCTTTCTTTTCAAAATCCAGCAACAGAGCAGGACCCGCTCCACCAGATGAGGTGCCTTCCATGTTTTCTGCCCACTTTGGCTTTTTCTGACTTTCGTCATTAGCCTTCTTCTGAATTTTAATTCTCCTTTTCTCTGCCATGTTCAGGAACATCTTTTCCTGCTCACGCAAAGAACAAGTCAAGTTATCTCTGTGTGCGTCTGCTATGTCAATGTTCCCTATAGTCAGAAAGTAGTCTCCCATATATCTTATGGTGTCAGTTTTGGTATGTACAGGATTCAAGTTCCCACGTATAGGAAGTTCAGAAAAGATCACGTCATTGTTAGAGTAATAATACTGTAACGGTCCCCTTTTGTAAAATAAACTAGCTAAAATGCTACAGGAAATTCCATATGTTAATGGCAGATGATGGTATGTCACGCCTTCAGCCACCGAAGTAGGTAGCTTCATGCAGACATAGCAATCTTCAATTTCCATAGTCTCTACATAATGTATTAACAAGTTTGCGAAAACATTTAAATGTGTCCTGTTCTTCATGCCATGATAATGTAGTCCTTTCTCATCTGATGCTTCTAAGTCTCGTTTAGTTTGTCTCAATGCTCTCTCATGTCTTTCTACACTCTGTGTTGTCAGCTCCTCATTGTCAGTATTTACAACTTCAGTAGGGACAATGTTAGTATCTTTACTTACAGCAAAGGGAATGAAAATTGTTAATCCTATCCAGATAACTATCAGTACTACTACACTACATATACACACCTTGCAACACGTCTTAAAACGGCTGCAACTAGGTCTACCATTCACTGTTGAATCAGACATTTTAGCTCAGTAGGAGTGTTCTCACCCCTCTTTTTTACTTTTTACACAACTAGCTTACTTTGTGCAAATTCACGGTGGCTCGTCTTCCTCTTCAGCTGAGTACTCTGGGACAGGTTCTCCGTCGCTCACGTCAGTTATATCAAGATCTTCAAGTTCTTCCAAAACCAGTGTCCATTCAGGAGACTTGTACTTTTTGTTTTGTCTTTTTATTCGCTCACTCCTTCTTTTGGAAGTGTCTTCTTCTTGCTCTGCTATTCGAGCACTTCTTCTTGCTTCTGCACGTTTTTCTTCCACTGTCTTTATCCTTAGTCTCAGTCTTTTTACGAACCTAGGCTCAAGGTTGTTTCTTTTCTTTAGTCTCTTAGTCGGTACTTGGACTTCACTTTCTTTTCTTCTTCTCTTGTTCTCTTTATCTTGTGGTAATTCTTCTCCACTTTCTTCTCCTACTTCCCTTATCTGACTAGTTCCAGGGCTAGCATCAAATTCTTCTGCCTGGTTGCTAATCTGGCCTTGTTCAGGAATATTTTGTTTTTGGCTTTCGATTGTCTCTGTTTCTGTTTCTGTTTCTGTTTCCTGAACCCGTTCTTCTAACCCTATCTGATCCTGTTCAAGCACTTCGATCTCTTGATTTTCTTCTGCTCGAACTATTACTCTATGTCTAGTCTGTCCCTTATCCACATCAGGAGTTAATGGAGGAGTATCAAACACTTGTTCAGTATCTTGCACGTGTTCAGTATCGGGCACTTGTTCAGTCTTATTCACTTGTTCTGTATCAATCACGTGCTCTGTCCCTGTCTGACCTTCTCCTTCCTCAGTTTTGATGTGAATCTCAAGATTCTGAGGTTCTTCGCCTGTGCCTTGCTTTTCCTGACTAGTCCACTCTCTACCTTCACTAAGTCGTTCTCTTGTTCTGATAGGATCTTCGGTCAGATCAATCATCGGTATCCATTCTTCTGGCCATATGCTTGGCAGCTCGTCTTCAGTTACTCCTGGCTCAGTTTCCTGGACCTCTTCAGCAGGCTGGTTTCTTGGCAGTTCGCAGTCAACTACTCCTGGGCCAACGTCTGCTGTTCCTGCAACCTGACTGGTGCTGGGCTGCTCGTTGTCAGTTGCTACTGGTCTGGCTCCTTCAGGGTCCTCTGCTGGTTGCCCTGGTTCTTCAAATCCTTTGTCTGGCAATACCTTCTGAGTGTGTCCGGCGTGGATCCACTGGGGAACACCTGCGACTTTCACTGCAGTGGTTGTCACCAAGATTACTTGGCGTTTCTTTCCCCACCTTGGTGCCAGACAGCTTGATCGAGTGTGCTTCTTTATTTTGACCCAGTCTCCTGGAACCAAGTTGTGGAGAGGAGTCGTTGGATTAAGGATGCCGTCGTCTCCAATCTGGCGAGAGATAGAACGCACTTGGTCACCCAATCTTCTGCAGTATTCAAGCACCAAATCATCAGTAATACTCAACAGTTTGCTTCCTGGCACCCATGCTTGTCTCATCACTCTTCCCATAATGATTTCATGGGGACTTAGGCCTGTCTTGCGGTCTGGAACACTTCTCAGTCCCATCAGGACCAGGGGCAGGGCCTTCACCCAGGTCATGCCAGTAGCATCTGTCAGTTTTGCTAGTCTGTTTTTGATAGTTCCATTTACTTGTTCCACTATTCCAGAAGCCTCTGGGTGGTATGCACAATGGAGTTTCTGCCTTATTCCAAAGGCCTTACAAAGTTCAGCCAGTATGTCATTCTGGAAATGTCCACCCTTATCTGATTCAATAATGCATGGTATTCCGAACCTAGGTATCAGTTCTTTTAGTAAACACTTCGCTACTGTCAGTGCGTCACTTTGAGGAGTAGGGTAAGCTTCTACCCATTTTGAAAATACGCAAACAATGACAAGGACATATCGTTTCCCTTCACAACGGGGCATGGTGATGAAATCAACCTGTATCTTTATAAAGGGACCCCCTGATCTCCCAATCTTGCTCAGCTCAACCATTGTCCTTTTGCCTGGGTTCATCTGTTGACATGACAGGCACCTCTGGCAGAGGGACTCTGCTACCTTCCTGAATTTCTTGCTGTACCAAGTCTGTTGAAATACCAGAATCATGGCATCCCTACCAATGTGTGATCCTTCATGTATTAATCTTGCCATTGTGCCAAGCAAGTGTCGGGGTAACACAGGCATACCAGTTGGGCCCAAAATCACACCATCCACACGTCTCGGTCTACAGCCATCCTCCTTCCATTTCTCTCTTTCTTGCCAAGGAGCCGACTCCTGCCACTCTCTCACCTCATCCCATGTAGGCACTTCCTCAAACACCTGAAGCTGGCAGCTGGTTCCTGGCCCCCCTCGTTTTGGATTTACAATATACCGATCTTTGGCACACCATTGAGCCACTCGATCAGCATAATCGTTTCCCAGAGATACTCTGTCCATGCTCCTTTGATGAGCAGTACATTTTACCACTGCCAGTTCTTTGGGTAACTGGATGGCCTCTAAAAGGTCATGAACAACTTTTGCATTCCGAATGGGAGTACCTGAGGAAGTCATGAATTCCCTTTGCAGCCATAATTGGCCAAAGTCATGCACAACGCCATAACAGTACTGACTGTCAGTATACACTGTTATGCGTAAGTCCTTCCCAATTTTGCAAGCCATTATCATGGCTATCAATTCGGCTACTTGTGCAGACTTGATGTTATATAGGTAACCTGCTTGTTCAATTTTTGTGAAAGACACTACTGCATAAGCAGCACTCAAGCCTCCTAATTCATGTCTTAGACAGGACCCATCCACAAATAGTTCTTTATCATGCTCAGGCAATGGTACTTCCTTTATGTCAGGGCGTGGCTTGGTACTGAACTCTGTCAGATCAATACAATCATGTTCATCATCATCCCCACCTTCCATTTCCAAGGGGTCGGGGAGTAAGGTGGCAGGGTTCAGAATACCGCACCTAACAATGCTCACATTTGCTGCACCCACAAGAATCCTCTCGTATTTAGTCAGCCGACTAGGGGTGAGATACTGTGTTTTAGTTCTGGTCAATAGAATTACCACTCCATGTGAAACATACACGGTCACAGGATGTCCCATGACAATGGACTCACTCTGTTCCAAACTTGCACAGGTAGCAGCTACTGCTTTCAGACAGCCTGGTAACCCAGCAGCTACTGGGTCCAGTGTGGCAGAGAAATAGGCCACAGGCCTTCTGGTCGTGCCATGTTCTTGAGTCAGGACAGACAATGCGCAATTATCGCGAGTGTCACAGAAAAGGGCAAACTCTTTGGAATAATCTGGCATTCCCAACGCAGGAGCTGTACACAGACAGTTTTTCAATCTTGTGAAAGCCATTAGACTTTCATCGTCCCACTGTACAACATCTGGCATTCCTCTCGTGGTCATTTTTATCAAGGGCCTGGCTAAGGCTGCAAATCCCAGAATCCACTGCCTGCAGTACCCTAATACCCCCAGGAACATTCTGACATCCTTTTGAGTACGGGGCAACTGCATCTTTTGAATTATTCTCACTCTTTCTGAAGTGACTTTTCTGACACCCTTTTCTATCTGGTGTCCTAGATATTTCACTGATTTTGCACAGAACTGTAGTTTGTCAGGGGCCACTTTATGCCCTTTCTCACACAGGTGATTTAGGAGGGCAATGGTGTCAACTACACAGTCCCGGTGACTTTTAGACGCCAGTAGAAGGTCGTCTATGTACTGGACTAACACAGAGTTCCCAGGTAAGATCAAAGTCTCTAGACATTTTTTCAAGATCTGATTAAAGATAGAGGGGCTCTCTGTATACCCTTGAGGGACCCGGTTCCAACAATACACGTGACCCTCGAAGGCAAATGAGAAAAGAAATTTGCTGTCGGGGTGCAGGGGTATCGAAAAGAATGCATGACACAAATCAATCACAGTGAACCACTCAGCATCCCAAGGAATCTGGTACAGAATTACTGCAGGGTTCGGGACAATAGGGCAGCAAGGAACTACAATTTTGTTAACCTTTCTCAGGTCCTGCACTACCCTATACTTGCCACTAGGCTTTTTGATGCCCATAATCGGTGAGTTGCATGGGCTGCTCATCACTTCCTGTATGATGTTTCCTTCCAATAGTTTTTGTATTTCCAGAGTGACACCTGCTTTCACTTCAGCATTCATTCGGTAGGGCCTAGTGTTAGGATATACTGCATTGTCCTTGATGGCTATTTGTATGGGGTCCACATCTTTCATCAACCCCACATCCTTTCCAGTGAAATCCCACACCTCTGGCTTTACGGCTTCCTGTAGTTCTTGGGGCAAGTCCTGCAGGGTCAATCTTTTAATTTCTGAGTCAGGTCTAAGCAACAATAATTTATAAATGCCGTCTTCATCTGGGGTCTGTATTTCAACACCTTTTGGTGTGCAAAAGATGGTACAGTTCATTTTGCACAGCAAATCACGTCCCAGTAAATTTACTGGACTGGTGTCACAGACGACAAATCTATGCATCTGTTTAAAATTTCCAATTGAAATCTCCATTGGTTCGGTAACAGGAGTACTAATCAATTGATTAGATACACCTACTACTTGGATATTTTCTCCCGAGAGGGGTAGGTTTGGAACGTCCACTGTTCTTACAGTAGAACGGGTAGCGCCAGTGTCCAACAGAAAGGTGACATCATTTCCGTCAACCTTTCCTTCAATATATGGTCCAGACTGGTCTACCGGCAAGGAAGCGCCAAGTACGCACTCCTCGTCCTCCCCTCTCAGGCCCCGTCAGTCCTGATCATTACAAAGGAAGGTATCATTCAGCAGATACTGCGAAGTTGCTGTATTTCTGTTTTCCCCGCTTTCCCAAACCTCTATCTCTTCATTTTCTGCCTGTCTTCCCCTGTATACCTGCTTGGGTGCTCGAGGCACCTGAACTGTTTTTACCTGGGGTTGAGTCTTTCTTGGTTTTTCTTTCTGCGTCTGTGAAATTAAATCAGGAGTTTTCTCATTAACATCGACTAATTGGGGACACTCGTTTCGCCAGTGTCCAATTTCGCCGCACTGATGGCAGGGAAATTTTTTCATAGCCTCTTCCCTGCTAAATTTGGGCCGGGGCTTTCCTCCACCCCCTCCCCCAGGACTTTTGTTCTCAGCATTTTTAACCATGTTACTCAATTGTTTTTCCTGTTGTTCTGCGAGCTTCACCTGAGCCCACATAACCTTCTCCTTAAGGGCCTTTTTCTTTTCTGCCATCTCGTCCTCGCAGTACTTAGCGTACCGCAGGACCTCATCCATTTTCTTAGTATGCCAACAGATTTTATTGTCTTTTATCCACTGACAAATTTCAGGTCTTAAACCATTTACAAACCTGTAAATAAAGTGCGTCACATCCTTCAGGTCGATGTTGTCAATACCACTGTATGTTTTAAATACCTGCAATAACCTCTCATAGAAGGAGTGCACTGTCTCGTCCCTTTCCTGTGTTGTTCTATCTATTTTTGTCCAATCAGTTTCCTTTGCAGGCACCTTTTCTTTCAAGTGCTGAATTACCTGCTCATATTTTCGCATGACATCCTTTGATGGCTCCCCTGTTTCCTTGTTTCTGGGATACTCTTCACTGGGCCAATCTATGGCTATTTTACACTGGGTCCATAAATCTACTGGAACCACAATGTCGAAAAACCCATCCAGGTCTTTCCATAGACATTTCTGTACCTTCACGAACCTCTCCACTTGCCGGTACCAGTCAACTGGTTTCTCTCGTAATTTTGGAAAATCGTTCGTGAAGGACACAATATCCTGCCTAGACCAGGGGACATGCACATATTTCCCTCCTGGAACTTCGCGCATGGGGCATAACTGCTCAGGTTTTTCTACCTCTCTTAAAGCAAACTCGGGAGTCACTTGTCGGGAGCGAACCTCTTCCCTCTTTTTCGCCCACCTGCTTCTCCATTTTTCCACATCTCCCCATTTCTGCAGTACTCCCATTAATTCTTTAATCTGCAACTTCTTCCCTGCCACATTCAGGTGTTCTATATCTTTGTCTGAGAAGTCTGCTCTGTACGGTTTCTGTAAGGGCTTGGATTTTGAGATATCTACCCCCATACTAACTGCTGTTTCGGTCAGTTTTTCGTGGAGCACTCTGGTGTTCCTTGTAAAGCTTTTGCATATGAACGACAATTCTTCCTCAGAGTAGGTATTCAATCGATCCAACCCCACATTTCCTGCCATTAATTCTTCTATTTCAACCCTCAGCTTGTAGAGGTCTAAAGGCTTTGTTTGCGGAGTCTGTTTCTCTAATTCACGACTCCAACTCTCAATTTCATCCGGAGTTACCAGAGAGACATTCCTAGTACCGGTTGCTGTCTCTAATTTAATTTCCTTTGTATTAAAAGGGTTATACCTCTGCTGTGTTCCCTTTACAGTCTGTTTGTTTGGCAATTCCAAAAACGCAACTTCAGACTCGCATTCACTGGACTGATCATCTATGATGATTGGTTCCTGTCTCGGGGTTGCCATGACTGGGGTCATAACTGGAGTAATCGGATTTCCCTGACCATTTCCGTATAACGGGACCACCGGTCCAATAGTTACTGGAATAGTCAATGCCTCAGGACTGGTATTTATCTGAGAAATTTTCTGAATTATTTCTGTTCTTTGTCTAGCTAGAGCCTCTTGCTCCTTTTCCACTAGTACCCTTCTTAAAGTTGTGTCATGTAATATCTGTGGGGTCAATGGAGGAGTAAAACTCGGGGCAGTAGGATGCGTTTCACTTGGTCCTCCCCCATAATTTGGTTTCGGGAATAAAGTTCCAGTATTAAAGGACCTGCGCTCTTCCCCATATGGGGGTTGAACAAAAGGCAGTCCTGAATTCGATGGTTTCTCTTCGCTTTCATACAAGGGTCGGGGAAAATACCACTTGGTCAAACCCTTGTCCATTTGGGGTCTTTCTCTTTCAAAAGCCTCAATCTCCCATTCCTCTAATGCCTCATACTGCGTTAGTCTCGGTCTGGGATGCAGTTCATTCATTCGGGTTCTTAAATTAAATAAGATCCTACCATTGAAAGTACCATCTAACGGAAACGCCAATACTCCGTCATCCTTTGTATACTTCACCCAATTCTCCAGCCACACACAGGTATTGTACCCTCGGTCAAACATCATGAATGAGGCGGGAGTATTGGGTGCTGGGACAAGAACACCTTCCCTAGATTTAATCGGTTTGTCCGTTTTAAAATAATTTTTCACCTTACTTACAAGGGACATTTTTCTCTTGGTTCCGTACATAATATCGTATCTGTTAGCCTTCCACTGATCCCTTTCAAACCCTAGATGCCTTGGATCAGGTCGAGTCTCTGTAGTCTGCGAGTGCCACATACGACTTCTGCGCTAACTTTGTTTACAAACTACCTCCAATCAGAACGCGCTTCAGAAAATTCGTGCAACCAATGGGTGCGCGACACAAAATAAGCTCCGCCAATGGGTGCGCGGCCCCTTCGTGAGACAGTTCCCACGCTCCGGCGCTCACCCCTCCTTTACAATTTCAGCTCCGCTACCCGCCCGCTGCTTCTACCAATCCCAGCGCGGCACAGAGTGACGTCAGAGGCGCTTCGCGACTGACTCCCTCCCTTCACAAGGTAACGGAAACTTTCTTTCTTTTAAAGTGCTCAGTGCTTGGTTATTTTACAACAAATACACATTCGCCACAGTGCTCAAGTGTCTAGACAGAGAAAGAATTCTTTTACAACAAGTAAACTACTTCCATTTACTTTTCACTCGCTGCGGGCAGATCTCTTCCGCCTACCCTTCACTCTAGCATCGGTGAACCTGTTATTCCCCTAAACTCATCCACTTCTTTCCGGGATATATTCCGAGTTTAAGGTTTCTCAGCGGACCCCTCTGCTTTCACGCTAGCTCCGAGGAACCTGCTACTTTTCCGATGTGACCCTTACTAGGTTACGCCACTATGGGAATTTTGCCAATGAACCCCGTTACTGTCATTTATTCACACATGTATTCAGAAAACCCTAGTTAGTGCTTCCCGGTTATCCTAACCTGCACCTAACTTTCCTCGAACCTGTGACCTCAGGACAATGGATTCTATTCACCACTTGCCCTTTCAATTCCCCGGGGAGTTCGGACAACACTTAACTAAACGATTGACAATTGCATGGATTAGTACATATAACAATATAAGAACAAGAAAAATAACAATACAGCAATTCATGAATTTCAGCAGCGTATTCACAAGAGAGTGATCAGTTCCCTCAGAACAGCCGCTCTTATAGCAGCATTAATATAATAGCAGCTTCCGACTTATCTAGTCCAACTAATCCCTGCCTTGCTCTCAACTAGTCCCTAACCATCCTCTAGCTACCAGAAAACTGATAGAGCGCGCGAGGCCACCCGACCAATAGTTTCGCCGTTTCCGGCTTCAGGGCCCATATACTTTTCAAATCACCATATACATCGATCAGGTGACTTCACGAGCTCTATCAAGTTGGTGTGTGTGTGTTCCCTGCTACCAATTTTCGGTGCACCCGACTTACCATCCACCGATGCGGGTGCCTAATGACCACAATGAATCAGGGAGCTAGCTGTAAAGGAAAGGCAGCAAAATACAAACCCAACCAATAACATTCAAATACTGTTTAAATGACCACGGACAACTGGAAGTTTTAAAATGTTTATCTAAAGTTCAATATTTTCTTGCATGAGATACAGTAAAATAAGGCAATCAATAACCAAGATAACGTAAATCACATAGGCAGAAAGAAATAATGACAGAGTAATCATCAAAGTATTAATAAAATGTAACGAGAAAAGATACTATGCAAGTCAGTATTATCTAAACAGGGATAGACTAAGTGTGTGTTACTGTAGAAGAGCTTATAATGAATAACACGCTTCACTTAAGGTGAAGGGGCCTTTGAACAATCTAGGCAACGAAGTTCTAGACCATATCAGAAAATGACACACTGCTATGCAAAATATAATTTCTAACAATTGAGAAGACATAGGAATAACTTTGCAAAATTATAAATGACTGTTCAATAGTTGCGGAAAGGCATGGAAATATAACATATGCAATGTTGAACTTTATTTAAGCAAAAGTTAGAAATTCAGAAGGTGCAAGAATTTCAAGAGGTTCAGAGTAATATTTACCTAGAAAAAGGTGTGGAAACCAAACCCTGGCCACGGGTCAGTTAAGGACAGGAAACCCTCAAGGAAGGATACCCCTCAAAGGACAGCAGGTGCAGAATGGACACCCAGGACAGGACAGGATACCCTCGGAAAAAGGAATCAGGACAGGACCCTCAGGACAGGACAGCAAACCCTCAGGACAGGACCCTCTTCAGGACAGGACCGGAACCCACAGTTCGGAAGCAACGCCTGCGCTCCACCCGCTCTGCAGCTATCGATCAGGACCCCGATTGGGTCAGCGAACTCCCAGTTAAGTGCTTGCCAGCACTTTAAGGTTCAGTAGAACCTTAGTCTATGGTCAAATTCGGACAGAGTGCTCCGCAGCGCTCTGTATCTTCAGTCACCTATTGAGTGCGTTGGGTCAGTGACAGGTCAGCTAAACCAGACAAGTCGGACGGTTCACTAGGTGAACCCAGGGTAGATATACAGTTTGGGGACAGTGTACCACCCCCCAATGTTGCAAAGTGTCAGAATCCCTCAATTTCAATTGGTCCTAAGGTAGGGTTTGGGTAACACACCAATCACAATACGCGAATTGAAGCCTTCATTAACATATTTGGGTACCGCCTAGCAGATTTGGGGTTCCCATGAGCTAACAGTAGCGCAACATTACAATGTATCACATAAGGAGCCACATTCGCTGTTCTCGCAGGGCAGAGGTGACTTTCTCAGGAGCATCTCGCCCATCACTGCCAGCTGGCTATGTTCCATCAGCCAAGGTCCCTTGTGCTGCCGAATGTCGCACAGGCGCAGAAGGGACCTCCAATATGGCTCTCCTTTCACTCAGACCCCCATTTCCCGCGGTACATGAAAAGTAAGCGAAAACAAATTAATACATAATAATGTCATTATGAAAAACACATCACAGGGTTGGTACTTTTAACTCATCATCAAGAAATAAACTTATGCAATTAAATGTTAGCTACATTGAGACGGACACAAGAGCAGTGGCACGAGCAGTACCACATGATAAGCACAGCTATGAATTACGCATGCGCATAACTTTCCCTCCACTTCTGCAGACGCGTCAGGACACGTGAGTGTGGCTGACGCATGCGCAGTAACTAAAATACAAGCGACGGCCATTTTTAAAAGGACACGGATTAATTCATTAGAAATACACATAGGCAAGCTTCGGGAACTTTACTTAAGCTAAATATAAACGTTAGTAAAACATACACGGGTTACCTTATTACACATAAATGAGGTTCTTGATTTCGGCAAGCCGCAAAATATGCAAAGCTTTGCTTCATCATAGCTACGTCGTGGATAGAATCCTTTGGGAGGTCTATCTTAATTCTTCTAACAGCGACCTTGGTATAAAAGCCCTCCCACTAGGCTTCTTCTATAAGGTTGTTCCTAGAAGCCGTATGAATTCAATTTTGCCACTTGATGGCAGGGTTCCTAGATCTACCGGGGTGTTGGGGATGGGCTCTTTATCCCAATTGGGAGTTTCAGGGCGTCAAGACGAGCAACAGTCGGTTCCCCGCCTGGAACTCTCTAATAGGTTTCCAGCCCTTTCCAGGCTGGAAGAGTGTGATTGACTACTGTTGAGGTCCCCGTCAGCAGGAGCATCAATACGAGGGCGAGGAACCATGTATAACCACACTAGACATTGTGTCAAGGGGTGAGGAAGGGTTGGAGAGGTTCAGCCCTCGGAGCAAGGCCTCTGCATTGGTAGGAACCCAGTGAATTCAACTTAATCAGGACCTTTACAACGTTGTTTCATGGAATATCGCAGGCTTAGCTGGGAAATTTGGGGACCCGATTTGGCTGCAGTTTATCAGGCAGTTTTCCGTGATTTGTTTGCAGGAGACCTGGCTGGTTGATTGTAGTCTATCTTTGGAGGGTTATAAAGCTTTTTATGTCCCAGCAACAGCATCAGTACATGGCAGAGCCAGCGGTGGCTTAGTCATATTTATAGTATTGGCAGTGCCTTGCAAGATCCAGCTAGTCCCCTTCTCTAATAAAAATTTACAAGCAATCATTTTGGAAAGGGGAAGGAACAATCTGGGAATTATCAATTTTTATAATTCCATGGCTCCAGAGGGGGGGGGGTGTAAAATTGCCCAGCTGTGCATGGTCTTAAGGAAGATGCGTGGCACTGTTGCAAATAACCTGATGGTAATGGGAGATTTTAATATCCACCCCTATGGTGATCCAGCAACGGTCTGTATGGTTGGAGCTGGGGTGTGCTAAGATGCAGGGTTTTCATTTCGAGCATACGGCACAAAGGGATTCCCTGAGCAGTTTGCTCGATTCCTTTGACCTGATCTCAGCAATGACAGTTTCACACCTGCATAGCAAACAGTGTGTACCTTCGTTTATAGGCAGGTATAAGGGCTCCTTCATTGACAACATACTGACCTCCGGTGGCCTACATAGCCATTTATTAAGATTTGCAATCATTGAAAGTGCTTTCAGTGACCATAACCCTGTTTGTGCATTCCTGGGAGGGGGGGTTGTTGTTGAGCCAAGACAGGATCTCGGTAGCGGGCAGAATGAGACCTACTGATGGTAGGCGTAGAATAAAGTGGACACAGATTGCCCCAGATTTATTTTATAGCGAGGTGAAAACTATATGTGCTGCTGAGATTGAATCCTGCATATCCCCCGATACCTGTCCCGGGGGAGTCCTTAGGGCTTTTGATGATATTACCTTTAAAGTAGGGACCTTGTTAAGCGCTCCTCACCATAAACCCCTGCCCTACGACCCAAGGTGGTTTGATGCCTCTTGTTCTAAGGCTGCTAGACTCTTAAAAGAAGCCTTAAAAATTACACTGATAGACCAATCCATGATTAGTGCCCGACGCCGCTTATACAAGCGGGCCCTGGACTCGAGAAAGAGAGAATTGAAGGAGGAAACCTGGGGTGAATTACTAGAGCCCAGTAACTTAGCTAGCAGTTCCAGATTCTGGGGTATTATTAATCGCCCACTTTTTGAGAAGACACGGGAGGGGGAAATGGGAACTAATATAAATGGAAGTGATTGGGTGGCACATTTTACTTCTATTTTTAAGAGTGGTCGGGATCCTGAAAGACCCAGAAATAGGGGAATTCTATCTGCCCCGATATTATTCGAGCATAAGGAGGTGGAATCGGGCATCCGAGGGCTATCTAGCAATAAAGCGCCAGGACCTGATGGTATACCGCCGGACCTCTTTAAGTCCAACCCCCAGTTTTGGGCCTCGGTACTGGCGGGCGTGATTAACGCTGCGGCCATGGTCGGGTGTCCAGAGTGCTGGGGTACGTCCACGATTGTGCCGGTTTTCAAGAAGGGGGACCGAAATAGCACTTTGTGCTACCGACCAATCTCCCTTCTTGATTCGTGGTCAAGGTCGTTGGTGGGGTAATACTGAGAAGATTAGCCTCCTGGGCAGAGCAAAACATGATAATTTCAGACATCCAGTATGGATTCTGCTTGGGGCATTCCACCATATCCCAATGCCTTAACTTGTATTTGCTCCAGGGTAAATATACAATTGCCCGTCAGGGCACCCTTTACATGGCCTTCATGGATTTATCCTCTGCTTTTGACTGTGTCAATTGGGGGAAATTGTGGCAATCCATGAGGGCCGTGGGGGTAGAGGATAACTTGGTTGGGTTTCTCGAGGACCTGCATAGGGATACTAGGGCTAATGTCAGATACACCAACGACCTACGGGTCTCCAGGGATTTTAATATAGAGAGGGGCATTCGGCAGGGATGCATTCTGGCCCAGTTTTTATTCAATCTCTACATTAATGACATACATAAGATGTTGGTATCAACAGGGGCTGATTTTCATTATGTGGGTAGTCGGGGTCTGCCCGTCCTGCTTTACGCGGACGATGCAGTACTTATTGCTAGAACTGCAAAGGGTTTGCAAACCCTACTTGATTATTTTCCGAGTTTCATGGAGAATCGTGACCTTTCAATCAATAATTCCAAATCATATATTATGATCGTCGGGTCCCGCCCCAAGAAAGTATACCCTTTTAAAGTAGGCATTGACAGGGTGCCCCTGACAACTAAATTTTCTTATTTGGGTGTCCTGATGGATGACAAACTCAACTGGGGGCTGCTCGTCCAGAGGACTAAAGGGAAGGTTACAAGGGCCAACACAGCAATATTCAACTTTGCCGCCAAAATGGGTAAGCGCCCTGTGGCGGCAATTTTGAAGTTATACCAGGTGAAAAGTGCGGCAATTGCGAGCAATGGGAATTACTTTGGCCAAATTGCTTGGCGACGCCCCAGTACCCAAAAAACAGATTAAAAGCCTTGGCATCTGGCTGGACCATTCCCTTAATTTTAACCATCAAGTGGCAAAACTCTCGGCCTCCTGCTACGGATTACTTAGGCTGCTACGGAAAATACTTCCCCTTCTCCCATTCCAGGCAAGCAAAATCATGGTTCAGGGCCTTATCCTGTCACGCCTGGCTAATGGGAACGCTCTGTATCTAGGGCCCCCCCCAATCCACGATACGTAAGCTTCAGATTATCCAAAACTGCGCAGCCCGAATGCTCCTCCAGACCCCCCGTTGACACTCAGCCAACCCAGGACTAAGGAGCCTGCACTGACTGCCGGTCAGAGAGAGAATCCAATTCAAGGGCCTTTGCATTGCTCACAAGGTACTCTGGAAGAGTGGCCCGGCTGTCAGCCAATCGCTGATCACACCCTACCAACCTAACAGACAGCTCCGATCAGCTTCCTCCGCCCCCGCCCTAGTCCCCAAAATAAAGAGAGAGAGATGTGGCGGTCGCTCCTATTCCTATAATTCATCTAAGCTATGGAGCACCCCCCCTCCGTATGCGGGCGGAACCCAAACTTCTACCCTTCCGCAAACTGCTAAAAACCCTACTATTTGACAACCCCCTCTTATAATCTGTACTCCCCTTTTTGTCTACATCCGCCTGCAGCGCTGGGATGCCTCAGGGTAGCTATCGCGCTATATAAATGTTTCTTTCATTTAATTTCAGAGTGGGAGATTTGTGCACTTGAGTTCAAGATTGCCAAGAATTTAACCATAATGGTGGAATTAGGGGGCACCAAAGTGTCCAGGATGCAGCAACCTCCTCCCAGTCTCACTCAATAATGTTCCACTTTCTGATGAGTTTTAAAGGTAAAACGATCAGCTTCCAAGAACTGAGGAATTCATTTAGTCCTCCCGGGGGTGGGGTGGCACTGTTATGTTGCACTCAGGAGCAAACACAGAGCCAACCCGGTTGCTGTTCGAACGCAGTGGGACCACACCGACAACGTTCTCCAGTGTCTCGTGTGGCATGGCAAGAGTGCTTGCGGTGTCCATCCTCACACTCACCTCTAGAGGAGGTGGACATGTTGCCCCAGGCACCTGTGAGCAACCCCAGCAGCATTGGCTGCTCCAGCATCAGTCTAAAGACAGCAGCTGTCCCTGACTATGGACAAAGTTGTGAAGGATGAGGTCATAGTGAGGCAAGCTCATCACCTTCCAATTTGCGGGACTGAGGCGTTTCAAAGTCCTGGTCATCCCCGGGTCGATTGGGCAGGGATCACCATGGGTTTGTGGTCCCGGGCCATCAGAGCCTCTGGAAGAGGCCATTTTGCAGGTTAATGATGGTACTAGTTTTTGTCACTACTTAAAGAAATAGCTTCAAAACGTCAGAATCTCCTATCTGAAAATCTCTTCCTGTGAAAAACCTCTAAATAAGGCACTGCACAAAAGCACAAAACTTCTTCATAATGTCAACCGCCAGATCATGAACTGCACAATTTCTCCCCTACACGTGACCTCTTTGATGGCAGCGACTTTGCCATTTTCAACAAATAACTAACAAATGAAAGGTCCACATGCCAAAAATGAGCTTGTTCTCCGATGGTGCAGAGAGGGTACAGGCACTCTGGGAAAAATATCTTCTCTTCCAGTACACTACCCCAGACAAAGACTATCCTTCAAAGTAAAAAATACGACCTTGTCTTCTGATTTACACTTGGGTTCTCATGACATGAGTGCCTTGAGGGGCTGGAGCAAACGTGTACAGTTTACAGAATGCACTTCACATTCCAAGCGTTACTGCAGTCTCACTTTGTTCCTTGGTTTCTTCCTGTGTGAACCACGTGCGGCAGTTTTTCAGCCAAATCTTTCTATCTGAAACGTACTTAGAGAACTATTCAGCTCAAAAGAATAATTATCAGGTGCATAAAAACACCACAATAAAACTTGACACAAAGACCACGAGAATATCTATAACTTGGAAAAACAAAAGCAAACTCGTGTCAAAAATGCGATTTAAAGCGTTTTAAATTACATGCCTGATTTACGGTGGTACAATTTATAAGCATGCTGACCCGCACCATAAAATGTGTGAACTCTCCGATCTTGCATCACAGACTAAATGACAGGTTACTACGTCATCCCATCAGACCAGTTCAAGGAACCTTGAAAGTTCTGCCTGCACTGCTTAATTTTAGCCCTTGATTGCGTATGGGAATCACTGGCTCTCGTTTTGGGCGCTTATTTTTCCTCTTAAGATATTTCCTGAGAGCCAGAGAGGGAAAACCACACAAAGGGGCAAGAAGAGGAAAGAGAAAGATTGATAGCATCCACGCAGGTAGAAAGCTCGAACCCATAAAAGTGAGTTAAAGGCGCTTAGAACCCATAAAAGTGAGTTAAAAGCGCATGAGGTGTCTAGCAGTGGATTATAGAGGCCTGTGAGAGATTCAAGACTATGCATCCCTGGTATTCGGTGCGCTGACAGTTAATAGCGCCAACCGCAGGCTTCTGAGTAGAGGTTTGGCTTCGGCACTCAGAGCCTCTTTTACAAGCCCCTGTGCACCGCTGGAAAGTCACTTTAATTGACATTCAGGCGGCGCACAGTGCAGTGCCATATCTACAAGGCCACGTAAAGCCACCCTGCATGGCTTTTCGTGGCCTTGTGGATATGGTGTGAGGCAACGCAGCAAGGAGTGCCATGGGCATTATGGTGGGTGTTTCCATGTAACACCCATGGCACTTGACACATTCCCAGATTTACAACGTTCTGTAAACCTGGGAATGTGTCAAAAGCCTACGCCTCCTTAGGGGAAGCATAGGGGAGGTACAGCAAAGTGAAATAACTTAATATCTCCTTGTTTTTGTCCTTTTTCTATGTGTGGAAGGAGGAAATCAACTCCATTGATTGTTTTTGTGCAGGATGGTCTCACTTCCTGCAGAAAAACAATCATTCCCACAACGCATACACCCTTGCACCATGATGCAAGGAGGCCTGAGTTGGTGCATTGCAGCCAACTGTGCGCCAGCACTGGGGAAGAGGACGGGAATGCACCCAGTGGCGGCACCACCAACGGGGGACTGTCGCCCCACTGCTTTAAAGCAATGAAAGAAAGAACAAACACAATGATAATAACTTGAGGTTATTATCATTGTATTTGCTCCTGATGTGCAGCTTGTAGCTCTGCGGAGTTGGCGGGCTGCTCTGTTCTCAGAGCAGGTGAGGAGTGGTTTGCCTACTCCAAGTGCGTAATGACTGTTTGGCCCTCTGGGGCTGTCCAAAACAGTCATGAGCACTTCGCTTGTTCTCCATGCAGGCTGCATTACAGTCTGCGTAGAGAGCATGCCCGGGCCCCCATTCCCTGCCTGACCACCGATCCATGGTGTTCAGACCAAGCACAATGCTGCATTGCAGTGTTGTGATTGGCTTAGGGGACGGAGACTGGCTGCTTCCTGTTCTGGCCCAAGAGAAGAGATACTAGGGCGACGTGTGGGAGAACGGCGAGGAGGACATTTTTTTAATGTTGGTTTTTTTTTTACAAAAAACACAGTTGATGGACAGAATGTAGAACAATGTCATACATTCACCCCAGTACAAGGATCTGGGCCTAAATCCATCGTTTTTTTGCACTCCACACCACCCTGGGTTAGACACTGGCTATATGCAAATCAGCTCTGACCCTGTGCCTCATGGGAACAGTCCAGTCCGAACTACCAAGCCATGTCTTTCCCAGACCGGAATCAAGCATCCAAGGACCGGTTTCTGGCTATCAGCCTTCATCAGCCTGGATAGCTTGACTCCAGTGGTGTGGAGAGCCTGGGACTCACGTCTGAGCATACCCAGCCCACTCGGGGTGAAAATTGCAAAAAACACAGTTGATGGACAGAATGTAGAACAATGTCATACATTCACCCCAGTACAAGGATCTGGGCCTAAATCCATCGTTCAGATGCTCCGTCCATCACCACCCCCTTTTGTACCGCTTTGGCCGCCATAAGTGTGGCAGGGTATGCTCAGACGTGAGTCCCTTGCTCACTTTGCCACTGGATTCAAGCAAGCGGGGCTGAAGACGGCTGGAATGCCAGAAACCGGTCCTCGGAAGCTTGTTTCCGGTCCAGGGAAGGCATGGCTTGGCAGTTCGGGCTGGACTGTTCCCATGAGGCACAGGGTCAGACTGATTTGCATATAGCCATGTCTGAACTGGGGTGGCAGAGTGGGCTAAAGAACGGTGATGGATCAAACCCAGATCATTTGACTGGGTGTGAGTGTTTGATTGGTTCAGATGCTCCGTCCATCACCACCCCCTTTTGTACCGCTTTGGCCGCCATAAGTGTGGCAGAGTATGCTCAGACGTGAGTCCCTTGCTCACTTTGCCACTGGATTAAAGCAAGCCGGGCTGAAGACGTCTGAAATGCCAGAAACCGGTCCTCGGAAGCTTGTTTCCGGTCCAGGGAAGGCATGGCTTGGCAGTTCGGGCTGGACTGTTCCCATGAGGCACAGGGTCAGACTGATTTGCATATAGCCATGTCTGAACTGGGGTGGCAGAGTGGGCTAAAGAACGGTGATGGATCAAACCCAGATCATTTGACTGGGTGTGAGTGTTTGATTGGTTCAGATGCTCCGTCCATCACCACCCCCTTTTGTACCGCTTTGGCCGCCATAAGTGTGGCAGGGTATGCTCAGACGTGAGTCCCTTGCTCACTTTGCCACTGGATTCAAGCAAGCCGGGCTGAAGACAGCTGAAATGCCAGAAACCGGTCCTCGGAAGCTTGTTTCCGGTCCAGGGAAGGCATGGCTTGGCAGTTCGGGCTGGACTGTTCCCATGAGGCACAGGGTCAGACTGATTTGCATATAGCCATGTCTGAACTGGGGTGGCAGAGTGGGCTAAAGAACGGTGATGGATCAAACCCAGATCATTTGACTGGGTGTGAGTGTTTGATTGGTTCAGATGCTCCGTCCATCACCACCCCCTTTTGTACCGCTTTGGCCACCATAAGTGTGGCAGGGTATGCTCAGACGTGAGTCCCTTGCTCACTTTGCCACTGGATTCAAGTAAGCCGGGCTGAAGACGGCTGAAATGCCAGAAACCGGTCCTCGGAAGCTTGTTTCCGGTCCAGGGAAGGCATGGCTTGGCAGTTCGGGCTGGACTGTTCCCATGAGGCACAGGGTCAGACTGATTTGCATATAGCCATGTCTGAACTGGGGTGGCAGAGTGGGCTAAAGAACGGTGATGGATCAAACCCAGATCATTTGACTGGGTGTGAGTGTTTGATTGGTTCAGATGCTCCGTCCATCACCACCCCCTTTTGTACCGCTTTGGCCGCCATAAGTGTGGCAGGGTATGCTCAGACGTGAGTCCCTTGCTCACTTTGCCACTGGATTCAAGCAAGCGGGGCTGAAGACGGCTGAAATGCCAGAAACCGGTCCTCGGAAGCTTGTTTCCGGTCCAGGGAAGGCATGGCTTGGCAGTTCGGGCTGGACTGTTCCCATGAGGCACAGGGTCAGACTGATTTGCATATAGCCATGTCTGAACTGGGGTGGCAGAGTGGGCTAAAGAACGGTGATGGATCAAACCCAGATCATTTGACTGGGTGTGAGTGTTTGATTGGTTCAGATGCTCCGTCCATCACCACCCCCTTTTGTACCGCTTTGGCCGCCATAAGTGTGGCAGGGTATGCTCAGACGTGAGTCCCTTGCTCACTTTGCCACTGGATTCAAGCAAGCCGGGCTGAAGACGGCTGAAATGCCAGAAACTGGTCCTCGGAAGCTTGTTTCCGGTCCAGGGAAGGCATGGCTTGGCAGTTCGGGCTGGACTGTTCCCATGAGGCACAGGGTCAGACTGATTTGCATATAGCCATGTCTGAACTGGGGTGGCAGAGTGGGCTAAAGAACGGTGATGGATCAAACCCAGATCATTTGACTGGGTGTGAGTGTTTGATTGGTTCAGATGCTCCGTCCATCACCACCCCCTTTTGTACCGCTTTGGCCGCCATAAGTGTGGCAGGGTATGCTCAGACGTGAGTCCCTTGCTCACTTTGCCACTGGATTCAAGCAAGCCGGGCTGAAGACGGCTGAAATGCCAGAAAACGGTCCTCGGAAGCTTGTTTCCGGTCCAGGGAAGGCATGGCTTGGCAGTTCGGGCTGGACTGTTCCCATGAGGCACAGGGTCAGACTGATTTGCACATAGCCATGTCTGAACTGGGGTGGCAGAGTGGGCTAAAGAACGGTGATGGATCAAACGCAGATCATTTGACTGGGTGTGAGTGTTTGATTGGTTCAGATGCTCCGTCCATCACCACCCCCTTTTGTACCGCTTTGGCCGCCATAAGTGTGGCAGGGTATGCTCAGATGTGAGTCCCTTGCTCACTTTGCCACTGGATTCAAGCAAGCCGGGCTGAAGACGGCTGAAATGCCAGAAACCGGTCCTCGGAAGCTTGTTTCCGGTCCAGGGAAGGCATGGCTTGGCAGTTCGGGCTGGACTGTTCCGATGAGGCACAGGGTCAGACTGATTTGCATATAGCCATGTCTGAACTGGGGTGGCAGAGTGGGCTAAAGAACTGTGATGGATCAAACCCAGATCATTTGACTGGGTGTGAGTGTTTGATTGGTTCAGATGCTCCGTCCATCACCACCCCCTTTTGTGCAGTTTTTTTTTACATCACCACATCCTCCCCCAATCGCCCCACCCCACCCCGCCACTCCCGATCCATTCCGGCCTCTACTGAATGCACCGTATCTCTGCGATGCAGAGTATTCCTGCCCTTTTCTTTTGATGTAGGGCAGCACCATGGTGCAGGGGGGCCTGTGTTGGCGCATATCAGGTAATTGTGCACAAGCGCTAGGGAGGAGGACAGGAATGCACTGCATCTCATAGATACAGCGCATTCCTGCCTTTTTCTTTTGACGTAGGGCAGTGCAGCATGAAGGCTTTGGTCGCAGTCCTACGCCAAAAATTTGTGAATGAGGCCCTCATTCTTTTACAAATCTAGCACTGCGGTAAGGAGGGAAGCCTGAGGTTTGAACTCTAGGCCAGCATGTCAGAACAGATGTCAGATGAAAGCACGTCCCACTCATTTTACTGCAACTGAGAGCATTACCTCCTTTACGCACGTGTGATTCTGATACTATCCAGGGCCCAAGTCGTAAAAAAATAAGTGGGGGACGATGTCACCGGAAGTGACGTCACGACCGGAAGTGGCTTCACGAAAGGTGCCGAGCTCCTCGTCCCAGAGAGGCCAAAGAGTTAAGTCCAGCTGTTTGGCAGGGGTGGGAGGCGTCCCCCCGGTAAAATAAGTGGGGGACGCCACCCACCCGCGTGGTACCCCGACTTGAGCCCTGATACTATCTGTGGTGTGTTGCTGTTTTCATTTTCCATTAAGCCATTCAAACGTCATAGTTCCAGTGCTGCTTCAAGGTCACACAACCACAGCATAGGGTGAAATACAGAGCAAGACATGCAATATAAGGCCCTCATTATAAGTGGCCTGGCAATCCTGATTCAAACAAAAGAGGATGTACCAGCAACATCATTATTGGAATGAATGTGAAAACAGCTGATCCCCAATGTTTCTACCAGGGCATCTGCACTGCAAAAAGCAGAGGAAATCCCTTGGTGGAACTGGGCCTGTAAATGGGGAATATTCTGCTGAAAAATGTGCAATAACACTGACTTGTCCTGTTAGTCCCCAATTCTCAGGGTCCAACTTCATAGTCTTGGAACACATTTACAAGGGGGTGGGGTGTAAAGAGGGAGAGTCTATAACAAAATTCAATTGTGTTTAGAAGGCAGGATCACTGGATTTAAGCGATTCTGTAGCCACAGTGTGCCGCATGATTATGCACTTACTGCATTTGCCACACAACCCACCATCGTCTCTATAATTTGCAGAATTTCACAAAAATAATATTATTTTTTTCCACCTCAAACGGAAGAAACGTTATTAAAAAGTGTCAAAACGTGGTTCCATACAAAGGCAGACCCTTTGCAAAGATTAGCTGGTGGCATTGTTGTTGTTGCTGTATTTAGGTGCAAAACTGGTGCTAATGAGGTGCAGCTACGCCCAGACTGTTACTAAGCTTTGGAATGAAAAAATAACAAAATAATACTATCTCAGTCTGTACAGTTGCGCTGCATAATTGACCTTTTCTTGCCACATAATTTTGTCAATACTGCCAAATAATTTTGCTTTCTACTACTGAATAATTCTAGTGCTCCTTGATAATAGACATTTATAGGTCTTAGAGAGAGGAATGAGAAAGGCAAACTGGCTAAAAATGAAAAAAATACTACTGCATACTTGTTTACGTAAAATTCCCTGAATTTACACGCATTAGCACATAACGTAAATGCGTTGTTTAGCGCTGTGTTTTAGCCCGAAATGTGCTGTTGCATCAATATTTTACAGGAGAACGCATCTCATAATAAAAAATATAGCAGGATAAAAGTGCAACGAGTAACAGCCACTCACATTCTGGCCAATCATGTTTTTCCTACCACGAGAAGTAACATTTTGCTGCAGGTAATTGCACGAAGTGACGTGATGGCGTAATTTTGGGAAAAGTATACAGTGCAATTCCTGAAATTACAAGAATAATGCCGGCATAATTAAAATGTCACCAGGGCCTAAAAGAGACCATTATTTCACAATCAAACTAGACCATAGAACCTGAACACCAAAGAACAGATGTCAGTGCAGCGTCCCCATTATTTCACACCTCCGTCAGCCTGATTCTCGGGTAATAGGCGCATTATCCTCCAACCCAAGCTCAGAACCTCTAAATGGCGAGGCAATTGTGCTCTCAGTAAACACCGCTCCCAACATTATCACTATTTACCTGGTGAATAATTGCAACATAGGAATGCACTTCAGTCAGAATGAGATCCTAATGTGCAAAGCAACTCAAGAAACCCTGTCAGATCTTTTTTGCTTGCAAACATTTTACATTCTGGAGAGACTGTCCCTTTCTCTGTGGGCGCAGACCTTAGTCACGAGCTTCCTATCCGTGTATCACGCAGATATTGCGTAAAGCCGCCTGAGGCCACTCATAAAGCCCGTCAGGGTTGATCGAGGAAAGGGAACTAATTTGCACCAATCAGAAGTTAGCTACAGACTGTCTTTCAGCCACTGGGAAATAAATACGAGGACCGGTTATTTCTGCGTCAGCACAAGGGAGCGTGCGTGCAATAAACGTAATGATATTGACTGTGTCTGAGTTGCGCGTCGGCATACATTGTCGCACTCCCTTTATTGTGTCTCGTGAGCGAGCCGCGCTTGCGTTATCTCTTCAATAAACATAATCGCTCAGCCAAGGTGCTTAGTGACATTACATACACCACTTAAGCAGTGTTTTCAAGGTTGGCCGGCTGCTTCGAGGATTACATAACCCAGGCCGACTGGGACTCGCATGGCAGACCTTGGACGGTCAAGGCTCTTTCTTGTTAGATCAGGTAACATGGAAATCTCTGAAAATATGAGCGAGCTCCAATGATGGCTATCCTTGAAACTGGGTGCAGGTCTTATCAGGCTTCCGGGGCCCTCTTTTTCTCATCTGAACGCTCCACTGAGCAATTACAATAAATTGCAATCATATATGTTTACATTAGGCATTGTGAAATGTTTATTTATGCCGGTGAAACCTCGCGTTATGCAAATTTCTTGAAATATTGCTAAAATGCACGGGTGAAGTATTACGTAATTTAGTGAAATTTATGTATAATTTCAGGTAAAAAATGTGATTTGACACATCCTTTATATTGGCTAAGAGGGACATTCTCTATTTGTTTATAAATTTTGGAAAAGACAAATGCCGGATTCATAGAGGAATTCATAAATATGCACCGGGAGGTATAGGACCCCCAACTGGTTGCAAATTTACAACTTTCTTCAAATTTATAAAACTATTGCATATCATGCTTGAAAACCTGTGGCAGTTGCTGCTACTCTAGCATAATCTGGAAGTTTTTTGTGAATACCTTTTTAGGTCTTTTCTAACACAGCATGCATTTGTTTGCACCTGTGAGAGATATTGATTTGAACAAGGGGCTGTGATCCCACCCATTGCTTACCATTCGTTGGCTTCATTGGTACTTTTATTTGCTACTTTCCCATTGGCCAGTGCTTGCCGGCTTAATTGTCTCTTGTTTCATGTGGAACCACTGATCATGAACAGATTGCTTTATCTTGATTCGTGTCCTTCTGCTATCCAAGCTGTGATTGAGGTTCTATTTTTATTCCTTTTTCCCCTGTCGTCCTGTCCGTGCTGCTTTTTACCGCTCCCACTGCCCCATTGTCTGTGCTGCTTCTCCTCTTGCACCCCCAATCTGTGTTGCTTCTTCTTCTCCCACAGTCCATATCGCTTTTTCTCCCTCCACCCCCACCCCTGATCCGTCTGTGTTGCTTGTTCCCTCCCCGCACCCTTCCACAGTTTGTGTTTCTCCCCCACCCGTCGTAAGAACGAAAGCAATATGATGAGGCCAGCCAAGCCCTTATTTTTTTACTGTTCTGTTGTCCATTCCCTACCACTCTCCCTTCCGTTGTCTGTGTTGCCTACCCAAACCTCCTATAAGGAAAAAAAAAGCAATGTCCCGCTGAGAATTTTGTAGCTCCCACTGCTTCGTTTTATTAATTAAATTGTGTACTTACCTGCAATTATCCATATGCCGGTTTTTAGCACCCTCCACCCTGCCCCTCCCCGCCTCCATGCCCCACCGTATCTCCCTCCACGGGCCGCTGCTGGGTCCCATGGACATCCCCTTGCAGGCAGGTGCAGTCACTCACTGCACCCACCTGCAAGGGGATCTCTATTCCCCTTTAAAATTGCAGGTGGTTGATGCCTGCACAGTGGCTTCGAGCAGCTGCTCTGTTTTTCGCAGGAATGCGCTGCCTTGGGGGCAGCGCAACTTCCTGGTTGCCCTGGGGGCTGTGCATTCACCATAATGCGGTGCATTTTCATTGTGTGCTCTGGGCGCACCTTTTAAAAGTTGCACTAAGTGCAATTAATGCCCCGGTTACTTACCGGTAATCTTCATTACTCCGAGTATAGTCTTCCTCGCCACATGAGTTACATAGTGAGCTTCAGCTCCACACCAGAACCCTCCAAAGTAAAAAAAGCCTCCCATCCCCTCACAATATGGCCGACCAGATTACCCCTTACCTCTATGAGAGGCGGGCCGGCCCAACCAACAGCCTGAACAACCAAGCCGGCAATGAAGCTGAAAGCCAGACAGGGAGGGAGGGAGGGAACTCATGTGGCGAGGAAGACTATACTCGGAGTAATGAAGATTACCGGTAAGTAACCGGGGTATTACCTCCCCGTTAGTCTTCCTCGCCACATGACTTACATAGTGAGTAAATACCCAAGCCTTAAAGGCTTCATTGACCACAAGAAAAAAACACCACACGGTGAATAGAAAAACCAACACAAGGTTTATTCAGTACAAAACAAAGAAACAGGAAGACAAGAAACCTGATTCAAAGAAAAAAACAAAAAAGGCCATCAAGGAGCGTCCGCCCCAGCACTCAGCACGGCCCCAGCAAAATCCCCAGGATCAGAACCACCCAGGACAACCCGATAATGCTCCATGAACATGTGAGGGGACGACCAAGTTGCCGCCCTACAAATTTCCTCAGTAGAGACACCCTTGAAAGAGGCCCAGGACACAGACACACTCCTAGTGGAACGACCTTGGACCCCCCACCGGAACATCCAAACCCAGCGAAGGGTAGGCAAGTAGGATAGCCTGCTTAAGCCAGCGACTCAAGGTGGAAATCGAGGGCTTGTGACCAGAATGAACGGGACCAAAGGTCACGAACAGACTATCACACCGAGAAAGGGAAGACGTGCACTCAAGGTAAACCACAACAGCACGCCGGACATCCAGCAAGGACAGGGAAGACACAGTGTTTTGAGGAAAATAAGGCAACAACACCTCCCTAGACCGGTTCACCAGAGAGGGAACCTTGGGAAGGAGACGAGGGTCATAACGGAGAATCAGCCGATCAGGCAAAACCCGCAAGAAGGGGGCGGGAGCGAAGGAACGCCCCCAGCTCGCCCATCCGGCCGGCAGACACAATGGCCACCAGAAAAATCACCTTAAAAGTGAGAAACTTCAGGGCAACCGAGGCCAGGGGCTCAAAGGGGGGACCCTGGAGGGCCCGCAACACGAGGGGGAGATCCCAAGGAGGAGACAAACAAAGCGTCCGAGGGCGACGGAGAAAACAACTCCAGAGCAAACGAGCCACCAGGGAATGGAGCCCGTCGAAACCCGGACTGCAGAAGTCCCGCAAGGCCGCCCACTGGGCCCGCAGGGTAGAGGGGGCCAAACCCAAGGAAAACCCCTCAGCAAGGAAGTCCAAGACCCGCAAGGGATCCACCGAGGAAGGCTCAACACCCTGGAGCCCGCACCAACGGGAGAATGAAGACCAGTGACGGGAATAGGACCATAAGGTGGAAGACCGGCGAGAGCCCTGCAGCAAGTCCACCACCCCCGAAGAACAACCCCGAGACAGCAAGGTCACCCGCTTAAGAGCCAGGCCTGAAGATGGAGCCGGCGCAACACTGATTCGGGGAGCGGAGGGCCCCGCGAAGGAAACGGAAGATCCGGGATCGGCCAGCAGGTCTGAACCACCATCTCACACAGGAGAGGGAACCAGGGGCGGCGAACCCAGCCGGGAAGCACCAGCAGCACCAGGGCCTTGTCCTTGCGAATCTTGCAAAGGACCCGAGGGGTCAAGGGGATGGGGGGGAAGCATACAGGGGACCGGAAGGCCAAGGGAACGACAGGCCATCCACACGCCACACCCCCGTAACCGGAAGGAGAGAACAGAAATGGGGCAGGAGGGCAGACTCCCCATCCGCTAACAGATCCACCAGAGGCAGACCGAAGCGCGACACCAGGTGGCGAAAAACCACAGGAGATAGGGAGAGACCGGACAACGACGGGAAAACCCGACTCAGACGATCCGCCTCCACATTTTCGGGCCCCGGGAGATAGACAGCCCGGAGAGACAGGACCAACGACTCCGCCCAAGACATCAGTTCCTGAGTCAGCAACCAAAGGGAGCGAACCCGGCACCCCCCCTGATGGTTGACATAACTCCTCACAACCTGGTTGTCTGTCCTGACCAAGACATGGTGACCCTGGAGAGAAGGAGCAAAGTGAAGGCAGAGTTCGAAGAGCAGCGGGACTGGAGGAGATCCCAACGACCCTGAACGAACCCCGAACCCAAGGACGCCCCCCAGCCGAGGTGGCTGGAATCGGTCGTGACCACCCTGGATGGGGAAACCAGAAAGGGAAGACCCCCGGAGAGGTGAGACTCCATCAACCACCAACCCAGATCCGAACGAACCTGAGGGGAGACAAGGACCAGGAACTCGTAATACTCCAAGCGGGGATCCCAGAGGGAGAGCAGATGATTGACCAAGGGATGCAGGTGGAGGCGAGCCCAGGGGAGAACATTGATGGTAGCCGACATCAGACCCTGCACCCTCAACCAAAGGCGGACAGGAGCGTAATCCCGAACCAGAAGGGATCCCAGATCCCGCCACAAGGTGTCTCGGCGACCCAGAGGCAAGAACACCTTCCCCTGAACCATGTCCAACCGACCCCCATTGAAGACCAAGTCCTGAGTGGGAGACAGATGAGATTTTCGTTCGTTGATCAGGAAGCCGTGGGCAGAAAGAACTTCGCAGACCCTCCTGACGTGCAGCATCCCCTTGGAGAAAGAAGAGGCAGAAATTAACCAATCGTCCAGGTACGGAAATACCCTGATCCCCTCCCGGTGAAGAAGACCCACCAGGGGAGCCAGGATATTAGTAAAAACCCTTGGGGCAGATGATAAGCCAAAAGGAAGTACCTGGAACTGATAGTGGGAGCCCCCAATGCAGAACCGGAGGAAGGATTGAGAAACCGGATGGACTGGCACGTGCAGGTAGGCGTCCAGGAGATCCAGAGATGCAACCACCTCTCCCTGGACCAGAAGCGGCAGAATTTCCTGAAGAGAAATCATCTTGAATTTAGTATGGGGAATGTAAGAATTCAACCACTTTAAATCCAACACCGGCCGAAAATCCCCAGAAACTTTTCTCACCAGGAACAGGATGGAGTAGACGCCCGAACCCCTCTGAGAAGGCGGGACTGGCCGGATGGCTCTCTTGACGAGTAAGTCCCGGATGCCGTCCAGCAAGGCCCGTCTCTTGACCAGGGAGGAAGGCAGGGGCGTAGCAATGAAAAAATCCGGAGGAGGGGAGGAGAAGGTGATGGAAAACCCCTCCCTCACAATCCGAAGATCCCAAAGATCTGAGACGGACTCCAGCCAAGCCGGGATGAAATGGCGGAGACGGCCCCCCACAGGGAACACCCCAGGGGTGATGGCAGACAGTCAGGATTTTGGGGCGGAAGAGGAAGTGGAAGCAGCAGGTTGAGGCCGGGATTTGGTGAAGAAACGGGTGCCCCGGCCGAGACCCCTTCCTCGAAAGGGTGTGTTGCCCCTACCCCTGGATGAAGTGGAAAAAATCCGGCCGCGCCCAGGGAAACGGCCCCCAGAGGACCTGATGGGAGCCAGCAGCTTGCGGTCTTCAGCAGATTTCTTGAACATCACCTCCAGCGGAGGACCAAACAACTTTGCCCCAGAAAAAGGGATCTTCATGAGTAACGCCTTCTGGGCCGCCTCCGACTTCCAATGGCGCAGCCAAATCTGACGCCGAGCCTGGATGGCAGCCCCCCCTGTGGCAGCTGCCGCACCCAGGGTGTCAAAGGAGATGTCTGAGAGAAAGCGCGTCTGTTGCTCCATCAAAGCTAGGGTCGGAACAACATCAGCCCCCTGATCCAGAAGATCGCCCAGGGACTGGAAATCCTTCAACAAGGATTGCACAGCGCAAGACAAATACGCCGAAGCCCTGATGGTGAAATTCGCAGCCGCATATGAACCTTTAGCCGCCGCCTCCACACGCTTGTCCACTGGGTCAGAAGGTGAAGCGTCCTCAGATATGATAGAACCCTGAGAAGCCAGGCCCACAACCAGAGAGTCCACCTTCACCGCTGTAGGGAAATCATTAGTGAAGTCATCAATAGCGTAACGCTTAGCCAGATAACGGGGAAAAGACTGTTTATCAACATCCAACCATTCCCCCTCGATGACTTTCTTGATGGACGCATGCAGAGGAAGGGAATCCGGAGCCTTGCGTTGATACTGGATGAAGAAATCCTCGGAAAGAACCTCCGTCGCTGGAGGAGGGAAAGCCAAGTTAAACTTGATGTGCGAAAGAACATCACGAAGTTCCTGACTCTGGATGTAACGGCCATGAAGATCCTCCTCCTCCCCCTCAGCATCAGAGACAGGGGCGGGATCCCTATGAGGACGCTTCGGAGAGGAAGGGCCCTGACCATCATCACGCTGTGCAAGGGGCCTCAGCCACCGCAGACCGGATCATCAACTGGATGGACTGCGCAGAAAGAGGCTCATTAGCAGACAGGGAGCCAGCCACTGACTCCGCCGAGACAGAATCACGCTCCATAACCCCGAGTGAAACCACCAAACAGAATGAAAGAGGAGGAACACAGAAGAACCGCCGCCGGATGGAACATAAATAGGCAAAAAAAACAGCTGAGGCACGTTATAAAAACAAACAGCTGCACCTGGAGCGGCGAAACCCCGCCCCCGAAGGGCGGGAGAGCACAGACCAATCCCAGCGCGGCACAGAGCCGCGGGAAGAAGCACTGGAAACCCCGTTAAAGGGGAGAGCGGAAACCGCCCAGCGCCGCGTCCAGGAAAAAAAAACGAGACACGGAGGCCTCGGAGACCCATCCCGCCGAAAGGTAAGATAGGTAGGGAAGCACGTGTAGGTATCTAAACACACCGCAGCGGCCCCCCACAAGAGAAGCAGATCCAGCGGCCGACCGCAGTAAAAGAAAAACGGCGGCCGCATAGCTGAAACATGCGCCATACGAGCAAACATAAACAAGTGCCCAGAAGAAAGCGCCGGCCCAACAGAGCCCGCAACCGGGCTGGGGCCAAAACAAACGACCGGAAACAAGGCACGGGTGAAACACCCCATGTCCCCCCCCTTCCCTCCCCCCCTGTAGACCCATGGGACGCTGAGGCCGTACCTAACTGGCCCCAAGGACCGGAAGAAGGAAGAGGGGGGGGTAAAAGAAAAGTCCAGGCCCCAGGGTCCGCTAATGCAGGACCTCCAACCAAAGACCCAAGAACCTGCTAGAGCAAGTCCCACTTACCTTAACAGCGCCTCTGGAGAGAATCGCGCAGAACTAAAAAAACAGGCTGTTGGTTGGGCCGGCCCGCCTCTTATAGAGGTCAGGGGTGATCTGGTCGGCCATATTGGGAGGGGATGGGAGGCTTTTTTTACTTTGGAGGGTTCTGGTGTGGAGCTGAAGCTCACTATGTAAGTCATGTAACGAGGAAGACTAACGAGTAGGTAATGAAAATGTGCTGTTTGCATAATACTGGCCCAGGTTTTCTTCACAAAAGAGATCAAGCCTGGTGCCAAGTATTGTTGTGGGGTTTACTTTCCAGCTCAAATCTAAATTAGGTTGGAAAGTAGCTCTAAAATAACACAGGAGCCCTACGTGCTACTTTGAATCAAGGAAGTGTATCATTGGGGTTAAACCCTGTCTTCTAACTTTTAAAGAAAGGGATTCGCATAAAAAGATTACGCCGCCTTTAGGCAACTGTAAAGCTGGAGAAAAGATGTTTCTCAAGTCTTTTCAACTTTCATGTTTGCTGCACTATGCAGAACACATATATAGTGCTAAAGTGTTAAACTTTGTCAAAGCATAGAATTTTGTGCCAGAAGGCAGTGGTGTAAGAAAAGCCCCCAGCTTCTGCAGTGTGCGTGGGCCTCCGAGCTCTAGGGGGCCACATCCGCACTGTACCCTGGTCTGAGAGCTCTTAAGTAAGTCTCGAGATAGGGCTCCTCCATGTACTTTGCAGGTGGGCCCCTCAAGTTTTGTTACGCCACTGCCAGAAAGGTACCCTTCTATTGTAAAATGTTTGACATCATGCAAACACCCTTGCACTACAGTGCAAAGGTGTTTATATTTGAGAAAGGGAGCCTCAGGTACACAAGCACTACAGCGTGGAGCAACAGTACCATTTCTTTGTAGATATGCTACTGTTGTGCTCTCTCCTTTTCACGCAACGCAGTGCAGCAACTTTGGGGACTGCACTGAGTGAAAGCTTTGTAAATCCCCCCCCCCTTAATTTCTCCAGACCACTCGTTCTTAACCCCTTCCATGCTGGTGACGGAACCTCTCCGCCACCAGCCTCGGTCGCTGTGTGATGGTGATGGAGCGGTTCCATCACGACCCGCACGGCGCGCCTGCGTGGCGCGTTCTATTGAGGGGGCGGGGAAATGACGAAACCGCTCCGTCACAAGCACAGCGCGCCCGAGGCTTGTGACGGAGCGGTTCTGTCACGAGCATGGGAGCGCAGCGCGGCCCCCTCTCCCCCCTAGCGCTGCGGCGGAATTGCCACCGCAGCAAAGGGGTTAACATATAATACCTCCCAGTGGTTGATATATGACTCCTACAAATTGTAGTCCTTATTGTCTTAACTAACATTTTGCTTTATACACTTGTATGACTCACTGTCTCTGTATATTATGTTTGTGATGCAAAGCACTCTGACATTTTACATTGTCATGGGTAAACCTCTCACATAAATATCTGTAAGAGAGGGCTACAGAGAGCTGAGGGGCTCAATTGGAGGGTGCCTTTGAGAGAATGCATGAAGGAGGTCGTCATTGGGAGAGGGGGGGGGGGGGGTGATAACAAAGTGTGTTGCACCGAGCACCAACAACAATACAGCAGGCCCTCCAATATCAATGTAACCTCATCTCAAAATTATTGTTAAATGTAAAACACTCTGATACATATTCCAATCCGGGAGCACTATATAAAAGATAAAAATAAATAGAAGATGCACTCAGTTTATAAGAAAATTAACTACGCCACATTAGGCACCACGTGTTACTTTCCCTGCCAACATTTATTTAGCCCTCCGGGGCTGAGTCAAAAATGCTCCCAGCCCTAATCCATGCATTTACCTCATGTCTGGAGCATGTCATGTTGTCTGATAGAACACTAATCTCACATAATCATGCGGGATCGTTTTACAAGCCGCTTACCTGTCACCGCCCAGGAACTGTCTCCTTCCTTATCCCCCCTCCTTTCATGTCCTCTGCTTTGGAATCAATGAATTGTTTTTTTTCTCTAAAAAAGAGGGTTATCGTGGTGTTTTTATTGTGATTGATGATGTCCCAAAGGTTCAGCGCACACCTTGAACTGAAAGCACCAGCAACATGTCAGGACCGATCACAAAGGAGAGAGAACGGGCAATAAAACCACCCACTCATAGGCACAAACCGACACAGACATAGAATACTCACTGCATTCAAATGAACCTGCGGGCCATTAATAAAAAAACGGATCTATTGAGACCGGATCTATAAAGAATACAAGGAAGTGGAAACACGTATGCCTTTCTTCATTGTTGAAAAATACCTGACGCTGAAAAAATCTTAAAAAAGAGTAGGTTCTTGAGTTTTTTTCGGCTGTTAACACAGCGGCTCTTGTATATTTCTACCCATTTGGCAGGATGCTGAAGTGTGTGATTAGTAACTAGAGGCCTTTCCTTTATTCTGACATTGTAGTTTACAGGACACACTTCCTCTTTAAAGATTAGGTATTACAACAATTCTATCAGACCCTGAACAAAGTATAAAAGACTGGTTTTCAAAAAGGCTCAATGACAGTTCGATTAACCGAATGTAGGCTGTTGGAAAAGGGGCTTGTTTACGTCACAGGAAAGCGCATTGAATATACCAGCGTTCAGCGCAAGCCCATCCTCAGTTTAGTCTTTGAATGCCCTTATACATTTTTGTAAGTGCTTATGAAATTGTGATGCTTCCATGAGTGATAGAGATCCCCATGGGAGACTTCCTGGAGATTGAACTTGTAAAATTTTAAATTTCCCTAATAGAGGACTTTTATTTGACATGATTTCAGCTTTATTCTGGAAAAAATATGAAACATTTTTGCATTTGGAAATAGCACCAGCCAAGTTTCTATACTATTAATACTATTAAGCAGGACTCCTATTCATAGAAAGGCTAGAAGCAAATCAAGGCAAAAGCAAGACACCTTGCACGACCCAAAAGGAACAACTGAGGTAGAGCTGATCTCACAATTTTCCACTGAAAAGACGACACGAACGCTGTGATGTAGTTATAAACATGTTGTGTCCGCAGTGAGTAACTTTGAGTACGTGGTTGCAGGTGGGGGGCACCCATACGCATTTCGAGAGACAGAAAAGCAGCAATGGAAGGAGGAAGAGAACGTAAGGGGAAATTGTAACTGAAGGAGAAAACAGGGCTTTAGAACCCAAAAGAGTGTGATTGACAGGAAGTGTAGGGTAATGGTACTTGATTTCTTTTTATTTGTAATTTTGATACATTATTGGTTATGTACGTTGTGTAGCATGTCTTTTATGATGAAATATCGAATAAAGACTTCTTTGACTTGACTTTTAAAAATAAGACATGAGGAGGAATCAAGACTAAGCATCCTTGGTATTCAGCAACCCTGGCACAGGGCAGTACATACATTACATTAAAAACTGATCGGTTTGCCCCACTCTCCATCTGAGCCTTCACCAGGATAGCAGCCAGCAAACGTGATTGTTATTTTACTCTCCTCTTTTTGCCCAGGACACCACACATATCACCCTTTGAGCTTTAAGGTATTCCTGCTTCTTCTCACTCAAGACAATGATACTCCTAGCAAGCAGCCTGTTTCTTATGTTACTGCTATCTAAAGCTGCAGTGACCCCAGGACCTCCCTCCATCACCATCTGCAACTTGTCCTCCTTGTCTTCCACATTCACAGTCTTGTTACTGTCACACAACACTCCTCCACCTGCCATGTATCCTGCCTCCTCCATTTTAGCCACTTCAGCATGTCTTCTTGTCTATAACCATTGCTGGTATCCCTTTATTCTCACAGGGAATGTCACATCCATCTTTGTGGCTGATCACTTTGAATACACTTGTCCTTCAGTGCATTCTATTGCTCGAAATCTATCTGTGATATTTGACAGGCATGCATGAATAAGACCATATGGACCATCCAAAAAGTTGAAGATGATTTGAAGCAATATTCAGTGAAAGGAATCAATCTCCCCAATGAGAACAGTAACAATTGACTAAATAATTTTACAAATAAGATTACATATCACACTATCCTTGCATTTTAACATAGACAACTGTGAATGTAGTATAATTTATTGGTTTTGTTATATGATGTTGTTGAATTAGTTTTACATTTAGGTGTTGTTATATGTTGGTAAAAGTAGTGTGAATTCGAGTTATGGATTGTTGTTCCAACTAAATCCTGTGTAGGTCAGTATTTTTGGTTTAAAGTCATAACCAAAGTTGCACTTTAACTGTGTTTTTTTGGGTGAATTCCAGAGATTTTTTTAAAACACACATTTAAGAGTCATAACCAATGATCACCATTACTTCACATGAACTTCTGCTTATTGTCAGTAAATTTGTGGTATTAGATTGTTGTATTGCATCTTAGGACCCTAGTGTAATTTTCCTGATTCATGCCCTAATATAGGTATAAATCACCATGGGCTAGATGTAGGTAAATAGGTTTTACCGATTCTAAAATACTGAATTTTACCGATTCGGTATTTACAGAATCAGTAAAATAGCCTCCTACATTGGAAAAGGCTTTTACCGGTCGGTAACGGACGATTCCGGCCGTTACCGATCGGTAAAAGCCTACCTACATCTGGCCCCATATCCTTATATAGGCATAGAAATCATAACCATATTTAGACATAACCCATGCAGTCCAAATACAGCATGGCTATTTCCACTACTTCCGAAAATCCACAACGATTTTTGGGAAAACTCGGCTTCAGCAGTTAGGGACTTCCCCTTGCTTGAATATTGATTTGTCCAAGAACTCATGGAGTTTTCAAAGAACTGAGACTCTTTGATGACGTTATTATGTCCACCTTTACGTCAAACTCGGCACCTTCAAGGTATAAATATACCCACACTTGCCCAAGCAAACACACGGTGGTTTGGAGCAGTTCGACTATCTACTTGCCCGACGCATCCTGCTACAGCAAGTGCCGAAGGAAGCCGACCCTCCAGCAGACGCACTGAGAGAGACGCTGTCTTTTCTCTTGCCGAGAAATTAAGCATGTGCGTAAAATCCGTTCCGTTTGCGGAATTTGCGAATTTTTGGTAAATTCGCAATCCGCGAACTCCCGCGAATTTGCCAAATATCCGCAAATCCGCACATGGCGGATTTTTTTGCTTGGTGATACAATATTGCGGCGCGCGGCGTGACGCACGGCGTTCACTTTCCGTCATTCAGCGTTTGCAGAGTTGTTTTTCTCGATATTTTGCGAGTGCTGCGCCATTTTGGATCTTGCTGCGGGATCCCGCGGGAGTTGGCGCCCGCGAATACGTAATCGCGGCTTGCCACCTTACCTTGCACAGCACGCATCGCGAGAGTTCGCAATTGCGAACACGTAGGTGCGGCGGGCAGGAACAATCTCGCACTCGCGAAATAGAGATTTTGCAATTCTGCACAAGAAATCCACCAGCAAACAGCATAAACCTTCAGAAAATGATGATTTTTATCAGAATCACTCCTCAGGTTGACATTTGCCTGCACTTTTTTTTGCAAGGAGTCCATTTTTGGGGGGGGGTAGGAAGGAAGTGCCCCACAGTCTCCAACTTCCTGTTCCTGTCCAGCAGGCTCCTCCCAGTGCTTTCTTCATGTGCTGGTCACTTTCATTTGGACCTTGACCTGGAAGGATTACTTTTTGTGGGTGCTGCTGGATATCTGGATTTGAGGCCTTTTTGACTTTCTTTGGACACTTTTGGATTAGAAATCAACTTTCACAAGTAAGTTTGTTTGGGGCATTACAGTTGCTGCAACTACAATTTTGGAACTTTTTCAGAACATTAAATACAATATATTGTGGGTAGCCACAGTATCCAGTAGGACCAGGGTTGGTTATGGGTGCATGATACAACTGTTTTGTTGAATTTAAACATCATTGAGGCCATGGATGGGCTGGGATTGTGCTTAATTTTGTGTTTTTTGTCGATTTTTTGGATCTTCTGTTGGGGCCTTTTGCCCAGGGGTAGTGAGTGGTGCATGGACTGAGTCTGCCTGTGGGGTCTTTTTAATGTAAACATCCTGGATGGCATTGGATTGTGGTGATTTTTGTGTGTTTTTCGTTTTTTTTGGGGTGTACTGTTGATTTGGACTGGCCATGTGGGTGGTGGTGGTGGCCATCTGGAGTGCTGGTACAGGCAACATGTGCTTGGGGTGCAAGGGGCCATTTTGAAGAGAGGCAGTGTCTGAGGCCTGCACTTATTTTGCCTAGCTTTCATCCATTATGCCCAGGGGTAGTGAGTGGTGCATGGGCCTAGTCTTTCTGTGGGGTGTCTTCTTGAATTTAAACACCATTGAGGCCATGGATGGGCTGGGATTGTGCTGAATTTTGTGTTTTTTGTCGTTTTTTTGGGGCTGCTGGTGGGGCCTTTTGCCCAGGGGTAGTGAGTGGTGCATGGGCCTAGTCTTTCTGTGGGGTGTCTTCTTGAATTTAAACATCATTGAGGCCATGGATGGGCTGGGATTGTGCTGAATTTTGTGTTTTTTGTCGTTTTTTTGGGGCTGCTGGTGGGGCCTTTTGCCCAGGGGTAGTGAGTGGTGCATGGGCCTAGTCTTTCTGTGGGGTGTCTTCTTGAATTTAAACATCATTGTGGCCATGGATGGGCTGGGATTGTGCTGAATTTTGTGTTTTTTGTCGTTTTTTTGGGGCTGCTGGTGGGGCCTTTTGCCCAGGGGTAGTGGTGCATGGACTGAGTCTGCCTGTGGGGTCCTTTTAATGTAAACATCCTGGATGGCATTGGATTGTGGTGATTTTTGTGTGTTTTTCGTTTTTTTTGGGGTGGACTGTTGATGTGGACTGGCCATGTGGGTGGTGGTGGTGGCCATCTTGAGTGCTGGTACAGGCAACATGTGCTTGGGGTTCAAGGGGCCATTTTGAAGAGAGACAGTGTCTGAGGCCTGCACCCATTTTGCCTAGCCTAGCTTTCATCCATTATGCCCAGGGGTAGTGAGTGGTGCATGGGCCTAGTCTTTCTGTGGGGTGTCTTCTTGAATTTAAACACCATTGAGGCCATGGATGGGCTGGGATTGTGCTGAATTTTGTGTTTTTTGTCGTTTTTTTGGGGCTGCTGGTGGGGCCTTTTGCCCAGGGGTAGTGAGTGGTGCATGGGCCTAGTCTTTCTGTGGGGTGTCTTCTTGAATTTAAACACCATTGAGGCCATGGATGGTCTGGGATTATGCTGATTTTTGTGTGTTTTTTCGACTTTTTGGGGTGTATAACTGATGTTCCTCTGTCTTCCATTGCTTGTAGGTGCACAAGAGAACCACCAGTGCCAGGAAGAAGTCCTGCTGCGGTGTGTGCAGCACAACGTCACGTGTGGCCACAGACAACTCTGCAACTTGTGCAACTGCGGCCTGCTGTTCAGAGTGACATCTGAAGAAGATGGCCCCAAAAAAAGTTGCCCGTAGCTCCTCTAGCAAGAAAGTTGCCAGTAAGGAGCAGAAGAAGCAAGTGGCGCCACTTACCAAGGAGACTGGTGTGATGACGACCGCCACATTTTTTGGGATAAAAAAAGTACGCCTGCAGCAGCAGTGGGGTCTGCTGGGGACCAAGCTGGGAGCAGCACCTCCGCTCCATTGGGCTCAGTGCCACCACCACCACCACGCCAACTTAGGACCAAGCCCTTGAGTGCTGCAGAGGCAGCCAGTATAGTTGTTCAATCACCATCGACCAGTGATGTTGGCTCATCGCAAGAAAGTAGCAGCAATGTCCCTCAATCAACACAGGTTGTTGTAACTCATCTGATGAGTGTTGAACAACCACAGCCGCAACAACAATCACATATGCAAGTACAAGCCCAAGTACATGTGGAAGGAGAGGCGGCGCAAGGAGAGGAGCAAGCAGAGGTGCATGGAGGGGCACAACAAGTGGCCACAATAGTTGTTCCTCCAGAAGTAGGGGCACATCTGGAAATCGACAATCAAGCCGAGGTATCATTCGATGAAGCCACTCCTCCTGATGATCATTCATTGTCTTCCACATCCCGAGCAAGGAAAAGATCAAGGGTGTTGGTGTCTACATCTTCTTCAAGCCCACCTCCTTCTGATGATATGGATCTTACTTGGGAACCAGCACCACTGCCGTCTGAGAGTGAGGTTGAGGAGGCACACCATGATCTGACAAAGGTAGCTAAGCGTAAAAGGAAGGTCGTCGAAACTCTCATAGTTATGGAGTGTGATGACGCTCAACAAGAAGTGGCGTATACTCCTGCTGCTGAAGACTCTCACGACGACGACGCAGTCATCATCACTAACGTCACTGAAGCCCCAGCGGGCATGCAGCAAACAGACATTTTGACCCTAGCCCGACAAGCTGATGAGCGTGATGATGAAGCCGACGAGGAGGTAATGGGAACACCACAATCATTGATGTTAACTAGTACACCACAACCTACCGCTTCCATATTTCTTACTCGCCAGAAGGGACCTCCATCCGCCTCGACCTCAATTAGTGGTGGTGAAAGTGCACAACGTAGTAAAGTTCAGCAATACACATCCTCCACTTCATCTGGCATTAGCAGCACGACCACCACCAGTATCGCCTCCTCCGGCCCCCACAGACATTTAAGGTCCGCAGTTTGGGACTTCTTTAGTGTTTGCCCAAAAAGGGAAAACATAGCCATTTGTAGCATTTGTAAGCTTGCAGTTAGTCATGGTAAGCTTGGTACCAACTATGGGACTGGAGGCCAGAGAGGTCATCTTAAGAGACAGCAGACTGTCCAATGGTTGGCGCACCTAAAGGAGATCAAGGAAGCCCGAATTGCAAGTCGAGAAAACGTTGATGTAACATCTGATGATGACGAGGAGGAAGAAGTGTCACATACTTCACTTACACCCAGTACCCCTGTCAGCACACCCCCTGTGAGCCACACTAAGAGTGTGGGACAGAGTGAGACACCAATGCGAAAAAGTTCATCAGCGAGCGTAACTGGGTCGAATAAGTCATCATCATCCCGTAAAATGGTCCAGGGCAACATTAAAACAATGTTGTTTTCAGACGCGCCATATGACCACAACCACCCAATGGTGCGTCTGTATAACACTAAGCTGGCTAAAATGCTAGCGCTGGATCTTCTCCCTTTTTCTTTTGTAGAAGGGGTTGGTTTTCTAGAATTAGTGGCAGCGCTCTGCCCTAAATGGAAGGTTCCTAGCCGGTACTATTTTGCCCGAGTTGCGGTTCCTGCACTACATGAAGATGTGCTGGAGGTGATTGGGGCAGCTTTGCAGAAGAGTGCTGTTCACACTATACATCTAACAACAGACATGTGGACCAGTGGCGCAGGCACTGATTACATGTGCATCACTGCACACTGGGTCTCTTTTTCAGGGGTTAAAGCAAAGCTAAACGCAGGTGCTGACCTGGACCAAGTTTTTAAAGCTGCTCGGAAACATGCAACACTAGCCATGTTTGGCTTGGAGAAACGTCATACAGCACAAAACATTTTGAATGAGTTCAACACAAAGGTCTTTCACTGGCTGTCTCCAAAAAAACGCGGCATTGGTTATGTTTCCACGGAAAATGGCGCCAATGTAGTTAAGGCCATGGAACTGGGTGACTATTTCAGAGTGCCGTGTTTGGCGCACTGTATAAACCTGGTTGTTAAAAAATTCTTGGATAAAGACAGTCCAGCATGCCAGTTAGTGGTCACCTGCCGAAAAATGTGCAACCATTTCAGCCATTCTTTTAAGGCCCGGAAGCGTCTGAGGAGCCTGCTACATGAACGTCGAATGCCAGTGAAAGCACTCATCCAGGAGGTGCCAACACGTTGGAACTCAACCTTCTACATGCTTGAGCGTCTGTATGAGCAGTTTACGGTACTCGATCAGTATTTCTTAACAATGGGTACAGCTGTGAAGGAGGACCTGAGGTTAAATGCGGCGCAATGGGAGCTAGTTAAAAGCCTGACAGATATGCTTCGTCCTTTTGAGGTCTTCACGCGTGCAGTCAGCAGGGAGGACTGTAATTTGGGAAAAGCTATCCCATTGTTGCGCATGCTGGAGCACAAACTGAAGGCGGTGTCTTCAAAGTTTCAAAAAGATGAAGAAAAGCAAAAAGCTTTTGTTTTGGCGGAGAAATTATTAGAGCGCCTACTTGGCGATGAACGTCTTCAAAAGATCCACTCAGAACAGCATTACATTTGTGCTACTATTCTGCATCCACGCTACAAAAAGGCGCTGGCAGGCTCTGCATTTTTTCCTTTTAGTGATGAAGATGTTACAAAGTTCAAACGTTGGCTTGCCTGGTCAGCCATCAGGTTTGAAAGAGAACGGAAGCAAATTGAAGGAAAAGGCAGTACATCAGCATCAGCAGGCCATCCCCAGTCAAAAGACTCCACTTCTGCACCTGTGGCTGTGGCAGAAGTGACCTCTCAGCCGTTAAATACACCGGCCACCGCATCATCTGCACCATACACAACAGAAATATCGGGTGATGAAGAGGATTGGCTAGCTGAGATTAGTTATGGTTCTGAAAAGGTCCGAGCGAAAATTCAGCAAAGTGGAGGAACCGTGGAGAACTTTGAGTCGATGGTGCAGGACTATCTGAATGACTCAACAGAGGTCTATGTTAATGCTGACCCATTGGCGTATTGGCATGGGAAAAAAGAATTGTGGCAAGAGATCACCCGCCTGGCTATACATTACTTGTCTTGCCCACTCGCAAGCGTCTCGTCTGAACGTGTTTTCAGTGCTGCTGGTGGCATTGTAACTTGCAAACGGACCCGCCTCTCGCCCAAAAATGTGGAGATATTGACAATGATCAAGATGAATGAGCAGCTCATACCACCAGATTTCAAAGTACCAGATCGCACGACGGAAGAAGACGAGGAGGACAGCAACTTAGGTGAGGGAATTTCTTCTGTGTTAGGTGACACTGACCTACTCCTGCCTGAATTCGCAGAGTATGAGGACGAACTCTTCTTCCCTGACACCGAGGCCTGAAAATGAGCCAATGAATTCAGAAATTTTCTTTTTCGTACTCATTCACTTTTATTCCTGTGTTTCTGTCTTTCTTTGTTTTGCACAAGTTAATATAATTAAAACTTTAATCACCTGTACTTTTGCTTTTTGGCGGTTTGGGGGTCTTCTACTTGTTTTCGCCTGGGTTGACGGCTCTGGGGCCATTGCTGGGAAGGTCTAATACCGGATAAAACTGGTTTAAATAACATCCATGATGAAAAAGGTTTTGCATTTTCTGGCTTTTCGCTCAATGTAGCGCTTTCGGGGGCCTGTTTGGGGGCTTCCTGGTGTTTGTGGGTGGGTTTCGGGGTCTGGGAGCACTACTGGGTATGGATAGTTTAGATAGCAAGAGGTTTGAAGGAAATCCATGGAGGCAGAGGGGAGTTAGGGCCTAGCTGCAGAGCGCGCGCTGAGTGATTTTGGAAATTTTCAGAAAAGTGACTACGTCCACATTTTTGTACTTTTGCTTTTTGGCTGTTTGGGGGTCTTCTACTTGTTTTCGCCTGGGTTGACGGCTCTGGGGCCATTGCTGGGAAGGTCTAATACCGGATAAAACTGGTTTAAACAACATCCATGATGAAAAAGGTTTTGTATTTTCTGACTTTTTGCTCAATGTAGCGTTTTCGGGGGCCTGTTTGGGGGGCTTCCTGGTGTTTGTGGGTGGGTTTCGGGGTCTGGGAGCACTACTGGGTATGGATAGTTTAGATAGCAAGAGGTTTGAAGGAAATCCATGGAGGCAGAGGGGAGTTAGGGCCTAGCTGCAGAGCGCCCGCTGAGTGATTTTGGAAATTTTCAGAAAAGTGACTAAGTCCACATTTTTGTACTTTTGCTTTTTGGCTGTTTAGGGGTCTTCTACTTGTTTTCGCCTGGGTTTACAGCTCTGGGGCCATTGCTGGGAAGGTCTAATACCGGATAAAACTGGTTTAAACAACATCCATGATGAAAAAGGTTTTGCATTTTCTGACTTTTCGCTCAATGTAGCGTTTTCGGGGGCCTTTTTGGGGGGCTTCCTGGTGTTTGTGGGTGGGTTTCGGGGTCTGGGAGCACTACTGGGTATGGATAGTTTAGATAGCAAGAGGTTTGAAGGAAATCCATGGAGGCAGAGGGGAGTTAGGGCCTAGCTGCAGAGCGCGCGCTGAGTGATTTTGGAAATTTTCAGAAAAGTGACTACGTCCACATTTTTTTACTTTAGCTTTTTGGCTGTTTGGGGGTCTTCTACTTGTTTTCGCCTGGGTTGACGGCTCTGGGGCCATTGCTGGGAAGGTCTAATACCGGATAAAACTGGTTTAAACAACATCCATGAGGAAAAAGGTTTTGGCACTTTTTGTAACTTAGGGTTCGTTAGGGTTAGCCCTAGCAGCAGGATTGCATGTGTTTCGGGGTGTTCTTGATTTTTGCAACTGAGTTCTGGGGTTTTAGAGCACTCGTGGGAATGTGTAATTTTTGTTGCAAGCGATTTGAAGAAAATCCATGGTGGGAAAGGGGGGATCACTTACTCTATGAGAGGCACTTAGTGTTGAAAACATTTAGCCATTTACACTTAAAGGAAGAAAATGACACAGACTTAAGTTTCAGGAAAACAAACTTACTGTTAAACCACCACCCACCAGACTCAAAAGCAGTAAAAAAGAGGTATGCTCAGATAGAGTTTCAAAAAGTATATTTGTATAGCCCTAACAAAATAATCTCCCTCAAGACCCTCCCTAACCCCAACGATTGTCTTTCAAAAGTCCCAAAAAGAACCCAACTCCCAAATCCCACCCCCCAAACGTCTCTAAAAAAGGGGCAAGGGACACTACGGCAGGCTGCTGTTCACTGTAGCGGCCAGGGCATCATACTCCTTGCGGAGGGTGGCATGGTCGAAGCGGAGGCCCTCCACCAAGTTCTTATAGGTTAAGACCTCCTGCTCCAGGTAGGACACTCTGAGGGATAAGCGGCGCTGGCGTGCCTTGCAACTCCTGTGGGGGGCAGCTGATGTCTTTGCTGCTCGGCGGTTGGCTTTGGTAGCCCGGCTCCGTACCGCTGGAGCACTGCGCTGGCTGGCAGCCCGTGTGGGCCCAGAGGAGGATGCAGCTGTCGCAGTAGATATAGTCGTAGACTGCGTGTCCTCCTCCTCCAGGGCCAGCAGCCGCCGATATTCAGCGACAGTGGCATCCATCCTCCGTTGCCGGGCCATTCGAGCCTGCTCCTTCCTTAATGGTTTATGAGATTTGGAAGGAGCAACTATATAAAGAAAGAAAGACATAGTCTGTAACCAATGCTCTTAAGATTAACACAAAATGATTGAGCCGAAAGTTGTGTCACAGTACAACTAGCAACTTGAAAGCACAGTACATAACTATTGAGGCCAGTATCTATCTAACCTCCCACTTCTTCATCCTTGCTCTAACATTAGTGGGAGTTTAAGGAACAAATTCTACGAGCACTATGGACTTCCATTACAGTCGACTATGACAGTACACCAGTCTTATTATTCTTCTTCTCTCTTGTTTAGGAAAATTGGTACGTTATCTTCTGCAAGCCGGCATAATGCCAGCGCAGTGAACTTGCACCCGAGAAAAACAGACGCACACCATGATGAGTGAGACAGACTTGCGTTACTGTACCGGTACAGTACATGCAGGTGGTGAAGCTCATATTTTTCCATTACAGGTGGCACTGAGAATACTCTGTTAAAAGGGCTACTGCTTAATTAATTCAACTTTCACCCTACAGTGCAAATGAGTACTAGAGAAGGAAAAAGAAGAAACTAAATAATCTGATTATCTATCACTTCACATGGGATGTATTTGATTACATATGGGATGACTTTAGGTGCTTTGCTTTTTTGAGTGAACAGTGATACACCCACACATGAATGACGTACTACTACTAAACTAAAATTATTAAGAGAGGTAGGGAGGGTCCACCGTAATAACCGGATATATGCTGTGCTTGCAGTTGCATACAAACTACTGCTACTATTCATGGTAGTATTTGGACAAAATTACAACTTCTTTTCCTTGCCTTTCCTACACTGGAACGGACGTGCGGGTGCGGTGTTACATGCTCTTCAAAGTAACACTTAGTTCGGGGGTCTCCAAACCGGTCCTGGAGGGCCGGATCCATGCCAGATTTTTTGGATATCCCCATTGAGATACATGTAGTTATTTTAAAAATCTGGCATGTATCCAGCCCTCCAGGACCGGTTTGGAGACCCCTGACTTAGTTCATCCAGTGACCGTCTACTCTCTCTAGATACACATATGCTATCTAAGAGTCAGATAGTACCATGATCCAGGCATCCATCCATTCAAAGTATATGCACACATAGAGTTTCTGTTTCACCCACCAAGGCTGTTCTCCTTCCACCCATTCTTGCTTCATCATTCACCCAGCCATGCACCATACCATATTCTTCTCAGCCACCTAGGGGACCAAGCAAACACATATCATTCTTCTTTGCCAGTCATCATTAAATTTATCGTCCTTCCACACTTACTTACACCCTTCTTTCGCTTTTCGTTTTTTTATGTGCACACTAACAAAAGAATCTCTGTGACAAAAGCAGTAACCACAGACATATGCACATAAAATACTGCTTTTCGTTCATCCCATCCATCAAGTTCATCTCAGATCTGATTGGGATTCTTCTCGCCAAAAACTTCACAGCTAAGTCGAAGTACATTTAGAGGAGGCTACTACCTGGTTGATACACCTGTGCAGAAAGCACACTCTGCAGTCTTCAATCTCAATAAGTAAGGAATATATAGCTTACCTCTGCCCGCCACCACCGTGTCAACCCTCACAGGCACATTGGTGTCGTCCGGCACTTGCACCGCCTCCTCCCCAGAAATGTCCTCCGAGTCCTCATCCACCACCACCACCACCTCCGCGCTGGCCCCGCCACCAGATGTTCCACCTACAAAGTACATTTAAGAATGTTAGAATACACCACTCACTACTATATAATATTTGGTCTAGGAATAAAGAAATGTGAAAAAAAACAGAAAACAATGTAATAATTTGTGACTGTCTAATCTAAAGTAAAATTTTTCCTTTTTCCAGGGAAGGCTCAGTGCATACAGCTATTGCTGACTAGAATGGGAGTCCAATGGAATTGCCAAATGTGCAATCTTAGTTAGCTACACAGACAGACTAATGAGAATAATCCAGTAATACCACAGGGAGTCATAGTCGAAGCAGGATAAGAATTTAGATACAGTCTAGAAGAAGATCAAAGACGATTTATAAAAAATCGAATGAGGAACGCTAGGTAAAAATAGGTACTCTACATTCAAATGAAAACTTACTGGGGCCACTGCCCTCGCCTGGCCGATCCTGGTCTTCTACAGCAGCAGCAGCCTCCTCCAATGCCCTCTTGCCCCTGGGGGGAGCTGATGTACAACATGAAAGAAAGAAAGACCAGAAAACATGGATGATATTTGTCAACCAAATCAAACATTTCAAAAGAACAATAACAAAATATTTTGGCGAAATAGCAAATAGACAACTATTCCACGGGATATATTGACCGATCTCATGTGGTCTACTACGTTATTAGTATTGCTTGATTTGCGGACCGTCGACTTGGAAAGTTCTTATGTAACTCACTAAACAAACTACTAAAAAGGTTCGCCTAGGCCTGGCAGGCAGCAGTCCGCAGCACGCGAAGTGACAGACAAAGTCCATCGTGATTGCAGATCAGTGAATACTCAAACTATCAATCCACCACCACTATTTCTTCTTATCGCCATGTGTACAAAGGAAGGACTGGACTTGAGTCTGTAGGGGCTGATTTAGAAGCCCCTTGCGGCTCTATTGCTCCATTGTTGCGTGACTTTTGTGACGCAGCGGCAGAACAAAAGAGGCGCCATGGTGCGGCGTATATTAACAACGTGACGCATATGGGAGATGCATCACGTTGTAAAGCCCTGCGCCATCAGGGGGCGTTCCGGCGCAAGGGAGGGCGTTCCTGCGCAGGAACGCATCCTAAAAGTGGCTGAGGGAAATATACAAGATGTCAATCAGTCACTTTTAGGACAATGATGCGTGACTTAAACCCTGCGCCTGCTTGAAGCAGACGTACGGCTTGATGCAGCATTGGGGAGATAGGGCACCCCAGAGCATTGCTGGAGCTGCGCCATCGTTGTCACGCAACTCCAGCAATGCGCCATCTTTACGGCACAGATGCGTTAGGCTTCTGTGACGTTTTGGGCCCATGGTGCACCACATTGTAAATACGGCGCACCATGGGTGGTGGTGGCATGGTGCACAATTACTGGCGCATCCCTGCTACTTTGCAGGGATGCGCCGGTAATTGAAAATCTGACCCTTAGTGTCTAGCATTACGCAGTTCTTTACACTACACTCATACATAATTTCTCAGGCCAATGAAATGAACACAAAATAGAAAACAAATAAGCATAGTAGCAAGGCTACTGAGAAGGAGAGCAGTGCACCTGAAATGCACAGAAGATTTTGAAATATCATTTACCTACAATGTAATCGGCAGCATTATTGCTCTTGGTAAAAAACAAAAATTTGCAATATAATAACACACAGAGCGGGAGAAAACAGAGTAGTGATGAAATAGCTAGAAATAGCTACTACTACTCACCAAGCCCGGGGATCTCTACGCCGAGCACGTCCAGCAAGTCGCGTTCCCGGTCCATGAGATCCGTCCAGCGGTGGGTGGCCTGGTTATAAGTGCGCCGGACCCCAGAGTGTTCAAACATGGCCCGGCACACCTTCTCCCACCGCTTCCGGCGTTCCCGGATCCCGTAGCCGGTAGCGATCTTGCCGCCTCCCATGATGGTCTTGGGGAGGCGGCGCTGGACGTGAAAGACTAGTGCGGCCACCTCCTCTGCACTAAAAATCTCACAAGCTATAACTGTCTCCCCCCTCAAACGCCCGCACGGGAGCCGGGCACGGGGTGCGGGACCCTTCCCCTTCGCGGGCTTCTTCCCGGCTCCCTTTGCCATGGTCTGGGCAGAAAGGAAGCAAAATAAGAAAGAAGAAATAGAACAGGGAAGAAGAAAAGAAAAGCATTTAAAAAAGTAGTTTAAAATTAACAAAAAGTAGCAGAAAACACAAAAATATAGAGCTAGAAAAATAGAGGGATAGATAATAAGTAAAATAGATAAAAAAAACATCAAACAAGCAAAGGATGGCAGAGATTAAGAAAGGATACAGAGAGCATGCCCAGAACCATAGCAATGAATGAGAAACAAGATGGCCGCGCCCGTTCACGACCGCGTGGGTAAATTCGCGCGAGATTTTCCTCGCGATCACACGCGAAATTGTACTAGCGAGCCGCACACTTTGTGAGATTACACATAGCGCCTGGAAACGGAATTACATCACGCAAACAAGATGGCCGCGCCCATGTACGACCGCTAGGGTAACTTCGCAAACGTTGCGCTACAAGCGGCTTGCGAACACGCAAAAAACCACGCGAACAAACACGCCGCAAAAAAAACAAATCGTGTATTCGCACGAATTCGCGGCTTCCAAAATCGATCTCGCACGGATTCGCGCCCCGCAAATCGCGCGAAATTGCAGAAAAACGATTTTTGCAAAACTGAAAGCACTCAGCAGATGCAAAAGTTCAATCTTAACATTAGTAACCATTCACTCTAGTGCTTCCTAAGGGGCCCCTCCAGAGTTCAGTTGCCTATTTGCAACTATTCTATGACCCTGCTCTGACCCTCACAGCAGGCTCATAGAATAGCTACAAGTAGACCATAAAGGTCCTGTGAAAAAAAATTGCACTGCAACAGAAAGCAAATTACAGATAAGGAAGGAAGCAGGTGCCAGCCAGACTGGAAGTTTAAAAATCAGTGACACATTAATCAACCCCAAATTAATACATGGCAGTTGAAGCAGGGCAGGTGTGCTTGCTTATTTTCACCCCCATAATCTACAGTGATAAACCAACCAGAGGGTGGCAGTGAGGATGTACCAGAGGGTGGCATGGGTGTACCAGAGGGTGGCAGTGGTAAAACAGAGGGTGCTGTGAACCTGTGATGATGAACCAGACGTAGAAACAACATAGTCGCGGCCGTTGCGAGCCGACAAGTAAGTTCGCAATTGCGAACTGGTACACAAACTTCGCGAACTGGCAGAAACCCTTGCGAACACAAAAAAATACAAAAATCCGCAAATTCGCGAGAGTTCGTGGATTTTGCGGATTGCGAATCCGTAAATATGCAAGTTCGCGTACGCCAGATTCGCAAAGTCCGCCCATGCTTACGAGAAATCCAGCTCTAGTGTTTCCAAGCTCCCCTTGCGGGGTGTTGGGAAATCGAGTCCTGAGACTGACCTCCTTCATTCTAAAACCAAGGTACGGACTACCGACCTGATCAGACCCTAAGAGAGATCTTGGTTAGATTTGTGGCAAAAAGAATACTAAACTTATGCTACACCACACGTACTTCTTCCCTCGTACTAGACTTAGGTTAGGTACATCGGGGTAGGCGTATTTTAGAAGCACCAGTAGAGTACATTTTAGCCTTTGTTATTTATGTATGTATTTATCTATGGTCTAGGAGCCATACAATGCTTTTACAGTATTATTTTAGAATACTCTTCTTGCATTATACTTTGCTACCAGTATTACGATTGTAGCAGTTCATTTATTTTGCATGAGAAAGAAGACTGTTCAATAAATACCTTTTATTGAAAAACGTCCATCTCTATATTTCTCTGCACCTCTGGTGAAAGGAAGCATGCACGAATGACTCAGTAAAATATCTATCTATTGTTTCCATGACTCTGAAGATCAGTTTTATCTTGGGGAAACAAAGTTGCCATGTTTATGCGGTTGTCAGAAACAAATCCCTTCTTGTGAACTCGAGAAAGTTTCTAGTGACCTCTGAGCTAGCTGGCACTCACAATTAAGTTTAATATTTTTGATAGAGACCTAGTAGACATAAGTCCTACGTCACATCTATAGGACATATTATTCCAATGCACAGAGCCTATTGGGAATATAGGAACTACACTACATGGCGCCTAACGTTTGGTAAGGCACTAATTTAACGCTAGATACTAGAGTAACTCAGTCGTGCTTTTCACAGAGACCCCTTTTTCCTGTAAAATACTCCAATAGACGTCTGGAGTGGGTAAAAGGATAAAATATCCGCCATAACTGAGTAGGACGAAAATCCTATGTATTAGTTTTTGGTTTTGTTCAACGTTGAAGGATACAGTGTTCTAAAATATTGTGCACCTTATCTTCGTTTCCTTGAAACTTGCTCTGGAAAACTTGCAAATGTCGGATACCGACGACGAGAAGGGTGGATCAGCAGGAAATAATACCCGACCGGGTTTAGATGTTACAGGTCTCCATCAAGATGACCCGGATGCTATAATCATCCCGGAAAACGTAAGGAAAACAATAGCTATAAAGCTCATAGAAAATGGAGTATCACCGAGAGGTGGTAGGGTTATATTTGTCATAGAGGCACATGAATATCGGCAGACAGAGGTTTTCTATTCATGGATTATCTTTCCACAAGCAAATCCAACAACACATGTGCTCCACTTCTATAAGATAGAGGAACATCCAGCGGAATACGTTCCTTTCGAGGACATCGAAATTCCACTAACTTACCAAGAGCATTAGCTCTGGTTTAAAGGCGCCCTACAACATCAAAATCACATTACCAGGCTTGGTCCATTAGGTAGACCCGGAGCAACATGGCCGGTACTAGCTGGCTATACACCACATCCTGCCATAGAACAAATGACAGTTCCAGAACTGTTAGCTCAGTTAAAACAAATAATCAAAATACATAGACAATTGGTTCAATATGTCATGCAGACTCTAACAGTCCAACCGACTATCAGATTTCCACAGCAAACCCATTATCAAGGGAACATAAACAAAATTACACCACAGACCATACAGTCAGTCATTGGTAAATTACCCACAAAAAGGGAACAAATTCCATTCTGGTTAGCTCAAAAAAATTACTCAGATCGAGGCAGCATTTCCCGATAGTACACCTCATGGGAAACACAGGATTCTAACAATCTGCTTACCAATGGGATTGCACCACACTTGGAGGACTGTGACACTTGGGGTACAGTCTTTGCTGCAATCTACACAAAAACTCATGGTGTACCATCTATGGTGGTAATACCAGACATCCTGAAACAGATTCAAAATGAATACGGGGCAGGGCCTGCTTTAAATCTCGGTATGAAGTTACTGAAGGATTTCAAACAGGTTTCAGCTATATTATTAGCTAATATTAAAGGTGAAGCAGCATCCGTGGCAATCCACCAAAAACTTGATGCAACTGAGCAACCATAATAACTGGCGAGAATAAATGAAAAATCCTATGAAGAACTGGGTAAAGATAGTTTGGGAGGGAAACCAGTAAAGCCTGAACTGACAGAAAATCCTGAAAAGGTTTTTATTAAAAATACACTCACTACTCCTAAAAAGAAGTGGGAAAATACTAGGCAGACACTTCCTAAAGAGAAGCGTTCTCAATCCAGAGGTAGATCTCCTCAAAAGGAGCCCTCTGAAAAGAGATATAACCTCAGAAATAGGGATAATTTGAGAAAACCTGATAGATATCAAGATGCTGATACACGTTCCTCTTGTACTTTTCAGACTTCTTCGCAGAAATCCGAAAGAAGAGGACGATCAGAACACAAGGAACAACGCGTGAAGTCCAAAGACGACCAACACGTTCCAAAAAATAAGAAAACTCAATTCACGAAGAAGAAGGTAGCAAGTCTAAAAATCAGACATGCCGAGGATCTTGAGGACACAACTCAAGAACGGGCCCAGACAATGCTGGACAGCGTAGCAGAAGTTACCATAGCTCGCAAGATCCTGAAGGATCATCTGGAGACAGTGGACCTGAATGAATACATTCAGGTTGAAACTGCCGATACCAGGGTAAGTGTACCACATAAGTTATATAAAGTAACACTCCGGATAGAGTGGGACATAACTAGAAAAATAAAAGCACTCTTTTGGGAGAAGCTATCAAAGAGTTATGACATCCTTCTGGCTGAAAAAGACTGGCCACCTGAATTTGTCAGGGAGTGCCCACATGGCGAAGACATCATTATGCCAGCCTTCTCAAATCATATTCCTATTAATAAAAATACACCTATGCCAGAAAATGGGCTGTAGCACAGGCTCCAGCTTTATATAAAACTAGCAGCCCGTCCCGACGTTGTCCGGGAGCAATTAGGCTTCAGGGCCCCCGCCCGCCCCGACGTTGTCCGTGGGTCCCCCGGAGCCTTCCTCCATATATTGCAGTATTATACCTCTATGTTTACTTTGTACACTTTTGTAACCTGCACACGTAACTTTTTCCTCCTGTTATGCACCGTTTGGCTCACTTTTTTAATGCTCTGTTTGCTTCCTTTTGCTACTTGCACACGTCACTTTTTCCTCCTATACCTCTATGTTTACTTTCTACGCTTTTGTAACCTGCACACGTAACTTTTTCCTCCTGTAATGCACCGTTTGGCTCACTTTTGTAATGCTCTGTTTGCTTCCTCTTGCTCACGATGTACGCTTTTGTAACCTGCACACGTAACTTTTTCCTCCAGTAATGCACCGTTTGGCTCACTTTTGTAATGCTCCGTTTGCTTCCTCTTGCTCACGATTTTCATTTTTGCTTCATTTTTCTGCCGCTCCCCGCTCCTAAATAAATAAATAAATAACCTACCTCATCCGCCGCTCACTGCTCCTCCCCGCCTGTCCGCCGGCCCTCACCGCCTGTCCGCCGCTCCTCACCGCCTGTCCGCTGCTCCTCACCGCTCCTCCCCGCGCCATGTCCGCCGGTCCTCCTCGCGCTCCTGGACGCCGCTCCTCCCCGCGCTCCTCACGTCGGGCGCGCACGTCGCGGCCGGCGCTTCTTCCAAGGGACTACTTTTTTTTTCGGTAAATTTTTTAAATAACGTATATTTATTACGTTTATATAGCCTATGTCCATCTGCACACCCTGACGATTACAACGATGTATCGGGTGTGTGGATTGGCGCTGTGGTTCCCGAGTTTACCCTCCTCAAAGTTTCAAAGTTCTTCCTTTATAATAGTAGTATAGATTAATGTGGGATGGGATGAGGATTCTCCTCACCATAAAATCCAGTTAAAAAATCAACCTACTGCTCAGAGGCAGTATCCAGTTAAGCAAGATTCTAAAAAACAGGTCAGGGAGATCCTAGATTAACTTGAATACCAAGGGGTGATTGAAACACGCCCCTCATCCATGAACCATCCTTTGTTTCCTGTCTCCAAACCAGACAATACATATCGTCTAGTTTTGGACTACAGACATTTAAATTCTTGTTGCAAAACTTTTGCAGTACAAAATGCACACAGTGCAGCACTGATGAATAACATTGTGCGCAAAAAATATAAAACAACATTAGCTATTTCAAACGGTTTCTTCTGTCAAAATATCGCACCTGAAAGCAGGTACTTGACCACTTTCTCAATTATGGGGATACAGCTTAATTTCTGTCGTCTCCCCTAGGGATTCAAGAATAGCCCAGCGTTCACTTCAGCCAGAGTAACAGAGTTACTACAAATGTATGATGATGAGGCATTATCTTATGTCGATGACATCTATCTTACAGACGATGATTTGGACAGGCACTTGAACAGGGTGAACACCATAATACTTGGCTTTGCCTCTGAAGGGTACGAATTCAATTTTAAGAAATCAAGAATTTCCCACCTCAACTTCCAATTCTTAGGATACAAACTTTCAAGTGTAGGCACAAGCCTGGCAGCAATTTTTTTAGAGATATGTGCGCTGCTCCAACCTTCAAAAACGCTGAAAAACTTAAAGTCAGTTCTAGGATTCCTGAATTTCGGAAGAACTTACATTCTAAACTACGCAGAAAGGGTTAAACCTCTCTATGAATTAATCAAACCTGATATCAAACAAACTAATTGGACTCAAAAACACACAAACATTTTACGTTCACTGCAAACAGACATGTTAGCAACAACCCATTTACATACACGCGTAAACGAACGCAACCTTGTAATCCGAATCATCCTAGGAAGATGCGGATTCACATACCTAACCTTTAATGAAGGTGAAAAGGTACCAATAGCATAGAAATCACACTTGTATGCACAAGCTGAAATGAAATTCACTTCAATAGAAAAAATTCTGACAGCGTTTCAAACTGCAGTAGCAAAAGAGAGAGCCCTTGCACAGGGTAAACGCATAAACGTCATTACTCCTGTACCTGCCTTAGAGGCAGTGACAAAAGCGAGCATTCCGAATGCAAAAGCTTTACATCCAAGATGGATACAATGGTTTAATTCTCTTGCTGCAACAGACGTTGAATACGTTTTTGACCCCTACTTAAAGACTCAAGAATTTCTCCAATACGAAAAAGAATGTCCTCTGCCCACTGAGATTCTGCCTCTAGAACATTACGGATGTATAATTTATACAGACAGATAAGCACAGCCCGCAATTGGGGGTAAACAAGCTAATAGTGCTGCGTGCGAGATTGTTAAAGGTCGCTGGCGCGATGGTAAATTCAGACCTATGGTCACAAAAACTCACTCTCTCGGAAACTGTACAGCTCAGCGAGCTGAACTACAGGCTTTCAAGATGGCGCTTGAAAATACGGATCGCGAATTCCCCACACTCATAGTGTGCGATTCGTATTACTGCGTCCAGTCTTACAATGAATATTTGCAGAACTGGGTTCAAAATGGTTTCAAAGACGCAAAAGGTGGCACAATCAAGCATAAATTGCTTTGGGAACAAGTAGTTCAATTACAGGAAGAACTGCAAAAGACTCACGTGATCCATACACTGAGTCATCAGCGTGATGGCGTTCACGTTGCAGGGAATTCATTGGCTGATGAAGCCGCGAAGGCAGCTGAGCAAATGGCTTCCGTAGCTGCAATCACTCGTTTAAAAACACAAATTGACGGTGAAACAATACTAGCTGTCAATGTAACAAGCAAAGGCTGCGGTGCAGCGTTACCTCTAAACTATCCACTCGAATATTTATACATAATTGATGCCAACTCCGTTCCCTTTGCTCGAATCCCTGGAGTGGGGGATAGGGTAATTCCAAACAGGAATCGGAGAGGTGCTTTGATTCAAGAAGCACATATGGGAGAGGGTCTGATACATCAAGGGATCTCAAAATCTCTGCTAGAATTAAAAGAGATATACTGGCGGCCAGGGATGAGCGCCCACATTTACAAATTTGGAATTAATTCCGATGTCTGTTATAGAGATCACAGCTTAGAGCGCCACCAGATTCCTGACTACAGTGTAGCCAGCCCAGTACAGACACCATTGTTAGATAGCATTAGACTATCCACTCTCAGACATCCATATGGACAAAAGCGGTCCCACAACTATTAGGAAAAGATTCATTTGGATGTGGCCTCAGCGCTCGGCTGACGCCCGAACTGTTATAAAAGATTTGCAAGTCTTTATCGGCACATACGCAATCGGCGCGCTACATTCTGACCAGGGTCATGTGTTTAGCTCTCGAGCTTACAAGGAGGCCATGGCCAGCTTGGGCGTTGCATTGCGGTACTCAAGTCCATTCCATCCTGAGGGAAATTCGGTTGTGGAAAGAAAAAAACGTGACATAAAGCAATCTATAACAGATAGGGTATTAGGCTCAGGTGACGGGTGGGTCAAACATCTAATAAGTGCCCAACGTAGTCTTAACAACCTGCCAAGAAATTCTCTGGGTGGAATCACTCCATATGAAATCCTTTTTGGTACTAGAATGATGGTCTAAGACCTCGATCGTCATACTTCAGTGGTAGAACAAAAACCCTTTGATATCAAAGACCGTTTGGCTGTTTTACAGGACTTAAATGAAACAAGAAGAAGTTTAAGCAACACCATACAGAAGCCAACAACCACTGAAGAAAAACCACCTGTCCCAGCAAGACCTGTCTGGATTCCAAAGATTAGGGATCTGGTCAAAGAGAAAATAGCGGATAAGAAGGAATTTGGACCTTTTTACAGAAAACCAGTACCTGTACTAGCAGTCCACGGATCAAGAACAGTGTTACTGCTGCCCCTTGCTGGAAGAAAGGAGAACCGGTCCGTATCAATTGACCTGGTAAAACCACAGCATGTGGCCGATAATAAGTAGTAGGCCCAGTGGACTCCAAAGATGTAGCAGGCGACCAAATCTTGCTACTATCCAAGAGGTTCAAACTGAAAGACTCATCACATTTGAAGAATCTGCAGTGAGAAAAGAAGGACTATTCAACAAAGCCATGGAACTTGTGCCTCTTGAAACCCAAATAACAGTTCGTCAAGAAACTCCTGTCTACAATTATGTAGCATCTGACTATACTAATATGTTAAGAGAACACGCAGCTCCAGCGATTTCAAATAATCCGGATGCAATACCAACAATTGACAGAACTGCCTCTGGCTATTTCATCAACTTTGATACCTTTTCTGAGGATCCCAGTGAAGCTGAAACAATGCCCACAAATACAACTTTCAAGGAACAAATAACAGAACTTTTTCAACAGCTTACAAATACATATCTGGTTTCACCATGGGTTGAATTTTGGATTGTGTTAGGTGTACTTTTTCTCCTACTATGGCTCATTCTTGTTTTAAGCTTGGGAAAGCTGATAGATGGAAAATATAGTAAAACGGACACAGCAAGTAAGAACATCAACTTGCTCCTGAAGCCACACACATCATCACATCGTGAACAAAGAGACCTGTCATCAGTAAACATCACAGCCGTTCCTCTACCTGGTGGTATAGCATGGGACAGAACTTATTATGACATTCATGGCCCTGTTGAGCTGCTGAAGATTCCTCACCAATTTAAGGTTTCCTTGAGTGATTTTATTTCACCCAGTACACTTTCGGATGGTTGGGACTTCGAGACTGTTAATAACATTGATTTATTTATTTATTTATTTTATTTTAAGAGTTTTATATAGCGCTGGCTAGACCCGGAGGTATCAGAGCGCTTTACATGAGGTTCCACAAGGTTACAACATGATGGCAGACTTAGAAATGTCAGCAAAATTTGCAAAACATGAATACTTGGAAGGTTCATCAGATTATGAACAAATGTATTGTTTTAACTATTTTGGTCACCATTATTTGCACAAATCTGCAAACCCTAGAAAAGTTTTAAATTATAATCAATGGGAACATTGTCCAACGCCACCAAAAGGTAACTCTAAAACATTTTATGAAAAATTTCCATACTTGTCAGGCTTTAATGTCACAAATCCAGAAACATTTTACTTTAAAAATGTTAATAAGACAGGCATGAAAAGTATGTTAACTAATACTAAGCACATTTATTCTGCGGACTTTTATGCTCAATTGTCCACATTAGGGGGCACATTATGATGGCGGTTTTCCCACATCCTCCGGGCCGGCGGAATCCACCGCCGGCCCGAAGGATGCGGGAAAACCGCTGTGGACTGAAAAAGACCCCCGCCTGATTAGGATGGCAGGGGGATCGTTTTTCAGTCTGCAGCTTTTCCGCCGCGGTCGCCTTCCGACCGCGGCAGAAAAGCAATAACATGGCTGGCGGTGTCTCTCAGACACCGCCAGCCATATTATGATCGCGTAGAAAGTATGCTTTTCCACGGCGGAAAAGCCGCCGTGGAAAAGCATACGGACCTTCACTTCGGGGGCCCGTTGCGGGCCCCCTGGGTGAAGGGGGGGTGGGGGGTGCACATGGGGGGTACCTATGGTACCCCCCTGCATTTGCGTGGACAAAGCGGCAGGCACCACACGGTGCCTGCTGCTTTGTGCACACAAATGCCGTGCATGCATTTTTAACATTGCGGCGGGTGCAGCTTAAAGCTGCACCCGCCGCAATGTTAAAGATTGAGGATGTGACCGCCAGGGTGGCGGTCACATCCTAATTGCACAGGAGGGAACTCCGCAGGCAATGCGGAGGTTCCCTCCTACTCTATGGTGGCGGACGGACTCAGGTCCTTCCGCCATCATAATCGGCCCCATAGTTTTGACTTTTGGAAAGACAACATTGAGACAAAAACTGTCTGGGGCACAAAAGACTGGCAGGTACAAGGTTTAGAAGCCTTATTCAGGGCCTGCATCATTCTAGAACAAATATTGTTTTTAAATGAAACTGTTCAACAGACATCTTGTCTTGGCCTGGCTAAGATAAAAGACTTAAACAAACCATCCATACCTAAACCCACACCTGATAGTAATAGAACTACAGATGAGGAGGTAGACGTAAATTATATTTTACAACAAAACAGAACTAATCCTAATTGGAAAAAATGGTTAATCGCCTAACAGACATGAATAACTGTCAAGATAGATTCCTGAACAAGACACAAGGGCTTACAATAACTAGGCCAGATCCAAGATATATCCAGAGACAACATCCAGAGATAATAACAACTTACAGTGTAGTAAAACTGTGTCTTGAGTGGCTACAAAAATCCGCATTCCCAGACATAAAACAACACTTAACTATACTTAAAGATGGCATTGATTTGAGAGAATTCTTACTAGGACCTCACAAACAACTTCATAAAAGTTTCATATACGCCGGTATATACGCTGCTTATAATGAAGCATGGAAAGTCACGCAAATGGATACTGCAGAACAAATACGAGAAATTGATCATATTAATTTAGAGAAAGCTCTCTCTGTAGTTGACAATGTGTTAACACCTCTGTCATCCAGAATTTATTCTATGGACAGCATTGTATCCTCTGCCATAGACATAATGGAACAAGACTTGCTCATGTTACAACATGGACAGTCTAAATTGCGTTCTATAATGCTGCTAAGCTGGACGTTACAAAACCTTCATTCAGGCTATGTGCCTTGGCGTCTAATCAACACCACGTCATTGTTTACTGGATTTATCCTTATAGATAAACAAATCTCTTTGGTACAGAGGGGAGCTGACTATACGGTGCTGAGCATAGAAAAACTGGAAAGATTACCATTAACCGTTTCTGAGAAACCAGCCGTTGAATGGATAATACATGGCACCATCACGATACCAGTGACGATTTTCCAGTTTTAGTATTGCTTAAAACACATACCAGCAGGCCTGTATGAAAGGTTGGGTAAAGAATACATAAAGTCGACCTGCGATTTACCATACACACACAAATGTTGGAGTGGTAAAAATTGCAAAACCACATCGAGCCGTACACCTCTATGTCAGGGCATTAATTTACATGGAGCCTGTGATGGTTCTTCAAACAACTTATCATGCCACCTGCAGGGTTCCTCGGCAGCAGTGATAGATCCAATTTTTAGGCAGCTTACCAATTGGAGTCACATAATGTTGAATGATCACAGCTGTTGTGGAATGATGCCAGGAATAGCCTATCTCGTTAGTGTGTCAGCCAGGGTCACTTGCTGTATGCAAGTATTGTTTCCAAAAACTAAGACAGACGGGGAGTCGCCGCTATGGCCTTCACTGAATATCTCTTCTATACGAATTGATACTTTTAGCAGAATGAAAGCCATTCTTTTACAAAAAACTGTGCCACTGACCTCGTCCAGAGAGACGTATGATCTGCAAGTTGCAAGGTCCTCTGCGTAGATACATGCCTTATTATCAACAAACTGCCCCATACATTTCGCAGAAATGTTAGATCATATCTTAAACATGTCTGATACCAGTGGTATTGTACATGTATTTAAGACGATTTTTTCAGGACTTTTAGCACCCTTTGAAGCAATCCTAGGCATTTTTCCTAACTTTGTGCACTCTGTGTTCGGTGGCCTGCCTCTCATCTTGGGACTTGTAGCAGGGATACTATTTTTGTTCCTTCTGCTCTGATATGGCAAGTCCAGTCACCAGCGATACCCAGATTACCATGGAGAACACAATACTGGCAATGCAGTATCGTGAACGCATAACACAGATTCTTGGCTTGGCTCTTTTGAGCGATCTGAATACCACGTGGTTCCTATCGTTCAGAACAATCTGGCAAGATTGCATCTTACTTGTTCTACAATGCTTGCTTTGAGGAGAGGAATGCATGTTGGATATCTGTCTAACACTTCCATCAGCACTTCCAATGGATGTTGACGCTTTGCTTGGTTCGGTAACGGCTCATGCACTGTGTTACCCCCAATGGCTACCAATCCTGATGACGTCATTCATTGAGGTCTCACTAGCAATTCCAGCTGAGGGTGAGATACGTGGACCAACAACCACACAGGTACCATCTACTGTGAACATTGCTAATGCGACTGACGCTGATGGCGATGCTTCTCATCTATGTACGATTGATCTACTTAATGAAGTGGTTCAACTTTCACCTACTGTGGTAGACGATTTCTTTGCCATCCTAGAAGATTTAATGTTTTCTCCTGACACCGAAAATAACTTTTGAAATTAGCACACAGCGTTCTATCAGCTTTGAATTCGACCTTCGTTTTTCAAAACAAAAACGTCTAACTTTGGAACTCTATTTTTCTATGATTGTATTTGCCTTTTTTCCAAAATCTGAGCTTTGGCACAAAGGAATCTGCTTAAAGTAGAACTATTCTTAGAGAACAAGAATTCTTTGAATATTTCCTAGAAACAATATTTACTTTATCCACAAACAGAAACAGCTTACATATTCTGCTATGGGATGGTCTCGATTTTTTTTCTGTATTTAGAGCCATTTCATAAATGTATATTTTCTTAATTTATTCAGTTAGCATTTCCAGTATCATACTATATGCTTGAAATGAAATCATTGCTTTTAAATGCGTACTGTACAAATACTCATTTTTAGTGTACAACCTTTTCAAATGCATTTTTATGTATTTTTGGGTGGGATTGTAAACACATGCTTTAGATATGTTTTAGTGCTGGGATTTAGCAATGTCGAACATAAGAAAGTGGAGTGGGTGTTGTATAGCATTTTAAGACCCTAGTGTAATTTTCCCGATTCATGCCCTTAAATAGGTATGAATCACGATATCCTTATATAGGCATAGAAATCATAACCATATTTAGACATAACCCATGCAGTCCAAATACGCATGGCTACTTCCACTAGTTCTGAAAATCCACAACGATTTCTTGGAAAACTCTGCTTCAGCAGTTAGGGTCTTCCCCTTGCTTGAATATTGATTTGTCCAAGAACTCATGGAGTTTTCAAAGAACTGAGACACTTTGATGACGTTATTATGTCCACCTTTACGTCAAACTCAGCACATTCAAGGTATAAATATACCCACACTTGCCCAAGCAAACACATGGTGGTTTGGAGCAGTTCGACTATCTACTTGCCCGACGCATCCTGCTACAGCAAGTGCAGAAGGAAGCTGACCCTCCAGCAGACGCACTGAGAGAGACGCTGTCTTTTCTCTTACAGAGAAATCAAGCTCCAGTGTTTCCAAGCTCCCCTTGCGGGGTGTTGGGAAATCGAGTCCTGAGACTGACCTCCTTCATTCTAAAACCAAGGCACAGAGCTGATTAGACCCTAAGAGAGATCTTGGTTAGATTCTTGGCAAAAAGAATACTAAACTTATGCTACACCACACTTACTTCTTCCCTCGTACTACCCTTAGGAGAGGTACATCGGGGTAGGCGTATTTTAGAAGCACCAGTAGAGTACTTTTTAGCCTTTGTTATTTATGCATGTATTTATCTATGGTCTAGGAGCCATACAATGCTTTCTACATATTATTTTATAATAATTTTCTTACTGTACGCATTATACTTTGCTACCAGTATTACAATTGTAGCAGTTCATTTCTTTTGCATGAGAAAGAAGACTGTTCAATAAATACCTTTTATTGAAAAACGTCCGTCTCTCTATTTCTCTGCACCTCTGTAAGGATTGCAGGTTGGTTCCACAGGAGCGTCAGGAATCCGAAGAGTATTCCACAGCCTTCCCCTACGGCCTTCCGACTCTATCAAGCACTAGAGTACGAGAGACACGCCAGGGGAAAACAGGGAGACAAAACAAGGAAAGTTTTGGGGGGATAAAATGTTCGATGGTGATCTTCAGGATTGGATGCGTGGTGCTTCAATGAAGGGAACTGGTTAACAGGTAAGCTGCAATAAAAGGTGAGTAAGTATTCTAGCTATGACACACTATTATTAATACTCTAAGATACCTTTACACAGAGAAATATCACATACCCCAGGTTCCTAACGTGTCGCTGAATTAAACATATGGAGTCTTATATAAGGAACATCTTCTGGAGCTGTGGTAGGGATGACACAATATGTTAATGAGTACTTGTAGACTAGATACTGGTAATAATAATATAGTCTAACTTGCCCACTTCTCACTTCAACTGTCTTGTAGCAGGCTTGAAGAAACATTCACTAACGAATGGCATGAAACGAACCTTTAGCCCACTTCTTCTGCTGATGTTATGACCATCTATGAAAACCAAAACGAAATATATTTAAACATATGTGTGACAATCGTGACAAAAATATATAAGTAGCGCAAAAGCGCTTTTACCGTGATTCCCTGTAGTGTAGCAGAACTGCGCCCACTCTGGTCCACGCAAGAATCACACCAAATGCAAGGGAGAGGAAATCCAGTAAACAAATCCAGTAAGGGAAAGTAAATAGGTACCATGGGATAGTAGGCTAATTGGAAGGGGACGGGAACAAAGGACAATAGCTAACTATCTAAATGGAAAACACATGAGGGATAAGGAAAAAACCTACACCGGACAGCGGAGAACAAGCCCGGCTGTCCGATGAAGAACACTCTAATAAAGATAAACGAAAGGCTGAGCCCAGCCGGATGGCGGAGCAAAACCCGGCCGCCGGGCGAGACTCAAGGGCAAGGGGGAAAAAGAAGGTTCACGAAGTGTAACGTGAACAAACAGCACTAGGGGGCCCAGGCGCCCAAGTCTGAACGCCTGTATGCAGCGAATCGCTGCGGACTGTAAGCGTAGTATCGGGGGCCCGCTCAGGAGCGCGGGGGCCGGTAACGCTCAGCGCACACCAAACAGGAAGATCCCAGATGAATACGGAAGTCAGGCAACTGGATCCAGACGGATGCGGAAAACAAAGGGAGCTTGACGCAAGAACGTGAAGCGTCGATCCTTGTTTCCTGGTGCTCTAAATAGCACTTTTCTTAAAGGGACAGTGTATGGGAGTCTCGAGGCATGACAACCTCTGGTGAAATGAAGCATGCACAAATGACTGAGTAAAATATGTATTGTTTCCACGACTCTGAAGATCAGTTTTATCTTGGGGAAACAGAGTTGTCATGTTTATGCGGTTGTTAGAAACTAATCCCTTCTTGTGAACTCGAGAAAGTTTCTAGTGACCTCTGAGCTAGCTGGCACTCACAATTATGTTTAATATATTCGATAGAGACCTGGTAGACATAAGTCCTACGTCACATCTATAGGATATATTATTCCAATGCGCAGAGCCTATTGGGAATATAGGAACTACACTACAAGATCATATGCCACATCCACGATTCACCTGCACCATACCCTCTATGCATGAAAGTACGTACACACTGGAGTTTGGCCGCACACCACGATCGAAGGCCAAGCCCCACTTTTTATTTACATTTCTTCTACGGTTCATGGATCCCATTTGTAGCCCTGTGCAAGCTTCAATGCCTGGTGCTGTGACCCCAGATCAAATTTCATGGACCTGTTTCAGATCTGTGGTTTTGAAACCTGACCAGGGAATCCACCAATAGGTCACCATGGGTCTGTGAAGATTGCCTTCTGTTTGCGGTCTGACATCAAGCCAACAGAGGATGGGTGGGGGAGCTGAGGCAGTAGGCGGACAACTGACGGTGGAGGAGAGTCAACTTGCAATTTAGAGACGGAAAGTCTGGGGCAGCAAGCTGATAACGGTGGGCACGCCGAGGGGCTGGGATTGGGATCTGAGAACAGACGGTAGGCATGAGATGCTGAGGAAGCAAGCTGGCATTGGAGGACGAGAGGGAGAGCCTGGGCAGCAAGCTGACAACCCACCTTGGGAAGCAAGCTGAGAATGGAGGGCCAGCAGGAAAGGATGGGCAGCAATGTGACAATGGATGGCGGGCATAAGGGGCTGGGAAAGCTAGCTGACAGCAGAGTGCAGGAAGGAGGCACTGGGGCCCCCAGCTCACAACAGAGAGTCTGCGGGCGAGGGTGAGCCAGCAAGCTGGTCATAGAGAATGGGCTGGAGGAGTTGGGGATAAGGGGCTGAGGCAGCAACTTGAGGGAAGGCAGGAACATCTGGGGAACCATGGACATGGATCGTGGGCCTTCGCTACTGGTGCCACTGTACTAAAAGAATATCGAGGACAAAAATATAGAGAAGGTAAGTTTGTATAGGTAAGCAGCATTTTACTATACATAACTCCACTTATATATACCATGACAATATATGTATCTTCAAGGTATGTAGATGTGGAGTTAAGAATAGTAACTTTGTGCACATGCTTTCTCGATATTTAGGTCCTTGATATTTTTGACACAATATTCTGTCCACACCATATTTTTGTTCCCGATATTCTGTCAGTGATCCACATTGCAGTCCTCCTGCCGGTGGTGTAGCATAGAATGATGCGGTGCCCTGTAGAAAATGTTGAGGGCACCTGAGATTCTTACAACTGACAGGTAGTCATAGACCATAGGCTGAAATGAGGACCCTAAAGGGTGGGGTACCCCAGCACCCGAGGAGTCTGAATTATGCACCCTCCTCCTGCCCCCTTTTGGGTCTGATGCCTCTCAACAGATAACAAGTTACCCATGCAAATCCCTGCAATCAAGTCCACAGAGTGAAAAGACGTGCTGTTGCTGATATAAGCAAACTATATTCATGCATCACAGCACAGCAGCCATGCACGCCAATTCTATTCTACAACCTTGATTATGACTGTCACGGAGAAAAGACGCTATGTATCATACCCAATAAAATCTGACACCACAGAGTTTCACATTTTTAGGTGTGATAATTCACACCTATACATACTTTATGTGGAATAACATGCAGATTTTGCTGTTTACCACACCAAAATCTACATGTCATGGTAAATACCATACTCCTTTCCCCGTTTAAATTCTGGCAGGTTTGATCTGCTGAAATTACAAAAAGGTTGTAGAATTTATCACATCCTGTAAATAATTGAGGTGGTAAACTGTGCACAAATTAGAACTTCGACCCCTATCTCTAAACTCCTTTCCTACTAATAATCAGCATTTAAATCTGAAAATGGCTAACTGAATTACCATTTGGGTGAAATATTAGCGCATTTGGACGAGTAAAATCGATTCCATACACACCTTCAATAGATACAATCATTCCTATATAGTATTTCTCTCTCATTAGAATTTATCAAGGGAGTATCACTACGTGCAGGCTTACATTAAATGCCAAGCTTTAAAGAAACCACACCCTTCCAAACCTTAGGATCTCACATATAGGCAAAATCAAGATGAAACACTTGAATAATCAAGTGACAGAATATTATGACTCCTTTTTTTTTTTTTTTTACTTTTATAAGAAAAATGTTATAACATATTTTCCCATGAAGTCCAATAAATGTTACAGCACACTTATACAAATTATATCATTTCAGTCATGACACAGAAATTTACAAGTTAATTCATTACACGATAAAGATTACATTTTTTCAGCCAGTGACGGCAGGTGTATTAACAAATAGCAACAGTGGCAACCTCCCGGTTAATCATCACATTTTTCCAATTTGCTATAGGTTGCCATATCTTCCTGCCCAGACTTCTAGCTCTTCATCCCCTTCTGTCATATATTGCTTTTTCCAGATTATAAGTTGATAATAACCTAGCAATCCAGGTTTGGAAGGTTGGTGGTACCCTGTTGAGCCATGATGTTGCTATGCATATTCGAAAGACTGCGGTTACCATAAACATGAACTCTGTGGGGATACCGTCTGTCCCTACCAATACCCCCAGCAATATTAACTCATCTGAAAGCTTAATCTTTAGACCCAATGATCCATCAATAAAATTCTCAATATCTCTTTTTAAAGAGTACAATTGTGGGCATTGTGAGAACATATGAACAATGTCTGCATTCGTTGCGTCACAGCGCGGGCAAGTTATTCCCGTGATACCTCCCCATTGTGCAATTCTAGCAGGGGTATGGTAGAGCGAATACAGGGTCTTATAATGCTGCGACTGTAAAGTTGCTGAGCATAACACTGTACGGCCCAAATCTAAGGACAGCTGAAATCCCTCTGGCTGTGATCCCATTTTTTTGGCCCACTTTGTGGCAAAGTTATCCCTATCGTCACATTTATATACATACAATTCTGCGTATAACTGCCGGATTGTGCAGTGAATGCAGCACTCTATGTAGTCCATTATGCAGCATGTACCAAAGCCCAGTGCTCCCCCCTGTTTATTTAAGAGGTAGCTTCTTACCTGAAGATATTTAAAGAAACTGTTACCTGCTATCTTAAATTTTATTTGGAGCTCATGAAACTGCAGGATGCCCCCCTGTTGGTCCATGAGGTTCCCAATCTTCTTAATCCCTTTGTTGTCCCATTCCCTCATAACCGTATCCCTGAAAATATCCCCAGGTAAAGAGTGATTCGTATACAGACGTGTATATCTATTGTACCTGCCTAAGCCCATTTTTTTTGATGTCGCCTTCCAAATGTTGTAAGCAGCTCGTAAAGTCTTGAATCTTGTGTGTTTAAAGTAGCTAAAATCAATTGTGTTCAGAAACCCATTCTCAGCCCCGTCACCCAGCAGTGCAGTATATACATTAGTGAAGCAAGGTGTGGCGTCCCCTTGCTCGGTTCCCCCGCTCCAATTAGCCCCTGGAAGTACTGCATAGCTACAGCCCAGTAATAGAGCCTAAAATCAGGTGCCCCCTATCCCCCCTTTTCTCTTGGTAATGTAAGATGTCGATAGGCCCTCCTGGTCTTACCCTGTGCCCAAATAAATTTATTTACTATTGCTTCTATTTTGTTGAACCATAAATGATCAAAAAGCAGTGGAATGGCTCTAAACAAATACAAAAACTTTGGGAATGTAATCATTTTAATCACGTTTATACGGCCCATCAGAGTCAAATGTAGTTTATGTATCCTTTCCGTATTTTCCTTTGCTTTATTTAATAGGGGTCTCATATTAAGCTCTACTAGTCTGTCTAAATCTGCAGTGACTTTTATCCCTAAATATGTTGCTTCATTAACCACTCTGATGTCATGATATGTCATGAAACTTCTGAACTATTTGCGTTTTCTCTCTGTTAATCCGGTATCCTGAAATTGCTCCAAAGCATGTTGCCTCCATCTCTATCTCCGGGTGAGCTCTTTCTGTTTTATTTGTAATGATGGCCACATCGTCCGCATATGCGAATACTTTGTAGCTTTTACCATGTAGTTTAACTGGAGAGATCATGTAATTCCTCTCCAGTCTACGCAAAATAGGGTCGATATACAGGGCAAACAGAAGCGGTGATGCTGGGCATCCCTGCCTTGTCCCGCGCTTTATCTGCACTGCCTTAGTGTAGCCTTTGTTAATTCTTATTCTGGCAGTAGGGTCTAAGTATAACGCCTGAATTGCCTTAGTATAGCCCTTGCCAATACCAAACCACTCCATTACCTCCCACAAGTAGTTCCAGGAGACCCTGTCGAAGGCCTTCTCCGCGTCCAGGAATACGGCCGCGACAGGGTCCCCTGCAACCCCCATAGCATCTAAAATAGTGATCATTTGCCTCGTGTGCTGTGTGGTCCCCTTCCCTGGGATAAACCTGTGCTGTGATGTACTAACTAAGTGCTCTATAACCCTACTTAACCTTTGTGCCAGTGTTTTAGAATAACTTTTTGCATCCGCGTTCATAAGCGTTATCGGCCGATAGGACCCTGGTTCTAGCGGGGGTTTGTTCTTCTTGAGTATCACAATGATGTCCGCCCCTGCCCAGGATTGTGGGACTGATTTCCCTATCTGTGCCTGGATAAAGGTCTCATGCATATCCTTCCCCAATGTATCCCAAAAACTTTTATAAAATTCTACTGGGATTTGGTCCGGCCTGTGGCTTTTCCAGAGGGGAGGTTAATCACCGCTTCCTGTACTTCCTGCGCTGTAAATATGAGATCTAGCTCTTCCTTCTCCTCGTCCTGTAACACTACTTGTGGTATGTCTGTCAAATACTCCCTGGTTTCTAGATTTGTGTTGCTAAGGGTCTGTTCGTAGAGCGTGGCGTAGAATTTCCTAAAAACCTCCTGAACATCTGCTACCTTATTTACTACGACTCCCGCCCCATTATTTATTTCCTTTATTTCTCCTGCCGCTAGGTTTTGTCTAGTCCGAATTGCTAGGAGATGGCCTATTCTCTCATTGTATTCATAACATTTCTCCCTTTTAGCTAGGTAATTGGCTGCCGTTTTCCTGACTATACTCTCGCTAGCCTCTGCTTTATTCATCTCTATGTTTAATATTAATTCCTCTATTGGGTCTCGGTTAGAGATGGCTAAAATTAGGTGGTCTTCTATGTCTGCTAGTTCCCTGAACTTTTTATCCATTTCGTCTTTCTCCTTCTTAGTCCTTTGAAGCGTGTAACAGAGGGTCTCCCCCCTGATACCAGCCTTAAAGGCATCCCAGACCGTACCAGCTGAGGTTGAGCCTCTATTAATCTCCCAAAATTGGCTAATCCAAATCCGCATTCTCTTCACATAATTTTCTTCTTTTAAAAGCCCTCTCTCAAAAGTCCAGGTATAAGGCTTTCTTCCCACCCAGTGACCTGTGGGAGAGTTAACACGAGCGGATTATGATCCGACAATATCTTAGGGAGCCTCTCCAGCTGACTACCACCTAGCAAAGAGCTTGAGATCAGAAAGAAATCTTGTCTAGCCACCATCCTATGTGGCGCCGAGTAATATGCGCTCCCTGTCCCAGGTGGGTATTTCTGTGCCCACACATCCACCAGTGCATTATGATGCGCTAGATTACATATAGCTTTGCAAGTTTTCTTCTTCCTTCCCCCATATATACCCCCTCTTGTCATACCCAAACCCGCCAGTCCGTTAATATTAAAATCCCCACAACAAATAATTGGTTACGGCCATAATGATAGCTCCTGGTCTAAAAATTCAAAAACCTCTGGTTCATCATCTGTGGAGCCATAAACAGAAACAATAGTACAACATCCTGCCGCCGATTCTCCCTCGATCATAACCCATCTCCCCCATTGATCCTCTTTTTTTCTTTTAGTTTTGAAGGCCCCTTTCTTAGCTAGTATGGCCACCCCCCTTGTCTTGGATTCTTGTCTAGTATATGCGAGCACGTCGAAGCCCATTTGATCTAACATAAATTTGTTGTTTCCCTCTATATGCGTCTCTTGAAGGCAGACTATATCTAATTTCAACATTCTTAGCATGGCAGCCACTTTCTGTCTCTTCCCCCCATCATTTAAGCCGCAGATATTTATAGAGACGATCCTTAATGCCATCTAAAATTATTATGTCTTCCCTTTCTAATATGCCAGTTATTCCTCCTGTCACCATGTGTGTGCAATACTTTTACCCAAAAAACCTTGTATCTGTGTAGTTCCTCATCACATGCTGTATTTACCAAACATCCATCCTTGTCCCCCTGTTCCCCCCTGTCCTCCCCCCTCCCTCCGAGATCCCACCCGACCTTCTACTGGCAAATAGGTCAATTATGACCTATGTGTAGCCTCTATAGGCTGTAGTGTCGCCTCTCTCTCCTACCCATGCCTACTACCCTATCCTGTTCATTTTAAGCTGGTAAACTATATGTATCCTATAGTGTTTTATCTGGGCTTCTTCCTCTATTATTCCTCCCCCTATGCTGTTCTGTAAGTTCCGCCAGAAATCCCCCTGCCTTAATTTCTGAAAAGAACATCCTGGTCTGCCCCCCATTGATAATCTTTAATCTTGCTGGATACAGTAGGTATGCCTCCACGCCTTGCTTCTGAAAAGGGGTGATCAGCTGCCTTAGCTTCCATCTTCTCTCAACTGTTACGTGACAGAAGTCAGGCCTTGCAAAAAATGTAACACCATTGTAGTGTAGTTCCTATCATCCCAATAGGCTCTGCGCATTGGAATAATACCTACAGCAGTAAAGGCCTAGACCAGACGTTAACTAGGTCTACTACTGTCGATACTAGACTTAAAGTTTTGGGTTTGCCAGCTTAGCTCAGAGTTCACTAGAAACTTTCTCGAATGTTCAGGAAAGAATTAACTCCCCTGATTAGACAAGAAGGGATTTAGTTTCTGACAACCATAGAACATGACAACTTTGCTCTCCCCTAATCAAGAGTATATCTCGAGAGTCGTGTGAACAAAAGGCAATTTATTTTACTCAGTCAGTACGTGCATTCTTAGTCTCATCAGAATGTAGAGAAAAGGAAGAGACGGGCGTGTTCAATAAAAAGGTGTTATTTATTGATCAGTCTCTTTTCTCGTACAAGAGAAATGGATCGATATTATTGCAATACTTATAGTTAAGTAAAGTGCATACATTAAAAACAATAGTATAAAATAATACTGTAAAAACATTGATATGGTTTCTAAGCCATAAGATGTTTTAAAATGAATAAAATATATTACATACACATATACATTTGACTAAACGTACTCAACTGGTGTTTCTAGATACGCCTACCCCGTGTACCTGACCTAAGTCTAATACGAGGGCGGGAATAGAAAGTTACAGTTTAAGTTAAGTTTGTTTTTGCCAAGTGAATAACTTAAGAATTCTCTGTGAGGGGTTATTCAGTTCTGTACCTGGAAGTTAGGATGAATGAGGAATGGTATCTCTCTCTCTGGTCTCGATATTCCAGGCTGCCTGCGAGGGCTACCCAGAAACGCCGGGGCTGGATTTCTCGGCAGGAGAAGTCAGCGCGTCTCTCAGCGCATCAGGAAGGCGGGGCTGCTGCCAGCGGGGTCTGCTCTGCTCTTGGCTTCGGCAAGTATGGCTGCTCCGTCTCGTCACCACGCGTGTGTTTGCATAGGGCAAGATCGGTAATATTTATACCTTTAAGGTGCCGAGATTGACGTAAGGATGGACATAGATACGTCAATAAGGATGTCATACGACTTGCTCGTTAGCACATTCTTTTACTGAAGTTCTCGGTGAAATCAAAACAATGGCCGCAGGGTTTTGCCCAGGTTGTCATAGGTTTGATTTGTTATGAGAACTCCGTATGCCTTATCAGGGGCTGGAGGAATATCGCTTGTCTAATTAGATCGCAAGCGTTATGACCTAATCAGATAACACGTTCCTGTGCCGTAGTGTGACTGCGTCAGATAACGGTATCTGCATCATGGGGATTTTCTGCCTCATGGGCTGATTACTAGTTAACTTGTTAGTTTACTAACCAGAATAGGGTCAGGAATAGGGGGATCGATTCAGGACCTATAGGAATACATCACACCATCATATGTTTTCCTGGAATCAGGCCTGGCTCTATCCATAATCTCCTGTCTTGCGAGGAAATTCCCTAAGAACACAAGCATTGCCCTAGGCAGTGTATTGTGTTGATCCCCTCGCTTCTTCTTCGCTGTCAGTGGAAATCTATGAGCTCTCTGGACTTCCGTCTCCCACTGCCACTGGGATTCAGGGAAGGCCCCCTTCAAAAGTCTAATGACATACCCTCTCGGATCTTGCCCTTCCACCCCTTCTTCTAGACCAAGAAGTCTCACATCGTTCCGCCTCTGGCGGTTTTCAAAATCTTCAATCTTCCATTGGAGATCTTCCACAATCTTTCCTTGCTCAGTTTTGAAATCCTGCCAATCCGTTGTCTCATCTTCCAGTCTCCCAGTTCGTTCTTCCACTTGGGAGACCCTCTCCTCAACTTCTTCATATTTTTTGTTTATCTTCCTGAGTGACGCTTGGATTTTTTTTGTATCTTGCCTTGCTCTCCGGCTCTCCGTCCTGGCCTCAGACTGTATCTGCTTTAATTTATTAAACATCAGCTCCATTGTTACATTCTGAGGTGGAGGCCTTTGCGTCGGCCCTCCACTTACCCCTTCTCTGTGACTGCTTTCTTGGTATATCCCGGAGGTGGCTGAGTAATCCCACGATAATTCTTTTTTCATGCTGCCCGGGGGCCCCCCTCCGTTCTTTTTCTTTTGAGTGCTTTTATCCCTGGAGCCTCTGCTCGTGTCTGAGCCTGTGGTTATATCTGCGGAGCTTTCCCCCTCATGGTCGCTTATGCCGGTGGAGTCTGACCCTTTGTTAACAGAGTAGAACTCAGGAGAGCCTCCTCTGGTTCCCTTGCTCTCAGCCCGCTCTTGATGAGAATCCAGACTTAGCATGCTCCCCCATTTCGGACCCTGAGTCTGAGTGTTGTCAATATTCAGACCTGCCTCGACTGATAACAAAGCATCAAGCATTTGTGTATTATTCTGCCTTTTGAGTGTCCCCAAAGTGTCTCCAGTCTCCCCCAGCCCCCCCGCTCACCATGGGTATAGTCCTCATCTCTCCTGCGAGGCCGGCGTTCTCCGCGAGATGCATGGTGTCTTTGGACGTTTCTGCCGGTTGCCCGGCAACCGTGACGCTTGCGTCCTCGAGGACGGCTTTCCCCAATTCAGCGTCCACCGCGGAAAGATGATTCATGCCGCCGGCTGTCTTCTCGTCGATGGTCGGGGGTTGGGGAATACCTTGGACGAAAAGGACTCTGTTAAGGTAGGCTGTCTCATGGCTATTGCATCCTTGTTGGGGGGGTTCACCCGTTGAGATCTGTGTGATTCTTTCCCGGATAAGCCAATATCCTGCTGTGCCTCTTTTTGCGTCTTGCTCGCTCCAGTCACCGGCAGCCTTGCCTCTGGTTTCTTCTCGGCTCTCTCTGCTTTCCTCTGCTGAGCCTTCAATAGCACGCTGGGCGCAGGGGACTGTTTTATATTTGTGACTGGCATCTTTGGTATTGCTCCTGGGCCTGAGCCGTCTCGTAGTACCGGACCTTTAGTCGTACCGGTTGAAAGCAGCGGCTTCTCCTTCTCCTGCCTTGTGCGTTGTGACATCGCACAGGGTGTTGTAGTGGCACAGACTAAGCTCCTCCAGTAAATCCTCAAATCTCGCAGTATTGAAAGAACCGCTTGTTTGAGCCAGCACTCTCTTCCACTATCACCACTACCGCCGCCTGTGGTAATGTGATTCAGCCCGCAGTATAGTAGCATATCAGCGTTCAGTTTACCAGCACCATTGTCTTAGGGTGGTGAGAGAGTGATGTGCGACTTCACTCTACAACGCTGTAGCGGCCATTTTGCCAGAATATTATGACTCCTAAATGTCTGGATTCCTGCAAATTCACCAAAATGTATTACTGCAACAGCATTACCTAGGACCAGAAAATTACGTAAGTAATTAACATTCCGGGAGATTTAAGGGACATGGCCTACAAGTTCCACTAGATGCAACTTTACCCCTATGGGAGTATCAAGATTGAAAACTGTAAATGTACACAACCTAAAAAAATGTCTGAGCCTCAAAACACATTCTTCCACTGATCACCATGTCATTCACTACCATTGCTGTTTTGCTGGTCATTGCTAAGATGACAAATGTGCACAACATTCCCCAAATCTACAACCACGCAAGTGGATACAACATTAGGCACTTCAAACACCTGTGAGGCTATAATGGTGACCACCTCCCTGTGCCAACACTGAGATCATAACAGCACCCAGCATTTTCTATTGGTAGGGGCTGGGGGGCAAATTTGGAACTGTGAGAATAGTTTGCCTCACTTACAAATCTCACCCACCTGAGCTCACTCCATTCAGTCCTCAATGAAGAAATTCAGAAGGTCCTTGCACCAATGTGTCACCATTGCCACCATGTTTGCGATATTAATCCAGACTGTATGCATCATTTGGCAATAATTGTGCTACAGCACTAGATTCCTATTTAATCATTGCCAGGGCTCCCTCAGGTACTACTGTTCTCATTTCCTTTGAGGTAATGTTTCCAACATTGCACACATTGTTGCTGGTTATTAAGCAACAGTGCCTTAAAATAACCACTATTACATACAGTGTCCGGGGGCACAGTAGACGGTGTCCCCATTTTCTGTGCCCCAGAGGCACTGTAATATTAGAGAAGGGGCTGCAGATACTAGTGTGCCCCCTTCTGTAATACAGATAACGCCAGCACATATACGCCTCGTCAGGGGTAGTAAGCACTATATAAATGCAATTACAATACATCGCAGGCCTATCTTAAGTGAGTGTTCCCTCATTTGCATGGGGCCACTCCACAACGCCGTATTATAGATGCAGGCACAAAGGCAAAGAGTCAGTCAGGAGGCTCACTAACTGTGTGCTACAAAAAAGTGGCACACAGTCATTGTGTCTCCTGAGTTCAGCAAATCTGTTCCATGCAGGAAATTCCTCCGAAGGAACACCGTGGACCCACCAGCCATCCCTTTGCAGACAGGTGCAGTAAGTCATTACATCTGCTTCAAGCAGCTGCTCCATCTTTCACTAATACGCTGCACAGGGCTGCTCCAGTTTAAGGCATCCCAGGGGGCAGCACTTTGATTCTAACAGGACACATTGTCCCTGTTTGTGCCTGGTACCCAGGGTTGCACTGGCCTATAGGGCAACCAGGAAGGGACTGATGGGTTGGTGTTGCAGGTCAGCGTTTTGGCATGTTTTCGAGTTGTTAGTGGGACTATTTCATAGTCTGCTGGGCCCTTATTTTACTGTTGATGTCCATGATACTCAAACAAACATTGCCTGCAGGAAGTTCAAATCCATGCAGTCTTCCATATCACGCCAAACCCTTATGTACAAGTTCAGATCTGCCACAGTTTGTAAACATGGGCCGCTTTTAAACATGGGCCGCTTTTTTAGCCTTCCAATTTACTAATGGGTCCATCTTTATTTTTGGTGCAAGGGCCTATTTCCTATCCTATTCTGACCCGGCTGGCGCATGTGTTTAATAGTGTGCTGCAGCTGAACCAGGGACAGTGTCCCCATTACATTACACATTCCCACATGTTCAGTTGTTATAGATACACAGAGCCCCTCATATGCTCAGCCCAGCACACTTCAGATGTTAGGTAATCACTCTGTGCAAAAACGTCCTTGAGCAGGCTTCCTGTGGTAATATCAAGATGTACACATACAACTGACCTTGACAAATAGGACTTGATGCGTCGTTCTGAATTTGGATGATTCTGATGGTCATATATTGATTCCTGTTGTTCAGTAAAGACAGTCAAACAATAATGGATGTAAATTCTTCAATCAATCTTGACCAGTCAGAAGCACTCTCTGGAGTCTTCTAGCCCATAATGTATTACAAACAGTGAATAATCTTATGCAAAATAATATATCAGGCCCACCCAAACTACAGTAGTCCGGGACACAAAGAGGAACACAATAAGTGCAGTTTCAGTCACTATAGTTTAACAAGTATGGAACCCACGTGTGTCTGTACGTGAGCCACTTAGGGAAGTCATTTAGGCAACAAAACGGTACGTGTAGAAATGTGTGAATCAGTCATGACCACAGGTAATCATTTTGCTCAAGATGATGGCTTTTCATAATTATTTAGCTCATTTGTGACATGGTAGATATGAACCAATCATTTGTAAACCAGTCTTGGACATACTGTGAAAGGGACGGATGCTTCATACTGCTTGCCCAGGTCCCCTCCGAATGAAAATATGAACAATCACAAATATGATTTGGTCTTATCGACATATTAAGTTTTGATGCTCCCTGAGTCATTATGTTAGCGTTGTGTGAACTATTCTACAAAACACTAAGGGGTCCATTAGTATGCCGGGCGGATTGCCTCCGCCAGGGTGGCGGTGGCCACCGCCACCCTGGCGGAGGCAATCCGCCCGACAAGCACTCTCGTTTTCCCCTCCGCCAGATTAGGATGGCGGAGGAGACAGCGGCGGACGGAAAGACCGTCCGCCGCTTTACCGCCGCGGTCGCCTTGCGACCGCGTCGGTAATAGATTAATATGGTGGTGGTGTCCATATTACCATGGCACAAAGTAGGGGCATTTCCGCGGCGGCAATGCCGCCACGGAAAGGCAGGCGGAGATTGCTGCGGGGGCCCCCTGAAGGGCCCCCAGGTTGCCACCACTGTCGGGGGCAAATGGGGGGTACCTATGGTACCCCCCCACATGTACATATGCAAAGCGGCAGGCACCGCGCGGTGCCTGCCGCTTTGCATCTTGAAATGCGTCAACATATGTATGCAAAACATATAGGATGTGCCCGCCACTGTGGCGGGCACATCCTAATACCCACAACAGGACCCCGGCCCTTATGGCGGGCGGTCTCGATCTCCGTTAGGGTGGCGGGCGGATTAAGTCCGCCCGCCATCCTAATGGACCCCATAACATGTGTAATCAACATTCAGAGTAATTTCGGTCATTGAGTACATTTGTCATGTGTTTAGCAAAACTGTTCCACCTTGTGAAATTCAGTAGAATTCTGCTTTTCAGGAAAGTTTGACAGGTCTGGGCACGACTGCGAAACACCAATCCTTTCACAGAGGAAGTGGCTATTTACCCATCCACCAGTCAAATATTACATAGGGGCATATTATCAAGGCTTACATGGCTGCTTCTTCGGAACATATCGCTGAAAAAGCGTCGATTTGTTTATCGCCTAATTAAAAAGGACACTCTAACAAGCGTTAGCACGTGTTTCCTTGCTACTTTGCATGTCAGCAATCAATATCGCTAATGACATGCAAAGTAGGCTTTTCTCACCTAATCCCCATTGAATCCCTCGCAAATACAACATCGCCCTATTAGCAATGCGGAGCCCGACCCAAGAAGCGAAACTAAAAGCTGCGCTAACCGTGGTTATCGCTGGAACTTAACACCTGCTAAAAATGTGACTTAACCATCTCTATATGGAAGATGGATTGTTATGTTAAGTCCACACTTGAGTATCACCAAGCATTACAAATAACACAGGTTTTGTTTCGCAGGAATCAGCCTGCTATCGCTGGTTTTAACTGCTATTGCTGGATTTCAATTCGCCTGTGAGCAACTCGTTGTTAATATGCCGCTAACAGGGCGAGTAAATCCAGCGATAAAAAAAATGCGCTAGCCTCGTTTTGCGATTAATATCGTAGAATCTTGATAATCTCTGCTATTTACTCAGGGGCAAGCACAATAGTACATATTTTCAGCTGTTTAGCTGACCACAGGCTAAATGGTAGAGATGATGTACAATTTGACTGTTGGCCGGATAAATAGTGTGAAGGACATCTTTATTTTGCAGACTGTGAAGAAAAAAGGAATAACAAGGAGTGGTAGGGTGGTGGCCATTTTGTAATGTGAATGCAACATGCGTGAGTCGAATGTAAGTGCATATACAAATGTGCAATAGTTCGTAAAAAAGTAAGAGCATAAATTACGTTAAGCTCGCAAAACAGTAAAATAACATTTGAATAAAAACCTTTATGGTATTTTAATAGTGAGATAAGAAATGTAGGAATCAAACTTCTATTTCTGGAGCATCCGGGTATGGCACACAGCTAATTTTTACTGCAGTCTAGAAGTATTTGGCTGTTGGCAAAGAATGAGTATGGTTTCAAAGCATTGTACATAAAAGTTTTATTCACCCATTGGACTAATTGTTTATTTTTAATGTTCATGAGTCTCCTTTTAATGATGTTTGGCGGCTGCGCTTTTTGTGGGGCTTCTTATGGAAGGTCTTGTGCTAGCTGTAGGCTTACTTTTAAGGGGAGTTGTGCTTAATCAAATCTGACAACACAGCAGCAGTCGACAAGTAGCAGGCAACAGAGAATGTAGACGGAGAGGAGGTATCTGGGCCTCAGAGGGAGTGTCACATACTATAGGCAATTGGTGGTTGGGGGAGACAGTAATTGGGGCACATTGAGGAGGTATACAGAGTGAGACACATTAATTGGGTGTCTGTGGAATGGGGTAGTGAAAGGCAGAAACAGGCAAGTAATGCATCTGGATAATTAATGGGAGAAATTCACTCTGCTGCCTAAGAAAAAATTAACCTGTCCATAATATTCTCCCAGCAGAGTGGGTTTCAGGTATAAATGCCAAGTGGTCCAATGTCATGTGTGGCTCCCTCAGCCACACTGACATTTTATTCACTTGCCTTCTGTACCATGTGGATGAAAGTTCAATTTTTAGCTGGCTAAGCAGTGTTTTAAATGGACAAGGCCCTCTATCTGCTGCACCCTCATGTATGTCCTTGACGGTTCACTGACACAACATTGATGTAAAAAATATCAATGTTGAAAATATTGAATAAAAAACATAGACAACAAAAATATGGAGTCCTATACTTAAACAGGTAAGTACAAAAATATTGACTCAAAAATATCGATGTAAAAATATAGATGTGTAAAATATCGAATTTTATATAAATATCAAATAAAATAATATATATTATATACAGTAAATATTATATAGAATATTAAAATAAAATGAATGTAATATACATTTTAATAAAATATAACAAATTAACTTAAACAAAATAAACACACAAACATAATAATTTATACATATATATTTACTTTAAAACAATTAATAAACTATTATTTTTAATTTATGTTAAAAGTTTAAAATAATATAAAAAATAAAAATATATCTTAATGATTTAAAATATAGAAAAACAAAAATCTATAATCAATTAAAATATTAAACTATTGGAAAAATATTTAAATTTAAATTTCACAATACAATCAGGGCAATAGTAGGAAAAGTGTTGGATAGCAAAGGGGTCAAAATAACTATTACCACTTAGGTGAGTGCAAAAGTAGGGTAAGTGTTGGATAGTGGAGGAATTCAATTTACTATTCCAACTCTAATGAGTGCAACAGTAGGGAAAGTGTTGGATAACGGAGGGGTAAAAATTACTATTCCCACTCCAGTGAGTGTAACAATAGGGAAAGTGCTTGACAGCGGAGGTGTAAACATTACTATTCACACTCTAGTGAGAGCAACAAGAGGGAAAGTGTTGGGTAGAGGAGGGGCAAAAATTACTATTCCCACTCCAAAGAGTGCAACAGTAGGGAAAGTGTTGGATAGCGGAGGGGTAAGAATTACTATTCCCACTCCCCTAAATGCAACAGTAGGATAAGTGTTGGATAGCAGAAGGGTAAACATTTTTATTCCCACTCCGGTGAGTGCAACAGGAGAGAAAGTGTTGGATAGCTGAGGGGTAAAAATGACTATTCCCACACCAGAGAGTGCAACAGTAGGGAAAGAGTTGGATAGCCGAGAGATAAAAATTACTATTCCAACTCCAGTGAGTGCAACAGTAGGGAAAGTGTTGGATAGCGAGGAGGTAAAAATTACTATTCCCACTCCAGTGAATGCAACATTAGGGAAAGAACTGGATAGCGGAGAGGTAAAAATTACTATTCCCACTCCAGTGAGTGGAACATTAGGGAAAGGTTTGGATAGCGAAGAAACAAAAATTTCTATTCACACTCCAACAGTTAAAAAAAAATAATGTACAAATAAAAAAAAACACAAAATAAATAAACAATATTTACAAAATTGAAAACCTAATATATTAAAGATATCAAAAGAACACATATTATAATATTAATTGCATATAACAACAACCTACAAATGTTATATAAAATAAAATATTAAATACGTTAAAACATTTTTTTATTTTAAACTAGAAAACTTTTACAAACAAAACAATATTTAAAACATAAATGCATTTATTTGATTTCCTACCATATAATACCACACCAATAACAACACACTTCAACATTTTTAATTACATTTATTTCCATAATTAACATATTTAATAATCAATAAAAAATATTATTAATAAAAAACGTATAAACTTTCATTGACTACACACACTTCAACACTATAATATCCACAACACACAGATAAATTAAACTATAAATTAATAAAACACAGTTAAAACTTTTTTTTTTTTTAATATTACTATTAACAACTAATAATTAAAGATTTAAAACGTATTTAATACCCACCCTTACCCCTTTAAAAGTAAAAACAACGCACAGAAAATAATCAATTACCCAAAATAAATATCGAATAATTAACATTAAATAACAACTATATATTAATTAATTAAACACAAGTTACTTCCCACCCTTTATGTCTATAAATATCACAACACACACCTAAAATTAATTACACAATTACCATAATTAATTACCAATTATTAGTTCATCAATTAAAAATAAATTACTTCCCACCTTTCCCACCCTTTAAACCTATAAACAACAAAACACACACCTAAAATTAATTACACAATTACCAAAAGTAATTACCAATTATTTAATTAAAATTAATTAACAATCAATTAATTCATAGATTAAAAATAAATTACTTACCACCCTTTACACCTGTAAACACCCAACACACACCTAAAATTAATTACAAAACTACCATAATTAATTACCAATTAATTAACAAACAAGATCGAATAAATTAATAATAAATTACACATTTAACACAATATCATCTCAATTAAACAAATATTAATAAATAAAAAATAATCAGTACATTTAAAATAGTTAAATTACTTCTCACCCTAATCCCTCATAAACCCACAACCCGCTACAGAATTAAAAATGCAAAATTCAAATAAAAAAAATTAATAACTACTAAAAGTTTAACACATATATTACAAATGCAAACAATTGTCCTGCAAAAAAATACATCACATACATATAAAATATATACTAAAATACATAACAGTAATAAAAAAACAATATTTTGAACAACTATTTTTTTGCAAACGATATTAAACACTTTTATATTTTTAAAATCGACATTACTAAGTCGATATTCTTGACCACGATATTCTTGCTGTCGATATTTCCGACCCACGATATTAATGACTCGATTTTTGTGCAACTCAATATTTTTCACTCGATATTCTGTCTCTGCACCGCCCTTAACAGTGCTGTCTCAAAAATAAAAATCTATCTGTACCTGACTAAAGTCATTGTGAAGGGAGGAATAGGATCGGTAGGAAGAGGATGATGACAGCTAGGAAAATAATTACCAGACTTTGGACTACCAGGAGAGGTAGGACTACCGGAGACACGAGGACCAGGACAAGAAAAAACAGGCCAAGGGGGAGGCCTGGTCTATGGGATCCAGAGTTACCAATGCCAGAGGAGACCACGATGAGGAACAGGACAAGAAAAAATAGGAAAAGGGATATCAGGACATGGGTTAGAAGGATCAGGTGGGTCTGAAGGATGTGGAGCTAAGGGATCAGGGCCTAGTGTACTTGGGCCCGAAGGAACAGAAGCACCAAGGGTTGAAGGAACAAAAAGCCCTGGACCATAGCAATAAGGAGGGCCTGAGAGCACCGGCTAAAGACAGAGGAATGAGGACTACCAGGGTACTAGGAAGATCATGACCAGAAATGGCCTGGTCCAGAAGGACCTGCCAACCCTGGGTTAGAAGAACCAGGGGATAAAAAGAACCAGGAAGCCTAGGCCCAGTGGCACCAGGATAAGAAGGTCCATGAGGTTCAGACTTGGGGTGATCCTAGTCTGACAAAGACTACATGAACCAGGGTACATGGCAACCTGGGAACTAGAAGGAACAGTGACAGAGAGATGAAGAAGACCATACCCAAGAGGACCATGATAGAGGGGACCAGGGTCAAACTGACAAGAAAAAGGTAGGAGAGGCAAACCAGGAGGATTAGTAGAACTAGGGTGGGGCAGGAGGACCTGGGAACTTGGAGGGCTAGGCAAACCACGGTAAAAGGGACCAGCAACAGAAGACGCAATCAATGAGGACCAGAAAAAGCAGTACCTGAATTAAAACCAGGACTACATGGATGATGAGAACAAGGAACAGTAGGTTTAGAGGACATGAGGACAAGGCAGGGGGTCAGGAGGAACAGAATGATACAAACCAGGAATAGAGGGGCTAGGAGGGTAAAGCCTAAGAGGACCAGGACACTAAGGGCAGTAGGACAGAGGGGGCTAGCACAGCCACTAGGAATGAGATGAGCAGGGTAGGAAAGATCAGAGTGACCGGGTCAAGGGGATGAGGGTCAAGAGGATCGGGAAGGAGGATAAAGAGTTAAGGGAAATGGGCTTGGAAGGACCATGATGGCCCAGGAGGACCTGTATCAAGAAGATTAGGCATACAAAAACCCAAATAAGGTGGACCAGAAACAAAATGATCAAGTCTAGTGGACACAAAACCAGAAAGAGAACACAAACTGTGAGGACTAGGAATAGGAGGACCAGTGGTAGGCAAACCAGACTGAGAGTGAGGAAGACTAGGAGAACAAAATGAGATGGCCAGTCAACCAGAGCCAGTAGGACAAGAGCTAAGAGGACCAGAGTAAGGAAGACCAGTTTAACCATAACCAATAGGAAAAGGAACATCAAATCATAGAGGCCCGTGAGTATCGTGACGTGGCATACCAGGACAAGGAGAGACAGGATGACAGGAACCAGGTGGTTAAGAACAAGATAACCTCAAGAAGGAGGATTAAGATTTAGTGGGCAAGTTAGTGCAACATCAGAATGACAAGGAAGAAGAGGACCAGGGCCAAGAGTATTATGAAAAGTACAAGGAGGACAAGGAGAACCTGTCAGAACAGGTGGACTAGGGACCTAAAGAGCAGCTGAGGGGGGGGGGGTGATTGGGTGGACTTGAAAAATCAGAATAAGCAGGAACAGGGCTAGGGGGACCAGAGTGGTCAGAACCAAGGGGAATAGGACCTGAATTTCCAAGTGGAGCAGGAATACCATGAACGGGGGTATCTAAACTAGGCTGATGAGGATCAGGGGGACCAGAGACACATGGCTGAAAGGGACCATACAAGGCCCAAAATGAATAGGCCCAGCCCAAGAGGACCTAATAAGGGTTCAAGGACCCGTGGATGGAGCACCAGATGGACTTCCAATACAGAGACCAGGGCAAGGAGAATCATGAAGAACCAAACCACGAAGACTAGGAAATGCCAGATCTAGGTGAACCAGGACTACAGGGTTAGGTGGAGAAGGTCCCAGCAAGCCAGCAGGAGCAGGGTTAGGATCAGTAGTAGCATGAGCAGGAGGCCCACAAATGGTTTATACAAGGAAGGGACAGGAGAAGAGCCAGGAAGATGAGAGTAAGTAAAGACTAGAACCAGGAGCTCCAATTTCAGGAAATCAGGGTGACAGATCTAGTTGGACTAAGGTCAGGATGAGGAGCAGAAGGACCAAAACAACCCAGAAAATAAGGAATTGGAACAGGACCAGGGAGGAGTACCAGCACCATAAGGCACAGAAGGGCCCGGAGGAGAAACAAGAAGTCCGGGAGCAGGAGGATACCTATGTGATTCTACGCCATATGAATTAGGATATCCTTTGTATAAACAGTTTGTATTCATGCCTTATGATGTCAAACTCCAGCATCCGCCACCTTTTTTAGCCCAAGTATAGAACTGATCATTATTTGCTGAAAAATCAGAGCATGCAAAGAGAATAAAAAGCCAAGACTGTAACACTCTGACCTCTGAGTGATAGCTGATGCTGTCTGGTGCTGGCACAGTAGCCTGAGGGTAGATCAGGTTGCAAACGGACTGAAAGTTGGGTGAGGGGTCTAAAGGTGGATGGGTGAAAAGGATTGTGGTCTGTGAAGAATGGCAGAAAGGGTTTGAGAAACTCAGATGGCGGAGTCAGCAAAAAGTGGTTAATGAATAACAAATTAGGTCAAAAGGCTTTGACGATCCTAGATCGTCTCAGATAGCCTAAAGAGCGATTCTTAGTAACAAAGGGCTCTATTTGCCAACTGTGAAGGCAATGGGAACCAAAGCAAGCAGTAATAGCTTCAGCGCCAGACTAGTGGTCTGTGAAACTCTAACAGCTAGATGAAGAGTAATGGAGATACATATGAAGCAGAAGTGTTTGGAAAGCCAGCAAGAAGGCAATGAGTGCCCAGACTGGTAGAGTAGTCTGGGTGACACTCAGACTTTTGAGTTGACATTCCATGTGTGTGTATGTGTGGCAGATATGTAGCAGGTGCGTAGTAGTAATTCTCTGTGTGTGATGAAAGTCGATGTGCATGGGTCAGTGGAATGCATTTTGCATGATGTGATGGAGAGTAGCTATGTTATGTTACAAATACTAATAGAGCTCTAAAATACCCATGGGTGTCTTGGCGCGAGCTCTGCTGAACTGAAGGAGGCAACCTATTAGTTGGTGAAAAGCCACATTTTCAATGCTATCCTGAAGGTAATGAGGCTGGGCATGGCTTTGACGTGTAAAGGTAGTGAATTCCAGAATGTAGCCGTACCGAACACAAAACCTTTACCTCCCCAAGATGAACTTTGAAATTGGCAAGTCTGATCCTTTTTTCTCCCGCTAGGCATACGTTTTTTAGGTGGCTCATACCAGTTGAAACTCTGTTTCAGGAAAGCTGGGCCAGAATCATACAGAGCTTTATAGGCTGTACATAACGCCTTAAACTTAATTCTCTGTCTGACTGGGAGCCAATGAGGCTTATCAAGGAATCTAGAGAATGACTGATGTTTTGGAATGCCTAGCAACATTCATGCAGCAGCATTCTGCATGGTTTGGAGTTTGTTGAGATGTTGTTTTTGCATATTTAGATAAAGACTGTTACAATAGTCTAACTTTGAGAGCACTAAAGAAGCTACCACAGTTTTTTGTGCATCTGAGGATAAGAACTGGAGTATTTCTATTATAGTCCTCAGGATGTAAAATGAAGATGAAGTGATGGAGTTAACTTGGTCTCCAAATGTAAACTTGCTGTCCATGACAACCCCTAAGCTTTGTGTCTTCTTCCCTGGAGAAGGTAGGGTTCCTAAATCTTCTGGTCAGCCAAGCCTGGTTTCCAAACAGAATAACCTCTGTCTTTCCAGAGTTAAGTTTCAAGCAATTGTTGTTCATCCAATTGCTGCCAGAGTGCATGCATTCATGAAATCTGAGTCCTGTATTATGATAATTATTGGACAGGGACATGACGATTTGTGTGTCATCGGCATAAGAAGTGAGAGAAAAATCAAAGGGCCTAATTAAGATGGCTAGTGATCTGACATAAGGATTAAAAAGAGAGAGACTTATAGAAGACTCCTGGGGCACTTCACAGGGCAGTACAAAAGGTTTGGAGACAAACTCTTATGAGGCAAACTCTTATAAGGCCACAGTTTGCTCTCTCCTGGTAAGAAACGACTTTAGGAGTGTCAAAGCCACTCCCTCGATTCCAATATCTTGAAGGCGCTTGACAAGCAGGCCATGATCGACTGTGTCGATTAGTGCAGATAGGTTAAGCAAAACCAAGGCAGCACTCCCTCCCTGGTCAAGAGCAGCCCTAATTTCTTCGGTTGCCTTCATCAGGTCTGGCTTGGTGCTATTGTCACTTCTAAAACCAAAGTGCGTAGAGTCTAGCAGGTGGTTCTTCTGAATAAAGTCCATCATTAGAAGATTCACCACCTTTTCCACAATCTTAGCTGGGAGCAGCACGCAAGCTATAGGGCAATAGCTGTTCGTGTCTGCTGGGGTTTTTGACGAGGGGAAGTATCAACGCTACTTTCCAGTGAGCTGGTAAATGGGCCGTGTTCAAAATTTGATCAATATTGATTGCGAGTTTAGAGTCAATAATCTAAGGCCTAACTTAGCCATTGAGGGGGGCACGGGTCCAGCGGAGGGCCAGATTTAGCCGAATTTATAGGAAGTTGCTTTCTCAGTGCTCATAGGGCCGTGCTTGTTCTCCTGTGGGATTGCACCCTTCTTGAGGAGATAATTCAATATGGATTTGTTCAACTTTATCTAGAAAGAAATCGGCCAAGGTATTGCAGAAAGATTGGCTATAATCTACACGATTGGTACAAGGGACTGTGGTCATATTCATGACTGTCTGGAATAGTTCCTTAGAAATTTTTGGGGAGGTTTCAAATCTTTGGGTGAAAAACACAATTTTCTCTTTTTCCATTAGGATCTTATATTCTGCCAACATTGTTTATAATTAGCTTTCTCTGCTGGATTGTACTCTCTTCTCGACTTGCCTTCTAATCTCCTGCAGCACTACTTCTTTTGTCTAAGGGAGCAGATGGCTTATTTCTACGCTGATGCATGGACTGATCCGGAGTTAAGATGTTTACTGCTTTTTTTATCCAGTTGGAATAAGTAGAAGCCAAATCGAAATCCTTAGACTGTTCCGGCTGTGCTTGTGCCAATATCTGTTTGAATTGCTAAACTTGCATGTGATTCCGGGCCTGTACTTTGTAAGACCTATGAGTGGTGGGGTTAGAGGGTGTTTTTTTGGGTATTTGGATATTAAACATTACTAAGAGGTGGTCAGAGCAGGCCACAGAAATCAGGCTTATCTTGCTTACAAGACCATTGTTAGTAAAAATGCTGTTGAGTGTGTGGACTGCTGAATGTGTAGATCTGTACACCAACTGGGAAAGACCGAGGCTAGACATGGTGTCCGTAGTGCTAAGGTGTCTTTGTCAGTGGCTGCTCCAAGATGGAAATTAAAATCTCCAAGAATGGTAAAGTCATTGGAGCAAAGCCCACTTTCAACGGGGGGGGGGGGGTGGTGGGGGTTGGGGGGTGGTGACACCATTGGCGTGAAAGTATTTCTGGGTTCAATAGTCATTTGAAGGATTGATTTGTAGATAGTTCAATGTTAAAAGATAATGCTTCACATTCGGGGATGAACCTGGGTGGAAGATAGACACCATGTTATCTCAGTAAAAAATGGCTAAGGGGCCCATCTAATCTAAATATGGAGTACCATGAGGGGACTGCCTCCAGTATATCAGGGCCGGATGTGGGATCAGCCCAAGTTTCTGTGATATAAATTATGTTCAAACTGAGATTCCCTATCATGTTGGCAACTTCAATTTTATGTATGACCTGTGATTTGTTGTTGATTAAGGCCCAGCTAACACTACCACTTTTACCACTAGGTACAGAATATGGGGCGGCTGAGAAATTAGCCTCTGAATTGTTAAAGCTTCCCCACACAGTGGAAGTGTATTAATGTACCTTTGTGTCTGGAAGGGGAAGAAGTGAGGAAGGATGGAAAAAGACTATCCAGAGAAAATCAGTGAGGTCCTTTTTAGCAAAGGGCTTCTGATTAGTTCTGCATGAATAATAACATAGGGTAGATGCAGCTGTGCAGATACCTCAATTTCCCTGCACCTCTATGCGAAACCCTTGCGCCACCATGAATGCGCCGTATTTACAATACGGCACACCATGGAGCACAGATTGGCAGATGCGTAAAAAATTCTGATGCATCTATTGCCGTAAAAGTCACGCATAGCTGGAGTCGTGTTGCAAGCACGACACAACTCCAGCAAACCATGGGGAAGCTTATTCCCAATACACTGCGTCACTCTTTACGCCTGCTCCCAGCATGGATAGGGTTTTGATGTAGTGGCGTCCTACAAGTGGTGCAGTGAAGTCTTGTAGATTTCACTGCATCACTTATACAAGACTTTCCTGCATGGGAACACCCACCCTGCATACATTATACCTGACACAGGTATAATGTGATGCAGGGCTTTACAAGGTGACACAGCTCCCTAAATGCGTCACGTTGTAAATTGGCTGCTTTGTTTGTGCCGCTGCTGCATCACAAAAGTGATGCAATGGAGGCCCAAAAGTGTCGCAAGGGGCTTGTAAATCTGCCCCAGTGTTTCTAAGCAGGGCTGCCCTTTTGTGTGTGCCTGATGACTGCTCAGGAAGGCTGAAGACCGCCACATGCTGAGATCTCAAGCATCATTGTGTACTTTTTTTGGATACTCCTGCTTGGAGCCAGTGCTATTGCTGCTTCTGTGAGAGCCATCACCTAGCACAAAGGCTGTGTCTGAGCTACAGCCAGAAAATTACATTTAAAAGAGAATCACCCCAAATTAGTTCTGAAAGCTCAACAGTGGATCCGCATCCCCTGTCTGGAATATGAATATAAAAATGAAACTCTGAAATGATTGAACTGTAAGTCACAAGAATAGAAATAACAAAATATCTCAGTTACTTCAGTTTCCTGTTTCCTACAATATTTGTAATAAAGTCAATCAATAAAATATCTCTATGAGTGTCTATTATTCTGTTCCTTCGATGCCTAAATATCTTTCTCTGATTTACTGGGAATATTGATTCATGTTCCAATGACATTCAGTACAATTAATTATAGTCTCATTCCTTTGCTTGTGGCACCTCGACGGAATAATTCCTTTTGCGGCTTGGCAGAGTAGGGAAATTGGAGAACAGACTTTACACCGTCAACCATATTTAGGGTATAAACCTAGCTGTAAAGGACAGGGAAAAAACATTAACTCTGACACCCTGGAAGAAAGTTCCCAATATGTGTTGGGTATTAATTTTGCTTTTGCTGCAAAAGCAAAGTCCCTCTTTGGGAATTTGTTTTGAAAGACAAAAAACATATGAAAAGTTTGTTGACCGGCCAGCTGTTATGTCTGACAATATTGTCCATAAAAAATGTCCTACATAGACAGGGCCAACATACAACTCTAAATGTGACAGGTGAAGGTCCCTCAGCATGGCTGTGGTATTGTCCTGCGCCATCCTAATGCTGTGTAATCCAAACTCTAAATCAGGCCCATAGGTTTTTTTTTCTTCTGTCCTGAGAATGTAATGAAGCCTCTCAAATATACTGTGTTGCTGACTTCATAAAGAGTCCTGTGCAATTGTTTCTATTTTTATAAGCTCACCCTAAATGTCAGATGTCACTGTGTCAGTGGAATACAACATTTCCAACTCTGGACTTTGACCCACTTATGTTGCAAAATCACAGGGTTTATGACAAAAAAGTGCTGATCATTAAACACAAAAACTTAGGTAACTTAATTTAAACTATATTAACGATTTTATTAATGCTCGCCCAACTCTCTTTTGGCTATCAGTTTGGAAGAATCAAGCTGGATCTTTAACCAGAGAAATTATTAGTGACTGTGTCAAATGTGAGAAAGGAATGGATATTCCATGGCTGTCGGGAGTCTACCATAGTTTGTGTAGCGTCAACAAAGGTAGCCTCTCCTTAAATCCAAGCACAGCTGAAACACTCCACAAAAATTAGCTAATTGTTATAACACAGAAAGGATTTGTATGGAATCAAAGACATCCCTTGCACTAAGTTATATGTCCATAGAATTATATAGGCATCCTTTACCAATTTATCCTACTTTATCAATGAGTCACTGGGAAAGGAGTCTTCTATTTAATTTAAGAGTGGGCACTGTTAAATTCCTGTAATGTTTTCCGTTTGGCTATCAGCCCAACCTTGATTACGTACTATGTCCATGTGATGGTATGAGTGGCCAAACTGATTTACATTTTTTGTTCTTTTGCAAATATTATTTAAAATACACCGAGTGGTTTTTAACTCCATTCTTTAAAATACAGAGACCTGTCTCTTTGGATAATGCTTATCAGTGGTTGCTTACTCTGAATAACGTAGAATTCGTTTTTCGCACCAGCACTTTTTTGAAAATTGCCACACGAGCATGTAAGCTGATGTGTAACCCCTGAATCTTCTTATCCTGGTACATCATCAAGTCAATTGACAAATCACTGTTGTATATTATTGTAAACTGAGTAATATGGAATTAATTTTATTAATTTTGTTGTGTTATTGTGCTTTTATGGATTTTTTGGAATCCGAATAAAGTTGAACTTGAAAAACAAAAAATACACAAAAAACCTTTTATGAATTGAAAAATTTGTTCAATTCATAAAATAACTTATGTGATCTAAAATGCAAATAGGAGGGGTCATAAAAGGGGTTCCCGCTTCCCTGTCCAATTCAGAAAGGAATTTGTGGATAGTTTATGACAGTAATTGCTGTCACAAACCATTGATGAGCTAACAACCCCTGATTTGGGGTGGTAACTAATTTACAAAGAGAAAACATCCCCTCAGGAGCCAATTCCCTTTGGAAATCATGTTGGGAATTTCAGGTAGAAGAAGTGTTCTGCAACTAAAAAAACTTTTTTTAAAGCAGCTGTGCTTCCTAATGGGATTTGGGCTGCTTTAAAAACAGATTTTTTCATTTTAAAATGTAGTTGTAATGATGGTGGTGAGCTGGCCCTTGCAAGACACCATGCCTGTGATTGCAGCCAATCACAGAGGGTCGCATATTGGCACCTGCCTAATGAATATTAATTAGGCAGGTCATTATGGAACCCTGTGCAATTAAATATTTTATGAATCACCTAATAGTTATTTGGTTGGTTTGTAAAATTATATTACATTCTTAAAACATATGTGTGCAGTTTGGGACCCCATTTTGCATTTTATATAATAATACATCAGGGCCCTAACTTTCATAAGGAGATTGATGTCAATTATATTCACTCCTTATTTGTAGTTTTACCTGGTGGTAAGCATATGCTGAAATCTGCATAAGGAATAAGAACACAATCTTTAAACTTTTTAGATACCAGCCGGATAAATACTGAAGCTCCTCTGCTGACTGAACAGCTACTGGCAAAGTTGTGCTTTCTGTCTTCTATGTAGCATGCCACCAGGCAACAAAGTAAGTTTATTTTCTATTTGAAAAGCCACAGGTCAAACAACATATCATTTCTGCTATTTAACCAGCAGCATGTTACACTTTTAAAACTGTTTGCTATTTGCCAGGCTACTGGAGAAATAGTATAGAATACCTCCTATTTAACCAGCAGCCAGGTAAATAATTCAGTTTATCTTTTATTTGCATGGCTGCAGACCAAATTGCAAATAATATTTTCTGATTTGCCCACAGCTGGATAATGAGCGAAGCTTCTTTGCTGCTTTCATGACTTCAGGCCAAATAGTACATAACCTCTGCTAATTAGCCAGTTTCCAGGTAAATAGTGAAGAACCATTTGTATTTGCACAGCTGCTGGGCAAACAGTGCATAATCTCTACTATTTAGCCAGTGGCCAGGTAAATTGTGAGTTTGTTCTGCAAATGGCATGGTTTCCTGCCAAATAGTGCAGGATCTCTATTATTCAGCCAGCAGCATGGACATCATTTTGGGAGTAGGCAGGCGTCACATCTGAGACCTCTAGCTTGTTCCCTGCTACTCCTGGCACTTCCTGTATGACCGAAGCAAATGTTTAGTCCCTTCTGAGGCCAGGGGTCACAATGGAAGTGCCAGTAGTAGTCCAGAGCAAGTTTGTGGTCTCAGCTGTGAGCCCTAGCTACCTCCAAATTACATCCATGGCCAGAGGCAGGGTAAATAGCAAAGTTTCCTTGCTATTCTTAAGGCCTTTGGCCAAATAGTGAATCATGTCAACTATTTATCCAGAAGCCAAGTAAATAGCAAAGAAAAATCACTATTTACCTGGTAGCTGGCTAAATAGCTACATCTGAATACTTTACATAACCACTTTTACTACAAAGCTCAGTTGAACAATCTGTGAAGAATGAAAGGCTGAAGCAGCTTTTTGGACCATCAATTGGCCTGCAGTGATAGTCGTATCCTGTGCCACCCACCCACCCTCAATACAGAGACTGGGAGTCTAAGTTTGAGGTAGGGGAGCAGGACAAATCTGGAACAACCACAAACCTGAAGGGCATCAGAGGTGGTGTGTACTTGCAAAAAAGGCTTCATATGCAGAGCCTGCCAAGGACAGCCTGAAATGATAAGTAGCCAGGAGGAGTCTAAAACTACCAAAGCATTAAATTCATCAAACACTGACAAATTAATAGGGCCCCAGTTTCTCTAGGAGTGTAGGTAACACAGAAACAAAGGACTGCCATAGGGAGACTGAGACATCACAAAGATGTACAGGGATGACCGGAGGCTGGTGGAAGCAGTGGCCAACAAAGGTCTGCAGAGGAAGAGCAGAGACTCAAACAGGAACTAAGAGGCCATGGCTGCCAGTTCTCTGCATCATGCACAACCATGTTAAGGGCCATCTCTGAGGTATTTGTATGCCATCCTTCCTCCCCCTACTTACTGCTACAGTAGCCACGAAGTGCACCTACTCTAAAGTGAAACTTCAGTCATTATCTGGCAACAGGCTTACTAGTTCAAAATGTCTGCTATTTAATCAGTGAAAGAATAAATTGTAAGGTTTCTTCACCAAACAGTACTTAATATATTCTATTTTGTCAGTGTTCTGGTAGATAGTGAAGCTTCTTTGCTATTTGCTTGGCCACCGGCCAAATAGTACATGGTCTATGCCATTTAGTCCACAGCCAAGACAATAGTGAATTGTATGTGCTATATGCATGGCTACTGGCCAAATAGTATATGATCTCTGCTATCTGGTCAGTGGCTAGGTAGATAGAGATGCTTGCCCACCTGTCAGACAAATAGTACATGATCTCTGCTATTTAGTCGGCAAAGGGGCAAATAGTGAAGCTTCTTTGCTGTTTGCGCAGCAGCCAGCCAAATAGTTTGCATAGCTGCCAGCCACATAATGCCTGCCAGTAGTCGGTGGCTTGGTAAATAGTGAATTTTCTTTGTTATTTGCACAGTCATTGGCCAAATTGTACATAATCTCTGCTATTTATTTAGCAACCAGGTAAATTGTGGAGCTTCATTTCTATTTGCATGGCTGTGGGCATATAGTACAAAATCTCTGCAATTTGTTCTAAGGCCAGAAAATGATAAAGTTTCTTAGCTGTTTGCTGGGTAGCTGTTGAAGTAGTCCATGATGTCTACTATTTTATTCAGCATCCAAATAAATAGTCTCTTAGTTGTTTGCACAGTCACTAGCCAAATAGTACATGGTCACTGCTATCTAGACAGCAATCTAAATAAGACAAGTTTTCTGCTATCTAGTTGTCGGTAAACACACATTACAACGCATTTTTTACAACCCACTACCATTACAACGGAACTTTTACAACGCAAATACTATTACCACGCATTTATTTACAACGCATTTTTTTACAACGCAGGTACTTTTACAACGCATACCATTACAACGTAAGTATAGGTAAGTATATAATTATATTTAAAATGTTATATGTTAGGTTTTTTTTAAAGGGGTATTTTTAGGGTTCAGAGTCAGTTTTGGGTTTTTGGGTAAAGGGGTATTTTTAGGGTTTAGGGTCAGTTTTGGGTTTTTGGGTAAAGGGGTATTTTTAGGGTTCAGGGTCAGTTTTGGGTTTTTGGATAAAAGGGTATTTTTAGGGTTCAGGGTCAGTTTTGGGTTTTTGGGTAAAGGGGTATTTTTAGGGTTCAGGGTCAGTTTTGGGTTTTTGGGTAAAGGGGTATTTTTAGGGTTCATGGTCAGTTTTCAGTTTTTGGGTAAAGGGGTATTTTTAGGGTTTAGGGTCAGTTTTCAGTTTTTGGGTAAAGGGGTATTTTTAGGGTTCAGGGTCAGTTTTCAGTTTTTGGGTAAAGGGATATTTTTAGGGTTTAGGGTCAGTTTTCAGTTTTTGGGTAAAGGGGTATTTTTAGGGTTCAGGGTCAGTTTTCAGTTTTTGGGTAAAGGGGTATTTTTAGGGTTTAGGGTCAGTTTTCAGTTTTTGGGTAAAGGGGTATTTTTAGGGTTCAGGGTCAGTTTTCAGTTTTTGGGTAAAGGGGTATTTTTAGGGTTTAGGGTCAGATTTCAGTTTTTGGGTAAAGGGGTATTTTTAGGGTTCAGGGTCAGTTTTCAGTTTTTGGGTAAAGGGGTATTTTTTGGGTTTAGGGTCAGTTTTCAGTTTTTGGGTAAAGGGGTATTTTTAGGGTTCAGGGTCAGTTTTCAGTTTTTGGGTAAAGGGGTATTTTTAGGGTATAGGGTCAGTTTTCAGTTTTTGGGTAAAGGGGTATTTTTAGGGTTCAGGGTCAGTTTTGGGAATTTTAGATAAAGGGGTACAAGAAAAAAATAAAATAAAAATAAATATAAATTAAATTAATTAAATAAAATTAAATTAAATTAAATTAAATTAAATACAATTACATTAAATAAAAATAATTTTAAATAATATACAATTAAAAAAATTATATATACTTACCAATACTTACGTTGTAATGGTATGCGTTGTAAAGGTACCTGCGTTGTAAAAAAATGCGTTGTAAATACATGCGTGGTAATAGTATTTGCGTTGTAAAAGTCCCGTTGTAACGGTATGCGTTGTAAAAATATGCGTTTTAACGTCATATATCCCTAGTTGTCAGCTGAGTGAATACTGAAATTTCTTTGCCATTTGCAGAACTGCCAGCCAAATAGTACACAATCTCAGGTATTTAGTTGGCGGTAGGGTAAATAATGACATTTGCTACCTATTTAAACTACCACCGGTAAAATGGTGTATAATCTCTGCTATTTTATCAGCGGCCTTGTAAATAGCAGCAGAAATTCACTATTTACCCGGCAGCTTGGGACATATCTGCTAACTTTCACAAAATTCCATGCTTCAAGACATGATTTTGGTATCTTAGCCACCTGTTTCATAGAACAAGGTTGCACAATTCTGTGAACTGCAGCTGCTTGCCTACAGATTTCTGCAAAACCAAATGGCCTCACCTACCAATTGCAAAGTGAGCAAGAAACTCATGTTTTACATATTCATTTCCTTTTGGGACATGAATGCCCCCTGCATTGTATAGAGGCGAGTGCCAAAGGCCTGAGAGCCAGACTGCTTGTGAAACTGATGTCCTGAGTTTTTGTTGGTCCTGCAACTAAGCTAATCAAGCATTTGCACCAAAGGCTTGGCCTGCCCACGGATATACATCGTCCTGAACCTATTTTATGACTTGGTAGTGTGAACCAAACATGTCCTCATAACTGAGATGGGCTATTGTCTATGTCCCTAATGATAACGTGAATTGGTGGTGGCAGCATACCATGTTTTGTGAGTTCTTAGTCCTGACCTGACCTCTTTTTCTGTGACAAAGAAGTGTGTGGTTTACTGAGGTGACATGAACTGGCACTCTATGCACTTTAAGCTGATTATTCATACCAGAGTGGTCGAGAGGGCAGCTTGACCTTCCTATGTGCAAGTCTTTGCCCACACTGACACTATATTGAGGTCAAGACTTGTTTAAGACAAGAGTGCCTTCGCCTAGCTGAAAATTGTAGTATGGCCAAAACACCAATACATTACGCACTTTAAGTTAACTAACCTTCTTGCACAGTCACAGGTTCAGTCGTTTCATGGTACAAACGTGAAGTTGTTAAAATAACAATGTTCGCTGGTAACATGTTCCTGCCACATGTATCATTCATCGTGAATGTGAGCTAGAGCATGTATTCCACTGTGAGGCCGGATACCGCACATCTGGCTCAAATGTCACCCAGGATGGGGAGGGCCGCTACTTGCGACTGCAGCTCATGGGGGGACGACAACAGTTGACGCTCCTTAATGTTTACGCCCCTAATGCTTCCCAAAACGTTTATCTCCGGCGCACTCTCTGACCAGCTTAAGGGCGTAGACAGTGATGTGGTAGTGTGTGGGGACTTTAATCTTGCTTAGGACCCGGTCTTAGACCGAAGTAATGCAACATATCAGAGTGTGAGGACAATGTCGGTACACCTTAAGAGGGATATTGAGAGCTGAGATTTATGGACGCCTGGCGGTACAAACACCCTGACTTTAGGGATTATTCCCATTACTCACATGTCCACACGTCCTACTCAAATATTGACTATGCCTCCGTTACGCCTTCCCTCCTCACTTGCCTACACACGGCGGAGCTCTCTGACATCTCTATCTCTGATCATACACACTTAGAGCTCACCTGGGAGGACCGGCCCGCTCTCTCGGCTGGCCCACCCCGCTGGCGCTTGCCCCTCCCAGCTGCTGCGAGACCCGGTGGATGTTGTGGAGATTCAGAAGGATATCTTGGAGTATTTTCAGCTAAACACTTCCCCTAAGATCTCCCTGCAAACCTTGTGGGATGGGTTCAAAGCTAAAATTCAGGGTACCATCACATCTCTCACCATTGCTAGAGGGCGCGAAGCTTGTAGAATCTACACTCACTGCGTAGATTTAGTTCCTGGAGCACGCAGAGAAGGAGGCCCCCTCTCATCTCATTAAATGTCAACTTTCGCTGCAAAGGGGCCAACTGCGCGTGCATCACGTGGGCAAGGCAGAATGGGCTCTACTGTCCCTGCAGCAAAAGTACTATGACGGGGTGACAAGGTGGGCTGGCTCCTCGCTGGTAAATTGCGGCAGCGTCAGTCGAAGGCCCACATTACTAAGAATCAGACGCAGGGCCGGCTTTAGCGCTGGTGGCGCCCAGTGCAATAATCACTTTTGGCGCCCCTACATCCCATGACCGCCTCCTCGAATTCTCTCTCTACCACCTGCAAAAGTGCCCCTCATCTCTCCTATCATCAGATATTGCTAAACCCAGCGCCCCTCCTGAGGGCACAGTGCCCCCTCCACAGGTCAGCGCCCAGTGCTGCCGCACCAGTCGCTCTGCCCTAAAGCCGGCCCTGTCCAGACATGTGCTTCCACATGGGCGACAGCGGAAAAGGATAAAGCAGAGGCATTTTGGGCCTACTACCAGTAATTATTCTCTTGGGAAGATCCTTCCCCCACGTGCTTACACTTCTACTTAGCTGCTTGTAACTGGGATCGCTTGTCCAAAAATAATGCAACCCTCCTTGACCGTCCCATCACCCTGAACTAGACACAGCTCTTAATCGTCTCCCCATCCGCAAGGCCCCAGGGCCATAAGGGCTGCCTGTGCACTTCTACCGTGCCTTCCTCCCGCAGCTACAGAACCACCTCCTAAACGTCTTGAACTCCTGCACATATAGCACGGGCCTCACCCCCACCACGGCTATGGCGGAGATCTCCCTTTTACCCAAAGCGGTTTCCTCTTACCGCCCCATAGCTTTGCTCAATACGGATGCCAAGATCTTCACCAAAATATTGGCATTGCGTCTTGAACCTCATCTGCCGGGCCTCATCGACCAAGACCATGTGGGGTTTATACGCCACTGGCAGGGTATGGATTACGTGTGTCGTGTGGCGCACCTTGTTGAAAAGGTTTGGCGCCTGAACATCCCTACGTGCCACCTCTCGCTTGACACGGAAAAGGCATTCAACCTTGTCGGCTGGTCCTATCTTTGCACCGTGTTGTGCAAAATAGTTCTGGGGCAGGAGTTCATATCAAAGATCATGGCATCGTATGTGGCCCCGCAGCTTGCATTCGACTTAATGGACGGGTCACAAGACCAATTTCACTGCACCAAGGCACTAGGCAGGGGAGTCCACTTTCACCCCTCCTCTTTGCGCTGGCGGTAGAGCCCCTGGCTATACGGGTGAGAGAGATAGAGGGCATTAAGCGAGTGACCTTTTACTCTCACTGACCGAACCAGAACTATCTCTTCTGTGCGTGGTGGACCTCCACAGTCGTTTGAGGCTTCTCTGGCTTTAAAATCAACCTCTCAAAGTCATTCGCCCTTAATATTAATATCCCGGCCCCTGCAGCTAGCATACTGAAAGTGTTGACTCCCTTTCAGTGGACGGAGACCTCCATTACATACCTGGGGCTCCAGCTTACCCCCACACTCTCCACTTGGTCATGAGTCAACTGGGCGATCTTGCGCTGCTCCTTGCTGGCTGACCTACAGAGATGGAAGCCCCTTTATATTTCATGGCTAGGGCGCATTAATGTCCTCAAGATGAATATCTTATCGCGGGTTCCATATCTGTTCCAGACGCTCCCTACCCCGATCCCACAAGTGGACATTCAGCACCTACAGGCTGATCTGCGTACCTTCGTGTGGAATGGAAGGCGTCCGGGAGTAGCACATTCTCTTTTGATGCGTCCGCGTGACTGGGGAGGCCTGGCTTGACCAAACCTTCAGGACTAATATTAGGAAGCGCATATGAGGTATATCTCCGAGTGGGTTGCATGCGAGAGTGAGAAGCATTGGTTTCACATTAACCGGGCAGTGGCACGCCGACCCATTGAGAGACCTCGCTTGGTTGCCTAAGCACGCTCGCCCCTGGAGTGCATATGTCGCGGCGCCGACCAAGACAGTCCTTGATATATGGGACAAATTACTGGTCAAAAGGGGCCTGACCACGTTTCCCGTCCCCACATACTCCTATCGCACGCAACTCTGAGTTTCGCCCAGGCTTGCCAAAGCAGGTGCTCCGCTGTTGGACTGAGGGGGAGTGTCAGACTATTGGCACCTTGTTCACTGGAGGTGTTCTCAAGTCCTTCGACGATTGCAGATCTGACTTTCCGCTTTCGTCTACGGCCCACTGTCAATATATGCAACTGCGCCATTGGCTTTCCGTGCCAGAGGTGCATGCTGCAGCGACACGTCCCTTCACCCCGTTCGAAAAACTGGTGAGAGCCTTTGAGGACTCCAAAGGCCTTATCTCCAAGATGTACTGGGTGTTACAACACTCAACTCCACTGCGTCCGCATCGCTATGAGACTGCAAGGCAGGCCGCTACTGCGGGAGGACTCACTCCCAAACAATGGGATAAACTGTGGCATGATATCCCTAAGACCTACAGTAGTCTTACCTCACGTGAAACCACCAACAAGCTGATGCTCCAATGGTACTATACGCTCTCCCAGCTGGCCACCATGTATCGCTCCATCTCCAACCTATGCTGGAGATGTGGGTCGGCGGAAGGCACTCTCAATCACATCGGGTGGTCCTGTCACATGATAGCTATTTTCTAGAAGGAAGTTTTGGGCCACATTAAAGGGGTGGTGGGCTACCCGTTCCTGCCACTACAACACATGGTGATCCTGGGCATCCGTCCCCCTAATATAGCGGCAGTGTCTGGGGCGGATTGGGCTCTCATAAGCCACCTCCCTTTGGCAGTGCGACAGCTCATAGCATGCACATGGAATCAGACCTTGGCCCCATCCATAGTTCAGTAGTTTGTTCGGATGTGGCATGTACTGGCTATGGAGAGGCTTTAACACTACATAGCGAATACTGAAAAGAAATTCCAGCTCATTTGGCAGCCTCTGCTCTCTTATCTCATGCGCATCGAATTCACTTGCTTTAGCCCCCTGAAGCTCAGAGCCCTGCAACTCTTCCCAAGTGACGGAAGGCTGCTTGAACCCCAGTTTGATGGTAGCTCAGCCGTATTGGGATTGCTAGCTGATTTTCCCACAGACATCGGCCCCCTTCCCTTTCCTCCACCTGCGTAATATGCGACGCCCCAACATCACATGACATGTCACGACCTGTACAGATATTGTTACTTACTTATTATTGTTCTCCTCTTTCTACTACAGCTGCCCTGGCAGTGCCCTTCCCGGCATGCATACACACTTAGCCTACTGGACACAGAAGGGATTTGGAGCCTTTATGGGTGGCCTGGTGTTTGCTGGCCCTGAGGGGCACTGTCCATACCTCCTGATCTCACATGTTAGTTGTCTCTGTCTGGGGCCTTGGACTCTCAACTTAATCAGCTCATGTTGACACTAGATGATTTTAAGTCCCCTATGGCTCTTGGGCTTTTCCACACCTTAATCAACCCTTGGTGCAATGTTTCAATTGACGCGGCCGGCCCGAAGTGGTTGTAGGTGCCTTGCTATGTGCTCTTATACTGCTATGCTTGCTATTTCATTACGCTGCCGTCCTGAAAAGGGTTGTAGGCACTATGCCACGTTCAACCTTATCTACCTGCAATAAAGGTTTTTGAAACTTAAAAAAACCCAAAAATAACCTCTGCTTTCAGTGCTGAAATTGAGCCGGTGGTCGCAGGTGGGGCCCACCAGCACTCATTTGCTGGGACCAGCACTTAGTTCTCCACAATAAACCTTGGCCCAGAGAAAGTGAGAGAAAAGCGCAAAAAAGAAGGGGGAGTAGAAAGAGGGAATATGGCAACAAGGGAGAAAGCAGGCACGAAAAAGAACATGCAAGAGAGAGCTAAAGAGGTAAGGAATTTCTGGAGGTGTATTAAAGAGGCATGAGGGGGAATCAAAACTACGCAGCCTTGATATTAACTCCACTTGGATATCGCTAGCCCGGACTTCTGAAGAGAAATATGGGTTCAGGCTCTTATTGTTTTACAGAATAAACAATGCTCTCTTTGCTACAAATAGTATTTAAATTTTAGGCAGTACCAAACTGGAAGCATGCACAACAACACCAAATTATCATATAACTGTAAAGGAAACAGGGAAACCAAATATCTAAATACCAAATTATTAATCACGCTGATTTATTTAATATACAGCTTTAACTGTTGCTAAGTGCATGATATATCTCACTTAAGGCATCATTGTTAAACTTGTGCTGAATGAGTAGCTGTAACGGGCACAGGTCAGCTCTTCCTCCACCATTCCTAGATATCTGTGTAGCTTTCCATTATCAAAACAAGCATAGGCAAAGCCAATAGGTCTCAGTTTAGACATGCTGTACAAGCTTTTATCAGACTTTCTTCAGCCTAGCTGGATTGATAGCCTGGTTGTCTGTGGCAACATTTGTGCAACTGTAATCCATGTATTCAGATGCAAGGTCAGTGTAAGTTCCAAAAGCAGATAACAGCATTAACACAATAGACAGCAAGAAACACGAGGGACAGAGGGGGCAAGCAATATGATGGGCAATAGGAGGAAGAGTGGGAAAAAACTTCTGGAGAGGCGTAACGATGTTATGCGAACATCACAGCAGAGAAGTGAAAGCCCAGCGACGACCTCCTTCTTCTCCTTCTTCTTCTAAAAAAAACCCAGCAAATGGGAAGCCAGTGGGCAGGCTGAAGCCCAGAAAGTATATACAACAAGTCTCTTAGAGACTATATCTGAGAACTAAAAAACATAGGAGCAGCGAGCTTTCAGAAGGATAGAAAACAAACCACCAACATAGGATATGTAACACAGTGCACCCACGAACGTAAAAAGTGCATGCCAACCCTTTCCAAACCAGGCAGAAGGATCCCGTACCTAGGACTTACCTCCTGAGAAAAGATCCTAAAAATCCTGTTTCCTCTCCACTGCAATTGGTTAGCAAACAAAATGCCCCACCCCAAAAAAACTATACGCACCACTCACTGGAACAAACCACCCTCTGTTGCCTCAGAAGTAAACGTGCTGCAGCTTTTGTAAGTAATTGGCCATTCCACCCAGAAGGTATTACTCAGTGGACCAGTGTTTGGTATCCTGTGGAATTTGTAAAGTCTCTGCTCTTGGAAAAACAGCAGAGGTAACAGCAGCATTGTTTTAATTTACTTTGCTTTCCCACTTGCAGAGCTCTCGGGTTTTCATATCTGGCAGAGGTAGCTGCTTTTTCTGCAGATTTTTATCAGTCTGGGACGGTTGGAGAAGCACAGGTCAAGCAGACACGGTGGCAGGAGGGACAAAGCGACAACAGGAGGAGGGTGATTGGGTAAACAAGGCAATTCAATTGGATGTGACATGCAGTAGGCTGTGTCAGATCTACCAGTGAGCATTGAAGTGAAAGCATCCACCACAGCACAAGGCTGTTTTTGTGCCTCGGCTATTGTTTACAAGTGGGCATTGAAGTGAACGCACTCACACAGCGGAAGGCTGTGTTCGTGCCTGCCTCAAGGTTTACTCTGATGGCAGTGCACGTTAAAGAGCCAGCAACAGTACGAAGGAAAGAAAGAAAGTAAATAACTCTCAGTATGGCTACAGTGCGCAACGCTAATTAACTTGCTCAACTCTGACTGGCACTTGATGGATTATCCTGGCTGGAAGTCAGGGAAGTAGATCCCCGCCGTACCAGTGGGCGCACAGCTTGTGTACAGAGACGGCAAGAAGTTCTGCCAGGGGGTGGCCCGCAGCACTGCAAAGGCAGGTCTGGGCTGACAGTCAAGTCAAGTCAAGTCATAAATTTGTATAGCGCGCTATTCACCCAGAGGGTCTCAAGGCGCTTAAGGGAAGAGGGGTTCGCTACTGATCGAACAGCCAGGTCTTGAGTTGTTTTCTGAAGGAGAGTTGGTTCTGTGTAAGACAGAGGTGGGTGGGGAGGGAGTTCCAGGTCTTGGCCACCAAGTAGGAGAAGGATCTTCCTCCCATGGTGGCTCTTCGGATGCGTGGAATCGTGGCGAGGGCTTGGTTGGACGATCGTAGTTGGCGGGTGGGGGTGTAAAAGGTCAGGCGAGTGTTGAGGTATCTGGGTCCTAGGTCGTGAAGGGCCTTGTGTGCGTGGGTGAGGAGTCGGAACGTGATTCTCTTGTTGACGGGGAGCCAGTGCAGGTCTCTCAGGTGACCAGATATGTGGTTGTGGCGAGGTATGTTTAGGAGGAGTCTGGCGGAAGCGTTCTGAATGCGTTGAAGTCTAGTCTGTAATTTGGCTGTGGTTCCGGCGTAGAGGGTGTTTCCGTAGTCCAGACGGCTTGTGACAAGTGCTTGGGTGACCGTCTTCCTTGTTTCGGTGGGGATCCAACAGAAGATCTTTCGGAGCATGCGTAGGATGTTGAAACATGATGATGAGACGGCGTTGACTTGTCTGGTCATCGAGAGGGAGGAGTCTAGGATGAATCCCAAGTTGCGAGCATGGTCCGTTGGTTTGGGTGCGCTGCCTAGGGCCGAGGGCCACCAAGAGTCGTCCCAGGCAGAGGGGGATGATCCTAGGATAAGCACTTCCGTCTTGTCTGAGTTCAGTTTTAGGCGGCTGTTCTTCATCCACTCGGCTACGTCTTTCATCCCTTCGTGTAGGTTGGTTTTGGCGGTGGTTGGGTCGTTGGTGAGGGAGAGGATCAGCTGGGTGTCGTCTGCATAGGAGATGATGTTGAGATTGTGTCGGCGTGCGATGGATGCGAGGGGACTCATGTAGACGTTGAAGAGGGTGGGGCTGAGTGAAGATCCTTGTGGTACACCGCATATGACTTCGGTGGCGTCTGATCTGAAAGGGGGGAGGCGGACTCTCTGGGTTCTTCCGGCTAGGAATGAGATGATCCAGTCCAAGGCCTTATCTTGTATTCCGACGTTCCTGAGGCGTTGTACAAGGGTGCGGTGGCAGACTGTGTCGAACGCTGCGGAGAGGTCCAGGAGGATGAGCAGTGTCTGTATGTCGTCTGTGGCTGCAATGAGGGCGGTCTCAGAACTGTGGTTGGCTCGGAAACCGGATTGCGAGGGGTCTAGGGCATTGTTAGATTCAAGGAAGGCGGCGAGCTGACTGTTGACGGTCTTCTCTATGACTTTGGTGGGGAATGGGAGGAGCGAGATGGGACGGTAGTTCTTAAGCTCGGTGGGGTCCGCTGTAGGTTTCTTCAGGAGGGCACTAAGTTCGGCATGTTTCCAGCTTTCCGGGAAGGTGGCGGTGTTGAAGGAGCAGTTGATGATGTCCCGGAGTTGGGGGGCGATGATGGAGTCGGCCTTGTTGAAGATGTGATGGGGGCATGGGTCGGTTGGCGATCCGGAGTGGATGGAGTTCATCGTGCGGATGGTGTCTTCGGTGCTGATCGGGGTCCAGGCGCGGAGGGTGGTGGTGGGGGGCTTCTGTTCTGTGGTTGGGGGAGTGGTCAGGTCGCCGAAGCTGTTATGTATGTCAGCGATCTTGCTGTGGAAGAATGAGGCAAGAGAATCGCAGAGGTCTTGAGAGGGAGTGATGTTGTTGTTGCCGGCGTTGGGGTTGATGAGCTCTTTGAAAATGCTGAAGAGTTCTTTGCTGTTGTGAGCGTTGTTGTCTAGTCGCTCCTTGAATGCTGATTTTTTGGTGGTGCGGATCAGCTGGTGGTGTTTGCGGGTGGCGTTCTTGAGGGCGGTCATGTTGTTTGTGGTTGGGTTTCTTCGCCATGCTTTCTCGAGGGTGCGGCAGTTCTTTTTGGAGTTCTTGAGGTCGTCGTTGAACCAAGGGGCTTTTTTGCTTCCTGGCTTGTTGGGAGGGTTTTTCAAGGGTGCTAGTTCGTCAGCGCAGTGGGTGATCCATTGTGTGAGATTGATGGCTGCTTTGTTTGGGTCCGTTGATTTGGCGGGAGGGTTTTGGTTTAGAGATGTGGTGAGCTGGTCGGGGGTAATTTTGTTCAAGTATCTACGTGGAACTTGTTGCGGGTGGTGGTGGGTCGTGGTCTTTCTGAAGCTGAAGTGGACGCAGCTGTGGTCAGTCCAGTGGAGTCCCGTGGCGTGATTGAAGGAGATGTGCTTGCTGGAGGTGAAGATTGGGTTGAGTGTGTGTCCGGCGAAGTGGGTGGGGGTGTTCACCAATTGTTTGAGTCCGAGATTGGTGAGGTTGTCCAGCAGGGTGGTGGTGTTGCTGTCGTTGTTATTCTCCAGATGGAAGTTGAGGTCTCCTAGGGGAATATAGTCCTCGGAGGGGAGGGCGTGCGGGCTGACGAAGTCAGCGATGTCTTCGCTGAATTGTGTGCGGGGTCCTGGGGGTCTGTAGATGAGGGTGCCTCTGAGTGTGGTCTTGGGGTTGGTTTGTATTTGGAAGTGGAGGTGTTCAGTGGCTAAGAAGGTGTCGTCGGTGCTGGTTGTGAGGCGGATGGTGTTTTTGTGAATGATGGCGATACCTCCTCCAGTTTTGTTGATGTGGTCTTTTTGGATGATCTTGTATCCGTCCGGGATGGCTATGGCGATGTCGGGCGCTGATGAGGCGTTCATCCATGTTTCCGTGAGAAAGGCGACGTCCGGAGTTGTGGTATCGAGTAGGTTCCATAGTTCAATGGTGTGTCTGTGGACCGAGCGGGTGTTGAGCAGGATGCACTTCAGGTGGTTGTTGTTGGAGCTCTGCTTGGCATTTGTGGATGCAGTGTGGGTTCTGAAGCAGCAGAACTTGCAGGTTAGGCAGGTGAAGGGTCCCTGGGTGCGTCCTGGGGCGGCTTGGTGGCAGTCGGGGAGTCGGCCGGTGTTGAGTGCAGTGAGAGACGCGGCGTCGTACGTAAGGCGGGTGGAGTGGTTTTTGCGGGGGCCAGGGTTATGGCTCTGGGCGCGGTCCAGACGTGGACGGGCGCAGACGGGCTTACCTTTGGCGTGCCTTCGGCACGCATGGGGCGCGTCCGCTGCGCGTGAACGCTGGGCGTAAGTGCAGCTGTCATAAGTGGTGAGTGGAGGGGACGGAGCGAGGGACGAGCAGCTGGGAGGCGGGAGCGGGGAGGCGATGCCCAGGGAAGCTCGAGGGAACGGGGGTGGGGCCGCGGATGAGCAGCGGCAGGGAGCTAGGACCAAATGGTACAGTACAAAATGCAGTGGGGGGGATCGGGGGCACAACCAGGCGCAAGCAAGGCACAACAGTTGAAAAGCAACAATAATACGATACCAGATACAGCAATACGATCACAGGCGAGATCGGGGGCACAATCAGAGATCAAGCAGCAGAGCGGAGGGCAATATCAGTCTCCAGATGATACCAGGCGAGATCGGGGGCACAATCAGGCGCAAGTAGGTCCAGGGAGCGAGTGGAGCAACCGTAGCTGACTGGGTCAGGACGGACATCCTCGGAAAACAGCATCTTTGAATTCAGAGCAAATATGACGATATGAGAATAACATATACAGGCTTGTTTACAAAAATAGAGATTGGAGTGACTAAAACCATTGAGCGCTTATTTGAAGTGCTCTTAGACAAAGAAAAAAGTAGTTTCTACAACAGTTGCTAAAATGGGATAAGTGTAAGACTACAAGTAATATGGTGGTGCACCGTGGGAGAGAACAAATAACAAAAAGTAGGGGCAAATAGGGAAGATTAATCACTTGCAATCAAGGGTTTTTAAAGGACACTCAAAGTAACAAATTAAAAGCAATGGGCAGGCTGGAAGGCCACAGAGTGTATGCAACATGTCTCTTCGAGACGCGCTCTCTAGAGCGAAGACCTAAAAACTATGCTGCGTAGGCTCAAAGGCAGCTCCAAAGGAGACATCTGTATGCAATGTAAATGCAGAGATAGCAAACCTGCTCTGTAATATAATACAGGTTAGTCCCTGTGCTTGACAGCAAGGCTGATGGCGCCTGGAGGTTGAGCAAAGTTAATGACTCCACACACACTTGTGGGCATCTGAGCCTAGGATGCTGTTCCAGGTATCTTGGAAAAAGATATGGCCTAATGGGCAGGACTGCCCACTTTAAAAATGAAGGACAAGGTTTGAGTTGCAGCGTCGGCTCAACATGTTGGGCAAATCATTTAAGCTCCCAGTGGCAAAAAAAGTGATCTTGTATAATATAATCTGGTGCTCATGTAAAGTGCTCTAATGCCTTTGTGCCAAGTCTGTGCTATATAAAGGTACACACTTTTTTTGAGCTGCACAGGTACAATCGTAGGGGCATAACTATCAAGCCCATTTCCCGTTCGCAAACATGGCGATACTCAGAATCGGCCTGTTTGCGAATAGGAAAATGCCTTTTGGGATGTATCATCCCAAAAGGCCCTCGCAATATAGGGAATCGCAAAATTTGCGATTCCCTATTTTGTAAATGCATTTAAGGAATCGCAAATTGCGATTCCTTAAATGCAATGCAGGGAGCACCCAATTCATGTGATTTTGCCCTAAGAAATCGCAAATTACCACCAACTTCAAGTTGGTGGTAATTTGCGATTTCTATGAAAAATTCACTTTTTGCATTTTTCGAAATGACATGTGGCGCACATACATGCCCTGTATGTGAGCCACATGTGCACACATACATATTTCAGGGGTGCAACAGGGTGTCCTTTTGACACCCTTGCACCCTTGAAATTGCATTCACAATTTGCGAGTACCTAACGTGGACTCGCAAATTGCGAGTGTCTTCTCATTCATTCCTATGGGCCTCTAGACTCATAGGAAAGAATGGGAAGGTATTCCTTAATTGCAAATCGCAATTTGCGATTCGCAATGAAGGAATATTAAGGAATCACAATTATTATTGCGATTCCTACACACATAACATTATGCAAGTCCCTAATAGCGATTCACTAAAAATCGCTATTAAGGAATCGCAAAAGGGCTTGTTCATACATATACCCCTAAGAGCGCTCCCCCCAGGAGGACTGTAGGGTGAATATGCACTTCACACCAAGATTTGGAGGCCTGAGTAGCCTACAATCTCATGGGGAAAGGGTGAAAATGTAGACCACCGTGAAAATAATTTGCGGTGTCCACATTAGTCGGGTTAAAAAAAGTGCTATAATATTATATTCCTTTCTGAATTTGCACGGAGTGGCATAGTGGAGGGATGTACAAGGATAGTATATTTTTTAAATAAGTCCCATAGTTCAAGCAAATCTCCTTAAAGTCTTCTATCAGTCAGATTGAGAATGAAAGATACTATTGTTTGAAAATGTCTCCATTTCATGGTTTAGCTGAAACACTTGGGGGCATATTTATTATAATGGTGGAGCTGGGCAGCACTGCAAGGTACCTTGCTGCACTGTCCTGCGTCACTCCATTTCGGCAGCCTAGCGCAGAGACGTTTTAAGGGAAGGGCAAAGTGGGCAATTGCCCACGGCCCCCGCAGGCAAAGGGGCCCCTGAGAAACTGAACTTTGCTGAAAATGTAACATAATTTTGTATTGTTTGGAATTAGTAGGAAATGGTTAATAAAAAATGCATTTGTTCCATTTAGGGGCCCCCAAACTATTTTTTGCCTGCAGCCCCCAAAATTCTTAAGCTGGCACAGGCCTAGCGCCAACACAGGCACCATTTCACCAAGGTGCATGGATGCCTGTGAGAGAGCGCCATTTAAAGTTTAATTTGTAGGGGTGCAGCATATATACAAGTAGTCAGCACCCGCATATGTAGAGGCCTGTTAATCATGTTTAGATGCAATGTATGAAAAGGTACTAAAGTAAATTGGTATCAGAAAATGTGCAGAGCCAACATTACAAAGTGCAATCCATGCTTGCTGCAATATAGAGATGCTTTTAAAATGAAACCTTTTTCTAATGCAACGTGCGTTTAACAATGCAATTGAACGTTTAGATCTGCTTTATCTGAAATGTAACGATCTTCATATATATATTTGATGATTTGCTTGAAGTAGAAAATGCATTTGCTGTTTAAGGTTGGAGGCCTAGCGAACTAAGAAGAAGGAATGCTAATGTAAAGCGTTGGGCCTATAACTCAAGCAGAGGCCTAGTTCAGTGATTTGGCGCAGGCCTGTTGGAAAATGTCTTGCTTAAGCATTTAACTGTAGAAATGATTTATAAAAGAGCCGTTTAGAAAATGTTGCAACTATTGTAGACTGTGAGCTATTTGCGTGTATTCCTTTGCAGGCGCCTCATCAAGCAGATAGTAGAGTAGAAGGGCCCATTGTGTAAGAATGTTAGGATGCTAGACTCAGACATGGAGGAGTAGACCAGGAATTCAAGAAGGCGACTTGAAAGGAAGAAGAGCCTGAGACCCAAGGACGTTTGAACGGACAAGGATGGACCCATGCCATGTGGAATTTTACAGAATCCAACACCTTCCAGAGGGGCGTACCTATAGGCGTGAACTTTACATTGTGGGGTTTCGTATTAGGGACAGCACCCCGTGGGTAGAGGCAGAGCTGATGGCTGAGGAGCTAGAGATAGCGGTCGCATGGGCAAAGAGCTTAGCAGCGGTGATGGAAACTCTAGTCTAGAGGGAAAAGTGGCGGACTTCTTTGGAAGTCTCCACAGCTGACACCTTTTGGTTAGGTCGGGCTGTTGTTGAGTAGGGATGTCATCTAGCATAGTGTAGGGACAGACTAATCTGAATATATGTCTTTTATCCTGATGAGTACCAGAACTCAAGTTATCGCAATCTTGTTTAGTCTGATGGTTCTAGAATTGATCCTGGTTCTATTCATTAGCCGTTTGAGACTTTTCCGTAGGATTATGTTTGTATTAGTACCTGTTTATCTTTTGAACCTCTTGTTGAGGTGCCTGTATCTTCAGTTATTTTTGGTTATGTAATAAACCTTTTAAATTCAGTCTTTAGTCAGTGGTTCTTTGGGGAAAAGCAATTGGGTATCTTGAAATTGAATTGTTTAGTTATGACTAGGTTGCCTAATACACTCTATGACAGGTAAAAAGGTCCAGTCGACCTGTGACGGGATTCTGGAGAATGGTAAGAAGACTCTAGAGATGGAATCCCGCCTTTTCAGTTGGTAGCAGTTTAGGATGGTTTCTCTTCTGGAGTAAGGGTAAGCTAGAAGTAGGTTGGGATTTCCCCGAGGCCCATAGAGAAGAACATGAAGAGTGTCCAGAGAGTCACGGACGGAGGATGGCGTTCCACGGAAACTGACGGAGAGTAACAGTGCGGCAGAAAGCAGCAGGTCGAAGGAGAGTGAGTATGAAAAGGGTCATGCGTTGTTAGATTGCGGTGTTATGTTGCGTTGTTATGTTGTGATGTCTTGCGGAGTTGAAGGCCTGTAGAGTGAATGAGGATCAGGTTGTGAGCGCGCGCAACCGGTGAAAATCTTAAGCTCAAGGAGAGTTTAAGTGGTTCGGGTGTATCGAACATCCAAAGTAATTGTCGACCATTGTGAAAGGGGGTCATGAGGTACCATTGATCGCCCGAAGGAGTGTGTGGGTAACGGACGCTGGTCGGAAGTTACCGTGTGTTGAAACCTATCATTTGAGGCGATTGCCCGTTCGCTCGCGGACAGACATTTGCCGAGTTTGGTGACAATTACAGTTAGACTGTGGCCGTACAGTCAAGGAAGTGGTTGTTTGGTCGGAAGCGATCATTTCTAGTGTATGATTGGGACGCATGCGTGACCGGCGAGACATCGGAGAGAGGAGGGGAACTGCTGTGAAACGGAGGCGAGTGACTTCAGAAGGAGCCGCGCTGGGATAGGGCGGTTAGTGTGAAGCCGCGCTGGGATAGGGCGGTTAGCGTGAAGCCGCGCTGAGATTGGTGTATTGTCATCAGGAAGTAAACGAGTGTTGTAAACAAGGAAACGTTGTGGGTTTCATCATGAAATGTTTTAAAGTGTTGCGAAAATGTTTCAAAGGAGAAAACAAGATAGAACCTCGGGTGGGGAGGAAGCTCCACCCGAGGATACTCCAGCTTATTACATGGCAACGAATGTTGGGTTGCATACCATATTGTGGCTTGATAATTGGTGTAAGATGACAGACGGAAACGAGGAATTGACCTTTCCTAAATATGGAATGTTTAGACTAGAAGTGTTATACCAGTTGAAAGCGATTATGGCTGCATTGCGACCTTTGCCCAGACCAACACAGTTTGAAGCGCTTAATGCATGGATCAGGGCAGCCCACGACAGGAACAGAGACAGGAGACAGGAAAGAGTGAAGCGATCGGTAAGGGCGGTTCAAGAAGCGAGATGGGATGCCATGGAAAAAAGGTGGAGGGTACAGACCATTGTAGTAGATAAGTTGTATCCGTTGCTGGAGGGTGCAGGGGATGGGCAGAAAAAGAATACAGAGGATGAGGACAGTGAGACAGACGACAGCCTGATAGAGAGGCTGTTGTCAGAAAGGCCACCCCCATACAATCCAGAGCTAGAGGGAACGCAACCATCGAGAAAGCACTGGGAAGCCCCAACAGGGGAAGGCGGAGTTCCAATGGGGAACGGATGGGACACCCCAGGGGACAAGTTTACCCCAGAAAAGGGAGAAAAGGCACCTCCACCCTCCCCGGTAACGAGAGTAGTGGGAAGATTTACAGTACAGAAGGTACGGGTGGAAGATGGTGTCCATTCTCAGAAACTGCCAGATGCCCTTACAGTACCGGTTACCATAGGTCCCATAGTATCGGTGTACAACCCAGAACAGACACAAAGAGAGAGTACACCCCAGATGGGGAGTGAGAGGAGTGCCAGCGAAGATAGAACTAATGTGGCCGATGGGTGGAAGACATTACCTAGACCTGTAGAACGGAGCACCCCGTTGGTGGCATCGGCAGACTCCTCGGAAGAGAGAGGGGGTTGGAGGGGATCGATGGATCTGAGAGGACCGAGTCAATGAGGGAATTAAGGCCGGATTTGAGAACTTGGGAATCAGTGGTGGACACCCAGAGCGACAGGTCAAGGAATGTGTTTGGGTCAGAGAACGAAGAGAATAGGATGGTTTCTCACTGTGCAGCTAGCGAAAGCAGACAGGAATGGGAACGCGGAGGTGTGGGAAGCAGGGGGACGTTCCACCACACCTTCGGAGACAGCAGGCAGGAGTGGGACTGCGAGGGTTGCGAAGGTAGAAGGGTTCCTCCTAACACACCTGAAGAGAACAGAAGAGAGAGTCAGAACGGCAGCGGGAGGGACTCTAAGGAAACTTCTAGCCAAGGCACACTGAGAGCGGCAATGAAGGAAAGAAGGTTAGACGTGCTGAGACTAAAGTCAGAAGTAGAGGAGATAGTGGAAGGTACACTGCCACTAGAAAGGATTGAACTTTACGAACCAGATGAGCTGTTGTTCGTGGCAAAGGATGTCACTCGGAAGGCTAGGACTGCTCATGAGAAACTCTCTGAATTAGCGAACAAGTAGGAGGTGGATTTGACAAAGACAAAAGCTTTGCAGGGGGGCCACAGGTTACAGTACTCAGATCAAGACCTGGAAGAAAAGAGGGTGATGGGTTAAAAACCCACATCAGGGAGCTGATCATGGGAATCCGAACGTGGTCCAGCTTGGAGAAATGGGAGGAAAGGTGGTCAAGGAAAAAGACTGTTAGGCGGAGTGTTATTGGGACACCCCCGGGAGGAGGGTTGATGCATGCAGAAGCGTACCCCTTGCGGGAGGTGGCTCATGGGGGATATGTACATGTACCCCGGAGCAGGGGAGATCTGGCTGCCTTTACTAACACTTTCCCAAAGTTGCGCGAGAGTCCAGTGGAATGGTACAAGAAGTAGAGAGGTTTGTTAAAATCTCGAAGGTGTTGTGGATTGATTTGAACACACTGTTTGACATTATGGTCCCAGGAGATCTGTGGATAGCATGCAAGATTAGTGTTGAATGGCCCACGGCAGAGCCAGAACGTGATTCTGCCACGAATGGACCGTCACCTAGGGTGATGGCGAAATATGAACAGGCGATCACGTGGCTAAAGACTAAGGTACCACCACAAGACATCGATTGGGTGAAGATAGATCGTACCAGGCAGGAACCAAAAGAGACGGTGCATGAGTACTATGAGAGGCTACTGCTGATTTTTAAACAGTACAGCGGATTAGATGTGATGGATCCAAAGGATATGGGACAGTTCGTATCCAAGTTTGCGATGGGATTGAGGCCTGATATCTGCCTCATGATACAGAAACATTTGATCTGTTGGCAAAATAAGCCTCTAGATGAGATTTTGAGGTATGCGAGGTACTGCAGTGATGAGATAGATTCAAAGACAAAGAAACTTAAGGATAAACTGATGTTAGTCCAGATGCAAGCGGGTGGACAGGGTCAGTCAGGCAATGGCACCTTGGGGAGGAAGTCAGGGGGACAGAAAAGGGACAACGAGGAAGGTCCGAGACAGAGAATAGATATAGCGGCCCTGAAAAAGACAACCAAGTGCCATCAATGTCACGAGGTAGGGCATTGGAGACGCGAGTGCCCCCATAATCCGGACAATCAGGTACAGGAGGAGGAGGAGGAGGAAGTCGAAGCCCCTCCGATACGAAAGGTGACAGTGACTAAGCCCCAGACGACAAAAGGGGGGACGTCAGCCCCTAGGGCTCCGGTTCCCCAGCCACCTAAGATTTCAGCAGGGAACAAGGTTTACAAGCAGATGCCCTTTATAGTCGAGGGAGATGAACACTATTTCTCTGATCCAGTGTCAGGACGGTGCCTGAACGGGGAGGGGGACTGCACCCTTGGAGCAGTGCTGGAGGTAGATCAGAGGGGACCCTTTGTAGAAGCTGACGTAGACGGACACCCCACCACCTTCTTGGTGGATACCGTTCCAAGCTGAGTGGTTTTCTGTGATTGATTTGTGTCAAGCTTTCTTTTCCATCCCACTGCATGAGGAAAGCCAATTTCTTTTTGCGTTCAAAATAGAAAGTCGCGTCTTAACATGGTGCCGTATCCCTCAAGGGTATACAGAGAGCCCATCGATCTTTAATCAGTTGTTGAAAAGTGTAGGAGAGTAGGGTCTGCTATCCTATGGTAACCCCAAATTTTTTGCTTTTTGCTTCACTGGTTTTCGACTACTGAGGCTGTGGGCCTGCTGATCAGACCCCCAGCCTGCTGTTCTCTCACTAAATTAATAATACATCTGCTATAGGCACATACCACAATTGGAAATGGACTCCTTGTCAGCCCCTGTATAATGCACTATAGGTGTCCAGGGCATAGGGGCCACCAAGGCCTACCAGGGGCTGCAGCATATCTTTTGCCACCCCTGGCTGGTTCTTAAATTGACACAACTGGCTGATCACTCAGCTGGGGTAAGGTGGTGTAATCACCCCTTACTTAGATATAGTATACCTATATCTAAACCTATATCTGGACACATATAAACCTGTGAGCCACTCCTATGGAAGGCCTCATCAATACTGGAGGCAGAGTGCGTGGTTTAATGTGAGATGGAGCTCTAGCATGAGCTGAGCCTGTCTGCAGCTGTCGGGAACAACTCCCTAAGCTGTTTCAGGATAATGCCATACCATATACTCTTAAGTGCATTATAATCCTCGCGGTTATATAGCAACTTTGGTTTGGCTTTATCAAAACATGTCGTGTAAGGTGTCATACGATTTGGAATACTATCCCCTCACCAGTTCTGGCGACGGGGATAGCATTCCACCCCTCTAGAGGGGTAAGACATGTTACTTTACTTAAATGCGGTTAATTTCTAAAAGGACCTTGGGTCCACAAAATGGATGCCTCTGCCACAGACACGAGTCTGACCCCCTGAAGCTGACCGAAACTCAGCCAAATGGGGCCTGGACAAAGGGTTTCCTGTCACAGGGAGGTGTTACACCCCCCCAGACAGGAGATAGTGGATTGTAGCAGGGAGGTTTGAAAGAAACCATCCCCTTGCATAATCCGGCCAAACCGGTTCTGGGGCTCTCCAGCCCTCGTGCCAGGGCGGCCTGGATCAAAGGAAGGGGGTGTATCCACCCACTTCCTGAGTCCCACCCATAGGAGAGGACCTAGCAGGTAATCCAGCCCCCAAAATTAGTATAAGACTGGGAGCAGTGCCAATGCACTTCAGATTATCTTGATGAAACATAAGAAACGAAACTCTGGACCCTTCGACATCCTACTCAACGTAGAAGACTGAAGAATCTCCCTTGTGGTCAAGGAGTGACCACCCTGTGCAAACAGGCACCATCCAGCCATCGACGACTGCTTTGTTGCAGTTCCCGCCGGAACTCGAGTGACAGAGATCAACGAGATCAAGCTTGCCTGCCTTCTAACAGCTGGATCCACAGTTCCTGCAGAGCTGAGACCCGTGGAGGCGACCGGAAGCATGGGGAACGCCATCTTGGAAAGACCACGAGACGCTGACCGTGCAGCTCACGAGTGACCCTCGAAGCTGTACACCGGGGTTTGAGAATCCCCAACCCTGAGCCACTCTTGCACTGAAGTTCAGCCCTCCACACTCGACGAGTGCTGCGTGGGACCCTTCTGCTTCTTTTGGCTCAATGCGTTGGCCCGGTCACTTGCCAGCCGGCTTGTGGCCCCTGTGCCGATGAAACTTGAAATTCGACTTGCGATTCTGGTTGCTCCAGATTTGCACCAGCTCCCCTGAAAAGGTGCCCCCACTCTGACCCTCCTGGTTTGAGTGAGAAGCAATCTCCCGGTTCCGCGTGGTTTGCTTTTGCCAAGTGTTGTTTGCTCCAATCTTGAAGCCGACAGCGCCGGCGGCGAGAGCCTGCGTGGGACAGATCGTGACCTGCTCCTGGACTTCGTAGATGCCCCAGAGCCCACGTGACAGCGGAGAGAAGCTCCTCGACAACCACCTGATTGCGCCCGACATTGCCTGGTTCCATCCTGGTTCCACCCTGGTCACTGCTGAGTGACCCAGACTCTGTCCCCTCTGCTTTCAGGTACTTTTCGACTTGAGTCCACCCTTGGACTCCACCGGACACTTCTCTTTCACCCCGCCTGCAGCCCTTTCAGCTCCAAGCACCAAGAGCCTGCGTGACGAAACCCGACTCAACTTCGACCCTGTGCACCCGCTTCCTGTGGGTGAGGTAACATTGCAACGCCGGTGTTCCCACACTGGTACACACCTCTAGGGTCTGTGTCTTAAGTTTTGTTCCTCTAGGTTTAGCGGAAGTGTCCTTTAACTTTAACTTTGTAACTTTTACGCACCATTGGTTAACATTGGTGCATGCGTGCGCTTTCTGCACTGCACCCGAATCCCGCGGGCTTTTCCCGACTTCAGCATTGCTTGTCCCGACTGCTCCCAGCGATTTCCTAGGCCCTAGGCCTAACCACTGTTCGATTGGTATCTCTTATACCACTTGTTTAGTATATGGTCTGAGTGGCCCCTCGCCCTCATCCATATTTGTGCAACTTTGTATGTTATACTGTGCTTTTGATTTAACGCTTGTGCCCCTTTATTCATAAAGAATACTGGGGATTGTTTTTAGTAATAAATACATATATTTTTATAATATATACTTGTGTGGTGTCCTTTCATTTGATATTACAGGATTGTATGTGGTAAAACAGCTCGCTTAACACGACCTCTTAAGTTAAGCCTTTAGGCTGCTTAGTCCATGCTACCCCTAGGATAGCTTGTCTAATAAGGTTGACTTACAACCAGACACCATAAGGGAGTTTGGTCTGATAACAGGTGGTTCCAGAATTGGAAACATCACCTATCAGGCCAACTTCTCACATTGGTGAGCAGCGGTGCGGATTTGAGCTTGCTGTTGTTTTACCATTGCAATCTTTTATCAAATTGAAAGATCACATCAAGTACCTCTAGGTACATATAAATCAAAAGCTTAGCATATTTAAGTTCTACTGAACTTAGTAGTTGTAGATTAAAGGGATTAGCACACCCTGACTACAACTCACTAGCAAGGTACAGTAGGGAAACACTTAGTGTAGGTAGGTGCATCACTTACACCACACTAGAGTCATGTCTGACACAGGAAAAGCCTCAGGGTCTGCTCCTGTGACAGTTGACCTTACCCAGGCAACTTCCAGCTATGACAAACTAACCCACAATGACTTGGTTGCCTTGTGCATCTCAAGAGGGTTAAAAAGGGGCAGAAGTCCCACCAGTCCTTCCCTGATAGCCATTCTAGAACAGGATGACTTAGAAAAGGCGAATGCAGTTCCCTTAGAGTCAGGAGATGGAGTGAACCCCCCTGTAACTGATACCTCTCCAGAGGAAGAAGAAGAGGAGGAAGAGGAGGAGGAGGAGGACTCAGATGTAGAGGACCCAGAAAAACAGGATCAGAGGGGTAGCCAGGTCCTAGTTGCCAGGCTTAACCAGGCCAACTTAGACCTACTGGGAAATGGAGAGGGCCAGCACCTCCCCAGATCCCACCATGTCATTCTCCCAGGCAACAGAAGAGTGAGATCTCCCTCAGGAGACTCTCATATTTCTAGTGCCTCAAGAGAATCTCAGAGAGGTATGGCTGCCTCTCAGAAGATAGAGCATAGGGCCAGAATGAGGGCTGTCAAACTCCAAATAGAGAGGGAGGAGGTAGCCTTGGCTCAAGCTAGACTTGCCTTGGCAAGAGAGCAGAAATTGTGTGGCTTAGATGCCACTGGTGGCAGCAATATTCCTAGAGAAAAAGACAGGAGCTATGATAATGATAATAGAAACCTGACAAAAATTGTGGCCCCCTACAAGGAAGGGGTTGACATCCACAAATGGATGACTGCTCTTGAGAGAGCCTGCATGGTACAGCAGGTTCCTCAGGATCAGTGGGCTGCAATTTTATGGTACTCCTTTTCAGAGAAAGAGAGGGACAGGCTCCTCACAGTTAGACCTGAGGATGCCAAACACTACTCTGTCTTGAAGAGTGCTCTTATTGAAGGGTTTGGCCTAACCACTGAGCAATACAGGTTGTTGTTCAGAGACACCCAAAAAGCACAGACTCAAGACTGGACTGATTTTGTAGATTGTGCCACTAAGGCTCTGGAGGGATGGTTGCAGGGAAGTAAAGTTTCAGACTATACAGGATTGTACAATCTTATCACGAGAGAACAGATCCTTAATAACTGTACAAACCAGCTGTTGCATCAATACCTTATTGACTCTGATCTGACCTCTCCCCAAGAATTGGGAAAGAAGGCGGACAAATGGGTCAGAACAAGGATTAAGCAGAAACCCCAGAGCCAAGGTGGTGACCAGAAGAAAACAGACCAGAAGGGTGGAAATCAGAAAGATAAAGAAAAGGACCAGAAGTCTTCAGGCCCCCAAACTAGTAATAAGGAGGGTGGTTCCCAAAATGGAAACAAGAAAAAGAAGAATAATGGCCCAAAGAAGCCTTGGTGTAATACCTGCAAATCAGTTTCACACTGGGGCAGTGAATGCACCAAGACAAATCCAGTCCCCACCACTGCAGCTCCTAAAGCACCTGCACCCCCTAGTTCAGTAAGCAGTGGAGGAACACAGCCAAAGGGTGTAGTAGGGTTAACCCTGGGTACTGAAGTAGGATCTGGCCTAGTCATAATCCCTACTCAGGCAGTTCTCCTATATGATGTGGACCTAGCTTTGTCCACTGCAGTGAGTCCCAGTAACCTGGGCAAATATAGGCAGACGCCTTTAATCAATGAGAAACTGGCTCAGGCCTACAGGGACACATGTGCCAGTGTTACAATGGTGACACCTGACTTTGTCGACCCTGGACAGATTGTACTAGGTGAAATTTACCTAGTGACCAATGCAAGCAACTCCACTACTTCCCATAGTGTGGCAGTTGTGAACTTCTCCTGGGGAGGGGTAGATGGCCTAAAGAAAGTTGTTGTGAGTGCAGACCTCCCAGTAGACTGTCTGTTAGGCAATGATCTTGAAAGCTCAGTTTGGTCAGAAGTGGAGTACAGGACTCATGCAGAAATGCTAGGGATTTCAGCACATGTCCTTGCAGTGACAAGGACTCAGGCTAAGAAGTGCCTTCCTGAACTAGTGGTGGATCTTGGAACAATAGACAAACCACAACCCAAGAGAAGGAGCAAGAGAGGAAAGGCTGAGCCTTCCACCTTGCCCCAGGTTGAGGATCAGGTTTCACAGGAAACTGATTCTGCAGTCCAAGAGGAGACTGTCTCTGAAGAGCTTGAACCTGACCAGGTTGAGTTTCTGGGGGCAGGGGGACCCTCAAGGGCAGACCTGAGGCAGGCTCAATTAGATTGCCCTTCCCTTGAACCCCTCAGACAGCAGGCTGCTGCTGAGGCTGCTGGGGATGCCCAAGGTACCCATACTGTGTATTGGGATGATGGACTCCTTTATTCAGAGGCTAGAGACCCCAAGCCTGGTACAACCAGGAGGTTGGTCATACCTTTGAAGTTTAGGGGTTTCCTTCTTACCTTGGCCCATGATATTCCCCTTGCAGGACACTTAGGCCAGAACAAGACGTGGGACAGGCTTGTTTCACACTTTCACTGGCCTCATATGTCAGAAAATGTCAAGGAGTTTTGTCGCTCCTGTGTCACTTGCCAAGCCAGTGGTAAGTCAGGTGGCACAACAAAGGCCCCCCTCATACCACTACCTGTGGTGGGGGTACCCTTTGAAAGAGTTGGAATAGATATTGTGGGTCCCATGGATCCTCAAACAGCATCTGGGAACAGATTTATACTGGTGGTAGTGGATCATGCCACCAGGTATCCAGAAGCTATTCCCCTGAGGACCACCACAGCACCTGTGGTGGCAAAAGCCCTCATTGCAGTTTTCTCAAGAGTGGGCTTTCCAAAGTAGGTATTGTCAGACAGAGGTACTAACTTCATGTCTAGCTATTTGAAAGCAATGTGGAAGGAGTGTGGAGTAAACTACAAGTTTACCACACCCTATCACCCACAGTGCAATGGGCTTGTGGAGAGATTCAACAAGACCCTCAAGGGAATGATAAAAGGATTACCAGAGAAGCTTAGGCGGAAATGGGACATTCTTTTACCCTGCTTGCTCATTGCTTACCGAGAGGTCCCACAGAAGGGGGTTGGCTACAGCCCTTTTGAACTTTTGTTTGGCCACCCTGTGAGGGGTCCCTTATGTTTGGTGAAGGAAGGATGGGAGTTACCTCTCAAAAAGCCTAAGCTAGATATAGTGGACTATGTACTTGGTCTCCGCTCCCGGATGGCTGAGTATATGGAAAGAGCATCCAAAAACCTGGAGGCCAGCCAAGAATTACAAAAAGCTTGGCATGACCAAAAGGCTGTTCTGGTCGAGTTCCAGCCAGGACAGAAGGTGTGGGTACTGGAGCCAGTGGCCCCAGCAGCACTCCAGGACAAATGGAGTGGACCCTATCCTATCATTGAGAAAAAGGGAGAAGTCACCTACTTGGTTGACTTTGGAACCCCTAGGAGCCCCCACAGGGTGCTCCATGTGAATCGTTTGAAAGCATTTGTGGACAGGGAGGACATGAGCTTGCTCATGGCCACAGATGGGGAACAGGAGGAAGAGAGTGACCCTCTCCCAGACCTGCTTTCTCAGAACCCTGATGATGGTTCAGTTGATGGAGTAGCCTTGGCAGGCAGCCTCACTGACCAGCAACAGATGGACTGCAGACAAGTTTTGCAGGCCCACAGGCATTTGTTTTCACTCACACCCAGCCAGACTAACTGGTGCACCCATGAGGTGGACACTGGTGACAGTCTGCCTGTCAAGAATAAGATCTACAGGCAACCTGATCATGTCAGGGATTGCATCAAGGCTGAGGTGCAAAAGATGTTGGAGCTTGGAGTGATTGAGCCATCAGAGAGCCCATGGGCCAGCCCAGTAGTCCTTGTGCCAAAACCTCATACCCAAGATGGAAAGAGAGAAATGAGGTTTTGTGTGGACTACAGAGGTCTCAATGCTGTCACTAGGACAGATGCACATCCCATTCCAAGAGCAGATGAGCTCATTGACAGATTGGCTTCTGCCAAGTTTCTGAGCACATTTGATTTGACAGCTGGCTACTGGCAAATCAGACTAGCTGAGGAGTCAAAAGCCAAGACAGCATTCTCTACCCCCAGTGGGCATTATCAGTTTGTGGTGATGCCCTTTGGTTTGAAGAATGCACCTGCCACCTTCCAAAGGTTGGTGAATCAAGTCCTTGCTGGGTTGGATGACTTTTGTGCAGCATATCTAGATGATATTGCTGTCTTTAGCTCCACCTGGGAGGATCACCTGATCCACCTGAAGAAGGTTTTGGAGGCTCTGCAAAAGGCAGGCCTAACTATCAAGGCTACTAAGTGCCAGATAGGGCAGAGTAAGGTTGTGTACCTGGGCCACCTAGTAGGTGGGGGTCAGGTTCAACCACTGGAGAGCAAAATCCAGACCATACAGGACTGGGCTCCTCCAGTTACCCAGACACAAGTCAGAGCCTTCTTGGGCCTGACTGGGTATTACAGAAAGTTTGTGAAAAACTATGGGTCCATTGTGACACCATTAAATGACTTGACATCCAAGAAGATGCCAAAAAAGGTTCAGTGGACAGTTAGCTGTCAAAAGGCATTTGATGACCTGAAGAAGGCCATGTGCTCTGCACCTATCCTGAAGAGTCCTGACTACTCCAAACAGTTCATTGTACAGACAGATGCTTCTGAGTTGGGGGTGGGAGCTGTGCTTTCACAACTTAATCAAGATGGTCAAGACCAGCCCATTGCTTTTATTAGCAGAAGGCTGACCCCCAGGGAGAAACGTTGGTCAGCCATTGAGAGGGAGGCCTTTGCTGTGGTTTGGGCCCTGAAGAAGCTGAGGTCCTACTTGTTTTGAACTCACTTCCTAGTTCAGACAGACCATAAGCCCCTCTTGTGGCTCAATCAGATGAAGGGTGAAAATCCCAAACTGCTCAGGTGGTCCATTTCCCTACAGGGGATGGACTTTACAGTGGAGCACCGCCCAGGGACTGACCATGGTAATGCAGATGGTCTCTCCAGGTACTTCCACTTAGAACATGAAGACTTATCTGGTCAAGGTTAGTTTAATGTCCCTGCGTTTGGGGGGGGGGGGTTGTGTAGGAGAGTAGGGTCTGCTATCCTATGGTCACTCCAAATTTTTGCTTTTTGCTTCACTGGTTTTCGACTACTGAGGCTGTGGGCCTGCTGATCAGACCCCCAGCCTGCTGTTCTCTCACTAAATTAATAATACATGTGCTATAGGCACATACCACAATTGGAAATGGACTCCTTGTCAACCCCTGTATAATGCACTATAGGTGCCCAGGGCATAGGGGCCACCAAGGCCTACCAGGGGCTGCAGCATATCTTTTGCCACCCCTGGCTGGTTCTTAAATTGACACACCTGGCTGATCACTCAGCTGGGGTAAGGTGGTGTAATCACCCCTTACTTAGATATAGTATACCTATATCTAAACCTATATCTGGACACATATAAACCTGTGAGCCACTCCTATGGAAGGCCTCATCAATCCTGAAGGCAGAGTGCGTGGTTTAATGTGAGATGGAGCTCTAGCATGAGCTGAGCCTGTCTGCAGCTGTCGGGAACAACTCCCTAAGCTGTTTCAGGATAATGCCATACCATATACTCTTGAGTGCATTATAATCCTCGCGGTTATATAGCAACTTTGGTTTGGCTTTATCAAAACATGTCGTGTAAGGTGTCATACGATTTGGAATACTATCCCCTCACCAGTTCTGGCGACGGGGATAGCATTCCACCCCTCTAGAGGGGTAAGACATGTTACTTTACTTAAATGCGGTTAATTTCTAAAAGGACCTTGGATCCACAAAATGGATGCCTCTGCCACAGACACGAGTCTGACCCCCTGAAGCTGACCGAAACTCAGCCAAATGGGGCCTGGACAAAGGGTTTCCTGTCGCAGGGAGGTGTTACACCCCCCCAGACAGGAGATAGTGGATTGTAGCAGGGAGGTTTGAAAGAAACCAGACACTGCATGGGGAGCACAAGGCTGCCCCTTGCATAATCCGGCCAAACCGGTTCTGGGGCACTCCAGCCCTCGTGCCAGGGCGGCCTGGATCAAAGGAAGGGGGTGTATCCACCCACTTCCTGGGTCCCACCCATAGGAGGGGACCTAGCAGGTAATCCAGCCCCCAAAATTAGTATAAGACTGGGAGCAGTGCCAATGCACTTCAGATTATCCTGATGAAACATAAGAAACGAAACTCTGGACCCTTCGACATCCTACTCAACGTAGAAGACTGAAGAATCTCCCTTGTGGTCAAGGAGTGACCACCCTGTGCAAACAGGCACCATCCAGCCATTGACGTCTGCTTTGTTGCAGTTCCCGCCGGAACTCGAGTGACAGAGATCGACGAGATTAAGCTTGCCTGCCTTCTAACAGCCCGATCCACAGTCCCTGCAGAGCTGAGACCCGTGGAGGTGACCGGAAGCGTGGGGCACGCCATCTTGGAAAGACCACGAGACGCTGACCGTGCAGCCCACGAGTGACCCTCGAAGCTGTACACCGGGGTTTGAGAAGCCCCAACCCTGAGCCACTCTTGCACCGAAGTTCAGCCCTCCACACTCGACGAGTGCTGCGTGGGGCCCTTCTGCTTCTTTTGGCTCAACGAGTTGGCCCGGTCACTTCCCAGCTGGCTTGTGGCCCCTGTGCCGACAAAACTTGAAATTCGACTTGCGATTCTGGTTGCTCCAGATTTGCACCAGCTCCCCTGAAAAGGAGCCCCCACTCTGACCCTCCTGGTTCGAGTGAGAAGCAATCTCCCGGTTCCGCGTGGATTGCTTTTGCCAAGTGTTGTTTGCTCCAATCTTGAAGCCGACAGCGCCGGCGGTGAGAGCCTGCGTGGGACAGATCGTGACCTGCTCCTGCACTTCGTAGATGCCCCAGAGCCCACGTGACAGCGGAGAGAAGCTCCTCGACAACCACCTGATTGCGCCCGACATTGCCTGGTTCCGTCCTGGTTCCTCCCTGGTCACTGCTGAGTGACCCAGACTCTGTCCCCTCTGCTTTCAGGTACTTTTCGACTTGAGTCCACCCTTGGACTCTACCGGACACTTCTCTTTCACCCCGCCTGCAGCCCTTTCAGCTCCAAGCACCAAGAGCCTGCGTGACGAAACCCGACTCAACTTCGACCCTGTGCACCCGCTTCCTGTGGGTGAGGTAACATTGCAACGCCGGTGTTCCCACACTGGTACACACCTCTAGGGTCTGTGTCTTAAGTTTTGTTCCTCTAGGTTCAGCGGAAGTGTCCTTTAACTTTAACTTTGTAACTTTTACGCACCATTGGTTAACATTGGTGCATGCGTGCGCTTTCTGCACTGCACCCGAATCCCGCGGGCTTTTCCCGACTTCAGCATTGCTTGTCCCGACTGCTCCCAGCGATTCCCTAGGCCCTAGGCCTAACCACTGTTCGATTGGTATCTCTTATACCACTTGTTTAGTATATGGTCTGAGTGGCCCCTCGCCCTCATCCATATTTGTGCAACTTTGTATGTTATACTGTGCTTTTGATTTAACGCTTGTGCCCCTTTATTCATAAAGAATACTGGGGATTGTTTTTAGTAATAAATACATATATTTTTATAATATATACTTGTGTGGTGTCCTTTCATTTGATATTACAGGATTGTATGTGGTAAAACAGCTCGCTTAACACGACCTCTTAAGTTAAGCCTTTAGGCTGCTTAGTCCATGCTACCCCTAGGATAGCTTGTCTAATAAGGTTGACTTACAACCAGACACCATAAGGGATTGTTTGGTCTGATAACAGGTGGTTCCAGAATTGGAAACATCACCTATCAGGCCAACTTCTCACAAAAAGGAATCTGGAGAGTCTGGTACTGCCACAGAACTCAGTTCTCGTACAGTACATAGACGACCTCCTTGTTGCGTCAGACACCGAAGATGTTTGTAGGATCGACACCATCGCCTTGTTGAACCATTTGGGAGAGAATTGACACAAGGTATCACCTAACAAGTTACAGTACTGCCTGCAAGAAGTGCAGTATCTGGGTCACAGAATAGAGCAGGGAAAGAGGAAGGTGTCACCTGACAGAATTGAAACGATCATGAGAATGACTGTGCCCTCGACCCAGAGAGAGGTTAGAATGTTCCTGGGCATGGTTGGCTACTGCCGACAATGGATTGCAAACTTTTCCCTGAAAGCGAAACCATTGCAGAAACTGACGCACAAGGACGTGGTTGATCCGGTACCATGGGACACAGACTGTATGATGGCTTTTCTCGAGCTGAGAGAGGACTTGTGTCGTGCTCCGGCTCTGGGAATGCCAGATTACCACAAATCATTTGCATTATTCTGCTGCGAGAGGGAAGGATGTGCTTTAGCTGTTTTAGTACAGGATCATGGAGGAATCCGTAGACCAGTTGCTTACTTTTCGGCTACCTTAGACCCAGTAGCCGCAGCGTTGCCCGGATGTCTCAAATCCGTTGTTGCAACAGGTGTCAGCATTGAAAGATGTGAAAGCATAGTGATGAGATATCCACTGACAGTACATGTACCTCATTCTGTGGAATTGTTGATGACCAGGACCAGGACGCAGCACTTGACCAACAATAGGCTCACACGCTACGAGCAGGTTATACTTGCTGCGGAGAATGTGACCCTCAGGAGGTGCTCTGTCTTGAATCCTGCTACCTTGTTGCCATTACCAAATGATATAGATGATGATTGGGAAGACCATGATTGTCTTGATGTAACTGAACTATGCACCAAGCCTAGGCCGGATATTGTTGATGTGCCGTTGACAGACCCCGATGAAATTTACTTTGTGGACGGCTCATGCATAAGAGACAATACTGGTCAGTTGAGAGCAGCATTTGCTGTCTGTACCATTTCTGGAATAATTGAAGCAGCCTGCCTGGAAGGAGTACACTCCGCTCAGGTGGCTGAGATAATTGCGTTGACGCGTGCCTGTTTGGCAGCCAATGGGATTGGGATCACCATTTTCACCGACAGCCAATATGGATTTGGGGTGTGTTGAGTAATATTCCACAAGAATCACGTTTAAACGTTAAGTTTATTGGTGAAATAAGGAGCATTCCCTGAACACAACTGCAGGCTCCAAATAGTAAACGGTAACTGTCTACAGTAACAGTTATTACTAGAAATACATATTACAACTGTACAACATAGCGAGACTAATACATTCAAGTAATCACATGTCACGAGAAGTATTCATGGATAAACATTAGCGCGAGTAGCGCACAGTAATAGTATGTCTGGAATGAAGGTGAGCACGAGTCAAGCTGGAGAGCACGCGCTTGTATGAACGGTGTATGATTGTAGACACACAAGCGCGTGTATAATTGTAAACACTACACACCTTCCCTCCTTATAGATTGAAAACAAAAAAAAAAAAAAATAATAATTAATTTTGCTTACTATATAAGCAACGAAATCTGATAACCATTTGGGTTTTCTTGTATTTCTTTTGGGTAAAGAAACATCTTGTTGGACACTAACACTTTGACTGATAATGTCATTGCTTGAGCAACAAGGTATAATGTCAGTGTTTGGATCTGTGTAACAAGTACTTGAACAACATGGAACTGCAGTTGTATTATCACTAGTCATACTTATATCCAAATTTTCATCCAAATATGACGAATCATGAAGTTCAAGTTTAGAATCTTTACAGTACACATTTTTATCAGCTTTTAGAATAGCTATTCTACTGATATTCCACACTTTGTTATTTGATAATCTCACAGAATTTTTTAATACTTCTGAAACTTCATAAGGACCCATAAATGCACTTTCCCCTTTCTTAACTTTCCATGGTTTCTTTACTTTTACCATCATACCAACCTTAACTATTGGATCCTTTTTTGAACCAGACTTCTCATCAAAATATCTTTTATTAATGCAATGAGTGTGAATAAGATTTTCTTTGACTTTGTTCAAGTCAACTTTTGAAGAAGTAGAATTGACCAACCATGACGGGTTTACTTTAGTTCTAGGAACTCTTCCTCTCATGATTTCAAAAGGTGAATACCCAGTCATGGAATTCATGTTTGTTCTATACATCCAAACCTTTTTAAATATTTCAATTTCCCACTTTTTGTCATCATTGTCAGTAATTTGTATAGCACTTTTAAGAACCCTATTGAATCTCTCTATCACTCCATTCCCACTAGGGTTGTACAAAGAAGTAGTGGAATGAGTAATCCCAAGCCTTGTAAAATAGTCATTTGCCTTTTTTGAATTGAATTGTACACCATTGTCTGAGATGATTCTTGCTGGCAAACCTTCTTCAATGAAAACTCTATCAAGAAAACATAGTACTGAATCTGTATCTATTTTCTGAACAATTTTGATAACTGGCCATTTGGAAAAAATATCAATAGCTGCAATGACAAATTTAGATTCACGACCAATGGGACCCATAATGTCAATAGCAATGGTTTCCCAAGGATTTTCAGGTATGGTATGTGTACTCATATTAGGTTTAAGTGTAACCAATGATTTATCAGAATTCGCACATACAATGCAATTTCTAACCAGACGTTCAATAAACTTGTCCATACCTGGCCACCAAAATAATTGTTTGACCTGTTGTTTGGTTCTGACCATACCATTATGGCCTTCATGACTTTGTAAAACTATAATTTTCCTCACTTCAACTGGTGGAATAATACGTTCTCCTCTCTTAACGATGTTCTCACAACATGAAAGTTCTGATCTTACCTCCCAGAAATTTTTTAACTCTGAACTTAAACAATTTTTTCCAGGCCAAGTACTAGTGACATATTCAGCAACTCTCTTTAAAGTCTTGTCATTTTCAAATTTCTCTTTCCACAAAGTCTGATCAATTGAAATAGGACCCTCATCATGAATCATGGCAATTTGAAAATCATCCCATTCATTATGTAAATCCTCTTGAATGGGTAAGGGCATTCTAGATAAAAAATCAGCAGAAACATTGTCTCTTCCAGGTAGATATTGTATAATATAAATAAAGTCTTGTAAACGCATAGACATGCGTGCAATGCGTGCTGAGGCTCGTAGCATACCTTCTGTAGTAAGAAGTCGTACTAAAGGTTTGTGATCACTTCTCAGGATACATTCCTTTCCCCACACAAACACCCTGAAATGTTCTAAAGCCCAAACGCATGCTAAAGTTTCTCTCTCTATAGTGGAATACTTTTCCTCAGCAGTTGTAAGTGCCCTGGAAGCGTGTGCAACGATTACTTCTTTTCCTTTATTATTTTTTTGAGTAAACACAGCGCCTAAACCTTTTGAGCTAGCATCAGTAGTTATGATGTTTTGCAAGGAAGGATCAAAACAAGTGAGTGCATTTGCAGAACAGATAGCATTCTTCACATCACAAAATTCTTTTTCACATTCATCCGTCCATTCAAAAGCAACTCTGTTTTTAATCAATTGTCTGATATTATATGTTCTACATGAAAAATCAGGTACATATCTGGCGTAGAATTCGACTAAACCTAAAAAAGACCTCACGTCATCTTTAGACTGAGGGTGAGGAGCTGACTCAATGGCTTCCAAAAGCGATGGTTTAGGTTTGATACCTTCTTCACAGAGTTCATGTCCTAGGTAATTCACTGAATGAACACCAAATTTACATTTCTCATGCTTAATGGTAAGACCATGTAAACTAAGCGCACTCAAAACTTCCTCTAGAGCGGCAATATGTTTGTCTTAGTCTTCATTGAATACCAAAATGTCATCCTGGAAACATATGACATTTTTGCAATTTTTTAAAATATCCTGCATAACTCTTTGAAAGATTGCAGCCGCTGATGCTAAACCGAATGGCATCCTATTGAATCTGAAGCACCCAAAAGGTGTAATGAATGCAGTCAAATCTTTACTTTTATCAATCAGCTCTATCTGATGATACGCTGCAGATAAATCGATAGTAGAAAAGAACTTCGAACCACCAACAACAGATAACATTTCTGAGATGCGGGGAAGAGGGAATTGATCAACTATAATGTTATTGTTGAGGTGGCGAAGGTCAATACATAGTCTAACTTTGCCATTGGTCCGTCTAGCGACCACTATGGGCGAAACCCATTCAGATGATTCAATTTTATCTATAATTCCTTGCTCTACTAAAGTATCTAGCTCTTTTTTAACTTCATTCCTAACAGCAAAAGGGATGTTTCTAGCTTTGTGTATCTTTGGACAAGCATTTTCTTTCAAACGAATTTCATGCTTAAAATTGTTTAACCTCCCGATGCTCTTGGAAAAAACATTGGGAAACTTATTTAGCATTAGAGAGGATATTCCATTTTGTTCATCAATCAACATTACTGGATTGGGATTATTAGGATCTAGCACGATGTCAAGCTTACCACAGTCAAACTAACTAAGCACTGAAGGGCCTTTCTTTGAAACATATAATTTGGTGATACACTTCCTGTTTTTAAATCTGAACACTAAAGTTCTGAATCCTAGTATATCTATCCTTCCTCCAGAATACCCTTCAGGATTTATGTCACTTTTCTCTAAGTGACTGCTTAGCCTAGGTACAAATAGTTTGTTCCAGACTGATTCACACACAATAGAATAAGGAGATCCGGAATCAGCATACATGTTGATTTTTACACCGCCAATAACCATATCACATAGAGGTTTTTTCTTTATAGGGTCATTTACATTCAGAACTGTGGATTCTTTAATGTTCAAGATATAAGAACACTTGTTAGAATCATCAGTGTAATCATCATCATCACTGTTGTCGCTTAATTCAATACACTTCACCTTCTGATTAATTTTACCTTTTCTGCAAGCAGAAGTGAAGTGTCCTATTAAGCCACAATTTGCACACTTCTGTTTCAGTCCCGGACACATTTTGTTATTGGCAAGATGAGATTTACTATTGCACCTAAAACACTTTAAATTACCTTTGAGATCTTCAGAATTTCCTTTTGAGAAAGGTGTTTGTTTCTTCTTTGAGAAATCTTTATTTTTATTGTCATATTTGTGATTGATTTTTGAAACCACTTCTCTACTAATTGAAGTGTTTTTTTCTTTAACTTGTTGTGCACTCCTACAGGAAAGTTCCGCTTTCCTGACTATGGATACTATAAAATCTAGGTTTTCATCACCATTTATCCACAGTCTTTCTTGTATGGTGTCATTACTGGAATGCATAACAACCTGATCTCTAATGAAATCTTCTTGTAAATTACCAAATTTGCAATCTAATGCTAGAGTTTTTAAAGAAGAAATGAAATTGTCAACAGATTCTTCACTTAACTGTTTCCTTTGAAAGAATTTATATCTAGAAATTCCTATGCATACTTTGGGAGAACAATATTTATCAAGATCATATATAGCCTTATCAAAGACATTCATGTCCCCACTTGCTTGTGATGTAGGAAGTTGATTGAAGGCTTTTAATCCTTCTGGTCCTAGGCAGTGTAGGAAAATACCTTTCTTCTCTGGAGCTTTCATTTTTCCATTTGCATCCAATGTTTCAATATAGTTCAAGAAATAAGCTTTCCACTCAATCCAGGGCATACAAGGAGAACTACCAGTTGACCAGTAACTTCGTGGTGGTGAAAGAGTATAACCATGGGCACACATAGTGGTATAATGAGATATATAAAGTGATGGTAAATATTAGTATCTTGTAAATGATAATATATGTTTGAAAAGAAATTATCTCAAGGTTGAAATCACAGTGCTTGGTTCATAAATGGGCTGTAAAACGATTCTATAAGAAAAACGAGCGTTTCTCTAAATTAGTCACAGTACCTTTTGTAATGCCCAAACCGTCTTCAATAAGCTAAGTATCGCTGTTTATTTTGCCGTTTGCAGGAAATGGTTGAAGGAATTTGAAGTCACCTCTTTTATTTCTATGTGATGCGGAGAGTAGCGTCTAATAGGAAATGAAACAACTGTTTCCGCTCAAAATCGTTCAAGCGCGGTTGCGCAAAACAGATTAATCACAGGCGTTGAGAAAAGCAGCTGTCAAGACGCACTCCGCAAGGTAACGGATCCTCAAGCTTCAATCAGTAGATTCCGTTCGTTTCAATGGTAGACTCCGTTCGTTTCAATGGCAAATATCAATCCAATGTGTAGCGATAGTAAAATAAGCCGTTGTGGTATTTTCCGATTAAAATTATTATTATTTTTTTTTTTTTTTTTTAATTTGTGGAAAATCAATCAGGAAATGCTCCTAAATAGGTTCAAAATGCTCCGTCCTCGTCGCCAAATTGTTGAGTAATATTCCACAAGAATCACGTTTAAACGTTAAGTTTATTGGTGAAATAAGGAGCATTCCCTGAACACAACTGCAGGCTCCAAATAGTAAACGGTAACTGTCTACAGTAACAGTTATTACTAGAAATACATATTACAACTGTACAACATAGCGAGACTAATACATTCAAGTAATCACATGTCACGAGAAGTATTCATGGATAAACATTAGCGCGAGTAGCGCACAGTAATAGTATGTCTGGAATGAAGGTGAGCACGAGTCAAGCTGGAGAGCACGCGCTTGTATGAACGGTGTATGATTGTAGACACACAAGCGCGTGTATAATTGTAAACACTACAGGGTGGTTCATGACTTCGGTCAGTTGTGGTCTCAGCGGGGTTACATGACGTCATCGGGCTCCCCAATCAGGAATGGCGAATTTGTCAGGTTATTGCTGGAGGCCTTGCAAGGTCCTGCCGCGATAACAATGGTAAAATGTACAGCTCACACCAAAGGCACGGACTTCGTGTCAATGGGGAATGGTTATGCTGATGAAGTCGCACGTTATTGTGCGGAGCAGGGATACTCCTTTACAGAACAAAACATTGAGTGACCAAGGGAAAGAACTGAGCTAAGCATGATGCTTGAGGTGGCAGATACCTGGGAAGAGTTGAAAGACATGCAAGGACAGACGTCTGATTATGAGAAAAAGGTGTGGGAATCGTCTGGTTGTGTCAAGGGAGATTTGGACATGTGGGTTTCGGCTGATGGAAGAGCTGTGTTGCCGAATGAGCTGGTGAGTGCAATGGCACGACAGATACATGGCCCTGTGCATCTGGGAAGGGATGCGATGTTGCGTGTGTTCAGACAGACATGGTACAATCCCAAGTTTAGACAGGCTGCGGAAGCAGTATGTCAGAGATGTGTGACGTGTCAACAGATAAATGTTGGGAAAAGAACACCTTGGTAGGTCCGGCGGACCTTTTTACAGGATGCAAATAGATTTCATTGAAATGCCAAGGTGTAATAGCCTCAGGTATGTCTTGGTGATCGTGTGTGTGTTCTCCAGATGGGTTGAGGCATATCCCACTCGTAGGTGCGATACACTCACTGTAGCCAAACTATTGTTGAGGGAATTGGTGCCACGATTCAGGGTTCCGACCTCTTTGGAATCGGACAGAGGAAAACATTTTAATAGCGAAGTTGTGAAGATGCTCTGCTCTGCCTTGAACATTGATCAAAGACTGCATTGTAGCTACCGTCCAGAGGCTTCTGGCATAGTAGAGCAGATCAATGGAACTCTAAAGGCCCGAATGGCAAAAGTGTGCTCATCCACGTCCCTGAAATGGCCCGATGCACTGCCGTTGGTACTAATGAGTATGCGTAGTACCCCAGATAGGAGGACAGGGCTCTCACCTCATGAAATTCTGATGGGGAGGGCTATGAGACTGCCATCTATTCCTACAACTGCTTTGCTGAATATCACAGATGACCTGATTCTTGATTACTGCAGGGGACTATCTGATGTCATCCGTTCTGTGTCCCTTCAGGTGCAGGCTGCTGAAGTTCCGTCTGCTAGCGACCTTTGTCATGACCTGTGCCCGGGTGATTGGGTCTTCGTAAGGAAACACGTGAGGAAGAGCTGCCTAGATGTACGCTGGAGAGGACCTTTCCAAGTGATACTCATAACCACTACTGCTGTGAAGTGTGGCAGATTGCTGAATTGGGTCCATGCATCTCACACCCGACGAGCTCCAGCACCTGCAGAAGGAACAGCTCCTCTCGTAGATGAAAACAACAACGAAGAAGAGGATCCGAGAGAGGGGACAAGTCAAGCTGAGGGGGTGCCAGTGGAAGTTGGGAACTCCCCTGATCAAGCTGTATATGATCATGACGACAGTGACACTGAATCCGCCCCAGGAGAAGCAAGTAGCGGAGAAGGTGATCTGAGTGCAGAAGAAACTGAAGGGGAAGACGAACAGGGTGTGCAAACAAGAGGCCGGTGAGCAAGAGGTGCAGAGGCTCATTGGCCCGAAAGACGGAGGCGAATGAATGTGAGATTGGCTTCCGAAAGGGAACTTGCCCCTGTGTCCGAAGAGTCCGATCTGGAAGGGGAAAACGAAAGAGCTGAGCAGAGTGGTCCGAGAAGGTCAAGGAGGGTGCGAGTACCTTGCCAAAGATACGCCACTCCAGAGTGGACCTACCCTTTCACAAATGCTAGGAGTACCAATGCCAGGGGTACTGAGGTCCGGTAGGGTGAGGTCAGTGGAGGTGACCAGCACAATCCCCAATGTTAAGCTGGAAGTGGTGCTGTTGATACCTGGACTTGAAATTGAAGGTATACTGACACTCACCATTCCTAATCCCCCTCTCCTAAGCAAGATACGTGATTTACTCCTGGAAAGACTGGTCTTTCCTACCTTTGTTCCGGACATGCCAGCCTATGATGTAGTTGTGCTTCGCATGGAACTTTTGGATTATGTGTTGCAGGCAATCGGATCAAGTATAATCATAGACTATTAAGAGCCGTGAACTGAACTTTGAACTTTTGAATTTGATTGACTTTGTGCTTTGCTTTGAAAAGAACTTTGAAAAGACTGTTGTGAATAGCTGTTGAAACTAACTTAGAGCCGAGTGGAAGAAGAAGAAATTTAGGGACTTTCCACAGAGGACGGAGAAGGGTTAGGGCTGTCTGAAAAGAAGAACTGAAACGAGAACTTCTGTTGCCAGGTGTGGTTCAAGAAACTCAAGTAACAAAGAAAAGAGACTTTGGGTGCTTTCCGAGAACGAATTGCTTGAGCCGAGACCATGGCGCCTGGAAACCCGAATCGTAGAGCCAAGTGCATAGTAGGCACCCTTTTAGCAGGAGTGATACTCCTTATAGTTATAGTAGTTTCAGTTTCATATTTTGCACCACACGAACAAGTAGAGAAGGCTGAGGGGACACTGACACCAAATACCCCTAGCCAGAAGGAAGAGAGAGAAAGAAGAGAGAAGGCTTTACTAGCTGCAGAAAGTCATAGGTTGCATACTGACCTGTCTAAAGGAAATTTTGGACAGAACGCCTATGCAAAATTGTTGTATGAATACATTGATGCGATGGATGCGAAAGGTTGTTATGTGTGTATGCAGTTGCCAGCTTCAGTAGACGAGGGTATTAGATACCATCACCTTCCATTGACATATGGAATCTCATGTAGTTTGTTGATTAGCATATTGTATGGTAGAAATCATTTTGAATATTATTTTTCCAATTATGATGCTGTGTTGCCAGAGGTCCAAAATTACAAGCACTTGAATAAGTGGGACTATTATAAATCAGAAGACAGACTGGGATATTTTTTCATTCCCACACAAGAGCTAGACACCCCGTATGCACACCGACACAATTTGACTTGTTCATTGTCAGAGGTGGAGAAGAAGTTCATTGAGCAGGTAGAAGATAGGTACACGAAGCAAAAACAGTTGCGAGATTCAGGACAAGGAAAGGTAGATTGGAACGAAGAAGAGAAGAAGCACAAATCAAGAGGGAGTTATGTCCAATAGCTCTAGATGAGGTACAGAAAGGGAAGTTGTGCCTTCACCGCCCACAGACTTATTATGAGAATGTGTATGTGGGTCATACCACGTGTGAACACACCTTTACATTAGAGTACTACACAAAGGATTTCTTGAAGAGCGTGGTGCAGGTGATCCCTACTGTATATTTTGTCTGTGGAAAGAATGCGTATGTGAGATTGCCAGAGAAGTGGTATGGAACGTGTTACTTAGCAATTATTTTTCCCAAGATTTACCATACTGAGGATTTTTCTCTCTTGGAGGGAGGGTCCCAGAGGAGGGTAAAGCGGGGGGAGAGTGCTGGAGCAATAATTGGAGATGTGTTTGGAGCAGCGATACCTATGTTGGGAGTCATTTTGAATGACATCAAGATAAGACGGTTAGCAACTGTAGTGGACGAACTGTCAATGAATACAGCCAAGTCATTGGTGTTGGTTGAGGGTGAGATGTTGTCGATAAGGACAATGGTTTTACAGAACCGTCTTGCCCTAGACGTCATCCTAGCAAAAGAGGGCGGAGTCTGTAAACGTTTGAAGATTCAGGAATGCTGCACTTATATACCAGACAACTCTAAGGATCTGGAGACATATATAAGCAACAATACTGCTATCCATTATGAGATTGAGGACTTGACCCAAGAGAATGCATGGGAGACCGTTGGTAAGGGATTTTGGAAGGTTGGAAACTGGTTTGCCAACCTAGGAAAGGGTTTCCTTGGATTTGTATTGAAACCCCTTATCATAGCAGTGGCATATGTGATTGCCTTGTGGGGTTTAGTGAGGATGTGCAAGTGGTATAAGGCGAATAGAGTGGCGAGATCAATGAGAGTGCAAGAGATGCAAATGGAAAGACTGCAAGACGATCAGTACCGTAGTTTGAGAGCATTGGAGATGCTCAAAAGAGGGAAAATGGCCACAAGCTCTGTTTAGATGTGAGGGTGGTGATGACACGGGTCATCAAAGGGGGGAACTGCGAGAGCGCCATTTAAAGTTTAATTTGTAGGGGTGCAGCATATGTACAAGTAGTCAGCACCCGCATATGTAGAGGCCTGTTAATCATGTTTAGATGCAATGTATGAAAAGGTACTAAAGTAAATTGGTATCAGAAAATGTGCAGAGCCAACATTACAAAGTGCAATCCATGCTTGCTGCAATATAGAGATGCTTTTAAAATGAAACCTTTTTCTAATGCAACATGCGTTTAACAATGCAATTGAACGTTTAGATCTGCTTTATCTGAAATGTAACGATCTTCATATATATATTTGATGATTTGCTTGAAGTAGAAAATGCATTTGCTGTTTAAGGTTGGAGGCCTAGCGAACTAAGAAGAAGAAATGCTAATGTAAAGCGTTGGGCCTATAACTCAAGCAGAGGCCTAGTTCAGTGATTTGGCGCAGGCCTGTTGGAAAATGTCTTGCTTAAGCATTTAACTGTAGAAATGATTTATAAAAGAGCCGTTTAGAAAATGTTGCAACTATTGTAGACTGTGAGCTATTTGCGTGTATTCCTTTGCAGGCGCCTCATCAAGCAGATAGTAGAGTAGAAGGGCCCATTGTGTAAGAATGTTAGGATGCTAGACTCAGACATGGAGGAGTAGACCAGGAATTCAAGAAGGCGACTTGAAAGGAAGAAGAGCCTGGGGCCCAAGGACGTTTGAACGGACAAGGATGGACCCATGCCATGTGGAATTTTACAGAATCCAACACCTTCCAGAGGGGCGTACCTATAGGCGTGAACTTTACATTGTGGGGTTTCGTATTAGGGACAGCACCCCGTGGGTAGAGGCAGAGCTGATGGCTGAGGAGCTAGAGATAGCGGTCGCATGGGCAAAGAGCTTAGCAGCGGTGATGGAAACTCTAGTCTAGAGGGAAAAGTGTCGGACTTCTTTGGAAGTCTCCACAGCTGACACCTTTTGGTTAGGTCGGGCTGTTGTTGAGTAGGGATGTCATCTAGCATAGTGTAGGGACAGACTAATCTGAATATATGTCTTTTATCCTGATGAGTACCAGAACTCAAGTTATCGCAATCTTGTTTAGTCTGATGGTTCTAGAATTGATCCTGGTTCTATTCATTAGCCGTTTGAGACTTTTCCGTAGGATTATGTTTGTATTAGTACCTGTTTATCTTTTGAACCTCTTGTTGAGGTGCCTGTATCTTCAGTTATTTTTGGTTATGTAATAAACCTTTTAAATTTAGTCTTTAGTCAGTGGTTCTTTGGGGAAAAGCAATTGGGTATCTTGAAATTGAATTGTTTAGTTATGACTAGGTTGCCTAATACACTCTATGACAGGTAAAAAGGTCCAGTCGACCTGTGACGGGATTCTGGAGAATGGTAAGAAGACTCTAGAGGTGGAATCCCGCCTTTTCACCTGTGTAGTAGACAAGATTGTATTTGTGCCGGAAGGGGCACCCACGAAAACAATCCATATAGGCGTGTTCCTCTTTCTATGTGTGTTGCAGAATGCAGCAACCATAGAAAGCGTATAAAACAAGGAGAAATAAAGATATTTCTCCTCGTTATGCCTCACCTGGGGAGACGAATCTTTGTGGTGCATTCCCAGGTTTGGCAAATCTCGGAATGGGTCAAAAACCATGGGAATTGCGTGGGAACATCCACCGTAACGCCCATGGTACTCTTCCCTTGCACAGAGTATGCAACACAGCAATTTGCGCTGTGTTGCATTACCCCATATTTATGAAGCCATACATAGCCATGCAAAGTAGCTTTGCATTTGCATGCTTCATAAATATGACTTCTGAGCTTTGCGTCATGCATGTACCATGTTGCCTGGTGTAAGCATGACACAAGGCCCTCATAAATATGCCCTTTGGTGCACTGCGCATCTTTCGTTAATGCAATAATTTTGACATGCTTTGTGCAGGAAGTGTCATTACTTTATTGATATTCAGGAATTTTCTTTATTGGGAGGTAGTATTTGCATTAATGTATTCTAGAATTTGTAAACTAGCATGCCGTTTTTTCATAATTAGTGCGCCGACTTTCATAAAAAAGGAACAATTTATAAATCAATAATACGCCTGACATTTGTTATCTTTCAAGCAATCTAAATTGCATATAATCCCGTACTTATATTCTTTTTAGCAAATTAAACCTAAGGAAATAAATGTCTTCACTGCTTTCCTGAAATTATTTCTCATAATCTCCAACAACTTCCGGCAGAAAAAAATACATGTTTAAACCTAGGTGCACTAGGAATTAGCAGGTAGCAACTGGAGGCAGCTCAGGTGCTTTCATTTTCATATTTACAAAATAGTCCATGCTCACCCTGTAACATGAAAATCAATGCAAATCGTGTAGCCTCGTGCCTTTCATGCATAGAAAAGTCGCTACGACTGACTCGGAGAGAAACAAAGCAATAGATATTGAAAAGGAGGGGTTTGGGGTTATGATGCAGGGCTAGTGAGTGAGTCCAAAATTATAATGAGTAGTGGGTTACTATTTCCTGTTTGACACTAAACCCCCGCCCACCATCATTTCAGAGGGAAATACAATTTCTGTCGCACAGGCCTGAGAACAAAGATGTTAAGAGGAAATGCACAGAACCTCCACCAAGTGCTGTACAGACCTTATGATCTAAAAAGGAAAAAAGAATACATGTAAGTACTCTTTTGCTAAACCTCTGTGACTGGATGGTATTTGAAACAAAATGGATGAACAGGGGCAGGTTTGCAAAATGTCTGGCACTCATATAACAAATACTTATAAACACCATATGGTCTAAGTCTGTAGTATACACTTTAGAAAAAGAACATGGCATTATAAAATTAAAGCTGCCGGGAACCAAAAAACAGCAAGGGCATATTACAATCTCACACAGTGAAAAAAAGGTTTAATCATCGACACAATGTATATGAATATATAGTGGCTCGCATACTTATCTGAAGGACAGTCTGCCACCCATAGAAAATGTAGATCAGCCTTTTAACCAAAAACCCAGCCCAAGGTTTCACTGGGCTAAATCCTCTTGAACAATTTCTGCTTGATACTAGTGTTGTATTGTATTGTATTGTAATTGCATTTATATAGCGCTTACTACCCCTGACAAGGCGTTGAAGCGCTTTTTCGGCGGGTAGCACGCTACTCCGGGACCCATAGAGGATTAGTGTTGAATTAGTATAGTGAAACATGCAAGTACATTTTAAGTGGTGGATAGGTTAGCCAGTTATTTGGATTTGGAATGATAGCAGAAGGATAGAGTAGGACAAAGGTTTGTATTTATTTATCACTCGCTTGTTGACGCATGCTATTCAGGGAGCCTATAAAGGATTAGTGGTGAATTAATATGGTGAAATATGAGGTAATTTCAGTGGTGGATATTAGTCTGTTACTTGGAGTGAGAAGGATAGCGGATGGATAAAAGGGGAAGAAAGATTTGCATTCATATAGCACTTGTTGGGTGTTGGTGAAATATGATGGGTGTTGAAGGTGTTGAAGCGCTTTTCTGGCGAGTAGCACGCCACTCCGGAACCCATAAAGGATTAGTGTTGAAAATTAGTATAGTATAAATATGAAGTAATTTGAGTAGTAGACATGTTATTCAGTTATTTGGGCAGTATATTAGTATGGTTGAATATGGAATATGGAATTTGAGAAGTGAACATGTTAGTCTGTTAATTTTGATTGAAAAAGAATAGTGGAGGGATAAAAGAGTGAAGGATTTTTTTTAATTATTTTTAAGTCTTAGCAGTAGGAAGAGGCTTTTGGATGAGTAAAAATGAGTTTTGGAGGGAAGGAGTCAGAGGGGAGAGTTTAGAAATGTTTGTTTTAGGGGATCGGTGTAGTAAAAAGAGGTGTCAGATGATGCAAGGAGGGGTAGAGCAGGAGAGAGTCTAGAAAAGGTTATTTTGGTGATCATAGTAGTGGTATTGGTATTGTGACGTAGAGGGGTGGTGATGTGTTTATGTGTAAAGTGTATGTTGTGTGTAGGAGGGAATGAAGTAGAGGTGAGAGTGTTTATCTTAGACTGGTTTGTTTCAAGAGTTACAAAGTGTGGTGGTGTGCAGTGTGTGTGTTGTGTGTTAGTGTTATTATGGTAGAAGGGAGAGGAGGGTGTTTGTTGGACAACTGATGGAAGGATCATTATATATTTGTTAGTGATAAAAGGTGGACTGTTAGGTGTAATTACAGCAGGGAGAGTGTGTCTGAGTGGGATGTAGTTATTTATGGTGTTGATTGGCGTTGTGTTAGTAATGAGTGTATCGGTTAGTGGTATAGGATAGAGTTGTGTACTGTTTGTGGGTGATGGTGGATATGTGTGGTAGTTGGGATAGTAGGGTGTGTAGATGTGGTTTGGTTGGGTTGGTGGTGCATGCTGGTACATTAATCTGTGCCTAGTGTTGTGCGTGGTGTATATTTGGTGTGAGTGTTTTGCTCTGTTTGTGGTTGTGGATGGTGTGGGCTGGGTATTGTTAAATGAGAAAAAGGGCAGTGTTCGGTATTTTACCAGCCTGCTAGCATTTATATGTTGATGCCACTAAAATATTGGTAGAACATTAAAATTCGGTATTTTTGTTCTTTTGTGTATAACCTTAAATCAACAATACAAAAATAAAGCTAAATCAAGCTGAAAGTAGGTTAGAGCTTTCTAAAGTGCTCTTGAATGAGTATTCAAGCAAATTGAGGCAGAATTGTCATGCTAAAACAAAACACAGAGGATTTTTCCTAGCATAAGGATAGGCTCCTGGCCCATCCAGAATCTCAAAACATGAACAAACAGATAGTTTGTTTCCATATGAAAGATGGTAACCTTATGTTGATAATCTTAGGTGATTACAGAGAAAAATATTGTCATCAATCTCAGACTCCCTTCTCTGTCCAATGATCCAGGGCACTTTTAAGGGTGAGTCTGGATAGATGCAACAATGTTGCGTTCGCAGTCAGTTTTTAACCCCCACACCAACCCGCACTGTGTAAAAGAGGAACCGTGGGCCGGCCCAAAGCAGTGGGAATGGGGAACATACACAAAAGCTCCAGCCTCTTCCAGAGAGTCCTCTCACACTGCACACTCCTTTAGCCTCTAGCAGCATATATTTACTTACTTTCCCGCTAGCAATGTGCTGGCCATCATTCGCCTATCCATGGCAAGAATGCTTTGAAAAATATCGCAAATTCTCTCCAGCATCGATTGTCTCACAGTGTCGCTTACATGGAAACTCAAACCCAGTCAGCTCCACAGTCCTGCCTCTATGAACATGGGTTCGAATCCAAATGGGTAAACTCCAAACAGTTTCCTGGGAGAAGCACTAAAATGCTAAATTTGGAAGTTTCCTAATCCAGGAAATGTGTTAGCGCATATAGCAGTACCAGCATAACATGCATTTGTATGTCTGCTGGAGAATGCCCATCGCCAAAACACACATTGTGAACTTGACTAATACATCAATTAAAAGATGTTCAGAAGTATTAAACATGTATGGTCAATTCAGTACCATAACCACTGAACAATATGAATGCATAATCCCGTTGTAAGGTATATGGCATCATATAGAGTTGAGAATTAATGTGCTGCCACCAAACATTGGTGATTTCCTGTCTACCCAAGCTCTGGTTCACCCTGCTTCATTTTGAGGCGGGGAACTCCTCTTTCTGATGGAGGCTCCTCTAACCCTCCTGGGGAAAATACTCTCCCACCCTTCCTTTGACTAAAATGGATGGCATTGGAAGGGACACCTGGTCAGGGCAGCACCTTCAACAACCTTCCAGCATGTTTTGGTTCATACCGCTGACCATGCTCACTATGACAGTCCTGGGCATGAACAATTATCAAATGCCTCTCCCCTTGGTTGTTATACCAGCAAATGATATACAGAACTGCAGAAGTGTATTCTGATATATCTTGTCCTAATTAGTGTTTACAGATATATCCTTTTGGTAGTAAGTTTTCTAATATTAACTCCAATGGATCAATATTTTTGTGGACGATATTTAGAACAAAATATTTATGTGTAACAATATTCTAACACCTGTATTCTAGTACCACTCCCAAATGGTGTACAGCTCTATTGCTCTGTAATTAGGTTTGGAATATGTCAAACTAATATACCAAAATAATGATTTTGTTCTTCTTATGAAGAGCTTGTTACCCTAATTTGGTAGGTCCAACCTCTATGACACGTTGAATTCCTATCAGCCTTAGCCTTGGATTAATATAATAATAAAATATGGCTTCAAAGTACAGAAGGGTTAAGTTAAAATACAGGAGACTCAAGTTCCACATTATTACAAGTATTATATATAGCATCAAGGAAATACAAATTATTAATTTGTTGCATATCATCATCGTGCATGTTTACTTGTCCCATGGTAGATAGAGTGATGAATGGCTGTTCCCTGAATACTTGGCAGAATATCTCATACCATGGAAATTAATGAATTTGCATCGCAAAAGGATTATGGTCACAACAAGTGACTGTTCTGCAGCATTAAAGCCTTTAATCGTGGCCTAATTCTTGCATTTAGAAAGAGAATGATCATGTTTGAAAGCTTTTAATGAACTGCAACGGTTGGATTCTAGCAAATAGCTGTCTTTATGACTCTTCCATGTTTGCCATTTTTATTTAAAAATAACATTTTCTATGATTTCAAAAGCTGTTTTTGTGTATAATTGGAAGACTGTTCTGTGTGCATATCAAGGAAACATGTTATTTAATGTGTCTGAGAATCCTCCCAAATGCTGAGGTCAGATCTCCTGCGTTTGAAAGAGCTGGGGTGCACACCAACTTAACTGGTGGACAATCGCTAAATAAATTAGCCCATACATCCATAAGAAGTTTTAGAATCACAGTAAATATTTTCATATAAGCTTAGTTGGTGAGGATTCTTTTGATCACATGATTTGGCTACATCCAGATCTAGAAGACGTCTTTAACCGCATGCGCGCTGCGGCGATTTTCGCGCTACGCGGCTTTTTTCAAAAAGCCGCGTTAGATGACGAGCTCAGCTCGTCATCAGCGTGCGAGCGACGCAACTGATGACGAGCTGAGCTCGTCATCAGTGCCGAAGGGGTTAAGCAGACATTTGTTCAAACTGGAAAGATCCTGGGCATGAAGTTAATCATGGTAAGCAGAATGATGTGCCCAATGACCGCCCACTGGTTTTGTGCAATCTGCGAAAAATGGGTTTTGGTTTCATCATGTTTCTGATTGAGGTTGTTATATGATGTCACTGGATACAAGATGTCCCTCTAACAACATTAGAGTTGAAGAGCCTATTAGACAAGATGATTGGCTGTCACACTAGGATGGAGTTGACCATAAAATACAAGCCAACATTGGAGGCATTATAAGCATTATTAAATTGAATATTTATTATGATTTACTTGAATTGTTTTGTGTTGACCTGGATTAATTTGAAAAACCGTGCTGTTGTTTTTTGTTGATATACCTCCTGGATCAACAACAAATAGACGGATTCGGTGTAACTCAGTACCCTTGAAAAATCGTCTTACCTAGGAGTATTATTACGACGAATATTGAATGTCTACCTTGTTATTGTGTTAATATAGGATAAACCAGTGTTTATCCTACATTATCCTAGATTATCCTAGATATTTTTATTTATTTATTATTTTAGAATGTTCGACTTTCTTGCAACCTGCTTTACAACAGGAACAATCTAGAGGGAAAAGTAAAATAACACTGAGTCGCAAAACTGAAATTACTGAGTGAATATCTAAAATTGGTAGTATTTGAAAGACCAGGTAGTTTTGCTACTTTTTGAAGGAGGCTGCAGTAATATTTCATAGGGAAGCTCCTTAAGTGGAAACTTTGGACATCCTTTGGTGATCTTGGGAAAGTTATATATGTTTTATAGATCATTAATGTAGGAGGACCGATGCCGGAGGGAACCTAATGTTTAAAATGAGTAGACAAAAAGAGAGGGCTTTACAAATATCACACAGAGTGCCTTACAGTTTGCTGTACCACACACTAATGCCTGTGGCGATATGAGAAGTTCACAGTGCTCATTTCATCAAGTGATCAACATAAATTCAGATCTACTGGAGCCGATGTTCTAAAATTAAGACAATCGTTGCAGTGGTCATTGCAAATGACAATACTAGATTACTTCATGGTTGTCATCATCACGTTTCTTGGGTATGTTTGGAGAAGAATTAAAGGCTTTATTCTATGTTCAATAGTCTTTTGTGACAGGGTTTGACCACAACCATGATTTACATCTAAAACAGTTGTGTTCGACTCTGATATTTGCAACTTACTGATTGGTAAGTTGTGCGGTTAACTGCATCAATACTCCAAAAATTGTATGTATCAACTGCATATGAAAAGAACTGTTATGCATTGTTCCTATTATGTTTGACATATGTATGACTGTCAGACAAATTGAGGAAACCCTGAAGTGGTTTTTGTCGCTACATAAATGGTGACATAGCACATGTACAACATGCTATTTAACCATGTAGAAGAGAAAGATATGCAATTCATGTAGAGATACAAGAGGATACCTCTTAGAATAAAGTCTTGGCCATGGTTCATGGATTTGAACTGGACCTAATTTATTCAATCAAGGGCCGATATAAGTGGCACTTTGCAATTGGACGACAATTACCAGGGTCGAAATGACTGATTATGACCCCTAACACTTCCCCTGCACTATGCAATACTGAGTTTTCCTAGCCAGAATAAGGAATAGCATATGGGAACAGGCTTTACATGGCCAATTCCTGTTTTTTTTTCTCCACATTTATTCAAATTTCTGTTTACAGATTTCTTCTGCTTTGAGCAGAATTTGTGCATTAAAATAGCACGGTAGTCATCGCCAGTGATTTGGCACCTGATGTAACTCCCCTCTGAATACTCTTCCACCAAATCTTGATCGAAGCCTATGTGTCAGAGTATGCTAAAATAAGATTATTGGGGCAGATTTATGAAGGCCTTGCGCCGCCGGTGCATCACTTTTTCCCATGTTAAAAATGACGCACCGGCGGCGCAAGGCCTTCATAAATCTGCCCCATAGTACCTTGAGTTTTATGCTGTATTAATGGAAGTTACAGTGCTTATTTATGTGTTCTGGTATTCATTTTGTAATCCCTAGTCCTGGGCGGGACTTTTGATTCTGCTGGCAGGATCAGAGGAATTTTGGTAATTCTGTGTTATGCTTTTAACATGACATTTCAGATAAATTAAAATTGTCACGCTGCACCTGTGGAATTAAACATTATGCAGCGGTTTTTAAAGTTAAGAAGCCACTGCACATCACTCAGCTCCCTTACATGCTCTGCAGTGAATACAGGTTGTAAACCCTGCAGCGTACATAAGGGCGCCAAGTAATTTGCTGTGGTTTCTAAACTTTAGAAACCACTGCATATACCACTCAGAGCCCTTGCATACTCTGCAGTGATGAAAAGTTTTAATCACTGCAAAGTAAGTAAGAGGTGGCCACCGAGGGATAGGCAAGCGTGCATTTTGCGCTAAGAAAACAGCAGCAAATTACCACTCCGTCCCATGGCGAAATTTCATGGAATTGTAAAGGAATTCTGCGTGATTTAGCGGAATCAAACTCACCCATTCTTAGTAATCACTCCAATTACTTGGTGGCAAGGATACCTTTAAATATGGTATGAAGTAGTAGGATGGTTATTTGTAACTAAATAATAAGACTTCTACCGGTGTGTGCACATATCTGAATTTTATTTTTGTCTTGGCTATTCACATTCTCATTTTACTTCTCCTTTTCATTTTGCATTTAATATCCAAGGCATACATGGTACATCTTCTCGTTTGGTACAACCACCACATGTTGTGCCCTTTTCTGCTGTTAAGTAATGGGTTTTGTCAAGTCTGAAAGAATATTTTTAAGGTTAATCATACGCATATTAATGGAAATCATACACATAGGATGGTGTAGCACTGCAAGTTGTGGCACTCCAAACAGTTCTATGACCGAATATCAAAATCAATAATATTGTGATATCAGAATATTGTACGAAACATAAAAACTAACAAACAAGCCGTATAGCCACTTGTGACCCACCTGGACTCCCGGAGGGCAGAGGAGCTTCAGTCAGTGCCTGGGAGGACCACAAAGACCAGCATTCTGAGCGCAGGAGAACGCACTCAGAACAGACGCCGACCAATGGCAAGTGTAGCTGCATTGCAGCTTGTGACCCATCTGGACTCCCGGAGGGCAGAGGAGCTTCAGTCAGTGCCTGGGGGGACCATAAAGACCAGCATCCTGAGCGCAGGAGAACATGCTCAAAACAGAGACGATGACCGGCGGAGCTGGATGCGCGTGGGGACGCGCCCGGGCCAAGGGAGGGTCCATCCACGCCCGTCCGAGCCCGGAAGAGGCTGGGCTGGGCCCCCTCTCTAACGTCAGGTATAGGACCCAGGACCTAAGGTACTTTATTTTCTTCCTGCATTTGTTGTTTCTGTATTGGTAGTTTGACATCATGGGGAGAAGGAAGGTCCCGGTGAAGAAAACAGGGGGTGGAAAAGTAGCAACACTCAACGCGGTTCTGTCACGAGCAGCGAGCGTTTTCTCACATGAAATTGAATTGACAGAGAGACGCCTATCTATGGAACCACTTCTCTTCTCTATTAGGTCACCACCAGGGATCACCTCAACAAATACCTCACACACTTCACCAATCCAAGAGGCCCTACCAGAATAACTCCCAGCTGGTCAACAGGAGCCCTCACTTGCCACTCAACACTCTCCTATCTTTAACAGGAGAAATTACAACTTCCTACCCCTCACTGACTTTGTAACTGACCCCCCAGCAAAGCAAAGCAGGGGCGCTGGGACTGACAAGCCGAAACCACTTAAAACTATTCGAGCAACCAAACCCCAGGCTACCCGCTTTAAGACTGTCACTTTAAAGACTTCCGTAATATCGCTGCCTTTAACTGCGAATGCTCCACCTTGCGAACCAGTCTTTAGCAAAACCTTCTGGGATGAAGTGACAAAATTCATGTCCACCTTACTTGAGCCCATTATGCTGAAGTTAACTAAAATCGAAGAGAGACTAGCTGGTTTAGAGGCCCAAAAACATCTCCTCATTTACTAAATGTCACACACTCTGTTGACATACCATCTGCGGCTACGAAGAAGCCTGATTCTTTTGCGCCAGCTGACCAGGGTGCAAATGCCTTATTGTCCTGGGGCTCTATAATACAGTTTTCTGCACAGGATTATTTGGGCCCTCCTCTCCGCGCTCAAGTTAATGAACATCTGGAGGTCCGATCTACAAGCCCCTTAGCCAGAAGGGACAATGACTACCAAGCACCGCGAGGACTGGGTGAATCAAGTACGGGATCTAATCCAGCAGGAATTCAAGTACCACACGTGGCATCGAGGGCAAACTGCGTACATCAAGTCTTCCATCTTCCACCGGCCTCTTCTCCCCTTGTGCTGGTCCTGGTGAACGTTCCCCTTCTGTGGGAACAGCAGTACGAATCTACTACCCAGCTAATGGACAAATGCCTCCACTGGCTATCAAATCATCTCACGAACTGGGGCACAGGGAGCTATCAGCTAGCAAATAAGATAATTATGCGAAGAGAGTGGTGTGGGTTGGTAACTCCATTAAATCTATAGCAGGGGACTTCGTGATACATTTTAATAAACCATACCTTGGCACTGCAGCTCTTAAAAATCTCCACAGCACACCCCTTAGAAGTACCCAGATCAAACCTTTAGAACTGGAGTTCGTCTATAAGCAGAGTCCTCTGCCAGGCTTTACCGAGAGGGGGGGCGAGGGCCAATCATACACATACCACGCTATCCGAATTATGCGAATTATGCGAATACTACCCCGGGGGTCAGGTTATACAACAGATTTACTCCCCTCCCAGACCTGGTAGTGTGTGATTGACCATCAATAACCACCTCCTCCCCAGTTACCTCACCAGCTAATTCTGCCTCTGGATCACAGGTGCCCCCAACGCCCCCCCAAACTCCGGGATCTGTGGTTAGAAACAAGATCAGTCCGGCATCATGGAATGTGGCAGGGATCACTGCTAAGGCTGGAAATCCTGAGTGGCAGAGTTACTGGTCAAGGTTGGACATTATCTGCCTCCAGGAAACATGGGCGAAGGAGCCTGCATTCTTCGCAGGGTATCACACATTTCACACCCCAGCGACACCTTCAGTGTCAGGTGGGGCCAAAGGGGGTCTATTAACCCTAATTTCCAACACTTTAGCTCTTCATGGAAAACAGGTTGGCGCCCAGAATAACCACTACCACATTTTTAAGTTGGAGCCCATAAGTGATAACCCCTGGCTTTTAATTAATTTCTACAATAACGAATTCGGGGGAAATATGAAACGAGTGGCAGATGACTTAAATAAGGAGCTAGGTTTACTCGACTCACGTTTACATAAGGGCCCATTTAGCTTAATCTGGATAGGGGACTTTAATACACACTTGTGTAAGCATAATGAGTCGATGGCGTGTGGGCTGGATGATTCTCAGGGCAACCCCCTCCTTCATTTTTCACTTAGTGGTTATGGTGACACTCTTAATAGCTTACTCTATTCGAGGTTTCTGAGTATAATTAATAACTCGAAGACTGGCCTGATAGAGAAAACATTCAGGAGGAATAACTGTGAGTCCACAATTGACTTTGTTCTCGTTTTCGCAGCATCACGAGATAGGGTGGACCATTCAGCTAACTTGTTCACATCATACAGCGACCAAGCAGTCTTATATATCCATATAAGTCTTCCTCAAAAAAACAGAAAGATTCCAACTGGTAGTGGATGACTTTGCACTATCCAGGAATAACAGATACCAACTAAAGAGGGCACAGGTCATGAAGCAGAATTTGGCCCCCACAATAATAGCCCAAGTAAGGGATAATATTTTACACTGTCTGGCTGAGGAGTCCTCCCCATCTCTACTAATCACCCAGTTCAGAACCCTACTAACGAAATTAAAAGTTGCACTTACCCGATGTAAGCCAGCAACTGATTTTCAACCGTGCCACTGGTTTGATACATCTTGCTCTCTAGCAAAGAGATCTCTTGTTACTGCTCTAAAATCCCAGCCCAGAGACGTGGCATTGAATAGAGCACTGAGGTATGAGTACAAACAGGCCAGAAATAAACGAGTAAAAGATATAAGGGAGAAGGCCTGGGAGGATCTCAAAGAACCTGCCAACTCAGGAAATAGTAGGGAGTTCTGTAAAGTTATAAATTTCCTTTATTACAAAAGATCCGTCCCTGGATACGCACGTAGAGGAAGAGGCATGGATAGAGCACTGTGAAGGTATCTTCGGGTGAATATCCATCATGGAGCCCCCTCATCCTGCTCCATCGTTCCTTCTCCCGAGAACGCTGACATTTACGTTACACGAAGTCAGAATAGGGCTGCAAGCTTGCACCCCTGGAAAGGCCCCAGGACCCGACTTGATTCCAATTGATCTCTTTCAGGCTAACTGGGTCCCCTATTAACAAAGTCTTCAACAGCATAGTGGTAGAGCCCCCCTATCCTGGAAACACAGTTTCATAGTTCCAATCTTCAAGAAGGGAGACAGGGACAGCCCGAAAAACTACAGACCTATCTCCTTGCGTCTAAATAACAACAAGAGAGGTAGGGATACAGGACACTCCTATTCCCCAATCAATTTACTCAAAAACAACAAAGGAGTGATATATAAGATATTCACAATGTCGCAGGTAACAATTCCTGGACAGACCAACAGCACATTGTATCGTATGGTGCTGATTTTGACACAGGAATGACACAAAGAATGTGGAAGGAAACATTCAATGTTTGAAAATAAAACCCTCACTCATCAACATAGTTGATGACATGCTTCATCATAGGGTTTTTACCAAGGAGACCAGATATCTCCTTGGTATGCTTCCACGTCTGTGTTACAGCGGAGCAGATTTCAAACATACAGGTGAAATGTAAGTTATTGTAAGTGTGTGATTTAAAAAATGACATGCTGTCCTCCAAACTAGAATTTTAATAAAGAGTCAGACCATCATTGGTAAAAATAGATAAATCGGACATTATTGACCATCAATGCGAGTCAAATATGTCCTATATGGTTTAAAAGGTTGACATGTTTCTGCTTTGGGATTGCTATTTTAGCCAAGCTTTCATCAGGCCCAGAAGTGTGTATGAAATTCCCAGGGGGTATACGCACCCTGAGGCGTACCCTAACCATGGGAACGTCTGTGCAGTAGTGTTAAACTCACGGTTTTACCCGATTGTAGTATAGTCTTGGAACTCCCAGACCCTACCAATTTTTGTAAAACAGGGAAATTGCACCCTGGACTTAGCGGCAGGGGTATTCTTCACAGAAATGATATTTTCTTCCTTGCCGGCTCCCCACTTAGAACCTATTTAGCTCACATCCGCCGTCCGAACTATCTCCTTTCATGACACAACCGCTAAATTAATGGGCTGACTGCTATTAGCCAGGCTTGAGGACTGGGCAATGGAACGAAACATTTTAATGCTGGCACAATATTTGTTACAGAAAGGGAAGGGGACAGTGGACAAATGTCTCAACCTCTCGCTCTGCATAGATGAATATACGAAGGCCAAAGGAGGTAAGCTATACATAGCCTTTATGGTCTTATCAGCAGCCTTCGACTGTGTATCCCATCAGAAGTTATGGCTGATGATGGAGGAAATGGGGATAGATCCCCCAGTCATCTGTTTCATACACCAGCTGTATGCAAATGCTACCACCTGTGTGAGGTACAGCGTAAACAGGGAGTGCACGCACGAGTTTAAAATTGAGAAAGGGGTCAGGCTGGGATGTGTCCTTGCCCCATTTCTGTTTTTCATCTATACCAACAGGGTGGAGGCAGCCCTGTCTGGCTCAATCCCAGATGTGCCCATATTCGAAAACCATCCCCTTCCAATATTGGCCTGTGCCGATGACGCAGTGTTAATTGCTAGAACGGGGTAGCCCTCCAGAGCCTTATAACAGCATATGCCTAATTTATGGATTCCCTAGAGTTAATTAAACCAAATCCTCTGTCATCGTAGCTGGAGCCACCAGAGGAGTAAAACCTCCTCACTTCCATCTGGCAGCAAAGAAAATTGAAGTGGTTGACTCTTTCGCATACCTGGGAGTTTTGTTCGACAGTAAACAATCTTGGTCAAACCTGGTGGCCGCAAGAGTCCTGGGTATGAAAAGAAGCCTACAAGCTATAAAAGGTTTCACTTGGAAGCTGGGAGCCAGCCCTGTGGACACAATTAAAAACATCTACCAAGCTAAAACAAAGTGGCTGTAACCTACGGGGCGGGTGTTGGGCGATGGCCCAGATTGAACAACTGCAAAGAAAGGAAGACATCTTATTCAAATTTAGTATCCCATTACCATCTCCAGCCTCCAATTATATTTTACATCTTGAATTAGGGCTTCCCTACTTGTCCAACTATTTTTGACTGGTGCCAATCCTGCTGTGGCTCTCTATTTGGCGAAGGTCGACGGTTAAACTAACCCAACGTATAATTGATGATTGCATAAAGCTGGATGGTCGCAGCAGGATCGGATGGCTCAGAGACGTGGAAGCAGAACTCTCCACTATCAGGCAGGTAGACCTGTATAGAGACCCTACTTATTGCAGAAAGGTCCCCAAACAGAAAATAATCAAGCTATTATGCAGAGGGTCAGCCATGTTCATAAGGAAAAGAACTGCCAGCTGAAATCATTCAAAGCCTATGCCCTCATTCCGCCAAGATCTGGGAGCCTCTTACCGTTCACGTATCACAATAGCCCACCATAGATTTATTTTGTTACGTTTCCATCTGAACTTCATTCCATTGATCCTTGGGGTTCCAGAGAGGAAGTTTAAGTATGCTGACCTAAGTCTTTGCCCCTGTGACAATCCCACGCTTTAGACCGATTTACATCTGGTACTGTTTTGTAAGTTTTACCAAAGTGAAAGAGAAGTTTATCCTTCCAATTTTAAGATGCCATTATTTTAAACAATGTAGGGTGGCACTGTACTTTTTAACATCCTTACCCAATCCTTATGCATGCTTCTCCGTCGCATCATTTTTGTGGGCTTGTAGAAGAAAAAGAAAGTCGTTGGGTCCGTTGTTTTAATGTACCATAAGGGGCATCTAAATTCAAGTATGATTTTAAATAGTTGTTATGGTCTTTATAATACTCGTGTGTCATGATGAAATTGTGCTTTCATGATCTATTTGTAAACAGATCGAATAACGATTTTAATTAAAAAAACAACAAAAAACCAAACATATATATGATAAAAAATATATTTGAAGGTTAATTTAAAAAAAGTATTATAAAAATGTGTGCCATTAATAATATTAATAACATGTATAATATATATATATATATATATATTACCTACTGGCGGTCGCCAGTAGGTATATATAGTTAGGATTTTTTCTCTATGGGATTTTTGAAAATTCTATGTCTAATAACTTTGCTGTTTGTGGACGGAATTGGCTGAAATTTTCAGGAAAATGGCACATTTTGTTTCTGAGCAGCCTTTGAAAATTTGGGGGGGGTTCGTCAAGGGGGGGCCGAGAAAAAAGGGGGGTCCCAAAACGCGTTTTTCCCATGTTAATTTCCATAGGGCGGTTGGCCTCACTTTTAGCCCGAACGGCTGAATGGATTTGCACGAAACTTGGCAAAATTGTAGGGACTGGTAGCCCGATGTGCCTTTTGTAGGTCTCAATATATGTGCTCCAGTGGATTTTGAGAAATTAACGTTTAAAAAAAGATATATATCTGTAACAGCGGACCGGGCAGCGGCCCAGGACGCGTACTTTTCGCGCAACGGAGCTTTGTGAAGCGAAGCTGATTGGTTCTCCGGCGTCTGTCAACATTCCAAACAGTCCGTAGCGGCCGCCATCTTGTCTCTCGGTAGGATCGAGAGACAAGAGGAGGCGAAAGCGAAGGGGCAAATGACCATAAGGGGGAATAGTAGATCCTCGCTGACCCCCTAGGTTTGATGTGGAGGTTTTAAAAGGGCCCCGCGGGGCAAAAAAATATATACAGTTTTTTTAGTTTTTTTGCGTGGAGTGCGCTCGGTTCGCGAACCGGGAAGCGTTCTGGGGAGCGTACTTTCTTGAAAATTAGTGAAAAAAGTTAGAGTACAATAATAATTGTGAGTGATCAGATGTAGGGTAGCTCTGAGAAGAGCGTTTGGGTTTATGGTACATTTAGGTACTTATAAGTAGGTACCAATGCACATTCTTAAATTCAGAGTGAAAACTCTGTTGCCCTCATCTGAGAAGTGAACTCCATCTCCTCTGTAGATATCTTGCATGTAGTAACGCAAGTTATTGTTGTAGAGGGAGCCCATTCCATGGTCTCTCATGTAAGCTGAAACAGATTTGTTTACATGCTTCCTCGACTTCTCAATTTGTGGACAAAATTGGTTTGACCACCTCCATTTCTGTCTTTGGCATATATTTGAATATACCAAGGCAGTCTGAGGAAAAAGTGCCATCAATTGCTCAAAGGTGTCCTTTAAAAGCATTTCCAGACCTACCCCAGTCAAAGTGCCCAAATCATTACCTCCACAGTGCACAATTAACAGGTCAGGTTTGGGCAAATGCATAAAGGTTTTCACCAATGGTATCAATTGGTGACATTTTAATCCTCTGTGGCCAAACCACTTAATTTCCACATCTTGTAAATTGAGGTTAGGTAAATTCCTGTTTTCAGCGTACCTTTGAGCCCAATATATGTAACTATGTCCAACAATCCAGACAGAAAACATGGCGAGAGAAGGTTCTGCTGCAGTCAGATGAAGTGTGGCAATGAAATGGCAGTTGAAAAAATGAGAGTGTAAAATGAAAAAAACTGAGGAGTTTCTGTGTTAATGAAGCAGTAAGAGTGATTGGTGGATTTTGATTGCTGAAAACAGAAAGTTAGTGTGAATGGATGAGTTCGTTGAAAGATGTATTTTGAGTGGCGAAGAAAAAATCATTAAATGAAAGAATGCTCTGGAAATGCAGGTGCACTGAGAGTTCAGAGTTCAATTGCAACATTGTTGTGTGAGAGGTCTTGCAAGAGGTGGTTGCTATGCAGAAAAAGCAGAGAGGGGGCAGAGGGGGGAAGGGTTTTTATTTGAAAAAAAGTGAGGGAAGAGTTTTGATTGGGTGACATGAGAGATATGTGTGAGGAATTACAGCATTTCTGTGCTTTTGATAGCTGCAGACTCTGGAGTGAATACCTTTTGCTCTGCTGAAGACAAAATGGTGTGTTTCTGAGACTGTTTTGAAACTCAAAGTATTTGCTAAGGTGAGAAAAGATTTCTTTAATTTAGATAGAAAATAGTGTGCTTTAAGGAGAAAATTATGAAGAAAGTTGTGTTTTTCAAATGTTGCTTTGTCTCAAGTGTTTCACAAATAGATTTTGTTTCTTTGAGAAATTGTAATTGGAGAAAATGTGAAGTATTAGTACTGACAGGGCTTTTATGTGCATAGGAGCTGTGGAGTGTTTTCAAATTATGACTTGTAAATCGTTTTTGAGAAAAAGCAATGGTTTTAATATTGATGAGAAGGACATAATGGTGTCTGCTTCTTTATAAGGTAATTGAGAGTCTGTGATGTTATTTTTCCCATTTCAATGTAAGAAGTTTGTCTGTGGAGCAAATTGCTTGTAAATATGCTCCCACCTGTGCATGGCAAATTTAGATTTTGAATGTTTCCGTTACATAGGCATGTTAAAGGTGACGGAAAATGCTGCAAAGGCAATCAAAAAATGCTTTTATGTGTCTTAAGGACATTTTAAGTCATTTCCCCATGTGCAGTGTTTTCAAATTATGAGTTGAAAATCGTTTTTGAGGTAAAGGAATGTTTTCAAAATTTATGTGCGCCATATGACCCCAAATTTCTTTTTCAGGGGTGCAGCAGGGTAATCTTGAGACACCCCTGCACCGTCGGAAAAATTCGTAATTTGCGATGAGGTAATTGCTAATCGCAAATTGTACCTTCATTCCTATGGGCCTCCTGCTGCATGGAAATGAATGGGTAATCTTGCTGAAATGCAAAGTCGAATCTGTATTTAAAAGGGTCTGCACCTCTGTACGGGTGTTCGCTGTGTGAAGGACGAAAGTTTCACGGGCCGAACTCAAGGCCACCTCTCTCTGAGACAAAATAGCTCTTATTCTTGCCATGCCGTTGAAATGTGCTGCCAAGGTTGGTATTTGTGGCCAGATTGAAAACTCCCTATGTTCATGTGTGGGAGGAAATAGAACATTTCTGCAGCAAATAACCCGTTCATTTACTGTTACGATAAAATGAATACTTTTAATTAACCCAGAACAATCTTCATTATTGAGCATCAAATAACTACCATTTTCCAAGAACTTGAACGTGGGGATGATAGCAGGAACTGGTGTGCCTTGCAACACGCAAGCCATATTTGGTCGGTGTTTGTTGCATGAACCGTGTAACTGTATGTGCCTACACATTAGTGAATGATCTGGCGTCTCAGTGCATTCCTCTCCATTCAGATAAAGTTCTTGATCATCTTTGAAAATCTGTATGTGTATGGAAGCGACCAGACTTGATGAAGAAAACCACTACCTAAAGGTTAATAACGACCTATTGGTATATATTTCATACAATTTGAAAACTTATATAAAGCAAAAGGCAGCGTTATTAAACCGTGGATAAGGCACGTTGCCAAAGCAGTCAACCTTTTGGATTTATACTGGAAATGTTAAAGGAAGAATTACGGAGTAGGGCCTGTAAATCTTTAATAGACAACGAGTAAAATTACTCCAACCATCGTATTCCTCTAACTCCGGGATAGTAGGGGTGTTTAATTTTTTAGAAGTAGCCAATCCAAAGCATTTGGTCTGGGAAATTGTTTCATTCACAAACAACATATGTTTTGGGATGAGACATGCACGGTGGAAAGCCTCAGTGCCTTGTACCTGCCAGGTTCGTGAACCCCAAACTGATGTAGATCCTGGATATTTTTACTCTGTATTACGTTAGCATGGTCTCATTACTGGTTTAAACGCCATTTTTCCTTTTTTGTAACTTCTGCACACGACACTTAGTTGTTGCTTTAGCTTTCAGCCTACCTGCGTCAAGATCTATGCCTGCTTCAAGCAGGCGCAGGGTTTTGATGTAGCTTTGTCCTATCTGATTGTAAATGCGGCACACCGTGGGTGGCAGAGCAGCGGTGCACGTTAACTGGTGCATCCCTGGGGATGTGCTAGTTAATATAAATCTGCCCCTTTACATTTAATTATGTGCAGGGGACACAGAGTAGGTGAGGTTTATCCAAGGTTAAGAAGAGATGAGTCCTGTTCAGTGAAAAATTGGAGATAGGCTTCAGTATATTATATACTTAAGTAGTGTGTTAAGTTTTTGATGACTGTTATTAATTTACTGTTGGGTAATAGTGGTTAATAACATTTTTTATTATATTTTACCACAGATTCAACTGCAGATTATTTCAAGATTTTAGGATGCCTAGCAAAGAAAGAGTAAGAAAGGCTGGAAAACGTCAAAGACAGCAGGAGCATGGAATATTGCAGCAGTCCTCTAACAAAAAGATTTGTCAAGTCACCAAGAAAGCACCGGGTAAGAGTCGAAAAACAGTCATAAGAAATATGTGTAGTAAAAAAAATATTACTACAGAAAATGTTTCACTCCAGAAAAGGAGAATGAATTCAAATGGTAAGGAAAGGCCAATGAGAAATGTTACTGCTAGAGTAAGAGATAACTCTATGCATGAAAGTAGAAGGAAACAACAGTTTAGGGATATTCGTAAACGAATGTTCCGCAACAGGATAATTGGGAATTTGTTAAAAAATATTAAGAAAGGTCAGCAGAAAGTGGTTTTTTATAAGAGAAAAAAAATAGTTGAGAAAGTTATTGATCAGGCATTTGAAATTAAACGTAAGTTATTTATTTTGACAATCAATAGAATTAGGAAGCTAAACAAGGTAATTTATGATTTCAAAAGAAATAGTAGATGGAAGAGAATAGTTAATCGTAGTAATTTTTGTGAAGTTTTTTCTGGAGAATGGATGCATAGTTCAAGCTCTGAGGCATTTTTTAATGAGGAGAGTTATTTCCAGGATAATGATTTGGTGCATGCAGTTGACACCAGTGGTCGAGCTTATGAAGTGAAAGATGGTTGTCCAGTTGAAAAAGAAAAACTTGTGAGAACAGAGATAGAAGAGGTGTTAGGTAATGAGGTTTTAGGGAGACGTCCTAAGGGTCCTGTGTACACCTGGAAGTGTAGTAGTATTTGCAGTGTACGACAGGATTCCATCAATTTGCTTTGTGATTTTATACGGTCATTTAGTAAGAAAAGTTTGAAGCAGAAAATGAAGTTGTTGCAAGAATTAGATCCTTGCAGAGTGAGAGAAGTGATAGGTTTGCATGGTCATTCACTGGCTTGTCTTTCCAGGAGAGTATGCCAGAGTGTTTTTCATCATTTCAGGATGCTAGCAGTGCATCATAATAAAGTGAGGAAATTAGTTAGAATGTTGTATTATGCTAAGAGTCCAGCAATTATGCTTAAACAATTATGCGCTGCTCTTTTGCATGGTTCTGAAATAGATGTGAAGAATATATGTGAAGAAATTGAGTTTTGTTACTTTGGAAGTAAAGAGGAGAATGTTGAAATTGACCAAGAAGAAGAGAGTAATGTGGAAGATAGTGTACAGGTTTCCAGTACAGATAATCTCCAGAGGGAAATTGCGACGTTTGAGGTGAAATCAAGTGAGAGGCCAAATTTCACTTGTGTGTGTTGTCGACGCACTTATTATAAGAATCAGACTAAGTTAGTGGATTTATATGGAAAAAGTGAAAGGGAAAATAATAGTGAATGGAAGGATTTTACAACATACTTGATGGTAGAAAATTGTTTTGATTTGGGATTGGATCAACGTGTGTGTACTTATTGTTGTAACAAATTAAATCAAAACCAGATGCCTGCTAGAGCAGTTCATAATAATCTGGAATTGGTTGAAATTCCTTCTGAATTGAAGGATTTAAATACTTATGAATCTATTTTGATTCAAAGTATCCATCCCTTTCAGGCTATTGTAAGAATGGAGCCAAAGACAGGGAAATTGCCTCCATCAGATTTACAGAGAGGATTAAAGGGAAGAGTTGTTTATTTGCCTCTAGATTTGAAGAAAAACATTAACACAATTGGAGTAGAAAAAGTGGAAGAGGAACCTCTGGTTATCTTAGTTAATGGGGTTCCGACAAAGAATAAGAAAATATGGCAAGATTTAGTAGATGTTAGGAAAGTCAAAAGGGCAACATTGTATTTGAAAAAATATAATAAATACTATAAAAATGTATATGTTGCAGAAGAGGAAGTAAGTGAGGAAGAGGATAGCGATTTGTGTGCTGGTCAAATTGAGAAAGTAGAACCCTCTACTAGTGAAGAAATATATGAACATTATAGTGTTCATCCTTTGCATTCCAAGGAAGTCATGGGGAATGCTATTGAGTTGTTTCAAATGAAACAAGCGAAAGGGAGTCCCATTAGTGTTTGGGAGGAAAGTTTGGAAGCTCGGTGTTTCCCACAGCTTTTTCCAACAGGTCAGGGAGGAAGATATGATGAGCGACCTCATCAAATTCCTGCTTCTGAATACCGGACTTTGCGATTGTATGCAGGAGATCCTAGGTTTCGACAATGCATTCCTTATTTGTTTCATCTCCTGTTTGAAAGCGATCTGTCTGGACTGTCATATGCAGTGAACCACATCTTGAAAAGTGGTATACACATGCAAAACATCTCGGCAAGTGACTTTATGGATAAAGTCAATGTCCAAGACAGTATTTTGGATTCTCACCTGATTAATCTCATGGCGTGTCAGCGTGGTACTAATGAGTACTGGTACCGTCGTCATGGTGATTTAAAATGTATGCTGAGGAACTTAGGAACTCCCACATGGTTCCTCACTTTGAGCTGTGCTGAGTATGGCTGGGAAGACTTACTTGAATTTCTACGAGAGGCAAATGCTAACGTAGAAAACATCGAATTCAAGACACCCGGAGAACTGTGCTCTTTGGATCCAGTCAATGTATGTAGGTACTTCAATCATAGATTTGAAGGTATGATGTCTTTCATCATGAATAAGAAGAATCCACCTCTTGGAGAGGTGTTGGATTTCTTCTGGAGGAAGGAGTACCAAGCAAGAGGTGCTCCTCATATACATATGTTGCTGTGGATCAAGGATGCACCTAAATTTGGAACGGATGCAGACGACTCAGTGATGAGTTTCATAGAACAGTATTCTACGTGTGCTGTTCCAAACGCAAAGGAGAAAAAAAGCCTAAGAGAAAAAGTTCTACGTTTCCAAAGCCATCGATGTGGAAAGTACTGTCGTCGTAAATTCCGGAACAAAGACAAGTTCTACACCAAATGTCGTTTCGGCTTTCCACGATCTGTGATTTCTAAAGGAAGAGTGAACAGTTTGATGTCTTCGCTGCGACATAATGTGATGAAGAAATCACCTAAAAACACATACAATTTGAAGAGGAACGAAGAGTCTAAGTACATCAACGACTACAACCCGGTGATTTTGTCCATGTGGAATGCTAACATGGATATACAGTTTGTGGCTGATAACTGTATGGCTGTGGCTAGGTATGTGACATCTTACATCACCAAAAAAGAGAAGACAGAATTGAAGGATATGTGGGAGGACATTTGCCATGAAAAGAGCCTCAGCAAGAAGTTGTACAGTTTCAGTCTGAAGATGTTGTCGCATCGAGAAATCGGAGCTTACGAATGTTCTGACCGGTTGTCTTCAGCAAGTCTCTATGCCAAGTCCAGGAGTATCGTTTGGGCGAGTGTTGGTCTTGCTGCAACGCGTAATCGAGTTCTGAAACCTGTGCGGGAAATTGAGTATTTGGCGGAAAAGGAGCCAAACAGTACCGACATTTTGAAGAGCAACATGTTGGATACATACTATCCAAATCGAAGCAGTCACCTCGAGAATGTTTGTCTGTATGAGGTTCTGCAAAATTACATATTCAAGAGGAACATCAAAGAAGATACTGAGAAAGGAGTGTATGCTGTAATAGGAAGTGAGGGATGTCTGGTCAAGCAAAGAAAATGCCACTTGATAAACCATCGAAAATTGAGTGGCGAATCTCCTGAAAAAAAGGAGTTTTTCTATTTAGCACTTTTGCAACTTTTTAAGCCTTGGCGTGCAGAAGAGGAACTGCTTGGAGATTTCCTCTGTTACGAAGACTCTTTCAATGCTGCCAAGGAGACCATAGAATGTCCTGCTTTTCCCAAATATGTAGAAATGTTGAATGTGGAAATTGAGCAGGAAGCAACGATTGCAGCCGAGATTGCCAGAGACAGTTCTCAGGACAGTCAGAGTTCTGCTTCATTGAGTCAGGATCCACTAGGAGGACCTCTTATCGAAAATGAAGCTGCCACTGCTATGAATGAAGTGGAAAGAGCCATGGCACATGCTCAGGAGGATGCGGTTAACTTAGAAGAGTTGGAAAGACAACTCAACGTTGAGCAGAGGAAAATATATGACGAACTTACCATGCAAATTGATCATGGATTAAGTCATGACAAGAAAGAGTGCTCATGTACGTCGTTGAAGCCTGTCCGACTGTACGTGAGTGGAGAAGCGGGAACTGGAAAAAGTTTCCTTATTAAAGCAATTTCATGTTATTTGCAGGAAAGGACAGAGTCATCGCTGTCTTGTGTTGTCACCGCTCCAACTGGACTGGCAGCACATAACATTAAAGGGATTACTTTACATCGTTTACTGATGCTGCCAGTGGAGCATGACAACAAATTAGAATATCACAAGCTATCTGGAGATGCTTGTTTTGAAGTTTCAAGAGTCTTGAGGAAAATGAAACTTCTTATCATTGACGAAGTAAGCATGGTTTCCAATGTCATGCTTGCCTTTGTGCATTTGAGAATGCAAGAAGTTCTCAAAACAGAGTATGATGTGTTATTTGGTGGCAAACACATCATTGTTTTTGGAGATCTTCTGCAGCTGACACCAGTGAAAGGGCAACCTGTGTTCAAAATGCTCACGCATGAAGATACCAGGAAGTGCTTAGGGAGTATTGGCAACGTCAATATATGGTTAAACTTCAATTATGCTGAACTGCATGAAAATATGCGTCAGGCAAAGGATGAAGTTTACAAGACTATTCTACAAGATGTTAGAATTGGAAAAGTGACCGAGCATGGGAAAGAAGCTTTACATGCACGATTACTGACAAATTTATATCCAGACGAAGATGTTGTGCCTGAGAATATTTTTCAGAAAGTTACTGAGAAAAAATCTGGAATATGTTTGATGCCAACTCTTGCAGAATGTGCCAAATTCAACAACAAAATGTTGCATTTAGAAAAGCAAGAGATTGTGAAATTGGAAGCTATTGACAGAGTAGAGCATATGGGATCAACAATTATTTTGTCTGAGAATCTGAAAACAAAATTGGATTCATTAGAGAAGAGTATATCTAAAACTGCGGGTTTTGAAAAGACTCTGAATGTGTGCTTGAACTGCCGTATAATTTTAAGAAGGAATTTACATGTTGAAAGAGGTCTGGTAAATGGATCAATGGGTAATGTTGTTGATTTTGTGAAATACAGAAATAGAGATGGAATTGAATTTTTAAAAATTAAATTTGATGGCATTGAGGAAGTACAGCTAATTGCTCGTTGTTCTGCTAGATTTTTGCTTGTAAAAGACTTATATGTTCGTCGTAAGCAGTTTCCTGTTTGCTTGGCATATGCGGTGACAATCCATAAATCGCAAGGTTTAAGTGTAGACTGTGCATTGGTGAATATTGGCAGTTCTGTGTTCAAGGAGGGTATGGCATATGTGGCATTGTCACGAGTTAGGACTTTATCGGGATTGTACTTGATTGAGTGTGATGTCACAAACATTTGTGCGGATCTAGATTGTGTTAAGGAATACAATAGGTTGAGAAGAGAGTATGCGCCACATTTGCCTCAGTATCCTTTGTTTGAGAAACGTGTGGTAGGCCGGAAACGAAGAAATGTGACCAATACTGGGGAGGTTGTAGCAAAAAGATGAAAAGTTGATGAACCTGAAATTATAAGCAGAAACAAAAAGGATTCTGTTGAAGATGTTGTTGGTTTTCAATTTGAAAACAGTTCTGGTGTCAACTGCTATGCTAATGTAGTGGTTAATGTTGTCTTTTCTCTAGAAACTTTAAAAGAACAGATTGTGGTCAATTCGGATCAAAGATTTTGCAGTTTGTTAAATTCTGTGTTAGAGAAATGTAGCACTGATAGAACAAACATAGAAAGTGTGTCTGAAATTCGAAATCTGTTAGACAGATGTTCAGGCCAAACACAATTCTCTCAAAATAGTCAGCAAGATTGTCAGGAGTTTTTAATGTATATGCTTGATGTATTGCATGATGAAGGTGTAGATGTAGATCACCTGTTTGGGCTTTCTTATCAATGGCAGCATGACTGCGAGAACTGTAGGGTATCAGCTACTACTAGTGTAGACTCAGAAAGATTTATATATTTAACTTTGCCAGACAGTAAATCAGTCTCTTTTAATAAGCTAGTAAAAGCAGCTGATCACAACATGGAATGTAGCCAATGTAAATCTGAAATGATGTCCACATTATTTATACGAACATATGGCCAGTATGTCATTTTAATGTTCCAACGATGTAGGCCTGATGGAACAAAATTGACAACTTTAATTAAAAAGTTTGTGGCTTCACAGTTGTCAATATCAGGAAGGACTTTTGTAACTGTAGCAATTATATATCATGATGGTCCTTCAATAACATCAGGACATTATACAGCTTATTTAAAGTGTAGAAATGGCTGGTCATTCTGCAATGATTCTGTTTTAATTTTCAAAAAAAAATTGCTATATGACCTTAAAAACTCTTACCTGGTGTTTTTAAAACCAACATTTTAGGGAAAGAATCTCGGGATGTGCTCTGAGGAATTTCAAGAAGTTCTCATGGCTCCTACACTATTTGGCCTTGACGATAAGTGTAGTACAGAGACATAACTTTTTACCATAACACTGGACGTTATTGAGAAATACGTGCACTTTGAATGAGTTCAGAAAAACTATTTCTTTTTATAAGCTAATTGAAGCAGCGAATCAAAACATGGAGTAGAGGGAATGTAAGTCTGCAATGCTGTCTACTGTTTTACATTGCTTTGTGATTAAAAGTGATGTAGAGAATTAAATAATTGTACTAGTCATAAAGGTAGTGTAAGTCTGCTTCATAGTAAGCAGTATCAGTGTGATAGGAAATGTAGAACATGATTGAGCAAGAAGGGGAAGATATTACTAGTCCAGGATTGTGTAAATGATCTTCAACATTTTTTATTCTGAAAGTTGCGGAAATGCGAAAAGACGGGATTGGCTTACAAGAAATCCAAGAGTTATACATGGCTCTGACACGATTTGGCCTTGTGGAATCGTGTGGTAGAGAGCGAGAAGTCATTTATTGTATGTAACATGTTTTTGAAAACGATGGAGGTTTTCTTTCAGAAAGTGGCGGGTTGAAAGTAATAACAGCACAACAGAGTGTAAGCTGTTCATAGGACATCCTTGGCCGTCATGGAAAGTAAGTTAACTTTAAGGAGTTCTGAATTCTGATTTGTAATGTATGGGTTTTTTAAACACAATCATTTTGATTGTGTTTTTTTTTCCCCGCTGTTATATGATGAATACCTTCAAGTCACTGTTTTAGTGAAATTTGATACATTCTGAGAACAGCAAAAATAAACCATTTAACATGTATAATTAATTCTGTTCTGTTTGCATTTATGATGTACATGTAGAACTGTGTAGGAGGCATGGAGAAGCTTCTGTCAGTGTCAAAGTTGTTGCATACAGTGCTCATATTCTACGTAGTCTTTTATATTTCATTACTTTCACTGTTTCTGACAGATCTAAAAATTTTTTTTTTAAAAGAACAGTAAGTATAAGGGAAGGAAACAGACAGTTATGTTAAAAGAAACACAGCTATAGGGAATAAACTAGGGATACTGTTACCCGCAATCCTCTGCTGATGATGTCACTGAGCATGTCATGAATGATGTAATATGTGACATCATCAGCAGTGGATTACGGGTAATAGTATCTCTAGTTTACTCCCATATAGCTGTCTTTCTTTTAACATAACTGTCTGTTTCCTTCCCTTATACTTACTGTTCTTTTTTAAAAAAAAATTTTTTTGGTTCGCTTCCGGTTCGCGTACCGGGGAGCGAACTGGGAAGCGAACTAAGAGAAATAGAGGTTGGCACAGTTGCAAATATTGTACCAATTTTTTTATAACGGGGAGGTAGTTCTGAAAAGAACTTTTTTTTAAATTGTTTTTGTTGTTTTATATTTTTTTTATTATTTTTCTGAACATTTTTTTCCTTTTTTTGAATTTTTTTGAACAGTTTTATATTTTTTTTGTTTTTTTTTCGGAGGGGGCAACGAAAACGATTCATTGTAAAGGGCTCAACAGGAGGAAGAAAACAAAAAAAAGAATTTATTGTTTGGGGAGTTTCGGACAAACATGAGCATGATTGTTAATAGCTCTGTTGATCAGAGTGATGCTACTTTCTGCGTAGCAAATGATTCCACTGCAATGTACGCAGACTTGTTTTACTTCACGAAATCTCGTTTGTATATTTGGCACCATCTCCCTGCCCTCTGGTCCCGTTACTTCCGGTACAACAGATCTTCTGGCCATAATAGGGAGATTATCTAGGTCGTCGTGTTCCTCTTCTTCCTCTTCTTGCTGAATTATAACTTTAGCAGGTGGTCCACTCTTCCTTGGATGTGGTGGAGGTGGTGGGGAAGCACCAGCTGAAGCTAGTAAAGAAGCCATTGCTCACTGGTAACAAAGGGTCTTTCTCTCACAATGATGAAAGTCAGAGTGAGGAAAGAAGGAGGGATTTTCACCATTTGGGAAAAAAAATAGTTCTCAACCAATGAAAAGTGTTCATTTTAGATCATATGACCCAGTCTTACATCATTAGGAAACCGAAAGTGAAATGAACCAATGAAAAGTGTTATTACCAAGTCACATGACCTGCTGTGTTTACGTTACGCGCTTTGCAGGGCCTCCCGGTTTGCTTCCAGAAACCTGTGCTTTGCGACTCGGTAAGCGTACGAGTTCGCTAACGTAGCACGTCATATGACGTATCACGCGACAACGCGAAACGTCATGCGGACGGGAGGCGTCACGATGTTGTTTTCTAACGCGGCAGTTGCGGTAAAGAAACGTTTACCGGCTCGCGGTCTATTTCGCGGCATCAAGGTCAGCTAACGGGAAGCTTCCCGATTCGCGAAGCGGGAACGAAGAAAAAAAAATATTTAAAAAAAAAATTATTCATAAACATATAAAATATATTTTTGGATTTAAAGAAGAATACATTTTACAGCTACAGATATTAGCTGTTAAAAAACCAATGAAATTCACTGAAAAAACCATAGGTTATAGACCATATATAGTTAGGAATTAGCATTTACAAAACCTTGAAAATTCACTGAAAAAACCATAGGTTATAGACCATATATAGTTAGGAATTAGCATTTAAAAAACCTTATTTTACTCACACAAAACCATTGAAATTCCATATATAGTTAGTTGCACTAACTATATATCGCGCACTTGCAATCCACTGCTGATCATGTCACATATTACATCATTCATGACATGGTCAGTGACATCACTGATGACATCACTGATGACATCTCAAATGACATCACTGATGACATCACTGATGACATCTCATTTGACATCAATGACCACATCACTGATGATATCATTCATGTGACAATACAATGCATCTCCTCACGTTTTAATATAACCTCTGTTTCACCCAGTGTTAAATACAGAGTATAATTTTTGAAACCATTGACACACCAATACTAGTTACTACATACGTACTCACTGATTCCTACGTCTACACACACATTCACTCATTCACCCATACAATCATTCATACATACAATCACTCATCTTTACAACACTATCATATGCACTCATACACCTATACAGACACTCACACTCTGCCACTCATCCATGGAGTTACTCACACACCTAGTCAGTCCTGTAAAGAATCAATCACACTTCCATTTTCTTGTCTATACAGTTAAACATAGAGCACCTTACATTTTCAAACATATAGTAACACATACTTACTTTCTTATACAATCATTGATACAAGTACACATTGATCTGCACAGAGTCACACACCTCCCAGCCAGCCACACACACACTCAGTCTCCCATACAAATACTTGGACAATCAATCAATAACCCATATAGTTAATCATATAGCTACTGATCAACACATGCAGTAGTTTACAGAACAACAGACATAATGATGCACAAATTAAGACAGTTTAGTCACTAACCCATGCACTCAGTGAGACACATTTAATCACTCACTCATACATTCAGTCATGCACCTACTAAATCCTTCGTCCAGACAGTTATACATCTACTCATTCTTCAATATCTAAAACATATTTAAACTTTACAGAAACACACAGTCACTGGATGATGTCATCAGTGATGTCATCAGTGATGTCATTTGAGATGTCATCAGTGATGTCATCAGTGATGTCACTGACCATGTCATGAATGATGTAATATGTGACATGATCAGCAGTGGATTGCAAGTGCGCGATATATAGTTAGTGCAACTAACTATATATGGAATTTCAATGGTTTTGTGTGAGTAAAATAAGGTTTTTTAAATGCTAATTCCTAACTATATATGGTCTATAACCTATGGTTTTTTCAGTGAATTTTCAAGGTTTTGTAAATGCTAATTCCTAACTATATATGGTCTATAACCTATGGTTTTTTCAGTGAATATATATATATATATATATATATATATATATATATATATATATATCCAATATGACAAAAGTTATGACGCGCTCTCAGAAGTCAGGATTCCACACAGTGTCGTTTATCACAGCAATAAACGACACTGTGTGGAATCCTGACTTCTGAGAGCGCGTCATAACTTTTGTCATATTGGATTTGAAATATCTGGCGGGGCTCTGCCAGCTTGACGCGCCACCAGACTACGGGCGGTTCCCCCTGAAAATGAGCTGTGGAGATGAAGCATATATATATATATATATATATATATATATATATATATATATATATATATATACTTTAAAAATGTAAAAACAATATTTAATTGTTTTTTTAAACATTACATTACAAATATTACCAATAACTTACCAAGTGAAAATTAACATACATTTGTGAACAAAAACATATATCACACTTAATTAAAAAACGAAATTAATTAAACACTAACCCTGGGCGTAGTGGGCGTAGTGGGGCTCCGCGGAGCTACGCGGAATGGGCGAGAAGCTACGCCCACTCCCGCACTCCGCGTAGCCCCACTACGCACCTCCCTCCCGCTCTCCCCTACATACATTATTTAAGCAACTACCCTGAATAAAACAATTTTAAAGCACTTACCTTGTCCGGGGCTCGTCCGGGGCTCCCTCTTTGAATAGCGTCCTTTCCTGGATACCAATGCGCATGCGCGGGCGGCCGCGCATGCGCATTTCTCCCAAAAAATGCGCATGCGCGGGCGACCGAGAAATGCGCATGCGCGGGCGACCGCGCATGCGCATTTGTTTCCAGGAAAGGACGCTATTCAAAGAGGGAGCCCCGGACGAGCCCCGGACAAGGTAAGTGCTTTAAAATTGTTTTATTCAGGGTAGTTGCTTAAATAATGTATCTAGGGGAGGGCGGGAGGGAGGCGGGTGGCGGCCGACTCGGCTACGCAGACGGAGTGGGCGTAGTGTTGCCGGCTACGCTGTCTACGCAAAATGCGTAGAAGGCAACACTACGCCTACTCCGTGGGCGTAGCGGAATCGGACGCCCAGGGTTATTAAACACACAAATGACATTTAAATAAAATATACAATTCTTTAAAAAAAATGTAAACATTAGAAAAAATTAAAAAATAACATATCAAAAATAAATTACACTAACAAGTGTTGGACTTCAAAGGAGTCAGATTTAATATTAATTTAAGCAAAAGTAGAAAAAGTTTGGACTTTGGAGGGTTTACATTTACTATTCCCTCTCCAACGTATGCAAAAGCATGGAAATTGTTGGACTTTCTAGTGTTATATTTACTATTCCCACTACAATGTTAGCAACAGTAGGGAAATTGTTGGACTTTAAATTAGTTAGATTTACTATTCCCACTCCAATCTAGACAACAGTAGAGAAAGTGATGAACTTTGGAGGGGTTAGATATACTATTCCTTTTCCAAAGTAAGCAAAATTAGGGAAATTGTCAATTTTTGGTGGGGTTACATTACCTTTCCCAATTCACCGTAAGCAAAAACATGGAAAGTTTGGGACTTTGGAGGGACTAGATTTCCTATTCCCCCTCCAACATGAGCAAAATCTGGGAACATTTTGACTTTGTAGTGGTTAGATTTACTATTTCCAAACCAATGTAATCAAAGGTAGTGAAAGTGTTGGGCTTCGGAAGAGTCAGATTTACTATTCCCACTCAGATCTAAGCAACAGCATGGAAAGTGTTGGACTTAGAAGGGGTTACTTATACCATACCACTTCCTGATCATTCTTTTTTAAATCATTGACTTATTTAACAAAAAAAATGTTTAAACATATTTAAAATAAAACATATATGCATAATAAACACATACATAAAATAAAATTATAGATAATTGGAAAAAATAATATTTAATAATACAAAATAACAAATATAAAACAAAATAAATACATTCAAAATAATACACTTCCCTCCCTAGTACTCAAAAATAAACCAACAACAAAAAACTATCAAATAAAATGGAAAATAAAGCAATATAAAATAAAATAAATTAATAATACCATTAACATCTTGACTGCTATTGCTTATGTCTGGCCCCTGCCCACACTAAGCTCTTTTTTAACATGTTGGACTTTCAATGGGTTAAATATATGTAGAACCAGTGGTCTGATCTTGTTCTTTTGATGCCAATTCCTCAACCATCTGTTCCAAATAACATCATAATGTGTTCCCCCTATATGTTTCATGCCACAAAGGTACCAGGGTGGATGATTATCATGTAGATGGGTTTATTAAGCAGCATCACAGCCGTGGAAATGTGTATTAGCCTGGGCGAGTGTACAAAACTAGCTATTTTAAACCGTTTTTAAAACACCATTCTCAGTTTATTTTTATTTATTTTATTTTATTTATAGAGTTTTGTATAGCGCGGACAAGACCCGTGGGTATCAGAGCGCTTAACAGGGAAAGGATAACATGTAGGCATTATAGTAACAGTAAATAACAAAAAACATAGTAATGAGGTAGAAGGTAATGTACTATATAGACATATTAGATATATATTTCCTCATGTCTGTGCAATTGGCATTCGGTGGCGAACTGGACTTAGCTTGTGTCATGATAGTAGTCTGAGCATGGAGAGGTAGAGTTATAAGGAATTTCAGTGCATATCAAGGATAATATGGGTAAATAAATATGGTGAGGTAGTGGTTATATAGATTATGACTGTGAGATAGAGTTATAAGATCTCAGGTATATGAGGTAGCAGAAACGTGACAAGTCTCGGCGCGACCATGAAAAGATGGTCAGTTGTCAGCAATCAATTTTCCAGTTTTATGAAGAGGATCGCCCTCTAGTGGCGTAAATGATCATCTCCGTAATCTGCCGGATTCTCTATGTAGGGTATTTACTCATCAAATGCGACTTCAGTTCTCGTTTGAATGATACTGTGTTTTGAATTTTCCTGATGTTTGGAGGTAGTGAGTTCCAGATTCTGGGGGCAGCTCCGGAGAAAGCTCTGTTGTAGGTCTTTATCTTGTGGAAAAAGGCAGGTCGTAATAGGAAGTCTTTTGCACTTCTAGTTGGTCTGTTACCTCCTGATAGCTTAAGTTTCTTCGCTAGGTATCTAGGCATGTTGTAATGAACCGCTTTATGTGTAATACAGGCTATCTTCATTTGAATTCTGGCCTCATAAGGTAGCCAGTTTAGTGCTTTCAGGTGGGGAGTTATGTGGTCGAATTTCTTCGTTCCGGAGATGAGTCTCGCCGCAGCGTTGAGGCAGGCTTTTAATGGTGCTGTGGAAGTTTTCGGAAGGCCAGCTAATGTGGTGCATCCGTATTCGATCCTCGAGATAACTAGAGATTGGATAGCCAGTTTTAGATCCGTTGCTGAGATAAAGGGTTTCATTTTTCTTAGGTAATTTAAGTGGAAGCGGGCGCTCTTAGCCATTGAGTTAATGTGTTCTTTCATGTTGAGGTTTTCATCAAGCGTGATTCCTAGTGATTTGGCTGAATTAACTAGGGTCGGGGTGCAATTTAGCGCTGTCACCAGTTTAGTCCATTCCTTAACTTCGGATTGGCTCCTTGTCGGTGAGATTAGCAGGAATTCTGTTTTCTGGGCGTTTAGTTTCAGATGGTTAATTGTTAACCATCGCAAGGATTCCTTTAGTGTCTGGTTTATTCGGTCAATGTCCTCAAGGGAGGCGATCTTCATGTAAATCTGCGTGTCATCTGCATACATATGATAGGATATCTGTGATTTTTGGAGGATCTCTGTGAGAGGTTCCACATACAAGTTGAATAGATCAGGGGATAACGTTGAGCCTTGAGGAACCCCGATTGTATTGGGGCTTGGGGAAGAGATTGCTTGGTTAACCTGGAATCGTTGGGTCCTGTTCTTTAGAAAAGAACAGAACCATTTCAGGACGTTTCCGGATACGCCCATTCTGTCTTGTAGCCTGGTCAATAGTACTTCGTGCTTTACCGTGTCAAATGCTGCTGACAGGTCGAGAAGAATCAGTAGGCATGTTTGATTTCGGTCTAGGGCCTGTAGGGCGTCATCGACAATATGCAGAATCGCCGTTTCAGTACTGTGCCCTGTTCTGAAGCCAGATTGGCAATCATCAAGAAGCGAGAACTTAGCGATGTGTTGGCTTAATTGGCCCTGCACACATTTCTCAATGAGTTTGGCCAGTAGAGGGATGTTAGTCACAGGTCGATAATTATTTGGATCTGTTGCATCGGCTGTCGGTTTTTTGATGATGGGCACTACCTGACCTGTTTTTAGGCAGTCAGGGAGGTTCCCTTGTGCCAGAGAGGCATTTATTATCTCAGTCCAGATTGGAATTAGAGTGTGGGTGATTTCTTTTACACACTTTCCCGGTAGAGGGTCTTGATAGTGGTTGTTTGGTCTAACTTCCATCAACGTTTTGGCGATCATTTCTTGGTCATATAATTCAAATGTGTCCCATTTAGCATTGTTTTTTGTTTGGAGACCCTCCGTTGACATGTTGGCCTCATTTTTCAGTGGGGGAAGGGTCGAAAGGTTAGCTGCAGCATTTGTGAGTTCGATGTCTAGCATTTTTGATTTTTCGGCGAAAAATGCGGAGAATTCTTCGCAGCTTATGGGAGTATTTGTGTTCTCTTGAACCGTTTTGGCTAGTTTGTTTGACTGTTGTTTTAAGATCTGGAAGAGTTTACGAGGTCTGTTTCTGGCATTGTCCAGTTCAGCTCTGAAAAAATCTTTTTTGGAGTCGATAATCTTTTTGTTGTATTCTTTTCTTGTTTTTCTGAGAGCTTTCAGCTCAGGGGATGAGGGATGTTGTCTCCATTTTCTTTCTGCCATTCTCAGTTTGCGCCTGTCCTCGTTCAGAGACTCATTAAACCAAGGATTTTTTGGCTTCTCTGAGACTTTTTTCAGTTTTTGGGGCATGATGTCGTTGACGATATTTCCGATTGAGGTTATGTAGTGATCCGTCAGCTCATTGACATTTTGCTTATTGTTGGGTGGCTTCAGGTCTTTCTCACACCTTTCCACCAGTAGATCCATATTGGCTTCTTTTGTGTCTCTGACCAATTTCTTGAGCTTGCGTGGTTGCATGGTCTTTCCCTTTTTCATTGTCGGTATCGCGAAAGTTATGATGTGATGGTCCGACCAATCACAAGGGTCTATGGCGAGGACTGCTGTCTCTGAATTTCTTGAAATGATCCAGTCTAAGGTTGCTCCTTGTTTGTGCGTGGGTTGATTGCATGCTTGAGTAAGTTTTAGGTCATTGAGGAAGTCTTTAAGCGAGTTAACCAGTTTGTCATTGCCGTCGTCCCAGTGGAGGTTAAAGTCGCCTAAAAATATGTTAATAGCATCGGAGTTAGAGTTGGTTGTTATGATCTCTATCAGTTGCTCTGTGAATTTTGCGTTCTCTCCTGGTGGGTGGTAGAATGCATGCAAGTTGCAGCTTTGATTGTTTGGCGTTCTCACATTGACACCAAGGTATTCACAGGATTCTAAGGGGTCAGATTGGAATTGGCAGATCTCAATCTCTGAGCGGTGAATGCAAGCTATACCTCCTCCTACATTCCTTGGTCTGTCTAACCTGACGATGTTATATTGTGGTGGTATTAATAGATCCATGGTAGGCGACGATGATTCATTGAGCCATGTTTCGGTGAGGATGGCCAGGTCAATTTCCTTGTTAATGATGAGGGCGGCTATGTCTGATGCATGTTTGGTTGCAGATCGACAGTTAAGTAGTAGGCACTTCAGGGGATTCTGTGATTTAACAAGTTCTCCATTATTAGATTCGGCTGACGATAGCTGAATGTGTTGTAGGTTTTGGTGAATTGCTTTCCTGTCATTCTTTCTAGACGTTCTATTAGGGTCAATAGGTACTGTTTTGATATTCTCCTCTCTGTCGGGGGCAGTTTGTTCATAAGATTGGAGTAAGGCCAGAGCTTTTTCATTTGACAAGGGCTTGGTCCTGTTAGGTCTGTTGGGTCTGAGTACCAGATTCTGGATGTGTGAAACCTTGGTGTGTGTACTTATCGCCATCTCCCAGATTTTTCCAATTGTCTGTGATATTTTCTTCGAGTTTTGTGCCAGGTTTCCTACAAGTTTCTGGAGCTCCTTGAGTTCTTTCTGTGTTCGGGTTGGTTTCTTGTGTAAGAGAGATCTGGCTGGAAGTGTATTGCAATTTACTCTACTCCGTGATAGACCTGATCTCGTTGCCAAACCTCTTTTCTTGTTATCATTAGTTTGGTTGAGCTTTCTGGCCCTATTGGCGGTATCCCCATTACTTCCTATGTTATGGTATGTAAGGGGCCTTTTTGAGGGTCGGGCTCTATGGACCTCAAGTCTCGCATTCGAGGGAGGGTGAGGAAGGTCGATATGGTTCACCTTGTTTATTCCGTTAACTTCGTGGAGGGACTCTATTAGAGCTGGGGTGCACTCTTCAGCCACGGTGGAGTTGAGCGTTGGCGGCAACTGCACTTTCCTTAGTGCTTGGTTGTTCTCTTTGATTCCAAGGATATTAGATATCTCTATCCTATCTATCTCATATTCTGGTGTTACCATCCCGTTTTCAGTTGAATCTCCAATGTTAGATGTTTGGTTGCTCTGGCTGTCCGTTTGATAGGAGTCTCTAGTGTTAGTGTCGTTGTTTTCAAGAGTAACATCTAGTGGAGTCATGTTTTGTTGGGAGCTTGTTCCTTCAATGTATTTCTTTAAGTTTTGGAAAGTTGTCTCAAATTTCTCAAGTTCGCTGTTGGTCGCTTGTATCAGTACTATTCCCGTTCTATACATGGTAATGCATACTTCTGCCTTACTTCTTTTAGTTAAAGACGTCGTTATTTTTGTCCCATAAGGTATGTTTTTTATAGTTTTAGTGAACAGCATTTTAGATAGGGCGTTGCGCCATTTAGCTGTTTTGACTGTGTAGAATATAAGGTCATTTATCATGATGCCTTTAAATCTATCAAAGTATGGGTCAGAGAACAGCATGTCCGGGTTTTTTCTCAGAGTATTGTGTTTGAATTTCTTGGCAGCATTCTTGGATAAGAATGAAGGATATTCTATGCTTTTTGCATTGAGCCCTGTCGATCCTAGATTTCTTCCGTCCATTTCCGCTTCACGTTGAGGGTCAGTATTATGGTTTCGAGGTGGTAGGTGTAGATTCCTTTGAGCTTATTTGGATTGCTCTTATTAATAATAGCACTGTAGACGTAGAGTATATAGCTGTTGACAGTGACTTCCCGACTACTGTTTCAAGTAGGATCCTCTAATTAAATGTTCCACAATAGTTAAATTATCTTATTTTCATAAGTCCTTAGTAAATATGGTGGCCTCAATAGTATTTAGAATAAATGCATTAATTAACCCTAAATGTGAACGCGAGTTGTCTGTAGATAGGTAACCAGTGTAATGTCAGTGCAGATATAGACAGTTCAAAATGTCAGCCAGTTTTAACCAAGGCGAATTCCTACACAGCCTTTATCTCATTCCCTTTCTAAATTGGCTGTTTGGTCCCTTTTCGCTGTTCATCAAATTAATCTTGCTTTCCAAACCTGGGTTTGGTAGTCCCTTTTCACTTATGCTCATCAGTTAGGAGGGGGGGGGGGAGGGTGTCTGGTGTGTCTTCCTTCCTCTTCCGGGTCGCGAGTCCTCCTCCGCTGTCTATGCCCCCGTGTTAGAGAGCAGCATCCTGTGTTCGAGTAAGTCTGACGCGGCCGCCATGTTAAGGTAAGTTGAGTAAATTAGATGCAGGGTCTTTGGATAAGAATGTAGAGTTTTCATAAATGGTGTATGTAGGTTCCATCACATAAGAGACCTTAAGAAAACAAATATTTTAGAGGCTATCCAAGACAATTGCCTTAAGATTGGGTGGTGCACATTGTGCTGACGCCCACATCTCAGTCAGCAGTAAAGGCACATGGAGGGAAACCATCATTTCTCCCCAAGCCTAGCAAGCAACTTACCATAATATTTTGTAGGAGCGTTCACCTTTGTGAACAGCATACACTTTCTCTGTTTGCTTCTTAAATCACACCATAACCCCTGAGTTAATGGCAGGAGGCCAGCCTTTGCCAGTCCATACACATGATACCAGGGTGATTGCAGTGGGGTGATGTTTCTTCTCTTTCAAAGGCTCACATGTACAAAGAGGAAAATAAAGACCTCACCTCCTCATTCTGCTCAATATTCTCCAGCCTTTAACAATGTAGATCATCAAACTCTTCTAACTTACTCAAATCCTTCTCCTCAAGAAGTCACTACAATGACATCTTACACCAGTGGTTCACATCCTACCCAAACAACAGATGGCAAACCATTATGATAAGCACACCTAGCTCTTATCCCATTTCAACATTGAATTGATTGATTTGCAATTATATAGAACACGAGGAGCCTCCAGGATACCAAGCCATCAGTGACCATCTCTTTTGTCCTTAATAGCCTCATAGCCATATATAGCATTTAAAGCCCTCTCTATCTAAAATGTGCATCAGGAAATGAGCTTATAAGGCACCAAGGTTATCTCACCCATCCAGGCCTAGATGTCTAAATTGGTGTACAGACTGTGTGCTACCTCATTCTTGCGGATCTGCATTTTGCTGAGCCTAACCAAACAGTGCTGCAGTTGTAAGTAAGGAAATGTTGGCAGGGATGAAAGGAGAACAGGGGCAGGGACAGGACACCCATCAAAGAACAGAAAGCAGCAATCACTGAGGGGCAAACACCGGCATCAAGAGTGTGTTATTGTTTGCCCTGTGTTGAATTGTCCACAAATCATCCAAGTCATACTTGAGGGTTAACCCATGAAATCAGTTTTTGCTAATCACGAGTGACAATCAACAGCAACTATGCAGAAACGATTATCAGTGATAAAAACACAACACAACATGTTTACCCCACGTTTAGACCTGATACAAAAAAAGTTTGAAATCAGCACCAGGAGGTTTCCAACTATGCATGTCTTTAGATTTCCAACACATTCCAACATTTTTGTGAATTCCCTTTTGGATATAAAAATGCGCACATGTAGATGATTTTGGCCTGTAAGAAATTGGGTTATTAATTGTGCAGGATGTGAGCCTGGGCAAGTAACAGGTCCACAATGATCTCCTTATTAAGAACCAAGTAACCAAGTGTGGAACTTGACTGTCTCAGGGTAGCAAAACAGAGCAGTCCAGAGCCCATTCAGGGGAGGTGCTGTGGGCTAGTAATCTCCATTTGCTGGCACAGAAAAACAACACTCAATACATTGATGTCCAGTCAGTGCCTCTTCTTTGAAAAAGGAAAAGTGCATTTATTAAACACACACTACTAAATATATACATCAGGCAGATGGAAATGCCTTTGGTGACATTCTGAAATCACATTTGACCCCTACTCGGTCATGACTCCCAAAATCACAGTACTCTCCCCCACTTATACTAGGTAGAACATCACAATATAAGGGGATCGCACTTTAAATAAGGGAGGCCACTTGGCTTTGTCAAACAGTCACCACATCAATATATAGGCAAGTTGCTTGGCTTTGTCAAGAGATTACCATATGAAAAGATCAACAATCACATGTTAAAAATACAATGTTGTCGTTGGAATCATTAACCATGTTTAAATGCAATTAATATTGTCAAAAAGGAATTGCAATGTTTATGAAAATAAATCCACTGTCAGCAATATACTGTCAATAAAGCATTGAAATTAACATAACGTGTTGGGTCTTACTTTTACACATTTAGGCCATGCAAAATGTTGCCACAGAACCAACCACTAGAAGTCCATGCACTCCCAGGGTCTAGAGCAAATATTCCAGCCTTCGAAATGTTTACGAGTGATGAAAATGTCTTTTGACGTAGAAATCGTAGGGTAATTATTAAAAGTTGATTTAGGAAGCTGCTACATTCCTGTGGGGCCCTAAACACATTTTTAGAACCATTGGCAGAGTCCCTGCCCCTCCTTGGGGCACCACAAGAAAGATATAAGGCCAAAATCAAGCCTTTACAGGATATTATGTGGCACTCCCTCTAAGGAGCAGTGAATATTTCAATAACAGGTTCTACTGCATCAGGGCTGAAGTAAGCAGATTTGCACTGCATTTTTTTTGTTTGTTTTTTTAAGAAGGCATTCCAGTCACGATGAACCCTGAGGCACAGTTTTGTTGGAGCAGCACAGGGAGTCCACTCCTGTACTGCGCTGCTCAGCCGGCTTCCCAGGTGCCTTCTGTCATTGATGTGGGAGCCAACATCAGCTTTTCCTCTGGGTCCAGCCTTCCTTTTTGCAGTCTGTGTTTCTCCTGGTTCCTGAGAATGAGTGCAAACACCCAGTCTTTTTCTTTCGGACTGGAGTATGTGGTCCCACATGTCATTCAAAATCGCCCAGAGGATAGGGTCCCGGGCCTAGTGAACATCTATGAAGGGACCCCCTCCCCCTGCCCACCACCTCTCTGGACAATGTAATAAAAGTAACTAGTGCAGTGTTGCCTCCCAGGGGTTTGACTCTCACCGGGGGAATTGAGGCATTGCGGTGGAGTCCCACATGCTCCTTTCTTGTTTATGGGCCAGTGGTCAACATTTGTGCAGGTGAATATCTCTGGCCATTTGGGCCAATTCCAGTGATCCTTTTGCTCCTAGTAGTCAGCTCTAGCTACCTGGGGCAGTTTCAACAGGCCTCCTGACTTTCAAGGGAGTGCACCCTGTGGGGAGTTGGTTTTACTGGCTTCCTGCACCAGCTTTCTCCTTGCCGGCTCTTGGAACTCCTCTTCTCCAGCTGGGACACAGAAGTCCAGGTCTTCACCCAATTGGTCCTCTGGGTGTGTAAGGTGGCCAGTGTCACTGCCCTGGAGATACCCACCTAGTCCTGGGGGTCAGCTGCAGACAGAGAAGCTAATTACAAGTTTGGCAGTCCACCGACCACCAGTCTCATGGTGGAGCGGCGGTCTTAAGGCTGCAATATGCTTGGTGGGACCACAACGGTCCAGCCAAGAATATTACGAGTTTCTTCTCCGCGACAGTTTTCATGGCGGTTGAACCGCCACGATAACCGTGGTGGAGAGGAAACAAGGGGGCCCTACAGGACCCCTGATACCTCTGGACCTGGGCATGCATGCAATGGAGACACATATTATGCCCCTCTGTGTTCATGCACCCCAGTACCTGCACAACATGGACTGCAGCAGTCCATGCCGTGCTGGTATTGATTTTGAATTTACCATTGCTCTGCCTATTTCATAGGCACCACCATGGGAACGCCAAAGAACTGTCCCCAGCCCAGGAGAAAACTCCTAATCTGGCGGGCAGGTCAACCACAGGTTTGGCAGTGCGGGAGTAGAGCGGTCCCGCCCCTGCACCGCCAAACTTAGAATCAGTCCCAGAGACATTAGTCCATCAGAGCATTGGAGGCTTGTCCTTCAAGCTGTCCATAGTGTTTCTGGCATAGCCATCCGTGTCCAGATTCTTGCTCTCCTTCATGTTTTGGGAATGACACATTATGCTCAGTGCAAGCCAGTTAGCAGGGGACACCCCATTGGCTAACTCTAAAACTGGTTCTGCTCAGTACCTGCCTTTCCAATGGGTTTCGCTTTGGTCTGTCTAGTGAAACAAAGGCAGGGACATGCTTCTTCTCAGGTTCCTTTGTGTATGCCGGAGGCAGGTTCCTCGGATGTGTAATAAGTACAGGATACAGCTCGTCTCCAGCCATCTTGTCAAAAAGAACCACTCCCCTCTACAAGGCCCCTTTTGTTGACTGTCTGGCTCCAATATATAATACTCAGTGGGAGAGACATCGCCAGTCCAGGCAGCGGGCCACTCACAGAAAAGCACCAGAAGCTTTAGGCAGGAAAATAACAATTTTGTAAAAGTGGGTTTTCCAAAATAATTATTTGAAATCCAACTTTACCATTATAGAGGATTGTAATGTACACATTATGATTAAACTGTATGGAAGAAATATTTCTCTAGCTACTATTAATCCGAATTTAGCATTTAATACATGTAGCAATGTGGCCCAATGATTCCCTATAGCAGCAACCAGCCTTGCTACAGTGAAAATCAATGTTGGGGCATTTGTCTCTGTAAGGACATGTTCAACATTGGTTCCTACGCGTCATACTTTTAAATATCATGCACGCTGCCTTTATGGACAATATTTATTAGGAAGGTTAGGACAGTCAAAATAGGTTATTATGTCAGGCCTATTTTTGTAGTTTAAAACTGCCACTAGCAGGTTTCCTTTGTGCAGCTCACTATGCACGACTGTAATCCTTTAGGTTCAGCCTGCACATGTGCACGCACACGTATGCACACTTTTTCACATGTAACCAGCCCAGTGGTGCTTCATAGTGGCTTTATCTTAAAAGGTGGGCACTGGCTGTAAACACACATAGTCAAATTACCATGAGAAAACTGTGAGTGAGACCCTGATGGTGATCAAAAACATTATGGGGCTCATTATGATGGCGGATTTTCCACATACTCCGGGCCGGCGGAAGCCATCCGCCGAGGAGGCCTGAAAGACCCACCGCCAAATTAGGATGGCTGGTGGGTCTCACAATCTGTCCGCCGCTTTTCCGCCGCGGTCGGAAGGCGACCACGGCGGAAAAGCACTAACATGGCTGGCGGTGTCTATCAGACACCGCCAGCCATATTAGGATGTAGGGAAAGTAATGCTTTTCCGCGGCGGCTTTGCCGCCGTGGAAAAGCATACGGACATTCACTTTGGGGGCCCGTTGCGGGCCCCCTGGGTGAAAGTTGCGTGGGGGGTGCACATGGGGGGTACCTATGGTACCCCCCTGCCTTTGCGTGCACGAAGCGGCAGGCACCGCGCGGTGCCTACCGCTTTGTGCATGCAAATGCACTGCTTTCGTTTTTTACATTGCGGCGGGTGCTGCTTGAAGCAGCACCCGCCGCAATGTAAAACATACAGGATGTGACCGCCAGGGTGGCGGTCACATCCTAATTGCCATGGAGGGACCGCCGCTGCCCATGCGGACGGTCCCTCCTACTCAGGGGTGGCGGACGGACGCAAGTCCGTCCGCCATCCTAATCGGCCCCTAAATCTTGAAAGAGTAAATGGACGGGACCCATGTGCAACAGTGCTATTGCAAATGTTTTTTTTAATATTTCCTTTTTTTCTCCGCCCGAAAATATTTATCCCTGTTGCAAAACCCTCACTCCTGCCCCTCCACTGTGCTCCCACCCCAATTTTTTTCACTCCTCACCCTGGAAATGGAAGAGGACGGGCCCTGGATAGGGGCACATTTCCAAACTTTCCACAGCGGGAAAATGTTAGATGTGAGATTGTGAATATACCACAAATTTGTATGTGTAATTGTGTTAACAAATTCACAGGGCATTCCCACCTTGTGGCATCCACTCTTCATCTACTCCTTGCCCCTGGGAATAACTTGACGTGGTCAAAATTGTTGTGTATGTAAATCGCTCTATAAGAGAAAAACTAAAAGTGGTTTTGTACTCAGAAGTAAGGCCATGTGCATATGTGTAAGCCAAACTCACACATGCATTTTCATTTGCCCATTATTTTGCCCATGTGAAAATGGAATTCGCAAACGTTTTAGGAGCACTCCTTGTACATTTCCAGTAGTATCCCAGCAAATGTTGTCATTTCCAAATGTTAGTACATCTGCATCCATACTTCTGGGCGCAGATTTTTGCATTTCTTTGAGTTCCGAGCCAATTACGTTTTCTGACTAGACGTTAATGAGACACCACACAGGGTGAGCACTAATTAATTATAATCCTTATTGTGGAACTGTGCAATTATGGTCTCGGTCTGACTCACGACACCATGAATTGTTTATGTGTGTCCTCTTGGACACAGCAGTTATCCACTTAGTTGTAATGTTGATTTGTTTATTGTTTATCAATATTAGTTGTTCTGAGATGATGATGCCTGAGGTGATGTCACGTCTTCCATTGAAACCGAAGATAACATGATCGATAATAGTTTGACGGTTGGCTATAAATTAAGGTGGCGCTAAAGGCTTTCGAGGGGCCTGGTTTTCCCTTTGGTAAAACAGAGGGAGGTGGGATGATCCGATGAGTGTGGGTATATTATGTGACAGCTTCTACTGTAACTAGCTACAGCTACTAGCTACAGCTTTTCAATTCTCTGAAAATCCATACAGGAAGTATAACGTGCAATAACGGATTAGATGTTAAAAGTGTTGCTTCCTCAGACAACTGTGCCTACTTTCTAAAATGCCACATGCCTTATTAATTGAGTGTTTTTTTAATTGTGTTAAAGAATTATGGAACACTTTCTGAAACCACTGTGAACTATCAGGCAGTTTGTTGTCTTCTAGCCTGAACAGAGAAGACCTAGCTAATATTAAAGAGTAAAAGAGCTATATAGTATAAACACATCTCTTTATTATTGCTGCTCCCAGCCACAAATTAACATTACAAAACACACTAGGTTTGATTCATAAAGATTTTTCTATGAGTAGATGTGACTAAGGAGTTTATTTAGAGTCTTTTGTACACAGGCTAAATATGGCAGATGGGTCATCCGCGACTTTCAAGTTTGGCAGACAGGGCACCCCATCAAAAACGTGGTGGGTGTCCTGGCAGCCGTATTACTTGTGTTTCTGGTCACCTTACATCTGATACATCATCTGACATACATTCCAAGAGTCCATATTCCATGCCTCATACTCTGCAGATCACTGCCTGAGGGGAACATGCTGGCCTCTAGCTGCAGCTTCAACAGGCTGGTCATGAAGGTATTAGTAACAAGGGTTATACAGCAGTGGCAGCAGAGGCAGGGCAATTCACGAAATGGCAGTGTTTAAGGGATGGTGCAATCAGTAATGGCGGTAGTTATGGTGAAGGTCCCAGCAGAGCCAAGGGGGGGGGGGTGGAGAAGGAGTTCCCACCAGTAACAGAACTGATGGCATTGGAGGTTCTCGGGGGCAACTAAGACCATGCAGGTGGCATCAATGGGCTGCGAGCTGTAGTAGAAACACGTGTTAAGAATTTCATTGATGATGTGCTTCTGTTACCTTGTGTAGGTGATGGGGTATGGCTGGTGAAAGGCTACTAGTAATCATCATTCTCCTCCTACATGGAATCACCTACAAGTTGAGATCCTGATTACTGAATTATTATATATTCATGGGCTGCAACATTTGTGACATAGTACTTTACTGGTGTACACACGTGGCCTAGTATGTTCATACATTCTGGGCGCATATCGACTCATGCACTAGAACGTTGTTTGACAATGTAGTCTGCAGTTCTTTCAAATAGTTTTTTCAAATTCGACCAATAATTTAACAGCAATCTGGGCAGCATTTTCACCTCACACTCTCATGTACTTTCAACAACGTTCCTGGCACTATTGAATGCTCCAACCCAAAGCTGATCCTATGTAAATCAACAACATCTCACACTACATCTGTCAAGGCTGAATGGATCGAGGGAAGGTCTTTTTTTACTAGCATAGCTTCTGTCTTTGGATCTCTGTCCCTCTGGTCTTTATTATCATATAATAACTAGATCTTTTTGGAAGCAAATGAAAACCCACCACTCTATTACAGCTTTTGGTTCCTGAATGAATTTTAACCATAAGCTGTCTTTTCCCATCTTTCTCCCCTGATGCACTATGAGCTTTGTGGCATCCTTGTATATCTTCTGGCCCTGAGCAGAATTCCCCAGTGACTCTCACCAGATTTGACCCCATCTCCCTGGATGACTCCCTCACTGCTATCTGTGACCTCAAGTCCTGTTTGCCAGTGGACCCTTGCCCCACTAATATGTTGGCACTTGGGGCAAGTGTCATTAATCCCCTAACTAACAAACACTTGAATGATTCACTGACATCAGCAATTGTGCCATGAGTCTGGAAGAAAGCCAAAATGTTGCCCTTGCTGAAAAGGCCAGAAGCTGACCCAGGAGAACTTGCTAACTACAGACCTATCTCTTTGAGTCCAGCCTTCTGTAAAGTACTGGAAAAACATGTTAACTTGCAACTCTCTCAGTACCTAGAAAGCAATAACTTCCTTCATCTCAGCTAGACAGGCTTCCGCCCCTATTTCAACACAGAGACATTGCTAGTGGAAGTGGCTGATTACACCAGGAGTACATTAGATGCCGTTGGGAAGACACTACTTATAATGTTAGATATTTCTGCTGCCTTTGACACAGTACCCTATGCCACTCTCCTAGCCCATCTCCAGTCTATCAGAATTTGTGGTAAAGCTTTTGACTGGCTCACCTCATTTCTTGAGGATCGAGGTCAAGTCGTCTGGATCTCTCCTTTCTCGTTGGGTCACATGAACTGTGAGTGGCAGTACCTCCGGAATCAGCTATGAGCCCCACTTAATTTAATATCTTCCTTGCTCCTCTTGCCTACTCGCTGAGGCCCAAGGAGCAAAAACAATCTCTTATGCTGATGACACCCAGTTTTTGTTCTCCTGGAAGCAGGAGGGAGTTTTTCCTGGCGAAAAGACCAGAACCTGCCTGACAGCTGTCTTTCAGTGGCCCTCAAACCATCAGCTTAAATGCAATGTAGGAAAACAGAGCTTCTGTTTTTCTGAGTAAAGGCCCCAGACACTTGGCAGACTTTTGGCCAGCAGATGCTCTACCCCCAAAGCACCATGCTAAATCTGTGTAGAATTTAGGTATCAAACTTGATGACCATCTCTCCTCGGTACTTCAAATCAATGATGTAGTAGGTACTTGTTTCGGTCTCCTGCGCGTTCAAAGAACATTTTTGCATTTCCTATCCTTTACTAGCAAGAAACAACCAAGCGCTTATCTCTTTAAGGCATGATTAGAGCAGTTCCTTGTATTTGGGCCTTCTGGATTAGCTCATCAACAAACCAGAGGTGGTCCAGAATGCAGCTGCTCGCACTCTAGGGTTTGCCTTTGAGATCCTCTGTATCCGCTCACTGGAGGGATCTGCACTGGCTTCCCATAAAAGAGACTTCTAGTTAATACTCTTGTTCTGGTTCACAGGGCCCTTATCAGACTGGAACCAGATATCTCAGGGCAAAGATTAGTTTATATGTTCCCTCTAGATGCCTTCGTTCTGCCATGCTTTTCTGGCCAAAATTCCTAGGATTTGTCGCTGTAGGACCAGAGGCAGATTATTCTCCTTTCTAGGGCCATCCACCTGGAATAAACTGCCTTCTGAACTTCAGATTATCTGTGATACCTCATTTTTCAGAAAGATCCTTAGGACCTGGCTTTGTTCTAAACAAGCGTAAATCGCCTCAGTCCCTGGTACAGTGCAAGGACACTATACGGAGTAACATTGAGCTTTATAAGTGCACTTTCATTCCCTCATCCTTTGGATGTAAGCACATATCATAAAAACCTAAAATAAAACACTCCACTGTTCCTCACCAAGCTAGTGATCATATTTTATTTCATTATCCACTAAATGATACATAAATGGAATTACATTCAAAGTACCATAGTTTCAACCTGATAGTCCTGGTTCGAGGTCTGTTTAGCACTTACTGAGGTCAATGCTCTATCCTGCTTCTGCCTTCCCAAGAAGCACTTCCTCTGTGCTCAAGTTGACTACTGTGCTCACGTCTCATCCCAAAAGAGTGCCGGAGCAGGTCCACCCCCAGCAGCCACTTTCCCACAGAAGACTATTGCCATCAGGTTTCTCACCTTCCACTTGAGGTGTTTGAATCTTTTATTATAAAAGTATGACAGGGCTACTGGTTTGATTGTGTACCTTGTTTATGTTTTATAATACTTAAAATATTCTGGCACAGACAATTGGGATACTTTTAGTCATCAGGTGCCCAACAGTATTGAGTCCTATTCCAAAAATCCGATCTCCCTCTGTCTACTAGATGCCATGTGTTAGACATGGAATCCTTGGTGTGGTTTCACCTGATTTTTTGTCTCTACCTCCTGCATTTTGTGACTGTGTGCTCGATTTCGTTTTTGCTGGCTTAGATGCTTTGGGTACTTTGACCCTGGTGATCGTTGTAATTTTGATTGGTTATCCATGATTGGCATATTTGATTTACTGGTAAGTTCCTTGTAAGCTGCACTAAGTGTGCCAGGCCCTCCCAATCAAATGATACTAGTGGGCCTGAAGCACTGGTGGATCCACCCACAGGAGTAGCCCTGCAAATTTGCCTCAGACCTGCCACTACAGTGTCTGCACGTGCAGAGTTCTACTGCCTTGTCGACCTGGCAGGAGCACTCACTTGCCAGGCCCTCACCTTCCATTTTCTTACATATAAAGCATCCCTCAGGTAGACCCAAAGTAGCCCCATGAGGAGGGTGCATTGAATGTGAAAATTAGGATGCGTGCTGCTGTGTTTTACATGTCCTGATAGTGAAATACTGTGCATTTCGTTTTTCACTATTGAAAGATTGTCTGTCCCATAGGTTAACATGGGAGCTGCCTTGTAACATTGTACAAGTGTAACTTTCCATTGGGACAAGATGGAGAATTCATAATTTAATGACACACCTTTTAGTGAAGGTGGTTTTACATTGTGTGTTTGAAAATGCCACTTTTAGAAAGTGGGCATTTTCTTGTTTAACCATCCTGTGTGCCTCAGCCTGTTTTTGTATTCACTGTCTGGTTTTGGAGTGACAGGAGCTGGGGATATGCAATCATTCTAGACAGTCACAAGGGGGATGATGAGTGTCCTGCCTTTCCTGGGTGACTCTTAGCCATGCTGAATGGAGCTTTCTGCATTTAGAGTGGTGGGGAGAGTTTTCACTAGCACCTGAATAGGCTGTGTCTGCTCTGAACAATGCTGTATCCATCTCCTGTAGTGAAGCTGGGCCAGAGAGGACAGAACTGTTTTTTTGCTGAACATGGAGACTCTTACAACCAAGACTACAAAGTGAAAATGGGGTATAAATATTAGACCTAAAACTCCAGAACTTTAGATTACTTCTGTAACCAAGAGGAACCTCCGCCACAGAAGAAGAGCTGAAGAGCTGTTAGGAGGAGTTGCTGCTTCTGCCAAGGACAGAAAGAAGGTCTTCTTATTCTTCTAACCTGCAGTGTTGCCAGCGCTCCCTGTCTTCCCAGGATTGCGGCCGGGCTTGGCTCCACCATCTCCCACTCAGCAACCGACCGGCCGGGCTTGGCTCCGCCGGCCGGTCCACAACCCCCAGCAGCCTTTGGGGCCTGTGACGTCGACGCCTGCAACGAGCGCGCCAGGAGGCGCTTAAAGCCGCGGCAGGGGCTGAGTCCCCTGTCTTCTTATTCTTCTAACCTGTAGTGTTGCCAGCGCTCCCTGTCTTCCCAGGATTGCGGCCGGGCTTGGCTCCGCCATCTCCCACTCAGCAACCGACCGGCCGGGCTTGGCTCCGCCGGCCGGTCCACAACCCCCAGCAGCCTTTGGGGCCTGTGACGTCGACGCCTGCAACGAGCGCGCCAGGAGGCGCTTAAAGCCGCGGCAGGGGCTGAGTCCCCTGTCTTCTTATTCTTCTAACCTGCAGTGTTGCCGGCGCTCCCTGTCTTCCCAGGATTGCGGCCGGGCTTGGCTCCGCCATCTCCCACTCAGCAACCGACCGGCCGGGCTTGGCTCCGCCGGCCGGTCCACAACCCCCAGCAGCCTTTGGGGCCTGTGATGTCGACGCCTGCAACGAGCGCGCCAGGAGGCGCTTAAAGCCGCGGCAGGGGCTGAGTCCCCTGCCTTCTTATTCTTCTAACCTGCAGTGTTGCCAGCGCTCCCTGTCTTCCCAGGATTGCGGCCGGGCTTGGCTCCGCCATCTCCCACTCAGCAACCGACCGGCCGGGCTTGGCTCCGCCGGCCGGTCCACAACCCCCAGCAGCCTTTGGGGCCTGTGACGTCGACGCCTGCAACGAGCGCGCCAGGAGGCGCTTAAAGCCGCGGCAGAGCCTTCGTCCCGCGAGGACGCGCGCGGGACGCGCCGGACGAAGCCCGGACTAAGGGCGGACTGTCTAAGACAGTCCGAGACTGTCTGAGTCTGGGCTGGGCCAGTTACTCCGCCCGAATATACGAACTCAGCAGGTGAGCCATTGTTATAGCTGTGGGTTATTTAGTATTTCTGATCTCTCCCTGGAGTGGTTGCGCTGTCTTGTCTCACTGAAATATTGTTGTTCTACAAAATCCTTTCGAAAGGGCTCTGTTCATTGCTTAACGGTGAGTTATGTCCGGCAAAAAGCCATCCCCTGCTAAAAATACTATGGACAACTTTCTTTATCAGGTAGTTGCAAAAATTAACAGCGACAGGAGATCTTCACTTGGGCTGTGTTCACCATCTAATCCATGTACACCAACTTCGCCGGTATCAGTCCTGGTTGAATCCCTTGAGCAACATAGCTCTTGCCGTGCTCCAGCTGTTGTGTCTGACCACGCCGATAACACTATAATGAATCGGTCAGTTTATGTTGAGTCAGACAGCGAAAGAGAGGAGGAGGCTGACCAACACTTACCCGAGGATAAAGCCCCCACTCCGGTGCCTGCACCACGTTCTACTAGAGGTGCCAGAAAGACACAGCCAAAACGAGGTGGGCTAAGATCAGGTCGTAAAAAGACTACATCCCCTCCAAGTAAAACTGCCGTGGGGGAAGATGGCACATTAGATGACGCTTCTATGTCTTTTTTCAGTGGACAATTTAAGAACTTGTTGGACATGATAGACATTAAGATAAAGGGAATTGTTAATCCGCTGCTAGGCAGAATAGAAAAGCTCACTAAAGAGGTCAATCGTCTAGGGGATCTATTGAACCATACCTTAGTTGAAGTAGGCAAATTACCTGATGCAGTCTCCAGCAGGGTTGAGTCTAATAAGGCCTCTGCAACTCTGGTGGGTGGTCGGGCTCTCCCTCTAATTGATCATCTGGTGGCTCCCCTGGCATCCACATTGGATAGTGTGCAGGTCAAAGATGTCCATCCAGCTGTATCCTCTGCTCCAGAACCTGTAAATGGCTCGGTGGAGCTGATAGTTGAGGCTTCCCCTTTGGTTTTGGTCTTAGCTAACGTTCCTCTCTTGTCGCCTGGGCAGGAAGAATCTACCTCATCCCTATTGTCTAAAGCCCTGTATTGGTTAACAAACAATATGATAATAACTGCTAGGGGTAAGCATCAATTGGCCGAAGAACTAGTAAAAGCCAGGAGGGTGAAGTGGATAGGAAACAGTGTTAAGAAGTTCCAGGGTGACTGTGTTGTTTTACATTTTTCCGATCCAGAGGTTCTGGCCAATATTTTGCCCAACCTTCTACCCCCACAGCGAAGATCTACCGAAATCATTCCACTCACTTTAGATTTCTTTTACCATCGTAGTGGGAGGGTTTCTAATAAAATAATGTTAAAGACAAAGTGGAATGTTGTTCCAACGAAAGGGCGGATGGAAGTAAAGCCGACAGAGTGGGGTTTAAATTTGGAAAATAGATTTTCAGCCTTCTCTAACTTAAATGACTGCGACTGACTCTCCAGGGGAAAAAGCGTAGCACCCCTAGTTAGTGGGGATCAAATTTTAGTTAGCTTGCCTGCCCAGAATGTCAATTGTCTTAACAATGGATCGATGAACAACTTGGTTGTCTTAGCAGAAGGTGAGACTTGTGCAATGAAATCTCTACCTGGTGCTTCAGAGGGACGTGTGTCTGGGGTTGCTAACCTAATCTCCTGGAACTTAGCTGGATTGACCTCCAAACTCGATTGTGGGGACTGGCTTGGTTTTGTCACTCAATTTGATATTTGTATATTCCAGGAGACCTGGGCATGTGAACCTGTCTTTATACTAGGTTATTTGAATTTTTCTGTGCCAGCTGTAAAGGGTCCGAAAGGTAGACCTATGGGGGGGCTTACCATCTGGATTCGACAGTCGCTAAACCTCTCAGTTAAAAGCATAGCTATTAGTCATAATGATATACAGCTGATTAGGATAACTGCTGACACTCTTGGGTCACTTGATATCTATAATATATACGTTAGGAGTGTCAAAGGTGGTCGATCTGAAACATTACTAGCCTTGGTCAACTTTCTTGATGATCACTCCCACGAAAACAACATTGTTATAGCAGGTGATCTTAACAGGATGTTTGAGCCTTTGGTTGTGGGAGATGCCTCTACTGGAGCCGAAGAGGACTCTCTCTGGGGTATCCCTGAGTTACAACTGAAACCAGTTTCGCGATGGACTGAGGACATAATAGCCATTAATGCAATGTGTCTTGAGAAAGGCTTGAGAGCCATGAATGGGAGAACAGAGAGGGATAAAAAAGGCTCGGTAACTTTCGATAATGGGAGGCACAAAAGTAGAATTGACTATGTGATCTGCAGTTTGCCTTTGTGGCCAACCCTTTGTGACATGGAGGTCACCGTAAGACCAGAGAGTGACCACAACCCCTTATGTGTGACTCATAAATGGTGGTCTGCGGAGACAAACTCCACTTGTACGAATGATCTAGTTCCACCGCTCATCATCCCTGAGAATAATATGCGCAGGCTAAGATGGGATTTTGTAGTTAATAATCAGCAGGCTATAGATACTATCAACAGTAATACTGACCAAGCCATTTTGGCCATGGAATCGACTAGTGCCTCTCCTTCTGGCCTGGGGGACGTGGTTAAAATTCACGATACCCTCTTTGCCAAGATAAAGGTGCACTTTTTAAAACCTGATAAGCGAAAGGGGGCTACTGCCCGTAAAGACGCATGATGGTATAACTCTGATTGTAGGAAGGCAAGACTCGCCCTTGGCCATGCAATCAAGAGGAGAGACTGTGTATCTGTTTGTCTCGCCAGAAAAGAATACAAAGTATGTATTGCAAAAGCCAAGAGGGAGTGGGACGAGCAACACTGGTGCAAATTGAAAAAGGCCAGCGATAGGAAGGACTCCAGAGTATTCTGGAACATTGTAAAATGGGATTCTGAGAGAGCTGAAGAGTCTCCAAGTAACAATGTCTCACAGGAGGCATGGGTAAATTTCTTTAGCTCGCAATATACTCTCAGCACCCTGGTCACAGATGATGACAGTCTCACCATGAAGTTTACCGAAGACTGCCTTTTTACTCATAAAGAGATTATGTCTGCTATCTGCGCAGTCAAATGTGGGAGAGCTCCTGGTTTAGATGGAGTGCCCGCTGACATTTTTCTAAATGATAGGGAACGCTGGTGCAAATATATTTATTTGCTTATCAGTTCTATTGCTCAGGGAGCTGATGTCCCTGATTCATGGAGGGGTGCAGTGATTATCCCCGTGTATAAAAAGGGGGACCGTGCTCAGCCCTGTAACTACAGGCCTATCAGCCTTATTGACACTGTGCAAAAAATTGTGGGTCGTGTGGTGGTCAATAGGCTCCTCGATTGGGCTGAGGATTTTAACATCCTATCTCCGTTTCAAGCAGGTTTTAGAAGGGCAACTAGCACGATTGACCAAGTGTTCCGCTTCCAATTGCTACAGTGGAAGACCGTGGTTCTGGGAGGGTGCAGCCTGTATGCGGCTTTTGTCGATCTGCGGGCTGCATTCGACCTGGTCCCGCGGGCCAAACTGTGGCAAGTCTTGCATAGTCTGGGGGTCCCAGATGAATTACTAACTATGATATTGCGCCTCCATGAGTCTAACTTTGCAAAAATCCAGTGGGGCGGCCACGGGATGGTCACAGCTGATTTCCGTGTTGAACGAGGAGTCAGACAAGGGTGCTCAATGGCTCCTACCTTGTTTACATTGTTTATAAATGGTGTAGTTTCTCGATTGGTATCTGCGACAGTTGATGCTCCTTCCCTTTCAGGCCTAAAAATCCCCATACTAATGTTTGCGGATGACACGCTAATTTTATCAAAAACCCTTAGTGGCCTACAGCGTGCTCTGTTGATTTTTGAGAATTTTTGTGGGGAACACGGACTTGAGGTGAATACCACTAAAACTAAACTTATGATTTTCAAGCCGCATCGCAGCTTCAAGTCCAAAATTATGATGAGCGGCCGGCCTTTAGAGTTAGTCAACTCATTTACATATCTGGGTATCCAAATTGCTGATAACAACAGGTGGAGTCAGCACTTAAATATTGCTATATTGCGGCATAAGCAATTAGCGGGCGCTATTAACTCTGAACACAGGAAGTCCTTAACTAAACCTGTTAAACCAGCCCTATTGGTCTATGAAGCAAAGGCTATTGGGTCTGCACTCTATGGCGCAGAAATGACTCTTACTGGTACACCTAAAAGCACTCCGTTGCTACCTCTCCGATACGATCTCGGAAGGAAACAAATCAAGGATCTGGCCAGATTACGCCCGATTTTGTATTGGCGTAGACTCTGGACTACTCCCGAGCTCTCACATTATGCCGCAGGTTTTGTGGATGTCATCAAGGCTGATGGCTTTCACAAAATAAGCTGGCTTAATTCTTTGAAAGCTACATTGATTGAGTTAGGGTTGAGTTCTCTATGGCTAGACCCTGCTGGGGCATCATTTCCCTCTAAGCTTGTCTTAAAAAATATCTTTTGGGAAAATGTTGCTACCAAAATCTTAAGCATTTCCAGCACTGGGTCCATCTCTATGTACTTCCTTGAGGCTAAAATGTATCCAGCCTTGGAATCATATTGGGACATTATCTCAAAGCCAGGTGACAGGAAGCTCCTATTTCAACTGAGAGCTGGTGCTCTTCCTATAAGATCATTGACTTCTAAATGGGGTTCAGGTGGCAGTAACATTTGCCCAGCTTGTGGGATAGGGAAAGAGTCATTGGGCCACTTTTTGTTTTCCTGTAGGTTCTACGCCGCACCAAGACGCGTCTGGTTAGCACCTATGTGCAGGTACCTTGGGACAACATGTAGTTCTGTAGCTATGCGAATCATATGGTCTAGGCTATCAATTAAGGACTGGATTTCCAAATTGAATGACACTTGCCCCCCCCCTGAATCTGATCCAATCAAGGGTGATTTTAACCTGGATCAGTGGCTGACTTCCTCCCTTGACACTATTCTTCCTATAAAGAAGGTGCCAAGGAGAGAGAAAAGAGTCGGCTCTGCCCCATAGTACACTTCCGAGCTACGCATCCTTAAAAAGAGATGTAAGAAGTTGGAGAGGATCTGGAGAAAGGATTGGGAAGTGGCTAGTCGGGAGGATTACCGCTCTGCAATGAGGGGCTATAAAACTGCTCTTCGTTGTGCGAAAACCCACTTTTTTGAAGAGCGTATAAGATCGGCCTCTAATTCCTCTAGGGAAACTTTCAGAGTGGTAAAGGAGCTTCTTAAAGTTCCCGAACCCCTGATAATCCATGATAATCCTGGGGAGAAGTGTAAAGAACTAGCAGACTATTTTCATATGAAAATAGAGAAGATTTTAAATACCTTGCCTCCTCCTTTGCTCTCCTACTCGGAACCCATCAAGGACACAGTAAACCAGCAAAATGGAATATCCATCCACTTAGATACTTTTGGCCCAGTATCATTGGCTGAAGTCCTTGAAGTACTAGGTGGCATGAAAAGTTGCTCCCCCAAGGATCCGGTCCCTATGAAATTTCTGAAACAGGCAGCCACCGCTATTGCGGCCCCGATCACCGATTTGATGAATACATCCTTTGCCCAGGGCGTGGTACCACCGAGCTGGAAATCAGCAGTGGTAAAGGCGCTTTTAAAGAAGCCAAGCCTGGATCCTTCGGACCTGGCTAATTTTAGACCTATTTCCTTATTGCCGGGTCTTGGTAAAATTGCCGAAAGGCTGGTGAATCGGCAGCTGTCTGGTTTTTTGGAAGAGAATTGCCTGTTGCGAGACTCACAAACTGGATTTCGGCCAGGTCAGGGCACTGACACCGCTCTTCTGGCAGTCGTGGAGGAAGCCAGAAGCATTTTGGATTCAGGAGGGTCAGTGGCAGTGATCCTCCTGGACCTTAGTGTGGCTTTCGACACCGTGAACCATCAGGTGTTGATTCAGCGGCTGTCCGAGGTTGGAGTGTCTGGGGCCGCTTTGAGGTGGCTTAGGTCCTTTCTCAGTGGCCGGACATACCAGGTCTGAGAAGGCAATGATCGGTCAATATCTATCCCCCTCCAGTGTGGTGTGCCACAGGGCTCTTCCCTCAGCCCGACATTGTTTAATGTGTATATGGCCCCCCTGGAGGATGTGGTGGCCCCATTTGACATTAAAATCGTCAGTTATGCGGATGATACGCAGTTGGTGGTCGCCCTATCCCAACTGATGGAGAACCCCGATCTATTGCACTCCTGTCTGTCCGTTGTCCACACCTGGATGTGTGAGTCCGCCCTTAAGCTCAACGGCTCAAAAACAGAAATTATGCTGTTAGGGAATAAGACCCCCTCTCTTCCATTGACCAGCTGGCCCTGCTGTATGGGTGACCTCCCGAGCCCTAAAAAGGAGACTAAGAGCCTAGGGATTTGGCTGGAGCAGGACCTGTCATTTAGGACACAGGCAAAGAAAACGGCAGGTGTCTGCTTTGGTCTACTCCGGTCAGCTCGCAAAGTCTTGCCTCTCCTTCCTTTGACATCTAGGAAGCTGCTCATTCAGGGGCTTATTACATCAAGACTCGACTATTGCAATGCAATCCTTTTGGGAGCCCCGGAAGCTACGTTTAACATGCTCCAGCAGGTCCAAAATGCCGCCGCCAGGCTACTCACCGGCCTGTCTAGGATACAGTCAGCCAAACCTGCCTTAAAGGCGCTGCACTGGCTCCCGGTGCGGGAAAGGGTGAAATTCAAGGCCCTCTGTACAGCCCATAAAATTGTTCAGGGTAAGGGCCCTCCTTTACTGAGGAGCTTAGTGGCGCCCTATAAAGCGAACAGAGCGCTACGCTCGGATCGGAAATTTCTCCTCCATACTCCTAGAGTAAAAAGAGCTCGTACTGGGGGGAGGAGATTCTCGGTCAACACAGCGATGCTGTGGAACGCGCTCCCTCTGAAGCTACGCTCTGAGACCTGCACTCTGCGGTTCCGCAAAAGCCTCAAAACTTTCCTGTTTCCTGCTTAATCGCATTTGAACTGGCCAGGGGTTAATTGGTGGGGTCTGGACAAGCGCTGGGATGCCCGAGGGTAACTACGCGCTATATAAAATTTTAAATAAATAAATAAATAAGTCCAGTTTCTTGGATTTTGATAGCTACAGCGAAATATCTTGGCTGGGCGTGGCGATCAGACAGAGACTGCTAGTTAAATAACTATTCTCTGTCTAAAAAACTGTTCCCCAAGATTTTGATATTACTGCTTTTTTAACTATTAACGATCTTGTATTAAGACAGAGACTGCTAGTTAGTTAACTATTCTCTGTCTGAAATAATTGACTTTTTGTATTTGTATTACTGTTTTTAGATACCGGCGTTCTATATCTGGTATTCTAAAATCTTTTTAATTGAATGTATTTTTATGTTCAACCTATAGTGCTGTGTCATTGTGTTTGACAGAAAAATGTAATTCCTTTTTAAAAATTTTGTGTGTACCATGCTTTTATGAGTATCAACTCGAATAAAGCACTTTTTGACTTGACTTGACTTGGCTTCTGCCAAGGAGAGGACAAAGCCTGGAACTTTGCTGTGAACCTGCTTGTGAAGAATCTCCAAGGGTTTGTGTGTGCTTGCCTCCTGTTCTGAAGTCTCAGGAACACAAAGACTTTTCCACAAGCTTCCTTAAACTCTACAGCTGGGAGTTCTGACCTCCCAGGAGGTGCCTGTTCCAGTTCTGGGCCTCTGCAGGTTGCTCCCGTTGCTGGGAGCTGACAAAGATTGAAGAAACCAAGAAAACCGATGCATCGCCATTCTAGCACCTGTTTTTCTGACGCATCACCGCCACGTGGGAAGAATTTTCACGCACCTCCATCGTGCGGCCAAAGTATTGATGCAGCGCCTTCCAGCGGCTGAAAAATCTGCCGCACACTGAGTCCAGTGCACCAACCTCCGAAATCCGAGATCAGCGCACTGACTCCGACACAAGCCCTGCTGTGTGGCTCAAAGAATCAAAGAATCAACGCATCGTGCGACCACATTTGGAGAAATTGATGCAGCACCTGTTTGCCGCAGCCACATCGACCTCCAGTGCATCCCAGATTTTCATGCATCACACCTGTGTTGCAAGGTTTCCGATGCATCACCCCCAGACTAGAACCATCTTGGAATCGATGCATCACTTCCCACTACAGTCAGGACTCGACACATCACTTCTCCTGCTTGCAGCAGAACTGTTGCGTCTCCTCCCCAAGGACTCAGGAACTGACGCATTCCTGTGTTTTCCGATGTTTCCCTTCTCTGCAGCGGTTTGGACTTGTGAATTTTGATGAATCTGAAGGTATATTGTGTAAAATCACGCATCCATAGCTTTCTATTGACAGAATTGCTTGAAACCTTTTAAAGTCCTATTTTGAATTGTGTATGTTGGATTTTTGTTGTTTTGGTCTTGTTTGGTTTAGTTAAAGATATTTTATTTTTCTAAACTGGTGTGGTGTACATTTGTAGTGTTTTCACTGTGTTACTGTGTGTCTGGGTGCAAATACTTTATACCTTGCCTTTGGGATAACCCTGTCTGCTTGTGCCAAGCTACCAAGTGGGTGAGCACGGGTTATCTAAAGTGTATAACTCCCTTATCCAGGCTAGAAGCAAGGGTCCCTAATTGGACAAGGTGCATACCTCTTCCAGCTAGAGATCCCCATTTCTAACACCATGGTGTTGTTTCCAGGTGGTCTGTTCACCTGCATGTCAAGTGTAGAACGAGCATGGCTTCCAATTCATTTACTTGAGTTTTCCTCCTTTTTTAAATTGTTCATACTTGATACTACTGTGTGATTGTATGGACTGGATAGAGTTGCGCTGTCCAGGACCGGAAATAGGCCCAAAGGCTCAATAAAGTGCGCCTAATCATATAGCTCTTCTGTGTTAATGTGGTTCATGTTTTTATTAACCTGCGCAGTTCTCGCATATGCAAGAGTACTGGGAGCACTAAATCCTCATCCGGTATTACCAATATCACAGGACTCATTTCAATCCTTTAGCAATATGTCAAAACAAAGCGTTCCCTTTTCTGTGAGTGAGTGGCCACAGCTGCTGATGATTCCCACCAGTCAATAGTTTTTCCCTGCCCTTCACTGATACGGGATTGCACTGAGTAGCTGTACCTTGTCAGTAGACTTTTGTGTCTTGACATTTTCCCATTACCGCCTGAGTTGGCGACCTAGATCGTGGGATATTTTTCTTCAGGCCATCCACCATATTTCATTTTGATGTTTCCTCGCCCATCATCCTTATTTATGCTATTTTCATTGCATCGTAACACCAAAGCATTCCACTTTTGAATATCTAAATATTGCTCTATTGGATACTAATATATTGTAATTGCTAAGAATGTTTGGATCTGTTTGGTCATCTTTCAAGTTCCTTTTTTTAGTTTTTTTGTGGGTTTACCAGTTCTAACTTGGACATTTGTTTGTTTGTTCTCTAAGCTTGTGATTGTTCCCCTTCCACCCTCGAGTGAACCACTGTCAATTGATGCATTCAGGTGTAAGACAGCAGTATTAGAAGAGTAAATCAAAACATAATGGGGCATATTACCAACAAGTAACGATAATTATCGCTAAATAGGCTTAGCGACAATTTTTTTATCGCTGCCTATCGCTGGATATGTTAACGGAGAAAACATGCTATTAGTAACGTTTTTCTCCATTGTGCTAAAATATCCAGCGATAGCAGTGAAATGTGTGAATATCGCTGAGAATACAGCGATATTCACGCATTAGCGACGAAATGCTCTTAGCCATGTTATCCACCTCCCATTGGATAACATGGCTAAGAACTGGTCTAAGCAGGCGTTAGTTTTTGGCGATAGCGGGAATATTTCCATCACTACGCCTGCCTTGCTAATAGGCGATAGCGACGTTAGCGACTGCTTTCAGTCGCTTACATGTTGGGTACGCCCACTTTGCATGTCATTAGCGATAAATATCGCTGACATGCAAAGCGGGCCCCAAACCGCTCGCTCTCGCCAAAAAGCTGTCGCTAACATCAGTTAGCGTCAGCTTGCTAATAGAGCGATAGAAACCGGCGATAATTGACTATTGCCACCCTTGGTAATATGCCCCAATAATCCTTGAGAATCAAGCCTAAAATATTTTTCGTTAAACCTACCACTGCACGAGAAAAGCAAGGTGGACGTCAGGTGTTTTTCTGCCTTTTCCAGATGTCTCTTTAAGATACATGCTTCATATGCTGTTAAAGGACCCTGTACTGATATCCTTACACCATGAAGGGCTCCTACTTTCAGTGTTAGCAGGCTGGCTTTGATGCAGAAAGTGACTGCCGTCTTCATTTCAGTTGTAGTTCGCTTTGTAGTTGATTCTCAGTCCCCTCGTAAGTTTATTCATAAAGAGAGGCCTTTTGGAAACATAATCGTCTCCTCTGCATGATGAAACGGGGGCAATCAACTGCTGTCACAGGCAAAGAAATACATTAAAAAGGAATTGCTCTTTTTGCCCTGCCCTAAGGTGTGTACATGCAATGCGTCCTTATGGGAAGTGTTTTTATCTCATGGATAATACAAATTCTCTGCATACGGTGTTGGTACAAATATGATGGTGCACTTATACATGAAGTCAAGCAAAGGTGAGTGAGATGTAATGGCATATAGGAATGTGCCTACCATATTCTATGAGGCTTCTTCCGGATTTAGGTTGATATAATCTTGAGCACTGTGTTACCCAAGCCCCATTAAAGATGGCAGGTGGCACAGTCTCCAGCTCTTCAACTTGATACATATAGCTGTCCTTTGCTACTTACATTTTTTCGATAATGGTTTGGGTTGTCCACCCACCGCCCTCACTTCACCTCATTTTGAAAAGGGCATTTCATGAATAACTGCTACAGAAGACTTGACAGAGGGAGATCTTGCGATAGCTGATTTAATAAACAGTAGCTTACTTGCAACACCATCCTTTGTGATGAGGAACCTTCAGATTCTCATCAGCAACAGCGGAAACATTATATGTATGCCCACAGCACGCACCCCTCCACCAAAAACACAGTATGGGGCATATCAGCAAGGCCATGCGATAATTATCGCTCAGCGCTCTTAGTGCGAGGATTATTATCGCCGGCCAACTCTGAATTTTATCGCGGAGATAGCGTGCTATCTGCAACGCTTATCTCCAAAGCGATACAATTCAGAGCGCAAGCTGGCAATTGTGCGATTATCGCTGGAAATACAGCGATAATCGCACATTGTTTGGCGAAAGCTTGCTGATAGGGCAAGGCATACTTTGCCATGATATCCACCTTACATAGGAAATCATTTCTAAGTCAGTTTTGAAGCAGGCGTAAAGAAAGTAGCGATGACAGAGGTTATTGCTACTTTGCTTGTCGCTCTGCAGGATAGCGTGCCCGTTGATAATTGGAGAAATGTTGCTTAGCGACATTTCTCCAGTTATGTCAGAGCAGGAACACCCACTTTGCATCTGAGATGCAAAGATGGGCGTTGGGGGAAAGGGCGATAGTGCAAGGATTCACCCGATAGCGCGACCTTGCTGATTAGGCGAAAAAATTATTGCCGCTTTCCGTCCAAAAACGGACGCTAAAGCGGCGATAATTTTAGCTCCGGGGCTTGATGATATGCACCAGTATTTTCTGCTCCTTAGTCAGATACATTTTAAAAAGCATGGATAAAGTAGGCAAAGGCCCAGGGCCCACTTTCCAAAGACTCTCCTGGGTAAGTGAACTCTCTTTTTCTTCTATGTCTATTTGTATATCTCAACATCTCTCCATTTTTGTGCCTACCCCTTTCTTTGCCCTGTGTCATCTTAAGGAGTATTTGGGCACCAGAAGGAAATATTTGAACGGTTTTTGTGAGGCTCAATTCCTGAACATTTGTTGGCCACCATGCAGGCTTGAATTAGCAGGAAATTGGTAATAAACTGGAAGTTGTTCCAAATAGGGGCCTCCAAAATATGTCTGGCCTAGGGCCCCAAAAATTTGTAGGATGACACTGTCATTGATGCAACGAAACACTTTTCTGCCCCCTGCTGGTGGTGTCTTAGGGCAGCTGACTACCTTACTTTTCCTCATGTACGTGTGCCGGCTCTGTGATGTCACAGAACTCCTTGGTAGCTTTATGTAACATATAACTAGCCCTGGGAGAAATGTTTATTACGCTGAGTAATCAGAGTAATTTCAGTATTTACACATTACTCTTGTGATGCAAAATTACCAAAATTACTCGATTACGACAGGTTGAATAATTAAGAGTAATTTGCCCCAAAAAAACTACTGCAGGAGCACAGGAAAAATGGTCTATAAGAGAGCGAGAGCGTGCTGGCCTGTTCATGTCCTGTAGCATTTAGTGCTATTTTCTCAATGCATCCTCTCCCCTATGGGAAGGCATTGCTGATTCCCGGCCCCTTACATCCTGATTTGAAAGCAGACCCCAGACCATCCACCTCTGGGATCTCCCCTTCCCCATGGGATCTCCACCACAGCATCCCCCTCGGGGCACAGATCACACACTAATACCGTCAGGACTTTTGGGTTAGGGATTGTAACAACCCGGCCGTATTTATATACACTCAACACATCGTAAAAATTAGCATTTCACATTAAAACGCAGAAACACCCATAACACTCCATACAATATTATTTACATATTCTTGGATAGCTAACCTTAACAGAGATTCTAATCCATAGCCATTCCTAACCATACACTATACATTGTCTCTGCGTCTCCTGCATCGAGCCTACTTGGGAGGTCATGACTGGTCCAACTACCTGTGTGGTCCCACCGGAGTGTTCTTGCGCAGGAGGCCCATCTGCCCAGAAGGTTACCTACCTTGGGCACCCCCTACACCCTCAAATACCACCTCCAAGGGGCTGTGCTGCTAGCTTGGTGCCCACGCGCCAGTGTGGGGATTGACTGTAAAGGCCTGTTAGAAGCATGCACTCCTCCACCCCTGCGCCCTCTAGCCAACTTGCTATAAGCACCCCCTGGAGGACCTTGAGAGACCGCTGTCTCCCACCTATCCCCATTACCAATGGGGATGCCTTCTAAGGACTGTAAATGCCAGAACAATAATGACCTTATCGCCACAGGCCAGCATAGTTCCCTACTTTCTACCTCCCCCCATTCAGAAGGTCTTGCCTTGCCTTGTTTAAAGGCCAACCATGCCAACACATTTTCCAGGAAAAATTAGTTCCCTATCTTTGAAAGGTGGACACCATCCTGAACAAAAAACCTCTCTCCCCGTATGCACCCTTACGGGATAGTCTGGAGTTTTTGGGACATAAATAACTTGTCCATCTTTTTATCAATTTGCTTAACAGAATGATTCAGGGCCCAGACCAACTCCCCTCCTCCCCATTGCAACCTTGGGTTGATGTGGGACCACACTAGGACATCTCCTTGCCAACTATCCCATTTCAGTTATCAACGCCTCGAACAAGCCCCTCCTACTGAGATATAACAGATTTGTGCCCACTAGATGTACCACCACTACTCCAGGGGGCATGCACCCCTTGCAAAGCCAGGATTCCAGCATGTTCCTTAACAGTCCCAGATGTAGCCCCCCTTGCCCAAGAAAGGAAACACTGAAACCCCCCTGGCGTGCCCGCACCAACCGATTTCCTATGGAAAAAATATTCTTTAGCCTTTGTACATAAGGATGTCCTACAACCAAGACTTCAGTTGCCCCTGGCACCCATGCGAGCACCTGTGGTGCACAGGAAACTGACGACCGGCGCACATCAGCAAGCTTCCTTCCAGCATCACAAGACCTGAAAACTGCAAGAAAACAAAAAGATAAACCGTTATTGGCAAACCATTAGAGCCTAAAGCATGTGCAGTCTAACATAATGTTTGTAGCATTCCAAGGACCACCTGCCAATTCTCTGTACTGCCTACCCCGAGAGTCCCATTGCTGTGGCCTCTGTGGCCACCCCAGTTCTGAAAGAATGGGAACTGAACTCCGTAGTGTCAATCCCCGCTGCCTTGAGGGCTAGCCTAAGGATTTGGTGAACTGAAACTTGGTCAGAGGGGTGCCATCTGCGTGCAGTAAAAGCGGACCCAGAGCCTCCTGGGGTCTATGCGCCAAGAATGTCTTGAGGTTGCTCATGGGACAGCATGCATTCCCTTGCACCCTGTGCAATATGATGTGGTCCCCTATGCCGCCCTGGTCTGTTTTAGAGCATGGTATTGAGAGGGACACGGAGCCCCCATACAACTGCATGTGGACCAGCTGTGGCCCTCCCTTATTACTTGCCACCAGTTCCCCACCCTGAATGCTCCATAGGAAGCTAACATGAAGGCAGACCTGAAATGATGAACCTCCATGGTGGACCTACAGATGATTTCCAGCGACCCTTATACTGCTAATAGTGGGGCCTATTTATGAGCCCTTGCGTCACTTTTGTGCTGCTGGTGCGTCACTTTTTGTGACGCACCAGCAGGGTAAAAAACTTTGCCATGTTGCGTCATATTTACAAAGTGACGCATCTAGGTAGATGCACGACTTTGTAAACCCCTGCACCACATTATACCTGCGCCAGGTATAATGTAAACAGGCGCAAGTAAGCCTCGTAGAAGTGACACAGTGAAATCTATCAAATTTCACTGTGTCATTTCTAGGATGCAAATGTGTCAATATCTTACGCCTACCTTACAGCAGGCGTAAGACTGACGCAGGCACATTTCACATGGAACTTGCCCATGTTCAATGACCCATTAATGGAGTTGCGTCAATTTTGTGACACACTCCCGCAATGCCTCATTTTTGCGCCTACAGATACATCAGAAATACTGTCTGTAGACATGATGTGTCATACTGTAAATATGACGCATCCAGCATGTTGCAAGGAGGGTGCAATGAAAAGTGATGCCTCGCCGTTTTCACGCAGCGATGCGTCACTTTTCGGAAATGAGGACCAGTGTGCCTATGCCAATGGGGTGCTGGACAGCCATCTGGGACTTCTTCAAGCGTTGCCATCCCCGCAGAGCCCTCTGCACTATGAAACTGCTCGTTGGATCCTGGTGGCCCCGCATTTTTGCAAAGAAGGAAGTTGCTGCTGTGTGGCATCATGCGCAAGCTGCGGAGTGCCCTCCCTCCTTTAATGCTCCTAAGAATTACAGGATAGCGGAAGGTTCATGCCACACCCCTTCTCATTCTTCCCAGAGGAAAGAACAATAGGAGCTAAATGCCCCCTCATAAGCTTCCCTTGTCCTGGGTGCTAGGCTGGCTGCCACAAGGTACGATAGACTTAGGCACCAAGTTGCCACAGACGGTCTGGAAAAGGCGCTGGGGCTCCTGCTGCTTCTGTGTGATGGGACCTAAACACCTGAATCTTGAAATGAGACAGAGCATCAGCAGCGTTACTCAGCACCCCTGGGACATGCTTGGCCCTAAACAACACATTGAGTTTCATGCATTGGAGCACTATCTCCTTCAACTGCCTCAGTATCATCTTACATTTAGCCTCCTGCTGGTTAATGCACTCCACAACAGTCATTTTGTCAATGCCTTCAAGATGGGGAAAAGTTCCAAGAAACATATCTTGGAAGTCAAACCTGAATCCACCCAGGTTGTTGGCCAATGATGTGTGCCCCATGCTGGGCCCAGGATGGCACCAAACCCCTCACTACCTGCAGCATCGGTCAACAGGCCCAACTCCTTACTGGACTTGGGGGGGCTCGGCCACACCACAGTGCCATTGAAATCCCACAGGTATGCTATCCAAATATGCATGTCCTGGTGCACCTCGCTGGACAACTTGGTGTGGTGGTGCTTCTCCCTTAAACCCAATATTGCCTGCGCGATGGAACGTGAAACTAGGTGTGCCATGGGCATGATCCTCAGAGCGAAATTGAGCTGCCCAACAGTCTTCTGCAACTGGTGTAACATAACTTTATTCTTACACAAGCACTCCTGCAATGCGAGGGAGAAAGCGGAAACCTTCCCCTGTGGGAGCCGTGACACCCCAGTTTCAGAATATAACTCGAAATCCAGGACCTCAATGAGTGTTGACGGACCCATAGTCTTTCCTTGAGCTAAGGGGACTCCAAATTTGCCCATCAGTGCGCAGAAAGACTGCAATCCCTTGCCACACTCTAGTGAGCCTGGTGAGCCCAGGAAGAGGAAATCATCCAAATAATGCAAAACTCTTTGATGGTCTGTTTCCACAATCAAGAACAGAAATTAACTTTTTGAAGTATGAGCAGGAGAACAAGCAACCCATGGGCATGCATTTGTCCATATAATACTTCCCCTCAAACTCAAAGCACCATAGATGAAAGTCTGAGGGTGTACTGGGAGCAAACGGAAAGTCGACTCTATGTCTGACTTTGCCAAAAGGGTGCCAGGCCTCAGCTCATGGAGCATTTTTATTGCCTGGTCCAGGGAGGCATACCTAACAGAGCATAAAGTGTTATCAATTGCATCATTCAGGGAATGCACCCTGGAAGCAGAAAAGGTATCTATTAGCCGAAATTCAGTCGGGTACTTCTTGGGCACCACCCCCAGCGGTGAGCAAACAAAGTCCTCCAAGGGTACCAACTCAAATGGGTGGGCCACCCTCCCTATTCTCACTTACTAATTTTTCCTGTTGCCTTTATTCCTGTTAGTCCTTAAGGCTTGCCTATTCCATCAGTGGGGAATGCCCAGGTATCCTGGAGCTGGTATCCAGAAACCCTCCTTAAAACCCTCAGAAAGAACTTGGGCAGTTACCGGGCTAACAAACCTATTAAGATCAATGCTGATAAATTTACTGGGGAAGGGGCCTTGGAGAGGAGTGGGTCATTATTCCTACTTTTTTCCACCCCTTTCCTTTAATTTCTTACAACATTTTGCTTCGGGATGTGAGGGGAGGCCGCAAAATGAGCAAGCATGCTTGAACTTACACGACCCTGGCGGCGTGGAGCAGGACCACTTATTATAGTCTCAATATGTCCCCTTTTTTCCATCTCCCTCGTGTTGCCCGAGGGGCCTGCCTGAAAGGACTGCCCAGGGGTGGTGTCCTGGCACACTTGCTTCATATGGCGTAACCACATATTAAGATCTATCTGATCCCATGTTAAGCCTTTGCCCTCCTAAACTCCTTGTCATATTCTATCCACCCCACGCCCCCGTATTCATCATGTGCGCAAGCAATTCTGTTCTGGTAGCAGGCCATTTGGGCACCCAAACCAGTGAAACGTTCTGCCATACTCGCCTCAATCAATCAATCAATCAAAGCATTTATATAGCGCACTACTCACCCGGAGGGTCTCAAGGCGCTGGGGGGAGGGGGTCCGCTACTGCTCGAACAGCCAGGTCTTGAGCTGCTTCCTGAAGTCGAGGTGGTCTTGGGTCAGGCGGAGGTGGGTCGGAAAGGAGTTCCAAGTCTTGGCGGCCAGGTAGGAGAAGGACCTTCCTCCTGTGGTGGCTCTTTGGATGCGGGGGACGGCGGCGAGGGCGTGGCTGGTCGATCGAAGTTGGCGTTTGGGAGCGTAGAAGTTGAGGCGGCTGTTGAGGTATTCCGGGCCTTGGTTGTGTAGGGCTTTGTGTGCGTGGGTGAGGAGCCGGAAGATGATTCTCTTGTTGACCGGGAGCCAGTGCAGGTCTCTCAGGTGTCCGGAGATGTGGCTGCGGCGGGGGATGTCGAGGATGAGTCTGGCTGAGGCGTTCTGGATCCGCTGGAGTCTCTTCTGGAGTTTGGCGGTGGTTCCGGCGTAGAGGGAGTTGCCGTAGTCCAGACGGCTGGTGACGAGGGCTTGGGTGACCGTCTTCCTGGTCTCGGTGGGGATCCACCGGAAGATCTTACGTAGCATGCGCAGGATGTTGAAGCACGAAGAGGAGACGGCGTTGACTTGTCTGGTCATGGAGAGGGAGGAGTCCAGGATGAAGCCCAGGTTGCGTGCGTGGTCTGTGGGTTTGGGTGCGCTGCCCAAGGCGGGGGGCCACCAGGAGTCGTCCCAGGCGGAGGGTGATGATCCCAGGATGAGGACTTCCGTCTTGTCCGAGTTCAGTTTCAGGCGGCTGTTCGACATCCATTTGGCTACGTCTGTCATCCCTTCGTGCAGGTTGGCTCTGGCGGTGGCGGGGTCGTTGGTGAGGGAGAGGATCAGCTGGGTGTCGTCGGCGTAGGCCTGATAATTGAAGAATCCTTTAATCCAATAGACCAAAGTCTCTTCTACCCTTTTTTGTACAGCCAGTGGCCACATTCCTTGGAGTGTGCACACTCCTTGCACCTTTTAACTTCCTCCCTGTCAGGCTTGTCCAGGAATAAATTAAACATATCCACATACTCCCGATTCCAGATCTTTACTTTCACCTCCCGCAAAAAATGCCTGCCCAGAAGTTTATGCATTGACCATATTTCCCCCAAACCTAAGCTTTGCAGCAGCTATGCCATACCTGAAATCAGTGAGTCTTGATGGTTGGGGGTGGTCCCGTCGCTGCTGCACTGCCTTGAGCTGGTTCATCTGGCCCTTTTCCGCATTACCTTGGGTGTCAGCCTGGTTACCTGCTGTGCCCCGGTTACCCCCAGCACTGTGCCACCTCCCCCTGTTGTCACTGCAGCCCCAGGCTGGGCCCCTAGTGGCCTGGGCCCCTCTACATTTGCAACTAGCTTCCTAGCCTTCTCCAGGTCATAACCCTCTGATAATATGGCCCCACTCCTGGCAGTAGTGGTCCACATATCAAACGTGGACAACCACGGTAGCACGGCGACCTAATTAGTCACTAAATCAGGCTGACTACGTGCTCACCCTGGATTCACCCCCCTGCTGGTAGCTCGCTTGGTGTGCTCGGCTCGCAGGCACACACACCCTCGCCTCCTCCACATGTTACCTTCCACCCTGTGGGCCCTGGTACCTCCTCTTCAGGTATCTGTGGTGGCCCTTGACCTTCGTCCCTAGTCTGCTTGCCTCTAGCCTTCTTGGGCACCTGCAGAAATACTGCTTTAGGAGAACCCCCAATCGGGTTGGCTTCTACTCCGATTCCCCTTACCCACCCGCAGGAGGGCGGTTCCTCAACTCTATCAGGGACTGGTCCATTGCATCCATCCTGTGCATCATAGCCTCCACGAGCTCCTCCACATGCTTGCACTTCTCCCCTTTCTCAGCACTAGACACCATTCCAATACCTTGCCTGTGTGATCCCAAGTAGGAATTGCCTGGCCGCAAACATCCTACTTGCGCCTATTAAAACATAATCCGTATTTCAAATACCGCTTTTAGAAAACCCTACTAAACGATGATCCTATCACTCAGCCACAGTAGCCTCCCTGCACCAGTAACCAACAAAACACTGGCTGATTAAGGCGAGTCAGTTTTTAAAAACTGCTGCCTGTAAACAACCAAACTAAGCAATGCAGTTGTCCAAAACTACAACAGACCTTCTCTGCACCTCTTAGAAACAGCTGCTCCCCCAAAAAACACCAGGCCAACAAAAACACTGGCACCAGAACCTTTGACCTTTACATCACTCACAGCCCGCTGCAGTTGACACTAAAGCTCAACCCACAGATCTATGTAGCAACAAACTTTGGCACCACCTACAAACAAAAGGTGCAGTAGAACCTAGAAATCCTCACTCACCTAGGGCCTTCCTGCCAGAGCCGCCATTGGAATTGCTAAATTGCAGGTTGGGTGAGTTCAACTCAAGCCTGTGCGGCTCCCGGCTGGCCCTGAAGCACTCCTCCTGCTGCCCGCTAAATTAGCTATGCCGGCTGTAGCTGCGGGGGCGGGTTTGGCGCAACCTCGTTCTCCCCCTGACCCGGAAGTACTTAATGTACTTCCAGGTCCCGCTCTAGGCGGTACAATGCCCAATCATGTTGTGGGCTGGTGCCGGTGGTGTCACTCGCTGCCGTCATCAGCCCCGCCCTTTCTGGCGGGGACCGGCACCCCGCCATAGGCGCTCCCGAGGCATGGGGGAGCCTTGGCATTCTCGATGCAGGAGTGCAAAGAAATTAGTGCTAAATGCTGGATTATGCTTCTCAGGGCCGGACTGGCCGTAGCTGGTATTGGGCAATCCCCGGGTGCGCCACCCGGGTGGGGGCCGGTTTTGGGCCCCTGGGGGCCGATTTTGTTATTGGGCCTTTTTTGCAGCATAGCAAAATCGTCCCTGCAACAAAATCGTCCCAAAACCAGCCCTGGTAAATAGCTCGGCAGCAATCCCAACCCTCAGGGGGGGGGGCGGGGGGGGCTGCACTTTGCCAGGGCTGGTTTGGGTTCCCAGTCCGGCCCTGATGCTTCTTACACAATTATGCATAATTACAAGTAATTACACTAGAGAGAATTGCGCAGTTATGACCTCCCCTAAATATATTAAATAAGTACAACTGTCTGCTATATAGATTGCAATCTAGGCTGCGTTTGAACTAGGCCAGTAAATTACAACATCTGCCTCTGCACAGAATAGGCTGAGCTTTCAATTAACCTGAATCTAGACTATTACAAACTGCCATTCCCCGTAGCCTGGCCACCCAAACACCCGGGTGTTTAAAAAGAACAGGCAGACGTGCGCCAGAAAACATTTGCTGACAAATCTCACTCAGACACATTTTCTAATAATGATCTATCAACGCAACCAACCGAGAATCACACCACAAGCAATCTGAAATTGTGTCGGGGAGGAGGGGATGGGGCAAGAGGGCAACGTCCAGCTATCAGCCGCCTTCCTCTGAAGCCTGACATTCACAGTCCCTTTGAAATAAAGTTTCAGCGAGAGATGAGTCAAAGGATAAATGGCTTTCCGCAGACCTTCCGTCCCATGTACTGCTCCCGCGTAAATTAGAAAGCGCGCGGTGTAGGACAAGGCTGCCTGCAGACAAACATAAATATCAGAGACATATCAAGCTGTACCACGCAGAGATAAAGGAGGCTGAAACTGCTCTCCATGCTGGCAGGACTGATCGAGCCAAACAAAGTGTGAAAGGCATCTTTCCTATTATTAAAGCAATGAGTAATCCCTCCTCTCGGCAAGTCCCAATTCAGACATCTGTGGAAAACTGCAAAAAGCTTGCAACTTTTTTAAAAGATTGAAAACATTCATCAAAGTGTTCTCTGGTTGAGGTAAAACAGCGCAGCTCTGTGTCCGCGTCCTGGTGGGCAGGTTGAAACTGGGACCGCTAGTGAAGCTCAAATCTTGTTTTCCAAGCAGCCTCTAATCAGGCAGCAAGGAGGTTCCTCCGCATAATTACTAAATAAATAATTTATCCCCACCAAGCCTGTATTGACTCACATCCAAAGGTCTAACATAGTGTAATTGTGCTTATCGGATTTTCATACTGCAGCCTGTGCACCAATTATTATGAAAAAGAAGGGAGACATAGCTTAACGCAAATATTTAAATGCTGTAATTAACTAGAATGAATCTTTGAGTTGAGGTCAGGCATACAAATGCAGGACATGGATTAGAACGAGAAAAAAATAGATCCAGTTTGCAAAGGAAGGAAAAGATTAAAAGAACAGTCAATTACTACAGTACCCTTATATAAGCATTGTTATGTAAGAAGAATTCATTTTTATGTAGTACTTCTATCAGATTTCAGACTAACAATTTTCTACACAGATTAATAGCGCACCACAGCTGAAAGTAACACAAACAGGAGTACGCATCAACTTTCAGGAATCAAAGCCGACAGATTTATTAACTTTTCTCACGTGCAGCGCAGCAGACAAAGTTGCTGCGCTGCATTTTGTAAATGAGAGACCTGTTGCGACCCGTCCCCTTCCAAAGTGGCGGGCAGGCCGGCGGAGGGAGCTGTGGGGTAGGGGTCGGGGGTTCGGCAACAAAATCAAAATTAAATAAATAAATAAACTTACCTGATCGCCTCGGCCGTCCACTCCATCACGCTCTTCCTGCTTCTGGGACAGGCTTCCGGACTGCACTGCGGCCAATCAGGATACTGCAGGATAGCAGCGTCAGGATTGGACTGAGCGCTATGACTTTGCGCTTCCAGGCAGGTTGGGAACCTGTACTTTTTTCACTGCACATGAGATGTTTGGCTGGCCTGAAACGGCCAGCCAAACACCTCATGCACAGTGAAGGGACAAGAGAGTGCAGTACCACTCTCCCACCACAGTGTCATCCCCCTGGACTTGCTCCCAAGACTCAGAGTCCTGGGGGTGGGTCCAGGGGGATTAAAATAAAACGGGTTAGAAACTTGTTATATTATTGTTTTATTTCCGGGTGTTGGGGGGGTGGCGCTCCTCCCCCCTAATGAAGGGGCCTCCGCGGTGAGAGACAGAAGAAATGCACCATATCAACCGAGATATGGCGCATTTCTCCTGTCTCCTAGCACTGGCACACTGTGTTCTGCCTAGGGCCAACGAAGGGACCCTTGTAGAAATGGCGCAAGTGTGACTGTATTACAGGCAAGATTGTTTTTGTACAGGAAGTTATTCCTTCCTGCACAAAAACAATTATGAAAGTCTTTTTGCTCTCTCTATGCATGATGCAGAATGCAGCATTCAAAGAAAGAGGAAGTGACGAGGGAAAATATAGTTATTTCTCCTCATTACGCCTGCCTCTGGGACAGGCCCCCGGACTGCACTGCGGACAATCGGGAAACTGCAGGAGAACAGTGTCCGGATTGGACTGAGTACTATGACTTTGCGCTCCCAGGCAGACGGGCAGCCTGTGCTTTTTTCACTGCACCTGAGATGTTTGGCTTGCCTCAAACGGCCAGCCAAACAACTCATCCGCAGTGAAGGGACAAGAGAGTGCACTACCACTCCCCCACCACAGTGTCATCCCCTGGACCGGCCCCCAAGGCTCGTCCTGGGGGTGGGTCCGGGGGGATTAAAATAAAACAATAATAAAACGGGTTAGAAACCTGTTCTATTATGGGCGTGGCTTGCGCGCCGCTTCAGCATGGCGGTCCGCGCTTGAGCTCCGTGGCAAGAGGCTCCCGACCGGCTATTTCTCCGCTCCCCAGCTGCACTTGTGAGCGGACATGGTGGTATTCAGCAGCGGAATATGCAGGGAACGGAATGACGGCGTTTTCTTGCTGTTTCTGTCACAGGCTGCATGATTTCTGCCTCAGGCTTCCGAGACGCTCTTTCTCTTCACGGATGGCCGCCATTTCCTTTTCCTGCTCCTGACGCACTTGGCTGTTCTCCTCAGGAATGCTGTCGTGGATACATTATTGCAGCTCGTGGGGGATGTCCTGGCAGTTTCTGCTCTGATGCCTGCATTTGGTAACATTTTTTCCTTTTTTATGCTCTTTTACTGCTACTTGACTGGAAATTCACTTGGCCTCGCGCTGTTCTCTCTCAGGACAGTTCTATTATACTAATGTGGTATTTTTCGCAAGAACTCTTTGCTGAGCCCTCCTGCTCTACTTGTAGTTATCTAACTCAGTAACTACCTAGCTACCTGGCATATAAGTCCACCGCTATTCTCTCCTTTGCGCCTATTGAGCTCAGAGTGCTATATCTGTAGTTTTTGGACTTCAGTCTGCGCACTTTTTTCATTCAAGTGGTTATTTATTTTTTCTCAGCGGCTACTCCTTCATGGCTGCCAATATGGGTCGTTCCTCGAATACCAAAGACCCTAAAGATGTTGGCACGTCGCTGAAACGGCTTAAGTCGGTGTCTCCTACGCCTGAGTCTACTCATTCAGATACTGCTTCCACGCTGGACACCATACTGGCACGCCTTAATGAAGTGCATGATATTGCACAGTCCACAAAAACTAATACAGACTTATTGCAAGTGGAGGTATCTGCTATCAGGAATGACTTTAAAGCCCTCTCTCTTCGTGTTTCGACTGCGGAATCACGAATTAGTGCTGCGGAGGATGGTATGCACAAACACTCCAGATCCCTTAACCACTTGGAGCGCTCAATGGCGGCATTGCGCAGAGACCTAACTGAGCAGGAGGACCGTAATCGTAGATCTAACCTACGCATTTTTGGTCTGCCGCAAGATTCAGAGAAATCATCTTCATCTATGATAGAGTTCTTACCTCATTGGATTCCGGACACCTTACAAATCTCTTTTCACAGAGACTTTGAAATAGAAAGAGCACACCGTGTTCCAACGTTTCGGTCTAAGACAGCTACCCAGCCAAGGGCAATCATTTTTAAACCATTGCGGCATCAGCATACTGAATTGATTCTCTCTCATATGCGGAAAGCTAAACAAGTCATCTGGGACGGTCATCGGATCTCAATTTCTCAGGACTTTGCCAGAGATACGGTTATAAGGAGAAAAGGCTTCCTGAATCTTCGAAAACGTCTTTCTGAGTTGGGTATTCCCTTCTCGTTTTCTGGTCCATCGAAATTCCGCATTACTTATAAAGGACGTTCTAGAATCTTCGAGGAGCCGGCTGATCTAAGTACCTTCCTGGACAACCAGCTGGAGATAGAGATGGAGATTCAAAAAGCGACTTCACAGGCTCCTGGTGCCTCGGGCACTTGAACTGTCTCCTTCTTTTTTCTGGATATATTTTTCTGTAGGAGTGGTTCTCTCTTCGCTTCTGGTCAGCTTATAGGCCGACCTTCACTTCCATGGCTGTTCATGATCTTTTTCTGTTCTTCTTGTGTTCCCACTCATTTCTGTTCCATTCTTCTTTCTGGCATCCACAATTGTTCGTTCCTTTATAGCTCTCTTTCTCATGGTACCTCTTAATATCTCTTTAATGTTTTCTTCTTCTACTATTTTACTCCGCTTCATCGACTTGTCGCTCTTTATTCTTACTCTTTTAATCAATTTATTCTGTTTCTCTCACTTGTCTTCAACTATTCTTATCTCTCATCTCTGTCATCCTTTCTTTCGACATACTTTTCTATTTTCTTGCTGCTTCTCTCTTAACAGTTATCTTGCTTTTTCTGGTATGGGACATTCTCTATCCTTTTTTTTCTTCTCTTTTTTTCTCCTCCTATTCTGATACTTTCCTACCCTCTTCTCTCACATATATAATGTTATTTTATACAGTTGTAGTGTATTCACTGACGATGTAGTTATTTGTTTCGGATATACATATTGTTTGTTTTGCATTAATCTACTGTTCATGGTTTTCCTCATGTTTCTCTTTTTTTCTTATCAAGTTTTCTACTAGTATTTAGGAATATAGCTATGTTTCTCGCCATTGACTGCTATTTAAATGTGATTATACAATATCTAAGTTAGAGTATGTTTATTTACAGTATTAAGCTGCTTTGCGGTACTGCTTTTGATTGTTACCAGTTTTTTTTTTTTTTTTTCCTGCTAGCCGGCTATTATAGTTTTTGGGACTATTGCTATCAACTATTTTTTAGCCTGGTTCGGGTCCCTTGCTTGCCTTTCCACGTTCTCCCTAGTATGATGTTGGCCTTTTTTAGGCCTCCCCTCCTGCTTCTCCTCTCCTTCCTCTCTTTTCTCCTTTCTTCTCTTCTTTCTTTCTCTCTTTCTTGGATTCCCCACATAGACGCTCCCGCAATGTTTCTTTTGTTTGCTGACTGGCTCCTTGTAATCATGGCGTTTGTCCTTTTTCTGTCCTTCATGTCGTCTTTTTTCTATTTTTATGTTTCCCTATGCCAGGTTTAAATGTATTATCCCTTAATGTTAAGGGTTTGAATCACCCGGTGAAGAGGTCGAAAATCTTAGACTACTGTAAGTCTTTGTCTTCTGATTTGGTTCTTTTTCAAGAGACCAAGGTCACTAACAAAGAGGCGTTGTTTTTAAAGAAGGAATGGGTTTCGGATGTTTGCTGTTTTGATGCCTTTGGTAAACGAAATGGAGTCATTACACTGGTTTCAAAGAATTCTGGTTTATCGATCCTGTCTTCCGATCATGATTCGGAGGGTCGTTGGCAGTTGTCTAAATTGTCGGATGGACAGCATGATCTGTATGTGATGAATATCTATGCTCCTAACGTTGATGATCCATCCTTCTGGAAATCGGTTACTAAAAAATTAAATGACACCCCGCACTCTGGTAATCTTATTGTTGGTGGAGATTTCAACTTACCAATGGATCCTCTTTTAGACAAGAATTCTGCTTTTCAGTTTCGTCCTCCTAAATCCCACAAACAAATGCTCAACATGTGCTCCATTATTCATCTGCAAGATATTTGGTGTCTTCATAATCCAACTGGTAGTGATTTTTCTTTCTTCTCTTCGCCTCACTCTTCCTTCTCTCGTATTGACTATCTCCTGGTTCATTCTTCTCTTGTTTCATCTTCCTCTTCTCCGCTTATACATCCTATTTTGATCTCTGATCACGCTGCGGTAACTTTTACGTTATCATCCTTTGCCCCTAAATCACGTGCTCGTTCGTGGAGATTAAATACCGAAGTTTTGCATGATCCTTCTCAGGTTCATGAGTTTTCTGAAGCTATAGATACCTTTTTCCACGAAAACGAAGGTTCTGTTTCTTCCCCAATTGTTCTTTGGGACTCCTTTAAATGCACTTTCCGTGGTCAAGTCATTAAATGTATGTCCAAACGTAATTCAGATATTAAAAAGGAACTTACGGATTTGTCTTCTGATATAAAATCTCTGGAAGCTTCCTTTAGGCAATCTAAGGATCCAACTTGTTTACAACAAATAAAACTACTAAAATACAAATATAATACCATTGTTACTAAAAGAGCCTATATTGGGGTGCAAGCCCAAAAATCCAAGAAGCTGTTATTAAAAAATCGGGCTGGGAAACTTTTGGCGGCTACGTTAAAATTTCAGGATTTTTCTTTCAAATCCTCGCAAATCTCTTCCATTACTGATCACACAGGCTCTAAAAAATTCCAAACAGGGGAAATACTTGAAGTTTTTCGTGATTTTTATAATAAGTTATAGACTCCTTCTAATCATTCCTCTTTTGAATAATGTCAAGATTTTTTAAAATCGGTTCCGATTCAATCGGTTTCTGATGCTGATCGCTCTTTTTTAAATGAGCCTATTTCAGCCGACGAAATCGTGTCTGCGATTAAAGCTACTCGTTCTGGCAAGGCTCCAGGCCCTGATGGATATCCAATTTTATTTTATAAGACTTTTCTCCCTACGCTTGTCCCCAAATTGAAATCTGTCTTTGATTCCTTTGTTAAGGATGGATCTGTTTCTGGTACGGCTGCTGAGGCTACTATAGTGGTGCTCCCGAAGGAAGGGAAGGACCATTCGGATCCTAAAAACTTCCGACCTATTTCTCTCCTTAACATGGAAGCTAAGATTTTTGCTAAAATCCTGGCCAAAAGATTAGAATCTTTTATCCCTCATCTTGTGCATCCTTCCCAAACTGGTTTTGTGAAAGGACGTCTTGCGCGAGACAATATACGCACATTCTGTCATATTCTCGGTGCGGCTAAACGATCTCGACTCCCTGCCGCGGCCTTGGCCCTTGATGCGGAAAAGGCCTTTGATAAGGTCTCTTGGCCTTTTCTTCGTGCTGTTTTGTGCGCGCATAACCTAGGCGACTCTTTCATTAATATGGTGATGTCCTTATATTCTCAACCTAAAGCTAACATTAGAGTTAATGGTGCTACGTCGTCGTTTTTCAATCTTAGTCAGGGCACTAGACAGGGATGTCCTTTATCCCCACTTTTATTTTTACTATCTATTGATCCCCTTCTTCGTTTGATTGAGTTACACCCTGACATCAAAGGTTTTTCTTTTGGGCCTCACTGTATTAAAACTGCTGCATACGCAGATGATGTTCTTATCTTTTCAGATGATATCGCTTTGGCACTCCCTGCTATTTCTAACACCATTTCCTTATTCTCTTCGGTTTCCAGGTATACCCTGAATAAAGATAAGACGGAGATGTTCCCTTTGAATGCCTATTGTTTCCCTTCTCATATGGGCTCAGCGGGCTTTAAATGGCAGTCTACACACCTGAAGTACTTAGGAATTTATTTTTGTTCTACTCTGTCTGGCACCGCTGCCTATAATGAATCCCAGACTCTCCTTAAAGTTCGTCGTCTTTTGGATACATGGTCTCCGAAACATATTTCATGGTGGGGTCGCCTTCAGACTCTCAAAATGATGATTACGCCGATTATTAATTTTGTTTCCTCCATGATTCCGCTCAAATTTTCAGATTCCTTCTTTCGCGAACTCGATACTCTGACTTCTAAATTTTTGTGGAATGACAAACGTGCTCGCCTTGCATACAAATTTTTGCGTCGCCCTTGTGATATGGGAGGTTGTAATTTTCCTGATTGGGAAAAATACCAAACTGCCTTTTTGGCTTCTCAAGGTGCTTTCTGGTTCTCTCCGCCATCTCTTCGCGTTCCCTCTTGGCTGCTGATAGAACAGGAACTAGCATCCCCTTTGCCTCTCGCCTCTTTTTGCACTACTTCTACTTTCCATATCCTGTTTTCCCGTTCTATCATTCTCGATACAATTGCTGCGGTCAGGAAAGTAGACAAGAAGGTGGCGATTCCTTTGCATAAAACTAGGTGGTCATCTATCTGGCGAAATTCCAAAATTAAGCTTATCATTACTCCAACTCTCATGTCCTATTGGGCAGTTAAAGGGATTTCTCTTGTCAAACATCTCTATGGTGATTCTGATGAACCATTACCTTTTTCTACCTTGGCTCAAAGGCATTCTTTAACAAATCTAGATTTTTATACTTTTCTTAAAATTAAAGTGGCCATTGCTAAAGTTCGTCTTCATCCTTCCTCCTCTACAATCTCACTTTTTCAGCTATGGATTAAATCTGGTCATGTCGCCTCCAAAATTTATAAATTCTTGTCTTCTGCTTCACTTCCTGCACAGACGGTTGCTCAACAAAAATGGTTGCGTCATTTTGACCATGCTATTACTGAGCATATTTCCCCTGATACTTGGCAATCAATTGGTAAATTTTCTCTCCGTAATAAGATCGCACCTTCCTTAATGCAGTCTAAGTTTTTCTCTATTAATCTTCTCCATTGGACACCTGTACGTCTTCATTCGCTTAACCTTAAAGATGACAACTTATGCTGGAGCTGCGGTTTGGTGGCAGGCGACTTTCCTCATATGTTTTTCCATTGCTCCTTGCTTCAACCTTTTTGGAACCTCATCCAGAAGCATCTCTCTCTTATCTTTGGTTTTCAGCTCCAACTTTCCTTCCCCTTAATCTTATTAGGCCCACTGGCGGCCCCTACTCCTCTCCCTTTAGATCCATTGGAGTTGCAGTTGTTGGATCTCCTCCTGACTGTAGCGGTAAAGATTATTCTTATGGAGTGGAAATCCTTTTCATCGGTTTCCTATCATACGTGGTGGGCTTGGGTCTCCTTTTTACGCAGTGCACACACTTCGGTTGATCAAGCTCACCTCTCTCCATCTATTTCTAGTGGGGTTTGGGAAGCTTTGGATGTTTATATGGAGTTGTCTTCCAAAGGGGTGGTTCCTCAGTTTCCTTTTGATGTGTTTGTATGATTGTTGTCTGCTATTTGGTTTCTAGGCTGGGTTAGTCCTGTGGGAATCCTTCTTTCTCTTTTTTCTCTTCTTTCTTTCCTGTCTTCTCTTCCTACTCATCCTCTCTTTACTCTTGCTCTTTTCTCCTCTCTTTTTCTTTTCTGTTTCCTCCCCTATCCCCTTCTCCACATTTTGATAGTGATACGTTTGTTTTATTGCCTTGATAGAGGCTTTTACTTGAATGATATTTATATCTCTCACGGGCTAATGTCCCTTATATCTATATAATCTCTTAGTTTACCTATTAATTCTAGCCCTTTTTTGCATATGTCTCTTGCATCGATTGTATCACTTGTATCACTTGTATTGTATTTTATATTCATTATTCTTACCGTTATTCTCATAATAAAGTTTTCTTGAAATCAAAAGAAACCTGTTCTATTATTGTTTTATTTCCAGGTGTTGGAGGGGGGTGGTGCTCCTCCACCCTAATGGAGGGGCTGCCGCGGTGAGAGACAGAAGAAATGCACCATATCAACCAAGATATGGCGCATTTCTCCTGTCTACTAGCACTGGCACACCGTGTTCTGCCTAGGGCCAACGAAGGGGCCCTTGTAGAAATGGGGCAAGGGTGACTGTGTTACAGGCAAGATTGTTTTTGTGCAGGAAGGTATTACTTCCTGCACAAAAACAATTGTTAAAGTCTTTTTGCTCTTTCTATGCATGATGCAGAATGTAGCATTCAAAGAAAGAGGAAGTGATGAGGAGAAATATAGTTATTTCTCCTCATTATGCCTTCCTCAAGAAGGGGCAGATGTTTGAGGCATTCCCAGGTTTACTAGCTTTAGTAAAATCCATGGGTGGATGCATGGGAATGCCCATGCCCCACCCATGGAATGCCTCTCTAATGCAAAGTAACGCAAGGCTGAGCATAGTGCTGTATTGTGTTACTTTTTGGAAAAAATCCCATGCAAAGACATGCAAATCTGATTTTCGTGGCTTTGTAAATCACAAATAACATTTGCGTCATGGCTGCGTCAGAAAATACACAGCACAAAATGTACTAAATCAACCCTCAATTTTTTACCAAAAACATTGATGGAAGAGCAATGGCAAAAACAGATTGCAAAGTGGATCACCCCCATATTAACATATATATGTATATATAAAGAGGTCAACAACACAAACCCCCCAACAATTTAATTTAAAGCATAGCCTAGAATAATAGTAATACCTGGCTTTACGGCAAATCATAGATGGGCCATCTGTTGAAAGATGTCACAATATGTCTCAAAACTGAAGTGGACATCATAAAATAAAGAAGCATTCCAGAACGGTGTTATTAGTGCAAGATTGGGTAGAAAAAACGGTTTTCTTTTCTCCACACTGGATGGGTGTTTTGCAGCATCAAGCATGCATCATTTTTTAATTTTTTTTATTCATACGCTTATTCTTATTTACTCCTCCAACCGTACTGGGCTCTTTTCGATTAGACAGGCTAAAGCATTTCCATTACCATAGAGGCAATGATCCTCTGATGAATCTTTCACCGACGATAGGAGGGGCGGAAATTACGGTGTCCAAACTCAATGTTAGCTGTCGAATGAGAACCATTAATTGACAGCCAACTCCCAGATTAGAAATCAAATTTAGGTACACTTCTCTTAAGACCATTCTGTAGAAATAAAGGATAGCAGCTGGAAGACTCAACCTCTTGAAGAAGTTACAATGAGTTAGGATTATACAGAGCAAGAGCTCTGCAATTGCAACACAGAATAAAAGAAGTAAAACCTGATGTTCTGATAGAGATCGATGATTCTCCCTACAACGCATTAAAGTCATCAGTACAATAGCACAATTTAAATGAAAGAACCAACAGGACTCAAAAATAGACTCCGACAGATTTATATTAATCTGTTTATTGTATTAAAGAATCAAAATTCATTAAAATTAACAATTTCTTAAGGACTTCGGTCAAGAATATCACAGCTTGCAATAAAGCACCAAACATTTAGGCAAATCTCTAAAGGATGGGTATTAAAAATTCCGTTGCAGAGTTACAGAGTCCCCCTACCCTTTAAGACAGAAGGATAGTTCAAAGTCATAACAGCTCAGGTCCTACCGAAAAGGAGAGCCATTTCAGACTTAAAGTCCATTAGGGATGGGTCCATTAGCTTAAAGCTAAAAATATAATGGAAAATTGAAAAATAGAGATAGTTTGGCAAAGAAGGTCTTGGTTCATCAGCTACCGATTGTAGCATTGACAAACAGTCCACAAGATCGATCAGCTTAGCATCCGGGTCTCAAGTAGGAAAAATCTGCATGGTGTCTGTTGTAAAGCAAAAATCAATAGCATTTGGTGCCCCTCCATTGCGGTTTCTTCTTTTTAAGAGTTCTTAGCAATGTCCAGTGGCATGGAATCACACCACCATCAAAAGATCATCACATGTCCATCTTCACATCCTGTCACCTGAAATGGTTGGAACATCAAGCTGGTTTGCCACGCTGGTCATGAGAAATTGTGAGTCCACACAAACCTGGAATCTGATAAAAGGATACAAAGTAGTACCATCCATAGGCATAGCTGAAATTCTATTCCCACTGTGACCGCTGAAGAAGCATTCATGAATGTCAGGAGAAAAATGTAGGGAACAAAATGAGTACCATTTTACGGATGTATGACGTTACAACGCATGCTATTACAACGCATGCATTTACGATGCAAGTTTTACAACGCAAGTCGTTACAACAACTTGCGTTGGGGGGCGCTGGATAGTGAATAGTATAATTTACTATTCCAACTCCAGTCCCCGTGGATAGTAGGGAACGTGTTGGAAACTATTCCCTATCCTAGAGTGCCCCCCAGCGCAAGTCGTTGTAAAAGTTGCGTTGTAATGGTTGCGTCGTAAAGGCACTTCGTTGTAAAAGTTGTGTTGTAAAGGATGTTCCCCCCCATTTTACTTGTAAAGAACTATGCATTGCATTAATTCAGGGGAAAGGTCAGCTCTACAGAAAAAAGCATTTAAAAAAGGCCTTTAAGTTAGCATTGCACGTTTAAATGAAATGAGCTCTAAACCAACATCAAATATAATGAAACTAAATCATTTCAAATAAAGAATATGTATGTTTTCACAAATCAATATTATATGAAATGGCTAATGTTAGAAATGCCCTATTACCACAATTTCTCATGATTTTCATATGAATGTTAGCTTTTCTAATTTCATACCACAGAATGTGTTTTTATTATTTCATAAACTATAGCGTCCCTAATATAATTTTGCAAAATATCAAGCTTTTACCTACTTCATTGCTACACATTTTTGCACCAACATTTCTAACTGGTCCATTCTCAGCAAAGAGCATGAAAACCAATAGGCCACTTCACTTAGCATCACAATTTTCATCAATATACGTTAAAAAGCAACATTTGCATTAGGAACTCATTATTGCAATTCATTTATATGTATTACTGTTGTCTTATAAATGTGTTTTTTTAATTCACATTTTAAAGCACGCTTTTACGATGCTTCTACTACACTCTTTGTCATGTGTCACTGTGACTAGCGTGTGCAATGTGTACTCTCAATCTTTTGTGTCTTCTGTGTTTAAACATGTCATGTATTATGATTTTTAAAATCAATCTGCATCAGTTCCTCAGCACCCAATGAAATCAGGCACAAACAAGTAGCAAGTGGAATATAATGTTGTACTTCAACTTCAACATGTAATTTTGTTTGTCATCCAATTAAATTTAATATTTTACTGGAGGCTGCGTCACAACTATTAGTCTGAAGCTAAACATTGCTGGCTCACATTTCCTAGTGAGAGAAAGAGGATTCTTTTGAGTGGACGCAGTCAATTACTTTATGCATGACTCATCATAAATCTGCCACAACAAAATTTCTTAACATTCACACAATGCAGCAGTGCAGTTTGTCATGCAGCGTTGTGTTGCATGAATGTTAGTGTTCTAGGCCATTAAGTAATAATCAATGGACAGGTACTTCGTTTCCCAACTTCAGAAGGAAATAATTCTCCCTTTATCAAGCAGTGATTTGAGCACCTCATCTTCAGGTTGCTGCACATCAGGTGTAAGCATTAACTGCCGAAGCCATCTTGCCTCATATAGTTTTGAGGATATAGCTCATAGTTACAAGTATGAAAAAATAACTTGATTAGTGATACATTTACACTACTCCTCTTAAAAACTATCTGAGTGTAAATGGGATGAAGAAAGGTCACTTGCATGGTTCTTGAAAGCCTGTGTACCTGCCTCGAGCTGCTCATAATACACTGTAGCGTTTTTTACTCCCACTTCAGCACACTTGCTGCTCAGGTTTATGCTCTTAGGCCTGTTCATGATATAAAGTGAGACCAAAAAAGTCCTCCGTGGTTAAAGGGGCAAACCAGGTGTGCCCTGTTTTTGATGAGGGTGGCTACTGTCATCTCACGAGACTGCAGAGCACGTTAGCAGAATCAACTTTTTTCTACTAGAAAGTCATGCCTTTTTGTCTGTCACTTGCTAGGAAAAGAGGCCCACCCACCTCTTATGTGTTTTTAAGCACATTCATCCAGTCCTCTTTAACCGGTTCCTTCAACCATCCTGGATGTTGTGAAAGTGTACATGACTTGACTGTGCAGAGGACGCCTGTTGACACAATACGACACATGGCTGTGGCCACACTGGGTTCTAATTTGTACTGGCCAAAATTAAGTATAACCTAAGATGGAGAATTGGAGAGATAAAGGACCAGAAAGTAGTTCAGGTATTCAGGGCTTCCCTCTAGAATACATAAATCCTTCGGAGTAGATCCGACTGAGGAGTGTTAAGAAAATAGTGGGCCTCTTTGAATCTAGGATTATACTCATGAAAAACAAGTACAAGAATATCATGGCACACTAATATCGTGGACAAAATAAAGAGGGACAAAATAATGAAAGGTAGGTGCACAGAGGGAAGTGCAGATTTACAGTTTTTAACCCCTCATTTATGTATCTTTTTGATATAATATAATATATACATATCATTAAGGTACATAGCAGTTCAGGGTCATGGAAATCAAGACTGTGAGTTCTGCCATGTCAACTAGCTCCAAGTAGTGCCTGAAGCGCTACAGGACTACTGATTGCCATCTGCAGTCAAGTTGCGATGAATCGACAAATGCCACAAGAAGACTAACACCATCTGCAACTATAGGGAGTGATGACAGCTGTGACCCTGAAAAGGTGAATCCTTGCTTAGGTGAGCGTTTTTTCCATTGGCCTGGAGAAAGACCCAAGCAGCAAGGTCTCCAGGACCATGAGCACAACTACCCTGGTGCCACCTCCTTTCAACTTTTCTGCTGCTGGCACTGCCGCGGATTACCTGAGTATGAGAGTGCCAATGCCCAAAGAATGAAGTACAAGCCCATAAGAACTTGGAAAGGTATTCAAAAGAAATGTAAGATTGATGATAGATTCTAAAATAAAATAACTGTTGCAATATGCGGCAGATGTAGGAAAAGTAATTATTTTCATCTGGCAAAGCTATTATTTCTTTAAATGGATCAGTGACATAGGCACCCGAGGTACCATCACTTTATCAGTCTTCAATGACCAACTCGATTTTTCAAATTATAGGTACTTTAGCATCTTGTAAAGTGCAGTTGTAACTTCCTGGATTTAAATCTATGACCTTTAGTTTAAACACACACATCTGCAGTATGTGCATTAACCCACTGACTGCAACATGAGGGCAGTTCATTATATTGATATTTCTGTAGAAAGCAATCAAACCACAGAATTGTCTTAAGGTGTTGGAACCTGTAGCTTGCAGGCTACACACAGGTGTGTGCAATTGTTGCTCAGGGCCATGTGTGTAGGACCCATGGAAAGATTGTCAACATTATCAAAGATGGTATGTAATGTTGAATGATGTTGGAAAGGGTGATACAATGGACTTTTAAGGTTGACTTGATTAATATGGCTTCAAGGACCAAATGTCTTGATCCAAGATGCCTCAAACCCTTAACTTCATTCAAACTTGTACTGTGCTTCATCAAGTATGAATAGCAACTGTGAAATACGACAAGATACTTCTTTAAAGTATATCTGAGCAAATACATGTGGAGTCTGGAGACCGTGAAATGTATACAAATAGTTCACTTCCCAATCTATGCTGAGGAAAGCCAGCCCCACATGCATCCCTGAAGTAGAGTATTCGTCATGTGCCATGGGGACTCTAGGAAAATATTGAAAATGTGAGATGTATGTTGTTAGGCTCTACTGGAGTTAAAACAAGATGTTTTTCCGTCTAATTTAGGAGCAAATATAGTTCAGCCAAGTACCTACCGGACAGTATTCAGGGCCTCTCGCTCACTCTATGCTCCCTGCCTCCTTCCAGCTGATTCCCTCCACCTTCTCCACTTACTCATCATGGCCCTTAAAATACTTTAGTGTTTTAAACTTTTTGGGGAGAGCCTAGCAGCTTACAGTTGCTTATGGGCCACTCTACTTAAAGCAATGCACTCATGCACCCTTTGAATTCCCCCGCTTCCAGGAGTTTTCAGAATCACATATGATTGGGTTCAGCCAAAAGATTGGGGCTCAGCATGTTCCAGAGTTGGGGGCCCATGTTTTAGACCTTTGAATCTTCTTTGTTTAATCTCATCAGAGGGAAATCAGCGAAGTTCTCTTGTTGGCATGCTGTAAGTGGCCGGATGTTTCCTAAAAGCAAAACATTGGTGCAGTATGCCTTGTGAATTAGGCATAGAGCTAATAAATTAATTATTGATTGCACTGGATGCCAATGGAGTGCATTCAATGCTAGTTTCACATGGAATTGTTTATTGAGGCTAAGTAAGAGTTTGCCATGTTTAATTCTGAATCCTTTGCAAAATGTGAATGCTTGAGCTGACCCTTGTATATAATGTTGCAGTAATTGAGGTCTGCCATTACCACTGCTTGGGATAGCTCCACTCTGTGTTGGGCTTGAAGGAAAGAAAAGTTGACATTCGTAACAGCTGCATGTATCTATGGAGAAAAGGGAAGTCCATGTCAAAGATGACCCTGATATTTTACTTGTAAAGGATTTATTGGATGTGCCTTAAATCTGACTTGTCATTCAAAAAGCCAGGCACTGAGATGTGAACTTCCGGTCAGAAGGATTTTAGTTCAGGTTTTACTTTACGTAAAAGCAGCGTTTTTTGATTCACATTGTATGTGTTCAAGGCCTTGGTAATTTCCAGGTATCTATCTGAGTTGATCTTGAGGCCAATGAGAATCTCAGTCAGCATCCATTTTCAAGCCACCTTACATGTTAAAAAAACAGCAGAACCAAATAATACCTGAAGACTATGAGTAAAGAAGAAGGATCCATTTCAAGGTGAACCCTATAGTCCACTTCCATTTTTCATGTCTTATGAGTCCACCATATTATGAGCTCTGAGAGTTCTGAGTTTACGAGGGTGGTTTGTCTAAAAGGTCAGTGAGGAGTTTTTCTCTAAGGCTGGCAAGGATGGTATAAGTTCCTCTCCTTGGTCTAAGTCCAGACTGTTAGTCATGTCTTGTTCAAAATATAGTGAAAACTGCTTAATTTTCTCTTTCTTTGAACTTTTGTTAAGGTAAAGCAGATTTGAAGTTGAATGGTATTTAGATAAGATATGTGGGCCTGCTGTTATTTTCAAAATAAGCCACATTCATGATATCAACTTCATGATCATTGATTTAAGTTTGTTTGACTACTGGTGAGGAGTAGCAGATGAGGAGCTACCAATTCAGGATTTACCAAGATAGGGCTCAGATACATGGATACATTTCACTGGAGAGCCAGATGGTGAAGTCTGACTTATTTTGGTCATTTATTCAAAATCTAATGGCAAACTATGTCAAAAGCAGATGATGGGTTGTCAAAATCAGAGACCTGACACTTCCAAACTCTATCTCCCATCCATTGGCATCTGGTACGGAACGGAGGTGGTGGGGCGTGGGAGGAGGGGAACAAAAAATTGAAGAAAAATTAAATATCACCTTACTCAGCACACCTTCTCTCCCACGTCATCTCCCCTCCATCCTTTTCCTGGCTTCTTTGCGAACAGGAAGCAGGAAGCAATGCAGTGTTGTGATTAGTCTAAGTGCCGTGGTTTGAGGCTCTGATGGACATAGGGAGACTGGAATGTTCCTCACCAGTATGTGCATTGCAGCCTAGTGAAATAACTTCTGTTATTATCATTTTATTTGTCCTTTTACACTGCTAAAAGAGCAGTGTGGTGAAGCTCCTTCGCCTTAGCGTAGGAGACTCCCCTGCTCCCATATTTTAAATCATCTAAAATGAATGCAAATAGGGATGTCATTTTCTGCATGAGAAAGACATATGCCTTGAAAGGGTCTACAAAGTGATTCAACTCAACAAATTCTTGCAGTTATAATGTTAGTAACGCATGTATTACATTAGTAGAAATGGCTAAATTAAAAACTGGACAGCAGTTTTGTCACATGTGTGTCGTTATGGCTATGTTGAAGGGAGGACTGTGACAGTGGGAAAATAATAGCTCCAAAGGAGACTCATCAATAGTCATGAGCACTGATTTGTCCCTCCCATGTACAGGGACCCCAGAGCACATATTAAATATAATATATATACATATATTTCACCTCATTTATGGATGTAGTACCCCAAAATTGTTATCTAATAAGCTGCATTGAAAACCACAACAGTGAAAAGTGGCAGCATGCTTTTAAGATCTCCAGGACCTCCTGCCTCACAGGTGACAGTTAGGTAAATTTTTGTTTCCGGCTCCTTCAGTGAGGATGCTGGAGCATTGTGTTTTTCCCTTTATTTATTGTTTTGTCCGAACATTCTCTTCAAAAACAGAAGATTTGAACTTCACTCAAGAGAAATACCTGTCTGCTTGCTGGATCGATGCCGAAAGTGCCACCCAAAGCATCCTTCAACATCGAAGAGTCCGACGTCGGGAGGATTGCTGTCAAGGCACTTGTCGACAGCCCTGTCAACCCAAGGAAAGTCGACGATGAGGCATCATACACGACATCTAGGCCTAAATTGAGGCATTTGCTTTTGAGCCAGTCAGCATTACACAGAACATCGAAGCAGGCCTCGAGATCACCAGACTCAACGCCGACGCACTCCCAGGCGACCTCGACGACTTCAATTTCGCCGTCAAAGGAAGTTTGGTGTCCATCGTATCACATCTGACCCAGAGAGGTCTAGATCAACGTCGAAGGCAAGAAGATCAAGAAGCTGTACTTTCTCTTCAGAAGTTAGGATTTTGCCTTCAGGGGATCCTGGGTCACCAGTTGCAGATACATCTCCTACTGACCCACCCATCAATATCTCTCACCGAGTCTTACATTAACTCTATTCTAACTGAATTTCTTGAGTCCAACGAAAATTTGGGCCCTTCGCAGAATGCCTTTATACCTTGCAACAGCACCAAATCCACCCTGCTGGCAGTCACCGAACATCTGCGGAGCTCCTTGGATCAGGGCAATACCTCAGCTCTGATCCTTCTTGACCTCAGCGCCGCATTCGACATTGTATTGAATACGATTTTTCTGCGACGTGTACACGAGATAGGCATTGGAGATGCCGCTCTAAATTGGTATGCATCATCAGATAGATCCTTTCAAGTGATTTCCCCTCCCTATGGCTCTCAGGTACACACTGTATGTCACGGGGTCCCGAGGGTTCAGCTTTGAGCCTGACGCTATTTAATATATACATACAACCCCTAGCGGTGTTGCAGAAAGTAAGGGCCTCTCTGTGGGCTCCTATGCTTATGATACTCAGCTTGCGATCTCTCTGTCTAAAAACTCGGACCAAAACATGGTCAAGTTCCAGAATGCTATGATGGCCATCGCGGACTGGATGGCAGTCAACTGCTTGCAGCTAAATGCAAACAAATCAGAGATTCTTCTACTGGGAAGAGACACATTTATGGAGTGATCGCTGGTGGCCCACTGCGTTGGGAGTCCCCCACCATCTAAGGAAAGTGTAAAAAATCTGGGAGTCTGGGTTGACTTTACTCTAGCCTTTCAGTGGCTGGCATTTGTATCGGATTCCTACGCGGTCTAAAGCCTCTACTCGGGTTTCCAGTCTACCATACTCTCTAGACTGGATTATTGTAATGCCCTGTACTTGGGTGCCAATAAAGCTGTAAGTAATTATCTTCAGAGGGCGCAGAATGCCACGTCCCAGACTCTATTCACCCACCCTAAATTAGGCTCTGTCACCAATTCCATATGTAAGCTGCATTGGCTGCTGGTAGAGAAGAGAATTCATTTTAAGACATTGTGCAGCTCTCACAGAATTATTTATGCTCAAGCCCCCCTCCCATTCTACCTAATCTTCTTATTCCTTATGTTCTTTATGTTCCTAAATGAGCGATGCGCTCTTCTGACCAACCTCTGACACGCATTTCCTGGGTTAGAAGAGCATGGGCTGGAGGTCGGTCTTTCCGTGCCTTAGCTTCTTCCCTCTGAAACGCCCTTCCATGCACTATTAGGAGTATTCAGAAACATGGGGCTTTCAGGAAGGCAGTAAAGACCTGGCTTTTTACTGAATAAAACACTTGTGCTGATCTCCTCCACTGTCTGGTAATTCCGTATCTAATGCTGGGATGCCCTGTTGCTGAGGCAGCAATGTGCTTTCCAAATCCGATACCGTAACATAACCGTTAGCTACAAAGCCTTAGTAAATGGAGTCCACAGAGACGAAGATCACCATCCAGGACTTCACAGTGGCAGAGATCCAGATCTAGGACACCACATTGAAGTACACAGTCCAGATCTTGAAGACTTGCCAATCTAGATCTGGCCGAGACAGACGCAGGATTTTTCCCTGGTCCACAGCCTCTCGCTCATCGGTGAAAAATTACTGATCAACATTATTGGACTCAACTCCAGCGAGGATCTCTCCGGTGGTTGACCTCATCACTTTCAATATCAGACTCATCGGAGGGGCTGCGAGCTGAATATTGACATTCCTACACCTGTCACTTCATCATCAGTCATATTCTGGATTTTTCATCACAGAACGTTTTCCAGACCACTTCTACCTATGGTCTACTGTAACCTGCTCTACTAATCTTTCTGACTCCAGCATCTTTACAGGCTGCACCATCACGTATACTTAAAAAATACAAAGTTCCCGACCAAGACCTACTTTTCCTAAGATCTGCTCCTCCTCCTGATTTGGTGATTGTAGTTGTCACAAGAAAAATGCATACTGAGTCGTTATCAACAGTGCCTCCAGGTAAGGACAGCAAACAAATAGATTCTGTAGGTAAAATGATTTGCAGCATGTCTGCATCCTTTATGAAGGTTGCCAGTTCCTCTGCAGAACTGGGGAGGTCCGACAGATTACTCTGGGGCTCGCTGTCTTCAAGAGGGCGGCCTGGTTTCAAACCAGGTCATCAGTGCTGTTGCTTCTTACCTTGCAGCTCACAAATATTCTCAATTTTCAGAGCTGTCTCGAAACCCAACATTTTCTGGGCTTCAAAGTCAACTTTAAAAAGTCTATACAAGTACTGACTCAAAAAAATACACTACCTGGGAGCAACTCTAGATGCAAAAGATGCAAGAGTGTATTATTCAGAGGAGAAATTATCCTCAATCAATATGAAATGTTGCACTCTCCTCCACACTCCTCACCAATTAGGCGGACAAGTGATATCTCCGCTGGGGTTGATGGCTTTTTGCATCTTCATTGTCTTCAATACCTGGTTACAAATGAGGCCACTGTAGCAAGCTCTGGCAGATCAGTGAGCTCAGCTTTCAAACACTCTGGGAGGACAAAGTGGTCCTTACACAATATGCCAGACAGTCGCTCACGCTGATGATGCAGAGTCAACACCTTATGGTAGGAGTCCCCTTTCACTAGGAACTACTCAACATTCTCTTATCAAGGATGCTTCCCTCCAGGGTTGGGAAGCTCACATGGGCTCTCTACAAACTCAAGGCTTGTGGTCGGACAAGGAGCAGCTGTATCACACCAACTCACTGGAGCGGAGGGCAGTCCATCTTGCCCTGAAGTCCTTTTATCCATCCATAAAGACAAACTCTCTCCTGATACAAACAGACAACACAACCACAATGCATTACTTGAACAAACAAGGAGGAACTTGGTCCTGTCCTCTATCGCTGGAAGCACAAGCCATCTGAAAGTGGCTAATGGCCAGGGGCCTGACAATCTCCGCCATTCACCTGACAGGAGCACTAGACACCCAAGCAGATTCTCTCAGTTGCAACTTCACAGAAGCTCACAAATGGATTCTAAACAAAGGCATCTTTTAGGAATGAAGGGAACCACAAATCGACCTAATTGCAGATGAAAACAACAAGAATGTCAAAACTACACATCCAGGCTCTCCCGACCAGGATCGGAGGGGAATGCCCTTTTTATCAACTGGTTCATTAGATTTCTCTACCTGTTTCACCCACTTCCATTGATTCCTGCAGTAATCAACAAATTCTACAGGTCCAAGACCAGAATATTTCTTGTAGTACTTGAATGGCCTCACCAATGGTGGTTCCGGGACCTGCTACACCTATGAGAAAGGCCATGCAGGAGGTTGCCATGCAGAAAGGATCCCCTTTACAAGTTTTGGGCAATATTTTCCATCACGACCTACCCTCACTGAGCTTGCGAGCATGGCTCCTGAATTCATCCAGTATGGACACTTAGGACTCTTGCAGGACTGTATAGACATTTTGAAAGAGTCCAAGAGGCCCTTGACAAGAAAATCCTATGCATTTAAATAGAAACGGTTTTACTTGTAGTGTGCCCAAAATGGTCATCATCTGATTTTATGCCAAGAAATTGTAATACTACCTCATCTCCTGTATTTAGCGAGGTCTGGTCTGCAGTTTTCATCTAAAAAGGTTCACCTTGCAGCCATTCCTGCATACAGAAAATCTTCCACACAGATTTCTATCTTTCAAATTCTTGTGGTCAATGATTTCTTCGAGAGTTTAAAGAAGGTATATCTCCTGGTAAGGTCATCTTTCCCCCAGTGGAAACTCAATGTGGTGCTCTCAAAGCAAATGTGCTCCCCATTCGAACCGATGAATAAAGATTCATTGCAACACCTTACTTGAAAAACAGCTTTTCTGGTTCCTATTACTTCAGCACGTAGAGACAGTGAAATCTAGCCTCTCTGTGTAAAATAACACAATCTGGTATTTCATGCGAACACGGTGCGAAAGCATGGAACAAACTTCCCCCCCTCCTTTGTCAATCCACTACTGAACGCTATTTCAGAAAACTTTTAAAAACATGGATTTACTCTTTGCCAAACTCCGAATGCATGGGTTTCCTATGACGTGCCTTATAGACAAGTAGTTTCCATCTATTTTCTGCTGTCTGCTGGAATCTAAGCGCCAAGATACTCCTTGGAGTGGTAGTGCGCTATATAAGCTCCACCTCACTCACTCACTCACTCACTCACTCACTCACTGTGTCACTGACCATGTCATGAGTGATGTAATAAGTGACGTCATCAGCAGTGCATTGCACGCGCAAGTTATAGTGAGTCCAACTAACTATAACGTGGGAATTTCAATGGTTTTATGCGAGTAAAATTTCCAGCTGACTATAACTGGTGTGAAACCTATGGTTTTTTCAGTGAATTTAATAGGTTTTTTAAATGCTAATTCCTAACTATAACTGGTGTGAAACCTATGTTTTTTTCAGTGAATATATATATATATATATTCACTGAAAAAACCATAGGTTATAGACCATATATAGTTAGGAATTAGCATTTAAAAAACCTTATTTTACTCACACAAAACCATTGAAATTCCATATATAGTTAGTTGCACTAACTATATATCGCGCACCCGCAATCCACTGCTGATCATGTCACATATTACATCATTCATGACATGGTCAGTGACATCACTGATGACATCACTGATGACATCTCAAATGACATCACTGATGATATCTCTTTTGACATCAATGGTCACATCAATGATGATATCATTAATGTGACAATACAATGCATCTCCTCACACTTTAATATAACCTCTGTTACACCCAGTGTTAAATACAGAGTATAATTTTTGAAACCATTGACACACCAATACTAGTTACTACATACGTACTCACTGATTCCTACGTCTACACACACATTCACTCATTCACCCATACAATCATTCATACATACAATCACTCATCTTTACAACACTATCATATGCACTCATACACCTATACAGACACTCAGACTCTGCCACTCATCTATGGAGTTACTCACACACCTAGTCAGTCCTGTAAAGAATCAATCACACTTCCATTTTCTTGTCTATACAGTTAAACATAGAGCACCTTACATTTTCAAACATATACTAACACATACTTACTTTCTTATACAATCATTGATACAAGTACACATTGATCTGCACAGAGTCACACACCTCCCAGCCAGCCACACACACACTCAGTCTCCCATACAAATACTTGGACAATCAATCAATAACCCATATAGTTAATCATATAGCTACTGATCAACACATGCAGCAGTTTACAGAACAACAGACATAATGATGCACAAATTAAGACAGTTTAGTCACTAACCCATGCACTCAGTGAGACACATTTAATCACTCACTCATACATTCAGTCATGCACCTACTAAATCCTTCGTCCAGACACTTATACATCTACTCATTCTTCAATATGTAAAACATATTTAAACTTTACAGAAACACACAGTCACTGGATGATGTCATCAGTGATCTCATCAGTGATGTAATTTGAGATGTCATCAGTGATGTCATCAGTGATGTCACTGACCATGTCATGAATGATGTAATATGTGACATGATCAGCAGTGGATTGCGGGTGCGCGATATATAGTTAGTGCAACTAACTATATATGGAATTTCAATGGTTTTGTGTGAGTAAAATAAGGTTTTTTAAATGCTAATTCCTAACTATATATGGTCTATAACCTATGGTTTTTTCAGTGAATTTTCAAGGTTTTGTAAATGCTAATTCCTAACTATATATGGTCTATAACCTATGGTTTTTTCAGTGAATTTCAATGGTTTTTTAATAGCAAATATCATAAGCTGTCGAATGTCAAGTACGTGGTAAGTGAAAACAATTTCGTGTTTATGCACACTGATCTGCTTTGAATGGTGCCCCCCCCCCCCTCATTTCTATTAGGAGTACTCTCTCTTTGCACATAGTGAAGGGTAGTTAACGCAGGCCTTTGCCCCCGTTGTAATACGTCGTGCCTGCTTCTCTCTCCATTTGATTGATTGTTATCCAAGTATTTACTGTTTTAGAATTGGTTCTCTTTGGTTCATTCTCTATTTACAAACAAACACAGAGTCGCAATACTCTGTTTAGTCTTCGCAGATAACGAAAAATCGTGTAAAAAAAAAAGAAAAGGAATCGAGCAAAATCAGTAGGCCACTAATGGGATCTATTTTTGACCTCGCTAAAATAGAAACATTAAGAACAACCCCTCATGACAAATACAAAACTAGTGAGATGAACTGAACTCCACACAATGATGGCTGCAAAACAGCTTGGCTCCGCCACCCACCCCGCCCAAAATAACGATAAAGAGCGGCTGCCATGATTGGTTGCGGAATGGCCACGACGGAGCTACGAAATGGTGCTGCTCTCATGCTATCCCCAGCTTCAGTCTGAATATCCAGAAACACTGTAGACTACCAATTCGATCAGTTCCGGTAGCGCCCCAATGTAACCCGGTAGAGAAGAACTAGCCCTCCCCTCTTTGACTGATGGTTCTTGTTGCCTGTCCCTTCTGTTGTCATTTAACAGAACTATTTAGCCTGCTGAAAGGGGTTGTGTTCCAACCGCTGGTTGGTGGAGACATTTTGACTATATTCTGGACCTGCGTTGTCGCGTAATGCGTCATATGACGCGCCGCGTTAGCGCATCCGGAAGTCATACGGGGCGCGCAGCGCGTAACGTAAGCATAACAAGTCATGTGACTTGTTAATAAAACTTTTCATTGGTTCATTTTACTTTTCTTATTCTAATGATGAAAGGCTTGGTCATACGACCTAAAAATTACGCTTTTTATTACTTCCGAACATTATTTTTTCTTAAATATATGTTATAATGTTCCAGGCTAATGTACTTTCCCGGAAAATTTACAACTGTCCTGCAAGTAAAATATATTCTTTTTTCGAGAAAAAGAGCGTTTCTTCGTCCCATGATGGAGCCGTTCAGCAAAAGAGGGTCGACCTGCTGTCTTAGTCGCCGATACGCCTGAATATGAGATTCTTATCGATCACTTTATGTTGCAGGAGTAGAAAACACAACAGCCCTTGACCATTAATCTTTACTGCGTTCCTTCGAATTATACCTTTTACCCTTCATGTAATTGGTCTGCTTTATTTCACTTGCCTTTTACTGATTCTAAAACAGTGACTATTATTAAAAACTTTACCAATGTATATACTACTACCATGTTTTCTTTTAAAAACCTTTATTGTGAAAATTTCATTATACAAATACGAGCCTATAACCACGTGGGCCGGCCACGGAGCAAACTGTAATCGTATATGATGAGTAGACATTTACACTGTAGAGGAACGTAACGGGCGGGCCATTAGGTTGCAAGAACTAAGGTGTCTAACAGTTACGGAATCGGTGGACGTACATTTTATAATTAAAATACGACAGGGCCAGTTACAATAAAATTATCTAGATATACATTTGCGGGCAAGTACCATCGGTGACGTTAATTCGAACTTTCAATAGTACAGTAATCAATAACACATCAGAACTTAATATCAATAGGGATGTCGAAATATTCAATCAATTCTCGTCCCCGCCCGCCATGTGCTTCAAAACTGCATACGTATCTCGTGATTTCAAGGTTCTGCAACCAGTACACAACAAGGAGTTACGAGTCCCATTTATTCCGGCGCCATTTTGGGCGAGGACGGGCAGGTCAAGGATATAGTCAAAATGTCTCTACCAACCATCGACTATGATGATGTTCATATGCTGTATTTATTAGAGTAACACTCATCTGTCCACATGAAATTAATTTGCCACAATCTAAACATGTCATTTTAATCTTTCCAAAGTTCTTCTAAATATTTGGGACCGTTTCCCTTGCCTCTGATGCTGTCAGTGCCACTTCTTTGATGAATGTACTAGCAGGTCAAGGGTTCTCCTCCAAATCTCTCTTTTATGCAGCACTATAATTAATTGGTGCCACCTCTCCATATGACGATGCATGGTATAGTTACCATAACTATATTTTTTTTCGGTTCCTCTGGAGAGTTCATCGTGGCAGATGAAGCGTGTAACGTACCGGGCATTTACCTTTTTTTGCATGTACAGGAAAGGAAAAAAAAAATCGAGCGTCCGAGTTCTAAGGTGTCCCAGGGCCATTTTAGTGGACCAGGCCCAAATCCAAAGAACAGGCCGCCATTTTGAGAGTCCTGTTGCAGCCGCCTGTCGCTGTAGCATCAAGAGCAGCCGAAACTCAGCTGAATGGCAACTGAAACGGTAAAGGGGCGCCCCACTACAGCAGACGAGCCTCCACCTGGGAAGGCCCGTTCACGCCGCCTCCCCCCCCCCCTTCGGGCACCCCACGCCGTTATTCGGAGCAGTATTGTAGGATGGCCACACCAGTGCGGCAACTTGCTAGACATCACCTCGGTGGTAACCGAATCTCAACGCCTTGTGGTGTCTTCTATTCAGAAAACATTGTTATGCTGCCTTCGACCTATTCGACGCAAGTGCGCACACAACTCAACTGCATAGCTTCCTAGACACCACCTCGGTGCCATCCGGATCTTGGAATCTCAGCGCCTTTTGGTGTCTTCTCTTCAGAAAATATTGTTGCGCTGCCTTTGGCCCCATTCGCACATCGGTCCGCTACTGACGCCATCTCACAGGCTAATGGGGCGCCCCACGCCGACTTTCAGCATTGTAGGATGACCACACCAGTACAGCAACTTGCTAGACATCACCTCGGTGCCATCCGGATCTCGGCGCCCCACTGCAGATGAAGTGCCTCTCAACTATGAAACCACCACGGTGACATCCGGATCTTGGCGCGTTGTGCTGCCTTCGGCCTATTCGCAAATCGGTCCGCTACTGACGCCATCTCACAGGCTAATGGGGCGCCCCACGCCGACTTTCAGCATTGTAGGATGACCACACCAGTACAGCAACTTGCTAGACATCACCTCGGTGCCATCCGGATCTTGGCATCTCAACGCCTAGTGGTATCTTCCATACAGAAAATATTGTTGCGCTGCCTTTGACCCCATTCGCACATCGGTCCGCAACTTAGACATCACCTCGGTGCCATCCGGATCTTGGCATCTCAGCGCCTTATGGTGTCAGTCAGAAAATATTGTTGCGCTGCCTTTGGCCCCATTCGCACATCAGTCCGCAACTTAGACATCACCTCGGTGCCATCCGGATCTTGGCATCTCAGCGCCTTGTGGTGTCAGTCAGAAAATATTGTTGCGCTGCCTTTGGCCCCATTCGCACATCAGTCCGCTACTGACACCATTTCACAGGCCAACAGGGCGCCCCACGCCGACTTTTACCATTGTAGGATGGCCACACCAGTGCCACAACTTGCTAGACACCACCTCGGTGCCATCCGGATCTTGGCATCTCAGCGCCTTGTGGTGTCTTCTATTCCGAAAATATTGTTGCGCTGCCTTTGGCCCCATTCGCACATCGGTCCGCTACTGCCGCCATCTCACAGGCCAACGGGGCGCCCCACGCCGACTTTCAACATTGTAGGATGGCCACACCAGTGCGGCAACTTACTAGACACCACCTCGGTGCCATCCGGATCTTGGCGCGTTGTGCTGCCTTCGGCCTATTCGCACATCGGTCCGCTACTGACGCAAACTCACAGGCCAACGGGGCGCCCCACGCCGACTTTCAGCATTGTAGGATGGCCACACCAGTGCTGCAACTTGCTGGACACCACCTCGGTGCCATCCGGATCTTGGCGCGTTGTATTGCCTTCGGCCTATTCGCACATCGGTCCGCTACTGACGCCGCCTCACGTGCCAACGTATTTTCTCCGCATTTTATACCCTATGCCGCATAACAGGTCATGTGACTTGTTTATAAAACTTTTCATTGGTTCATTTTACTTTTGGTTTCCTAATGATGGAAGGCTTGATCATATGACCTAAAAACAACACTTTTCATTGGATGAAAACTTCTTTTTTTTTCCCAAACGATGAAAGCCCCACCTTGTTTCTGGATGTTTCAGACTGAAGCTGGCTTCAGCATGAGAGCACCACCATCTCGTAGCTCCGTCGTGGTCATTCCGCGAGCAATCATGGCAACCGCTCCCCACCAGAAGCCTACAGGAGTCGGGGGCCCCCAAAACTTTTGATAAATCCTCAAGGCGGAGGGGACGCTTTCGAGAATGGGGTCCAAGACCTAGCAGACAAGCGTCCGATTTCCAAGGTGTCCCAGGGCTATTTCAGTGGACCAGGCCCAAAAAGGAAACAGCCTGCCGCCATTTTGAGAGTCCTGTGACAGCCGCCTATCGCTGCACCGCAAGAGTGGGCGCAACTCAGCTGAATTGCGGCTTTTGACACAGTGGACCAAAAACGGACGGAATGGCAACTGAAACGGTAAAGGGGCGCCCCACTACAACAGATGACACTCCACCTGGAGAGGCCCGTTCACGCCGCCTCCCCCGGGGCGCCCCACGCCGTTATTCGGAGCAGCATTGTAGGATACCAAAACTAGTGCGGCAACTTACTGGACATCACCTTGGTGCCATCGTTCTGCTGCCTTGGAACTATTCGCACAACAGTTTGCTACTGATGACCCACCCCCCGCGACGCCCCACGCCAGAAATCTGGACGTTGTGCTGCGTTGGGACTATTCGCACAGCCGACCGCTACTTCGTTGTTTTTCCCTAAAAATGTTTATATGTTATTACTGTTTTTGTTTTCTTGTATATATTTATAAGTTATTAAAGTTTTATAATCTTACTACTTTGTTGGAGTGCTATATATTTTTAATGTGACACATAATTGTAAAAACTTTGATGTACAAAGAGTCATCCCTGGAATCTTCCGCTTCAGGCTCGGTCCCCTCCCCAATCACAATACAGGATGGTTTTCAGATAATAGGAACGCGTCTGCTGTGACGGATCTCATCGAGTGTGGGCCTTGATCTACTATAACTCCTTTGAAGAGGGGTGATTCTTTACAGCTGGGGCCATAAACTACATCTGCAGGGCTAGCTGATACCCTAGGACCGGCCTGGACAATCGGACACAAAGGAAAAGGAGTGTCAGAGGGTGCGGTAGTGAATAGGGCGAAAGGGAGGTGTCGGGCGGGCACAGGGTGTGATTCTCAGGGAAGAGCAGCGCAGATGGGGGGTGGTTTATTACCCATGCATAAGACAGAGAGCGGGGGTGACCACTGCCTGGGGGAGATGCTTGCGAGGGTGGGGAGTCATGCTAAGGATCGACAGCGTGCACAGAGTGGGTCTGGTCAAGGCATCTAAAATGACTGCCGTGCACGACAAAAGTGTGGCATTTGAAAAAAGGCAAGATGGCGCAGACAATGTTTTTCAACACTTCCTGATTTCCTTCGAATCGAACGTTAACAGACGTTGGGGCATATTACCAAAGTTAAGCGATATTTATCCCTAACGATGCTTAGCAACGATTTTTTTACCGCTAAGCATCGTCAGAAATTATCGCAGATAAACCTTGCTATTATCAAGGTTTATCGCAAATACGATAAAAAACGACCGCAATGCATTAATATCGCTGAAAACTCAGCGATATTCATGCATTACCGAGCTAATGCTCTTAGCCATGTTATCCACCTCCCATTGGATAACATGCCTTAGAACTGCTCAGGGCAGGTGCTAGCTTTTGGAGATATTCGCGCTTATCGGGAATATTTCCAAAAGTTGATAATAGGAGATAGCGATGTTAGTGACTGTTTCCAGTCGCTAACATCTTGGCATGCCCACTTTGCATGTCATTAGTGATAAATATCACTCACATGCAAAGTGGGGCCCAAGATGGTCGCTATCTCCTACTAGCCGTCGCTAACTGGTGTTAGCAACAGCTAGGTAATACAGATATAATTTTATCTCCGCGAAGCGGAGCGCTGTTACAGATATATATCTTTTTTTGAACGTTAATTTCTCAAAATCCACTGGAGCACATATATTGAGACCTAGCAAAGGCACATCGGACTACCAGTCCCTACAATTTTGCCAAGTTTCGTGCAAATCCATTCAGCCGTTCGATTATTATTATTATTTATTTTTTTGCCTCGCGGGGCCCTTTTAAAACCTCCACATCAAACCTAAGAGGTCAAGGAGGATCTACTATGCCCCCTTATGGTCATTTGCCCCTTCTCTTTGGCCTCCTCTTGTCTCTCGATCCTACCGAGAGACAAGATGGCGGCCGCTACGGACTGTTTGGAATGTTTACAGACGCCGGAGAACCAATCAGCTTCGCAAACCTCCGTTACGCGAAGCGGAGCGCTGTTACAGATATATATCTTTTTTTGAACGTTAATTTCTCAAAATCCACTGGAGCACATATATTGAGACCTAGCAAAGGCACATCGGGCTACCAGTCCCTAATATTTTACCAAGTTTCGTGCAAATCCATTCAGCCGTTCGATTATTATTATTATTTTTTTTTTTTGCCCCGCGGGGCCCTTTTAAAACCTCCACATCAAACCTAGGGGGTCAGCGAGGATCTACTATGCCCCCTTATGGTCATTTGCCCCTTCGCTTTGGCCTCCTCTTGTCTCTCGATCCTACCGAGAGACAAGATGGCGGCCGCTACGGACTGTTTGGAATGTTTACAGACGCCGGAGAACCAATCAGCTTCGCTTCACAAAGCTCCGTTGCGCGAAAAGTACGCGAACTGGAGCGCTGCCCGGTCCGCTGTTACAGATATATATCTTTTTTTGAACGTTAATTTCTCAAAATCCACTGAAGCACATATATTGAGACCTACAAAAGGCACATCGGGCTACCAGTCCCTACAATTTTGCCAAGTTTCGTGCAAATCCATTCAGCCGTTCGGGCTAAAAGTGAGGCCAACCGCCCTATGGAAAACTCAATGTTAAAAACACGTTTTGGGACCCCCCTTTTTTCTCGGCCCCCCCTTGACGAACCCCTCCAAATTTTCAAGGGCTGCTCAGAAACAAAATGTGCCATTTTCCTGAAAATTTCAGCCAATTCCGTCCACAAACGCCAAAGTTATTAGACATAGAATTTTCAAAAATCCCATAGAGAAAAAATCCTAACTATATATACCTACTGGCGACCGCCAGTAGGTAATATATATATACACACACACACACACACACACACACATATATATATATATATATATATACATATATATATATATATATATATAGATATCAATTCGAATCAGGAACTCATTTGAAAGGAGACCACACGAGTGAAATCAGCTCCACTTATTTATTTACCATCTTGCAAGCAGGCTTCGAAACCACAATGTTTACTTCTGTAATGCTACGCCAGACGCGTTTCGAGAATTCTTCCTCTCTTCTTCAATGGCGTTTTTGAACAGGTAAGGCAGCACTGTGCAAAGCGCAGGTTTTATTTTCAATTAGTTCCTGCCCCCATGGGCGTGGCCCCTTCGTGGGCCTTCTGGGATCTGTAGTCCTGGCATGCGTGTTACCCATGTGGGTGCGCTGTCTTTACTGAATAGTTCACAATTATTTCCCCAGTGGGTTGAAGATTCACGCTGGCAGAGGCCTGCTCCCGCTTTCCAGATGCCAAATGGGAGCATATCTGACACTCCCCTGTCGAATGCCAGATCTCTCGTTCCTGCTGCTGACTCCTTTGTTGTCAGCACAGACCCGCCGCCGCGGTGGGCTCACTTCCACGACCGAGCCAGCCGTTTGGGTAAATCAATTCGAATCAGGAACTCATTTGAAAGGAGACTACACGAGTGAAATCAGCTCCACTTATTTATTTACCATCTTGCAAGCAGGCTTCGAAACCACAATGCTTACTTCTGTAATGCTACGCCAGACGCGTTTCGAGAATTCTTCCTCTCTTCTTCAATGGCGTTTTTGAACAGGTAAGGCAGCACTGTGCAAAGCGCAGATTTTATTTTCAATTAGTTCCTGCCCCATGGGCGTGGCCCCTTCGTGGGCCTTCTGGGATCTGTAGTCCTGGCATGCGTGTTACCCATGCGGGTGCGCTGTCTTTACTGAATAGTTCACAATTATTTCCCCAGTGGGTTGAAGATTCACTCTGGCAGAGGCCTGCTCCCGCTTTTCAGATGCCAAATGGGAGCATATCTGACACTCCCCTGTCGAATGCCAGATCTCTCGTTCCTGCTGCTGACTCCTTTGTTGTCAGCATGGACCCGCCGCAGCGGTGGGCTCACTTCCACGACCGAGCCAGCCGTTTGGGTAAATCAATTCGAATCAGGAACTCATTTGAAAGGAGACCACACGAGTGAAATCAGCTCCACTTATTTATTTACCATCTTGCAAGCAGGCTTCGAAACCACAAGGTTTACTTCTGTAATGCTACGCCAGACACGTTTCGAGAATTCTTCCTCTCTTCTTCAATGGCGTTTTTGAACAGGTAAGGCAGCACTGTGCAAAGCGCAGGTTTTATTTTCAATTAATTCCTGCCCCCTTGGGCGTGGCCCCTTCGTGGGCCTCCCGGGATCTGTGGTTTCAAAGCCTGCTTGCAAGATGGTAAATAAATAAGTGGAGCTGATTTCACTCGTGTGGTCTCCTTTCAAATGAGTTCCTGATTCGAATTGATTTACCCAAACGGCTGGCTCGGTCGTGGAAGTGAGCCCACCGCTGCGGCGGGTCCGTGCTGACAACAAAGGAGTCAGCAGCAGGAACGAGAGATCTGGCATTCGACAGGGGAGTGTCAGATATGCTCCCATTTGGCATCTGGAAAGCGGAAGCAGGCCTCTGCCAGAGTGAATCTTCAACCCACTGGGGAAATAATTGTGAACTATTCAGTAAAGACAGCGCACCCACATGGGTAACACGCATGCCAGGACTACAGATCCCAGAAGGCCCACGAAGGGGCCACGCCCATGGGGGCAGGAACTAATTGAAAATAAAACCTGCGCTTTGCACAGTGGTGCCTTACCTGTTCAAAAACGCCATTGAAGAAGAGAGGAAGAATTCTCGAAACACGTCTGGCGTAGCATTACAGAAGTAAACATTGTGGTTTCGAAGCCTGCTTGCAAGATGGTAAATAAATAAGTGGAGCTGATTTCACTCGTGTGGTCTCCTTCCAAATGAGTTCCTTATTCGAATTGATATATATATATATATATATATATATATATATATATATATATATATATATATATATATATATATATGCTAACTCAATCATAAATGCGATCAATTGTAATGATTTTAATTTGGAGTTTAATGCAACCATGAGCACCTGATAACACACTGCAGTCAACCCTTCACAGGAAACCACAGCAGGTAACTCCACCTTTCACGCCACCAGCTTCCACCCAAAACATTTAATAGCAAGCATTCCTTATGGGGAAATGCTGCGCTTGCGCAGAATCTGCAGCAACACCACACACTTAATCAGGTGCCAAAAAGAGTCTCACATGAGATTCAAAGCCAGAGGCTACACTAAAAAGACCATTATTGTAGACATCACCAAAGCCAATGCTTTCCCCAGAGAGCAGCTATTACTAGGAACATCCACAGACAACACTAACAATAGGGACACTCAACCAGAACTGACCACAGAAAGCTGGGTGACCACACACCTCATTATCACACATAACACTGAGGCACCGGGCACTGAAGTCTATCTTTAACAAACACTGGGGTGTAGTCAGAAACAGCCCTGAAATCACCAATGTAACCAATTGGCTATCAAATGTCAAGGGTTTTTTCAAGTGCAGTAGCTGTAGGGCATGTAGGTTTCGACTTAACACCACCCAAATAAGGGCGGAATTCAGGAACCAACCCATAGTCATTCAGAAAAAGCTCACTTGCAGAACGGATTTTGCAGTTTACATGCTTACCTGTAGCTGCGGGCTCAGATATGTAGGGAGCACTAAGCTCCAAGTGCACCTAAGAATCTTGCAACAAATCAGAGCAATTGTCAATAGTGACTCGACATATCCTGTCACCAGGCACTTTAAAGATACACACCAGAATAATTTGGACCAACTCAAATACTGTGTAATTGACTGTATCCCACCTCTCAGGCGAGCGGGTAACAAGGATAAATTGTTAAAACAACTGGAATCTAGATATATAATTGAACTCAACACTAAGGCCCCAGTAGGACTGAATCTTAGTGAAGACTTAAACAACTTCCTTTAATTGGCAGTTTCTCCAGTTATTTCTAGGATATCACTGCCCTTATGGATTTTAGAAGTCGGTTGACTTCAAGTTGGTTGTCCATTTTTAAACCCAGAGAGACTGAAACATGCACTTTCAGTACCAGCAGCAGACTTCCCTGGTGAGCAGTAGCTTCACTACAGTGATCTAATAAGCAACTAGGGTGCTAACATTCTGAATTTATTGCAAATATGTGACACATCTGAATGCCTTCTTGATGGAATCAACGTAAAAAACTGAAAGTATTTCCTACTGAGGAGACTGTAGTACATGGGGAAATTAGGAAACTTCATAACAAATAAGTCTCCCAAGATGGCCTCCAGAGACAAAAGAGCCCAAATGTAGCACACATATCACCCCGATGTAGCCCAAGTATAGCCCAATGACAGAATGTCCCAGAGCGTTCTAAAGAACAACAAGAGCGCTAACAGTCTTACTTATGACAAAAGTATGGCACACCTGAAGCAATCTAGATTGGAATAAAGTGGTAACACTTAAAACATTTAATTTATAAAGGAACAAATTGAGGCGGTTCATTTTGCCGTAGAAATTATGATTAGTGCTGCAGAAAGAAAAATTAGGGCACATTTTGACTTCTCAAATCCTCTTCTATTTCATTAAAAAATTCTGACATACAGACTGAAACATGCACTTTGTATAGCAGCAGCAGACTTCCCTGGTGAGCAGTAGCTTTACTAGAGTGATCTAATGAGCAACTAGAGTGCTAACATTCAGAATTTATGGCAAATGTGTGACACATCTGAATGCCTTCTTGATGGAACCAAAGTAAACAAGCATTGAAAATGCAATAGGTCTTGCCCTCTGTTGCCGCTGCCGCCCTGCCCTGCTGCTCCTGAACAGTCCGCGGGGACTGCACCATCTCTACAGCGTGTTGGGGACTCCATTTCCCAGAGTCCCCTGTGGCGCCTGACACAAGCGTCATTGTAACTTCATCACAAACTGCACACTCCTCATTGATCAAGCAGTTGAGCCAGATAGCTCTGCTTAACTAGCAAGGCGAAATGGGGAAAAGGAAAGCAGCTGACACGATTACGGGGAGGAAAAAGATAGCAAAAACACAAAAGTTAGTAAAGTCAGCAGCGGAGAACTGTACTCTTGCTGCTATTGATGAGCTAATTGAGGAGGTAGAAAGCATGCTATCAACTGGGAAAGGAAAAAGTAAAATTTCCTCCTATTATAGTAGGAAGGAAAAAGCCGGTATGACAAATGTAAACATCCCAACTTTTACTGTGCACCAACCCCATAAGTAAGAACCAGCCCAGCTACCAATTGAGGCCCCACCGAAGACCGGATTGGGTACAGGTACGACTCCCTCCCCCATATCAAGTAACTGTGGTAATATAGGAAGGGGTCAACACAGTCTATCATGCAGTGAGGTAGTTAACATAGAGTGTTCAAATAGATATCTCCCCCTAGAGGATAGCGAGGAGGAAACTCAAGTAGATTGTTCAGTAAACAAAGTTGTTACTAGATCAATCGGTCTGGGTTTAATAGAGGAAGCTTCGCAGAACGAAATAAATCTTACTCATAAGCTGGCACAGGATCTTTATGAAAAGCTTAACACTGTGCAAGAAGAGGTCATACCAATTAAAAGAATGATTGAGGAATTAATAAACTGCCCCTCAATAGACCTAGGAACAGTAGCTACTGACCTAGGGGATAAAACCCAAATAGGGAAGAAACCTGATCCCCTAACATAGGAAAGAGGGTAACTAAACTATCGGATAGAATGTGTGTAAGCCAAAATACAAACCAGGCCGTTAATCAAAGTATCTACCTCACGCCAAAGTTACACACTAAATCATTGGAAACCTTGGAGCACTTCAAGAGAACAAAACCTTAGGAACCCTTGGAGCCTTTCAAGAGAACTGGCCCAATAAAACCGTTATTCCTTGGGGACCAAACTAAGCGCACAAACAAATACCTGGAAATCCAACACTCAAGTAGGGCCTGGATGGAGGCACCTAGTTTGGGAAAGGGGCCTGGTGTCAAGGAGGGGAACTATAGAGCTAGCCAGGGCTGTTACACCACAACTAAAGAAGAGCAAAAATTGCATAATGTATTCTTAACCAATGTACCGAGGCTTGCTCCGAATCGCAGAGAAGAGTCACTTGTAAACAAAGCAACACACTGGTTTAGGAAGGAAAGGCAATGTTGTTCTATAATAAGATCTGATATAAAAAATGTGGAAAGGATCCAGCGACTTGAATCAACCTAATAACCTAAGGTGTTACAGTGATCTTGAAGCAATTGGCTGACTACCCCAAGTTTCGAGTGTGTACCCTGAAGTGAATGACACAACCCAATCCTTGATACAAACATATTGGGTTTCACAATCTGCTGATCAACCTAAAATGTATATCCCATGTGAAGGTCACAGGCCCGAGGGTAACAAATTAGATGACAGTGTGATATTAGAAGGGTCTATTTATTCTAATAATATTGGTTCTCGAATTAAAACATTTACAGTCCCCATAATCAAGTGTGATAGTCTTGACATTCAAGTACCACACTTATTTCCATGCCAATTAAAGATGGTATCTTGGAATATAGCTGGGCTTGCATGGAAACTGCAAGAACAGGATTGGCAGACCTATACTGATTCCTTTGACATTTGTCTTTTCCAAGAAACCTGGGCAAGGGAACCTTTATTTAAATTTGGCTACAGGACATTCAGTCTAGAAACGCATCAATCAGCTAGAGGAAGATTTTCACGCATACCAGAGCCGGCAACAGCGGCAACAGCTGAGAGGAGCTGAGCGGGAGCTGCAGAGGCAGAGGCGGAGGCAGTAGCCACTTCGAAAAACGGCATTAACGACATCAACAACGCTAAAAATAAAACAAAACGTGGGGAAAACGTACCTGCCTTTGCGTTCGGCCACAGCACGGCACAGCACAGTACGGCACGGTATGGGATCGAGATTGGTCCTCACAGCAGTATCACTGCAGTATCACCGTGCCGGCTCCGGTACCTGCCCTGGCTCCGTGGCAGCAGGTGAGCAGACACTCTCCCTTCAGGTTTCGCGTGTGCATCGAGCAGTAGTGAATTGTGGTGGTGGAAGCCCCTTAGTGCAGCGGGAGCTTGTTCGGCCGTGAGTTCCCCTTAGTGAGTAGTGGGCACCCCACAGGGGCTGCACTCCACCTGCTAGAGGCACCGAGCCGTGGGGGGAGGTGTCTTATTTGACCGGTTATCCGGAGCTGAGTAGAGCATTAGAGCATTAGGGGCAGTAGGAAGAACAAGCCATAAGTGATACCACCGCCCCCCTTTCTCCATCTCCTGTGTGGTCGGAGTTGCTGGCTGTGAACTGTGAGCTGCTTAGCCGGCCTCCGGCACCCCTGAAGGAGGGAGCCGTGACGTTTTGTGAGGGTCTTCAAGCACAGCAGCGGGTCGCAGGGCATCAAGCCTTGCAGGAGATAGTAGTACACAGTGAGTGGACACGAGGGGGCCGTCCTCTTAGGATTGTGGGCTTGGGACACACAATCCACTCAGAACCTATAACAGATAATTCTGCCGCGATTCCAAATAACAAGTAACAGATCAGAATATTAACTGTAAGGCCAACCCAAAAGGTGTGCACAACAACTAGCCATGAGATCAGGAAGAGAGCGTGTAACACCCTCACTAACTTAGAAGAAAAAGAAACCTCAAGGACCAAAGGCAAAAAGTAACAACAAAGCCAACCCCGAAAGTCTAATTGCACCGGTGTACAGAATGTTCGCCAAATCAACTACTATACCAAACAAATTTAACTTCCTAAAAAATCCGGCAGACGTTATGTTATCCGCACTTGAGCCACTGAAAGAAGGGGAGCAACAGTTACCAGACCCAATGGTACCTACAATGCACGTAGGGGCCCTCAACTTGAAGTCAGACCAAACCAATCTAGAGCTCCTAACAACAGCCAGACTTCAGCAGGACCTTGACATAGAACATGAGACAGATCACTTTGAACAACTTGATCAATCCTGGGAATCAACTATGGACCAGGACCTAGTAACAAATGTAGAGCTATTGTCCCAACTGGACCCGTCTGAAAGTCCAGTCAAAGACAGGTTACAAATCCAGCAAAGTCAGCCTTGTACTAGCCTTGTATCAGTACGATCAAACAACCAACCAATCGAGGCAGAGGTAATAATCATCAAGCCCGCCATAAATGTCACACAATCCGAGATTCGATACAAGACCCCAAGATCAGAAGCACCTAACCTCTCTAATACACAAAAAATAATTGATACAGCATTGTTACAGAATACACAAAATATGGGAATAAATGAGATATTGGGAGAGTCAATCTACGACAGAAACGGAGCTGAAGCCAAAGATAGGCTGACCATGACGCCTGTATCCAAAGTTTCAAATTGCAAAGAAAATACGTCAATTCATTTGTCGCAGCGGTCAGCAGAAAGCGTAATCATTCACAATAACTACCCGGCAAGGATCACCAGTGAACATAATACCGAGAGTATATTGCCCGGAGCAATTACAGACGCTGGATCAATATGGGACATATTCTTTAAAACATCTTAACTCAAACTTGAAGCATTAAACTATCAATCATATAAGATGGATGTCCAAGTGGACCTGCTGAATATTATGGCAACTTCAATATCGGGGATCGATTTAAAACTAGCCAATTTGAACAAATTGATAACACGAGCCCAAGAATATGCCTTAAACACAGATTGCGCTTGTGGGCCAACAATCGACAAATTAGTATCCATCCCAGAAATGCTCAACACTTTAATTGAAGACCTCAAAATTCAAACGGCCCAAACATTAGGCGACAGAACAATGGGGGACAACGAACAACATTGCCAAGTAAACATTGTAAAAACAGCCAGTGGAAATAAAAACACGGACCTAACAGTAACTAATCAAATAATTGAAATATCTGGAACTCCAGATAAGGAAAAGAACGGAACCTCTGAGGAGGAAAAGACACCGGAGGGTTCAACTAATAACACCAAGACAAAACTCTCACGACGTATGAAGAAAAAAATGAAAAAACAACAAAACGTCAAAAATCTTTTCAAACTCTAAGGATTATGGGTCAGTGCACGTATGTCCCAACCAAAGTAACAAATAATGCACTCCAAACAAGGGAAAGGCAATCATCAAGCACATTTTACCCGATATTTATTAAAACTCAAATACAAAATAATCCCTTGAGAAAAAATGAGCATATAGATAAGGCAACCTTAAGACCATCCATGTTGCAGGTCATATCACCCACAGGAAGTGGTAATACAATAAAGGAAATTGCACAAATAACAAATGAACAGGGTAATGACAGATCTGATCATGGGCCAGCCAAGGAAACTGAAGGAGTGGGAATTAAAAACCTAAGAATTGTGCAAACCACTTCGGGCTACGCTAAAGAGGTGATACAGCTTAAAGAAACAACATTCATTGCACCATCGTCCAGAAAAAAATCAATTCCCCTAGATGTTAGAAACAGTTTTAAAACAATCCTACAACCACAGTATAAATCAAAGGGAATACACGATATTTTAAACAAGGGGAACCTTTTACGGATCCTTCAACATATACCCGCACTGTCACACATAAAAAGTGAAGATATAATCTGTGTCCAATTTGAACCAAAGAAAGAGGATATTAACAAAGAAGACACCTTAGTTACTTGGCTAAATCAAATCACGGCAGAAGCGGTGCTTAGAGAAAAAGATACTTTTAATAACTGGGGAATTGGGGTGAGTCAATTAGAACAAGAAAAGAACCCAGCAATTCTTCAGCAGCCAGCTAACATAACAACAAAGTACAGTAAAGAGTGCTCCCAAGGGATACTCCGCGGTACACCAAAAATAAATGCAGATAAAAATTAAAATAATCTGACTAAATAGAACAAACCAAGAGTCACAAAGAACACCTCAATATTCCTGATGTCCGAGGGGGCACATTTGAATCCCAAGTGTGTGAACAAGTCTCTTCAATTGTTAAAACTGTAACATCTGAAGCATTCAGTATATCCCACAGTAATCAAAAATTGCATCCCAACTTAAAAATCATCTCGTGGAATGTGGTAGGACTACAAAAAGCACTGAAGCATGAAACTGCCTTAGAAAAAATGCAGGAAGGAGACATTGTATGTCTTCAAGAAACTTGGGCCACAGACTATGTACATCTTGAAGGCTATGCTGGTTTTCATAAACTAGCAACCAAATACAATCAGTTTGAAAGACCATCTGGGGTCATTTCGATATATGTAAGACACCAAAAACAGATGACAGTAAAAAGAGTGAAAACAGATTCTGACTCACTACAGGCACTTATTATTGAGGGTGACAGGGTCAGTAAAGACAATGTTCCTATTCTAGTTATAAATTTATATCTAAACGCACAGGGTAAGAATAAACTGGAAGCCACGAAACACATTATAATTCAAATAAAGGAAATCTTATATTCCAATGCACTTTTGGCCAAAGCAATTGTAGGAGATTTTAATCTACATCACTTGGGAATAACCCAGAGTGACAGGCTTGGTCTAACCAGCTCTGAAAGATTTTTTAACTCCTTTAAAAAAAATTATGACCTAACATCCGCGAAGGACATACAGAAAACTTTAGATTCCAAGCGCTTGAGTACGGCTACATTCAGGAACTGTTCCACAATAGATTACATATTTCTATGCGAGCTGCTAGCCCAGAAAACTGTTAACTTTGAAGTAAAAACTCACGAAACTAGTGAACACAAACTATTGCAGGTGGACTTAAATTTCGGCTTAATACAGAGGGAGCAAGCAGTTGCAGTATCACAGTCAACAGGGATAAAAGAACATTCTCTAGTTAAAAGAATAAAATGGAACAAGAACAAAGCAAAGCGACTTAACGTCTGGATAAAAAACCAAAAGAAGGGTTCGGGGACCCTACCCACTTTGGAAAATTGGACATGGTGGATCGGAAACCTAAAAGCCAAGCTGATTGACAACTTTAATGTTAGTGCATCGGGTAATAAAAAACACACCCCTTGCCTTAGACATAACAACACAAATCTTGTTACATTAATAAGCAAGCTAAAAAGGGCAAAAAGATTACACAAAATCAGAGGAACACAGGAAACAAGGGAGTGATGTAAAGACCTATCCAAGAAGAAAAGACATTTACTATGGTCACTTAAACAGGAAAAACTAGAAAAAGACTGGGTTACAATATTCAAGCTCTTAAAACCCAACAGACAGCGACAACTATGGCATTACATTGCAAACTTGGAGAAAGGCAAAGTGGATAGGCGAAACTCAGTACATGCTGACGCTTGTATAAATCACGTTGCTTCAATCTACACCGAGAAAGGAGCTATTATGGAACATGAAAACAATGATGCCCAATGGGCATTTAGTGAAGACATGGAAACGGAGACCTTAATGCGACTACTCGGCAAAGACCAAGATGTAACCACAGTCAAACATGTCATAAAAAAGATAAGAAGAGACGGGGCCATCTTTAGAGAAGATCCAGTCTATTGGGACAGAACTCTCTCTAAATTATTCATTGAATGCAGATTAAAAGCAAAAGTACCGGACTCATGGCGAGGGTCTTTAAGAAAGGGGACAACACAGACCCAAAGAATTATAGACTCATCGCTCTTTTGGATATCGAAGGGAAAGCCTATGCCAGCACCCTGCTGAAGGAATTAAACGACTGGATCAAAGAGAACAAAATCCTCCCCTACTATCAGACAGGTTTCCGTAAGGGTGGCTCCACAATTGACAACATCGTGGCTATGTCATATCTTAGCCAGCAGGCAAACTGTAAAAACAGCAAACCAGTTTTTGCTTGCTTTGTTGACTATTCAGCCGCCTTCGACGGGGTGCCCCGACATAAGCTCGGGGAAAAATTGAGCAATTGGCATATTCCAGCAGGGCTCCTCAATGCCATAATTTTTTCTCTCTATAGCCATACCTGGATCCAAGTTAAATTAGCGGACAACACTATATCAAAGAAGTGCCGGACAAATCGCGGACTAAAACAGGGATGTGTACTTGCCCCAACGCTGTTTAATATATACACTGCAGACTTGGGGAAGAAGCCTCTGAATGCTAGCCTTGTAACACCGAAAATCGGGAAAAACAAATTGCAAATTCTACAATACGCAGATGATTTAGTGGTAATGGACCACACAAAAATCGGGCTGCACAGAGATCTGGACGCCCTAAACAAGTACAATGAAACCAATGAGCTTATAATCAATGCTAAAAAAACTAAAGTAGTTGTCTTCGGCCACTTTCCCAAAAAAGTCTCACTGAAATGGCACGTGGGTATGGAGATCATCAATACCACGCGTTCGTATAATTATCTTGGATGTTGGCTAACTGAAACTGGCAAAGCAACAGTACATAGGCACAAAATGAAGGCTAGGGCTCAGGTAATAATATTTTCGATTTGTAAACAAAATGAGCTCATGCAGAGTCCAACATCAGCACCCATTAGGAAAGTATTACAAGCAAAAATTAGGGCATCTGCAGGCTATGCACAACAAGCAATCCCAGGCAAAATGGAGGCAATGTTGGACAAAGTGCAATGCCAGGCCTATAAACGTATTTTTAAACTTCCGAAACACACTCGTAACAGTCTAATTCGATTGGAGTTTGGCCTAAAGCAACAGAGTAAGGAATGCCTGGGAACACATATAAAATACTTTTATCAGGTGTTAACAGCTCCAGCCGGAAGCTTAAAAAGTATGCTCAATCCAATGTACAGAGAGACCACTAACCCGTGGCAAGGTTACAAGGAAACAGCAGTGGAAACCTCGGGGTTAGCAATCGAAAATTGGCAGGACGGATCAGTAAATTATCTGGCGATCAAAAATGCAATAAACAAACAATGCTTTTTCCTGTCACATACAAATGATCTAGCAGAATATGTATCAAGAAGAGGGCCACCCGGGTTGGCAACATCATACATTGGGCATAAGATCCAGCCCTACCTTAGCCAAGCTCTGGGAAGGAAAGCACTTAAAAACATTATATGGGCCAGACTAGTGCTCCTTCAAATTAAGGAACTAAACCCCGGATGGAAGTCCTTGAACATAAAACAAGATGCAGACTCTGCAACTATAAACACGAATCTCTGTTACACATAATTTGTTGTTGCTCTGTGATGCTTCTCCCCCGTCCGACCCATTTAAAACAAATTTGGCTACGGCTCGGGGTTCGGACTGTAAAAGAAGCGGTGGCGGCACTTTTTTCTTGCTCTTGTCCAGCAGATTTGGCTAGGTTTGGAAAATATATGGCAGAGCTGCGAAAAGCGCTTGCGGAAGAAGATGGGTCATGCAATATGCAAAGTTAACTCCACAAATAAGTAATATGTGCCCCCACTAAATCAGATGGAGAAGGTATTACACTTTTGCCAAATACTAAAAGAAACTTAGTAAAAAGGACGCATTGGCAAACCCTTGTGATGTCATTAATGGACAGAAATAAATATTCACATATCTATCGTATTTTAATTGCCTCGAGACTGTTGTATATAAATGTTTTCTTTTATAAACCACTGTTTTTTTAAACCTTTTATAACTGGCATACAAGTAGTATTGCAAATGGTTTATATACATAAAATTCATTCATTCATTCATTCATTCAGCTAGAGGAAGACCATCTGGAGGCCTCTTAATCTGGATAAAAAATCATTTCAATGCTTCCGTAGCTATTTTTCCCACTGCCACTGATGATATCTTGGGCCTTAGTCTTAAATTTCCAAATAAGTACCAGTTTTACTTGCTTAACATATACATAAGACCCAGAGAATCTTCAAAGGAATCAGCAATCTTTACCCAGCTAGAGGAAGCTCTTGATTTTATTCATCCTAAAGAGCTTGTCATACTTGGAGGTGACTTTAATTGTTGCTACCAGCCACTGCAAGGAGTAAATATGGTTACTGAAGAACAAGACCTAGCTATGGGGATCCCCTTATTGGGGCCAGAAGAAATGATGAGACCTTCTGTCTCAGCATTACAAATATATAACTTCACTATTGAAAAGGGCTACAGATTGTGTAATGGTAGAACCCCCTTAGAACCCAAATGCTCAAACACCTTCTCAAGAGGGCTATCATCTTCTCATATAGATTATATTATGATAAGTATCCGTCATTGGGACCTCTTCCAAGATTTTATGGTGGATACCAGCAGAAGACAAAGTGATCATTTACCTTTGTGTTTAGACCTTATAGTGAACGTTTTCCTGCTGCATTCACCACCTCAAATAGACAGGGATCTAGAGGTGATTCAGCCTGAGGTTTCCAATAATAGGAGGGCATTAAAATGGCCGTCTATCCTGGGTAAGATTGAACCACTTACACATGTTTACAATATCTTTGCTGACTTAGTCTCACATTTCGTAGAGCGTTCTAGTGGTCAAACTATAACTTAGACCCACCAGATGCTGATGGAGAGTATAAAGCCCCATCTAACTAAACCAGTGTCTGGGAACACGAAACGTAATACCAAGTCTGGGCAGTCTAACTTATGGTTCGATGCTCAATGTGCTCTTGCTAAGAAAAACTTAGTTAAGGCCCTGAAAACTAAAAATATAGCTCTGATCAGGCAATTGCGGGATGCATATACCAAAGTTCAGAAAGTTGCACGTAGAAGGTGGGAAGATGAAAGCCGGGAAGAATTGCTAACAGCTACTAAGAGGGGTGACCAGTTCCTGTTTTGGAAGATTATTGCAAATGGCACCAAGACGAATGTCCCGGCTCAAGATTATAATCTAGGTCCTAAGTCCTGGTACAACCACTTTGGCCACCTATATGCCTTCCCGGCCCAATCAATTGAAGCCCCTCCAGCTAGCATTGATACACTTCTGTTTTCCAACCAAACTACTCCTCTCCAATTTAGTATGGCAGATACCATAAAGGCAATAGCTGCCATAAAATCCTCTAAAACACCCGGCCCTGATAAGATCCCGAGTGATCTATTTAAACACGAGACAGATAAGTGGGCCTCTTATATCAACCTTCTCTGCAATAGGATTGCTAGTGGGCAGCCAATTCCTGACTCATGGAAAGGAGCGGAGATCGTCCCGATCTATAGGAAAGGCTCTAGGGGCGATCCCGCTAATTACAGACTCATTAGCCTGTTAGACATATTACAAAAGTTCTACGCAAAACAGATCTTAGATAGGCTAAATGAGTGGATTACAGGTAATAACGTGCTTTCCTCATGTCAAGCTGGCTTCAGGAAGAGAGTAAGCACCATAGAACAGGTCTTTAGGCTAATAATGTTAGCATGGAAATATACAAGGTTAAGACATGGACATCTTATGTGGCCTTTAATGATTTGAAGGCCGCATTTGATTCCATTCCTAGAGACCTACTATGGGCCAATCTACTTCAGCAAGGGGTCCCAAGTAACATTGTAATGCAGCTAGTTAGGCTCCACAAGAATACATATGCGAAAGTGCGATGTGGGAAAGGGGGAGAATTGACGGAAGAGATACCAGTAAAAAGGGGTGTGCGCCTAGACTGTGTCCTGGCGCCAACCCTATTTCTCTTATACTTCAATGATATGATAGAGGCCCTCAAAAAAGCGAATCACGACTCCCCGAAACTGGGAGGTGAACACATCTGTGCACTAATCTTTGCTGATGATACCATCCTGTTATCTCAAACATCTAGGGGGCTCCAAAACCTCCTAAACACATTGGATGAGTATTGCAAGCAAAAGGGGCTGGAAATAAACCTGGTAAAAACTAAGTACATGACCATCAGACCCCATAAATGTTTTAAAAATAGATTGCAGTTAAATGGAGTAACTCTGGAGCGTATTTCAAATTTTGTATATCTTGGGGTAACTATTGATTCCAAACTTTCATCGAATCCCCAGATCACGAAATCCAAATTGACTCTTATACAAAAAGCAGCTCCAATTACAAAAAAACTTGTTTCTACCACGTCCAAGGCTATTACTCCTGCACTGCAAGTCTAAAAATGTAGGGCCCAAGCAGCTGCCCTATATGGCTCGGAGTTATGTGGGAGGGGGAGGTCCTCACACCTCTAACTGTAGGGGGAAAAAAAATCATGAGGTTTACTGCCCTACCGCAAAATACACCTGTGATCCCCCTTATGTTGGATTTGGGTATCAAGCGGATTGAGCAGAGGGCTATCTGGATGTCCCTTTCGTACTGGATTAGGGTATGGACCACGGAGGAATTGCAAATATATAGACAAGCATTAAGGGAATTAATTACTCTTGACGCTTTTGTTACATTCCCATGGTTTGTCCATATCCGTAGATGGTTCTTGGATTTGGGCTTGAGCAGGTTTTGGGAACAGTCGGACTTGCTTACCCCTGAATCCAAACAGGAATGTAAAACCATCTTCTGGGATTTTATTGAGCAGAGCGTCACATTAAATTCTATTTATGGCTCGCTTATACACCAGTTTTTGAGCTTCAAAATAAGCCCATCCTTTGAACCTTCTTTGGACGAGATTGAGCCCCCACTCGCCAAAGTACTGTATCTAAAATTTAGATACAGTACGCTGCAAATTAAGACATTTACATCTAGGTGGGGGAAAAAGGATGGTGAGGAAAATGACTCCATACGCACCCAGTGTTCTTCAAGAAGAGAAGAGGATATTGCCCATGTATTATTTTTCTGTTCGCTATATGAAACCCCAAGGAAAAAATGGATAAAACCTTTAGGTAGGAACCTGTGCGTTAGGAAATATATTGAAATGTTGCGTATCCTAAAGACAGACTCTTCTAGGTTGGTTGTATTTGGAACGAGTAGATTCTTACTGGCAGCTAATTTTATTAGACTGACGCGAGGTTTAAAGTTTTAATAAGTGATGAAATATGTTAAACCTCGAAGTTACGGTTTCATATAAGGATTGTTATTTCCCATATCAGTATTCGTACATTATGGCATCAAATATCTCTGTAGCCGATTCCTATAATCTACTATTAATGATAAACCTGTATTAGGCATTTGCACTTTATGTAATTAAGATGCCGTTAATGACTCTTAAAACTAATACTTATGTTTGATATGGAATAGTAATTGTAATTTCGAATTTTAAACTTAAAATCGTTGTAACTAAGAAGTGATTCCAGGTACCGTGCACTGCAAATTTATATGTATAGGCTGCTAAAGCTATAAAATTGCACCTTAGGTACTGTAATGTTAGGCACTATGCACTTTAGGAAAAAAAACATTTTTTTCTATGTATATGCTGCTAAAATTATAATTTGCACTTCAGATACTGCTTTCCAAATGGAATGAAGGTTGTTTTTTATATCTTTTTAATGGAAATGTTTTGTTTTAACTGCTTTGATGATTTTGTGAATCGAATAAAGATGCATATATATATATATTCACTGAAAAAACCATAGGTTATAGACCATATATAGTTAGGAATTAGCATTTAAAAAACCTTATTTTACTCACACAAAACCATTGAAATTCCATATATAGTTAGTTGCACTAACTATATATCGCGCACCTGCAATCCACTGCTGATGATGTCACATATTACATCATTCATGACATGGTCAGTGACATCACTGATGACATCACTGATGACATCTCAAATGACATCACTGATGACATCACTGATGACATCTCATTTGACATCAATGACCACATCACTGATGATATCATTCATGTGACAATACAATGCATCTCCTCACATTTTAATATAACCTCTGTTTCACCCAGTGTTAAATACAGAATATAATTTTTGAAACCATTGACACACCAATACTAGTTACTACATACGCACTCACTGATTCCTACGTCTACACACACCTTCACTCATTCACCCATACTATCATTCATACATACAATCACTCATCTTTACAACACTATCATATGCACTCATACACCTATACAGACACTCACAGTCTGCCACTCATCCATGGAGTTACTCACACACCTAGTCAGTCCTGTAAAGAATCAATGACACTTCCATTTTCTTGTCTATACAGTTAAACATAGAGCACCTTACATTTTCAAACATATACTAACACATACTTACCTTGTTATACAATCATTGATACAAGTACACATTGATCTGCACAGAGTCACACACCTCCCAGCCAGCCACACACACACTCAGTCTCCCATACAAATACTTGGACAATCAATCAGTAACCCATATAGTTAATCATATAGCTACTGATCAAAACATGCAGCAGTTTACAGAACAACAGACATAATGATGCACAAATTAAGACACTTTAGTCACTAACCCATGCACTCAGTGAGACACATTTAATCACTCACTCATGCATTCAGTCATGCACCTACTAAATCCTTTGTCCAGACACTTATACTTCCACTCATTCTTCAATATGTAAGACACATTTTAACTTTACAGAAACATACAGTCACTGGATGTTGTCATCAGTGATGTCATCAGTGATGTCATTTGAGATGTCATCAGTGATGTCATCAGTGATGTCACTGACCATGTCATGAATGATGTAATATGTGACATCATCAGCAGTGGATTGCAGGTGCGCGATATATAGTTAGTGCAACTAACTATATATGGAATTTCAATGGTTTTGTGTGAGTAAAATAAGGTTTTTTAAATGCTAATTCCTAACTATATATGGTCTATAACCTATGGTTTTTTCAGTGAATTTTCAAGGTTTTGTAAATGCTAATTCCTAACTATATATGGTCTATAACCTATGGTTTTTTCAGTGAATTTCAATGGTTTTTTAATAGCAAATATCATAAGCTGTCGAATGTCAAGTACGTGGTAAGTGAAAACATTTTCGTGTTTATGCACACTGATCTGCTTTGAATGGTGCCCCCCCCCCCTCATTTCTATTAGGAGTACTCTCTCTTTGCAGATAGTGAAAGGTAGTTAACGCAGGTCTTTGCCCCCATTGTAATCCGTCGTGCCTGCTTCTCTCTCCATTTGATTCATTGTTATCCAAGTATTTACTGTTTTAGAATTAGTTCTCTTTGGTTCATTCTCTATTTACAAACAAACACAGAGTCGCAATACTCTGTTTAGTCTTTGCAGATAACGAAAAATCGTGTAAAAAAAAAGAAAAGGAATCGAGCAAAATCAGTAGGCCACTAATGGGATCTCTTTTTGACCTCGCTAAAATAGAAACATTAGGAACAACCCCTCATGACAAATACAAAACTAGTGAGATGAACTGAACTCCACACAATGATGGCTGCAAAACAGCTCGGCTCCGCCACCCACCCCGCCCAAAATAACGATAAAGAACGGCTGCCATGATTGGTTGCGGAATGACCACGACGGAGCTACGAAATGGTGCTGCTCTCATGCTAACCCCAGCTTCAGTCTGAAACATCCAGAAACACTGTAGACTACCAATTCGATCAGTTCCGGTAGCGCCCCAATGTAACCCGGTAGAGAAGAACTAGCCCTCCCCTCTTTGACTGATGGTTCTTGTTGCCTGTCCCTTCTGTTGTCATTTAACAGAACTATTTAGCCTGCTGAAAGGGGTTGTGTTCCGACCGCTGGTTGGTGGAGACATTTTGACTATATTCTGTACCTGCGTTGTCGCGTAATGCGTCATATGACGCGCCGCGTTAGCGCATCCGGAAGTCATCCGGGGCGCGCAGCGCGTAACGTAAGCATAACAAGTCATGTGACTTGTTAATAAAACTTTTCATTGGTTCATTTTACTTTTCTTATTGTAATGATGAAAGGCTTGGTCATATGACCTAAAAATTACGCTTTTCATTACTTCCGAACATTATTTTTTCTTAAATATATGTTATAATGTTCCAGGCTAATGTACTTTCCCGGAAATTTTACAACTGTCCTGCAAGTAAAATATATTCTTTTTTCGAGAAAAAGAGCGTTTCTTCGTCCCATGACGGAGCCGTTGAGCAAAAGAGGGTCGACCTGCTGTCTTAGTCGCCGATACGCCTGAATATGAGATTCTTATCGATCACTTTATGTTGCAGGAATAGAAAACACAACAGCCCTTGACCATTTATCTTTACTGCGTTCCTTCGTATTATACCTTTTACCCTTCATGTAATTGGTCTGCTTTATTTCACTTGCCTTTTAATGATTCTAAAACAGTGACTATTATTAAAAACTTTACCAATGTATATACTACTACCATGTTTTCTTTTAAAAACCTTTATTGTGAAAATTTCATTATACAAATACGAGCCTATAACCACGTGGGCCGGCCACGGAGCAAACTGTAATCGTATATGATGAATAGACATTTACACTGTAGAGGAACGTAACGGGCGGGCCATTACGTTGCAAGAACTAAGGTGTCTAACAGTTACGGAATCGGTGGACGTACATTTTATAATTAAAATACGACAGGGCCAGTTACAATAAAATTATCTAGATATACATTTGCGGGCAAGTACCATGGGTGACGTTAATTCGAACTTTCAACAGTACAGTAATCAATAACACATCAGAACTTAATATCAATAGGGATGTCGAAATATTCAATCAATTCTCGTCCCCGCCCGCCATTTGCTTCAAAACTGCATACGTATCTCGTGATTTCAAGGTTCTGCAACCAGTACACAACAAGGAGTTACGAGTCCCATTTATTCTGGCGCCATTTTGGGCGAGGACGGGCAGGTCCAGGATATAGTCAAAATGTCTCTACCAACCATCGACTATGATGATGTTCATATGCTGTATTTATTAGAGTAACACTCATCTGTCCACATGAAATTAATTTGCCACAATCTAAACATGTCATTTTAATCTTTCCAAAGTTCTTCTAAATATTTGGGACCGTTTCCCTTGCCTCTGAAGCTCTCAGTGCCACTTCTTTGATGAATGTACTAGCAGGTCAGGGGTTCTCCTCCAAATCTCTCTTTTATGCAGCACTATAATTAATTGGTGCCACCTCTCCATATGACGATGCATGGTATAGTTACCACAACTATATTTTTTTTCGGTTCCTCTGGAGAGTTCATCGTGGCAGATGAAGCGTGTAACGTACCGGGCATTTACCTTTTTTTGCATGTACAGGAAAGGAAAAAAAAATCGAGCGTCCGAGTTCTAAGGTGTCCCAGGGCCATTTTAGTGGACCAGGCCCAAATCCAAAGAACAGGCCGCCATTTTGAGAGTCCTGTTGCAGCCGCCTGTCGCTGTAGCATCAAGAGCAGCCGAAACTCAGCTGAATGGCAACTGAAACGGTAAAGGGGCGCCCCACTACAGCAGACGAGCCAGGCCCAAATCCAAAGAACAGCTATCTCACAGGCTAATGGGGCGACCCACGCCGAGTTTCAGCATTGTAGGATGACCACACAAGTACAGCAACTTGCTAGACATCACCTCGGTGCCATCCGGATCTCGGCGCCCCACTGCAGATGAAGTGCCTCTCAACTATGAAACCACCACGGTGACATCCGGATCTTGGCGCGTTGTGCTGCCTTCGGCCTATTCGCACATCGGTCCGCTACTGACGCCATCTCACAGGCTAATGGGGCGACCCACGCCGAGTTTCAGCATTGTAGGATGACCACACAAGTACAGCAACTTGCTAGACATCACCTCGGTGCCATCCGGATCTCGGCGCCCCACTGCAGATGAAGTGCCTCTCAACTATGAAACCACCACGGTGACATCCGGATCTTGGCGCGTTGTGCTGCCTTCGGCCTATTCGCACATCGGTCCGCTACTGACGCCATCTCACAGGCTAATGGGGCGACCCACGCCGAGTTTCAGCATTGTAGGATGACCACACCAGTACAGCAACTTGCTAGACATCACCTCGGTGCCATCCGGATCTCGGCGCCCCACTGCAGATGAAGTGCCTCTCAACTATGAAACCACCACGGTGACATCCGGATCTTGGCGCGTTGTGCTGCCTTCGGCCTATTCGCACATCGGTCCGCTACTGACGCCATCTCACAGGCTAATGGGGCGACCCACGCCGAGTTTCAGCATTGTAGGATGACCACACCAGTACAGCAACTTGCTAGACATCACCTCGGTGCCATCCGGATCTCGGCGCCCCACTGCAGATGAAGTGCCTCTCAACTATGAAACCACCACGGTGACATCCGGATCTTGGCGCGTTGTGCTGCCTTCGGCCTATTCGCACATCGGTCCGCTACTGACGCCATCTCACAGGCTAATGGGGTGACCCACGCCGAGTTTCAGCATTGTAGGATGACCACACCAACTTGCTAGACATCACCTCAGTGCCATCCAAATCTTGGCATCTCAACGCCTAGTGGTATCTTCCATACAAAAAATATTGTTACGCTGCCTTTGGCCCCATTCGCACATCAGTCCGCAACTTAGACATCACCTCGGTGCCATCCGGATCTTGGCATCTCAGCGCCTTGTGGTGTCAGTCAGAAAATATTGTTGTGCTGCCTTCGGCCTATTCGCACATCGGTCCGCTACTGACGCCATCTCACAGGCCAACGGGGCGCCCCACGCCGACTTTCAGCATTGTAGGATGGCCACACCAGTGCGGCAACTTGCTACACACCACCTCGGTGCCATCCGGATCTTGGCATCTCAGCGCCTTGTGGTCTCTTCTACACCGGAAATATAGTAGAAAATATTGTTGCGCTGCCTTTGGCCCCATTCACACATCAGTCCGCTACTGACACCATCTCACAGGCCAACGGGGCGCCCCACGCCGACTTTCAACATTGTAGGATGGCCACAGAAGTGCGACAACTTACTAGACACCACCTCGGTGCCATCCGGATCTTGGCGCGTTGTGCTGCCTTCGGCCTATTCGCACATCGGTCCGCTACTGACGCAAACTCACAGGCCAACGGGGCGCCCCACGCCGACTTTCAGCATTGTAGGATGGCCACACCAGTGCGGCAACTTCCTACACACCACCTCGGTGCCATCCGGATCTTGGCGCGTAGTGAAGCTGCAGCAGCTGCAAATAAGCTTCAGACAGTGTTACAACCGCTGCTCAGAACTCTCAACTATGACACCACCTCGATGCCATCCGGATCTTGGCGCGTTGTGTTGCCTTCGGCCTATTCGCACATCGGTCCGCTACTGACGCCGCCTCACGTGCCAACGTATTTTCTCCGCATTTTATACCCTATGCCGCATAACAGGTCATGTGACTTGTTTATAAAACTTTTCATTGGTTCATTTTACTTTTGGTTTCCTAATGATGGAAGGCTTGATCATATGACCTAAAAACAACACTTTTCATTGGATGAAAACTTTTTTTTCCCCCAAACGATGAAAGCCCCACCTTGTTTCTGGATGTTTCAGACTGAAGCTGGCGTCACCATGAGAGCACCACCATCTCGTAGCTCCGTCGTGGTCATTCCGCGAGCAATCATGGCAGCCGCTCCCTACCAGAAGCCTGCAGGAGTCGGGGCCCCCAAAATTTTTGATGAATTCTCAAGGCGGAGGGGACGCTTTCGAGAATGGGGTCCAAGACCTAGCAGACAAGCGTCCGATTTCCAAGGTGTCCCAGGGCCATTTCAGTGGACCAGGCCCAAAAAGGAAACAGCCTGCCACCATTTTGAGAGTCCTGTGACAGCCGCCTATCGCTGCACCGCAAGAGTGGGCGCAACTCAGCTGAATGGCGGATTTTGACACAGTGGACCAAAAGCGGACGGAATGGCAACTGAAACGGTAAAGGGGCGCCCCACTACAACAGACGAGACTCCACCTGGAGAGGCCCGTTCACGCCGCCTCCCCCGGGGCGCTCCACGCCGTTATTCGGAGCAGCATTGTAGGATACCAAAACCAGTGCGGCAACTTACTGGACATCACCTTGGTGCCATCGTTCTGCTACCTTGGAACTATTCGCACAACAGTTTGCTACTGATGACCCACCCCCCGCGACGCCCCACGCCGTTATTTGCTGGGTGGCAACTTACTAGACATCACTTTTGTGTCATCTAGATTTCGGCGCGTTCTGCTGCCTTGGAACTATTCGCACAACAGTTTGCTACTGATCACCCACCCCCCGCGACGCCCCACGCCGGAAATCTGGACGTTGTGCTGCGTTGGGACTATTCGCACAGCCGACCGCTACTTCGTTGTTTTTCTCTAAAAATGTTTATATGTTATTACTATTTTTGTTTTCTTGTATATATTTATAAATTATTAAAGTTTTATAATCTTACTACTTTGTCGGAGTGCTATATATTTTTAATGTGACACATAATTGTAAAAACTTTGATGTACAAAGAGTCATCCCTGGAATCTTCCGCTTCACGCTCGGTCCCCTCCCCAATCACAATACAGGATGGTTTTCAGATAATAGCAACGCTTCTGCTGTGACGGATCTCATCGAGTGTGGGCCTTGATCTACTATAACTCCTTTGAAGACGGGTGATTCTTTACAGCTGTGGCTATAAACTACATCTGCAGGGCTAGCTGATAGCCTAAGACCGGCCTGGACAATCGGACACAGAGGAAAAGGAGTGTCAGAGGGTGCGGTAGTGAATAGGGCGAAAGGGAGGTGTCGGGCGGGCACAGGGTGTGATTCTCAGGGAAGAACAGCGCAGATGGGGGGAGGTTTATTACCCATGCATAAAACAGAGAGCGGGGGTGACCACTGCCTGGGGGAGATGCTTGCGAGGGTGGGGAGCCATGCTAAGGATCGACAGCGTGCACAGAGTGGATCTGGTCAAGGCATCTAAAATGGCTGCCGTGCACGACAAAAGTGTGGCATTTGAAAAAAGACAAGATGGCGCACACAATGTTTTTCAACAATTCCTGATTTCCTTCGAATCGAACGTTAACAGACGTTGGGGCATATTACCAAAGTTAAGCGATATTTATCCCTAACGATGCATTGCAAAGATTTTTTTACCGTCAGAAATTATCGCAGATAAACCTTGCTATTATCAAGGTTTATCGCAAATACGATAAAAAACGAGCGCAATGCATTAATATCGCTGAAAACTCCGCGATATTCATGCATTACCGAGCTAATGCTCTTAGCCATGTTATCCACCTCCCATTGGATAACATGGCTAAGAACTGCTCAGGGCAGCTGTTACTTTTTGGAGATATTCGCGCTTATCTCGAATATTTCCAAAAGTTGATAATAGGAGATAGCGATGTTAGCGACTGTTTCCAGTCGCTAACATCTTGGCATGCCCACTTTGCATGTCATTAGTGATAAATATCACTCACATGCAAAGTGGGGCCCAAGATGGTCGCTATCTCCTACTAGCCGTCGCTAACTGGTGCTAGCAACAGCTACGTAATACAGATATAATTTTATCTCCGCGAAGCGGAGCGCTGTTACAGATATATATCTTGTTTTTGAACGTTAATTTCTCAAAATGCACTGAAGCACATATATTGAGACCTAGCAAAGGCACATCGGGCTACCAGTCCCTAATATTTTACCAAGTTTCGTGCAAATCCATTCAGCCGTTCGATTATTATTATTATTTATTTTTTTTGCCCCGCGGGGCCCTTTTAAAACCTCCACATCAAACCTAGGGGATCAGCGAGGATCTACTATGCCCCCTTATGGTCATTTGCCCCTTCGCTTTGGCCTCCTCTTGTCTCTCGATCCTACCGAGAGACAAGATGGCGGCCGCTACGGACTGTTTGGAATGTTTACAGACACCGGAGAGCCAATCAGCTTCGCTTCGCAAAGCTCCGTAACGCGAAAAGTACGCGAAGCGGTCCGCTGTTACAGATATATATCTTTTTTTGAACGTTAATTTCTCAAAATCCACTGAAGCACATATATTGAGACCTAGCAAAGGCACATCGGGCTACCAGTCCCTACAATTTTGCCAAGTTTCGTGCAAATCCATTCAGCCGTAAGATTATTATTATAATTTTTTTTTTTTGCCCCGCGGGGCCCTTTTAAAACCTCCACATCAAACCTAGGGGGTCAGCGAGGATCTACTATTCCCCCTTATGGTCATTTGCCCCTTCGCTTTGGCCTCCTCTTGTCTCTCGATCCTACCGAGAGACAAGATGGCGGCCGCTACGGACTTTTTGGAATGTTGACAGACGCCAGAGAACCAATCAGCTTCGCTTCACAAAGCTCCGTTGCGCGAAAAGTCCGCGAACCAGTGCGCTAACTGGTCCGCTGTTACAGATATATATCTTTTTTTAAACGTTAATTTCTCAAAATCCACTGGAGCACATATATTGAGACCTACAAAAGGCACATCGGGCTACCAGTCCCTACAATTTTGCCAAGTTTCGTGCAAATCCATTCAGCCGTTCGGGCTAAAAGTGAGGCCAACCGCCCTATGGAAAACTCAATGTTAAAAACACGTTTTGGGACCCCCCTTTTTTCTCGGCCCCCACTGGACGAACCCCCCCCCAAATTTTCAAGGGCTGCTCAGAAACCAAATGTGCCATTTTCCTGAAAATTTCAGCCAATTCCGTCCACAAACGCCAAAGTTATTAGACATAGAATTTTCAAAAAACCCATAGAGAAAAAATCCTAACTATATATATCTACTGGCGACCGCCAGTAGGTAATATATTTATATATATATATATATATATATATATATATATTCTCAAGAAAGAACGAACCCAGCCGGGCTCCTGTCCACAGCCCAGCAGCTCGAATTCACCACAGCACAAACGGAATCCAGACATGTTTTCTTCAAAGTTGAGGTATTTTATTCCATTACAACACCATTAGTGCAAACAAAGAGGACGGTCAACGCGTTTATATTTGTATTTATAAAGATATGTATATTATATATATGTTTATATATGTATGTATATATATACAGATACATATATATAAATATTACCTACTGGTGGTCCCAGTAGGTATATATAGTTAGGACCTAGTTACCATAGGAAATTCCCAACATTCTATTGGGAATAACTTTGGTGCCGATTGAGGGATCTGCCTGTAATTTTCCTTAAATTTGCCTCGCTGCACTCCGCTCCTTCCCTGAAAGTGTCAGTGGGATTCGTCAAGCGAGGGCCGAGAAAAAAGGGGGGTCCCAAAACGTGTTTTCCCCATGTTAATTTCCGTAGGGACATTCTGACAAGGCTACAGCTCGAACGGCTGAATGGAATTACACCATATTTGGCAAAATGGTAGGGACTGGTATGCAGCAGTGCCTTTTGTATGTTTGGTGTAAATCCCTCCAGTAGTTCTTGAGAAAATTGAATTTGAAATTTTTCAAATGGCATTTTCTATGGGACCTTTAGACACGGCTACAGCCTGAACGGCTGAACGGAATTACACCAAACTTGGCAAAATGGTAGGGACAGGTATGCAGTAGTGCCTTTTCTATATTTGGTGAAAATCCCTCCAGTAGTTGTTGAGAATTTGAAATTGAGCCAATTATATATCTATATGTGTTCAACATTCTATTGGGAATAGATTTGGCGCCGATTGAGGAATCTGTGTGTAATTTTCCAGAATTATGGCCAGCTCCAATCCTTCCCTGAAAGTTTCGGGGGGATCCGTCAAGCGGGGGCCGAAAGGGGGGTCCCAGAACGTGTTTTCCCATGTTAATTTCCATAGGCACCTTTAGACACGGCTACAGCCCGAACGGCTGAATGGAATTACACCAAACTTGGCAAAATGGTAGGGCCTGGTATGCAGATGTGCATTTGCTATGTTTGGTGAAAATCTCTCCAGTAGTTCTTGAGAAAATTGAATTTGAAATATTTCAATTGGCATTTTCTATGGGACCTTTAGACGCGGCTACAGCCCGAACGGCTGAACGGAATTACACCAAACTTGGCAAAATGGTAGGGACAGGTATGCAGTAGTGCCTTTTCTATATTTGGTGAAAATCCCTCTAGTAGTTGTTGAGACAATTGAATTTGAGCAAATTATATATCTATATGCGCTCACCGTACGCGTATGGTACGCATACCGTACGGGGACGTGCGCGTACCCTTACGTGCGCGAGCGAGTTTCTGATTGGCTGGCAGTCGACTGTCAACATTCCAAACTGTCCAAACCAGGAAGTGTTGGCCACCATCTTGTTTTTCAGGAGAACTGAGGCACAAGAGAGCCCAAAACAAGAGTGGAAAACACGAAAAGGGGGCAGGGTAGAGACCCCCCAACCCTCTAGCCCTTCTCATGGGGTCCCAAAAGGACTCCCTAGGGCAAAAGAAATAAAAAAATATTTTCTTTGCACTTGGTTGTCCTTCTGGGACCCCCTGAGTAGGGCTAGGGGGTCAGGGGGTCTCAACCCTGCCCCCTTTTCGCGTTTTCCACTCTTGTTTTGTGCTCTCTTGTGCCTCACTTCTCCTGAGAAACAAGATGGCTGCTCAGGTGGTCCCAGAAGGATAATGACATATATAAACGTTATCCGATAATAGAATTAGCATTTACAAAACCTTTGAAATGTATTGAAAAAAAATATAGGTTTCACGCCTGATATAATTAGGAATTAGCATTTAAAAAACCTTGCAAATTCACTGAAAAAACCATAGGTTTCAAGCCTTATATAGTTAGGAATTAGCATTTAAAAAACCTTGCAAATTCACTTAAAAAAACATAGGTTTCAGGCCTTATATAGTTAGGAATTAGCATTTTAAAAACCTTGCAAATTCACTTAAAAAACCATAGGTTTCAGGCCTTATATAGTTAGGAATTAGCATTTAAAAAACCATTGAAATTGCTCTTATATAGTTAGTTGTACTAACTATATTTCGCGCACCCGCAATCCACTGCTGATGATGTCACATATTACATCATTCATGACATGGTCAGTGACATCACTGATGACATCACTGATGACATCTCAAATGACATCACTGATGACATCACTGATCACATCACTGATGATATCATTCATGTGATAATACGATGCACCTCCTCACACTCTAATATAACCTTTGATACACCCAGTGTTAAATACAGACTACCATTCTTGAAACCATTGACACACCAATACCAGTTACTACATACGCACTCACTGATTCCTAGGTCTACACACACATTTACTCATTCACCCATAGAATCACTCATACATACAGTCACTCATCAATACAACACTATCATATGCACTCATACACCTATACAGACACTCGCACACTGCCACTCATCCATGGAATTACTCACACACCTAGTCAGTCATGCAAAGAATCAATCACACTTCCATTTCCTCAACTATACAGTTATACACACAACACCTTACTTATTCAAACATATACTAACACATACTTACTCTCTTATACAATCACTGATACAAGTACACAATGATCCATACAACCACACGCACATTCACTGGCTCTCATGTATAGCCATTTATATATGCCAACTCTCACATGCACTGTGTTTTACATATGTACTTACTTGGACATGTAGCACTGAGATATCCATTCACTCACCAACACACCCATGCACACAGTCAACCGCCCATATAGCTGTTTCCACATGCACTCTTGAACTCATACACCTAGTGAATCAACTGCTCACACATCTATGCACCGAGTCACACACCTCCCAGTCACCCACAAACACACTCAGTCTCCCATTCAAATACTTGGGCAACCAATCAATAACCCATATAGCCACTCATATAGCTACTGATCAACACATGCAGCAGCTTACACAACAACAGACATACTGATGCACACATTCAGACAGTTTAGTCACTAACCCATGCATTTAGTAAGACACATTTAATCACTCACTCATACAGTCACGCACCTACTAAATCCTTCATCCAGACACTTAAACATCCACTCATTCTTCAATATGTAAAACATCTGACACCTCACGGGAGCGCCAGGAGGCGCCTTTAAACTGCGATCTGCTCGGCGGAGCGGGGGGACACTTACCAGGACCGGAGGGGGGAGGCGAGGAAGCCCCCATTGCAGCCGCCACCGCCAGGAGTCTTCTAATAATAATAATAATAAAACATTTATTAAGCGCATGGCTGCACAGCTGTGTATCCCCGCGCTAAATGCTGAAAACTCTCATCCGAAGGTTATGTCAGAGGGGACAGGGGCCGGAGTTATTGAGGAAAAAGGTGGGTTTTTAAATTCGCTCTGAAAAGAGTTTCAGAGGGTTCCATTCTTAAATGTATCGGAAGAGCGTTCCAGAGTTTCGCGCCTAGATAACAGAAGGATCGGCCGCCGATTTTTGCTTTTTGAACGCGGGGCAGTTTGAAGAGGGACATTCCTGAAGACCTCAAATGGCGAATAGGACGATGAATGGTCATGAGGCTTTTTAGATATGAGGGGCCTTTGTTGTGGGCTATCCTGTGGACATGGCAGAGACTCTTGAATTTTATTCTTTCCCTTACGGGAAGCCAGTGCAGCTTGGACAGTGCTGTCTTGGCCGAGGTTCTTTTCGAAAGGCCTAGTACCAATCGAGCGGCTGCATTCTGTACACATTGCAGCTGGTGTAGAAGTTTTTGGTTAATGCCTAGCAAAAGGGCATTCCCGTAGTCCAGGTGAGGTGTGACAAGAGCATGAACGATGGTTTTCCTGGCTGTAATCGGTATTAGGTCGATGATTTTCCTAAGAATTCTAAGTGTACCGATGCATTTGCCAATGACCTTGTGGACTTGGGATTTACCTGAAAGGTCAGAGTCGATCATGATCCCGAGATTTTTGACTTTCTCGACCGGTTGAGGGCATTCACCAAGCAGTGTGGGCCACCATGCTTGGGACCAAAGGGAGGTTTTATTTCCTATTACTAACACCTCAGTTTTGTCACCATTCAGCCGGAGGCAGTTACTGTCCATCCATCCGGCGACAGCAGTCATGCACTCCGAGAAATTAGAAGCATTCTTATCAGTATCCGGGGTAAGCTTGAACATGAGCTGCGTATCATCGGCATAGCTTACTATGCCCACACCAAAATTCTCTATGATTTGAGCCAGGGGTTCCATATAGATGTTGAACAAAGTAGGGCTCAGACTAGAGCCCTGTGGAACCCCATAGCTCACGATCCGAGAGGATGATTTGAAAGGCGGGCAATGGAGCTGGAAGGTTCTGTTGGTGAGGAAAGATTTAATCCACTCCAGCGCGTCATCTTTTACTCCAATGTCAGAAAGCCGGGACAGCAGCGTGGCATGTAGCACCGTATCGAAAGCGGCGCTTAAGTCTAGCATGACCAACGCTGCGGTTTCACCCTCGTCCACCATCTTACGGATGGATTCCGTAGAGTACAAGACAGCAGTTTCTGTGGAGTATTTGGGTCTAAAGCCAGATTGGGTGGGATGGAGAATGTTTTCTGCCTCTAAATACGCCATGAGTTGAATGTTCACAATTTTTTCTATTATTTTGGCGCATTGGGGCAGTAGGGAAATTGGCCGTAAGTTTTGAAATTGAGTGATAGGAATGTTAGGTTTTTTTTTCAGAGGGATGACTTGGGCATTTTTCCAAGCCTCCGGGACGTAACATTCTTTGAAGGAGAGAGAGATGAGATGGCTTATTTGATCCAGGAGAGTGTTGTCCATGATATCTTTACATTTGTCTAATGGACATGCATCATTAGGGGAGCCAGAATGAATACTGTTAATTATGCTGGACAATTCTGCTTTGTCAGGAGTGAGGAAGTGGGTGAGAGTGGTCTTATGGAGAGAGGGAGATATCGTGCCGTGGATATCGCCGCCGCCCCGGGACTACATCTCCCGGCAGCCTTAGCGGCGGCGATGCTCTGACACCTCACGGGAGCACCAGGAGACGCCTTTAAACTGCGCTCTGCTCGGCGGAGCGGGGGGACACTTACCAGGACCGGAGGGGGGAGGCGAGGAAGCCCCCATTGCAGCCGCCACCGCCAGGAGTCTTCTTTTGCTGTGGATAGCGCCGCCGCCCCGGGACTACATCTCCCGGCAGCCTTAGCGGCGGCACTGCTCTGACACCTCACCGGAGCGCCAGGAGGCGCCTTTAAACTGCGCTCTGCTCGGCGGAGTGGGGGGACACTTACCGGGACCGGAGGGGGGAGGCGAGGAAGCCCCCATTGCAGCCGCCACCGCCAGGAGTCTTCTTTTGCTGTGGATAGCGCCGCCGCCCCGGGACTACATCTCCCGGCAGCCTTAGCAGCGGCGCTGCTCTGACACCTCACGGGAGCACCAGGAGGCGCCTTTAAACTGCGCTCTGCTCCGCATCGCGGGACGCGAGTGGGACGCCGGGCAAAGGGCGGGCCCTCTGTGGCCCTCAGAGGCACGTGGAGGACGGGAAGGGGCCATCCTCTTGGTTCTCTGTTGGGAGGAGGTAACGAAAGACACCTGATTCATTTTTTGTTTTCCATTTATTCACATTGACTGTGCCTTACCCCAAGGACATCTTCACTACTGATCCGTATGATTTGTTGACACTTATATTGTTACACCCAAACCACACTATGACTGACAAGGGGGATAATATAGTTAGCACAATTTTCTCGTGGTTAGATGAGTTGTAGTGGAATCACCGCTTCCTGCTGAAAGCTTCTGTGCATTGCCTGAAATTGGTAGCCCCTTGCAACCCCTCCCACTACCCAAAAAAGTCAATACTGAAAACATCCAAAGGTCTCCATTTACCCAGTTCTCATCCGCTAAAAGGAATTGTAATGGGGTTAATAACGTCGGGAATCATTCAAAAATTCAAAAATTGTGCTTAAGCCCCACAGTTCCAGCTAGTAACTCTGCCACGACTCCTGAGGCAATCGAAAATTTAGTCGGTTTAACATCTCCCATACAACTGGGTTTATTATCCCTTATTGAACAACTGGTTAGTTCTATTATTTCTCCACTAATGGGAAAAATAAACGCACTAGGGGACAGGCTGACTGAAATGGAGGAAACTATCACGTTTAACTTGCTAGCAAACAAATGTTCTGTAACATCAAATAGTTCCCATTCATCTCCTCCTCCCAAAGACCCTAAGCCAGTCACGCAAGACAAAAGGGTTCCATCACAATCAATAGCCCTTAACGCACCAGTCCCAACAGCTCTCAAAACCTCTTTCAAATCCGTTGTTCTGCAGCGTGTTGCCCGTAGACCACAGAGTAACAAAGGTTTTCCTATGCAACTCCCACCGGAGGCAGCTCCTTTTGTTTGTGTCCTGGCAGGAGTACCAGTTCTTACTCCGGGAAAAACCGAGAGACAACACGACCTGCTGAACAAAGTTACATTTTGGCTGACAAAAAACAGACCTTTGCCACCGAACCTCGAGGGCACAATAATGAGTGTTAGAAGGGTGGGTTGGCTGGGTTCCCTCCCAAAAAATATTGCTGGCGACCTAGAACTCGTTAGATTTAGGCAGAGACACATCGTCCCGTACCTGCGTCTCTATGCACCCCAAGTGGGAAATGGCCCAATCTCCGTATGTGATTTGCATGATTTTTACCCCAGAACGCCGCACATCCCCTCACCTAGTCCAAAGGCAGGGTGCAATATGTTAACGGGCAGAGGACACTGTGTATGGAGCGGCCCTAGCCTTCCGACTTATATCTGACATGAATTGTTGTTTTACAGTCCCAAGTCTTGGAACCCCTATTAATTGCTGTTTGATTTGGTCTTAACTTGTGAAAAGTACATTATAATTAATTAGGATATTCTTTCCCACAGGTTGGACAAAAGTTTTCCTTAATTGTCAGCTATTATGTGTTATCACTGTATGACGTACGTCTTCTTGATAAACTTTAATTAGAGTTTTTTAAATAAATCCTTTGGTTAATTACAACCAAACAGTTTCCATCCAAAACACGGTTGATGATGTGATCTTGCATTATGTAATTTATGTATTGTGTTTTCTTCTTTTAACGTATTAATTGTATTTTTGTGATGTCTTTTATGGTGAATTTTACCGAAATAAAGACGTATGAAACAAAAGATAAAACATATTTAAACTTTACAGAAACACACATTCACTGGATGATGTCATCAGTGATGTCATCAGTGATGTCAAATGAGATGTCATCAGTGATGTCATCAGTGATGTCACTGACCATGTCATGAATGATATAATATGTGACATCATCAGCAGTGGATTGCGGGTGCGCGAAATATAGTTAGTACAACTAACTATATAGGAGCAATTTCATTTTTTTTTTAAACATTTTTATTTAAAGGTGACACAAGCATTTTAAACACATACAAACTATTTCATTTAACAAAAATTTCCAAAATCAGCGTAAATATTCCAAGAAGCAGTGAAAGAAGAAAGAAAAAGAAAGAATGAAATAAATAAATGAAATTACAAAGTAGTAAAAAGAAACAGGGCTAAATTTCACATTAGTTCAATTCACAAGTAGGAAACAAGCAGCCCCAAATTCTATCTATTTTACCCAGAGCTTTAACACCTCTTTTCCTGGCTAACAGTAGTTCCATATGATGTATCTCTGTCACCAAGCACCACCATTCATTTGCATGAGGTGATTGTTCCAGTATCCATGCTCGAGCTATGACCAGCCTTGCACATGCTAATAGAATAAAAATTAGGTCTTGGAATGGAGAAGAGTTAAGTTGCAAGCCTAAAAGGATCATGTCTGATGATAATGGTACCTCAATTAAGTGTTTTGAGCTCAAAATATTTTCTATGCCGTCCCAGAATGAAGTAAGAACAGGGCATAGAACCAGCATATGTTCTAAATCAGTAGCCTGAGTATGGCACTTTGGGCATTTGGTACGATCGTTGAAAACGTTATTTGTGACCCATTTACTTATTTGTAAGGGGGTATAGTAAAGTTGGCATATCGTTTTGTATGCTTGAAGTTTTGAGCTTGAAGAGTGGGTTAATGTGTCAATTTTGTTTAAAAAAGAGGAAATGTCATTTGAGCTAATACCGGTCGAGAACCGTAAAGCCCATTTCTGTGCTAATTTGGGACAATCATCTATCTTGCCTTCAATAAAGCATTTATATCCTTGACTAATGGTATTTTTCTTGTTCCCCTCTCCTTTATACATACACAGCCATAAGTCTGAATCAGCAATCTCTTTAAGGTTTAATTTCCCTATAAGGAAGTCGCGTATTTGTATATACTTAAAATAAGTATTTGCAGGTAGTTTATATAATAGCCTAAGTGTATCAAAATCCAAAAAACCTGATGACCCATATAGGTCCCCCAATCTTACTATGCCACGGTTCGCCCATATTTTACATCCTGAATCACTAAAAATGCTTGGTAATCCCGGATTATTCCAAAAGGTTAGAAGAGAATGATAGAATGATGCTTTATTCTGGGTCATTACTATCTTCCATATGCTGATTATATCTTTCGCAGTCTTGAACTTAACTCTTTTAAAATAGTTCGGGTCATTATTTCTGGCCAAAAATTGTAAAGAGTCTAATCCTAACATAAATTGGTGAAAGAAATATGGATTACTAGAATTAAACAAGCTCTGTAACCGTCCCAAAAATGATGCAAAGTAGTACATTCTGAAATCCGGAAAGTTAAGCCCTCCTTTAGTGAAAGGTAGTTTCAGGGAAGAAAGTGCTCTACGATTCTTTTTAAAGCCCCATATAAAACTGCCCAATAAGCCGTCAAGTTTCCTAAAAAATATTTTATTTATCTTCAAAGGAATGCATCTAAATAAGTATAAAAATTTTGGCAAAATATTCATTTTAATAAGATTAATTCGCCCAATAAGGTTTAAAGGCACCTTATGCCATTTTTTAAGGAGAGCCTGAGTATCTTTTAGTAAAACATCATAGTTCAATGCCATTATATCCTTAATATTAGATGTTATCTTGATACCTAAATAAGTAGCAGCGTGGTATATTCCCGTTACTGGTATCTGTGGTTTGTAATTGGCTATAATTTGGGTCTTGCCTAGATTTAATTTATATCCAGAAACTTCACCAAATGCATCCGCTTCTTTGATAATTCCTGCCATAGCTTCCATCACATCAGTAGTATAAACTGCCAAATCATCCGCGTAAGCAGTGATTTTAAGCGATCTTATCCCAGATGTAAATGGTTTTATCAACATCTGCTCTTGTATAGCATTAATAAAAGGTTCCATGGCAAGAGCAAATAATAAAGGTGAAAGCGGGCATCCCTGCCGGGTCCCTCTCAAAATTAAAAATTTGGAAGAAAGTAAACAATCGTACCCAATTACAGCATTAGGGCGGTCATAAAGTGCTTGAATTTTAGTTAAAAATTTAGTTTTAAACCCAATTTCTTTAAGGATTACCCAGAGATAATCCCACCCCACTCGGTCGAAAGCTTTTTCAGCGTCGAGTAATATCATTCCGAGTGGGGAGGGATTAGTGGCTGCTATGTCAAACAGAGTAATAGCCGTGTTTACGTGTTGGGTTGTATCTCTGCCTACTACAAAGCCGTGCTGATGTTCACTAACCAACATAGGCATGAGGGGGGAAAGTCTTGTGGCAATTAATTTAGCGAATACCTTGGCATCAGCATTAATCAGGGAAATAGGGCGGTACGACCCGCATTCCGTAGGTGGTTTGTTCTTTTTTTTTTTAAATATAATTTTAGCAGTATTCCAAGATGTCGGGGCCCTATCTGTTGTACTTATCTGATTAATAACTGAGCAAAATATTGGAAGTAATTCCTCGCAACATATTTTATAAATTTCAATCGGCAAGGTGTCATCCCCCGCAGCCTTCCCAGAGGGAAGAGAGAAGATAGCTGTTTTTAGTTCTTCTTTAGTGAAATCTTTTTCCAGTTCTTCCATATCTACTATATCCTTCTCTAGCCGCCAATTGTTTCTTATGTAATTTTCCACTATCGCCGTAGGGGGGATGCCCTCCGGGGTGTATAATTTAGTATAGTATTCTACAAATTGTTGCAATATCTGCTCTGAACTAGTATAATTAATACCATTTGCGCCTTCTATACTCTTGATTAAAGAAGTAGATCTATCGTCAGCGATTTTATAAGCGAGGATTTTACCTATTCTATCGCCGCTCTCGTATTGCGAGAATTTATATTTATGTAGTTTAGTCGTAACTTTGTCTCTTAAAAATTTCTTGGTCTCGCATCGTAACGTTATCAGCTTAAGTTCTAGTTTAGCTTTGTTTAGGTTATGAGAAGCCCCCGCGCCTTCTTTTCTAGTAATTTCTGCCATGTGTTCTTCTAGCCCCCTTATCTTTGATGTAATACAACGGATCGCTTCCTTACGATTGGCATTCTGTTGTATAATAAACTGTTGGGCGAAACCTCTGATACTAGCTTTACAGCAGTCCCAAACTGAGGTAACTTTAGCCGTATCAATATTAAACTCTAGAAATTCTTTTATGTGTTCTTTCAAAAGAGAAATAAACCTAGGATTAGATAGCAGATGTCTGGGGAAGGAGAATAACCTAGGTTCTGTCTTTTTAGATACGATCTTGAAGATTACCACTATAGGGTTGTGATCAGATGTTACCTTTGGGCAAATCTCCATTTTACAGCCTTCCAAAATATGGTTCGTTGCCCAAGCCATATCTATACGCGAGTACATTTTATGAGGTATTGAATGGTAAGTATATCCTGCAAGCATAGGGTAAAGGTGCCTCCAAACATCTTTCAGTTTATGTATGCGGGCTAGTTCTAAAATAGATGCCCTAGTCTTACGCATTCTTTGTGAAGAAATGCCCTTGGTGGTATCTTTTGCGTAATTAACAACACAATTAAAATCCCCCATAAGTAATAACTCCCCTTCCCAACCTAGTAGTTCAATATTTAATCGGTCAAAAATTGCTGCATCATCATGGTTAGACCCGTAAACTGCACATAGGGTATATTTAAGATTAGACAGCGTAATTTGAGCAATTACCCATCTTCCAGCTTTGTCTGATGCAACCCTATTAACTTCAACCTTAAATAGCTTTCTCTTGAGTATGGCCACCCCGCGGATAGGGGCATTCAATGGTGTACGTATAATAAGCTCATAACCCCCTGCTCCAACATTTTCCTATCCTGGTATCGTATATGTGTTTCATTTAATAATGCAAAATGAGGATTGTACATTTTTAATTCTTCAAAGACAAGTTGTCTTTTGTTTTTATTATTAAGCCCTGAAACATTCCAAGCAAGGCACCTAACTTGGCTCATGTCTTAATTCAGATATGTCTTGAACAACTGCTTCAAGGAAGAAAAACCCTTCTAAAATGATAAATGTGTACCTCATATTGTATCTGCTTGTGTCACCTTTTTCAGTTTCCCCTAAGTCCCCCCCACTCCTCCCCCAAACTCCCCCGGTCTCAACCTACGTCCCTCCCCACACCCTGTACCTACCCGGAAGCCTACCCCTATCTTCTGCTGCCGATGAATGGGCAGCCAGACAGTGGGAGCTCCCCAAGGACCCCTCTCCCTCCGTATTAAATCATACGTGAGTATCCTATTACCCTATTAGAAGAATAGGGAAAAGAGTAGAGAAAAATAGTAAGATATGAAAAGCACCCCAAAAAACAAAATGAGAAACAGAGAGCCAACCCTCTATGATCTGTCTGAAATCAGTGTTATTATTTTTTTTTCTTTTTTTTTAATCCTGGAGGCTAATGATCATTAACCAATGAAGCAAGAAATTGCTCAGCCTCTTTAAAGTCATCAAATATGTGGGTGTGGCCTGCTTTTATCACTTTAAGCCTGGCGGGCTCCTGGAGATAGACCACTGCCCCCTTAGATTTTAAAGGGTCTATCAACTTTCGCAGCTCCCATCGTTTATCCATTGTAGTTTTGCTGAGATCAGACTTTGTGAAGAATGTAACATCATCCACCGTCACCGGTGTATTGGGCCTGGCTTTGATGGATATTGCCTGTCTTAATAAAAAGTTTCCCAGATAAATCAGTATGGGTCTAGGAAATCGGCCATCTTTTTTCTTCGTAAACATAGGTAGTCTGTGAGCTCTTTGTATTTGGGAGTCCCAATCCCAATCGGATGGATCTGGGAAGGCCTTGTGTAGAAACTTGATCATATATGCCCGGGTGTCTGCCCCTTCAGACCCCTCGGGTATTCCAAAAAATCGCAGATTCTGACGCCTTTGGCGATTTTCCAAATCCTCAACTTTGTTCTTGAGTGTCAAAATATCTCTATCCTGACAGTCTGAAGTTGAAACGGTAGTAGCAAGTGTTTCTTCAACAGTAACAATCCTTTGCTGGATTTCCACAATCTCCTCAGTAACATTGTGCAAATTACTTCTAACCTCCTGCAAACAACTCTGCATTTTACAGTTGTCTTCTCTTAATTGAGAAAAGCTAAGCTGAACTTCTTGGCGATGTTCTAATAGCGTCTTCAGAATTAAATCCAATGAAGTTCCCATGGGGGAGGCTGCAGGTGTTTGAGGGGGTTGTTGTTGGGGTGAAGTAGGTATCAATGCAGGGTCTAATGCAGTCAAAGGAACCGGAGTGATTTCACTGCAAGCGTAGAGAGAAGACGGGGAGTCAGCATTTTCACCCAATATAGTAGTGGAGCTGGAGCCATTACCTATTACCTTCTGAGAAGCTATTTGCAGAGGATCTAGAGATATATTTTTACTGGCGGGTGTAGTCTTAAAGTTATTTATGCTATTATTGCCAGAGAGGCGTTTGGCTATGGATTTTACTCCTCCTTTTGCCTGTATCCACTTACGCAGTGGGCTCTGATCTTTCAAAAGTTTCTCCCGGGCGCTGGCAGATGTCAAGGTCGATGGCAAAATGTTTAAATTCAGGCCTCTGCCCTTCTTGGCCTTAATCTTAGCTTTCCCTTTCCTTTTTAGAAGACCAGTGTTTTTACCGTTGATCGTTATCACGGCGTCATCTTCAGCCTCTTCAGTCTCTTCAGTATCTTCACCCTCAGGGCCCTCTCCAGCCCCTAGGTCCTCATACTCGTCCTCGTTGGATTCTATTGCTAAAAAGTCGGTTGTAGTTTCATTAGAGGCGCTTGCTATGTTTGTGGTTATATGATTAATAATCTCAATATCAATGACTGAGTTGACCGGTGAGTCAGGTTAATTAGATACCTCATTAGGTACATCATCGGTTATCATCCTCACACTCCCCGTATCAGATCCTGGGGTCTGCGCCCCCTTGTTTGCCTCCTCAAGACTTTGACAGTTTTCAACAGGTCGCTGCACCAAGTCTGCCTCAGACTGACATGCATTAACAGAAACTGTATTGGTGTCATCTGGCATTGTAGGGATGTCATTAGTGGTAGTAGTGCCAGCGTCTGATTGATTACTGGCAATGGGACTAGTAGAAGAAGCCAGAGGGTCGGCTAGTCCCTTATTGCTAGCAGTAACAGTTACATACTCTCCAACAGTTAATGCTGTGACTTTGCCCCCTGAGGCCAGTAATAACGATGGACGGATTACTATTTGTTTGCTAACTTGGTTACCTTGCATGTTGGGAGAGAGAGTGTTCAGGGTAGTGGCAGGTTTGGTAACAGCTTTTGGTGTTAATGGTGTTGCCGTTGCTGGCACTGTTGTTACATGCTTAGCCACCGCCGCCGGCGCCACAGTCTCTTTACCCTCATTAATCTCCTTCTGTAATTTGTTCAGGCGAGGGGGGTTTTTGGGTGCATTTTTAGGGGCCATCACTGCACCGTTCTCCTGTCTCTTCTTACTCCTAGTCCTCGCCACAGCGGGGCTTTTGTTTAACCCCTCTCTGCAGCTGATCTCTTAGCTGGGAGGCTGCTGGTTTTGCTCCTACCTGGCGTTTTTCCCCTCTGCTCCACGCCGCTCTGCCGAGGCTCCGATCCCCCGTAGTATCGTTTGCCGGGTTGCTCTCACTCAATCTGCTCGCTCCGCCTCCCCCGCCTCTCTCTGCAGCTGCAGCTGCCCCCTCAAGGAATCCACAGCTACCGGCTCCGCATAATGGTTATACGGCGTTCCTCTCTCCCTTTCTCGAGCAGACACAGCGGGTAAGCAGGTTAGGGAGTTTTCTCCTCTTCAACGGGCTTATCGCGTCTCTACAGTTTTAGAGCAGATTAAAGTTCCGGCTCATCCGATCTCTACACCATTCTCCAAACAATGTGCATTTCAGCACGGCCAAACACGAAGGTCGGGAGGTCCCGTAGAAGCGTCCTCACTGTGGCGGCTTCAGTCCGCCATAGCAGCACAACACTTCCACAGGGGCAATTTCAATGGTTTTTTAAATGCTAATTCCTGACTATATAAGGCCTGAAACCTATGGTTTTTTAAGTGAATATATATATATATATATATATATATATATATATATATATATATATATATATATATATATATATATATATATATATATATATATAACCTTGCAAATTCACTGAAAAAAACATAGGTTTCAGGCCTTATATAGTTAGGAATTAGCTTTTAAAAAACCTTTTGAAATTCACTCAAAAAACTATAAATTGTAGGGGTGTTATAGTTAGCTGGACATTTCACTCATACAAAACCATAGAAATTGCTCCTATATAGTTAGTTGTACTAACTATATTTCGCGAACCCGCAATCCACTGCTGATGATGTCGCATATTACATCATTCATAACATGGTCAGTGACATCAATGATGACATCACTGATGACATCATCCAGTGAATGTGGTTTGCTTCGTTATTTAAATATGCATTATATATATATAGCAATTTGCATTGAAGTATGAGTGGATATATAAAAATAAATATTTGGATGGAGGACTTTAACAATGTATAGTGTCTCACTAAATATAGTGGATAGTGACTAAACTGTGTGAATATCTGTATCACTTTGTCAGTTGTTGTGTAAACTGGTTCTCCAGTTGGTTACTAGCTATGTGAAAGTCTATATTAGTTATTGATTAGTTAATTGAGTATTTGTATGGGAGAGTGAATGTGTGTGTGTGGTTCGGTGGAGGGTGTGTGACTGCCCAAAGATGTGTGAATAGTTGATTCAGTAGATATATGAAGTTAAAACTACATGTTTTAACAGTTGTTTGGGTGAGTGAATATCTTTATGGGTGTGGTGATGAGCAAATATATTTCTCAATGATACATGTCCAACAAACTAGAAAAATAAAAGGCAGTGTATGTGTCAGTTGTTGTATATAAATAAGGATACATAAGACTCAATGATTGTGTGAGTGACTGTATGGATAACTGTATACTTGTAATAATGATTTTATAATATACTAAATATGACTTACTATCTAAATGAATAGATGAAGTGGTGTTTGTATAAGTGTGTAGCTAACTAAGTATGTAAGTATGATCCATTGTTTGCATAAGTGAGTAGGATAACTTCATATGTGAATAGGTTGTGTGCTGGTGTGTAACGTCGATATAGGTGTATAAGTATTTTTGATAATGTTCTATTTTTTTATTGACAGCATGTATGAGTGAATCTACAGGTAAGTGATTAGATGTGTGTATACATCTAGGAATTATTGAGTGGGTTTTTAAATACTTGTATTGCTGTGTCAATGGATTCAAATATGATACTCTGTATTTTACAAAGAGTGATGAAAGATTTTACTAGTGTATGAAAAGGTGTATGTGATTGTCACGTGGATGATGTCATCAGTGATGTCATCATTGATGTCATTTGAGATGTCATCAGTGATGTCACTGACCTTGTCATGAATGATGTAATATGTGACATCATCAGCAGTGGATTGCGGGTGCGCAAAATATAGTTAGTACAACTAACTATATAGGAGCAATTTCAATGGTTTTGTATGAGTGAAATGTCCAGCTAACTATAACACCCCTAAAACTTATAGTTTTTTGAGTGAATTTCAAAGGTTTTTTAAACGCTAATTCCTAACTAAATAAGGCCTGAAACCTATGTTTTTTTCAGTGAATATATATATATATATATATATATATATATATATATATATATATATATGTGTGTGCATATGTGCATATGTGCATATGTGTGCGTGTAGAGAGAGGTAGAGAGAGGTAGAGATGTAGAGGTGTAGAGGTAGAGAAAGAGAGGTAGAGGTAGAGAGGTAGTGGTAGAGAGGTAGAGAGAAGTAGAGAGAGGTAGAGAGGTAGAGAGTAGAGGATGAGTAAAAGAGAGTAAAGAGTGAATAGTAGAGAGAGGTGGAGAGTAGTAGAGAGAGTAGCAGAGAGTGAGTAGTAGAGAGTAGTAGAGTGAGTACTAGAGAGTGAATAGTAGAGAGTAGTAGAGAGTGAGTAGTAGAGAGTAATAGAGAGTGGGTAGTAGAGAGTGAGTAGTAGAGAGAAGTAGAGTGAGTAGTAGAGTGAGTAGTAGAGAGTAGTACAGAGTGAGTAGTAGAGTGTAGTTGAGAGTGAGTATTAGAGAGTGAGTATTAGAGAGTAGTAGAGAGTGAGTAGTAGAGAGGGAGAGTAGTAGAGAGTAGTAGAGAGTGAGTAGTAGAGTGAGTAGTAGAGAGAGCGTAGTAGAGAGTGAGTAGTAGAGTGAGTAGTAGAGAGTAGAAGAGAGTAGTAGAGAGTAGTAGAGAGTGAGTAGTAGAGAGAGACTAGTAGAGAGTGAATAGTTGAGAGTGAGTGGTAGGGAATAGTAGAGTGAGTAGTAGAGAGAGAGAAGAAGGGAGTAGTAGAGTAGTAGAGAGTGAGTAGTAGAGAGTGAGTAGTAGAGAGTAGTGGAGTAGTAGAGAGCGGGTACTAGAGAGTGAATAGTAGAGTGAGTAGTAGGGAGTAGTAGAGTGAGTAGTAGAGAGCGAGTAGTAGAGAGTGTGTAGTAGAGAGTGAGTAGTAGAGAGTGAGTAGTAGAGAGTAGTAGAGCGTGAGTAGTAGAGATAGTAGTAGAGAGTGAGTAGTAGAGAGATTAGTAGAGAGTAGTAGAGAGTGAGGAGTAGAGTGAGTAGTGAAGAGTAGTAGAGAGCGAGTAGTAGAGAGTGAGTAGTGGAGAGTGAGTTTTAGAGAGTGAGTAGTAGAGAGTGAGTAGTAGCGAGTGAGTAGTAGCGAGTGAGTAGTAGAGAGTAGTAGAGAGTGAGTATTAGAGAGTGAATAGTAGAGAGTAGTAGAGTGAGTAGTATAGAGTGAGTAGTAGTGAGAGAGTAGTAGAAAGTGAGTAGTACAGTAGTAGAGAGTGAGTGAGTGTTAGAGAGGAGTAGAGAGTAGTAGAGAGAGTAGTAGAGAGTGAGTAGTAGAAAGAGTAGTAGAGAGTATTAGTGAGTAGTAGAGAGTGAGTAGTAGAGAGAGTAGTAGAGAGTGAGTAGTAGCGAGTGAGTGTTAGAGCGTAGTAGAGAGTTAGTATTAGAGAGTGAGTAGTAGAGAGTGAGTTGTGGAGAGTGAGTAGTAGAGAGTAGTAGAAAGTGAGAAGAAGCAAATGAGTAGTAGATAGTGACTAGTAGAGAGAGAGTAGTAGAGAGTGAATAGAGGCATGTGAACAAGGGCTCGTGAGCCTGAAACTCGTCATTGCTGATTTTACCTGAAAGGAAATAAACATCGATTTGCCAGATCCTGTGGTCCGTCTCCTGCTTCGCCGGTCCGTGTGGATTGGAAGTGGTTCGAAGTTTGTTTCTGCATATATATATATATATATATATATATATATATATATATATATATATATATATATATATATATATATATTACCTACTGGCGGTCGCCAGTAGGTATATATAGTTAGGATTTTTTCTCTATGGGATTTTTGAAAATTCTATGTCTAATAACTTTGGCGTTTGTGGACGGAATTGGCTGAAATTTTCTGGAAAATGGAACATTTTGTTTCTGAGCAGCCCCTGGAAATTTGGGGGGGGTTCGTCAAGGGGGGGCCGAGAAAAAAGGGGGGTCCCAAAACGTGTTTTTAACATTGAGTTTTCCATAGGGCGGTTGGCCTCACTTTTAGCCCGAACGGCTGAATGGATTTCCACGAAACTTGGCAAAATTGTAGGGACTGGTAGCCCGATGTGCCTTTGCTAGGTCTCAATATATGTGCTTCAGTGGATTTTGAGAAATTAACGTTCAAAAAAAGATATATATCTGTAACAGCGGACCGGGCAGCGCTCCGGTTCGCGGACTTTACGCGTAACGGAACTTCGCGTAGCGAAGCTGATTGGCTCTCCGGTGTCTGTCAACATTCTAAACAGTCCGGAGCGGCCGCCATCTTGTCTCTCGGTAGGATTGAGAGACAAGAGGAGGCCAAAACAAAGGGGGAAATGACCATAAGGGGGCATAGTAGATCCTCCCTGACCCCCTAGGTTTAATGTGGAGGCTTTAAAAGGGCCCCGCGGGGCAAAAAAAGAAAAAAAAATTTTGTTTTTTTGCGTGGGTAGCGCCCGGTTCGCGAACCGGGAAGCGTTCTGGGCAGCGTACTATAAGGAAAAAAGAATGATAGACTTTTCAAATACTGTATGTTAATTGATTGTTGGTTTTGTTGATTATTTTTTAATTTTTTTATTTTTAAAAAAATTATTTATTAATGTAATTGTGTTTCAAAATTTAATAACATTTCTAACATTTCACTAGTTTATGAATTACATATAAAAATGATTAAAGACTCAAAAAAAAATGTAATATTACATATAATTTTATTTTTCGGATTGTTTTTCAAAATTTAATAGAATGTCTAACATTTGACTGTCAGATATGTCCTCTTGTTGAGTGAACATAACTTCCCACATTTGACCGTCATCATAATGAAGTAAATGATCCACAGATTCTACACATTGAACTAATTCATGGTCCCGTGATTCATCCATGAAATCTGAGTCATCATTATCCTCAATATCTTTTTCTGTGTTGTTCTCCAGAACAATTTCGAAGGAAATATTCTGCTCACCTTCCATTTTATTGCTGTAATTTGCATAAAAAATAATTATATCAGTAGAGATAGGGCACTGTTGGGTTTAAGTTCAGACAGGTACTTGTGAGTTTATAACAGAGAAGTAATCTATGGGCACTGTATGGTTTCAGGCGTGAAGTAGTACTATTAAAAAGTGCCTGTGAAGAAGCCTAAGTAAATTCATAATTATACCACAGAAACCTAAATCAATCCATAATTATAATAAAGAAGCCTTTCTCAATGTCTAACTCTTACAGAGGGATAGCATATAACTATCTGAAAATGTTTTCAAATTTATAAAATAATATCTCACCTTCTAAAAACAAGTTTAAGTTGTGAGTGAAAATGATCTTGCAATGTAGTTCAGGAAGTAGTAGTCAAAATGGCTGTGTTTCTCTCTCTTCCTTTATATATATTCAGGTACATAACCAATCAAATGTCAGGTAAAAAAAGTAGAAAATGAAAGTAACATTTTAATTGGTTGTCAATTCCAACACTTCAGATGTGTTTTGTGAAGTAATTTACCTCAGGGTATTTAGAGAGGTGTACAGGCTAAATGGTTAAATGGAATTTCAATCAAATTTGTGAAAATGGTAGGGATTGGTATGTACTATGAGCTAATCTATATTTGGTGAAAGTGTCTCCAGTCACTTTTCTGTAAACTACTTTCCCACCTTTTTTGATGGTGCGCTTCCCAGGGAGCGACCCGGTACGCGAACTGGCGAGCGCCCCGGTACGCGAACCTTAAGCGTTACGGGAGTCCACCATTTTGTGTTTCGGTCGACTTAAGATACAAGATGGAGGGCAAATAATGTTCAGAATGGGTAGAAGGGGGCACGGTAGACTTATCTTGACCCCCTAGGTTTTCTGAGGGTGGCTGAGGAGGCTTATATGTGCGAAAAAAAACATTTTTTTTAAAAATTTCGTGAGGTTAGCTTCCGGTTCGCGTACCGGGTAGCGCCCCGGGGAGCGTACTTTGTTGAAAATTAGTGAAAAAAGTTAGAGTAAAATAATAATTGTGAGTGATCAGATGTAGGGTAGCTCTGAGAAGAGCTTTTGGGTTTATGGTACATTTAGGTACTTATAAGTAGGTACCAATGCACAGTCTTAAATTCAGAATGAAAATTCTGTTGCCCTCATCTGAGAAGTGAACTCCATCTCCTCTGTAGATATCTTGCATGTAGTAACGCAAGTTATTGTTGTACAGGGAGCCCATTCCATGGTCTCTCATGTAAGCTGAAACAGATTTGTTTACATGCTTCCTCGACTTCTCAATTTGTGGACAAAATTGGTTTGACCACCTCCATTTCTGTCTTTGGCATATATTTGAATATACCAAGGCAGTCTGAGGAAAAAGTGCCATTAATTGCTCAAAGGTGTCCTTTAAAAGCATTTCCAGACCTACCCCAGTCAAAGTGCCCAAATCATTACCTCCAGAGTGCACAATTAACAGGTCAGCTTTTGGCAAATGCATAAAGGTTTTCACCAATGGTATCAATTGGTGACATTTTAATCCTCTGTGGCCAAACCACTTAATTTCCACATCTTGTAAATTGAGGTTAGGTAAATTCCTGTTCTCAGCATACCTCTGAGCCCAATAGATGTAACTATGTCCAACAATCCAGACAGAAAACATGGTGAGAGAAGGTTCTCCTGCAGTCAGATGAAGTGTGGCAATGAAATGGCAGTTGAAAAAATAAGAGTTTAAAATGAAAAAAACTGTGGAGTTTCTGTGTTAATGAAGCAGTAACAGTGATTGGTGGATTTTGATTGCTGAAAACAGAAAGTTAGGGTGCATGGATGAGTTCTTTGAAAGATGTATTTTGAGTGGTCAAGAAAAAATCATTAAATGAAAGAATGCACTGGATATGAGGTGCACTGAGAGTTCAGAGTTCAATTGCAACATTGTAGTGTGAACTTGCAAACACCAGAGGCCTTCAAGGAGGTGGTTGCTATGCAAAAAAGGCAGAAAGGGCAGAGGGGGGAAGGGTTTTTATTTGAAAAAAAGTGAGGGAAGAGTTTTGATTGGGTGACATGAGAGATATGTGTGAAGAATTACAGCATTTCTGTGCTTTTGATAGCTGCAGACTCTGGAGTGCATACCTTTTGCTCTGCTGAAGACAAATTGGTGTGTTTCTGAGACTGTTTTGAAACTCAAAGTATTTGCTAAGGTGAGAAAAGATTTCTTTAATTTAGATAGAGAATAGTGTGCTTTAAGGAGAAAATTATGAAGAAAGTTGTGTTTTTCAAATGTTGCTTTGTCTCAAGTGTTTTACAAATAGATTTTGTTTCTTTGAGAAATTGTAATTGGAGAAAATGTGAAGTATTAGTACTGACAGGGTTTTTTTGTGCATAGGAGCTGTGGAGTGTTTTCAAATTATGACTTGAAAATCGTTTTTGAGGAAAAGGAATGGTTATAATATTTATGACAAGGACATAATGGTGTATGCTTCTTTATAAGGCAATTGAGTGTCTCTGATGTTATTTTTCCCATTTTAATGTAAGACCTTTCCCTGTGGAGCAAATTGCTTGTAAATATGCTCCCACCTGTGCATGGCAAATTTAGATTTTGAATGTTTGCGTTACATAGCCATGTTAAAAGTGACACAAACATGCTGCAAAGGCAATCAAAAAACGCTTTTATGTGTCTTAAGGACATTTTAAGTCATTTCCCCATGTGCAGTGTTTTCAAATTATGATTTGAAAATCGTTTTTGGGGAAAAGGAATGGTTTTAATATTTATGACAAGGACATAATGGTGTATGCTTCTTTATAAGGCAATTGAGTGTCTCTGATGTTATTTTTCCCATTTTAATGTAAGACCTTTCCCTGTGGAGCAAATTCCTTGTAAATATGCTCCCACCTGTGCATGGCAAATTTAGATTTTGAATGTTTGTGTTACATAGCCATGTTAAAAGTGACCCAACCATGCTGGAAAGGCAATCAAAAAACGCTTTCATGTGTCTTAAGGACATTTTAAGTCATTTCCCCATGTGCAGTGTTTTCAAATTATGATTTGAAAATCGTTTTTGGGGAAAAGGAATGGTTTTTAAATTTATGACAAGGACATAATGGTGTATGCTTCTTTATAAGGCATTTCAGTGTCTCTGATGTTATTTTTCCCATATTACATTAAAAGACCTTTCCCCGTGGAGCACATTCCTTGTAAATATGGTCCCACCTGTGCATGGTAAATTTAGATTTTGACTGTTTGAGTTACATAGCCATGTTAAAAGTGACCCAAAAAAGTTGCAAAGGCTTTAAAAAAACACTTTCATGTGTCTTAAGGACATTTTAAGTCATTTCCCCGTGGGCAGTGTTTTCAAATTATGACTTGAAAATCGTTTTTGAGGTAAAGGAATGTTGTTAAAATTTATGTGCGCTATATGCCCCCAAATTTCTTTTTCAGGGGTGCAGCAGGGTGTTCTTGAGACACCCCTGCACCTTTGGAAAAATTCCTAATTTGCGATGAGCTAATTGCTAATCGCAAATTGCACCTTCATTCCTATGGGCCTCCTGGCCCATGGAAATGAATCGGTAATTTGCAATTAGCAATTTGCTCATCGCAAATTCGGAATGGTAAAGAATCGCTATTTATTCCTTAAAATTCGCTATTTAGGAAATGCAAAATAGTATGATGATACATATGGCGGTTCATCTCTAACAAGATAAGAAGCTTAGGGAAACATTTATGATGACTGGCGCAATGAAGTGGACATCACTTACTTCATTGGTAGACCTTTACATGTATTATCTCCTCTGTATTCTTCATGAAGCGTAACTTTCATCTGCAATCCTGAGTAGGCCTCACCTTAAACAAACCTCTGGATAGGCCACACCTTATCGTCATCCTGAATTAATCATTTAAAATGCTAGGGACAGATTTATGATAGGTGTATGCCTCTTTTGCGCCACTGTGCGTCACTTTTCTGATGCAGCGGCGGTGCAAAAGATTTGCTATGAGGCGGCAAAATTACAAATTGATGCATTTAGGCAGATGTGTCATGGTGTAAAAAAAACGTGCCACATGAAACCGATGCAGCAGTGATGCAAAAGATGCACCATGTTGCAAGACAGGCCTCACTTGGGGCCATATGTATCAAGCTAATTAGCATTCGCAAAGGCCGAAATTCTGCGAATTTCGGCCTTTGCGAATGCTAATTAGACAAATGGTATGTATCAAACAAGTTTGATGCAAAATAAGGAATAGCAAAATTTGCTATTCCTTATTTTGCGATTGCACTTAAGGATTTGCAAATTTTGCGATTCCTTAAATGCAATGTATCAAACAAAAAATATGCAAAAAATGCCATTAAGGATTTGCAAATTACCACCAACTTCTAGTTGGTGGTAATTTGCGAATTCTTTTCAAAAAGCTTTTTTTCCAAAAAACAAAAGGTGCCATATGATGCCCATACATGCCCTTAGGGCATGTATGTGCGCCATATGCCCCCAAATTTCTTTTTCAGGGGTGCAGCAGGGTGTTCTTGAGACACCCCTGCACCTTTGGAAAAATTCCTAATTTGTGATGAGCTAATTGCTAATCGCAAATTGCACCTTCATTCCTATGGGCCTCCTGGCCCATGGAAATGAATGGGTAATTTGCAATTAGCAATTTGCTCATCGCAAATTAGGAATGGTAAAGAATCGCTATTTATTCCTTAAAATTCGCTATTTAGGAAATGCAAAATAGTTTGATGATACATATGGCGGTTTATCCCTAACAAGATAAGAAGCTTAGGGATAGATTTATGATGACTGGCGCATCACCAGGGATGTGCCAGTCATCCTGTGCCGCTGTTCCGCCACCCATGGTGTGCTGCATTTACAATGCGGCGCAGCATGGGGCAAAAATGGCACAGATGCGTGACGCATCTGTGCTGTTAAGGTGGCGCATTGCTGGAGTTGTATTGCAAGTGCGATGCAGCTCCAGCAACGCTCAGGGGTGCCCCATCTCCACAATGTTGCGTCAAGACCTATGCCTGCTTCAAGCAGGCGCAGGGTTTTGACGCAGCTTTCTCCTATCTGATTGTAAATGCGGCACACCATGGGTGGCAGTGCAGCGGTGCACGTTAACTGGTGCATGCCTGGGGATGTGCCAGTTAACATAAATCTGCCCCTTTACATTTAAGTATGTGCAGGGGACACAGAGTCGGTGAGGCTTATCCAAGGTTAAGAAGAGATGAGTCCTGTTCAGTTAAAAATTAGACATAGGCTTCACCTGCTCAGCATCGCTGGACATGGCTAAATAATAGCTGCAAAATGTTACTCTTGTTAAACAATTTTACTATTATAATCTCTGAGATTTGTCTCTTACTCTGCAACATCTCATTGTTGTTATCTTTCTTTAAAGATAAAGACAACATCAACATGAGCGACAATCAGCAATCAGTTGATTTCGACCTCATCATTGAACTCGTAATTGAAACATCAGTGGATGTTGATCCCTTGGATGATTTAAATCCTGAGGATGAAGAAGAACGTGATGAGGATGCAGATTTGTCAGAATTATATGACATAGGATGGGAAGCTGACGTGCTTGAGCCTATGGAACTATAAACATTTATTTTAAAAATGTATAATAAATAAAAAGTAAAAATGTAAACCGTTTAATTTAAAAATAAAGACACCTTCAAAAACAGGTTATGTGTAGTGTCTTCAATAAAATATTAAAATATGCTCATAAAATTAGATCAGATTCACATATAAAATAGCACAGGTAAAATGAATATAAATTCCATTTCTTTTCTGCTATTTCTGTATTCTAAATTTGCCAAGGACTAAAAAATCTTCTATGTAAAAAAGTCAAGTAGTGTTTTAAGTTTTTGATTACTGTTATTGATTTACTGTTGGGTAATAGTGGTTAATAACATGTTTTAATATATTTTACCACAGATTCAACTGCAGATCATTTCAAGATTTCACCATGCCAACCAAAGAAAGACTGAGAAAGGCTGCAAAACGTCAAAGACAGCAGGTCAATGAAAAAAAGCAGCAGTCCTCTAACAAAAAGATTTGTCAAGTCACCAAGAAAGCACCGGGTAAGAGTACAAAAACATTCATAAGAAATATCTGTAGTAAAAAAAATATTACTACAGAAAATGTTTCAGTCCAGAAAAAGAGAAGCAATTCAAACGGAAAGGAAAGGCCAATGAAAAATGTTACTGCTAGAGCAAGAGATAACTCTGTGCATGATAGTAGAAGGAAACAACAGTTTAGGGACATTCGTAAACGAATGTTCCGCAACAGGATAATTGGCAATTTGTTAAAAAATATTAAGAAAGGTCAACAGAAAGTGGTTTTTTATAAGAGAAAAAAAAAAGTTGAGAAAGTTATTGATCAGGCATTTGAAATTAAACGTAAGTTATTTATTTTGATAATCAATAGAATTAGGAAGCTAAACAAAGCAATTTATGATTTCAAAAGAAATAGTAGATGGAAGAGTTAATCGTAGTAATTTTTGTGAAGTTTTTTCTGGAGAATGGATAGTTCAAGCTGTGAGGCATTTTTTAATGAGGAGAGTTATTTCCAGGATAATGATTTGGTGCATGCAGTTGACACCAGTGGTCAAGCTTATGAAGTGAAAGATGGTTGTCCAGTTGAAAAAGAAAAACTTGTGACAACAGAGGCAGAAGAGGTGTTAGGTAATGAGGTTTTAGGAAGACATCCTAAGGGTCCTGTGTACACCTGGAAGTGTAGTAGTATTTGCAGTGTGCGACAGGATTCCATCAATTTGCTTTGTGATTTTGTACGGTCATTTAATAAGAAAAGTTTGAAGCAGAAAATGAAGTTGTTGCAAGAATTAGATCCTTGCAGAGTGAGAGAAGTGACAGGTTTGCATGGTCATTCACTGGCTTGTCTTTCCAGGAGAGTATGCCAGAGGGTTTTTCATCATTTCAGGATGCTAGCAGTGCATCATAATAAAGTGAGGAAATTAGTTAGAATGTTGTATTATGCTAAGAGTCCAGCAATTATGCTTAAACAATTATGCGCTGCTCTTTTGCATGGTTCTGAAATAGATGTGAAGAATATATGTGAAGAAATTGAGTTTTGTTACTTTGGAAGTAAAGAGGAGAATGTTGAAATTGACCAAGAAGAAGCGGGTAATGTGGAAGATAGTGTACAGGTTTCCAGTACAGATAATTTCCAGAGGGAAATTGAGACGTTTCAGGTCAAATCAAGTGAGAGGCCAAATTTCACTTGTGTGTGTTGTCGACGCACTTATTATAAGAATCAGACTAAGTTAGTGGATTTATATGCAAAAAGTGAAAGGGAAAATAATAGTGAATGGAAGGATTTCGCAACATACTTGATGGCAGAAAATTGTTTTGATTTGGGATTGGATCAACGTGTGTGTACTTATTGTTGTAATAAATTAAATCAAAACCAGATGCCTGCTAGAGCAGTTCATAATAATCTGGAATTGGTTGAGATTCCTTCTGAATTGAAGGATTTAAATACTTATGAATCTATTTTGATTCAAAGTATCCATCCCTTTCAGGCTATTGTAAGAATGGAGCCAAAGACAGGGAAATTGCCTCCATCAGATTTACAGAGAGGATTAAAGGGAAGAGTTATTTATTTGCCTCTAGATTTGAAGAAAAACATTAACACAATTGGAGTAGAAAAAGTGGAAGAGGAACCTCTGGTTATCTTAGTTAATGGGGTTCCGACAAAGAATAAGAAAATATGGCAAGATTTAGTGGATGTTAGGAAAGTTAAAAAGGCAACATTGTATTTGAAAAAAAATAATAAATACTATAAGAATGTATATGTTGCAGAAGAGGAAGTAAGTGAGGAAGAGGATAGTGATTTGTGTGCTGGTCAAATTGAGAAAGTAGAACCCTCTACTAGTGAAGAAATATATGAACATTATAGTGTTCATCCTTTGCATTCCAAGGAAGTCATGGGGAATGCTATTGAGTTGTTTCAAATGAAACAAGCCAAAGGGAGTCCCATTAGTGTTTGGGAGGAAAGTTTGGAAGCTCGATGTTTCCCACAGCTTTTTCCAACAGGTCAGGGAGGAAGATATGATGAGCGACCTCATCAAATTCCTGCTTCTGAATACCGGACTTTGCGATTGTATGCAGGAGATGCTAGGTTTCGACAATGCATTCCTTATTTGTTTTATCTCCTGTTTGAAAGCGATCTGTCTGGACTGTCATATGCAGTGAACCACATCTTGAAAAGTGGTATACACATGCAAAACATCTCGGAAAGTGACTTTATGGATAAAGTCAATGTCCAAGACAGTATTTTGGATTCTCACCTGATTAATCTCATGGCGTGTCAGCGTGGTACTAATGAGTACTGGTACCGTAGTCATGGTGATTTAAAATGTATGCTGAGGAACTTAGGAACTCCCACATGGTTCCTCACTCTGAGCTGTGCTGAGTATGGCTGGGAAGACTTACTTGAATTTCTACGAGAGGCAAATGCTAACGTAGAAAACATCGAATTCAAGACACCCGGAGAACTGTGCTCTTTGGATCCAGTCAATGTATGTAGGTACTTCAATCATAGATTTGAAGCTATGATGTCTTTCATCATGAATAAGAAGAATCCACCTCTTGGAGAGGTGTTGGATTTCTTCTGGAGAAAGGAGCACCAAGCAAGAGGTGCTCCTCATATACATATGTTGCTGTGGATCAAGGATGCACCTAAATTTGGAACGGATCCAGAAGACTCAGTGATGAGTTTCATCCAACAGTATTCCACGTGTGCTGTTCCAAACGCAAAGGAGAAGAAAAGCCTAAGAGAAAAAGTTCTACGTTTCCAAAGCCATCGATGTGGAAAGTACTGTCGTCGTAAATTCCGAAACAATGACAAGTTCTACACCAAATGTCATTTCGGCTTTCCACGACCGGTGATTTCTAAAGGAAGAGTGAACAGTTTGATGTCTTCGCTGCGACATAATGTGATGAAGAAATCACCTAAAAACACATACAATTTGAAGAGGAACGAAGAGTCTAAGTACATCAACGACTACAACCCGGTGATTTTGTCCATGTGGAATGCTAACATGGATATACAGTTTGTGGCTGATAACTGTATGGCTGTGGCTCGGTATGTGACATCTTACATCACCAAAAAAGAGAAGACAGAATTGAAGGATATGTGGGAGGACATTTCCCATGAAAAGAGCCTCAGCAAGAAGTTGTACAGTTTCAGTCTGAAGATGTTGTCGTATCGAGAAATCGGAGCTTACGAATGTTCTGACCGGTTGTCTTCAGCAAGTCTCTATGCCAAGTCCAGGAGTATCGTTTGGGCGAGTCTTGGTCTTGCTGCAACGCGTAATCGAGTTCTCAAACCTGTGCAGGAAATTGAGTATTTGGCGGAAAAGGAGCCAAACAGTACCGACATTTTGAAGACAAACATGTTGGATACATATTATCCAAATCGAAGCAGTCACCTCGAGAATGTTTGTCTGTATGAGGTTCTTCAAAATTACATATTCAAGAGGAACATCAAAGAAGATACTGAGAAAGGAGTGTATGCTGTAATAGGAAGTGAGGGATGTCTGGTCAAGCAAAGAAAATGCCACTTGATAAACCATCGAAAATTGAGTGGCGAATCTCCTGAAAAAAAGGAGTTTTTCTATTTAGCACTTTTGCAACTTTTCAAGCCTTGGCGTGCAGAAGAGGAACTGCTTGGAGATTTCCTCTGTTACGAAGACTCTTTCAATGCCGCCAAGGAGACCATAGAATGTCCTGCTTTTCCCACATATGTAGAAATGTTGAATGTGGAAATCGAGCAGGAAGCAACGATTGCAGCCGAGATTGCCAGAGACAGTTCTCAGGACAGTCAGAGTTCTGCTTCATTGAGTCAGGATCCACTAGGAGGACCTGTTATCGAAAATGAAGCTGCCACTGCTATGAATGAAGTGGAAAGAGCCATGGCACATGCTCAGGAGGATGCGGTTAACTTAGAAGAGTTGGAAAGACAACTCAACGTTGAGCAGAGGAAAATATATGACGAAGTTACCATGCAAATTGATCATGGATTAAGTCATGACAAGAAAGAGTGCTCATGTACGTCGTTGAAGCCTGTCCGACTGTACGTGAGTGGAGAAGCGGGAACTGGAAAAAGTTTCCTTATTAAAGCAATTTCATGTTATTTGCAGGAAAGGACAGAGTCATCGCTGTCTTGTGTTGTCACCGCTCCAACTGGACTGGCAGCACATAACATTAAAGGGATTACTTTACATCGTTTACTGATGCTGCCAGTGGAGCATGACAACAAATTACAATATCACAAGCTATCTGGAGATGCTTGTTGTGAAGTTTCAAGAGTCTTGAGGAAAATGAAACTTCTTATCATTGACGAAGTAAGCATGGTTTCCAATGTCATGCTTGCTTTTGTGCATTTGAGAATGCAAGAAGTTCTCAAAACAGAGTATGATGTGTTATTTGGTGGCAAACACATCATTGTTTTCGGAGATCTTCTGCAGCTGACACCAGTGAAAGGGCAACCTGTGTTCAAAATGCTCACGCATGAAGATACCAGGAAGTGCCTAGGGAGCATTGGCAACGTCAATATTTGGTTAAACTTCAATTATGCTGAACTGCATGAAAATATGCGTCAGGCGAAGGATGAAGTTTACAAGACTATTCTACAAGATGTTAGAATTGGAAAAGTGACCGAGCATGGGAAAGAAGCTTTACATGCACGATTACTGTCAAATTTATATCCAGAACAAGATGTTGTGCCTGAGAATATTTTTCAGAAAATTACTGAGAACAAATCTGGAATATGTTTGATGCCAACTCTTGCAGAATGTGCCAAATTCAACAACAAAATGTTGCATTTAGAAAAGCAAGAGATTGTGAAACTGGAAGCTATTGACAGAGTAGAGCATATGGGATCAACAATTATTTTGTTTGAGAATTTGAAAACAAAATTGGATTCATTAGAGAAGAGTATATCTAAAACTGCAGGTTTTGAAAAGACTCTGAATGTGTGCTTGAACTGCCGTATAATTTTAAGAAGGAATTTACATGTTGAAAGAGGTCTGGTAAATGGATCAATGGGTAATGTTGTTGATTTTGTAAAATACAGAAATAGAGATGGAATTGAATTTTTAAAAATTAAATTTGATGGCATTGAGGAAGTACAGCTAATTGGTCGTTGTTCTGCTAGATTTTTGCTTGTAAAAGACTTATATGTTCGCCGTAAGCAGTTTCCTGTTTGCTTGGCATATGCGGTGACAATCCATAAATCGCAAGGTTTAAGTGTAGACAGTGCATTGGTGAATATTGGCAGTTCTGTGTTCAAGGAGGGTATGGCATATGTGGCATTGTCACGAGTTAGAACTTTATCGGGATTGTACTTGATTGAGTGTGATGTCACAAACATTTGTGCGGATCTAGATTGTGTTAAGGAATACAATAGGTTAAGAAGAGAGTATGCGCCACATTTGCCTCAATATCCTTTGTTTGAGAAACGTGTGGTAGGCCGGAAACGAAGAAATGTGACCAATACTGGGGAGGTTGTAGCAAAAAGACGAAAAGTCGATGAACCTGAAATTATAAGCAGAAACAAAAAGGATTCTGTTGAAGATGTTGTTGGTTTTCAATTTGAAAACAGTTCTGGTGTCAACTGCTATGCTAATGTAGTGGTTAATGTTTTGTTTTCTCTAGAAAATGTAAAAGAAGAGATTGTGGTCAATTCTGATCAAAGATTTTGCAGTTTGTTAAATTCTGTCTTAGAAAAATGTAGCACTGATAGAACAAACATAGAAAGTGTGTCTGAAATTCGAAATCTGTTAGACAGATGTTCAGGCCAAACACAATTCTCTCAAAATATTCAGCAAGATTGTCAGGAGTTTTTAATGTATATGCTTGATGTATTGCATGCTGAAGGTGTAGATGTAGATCAGCTGTTTGGGCTTTCTTATCAATGGCAGCATGACTGCGAGAACTGTAGGGTATCAAGTACTACTAGTGTAGACTCAGAAAGATTTATGTATTTAACTTTGCCAGACAGTAAATCAGTCTCCTTTAATAAGCTAGTAAAAGCAGCTGATCACAACATGGAGTGTAGCCAATGTAAATCTGAAATGATGTCCACATTATTTATACGAACATATGGCCAGTATGTCATTTTAATGTTCCAACGATGTAGGCCTGATGGAACAAAATTGACAACTTTAATTACAAATTTTGTGGCTTCACAGTTGTCAATATCAGGAAGGACTTTTGTAACTGCAGCAATTATATATCATGATGGTCCTTCAATAACATCAGGACATTACACAGCGTATTTAAAGTCTAGAAATGGCTGGTCATTCTGCAATGATTCTGTTTTAATTTTCAAAAAGAAATTGCCGTATGACCTTAAAAACTCTTACCTGGTGTTTTTAAAACCAAAATTTTAGGGAAAGAATCTCGGGATGTGCTCTGAGGAATTTCAAGAAGTTCTAATGGCTCCTACACGATTTGGCCTTGAGGATAAGTGTAGTTCAGAGACATAACTTCTAACCATAAGACTGGACGTCATGGAGAAATAAGTGCACTTTGAATGAGTTCAGAAAAACTGTTTCTTTTTATAAGCTAATTGAAGCAGCCAATCAAAACATAGAGTAGAGGGAATGTAAGTCTGCAATGCTGTCTACTGTTTTACATTGCTTTGTGATTAAAAGTGATGTAGAGAATTAAATAATTGTAGTAGTCATAGAGGTAGTGTAAGTCTGCTTCATAGTAAGCAGTATCAGTGTCATAGGAAATGTAGAACATGACTGAGCAATAAGGGGAAGATATTACTAGTCCAGGATTGTGAAAATGATCTTCAACATTTTAATTGTGAAAGTTGCGGAAATACAACATGACGGGATTGGCTTACAAGAATTCCAAGAGTTATAAATGGCTCTGACACGATTTGGCCTTGTGGAAACGTGTGGTAGAGAGCGAGAAGTCATTTATTGTATGTAACATGTTTTTCAAAACGATGGAGGTTTTCTTTCAGAAAGTGGCGGTCTGAAAGTAATAACAGCACAACAGAGTGTAAGCTGTTCATAGGACATCCTTCGACGTCATGGAAAGTAAGTTAACTTTAAGGAGTTCTGAATTCTGATTTGTTATGTTGTATGGGTTTTTTAAACACAATCATTTTGATTGTGTTTTTTTTTCCCCGCTGTTATATAATGAATACCTTCAAGTCACTGTTTTTAGTGAAATTTGATACATTCTGAGAACAGCAAAAATAAACCATTTAACATGTATAATTAATTCTGTACTGTTTGCATTTATGATGTACATGTAGAACTGTGTAGGAGGCATGGAGAAGGTGAGGCTTCTGTAAGTGTCAAAGTTGTTGCATACAGTGCTCATATTCTACGTAGTCTTTCATATGATAGACTACATTTCCACAATGAGATACCTAAGCAAAGGAAACACAGGTGATATGATTGTGTAATGAGCAAAATAAATTGCACGTTTTTCAATTATATTACCTGTGTTTCCTAACATTACACATCACATTGTGTAGGTGAGGTTTAGGCCTGTTCCTGGAGACAGAGGAGGTCTGACATTTGTTCAAGAGTGCAGTGGACATGACTCACTTCGTTGGTAGGCCTCCACATGTATTATCTCCTCTGTATTCTTCAACAAACCTAAATTCCATCTGCAACCCTGAGTAGGACTTACCTGAAACAAATCTGTGCATAGGTTACACCTTATTGGCATCTTGAAACAATCATTTAAAATGTTAGGGTCAGATTTATGGTGGCCGTGCGCCTCTTTTGCTCCATTGTGGGTCACTTTTGTGTAAAAGATGCACCATGTTGCAAGATAGGTTTCAGTTCATCTCCAGCAAGATACCATCAGTTTAAAATGTATATAATTAGCAGTGTGTAGGGGGCATGCAGAAGCTGAAGCTTTTGTAAGTGTCAAAGTTGTTGCATGCAGTGGTGCACTTCTGGGTACTGTTTAATATGCTGCACTACATCTGCACTATGAGATACCTAAGCAAAGGCAACACAGGTGATGTGATTGTGAAATGAGGAAAAGAAACTCCACATTTTTCAATTACATCACCTGTGTTTCCTAAGTTTACGAATGACATTGTGCAAATGAAGTTTAGGTCTGTCCACGGACACAGAAGAGGTCTGGCCTTTGTTCAAGAGTGAAGTGGACATGACTTACTTCATTGGTAGGCCTTCACATGTATTATCTCTTCTGTATTCTTCAACAACTCGAAATTTCATTTGGAACCCTGAGTAGGCCTCACCTCAAACAAACCTCTGGATAGGACACATCTTATTGGCATCCTGAAACAAACATTTAAAATGTTAGTGTCTTGTGACACTTTTGTGAAACAACAGCAGTGCAAAAGATGCACCATTTTTTAAGATAGGCCTCACTTCATCTGCATCAAGATACTGTTAGTTTAACATGTATATCTTTAGGACTGTGTACGGGGCCTGGAGAAGCAGAAGCTTCTGTAAGTGTCAAAGTTGTTGAAAAACTGTTTGTCCTTCAATCTTTTCCCTTGTCTTTTCTAATTTTTAAATACATGTTTTAATATTTTTCAAATGTTTGTTCTCTCTTTCACAGATTGAAAGTATAAAAACAAAAAGTGAGTAAGTTAATGACAATTATAAGGTAAATGTTTTGTACTCTTTTCGTTACATTTCTATCACATTCACCTACTAGTAGTTTGACAGCTTCATTTCTTTAACCCTCAGTTTCCTGCCTTTGCTACTTCCCTCATTCCTTTCTCTATTACCTACTTACTCTACTCCTTCCACTCCTTTTCTCAGTCCCTCTCTTCTCATAGTTCCTCACTCTTGTTCACTCACTCCGTCTCTATTACTCTTAGTGTCTTTGACTGATCACTCTTTCACTACTTGTTCATTATGCTTCTTCTGTGTAGTTGAAGCACACTAAGGGGCATATTATCAACACAGCCAATAAAATTATTGCTGTTTTTATCGGCAGAAAAGTGTTGCAAAAGTTGTTTTAGCGGCAGTTTTCCGCCGCAAAAGCGGCTTTAGCAACACATTTCTGCCGATAAAAGCTGCAAAACTTTTATTGCCTATGTTGATGATATGGCTCTATGTTATTTACATTTCTTTGCTGTTTCAATTAATCTTTTTCTGTTATTTTTTCTTTTTTGTTTTCTGTTTTTTCTCTCTGTTATTCCACATGTTTTACTCTGAGTTTGAACATTCACTCACATTGTCCAAGAAACTCTTCTTTGTTATTGTTCTACTCTCTTTTTTTCTTTCACTTCCTTATCTATTTTGTTTTTCACAATTATACCCTCTTAAATCTTTTCTTCGGTAAATAGATCTATTAAACAGGCTCTCTGCTTTACTCCCTATAGCTGTCTTTCTTTTAACATCACTCTCTGTTTACTTTCCTTATACTTACTCTTCTTTTTTTTTTTTGTTTTTTTTTTGGTTCGCTCCCGGTTCGCGAACCGGGAAGCGAACTGGGAAGCGAACTAAAAGAAATAGAGCTTGCCAGAGTGCTAAACATTCTAGCAATTTTTTTTGAAAGGGGAGGTAGTTCTGAAAAGAACTTTTTTTTAATGTTTTTGTTGTTTTATATATATATATATATTTTTTTTTTGTTGTTTTTTTTGTATTTTTTGAACAATTTTATATTTTTTTTGGTTTTTTTGGGGGGGAAACAACAAAAAACAGGCATTGAAAAGGGCTCAACAGGAGCAAAAAAAAATTTATTTTTTGGGGCGTTTAGGGCAATTATGATTTTCATAAGCTACATTTATTAATGTTATGCTCATGTTTCCACAGGAAATCAATGCTCCACAATACAAACAGGTGAACTTGAAGTGTGCAAAGTTCTCTTGAATGTTTGGCACGGTTTCCCGTGCCTCTGCTCCTGACAACGATATTTGAGAAGTTGACCTGGCCACAGGAGTTGTTGTTGGGTTCTCCTGCTGGTCACGTATCTCTGCCCGGCTGTAATTCAATGGATGCCACCTGTTCATGTGCCGATGCATGGTATAGTTCCCATAGCTATACTTTTTATCAGTCCCTCTTGATAATTTCTCTTTGCAAATGAGGCAGGTGACATACCTCGCATTTACTTTCTTCTGCCCTGGAGGGATTGAAAAAAACTGCCAAATGAAACTGGCTTTCCTATGGGAAACCTGGGGCACCTCTTCCAAGAACTGTGGTCCTTCTCTCTCCTCTTCCTCTAGTTCTTCCTCTTCCTCCTCTGTGTTGGTGATGACCTGGGGAGGTGGTCCTCTCTTCCCATGAGGAGGTGGAGGTGGTGGTGGGGGTGCACCAGCTGAAGCAACTACTGAAGCCATTGCTCAAGTATGAAATAAGGTCTTCCTCTCACAAAGATGAAAGTCAGAGTGAGGAAAGAAGGAGGGGTTTTCATCATTTGGGAAAAACAATAGTTCTAAACCAATGAAAAGTGTTATTTTTAGGTCACCTGACCTAGCCTTACATCATTATGAAACCAAAAGTGAAATGAACCAATGAAAAGTTTTATTAACAAGTCACATGACCTGTTACGCTTATGTTACGCGTTGCGGAACGCGCCCCGGATCGCTTCCGGGTCGCTGCGCTTCGCGCCTTTGTTCGCGCTCCGGAGCACTTCCGGGTGCGCTAACGCGGCGCGTCATAAGACGCATTACGCGGCAACGCGATACGTCGCGCTTTCGCGACGTGCCCCGGATCGCTTCCGGGGAGCTGCGCTTCGCGTCTCAGTTCGCGTACCGGAGCACTTCCGGGTGCGCTAACGCGGCGCGTCATAAGACGCATTACGCGACAACGTGATATGTCGCGCTTCCGCGACGCGTCACAATGTTCATTTCTAACGCGGCAGTTCCGCAAACGGAACGTTTACCGGTTCGCGGACTGGGTCGCGGCATCAAGGTGAGCTAACGGGAAGCTTCCCGGTTCGCGAACCGGGAGCGAAGAAAAAAAAATATTAAAAAAAAAATTATTAATAAACATATAAAATATATTTTGGGATTTAAAGAAGAATACATTTTACAGCTACAGATATTAGCTTTTAAAAAACCAATGAAATTCACTGAAAAAACCATAGGTTATAGACCATATATAGTTAGGAATTTGCATTTACAAAACCTTGAAAATTCAATGAAAAGACCATAGGTTATAGACCATATATAGTTAGGAATTAGCATTTAAAAAACCTTATTTTACTCACACAAAACCATTGAAATTCCATATATAGTTAGTTGCACTAACTATATATCACGCACCCGCAATCCACTGCTGATGATGTCACATATTACATCATTCATGACATGGTCAGTGACATCACTGATGACATCACTGATGACATCTCAAATGACATCACTGATGACATCACTGATGACAACATCCAGTGTCTGTATGTTTCTGTAAACTTTAAATATGTCTTACATATTGAAGAATGAGTGGATGAATAAGTGTCTGGATGAAGGATTTAGTAGGTGCATGACTGACTGTATGAGTGAGTGATTAAATGTGTCTCACTGAGTGCATGGGTTAGTGACTAAACTGTCTTAATTTGTGCATCATTATTTCTATTGTTCTGTAAACTGCTGCATGTGTTGATCAGTAGCTATATGAGTAACTATATGGGTTATTGATTGGTTGCCCAATTATTTGTATGGGAGACTGAGTGTGTGTGTGGCTGGCTGGGAGGTGTGTGACTCTGTGCAGATCAATGTGTACTTGTATCAATGATTGTATAAGAGAGTAAGTATGTGTTAGTATATGTTTGAAGATGTTATGTGCTCTATGTTTAACTGTATAGATTAGAAAATGGAAGTGTGATTGATTCTTTACAGGACTGACTAGGTGTGTAAGTAACTCCATGGGTGAGTGGCAGAGTGTGATTGTCTGTATAGGTGTATGTGTGCATATGATAGTGTTGTAAAGATGAGTCATTGTATGTATGAATGATTGTATGGGTGAATGAGTGAATGTGTGTGTAGAAGTAGGAATCAGTGAGTGCGTATGTAGTAACTAGTATTGGTGTGTCAATGGTTTCAAAAATTATACTCTGTATTTAACACTGGGTGTAACAGAGGTTATATTAAAGTGTGAGGAGATGCATTTTATTGTCACATGAATGATATCATAAGTGATGTGATCATTGATGTCAAATGAGATGTCATCAGTGATGTCATCAGTGATGTCATTTGAGATGTCATCAGTGATGTCATCAGTGATGTCACTGACCATTTCATGAATGATGTAATATGTGACATCATCAGCAGTGGATTGCGGGTGCGCGATATATAGTTAGTGCAACTAACTATATATGGAATTTCAATGGTTTTGTGTGAGTAAAATAAGGTTTTTTAAATGCTAATTCCTAACTATATATGGTCTATAACCTATGTTTTTTTCATTGAATTTTCAAGGTTTTGTAAATGCAAATTCCTAACTATATATGGTCTATAACCTATGGTTTTTTTCAGTGAATATATATATATATATATATATATATATATATATATATGCATATGTGTGCGTGTAGAGAGAGGTAGAGAGAGGTAGAGAGGTAGAGGTGTAGAGGTAGAGGTGTAGAGGTAGAGAGGTAGAGGTAGAGAGGTAGCAGTAGAGCGGTAGAGAGGTAGAGAGTAGTAGAGAGAGAGGCAGCGAGTAGAGGATGAGTAAAAGAGAGTAGAGAGTAGAGAGTAGAGAGTAGAGAGTAAGTAGTAGAGAAAGGTAGAGAGTAGTAGAGAGAGTAGCAGAGAGTGAGTAGTAGAGAGTAGTAGAGTGAGTAGTAGAGAGTGAGTAGTAGAGTGTGAATAGTAGAGAGTAGTAGAGAGTGAGTAGTAGAGAGTAGTAGAGAGTGGGTAGTAGAGAGTGTGTAGTAGAGAGTGAGAAGTAGAGTGAGTACTAGAGAGTAGTAAAGAGTGAGTAGTAGAGTGTAGTAGAGAGTGAGTAGTAGAGAGTGAGTAGTAGAGAGTGAGTAGTAGAGAGTGAGTAGCAGAGAGACAGTAGTAGAGAGTAGTAGAGAGTGAGTAGTAGAGTGAGTATTAGAGAGAGAGTAGTAGAGAGTGAGTAGTATAATGTAGTGGAGAGAGTAGTGGAGAGTGAATAGTAGAGTGAGTAGTAGAGAGTAGAAGAGAGTACCAGAGAGTGAGTAGTAGAGAGTAGTAGAGAGTGAGTAGTAGAGTGAGTATTAGAGAGTGAGTAGTAGGGAATAGTAGAGTGAGTAGTAGAGAGAGAGTAGAAGGGAGTGGTAGAGTAGTAGAGAATGAGTAATAGAGAGTGAGTAGTAGAGATTAGTGGAGTAGTAGAGAGTGGGTACTAGAGAGTGAGTAGTAGAGTGAGTAGTAGGGAGTAGTAGAGTGAGTAATAGAGAGTGAGTAGTAGAGAGATTAGTAGAGAGTAGTAGAGTAGTAGAGAGTGAGAAGTAGCGTGAGTAGTGAAGAGTAGTAGAGAGCGAGTAGTAGAGAGTGAGTAGAGGAGAGTGAGTAGTAGAGAGTGAGTAGTAGAGAGTGAGTAGTAGCGAGTGAGTAGTAGAGAGTAGTAGAGAGTGAGTATTAGAGAGTGAATAGTAGAGAGTAGTAGAGTGAGTAGTAGAGAGTGAGTAGTAGAGAGTGAATAGTAGAGAGTAGTAGAGAGTGAGTAGTAGAGATTAGTAGAGAGTGGGTAGTAGAGAGTGTGTAGTAGAGAGTGAGAAGTAGAGTGAGTACTAGAGAGTAGTACAGAGTGAGTAGTAGAGTGCAGTAGAGAGTGAGTAGTAGAGAATAGTAGAGAGTGAGTAGTAGAGAGTAGTAGAGAGTGAGTAGTAGAGAGCGAGTAGCAGAGAGAGAGTAGTAGAGAGTAGTAGAGAGTGAGTAGTAGAGTCAGTATTAGAGAGAGAGTAGTAGAGAGTGAGTAGTAGAGTGTAGTGGAGAGAGTAGTGGAGAGTGAGTAGTAGAGAGTGAGTAGTAGAGTGAGTAGTAGATAGTAGAAGAGAGTAGTAGAGAGTGAGTAGTAGAGAGTAGTAGAGAGTGAGTAGTAGAGTGCGTAGTAGAGAGTGAGTAGTAGAGAGTAGTAGAGTGAGTAGTAGAGAGTGAGTAGTAGAGTGTGAATAGTAGAGAGTAGTAGAGAGTGAGTAGTAGAGAGTAGTAGAGAGTGGGTAGTAGAGAGTGTGTAGTAGAGAGTGAGAAGTAGAGTGAGTACTAGAGAGTAGTACAGAGTGAGTAGTAGAGTGTAGTAGAGAGTGAGTAGTAGAGAGGGAGTAGTAGAGAGTGAGTAGTAGAGAGGGAGTAGCAGAGAGACAGTAGTAGAGAGTAGTAGAGAGTGAGTAGTAGAGTGAGTATTAGAGAGAGAGTAGTAGAGAGTGAGTAGTAGAATGTAGTGGAGAGAGTAGTGGAGAGTGAATAGTAGAGAGTGAGTAGTAGAGTGAGTAGTAGAGAGTAGAAGAGAGTACCAGAGAGTGAGTAGTAGAGAGTAGTAGAGAGTGAGTAGTAGAGTGAGTATTAGAGAGTGAGTAGTAGGGAATAGTAGAGTGAGTAGTAGAGAGAGAGTAGAAGGGAGTGGTAGAGTAGTAGAGAATGAGTAATAGAGAGTGAGTAGTAGAGATTAGTGGAGTAGTAGAGAGTGGGTACTAGAGAGTGAGTAGTAGAGTGAGTAGTAGGGAGTAGTAGAGTGAGTAATAGAGAGTGAGTAGTAGAGAGATTAGTAGAGAGTAGTAGAGTAGTAGAGAGTGAGGAGTAGAGTGAGTAGTGAAGAGTAGTAGAGAGCGAGTAGTAGAGAGTGAGTAGAGGAGAGTGAGTAGTAGAGAGTGAGTAGTACAGAGTGAGTAGTAGCGAGTGAGTAGTAGAGAGTAGTAGAGAGTGAGTATTAGAGAGTGAATAGAGTAGAAAGTAGTAGAGTGAGTAGTAGAGAGTGAGTAGTAGAGAGTGAATAGTAGAGAGTAGTAGAGAGTGAGTACTAGAGAGTAGTACAGAGTGAGTAGTAGAGTGCAGTAGAGAGTGAGTAGTAGAGAATAGTAGAGAGTGAGTAGTAGAGAGTAGTAGAGAGTAAGTAGTAGAGAGTGAGTAGCAGAGAGAGAGTAGTAGAGAGTACTAGAGAGTGAGTAGTAGAGTCAGTATTAGAGAGAGAGTAGTAGAGAGTGAGTAGTAGAGAGTAGTGGAGAGAGTAGTGGAGAGTGAGTAGTAGAGAGTGAGTAGTAGAGTGAGTAGTAGAGAGTAGAAGAGAGTAGTAGAGAGTGAGTAGTAGAGAGTAGTAGAGAGTGAGTAGTAGAGTGAGTAGTAGAGAGTGAGTAGTAGGGGATAGTAGAGTGAGTAGTAGAGAGAGAGTAGAAGGGAGTGGTAGAGTAGTAGAGAATGAGTAATAGAGAGTGAGTAGTAGAGAGTAGTGGAGTAGTAGAGAGTGGGTACTAGAGAGTGAGTAGTAGAGTGAGTGTTAGGGAGTAGTAGAGTGAGTAGTAGAGAGTAGTAGAGAGTGTGTAGTAGAGAGTGAGTAGTAGAGAGAGTAATAGAGAGTGAGTAGTTGAGAGATTAGTAGAGAGTAGTAGAGTAGTAGAGAGTGAGGAGTAGAGTGAGTAGAGTGAGTAGTGAAGAGTAGTAGAGAGCGAGTAGTAGAGAGTGAGTAGTGGAGAGTTAGTAGTGGAGAGCGAGTAGTAGAGAGTGAGCAGTGGAGAGTGAATAGTAGAGAGTGAGTAGTAGAGAGTGCGTAGTAGCGAGTGAGTAGTAGAGAGTAGTAGAGAGTGAGTAGTAGAGAGTGAATAGTAGGGAGTAGTAGAGTGAGAAGTAAAAAGTGAGTAGTAGAGAGAGAGTAGTAGAGAGTGAGTAGTAGAGTAGTAGAGAGTGAGTGGTAGAGAGGTGTAGAGAGTAGTAGAATTAGTAGTAGAGAGTAGTAGAGAGTGAGTAGTAGAAAGAGTAGTAGAGAGTAGTAGAGAGTGAGTAGTAGAGAGTGAGTAGTAGAGAGAGTAGTAGAGAGTGAGTAGTAGAGAGTGAGTAGTAGAGAGTAGTAGAGAGTGAGTAGTAGAGAGTGAGTAGTGGAGAGTGAGTAGTAGAGAGTAGTAGGAAGTGAGAAGGAGAGAGTGAGTAGTAGATAGTGAATAGTAGAGAGTAGTAGAGTGAGTAGTAGAGAGAGAATAGTAGAGAGTGAGTAGTAGAGTAGTAGAGAGTGAGTGGTAGAGAGTAGTAGAGAGTAGTAGAGTGAGTAGTAGAGAGTGAGTTGTACAGACTAGTAGTAGAGAGTAGTAGAGAGTGAGTAGTAGAGAGTAGTAGCAAGTGAGTAGTAGAGAGCGAGTAGTTTAATTTAAAAGGAACACAACGCGGGTGTTCATTTTGCCATAGAAATTATGATTAGTGCTGAAAAAAGAAAAATTAGGGCACATTTTGAGACTTCTCAAATCCTCTTGTATTTCATTAAAAAATTCTGACATGCAGACTGATACATGCACTTTCAATACCAGCAGCAGACTTCCCTGGTGAGCAGTAGTAATGATCTAATAAGCAACTAGATTGCTAACATTCTGAATGTATGGCACATGTGTGACACATCTGAATGCCTTCTTGATGGAATCAATGTAAAAAAACTGAAAGTATTTCCTACTGAGGAGACTGTAGTAAATGAGGAAATTAGGAAACTTCCTAACAAATAAGTCTCCCAAGATTACCACCAGAGACAAAAGAGTCCATATGTAGCACAAATATCACCCAGATGTGGCCCAAGTACAGCCCAATGACAGAATATCCCAGAGTGTTCTAAAGACCAACTAGAGCGCTAACAGTCTTACTTATGACAAAAGTATGGCACACCTGAAGCCATCTTTATTGGAATAAAGTGGTAACACTTAAAACATTTAATTTGCAAAGGAACAAAATGAGGGGGTTCATTTTGCCATAGAAATTTGATTAGTGCTGCAGAAAGAAATATTAGGGCACATTTTGACTTCTCAAATCCTCTTCTATTTCATTAAAAGCAGCTCTACTGACCTGGTTTCTCTGTCTCTAGTTGCTCTGCTGACCTTGTTCTCTGGCTGTAGAGCAACTCTGCTGACCTGGTTCTTAGGCTCTAGAGCAGCTCTGCTGACCTGGTTCTCTGGCTCTAAAGCAGCTCTGCTGACCCGGTTCTATGGCTCTAAAGCAGCTCTGCTGACCAGGTTCTCTGACTCTAGAGCAGCTCTGCTGACCTAGTTCTCCAGCTTTAAAGCAGCTCTGCTGACCTGGTTCTCCCCTCTAAATTAGCTCTGCTGACCTGGTTCTCTCCCTCTGGGGCAACTCTGCTGACCTGGTTCTATGGCTCTAAAGCAGCTCTGCTGAGCTGGTTCTCTGGCTCTAGAGCAGCTCTGCTGACCTGGTTCTCTGGCTCTAAATCAGCTCTGCTGACCTGGTTCTCTCCCTCTAAAGCAGCTCTGCTGAACTGGTTTCTCTGGCTCTAGAACAGCTTTGCTGACCTGGTTTCTGGCTCTAAAGCAGCTCTGCTGACCTAGTTCTCTGACTATAAAGCAGCTCTGCTGACCAGGTTCTATGGCTCTAAAGCAGCTCTGCTGACCTGGTTCTCTGGCTCTAGAGCAGCTCTGCTGACCTGGTTGTCGCTCTAAAGCAGCTCTGCTGACCTGGTTCTCTGGCTCTAAAGCAGTTCTGCTGACCTGGTTCTCTGCCTGAAAGCAGCTCTGCTGACCTGGTTCTATGGCTCTAAAGCAGTTCTGCTGACCTGGTTCTCTCCTTGTAAAGCAGTTCTGCTGACCTGATTTCTCTGGCTTTAGAGCAGCTCTGCTGACCTGGTTCTCTGGCTCTAGAGCAGCTCTGCTGACCTGGTTCTCGCTCTAAAACAGCTTTGCTGACCTGGTTCTCTGGCTCTAAAGCAGCTCTGCTGACCTGGTTCTCTCCCTCTGAAGCAGCTCTGCTGACCTAGTTCTCTGCCTCTAGAGAAGCTCTGTTGACCTGGTTCTCTGCCTCTAGAGCAGCTCTGCTGACCTGGTTCTATGGCTCTAAGGCAGTTCTGCTGACCTGGTTCTCTACCTCTAAAACAACCCTGCTGACCTGGTTTCTCTGGCTCTACAGTAGCTCTGCTGACCTGGTTCTCAGACTCTAGAGCAGCTCTGCTGACCTGGGTCTCTGGCTCTAGAGCTGCTCTGCTGACCTGGGTCTCTGGTTCTAGAGCAGCTCTGCTGACCTGTTTCTTAGGCTCTAGAGCAGCTCTGCTGACCTGGTTCTCTGGCTTTACAACAGCTCTGCTGACCTGGTTTCTCTGGCTCTACAGCAGCTCTGCTGACCTGGATCTCTGCGCTCATGATGCACGCACCCGACTTCGCAAAAATATATTTAAAAATAATATATGTTTATTATAAGTACAAATATATTATTTTCGTGAATATCTTAGATAATCTCTTGCCCTAATATGTATATTAAAGACACACACATCTCATTTGGAACATACATTTTTTTGCGGGAGTAGCGCACCCAGCGCGCATTTGACGTCACGCGGGACCCGCCACCGTGCAAGAGTCTCATACTGTAATGCGCATGTGTTGCGAATGCACGGAAGCAGAAGTCACGGCTGGTCGCATACCAATCGCGCACATCACGTAATATTAAATGTATATGATGTAACTGAAAAACACACAGCCGTCGCACACCGTACGTGGATCCTTCACGACTTTTCTAAAATGGCGACTAGAATCTGCGCACCCACTGTGATGTGTACGCTTTGAGTGCGAGACCCCGAAAAAAATTAGGATTTTTTTTTAAAAGAAAGTAATATAAATATATTAAAATAAAAAATGAATCAATATTTCAGTTTGAATTTAAATTTATTTATTTTTTGCAATTTTCTGGAAAATATATAATGTTATTTAATGAATAAAATATTTATAAATAAACAGTTAAAAAACTGTAGAAAATCAGTACAAAAAATAGTATAACTACTATCACACTTAAAAATTAGCATTTAAAAAACCTTTGAAATTCACTGAAAAAAACCATAGGTTTCAGAGACGTTATAGTTAGTAATTAGCATTTAAAAAAGCTTTGAAATTCACAGAAAAAAAATAGGTTTCAGGGATGTTATAGTTAGCTGGCCATTTCACTCCTACAAAACCATAGAAATTCCTCCGCTATAGTTAGTTCTGCTAACTATAACTCTTGCGCCCGCAATACACTGCTGATGATGTCACATATTGCACCATTCATAACATGGTCAGTGACATCACTGATGACATCTGAAATGACATCACTGATGACATCACTGATTACATCATCCACATGACAATCTGATACACCTCATCATACACTAGTATAACCTTTCATCCCTCACTGTAAAATACAGAGTCCCATATTTGAAACCATTGACACACCAATACCAGTTACTACATACCCACTCACTGATTCCTAAGTCTGCACACACAACTACCCATGCAACAACAGAATCATTTATACATGCAGTCACTAATTAATAGAACACTATCAAAATGCACTTATACACATATATAGACATTGACACATCAGCAGTCATCTTAGTCGACTATGCAGTCATCCTACTCACTCATGAAAATATTAATCACACTTACATTTACTCACTTACACAATTATCCAGCAACACCTCATTTATTCAAACACATAGTAACTCATAGTTAATACGTTACAAAAATCACCATTACAATTATACACTCATTCATATAGTTACTCTTACAATCACTGACTCTTACTTATACTTAATTATATACACCAACTCTCACATACAATGCCTTTTATTTTTTTACTTTGTTGAAGATGTACAACTAAAACATATATTCGCTCACCAACACACAAATAAATACAGTCAGTCACCCAAACAACAGTCTCCACATGCACTCTTCAACCATTCACACATCTATGCATAGAGTTACACACACCCCATCCAACCACACACAAACTCAGTGTCCCATACAAATACTCACCCAACTAATCAATAACTAATATACACACTCATGTAGTTAGTGACCAACTGATGCAGCATGTTATACAACAACAGAGACAGTGATGCACACATTCACATAATTTAGTTACTAATCCATGTATTAAGTGAGACACTTTTAATAACTCACTTAAACACACCGTCAGAAAGCTACTAAATACTCCATCCAGACAGTTATATATCCACTCAATCTTCAATACAGATTGGTATATATATAATACATATTTAAATTTCAAACTAAACCACATTCACTGGATGATGTCATCAGTGATGTCATCAGTGATGTCATTTGAGATGTCATCAGTGATGTCATCAGTGATGTCACTGACCATGTCATGAATGATGCAATATGTAACATCATCAGCAGTGCATTGCTGGCGCGCGAGTTATAGTTAGCAGAACTAACTATAACGGAGGAATTTCTATGGTTTTGTACAAGTGAAATGGCCAGCTAACTATAACACCCGTGTCGGTGTTAATAAAACTGGAAATTGAAGCATTACCTACTGGCGGTCGCCAGTAGGTATATATAGTTAGGATTTTTTCTCTATGGGATTTTTGAAAATTCTATGTCTAATAACTTTGGCGTTTGTGGACGGAATTGGCTGAAATTTTCAGGAAAATGGAACATTTTGTTTCTGAGCAGCCCCTGAAAATTTGGGGGGGGGTTCGTCAAGGGGGCGCCGAGAAAAAAGGGGGGTCCCAAAACGTGTTTTTAACATTGAGTTTTCCATAGGGCGGTTGGCCTCACTTTTAGCCCGAACGGCTGAATGGATTTGCACGAAACTTGGCAAAATTGTAGGGACTGGTAGCCCGATGTGCCTTTGCTAGGTCTCAATATATGTGCTCCAGTGGATTTTGAGAAATTAACGTTCAAAAAAAGATATATATCTGTAACAGCGGACCGGGCAGCGCTCCAGTTCGCGTACTTTTCGCGTTACGGAGCTTTGTGAAGCGAAGCTGATTGGTTCTCCGGCGTCTGTAAACATTCCAAACAGTCCGTAGCCGCCGCCATCTTGTCTCTCGGTAGGATCGAGAGACAAGAGGAGGCCAAAGCGAAGGGGCAAATGACCATAAGGGGGCATAGTAGATCCTCCCTGACCCCCTAGGTTTGATGTGGAGGTTTTAAAAGGGCCCCTCGGGGCAAAAAAAAATAAAAATAATAATAATCGAACGGCTGAATGGATTTGCACGAAACTTGGCAAAATTGTAGGGACTGGTAGCCCGATGTGCCTTTGCTAGGTCTCAATATATGTGCTCCAGTGGATTTTGAGAAATTAACGTTCAAAAAAAGATATATATCTGTAACAGCGCTCTGCTTCACGTACTTTTCGCGTTATGGAGCTTTGCGAAGCTGATTGGTTCTCCGGCGTCTGTAAACATTCCAAACAGTCCGTAGCGGCCGCCATCTTGTCTCTCGGTAGGATCGAGAGTCAAGAGGAGGCCAAAGCGAAGGGGCAAATGACCATAAGGGGGCATAGTAGATCCTCCTTGACCTCTTAGGTTTGATGTGGAGGTTTTAAAAGGGCAGTAGGTATATATAGTTAGGATTTTTTCTCTATGGGATTTTTGAAAATTCTATGTCTAATAACTTTGGCGTTTGTGGACGGAATTGGCTGAAAGTTTCAGGAAAATTGAACATTTTGTTTCTGAGCAGCCCCTGAAAATTTGGGGGGGGTTCGTCAAGGGGGGGCTGAGAAAAAAGGGGGGTCCTAAAACGTGTTTTTAACATTGAGTTTTCCATAGGGCGGTTGGCCTCACTTTTAGCCCGAACGGCTGAATGGATTTGCACGAAACTTGGCAAAATTGTAGGGACTGGTAGCCCGATGTGCCTTTGCTAGGTCTCAATATATGTGCTCCAGTGGATTTTGAGAAATTAACGTTCAAAAAAAGATATATATCTGTAACAGCGGACCGGGCAGCGCTCCAGTTCGCGTACTTTTCGCGTTACGGAGCTTTGTGAAGCGAAGCTGATTGGTTCTCCGGCGTCTGTAAACATTCCAAACAGTCCGTAGTGGCTGCCATCTTGTCTCTCGGTAGGATCGAGAGACAAGAGGAGGCCAAAGCGAAGGGGCAAATGACCATAAGGGGGCATAGTAGATCCTCCCTGACCCCCTAGGTTTGATGTGGAGGCTTTAAAAGGGCCCCTCGGGGCAAAAAAAAAAAAAAATAATAATAATCGAACGGCTGAATGGATTTGCACGAAACTTGGCAAAATTGTAGGGACTGGTAGCCCGATGTGCCTTTGCTAGGTCTCAATATATGTGCTCCAGAGGATTTTGAGAAATTAACGTTCAAAAAAAGATATATATCTGTAACAGCGCTCCGCTTCGCGTACTTTTCGCGTTACGGAGCTTTGCGAAGCTGATTGGTTCTCCGGCGTCTGTAAATATTCCAAACAGTCCGTAGCGGCCGCCATCTTGTCTCTCGGTAGGATCGAGAGTCAAGAGGAGGCCAAAGCGAAGGGGCAAATGACCATAAGGGGGCATAGTAGATCCTCCTTGACCTCTTAGGTTTGATGTGGAGGTTTTAAAAGGGCCCCCCGCGGGGCAAAAAAAAAAATAATAATAATAATCGAACGGCTGAATGGATTTGCACGAAACTTGGCAAAATTGTAGGGACTGGTAGCCCGATGTGCCTTTGCTAGGTCTCAATATATGTGCTCCAGTGGATTTTGAGAAATTAACGTTCAAAAAAAGATATATATCTGTAACAGCGCTCCGCTTCGCGGAGATAAAATTATCTCCCTATTACCTAGCTGTTGCTAACACCAGTTAGCGACCGCTAGTAGGAGATAGCGACCATCTTGGGCTCCACTTTGCATGTCAGTGATATTTATCACTAATGACATGCAAAGTGGGCATGTCAAGATGTTAGCGACTGGAAACAGTCGCTAACATCGCTATCTCCTATTACCAACTTTTGGAGATATTCGCGCTAAGCGCGAATATCTCCAAAAAGTAACACCTGCCCTGAGCAGTTCCTAGCCATGTTATCCAATGGGAGGTGGATAACATGGCTGAGAGCATTAGCTCGGTAATGCATGAATATCGCTGACTTTTCAGCGATATTAATGCATTGACGGTCGTTTTTCATCGCATTTGCGATAAACCTTGATAATAGCAAGGTTTATCTGCGATAATTTCTGACGATGCTTAGCGGTAAAAAATTCGTTGCTAAGCATCGTTAGGGATAAATATCGCTTAACTTTGGTAATATGCCCGAACGTCTGTTAACGTTCGATTCGAAGGAAATCAGGAAGTGTTGAAAAACATTGTCTGCGCCATCTTGCCTTTTTTCAAATGCCACACTTTTGTCGTGCACGGCAGCCATTTTAGATGCCTTGACCAGACCCACTCTCTGTACGCTGTCGATCCTTAGCATGGCTCCCCACCCTCGCAAGCATCTCTCCCAGGCACTGGTCACCCCCGCTCTCTGTCTTATGCATGGGTAATAAACCTCCCCCCATCTGCGCTGCTCTTCCCTGAGAATCACACCCTGTGCCCGCCCGACACCTCCCTTTCGCCCTATTCACTACCGCACCCTCTGACACTCCTTTTCCTCTGTGTCCAATTGTCCAGGCCGGTCCTAGGCTATCAGCTAGCCCTGCAGATGTAGTTTATGGCCCCAGCTGTAAAGAATCACCCCTCTTCAAAGGAGTTATAGTAGATCAAGGCCCACACCCGATGAGATCCGTCACAGCACACGCGTTCCTACTATCTGAAAACCATCCTGTATTGTGATTGGGGAGGGGACCGAGCCTGAAGCGGAAGATTCCAGGGATGACTCTTTGTACATCAAAGTTTTTACAATTATGTGTCACATTAAAAATATATAGCACTCCAACAAAGTAGTAAGATTATAAAACTTTAATAACTTATAAATATATACAACAAAACAAAAACAGTAAAAACATTTAAACATTTTTAGGGAAAATGAAGGAAGTAGCGGTCGGCTGTGCGAATAGGCCCAACGTAGCACAACGTCCAGATTTCTGGACGGCACCCAGGTGATGTTGCCTGGGTGCCGCACTGATTTCGGTATCCGGCGTGGGGCGTCGCGGGGGGTGGGTCATCAGTAGCGGTCTGTTGTGCGAATAGTTCCAAGGCAGCAGAACGATGGCACCAAGGTGATGTCCAGTAAGTTGCCGCCCTCCGAATAACGGCGTGGGGCGCCCCGGGGGGGGGGGGAGGCGGCGTGAACGGGCCTCTCCAGGTGGAGTTTCGTCTGCTGTAGTGGGGCACCCCTTTACCGTTTCAGTTGCCATTCCGTCCGCTTTTGGTCCACTGTGTCAAAAGCCGCAATTCAGCTGAGTTGCGCCCACTCTTGCGGTGCAGCGATAGGCGGCTGTCACAGGACTCCTAAAATGGCGGCAGGCTCTTTCCTTTTTGGGCCTGGTCCACTGAAATGGCCCTGGGACACCTTGGAAATCGCACGCTTGTCTGCTAGGTCTTGGACCCCATTCTCGAAAGCGTCCCCTCCGCCTTGAGGATTCAACAAAAGTTTTGGGGGCCCCCGACTCCTGCAGGCTTCTGGTGGGGAGCGGCTGCCATAATTGCTCGCGGAATGACCACGACGGAGCCACGAGATGGTGGTGCTTTCATGTTGACGCCAGCTTCAGTCTGAAACATCCAGAAACAAGGTGGGGCTTTCATCGTTTGGGGAAAAAAAAAGTTTTCATCCAATGAAAAGTGTTGTTTTTAGGTCATATGATCAAGCCTTCCATCATTAGGAAACCAAAAGTAAAATGAAAAAATGAAAAGTTTTATAAACAAGTCACATGACCTGTTATGCGGCATAGGGTATAAAATGCGGAGAAAATACGTTGGCACGTGAGGCGGCGTCAGTAGCGGAACGATGTGCGAATAGGCCGAAGGCAGCACAACGCGCCAAGATCCGGATGGCACCGAGGTGGTGTCTAGTAAGTTGCCGCACTGGTGTGGCCATCCTACAATGCTGAATGTCGGCGTGGGGCGCCCCGTTGGCCTGTGAGATGGCGTCAGTAGCGGACCGATGTGCGAATGGGGCCAAAGGCAGCGCAACAATATTTTCTGAATAGAAGACACCACAAGGCGCTGAGATGCGAAGATCCGGATGGCACCGAGGTGGTGTCTAGTAAGTTGCCGCACTGGTGTGGCCATCCTACAATGGTAAAAGTCGGCGTGGGGCGCCCCGTTGGCCTGTGAGATGGCGTCAGTAGCGGACCGATGTGCGAATGGGGCCAAAGGCAGCGCAACAATATTTTCCGAATAGAAGACACCACTAGGCGCTGAGATGCCAAGATCCGGATGGCACCGAGGTGGTGTCTAGTAAGTTGCCGCACTGGTGTGGCCATCCTACAATGCTGAAAGTCGGCGTGGGGCGCCCCGTTGGCCTGTGAGATGGCGTCAGTAGCGGACCGATGTGCGAATGGGGCCAAAGGCAGCGCAACAATATTTTCTGAATAGAAGACACCACAAGGCGCTGAGATGCCAAGATCCGGATGGCACCGAGGTGGTGTCTAGCAAGTTGCCGCACTTGTGTGGCCATCCTACAATGCTGAAAGTCGGCGTGGGGCGCCCCGTTGGCCTGTGAGGTGGCGTCAGTAGCGGACCGATGTGCGAATGGGGCCAAAGGCAGCGCAACAATATTTTCTGAATAGAAGACACCACAAGGCGCTGAGATTCGGTTAGCACCGAGGTGGTGTCTAGCAAGCTATGCAGCTGAGTTGCGTGCGCACTTGCGGCGAATAGGTCGAAGGCAGCACAACAATGTTTTCTGAATAGGAGACACCACAAGGCGCTGAGATTCGGTTACCACCGAGGTGGTGTCTAGCAAGTTGCTGCACTGGTGTGGCCATCCTACAATACTGCTCCGAATAACGGCGTGGGGTGCCCGAAGGGGGGGGGAGGCGGCGTGAACGGGCCTTCCCAGGTGGAGGCTCGTCTGCTGTAGTGGGGCGCCCCTTTACCGTTTCAGTTGCCATTCAGCTGAGTTGCGGCCGCTCTTGATGCTACAGCGACAGGCGGCTGCAACAGGACTCTCAAAATGGCGGCCTGTTCTTTGGATTTGGGCCTGGTCCACTAAAATGGCCCTGGGACACCTTAGAACTCGGACGCTTGAATTTTTTTTCCTTTCCTCTACATGCAAAAAAAGGTAAATGCCCGGTACGTTACACGCTTCATCTGCCTCGATGTACTCTCCAGAGGAACCGAAAAAAAATATAGTTATGATAACTATACCATGCATCGTCATATGGAAAGGTGGCACCGATTAATTATAGTGCTGCATAAAAGAGAGATTTGGAGAAGAACCCCCGACCTGCCAGTACATTCATCAAAGAAGTGGCACTGACAGCATCAGAGGCAAGGGAAACGGTCCCAAATATTTAGAAGAAGTTTGGAAAGATTAAAATGACATGTTTAGATTGTGGCAAATTAATTTCATGTGGACAGATGAGTGTTACTCTAATAAATACAGCATATGAACATCATCATAGTCGATGGTTGGTAGAGACATTTTGACTATATCCTGGACCTGCCCGTCCTCGCCCAAAATGGCGCCGGAATAAATGGGACTCGTAACTCCTTGTTGTGTACTTGTTGTAAAACTTTGATATCACGAGATACGTATGCAGTTTTGAAGCACATGGCGGGCGGGGACGAGAATAGATTGAATATTTCGACATCTCTATTGATATTAAGTTGTGATGTGTTATTGATTACTGTACTATTGAAAGTTCAAATTAACGTCACCCATGGTACTTGCCCGCAAATGTATATCTAGATAATTTTATTGTAACTGGCCCTGTCGTATTTTAATTATAAAATGTACGTCCACCGATTCCGCAACTGTTAGACACCTTAGTTCTTGCAACCTAATGGCCCGCCCGTAACGTTTCTCTACAGTGTAAATGTCTCCTCATCATATACGATTACAGTTTGCTCCGTGGCCGGCGCACGTGGTTATAGGCACGTATTTGTATACTGACATTTTCACAATAAAGGTTTTTAAAAGAAAACATGGTGGTAGTATTTACATTGGTAAAGTTTTTAATAATAGTCACTGTTTTAGAATCAGTAAAAGGCAAGTGAAATAAAGCAGACCAATTACATGAAGGGTAAAAGGTATAATACGCAGGAACGCAGTAAAGATAAATGGTCAAGGGCTGTTGTGTTTTCTACTCCTGCAACATAAAGTGATCGATAAGAATCTCATATTCAAGCGTATCGGCGACTAAGACAGCAGGTCGACCCTCTTTTGCTCAACGGCTCCGTCATGGGACGAAGAAACGCCCTTTTTCTCGAAAAAAGAATATATTTTACTTGCAGGACAGTTGTAAATTTTCCGGGAAAGTACATTAGCCTGGAACATTATAACATATATGTTTAAGAAAAAATAATGTTCGGAAGTAATAAAAAGCGTAATTTTTAGGTCATATGACCAAGCCTTTCATCATTAGAATGAGAAAAGTAAAATGAACCAATGAAAAGTTTTATTAACAAGTCACATGACCTGTTATGCTTACGTTACGCGCTGCGCGTCGCGCCCCGGATCACTTCCGGATGCGCTAACGCGGCGCGTCATATGACGCATTACGCGACAACGCAGGTCCAGAATATAGTCGAAATGTCTCCACCAACCAGCGGTCGGAACACAACCCTTTTCAGCAGGCTAAATAGTTCTGTTAAATGACAACAGAAGGGACAGGCAACAAGAACCATCAGTCAAAGAGGGGAGGGCTAGTTCTTCTCTACCGGGTTACGTTGGGGCGCTACCGGAACTGATCGAATTGGTAGTCTACAGTGTTTCTGGATGTTTCAGACTGAAGCTGGGGTTAGCATGAGAGCACCACCATTTCGTAGCTCCGTCGTGGCCATTCCACGAGCAATCATGGCAGCCGCTCTTTATCGTTATTTTGGGCGGGGTGGGTGGCGGAGTCGAGCTGTATTGCAGCCATCATGGTGTGGAGTTTAGTTCATCTCACTAGTTTCGTATTTGTCATGAGGGGTTGTTCCTAATGTTTCTATTTTAGCGAGGTCAAAAAGAGATCGCACCTACTGATTTTGCTCGATTCCTTATGTTTTTTTACACGATTTTCGTTATCTGCAAAGACTAAACAGAGTATTGCGACTCTGTGTTTGTTTGTAAATAGAGAATGAACCAAAGAGAACCAATTCTAAAACAGTAAATGCTTGGATAACAATCAATCAAATGGAGAGAGAAGCAGGCACGACGTATTACAACGGGGGCAAAGGCCTGCGTTAACTACCTTTCACTATCTGCAAAGAGAGAGTACTCCTAATAGAAATGAGGGGGGGGGGCAGCATTCAAAGCAGATCAGTGTGCATAAACACGAAAATGTTTTTACTTACCACGTATTTGACATTCGACAGCTTATGATATTTGCTATTAAAAAACCATTGAAATTCACTGAAAAAACCATAGGTTATAGACCATATATAGTTAGGAATTAGCATTTACAAAACCTTGAAAATTCACTGAAAAAACCATAGGTTATAGACCATATATAGTTAGGAATTAGCATTTACAAAACCTTGAAAATTCACTGAACAAACCATAGGTTATAGACCATATATAGTTAGGAATTAGCATTTAAAAAACCTTATTTTACTCACACAAAACCATTGAAATTCCATATATAGTTAGTTGCACTAACTATATATCGCGCACCCGCAATCCACTGCTGACGATGTCACATATTACATCATTCATGACATGGTCAGTGACATCACTGATGACATCACTGATGACATCTCAAATGACATCACTGATGACATCTCACTTGACATCAATGATCACATCACTGATGATATCATTCATGTGATAATACAATGCATCTCCTCACACTCTAATATAACCTCCGTTACACCCAGTGTTAAATGCAGAGTATAATTTTTGAAACCATTGACACACCAATACTAGTTACTACATACGCACTCACTGATTCCTATGTCTACACACACATTCACTCATACAATCATTCATACATACAATCACTCATCTTTACAACACTATCATATGCACTCATACACCTATACAGACACTCACACTCTGCCACTCATCCATGGAGTTACTCACACACCTAGTCAGTCCTGAAAAGAATCAATCACACTTCCATTTTCTCATCTATACAGTTAAACACAGAACACCTTACATTTTTGAAACATATACTAACACATACTTACTCTCTTATAGAATCACTGATACAAGTACACATTGATCTGCACAGAGTCACACACCTCCCAGCCAGCCATACACACACTCAGTCTCCCCTACTAAAACCTTCATTCAGACACTTATACATCCACTCATTCTTCAATATGTAAAACATATTTAAACTTTACAGAAACACATAATCACTGGATGTTGTCATCAGTGATGTCATCAGTGATGTCATTTGAGATGGTTGTTTTTTTTTTTTTTTTTAGTTTTATATAGCGCGAACTAGAACCGAACCGAATCAGTTATCAGAGCGCTTTACATTGCACAAGTTACGTTTTTACATGAGGACACACACTTTCATGTTTTGTAGGCACGGGGAGATTAAGTGATTTGCCCAGAATCACAGGAGGTTTTGGCGTCGTTACCGAGACTCGAACCCAGATCCCCAGGTCCGAGGTCGAGCGCCTTAGCCGTTAGGCCAACTCCTCTGATGTCATCAGTGATGTCACTGACCATGTCATGAATGATGTAATATGTGACATCATCAGCAGTGGATTGCGGGTGCGCAATATATAGTTAGTGCAACTAACTATATATGGAATTTCAATGGTTTTGTGTGAGTAAAATAAGGTTTTTTAAATGCTAATTCCTAACGATATATGGTCTATAACCTATGGTTTTTTCAGTGAATTTTCAAGGTTTTGTAAATGCTAATTCCTAACTATATATGGTCTATAACCTATGGTTTTTTCAGTGAATTTTCTAGGTTTTGTAAATGCTAATTCCTAACTATATATGGTCTATAACCTATGGTTTTTTCAGTGAATATTACCTACTGGCGATAGCCAGTAGGTATATATAGTTAGGATTTTTTTCCTATGGGATTTTTGAAAATTCTATGTCGAATAACTTTGGCGTTTGAGGACAGAATTGGCTGAAATTTTCAGGAAAATGGAACATTTTGTTTCTGAGCAGCCCCTGAAAATTTGGGGGGGGTTTCGTCAAGGGGGGGCCGAGAAAAAAGGGGGTCCCAAAACGTGTTTTTCCCATGCAATTTTCCATAGGGCGGTTGGCCTCACTTTTAGCCTGAACGGCTGAATGGATTTACACCAAACTTGGCAAAATTGTAGGGACTGGTAGCCCGATGTGCCTTTGCTATGTCTCAAGATATAGGCTCCAGTGGTTTTTACGAAAATTAACTTTGAAAAATATATATTGGGCTACATTGGGCTATATATATGTTGGAGCCCAAATGTAGCCCAATGTAGCCCAATGTAGCCCAATGTAGCCCAAAGATGGCCACCAGAGACAAAAAAAACAAATGTAGCCCAAATATCAGCCAGATGTAGCCCAACTATAGCCCAATGACAGAATGTCCCAGAGTGTTCTAAAGAACAACTAGAGTGCTAACAGTCCTACTTATTACAAAGGTATGGCACACCTGAAGCCATCTTGATTGGAATAAAGTGGTAACTCTTAAAACATATAATTTAAAAAGGAACAAAATGAGGGGGTTCATTTTGCCATAGAAAGTATGATTAGCGAATATATGACGAAATCCCGCATACCATCAGTCCGCAAAAAAAATCCCGCATGTACTATTAGGCCGCAAATTAAAATAATGAAAACTTTTAGAACGAATATGCCTTTAGCATACACTAAACAACTAAACTACCCTAAACCCTAAAACACTACCCCCAGCATGACCCTACACTACACAAACAGTAAAACACTACCCTAAACCCTAAAACACTACCCCCAGCATGACCCTACACTACACAAACACTACAACACTACCCTAAACCCTAAAACACTACCCCCAGCATGACCCTACACTACGCAAACACTACAACACTACCCAAAACCCTAAAACACTACACCCCAGCATGACCCTACACTACGCAAACACTACAACACAACCCTAAACCCTAAAACACTACCCCCAGCATGACCCTACACTACGCAAACACTACAACACAACCCTAAACCCTAAAACACTACCCCCAGCATGACCCTACACTACGCAAACACTACAACACTACCCTAAACCCTAAAACACTACCCCCAGCATGACCCTACACTACGCAAACACTACAACACTACCCAAAACCCTAAAACACTACACCCCAGCATGACCCTACACTACGCAAACACTACAACACTACCCTAAACCCTAAAACACTACCCCCAGCATGACCCTACACTACGCAAACACTACAACACTACCCAAAACCCTAAAACACTACACCCCAGCATGACCCTACACTACGCAAACACTACAACACTACCCTAAACCCTAAAACACTACCCCCAGCATGACCCTACACTACGCAAACACTACAACACTACCCTAAACCCTAAAACACTACCCCCAGCATGACCCTACACTACGCAAACACTACAACACTACCCTAAACCCTAAAACACTACCCCCAGCATGACCCTACACTACGCAAACACTACAACACTACCCAAAACCCTAAAACACTACCCCCAGCATGACCCTACACTACGCAAACACTACAACACTACCCAAAACCCTAAAACACTACCCCCAGCATGACCCTACACTACGCAAACACTACAACACTACCCAAAACCCTAAAACACTACACCCCAGCATGACCCTACACTACGCAAACACTACAACACTACCCAAAACCCTAAAACACTACACCCCAGCATGACCCTACACTACGCAAACACTACAACACTACCCAAAACCCTAAAACACTACCCCCAGCATGACCCTACACTACGCAAACACTACAACACTACCCTAAACCCAAAAACACTACACCCCAGCATGACCCTACACTACGCAAACACTACAACACTACCCAAAACCCTAAAACACTACCCCCAGCATGACCCTACACTACGCAAACACTACAACACTATCCTAAACCCTAAAACACTACGCCCAGCATGACCCTACACTACGCAAACACTACAAAACTACCCTAAACCCTAAAACACTAGCCCCAGCATGACCCTACACTACGCAAATACTAAAACACAACCCTAAACCCTAAAACACTACCCCCAGCATGACCCTACACTACGCAAACTCTACAACACTACCCTAAACCCTAAAACACTACCCCCAGCATGACCCTACACTACGCAAACACTACAACACAACCCTAAACCCTAAAACACTACCCCCAGCATGACCCTACACTAAACAACCACCACAACTCTACACTACACTAACACAACACTACACTACACAACACTACACTACACTACACAATCACTAACCCACGAAAAAATTAACACAAACCCACTTACCTCTCTCGTCAAATGCATTTACCATACATGCCTTTAAAATGTAATTCTTTGTAAAGGCATGCGCGATAAATGCACATGCGTTTTGAAAAAATGCGGGATAATGGTATGCGAGGTCAATGACCTTGCGGGATAATGGTATGCGGACTGAAAGTCTGCGGGATAAAAAATGCGGGAAAATGGTTGCAAACCATGATTAGCAGCAGACTTCCCTGGTGAGCACTAGCTTTACTACAGTGATCTAATGAGCAACTAGAGTGCTAACATTCAGAATTCATGGCAAATGTGTGACACATCTGAATGCCTTCTTGATAGAACCAAAGTAAACAAGCATTGAAAATGCAATAGATCTCGCCCTCGTTTAAGTTAAAGCCATTCTGTTTGTAATGAGGTGGCTTTTTAGCTTTGCTTTTATTAGTGTTTTTAAAACTTTCATGTAAATAACATGCATATGTATGCATATATGTATATGTATGCATGCATTTATATTTATATAGATATGCAGATTATATATGTTTATATATTTATATTACCTACTGGCGATAGCCAGTGGGTATATATAGTTAGGATTTTTTCTCTATGGGATTTCTGAAAATTCTATGTCTAATAACTTTGGCGTTTGTGGACGGAATTGGCTGAAATGTTCAGGAAAATGGCACATTTTGTTTCTGAGCAGCCCCTGAAAATTTGGGGGGGTTTCGTCAAGGGGGGGCCGAGAAAAAAGGGGGGTCCCAAAACGCGTTTTTCCCATTCATTTTTCCATAGGGCGGTTGGACTCACTTTTAGCTCGAACGGCTGAATAGATTTACATGAAACTTGGCAAAATTGTAGATATGGTTTGCCCGACGTGCCTTTGCTATGTCTCAATATATGTGCTCCAGTGGATTTTGAGAAATTAACGTTTAAAAAAATATATATATCTGTGACAGCGCTCCGGTTAGCGCCCCGGTTCGCATACCTGACGCGTAACGGAACTTCGCGAAGCGAAGCTGATTGGCTCTCCGGTGTCTGTCAACATTCTAAACAGTCCGGAGCGGCCGCCATCTTGTCTCTCGGTACGATCGAGAGACAAGATGTGGTGAAAAACGAAGGGGGAAATGAAGGAAAGGGGGCAAGGTAGACCACTCCTGACCCCCTAGGATTGATGAGGGGGATATTAAAGTGCCCCGCGGGGCAAAAAATAAAAACATTTTTTTTTTGTGATTTTACGCCGTAGAGGCGCGTCCCGGTACGCGAACCGGGCAGCTCACCGGGCAGCTCACCGGGCAGCTAACCGGGCAGCTAACCGGCAGCGTAGCTGTCAACATTTTAAACAGTCCGGAGCGGCCGCCATCTTGTCTCTCGGTAGGTTCGAGAGACATGATGTGGTGAAAAAAGAAGGGGGAAATGAAGGAAAGGGGGCAAGGTAAACCCCTCCTGAGCCCCTAGGATTGATGAGGGGGATATTAAAGTCCCCCGCGATTTTTCACGGTAGAGGCGCTTCCCGGTACGCGAACCGGGCAGCTAACCGGCAGCGTAACGGGAGTCCGCCATCTTGTGTTTTTGGAGCGTCCGGTTCGCGTACCGGGTAGCGTCCCGGTAAGCGTAACAAGGGGAAAACCAAGAGAAACAGTAAAAAAAAAATTAAGGGAATAGATTTCCAGCAAACTTGGCAAAATTGTAGGGACTGTTTGTTTGATGTGCCTTTGCAAGGCCTCAAGATATGTGCACGTGTGGATTTTGTCTAATTAAGGTTAAAAAAAATATATATATCTGTAAGCGTGCTCCGGCACGCTTACGTTACGGGTTTTGTTTGCGCTGCAGAGCCGATACGTCACGGTTATGCGACGCGCCATGAGGCGTCTCACGTGGCTACATGATACGTCACGTAATAAAGAATATATTTTACAGCTATAGATATTAGCTTTTAAAAAACCAATGAAATTCACTGAAAAAAACGCTTTTAAAAAACCAATGAAATTCACTGAAAAAAACATAGGTTATAGACCATATATAGTTAGGAATTTGCATTTACAAAACCTTGAAAATTCACTGAAAAAACCATAGGTTAGAGACCATATATAGTTAGCTGGACATTTTATTGACATAAAACCAATGAAATTCCATATATAGTTAGTTGCACTAACTATATATCGCGCACCCGCAATCCACTGCTGATGATGTCACATATTACATCATTCATGACATGGTCAGTGACATCACTGATGACATCACTGATGACATCTCAAATGACATCACTGATGACATCACTGATGACATCTCAAATCACATCACTGATGACATCATGACACACCAATACCAGTTACTACATACGCACTCACTGATTCCTACGTCTACACACACATTCACTCATTCACCCATACAATCACTCATACATACAGTCACTCATTATTACAACACTATCATATGCACTCATACACCTATGCAGACACTCACACACTGCCACTCATCCATGGAGTTACTCACACACCTAGTCAGTCCTGTAAAGAATCAATCACACTTCCATTTCCTCATCTATACAGTTAAACACAGAACACCATACTTCAGTGACATCACTGATGACATCACTGATGACATGTCAAATGACATCACTGATGACATCTCAAATGACATCACTGATGACATCATGACACACCAATACCAGTTACTACATACGCACTCACTGATTCCTACGTCTACACACACATTCACTCATTCACCCATACAATCACTCATACATACAGTCACTCATTATTACAACACTATCATATGCACTCATACACCTAGTCAGTCCTGTGAAGAATCAATCACACTTCGATTTCCTCATCTATACAGTTAAACACAGAACACCATACTTTTCACACACATACTAACACATACTTACTCTCTTATACAATCACTGATACAAGTACACATTGATATGCACAGAGTCACACACCTCCCAGCCAGCCACACACACACTCAGTCTTCCATACATCCACTCATTCTTCAATATGTAAAACATATTTAAACTTTATAAAAACACACAGACACTAGATGATGTCATCAGTGATGTCATTTGAGATGTCATCAGTGATGTCATCAGTGATGTCATTTGAGATGTCATCAGTGATGTCACTGACCATGTCATGAATGATGTAATATGTGACATCATCAGCAGTGGATTGCGGGTGCGCGATATATAGTTAGTGCAACTAACTATATATGGAATTTCATTGGTTTTATGTCAATAAAATGTCCAGCTAACTATATATGGTCTCTAACCTATGGTTTTTTCAGTGAATTTTCAAGGTTTTGTAAATGCAAATTCCTAACTATATATGGTCTATAACCTATGGTTTTTTCAGTGAATATATATATATATATATATATATATATATATATATATATATATATATATATATTCACTGAAAAAACCATAGGTTATAGACCATATATAGTTAGGAATTAGCATTTAAAAAACCTTATTTTACTCACACAAAACCATTGAAATTCCATATATAGTTAGTTGCACTAACTATATATCGCGCACCTGCAATCCACTGCTGATGATGTCACATATTACATCATTCATGACATGGTCAGTGACATCACTGATGACATCACTGATGACATCTCAAATGACATCACTGATGACATCACTGATGACATCATCCATTGACTGTGTGTTTCTGTAAAGTTTAAATATGTTTTACATATTGAAGAATGAGTAGATGTATAAGTGTCTGGATGAAGGATTTAGTAGGTGCGTGACTGACTGTATGAGTGAGTGATTAAATGTGTCTCACTGAGTGCATGGGTTAGTGACTAAACTGTCTTAATTTGTGCATCATTACGTCTGTGGTTCTGTAAACTGCTGCATGTGTTGATCAGTAGCTATATGAGTAACTATATGGGTTATTGATTGATTGTCCAAGTATTTGTATGGGAGACTGAGTGTGTGTGTGGCTGGCTGGGAGATGTGTGACTCTGTGCAGATCAATGTGTACTTGTATCAATGATTGTATAAGAGAGTAAGTATGTGTTAGTATATGTTTGAAAATGTAAGGTACTCTATGTTTAACTGTATAGATTAGAAAATGGAAGTGTGATTGATTCTTTACAGGACTGACTAGGTGTGTGAGTAACTCCATGGATGAGTGGCAGAGTGTGAGTGTCTGTATAGGTGTATGAGTGCATATGATAGTGTTCTAATGATGAGTGATTGTATGTATAAATGATTGTATGGGTGAATGAGTGAATGTGTGTGTAGACATAGGAATCAGTGAGTGCGTATGTAGTAACTAGTATTGGTGTGTCAATGGTTTAAAAAATTATATTCTGTATTTAACACTGGGTGTAACAGAGGTTATATTAAAGTGTGAGGAGATGCATTGTATTGTCACATGAATGATATCATCAGTGATGTGACCATTGATGTCAAATGAGATGTCATCAGTGATGTCATTTGAGATGTCATCAGTGATGTCATCTGTGATGTCATTTGAGATGTTATCAGTGATGTCATTTGAGATGTCATCAGTGATGTCATCAGTGATGTCATTTGAGATGTCATCAGTGATGTCATCAGTGATGTCACTGACCATGTCATGAATGATGTAATATGTGACATCATCAGCAGTGGATTGCAGGTGCGCGATATATAGTTAGTGCAACTAACTATATATGGAATTTCAATGGTTTTGTGTGAGTAAAATAAGGTTTTTTAAATGCTAATTCCTAACTATATATGGTCTATAACCTATGGTTTTTTCAGTGAATTTTCAAGGTTTTGTAAATGCTAATTCCTAACTATATATGGTCTATAACCTATGGTTTTTTCAGTGAATTTCATTGGTTTTTTAAAAGCTAATATCTATAGCTGTAAAATGTATTCTTCTTTAAATCCAAAAATATATTTTATATGTTTATTAATAATTTTTTTTAATATTTTTTTTGTTTCGCTCCCGGTCCGCGAACCGGGAAGCTTCCCGTTAGCTCAATTCGATTCCGCGATCCGGTCCGCGAACCGGTAACAAATCAACATAGTTACGGTATCGCGTTGCCGCGTAATGCGTCTTATGACGTACGGCGTTAGCGCACCCGGAAGTGCCCCGGGGCGCGGACCGAGGCGCGAAACGCAACTCCCCGGAAGCGATCCGCGGCGCGAAAGCGCGACGTATCGCGTTGCCGCGAAATGCGTCTTGTGACGTACTGCGTTAGCGCACCCGGAAGTGTCCCCGGGCGCGGACCGAGGCGCGAAGCGCAGCGAACCGGAAGCTAACCGGGGAGCGTTCCGCAGCGCGTAACATGAAAGTTAGAGTCATGTGACTTGTTAATAAAGCTTTTCATTGGTTCATTTCACTTTTAGTTTCATAATTATGGAAGGCTAGGTCAGGTGACCTAAAAATAACACTTTTCATTGGTTGAGAAGTATTGTTTTTTCCAAATGATGAAAACCCCTCCTTCTTTCCTCACTCTGACTTTCATCATTGTGAGAGGAAGACCTTTATTAATACTTGAGAAATGACTTCAGTACTTGCTTCAGCTGGTGCACCCCCACCACCACCTCCACCTCCTCATGGGAAGAGAGGACCACCTCCCCAGGTGATCACCAACACAGAGGAGGAAGAGGAAGACCTAGAGGAAGAGGAGAGAGAAGAACCACAGTTCTTGGAAGAGGTGCCCCGGGTTTCCCATAGGAAAGCCAGTTTCATCTGGCAGTTTTATTCAATCCCTCCAGGGCAAAAGAAAGTGAATGCGAGGTATGTGACCTGCCTCATCTGCAAAGAGAAATTATCAAGAGGGACTGATAAAAAGTATAGCTATGGGAACTATACCATGCATCGGCACATGACCAGGAAGCATCCACTTAATTACAGCCGGGCGGAAATACGGGATATGGAACAAAACCCAACAGCAACTCCTGTGGCCAGGTCAACATCGTCAATATCATTGACACCAGCAGAGGCACGGGAAACTGTGCCAAACATCCAAGAGAATTTTGGGCACATGAAACATACTTGTATGCACTGTGGTGCGTTGATATCATGTGGTAACATGAGTATTAATGCCATCAACCTGGCTTATGACAATCATAATTGCCCTAACCGCCCCCAGTAATTTTTTTTTGCTCCTGTTGAGCCCTTTTCAACGCCTGTTTTTTGTTGTTCCCCCCCCCCAAAAAAACCCAAAAAAAATATAAAATCGTTCAAAAAATACAAAAAAAAACAAAAAATGTTCAAAAAATACAAAAAAAATATAAAACAACAAAAATATAAAAAAAAAAGTTCTTTTCAGAACTACCTTCCCTTTCCAAAAAAATTGCTAGAATGTTTAGCACTCTGGCAAGCTCTATTTCTTTTGGTTCGCTTCCGGTTTAGCTTCCCGGTACGCGTACCGGGAGCTAACCAAAAAAAAAACTTTTTAAAAAAAAAGAGTAAGTATAAGGAAAGTAAACAGAGAGTGATGTTTCAAGAAAGACAGCTATAGGGAGTAAAGAAGAGATACTATTTAATAGATCTATTTACCAAAGAACAGACAGAAGATGGTATAATTGTGAAAAACAAAATAGATAACGAATTGAAAGAAAAACAAGCATTGGCATAGCCAATAGGTATCGACTTTTGGACCTTCTAAGTCTTTAGTTATGCAGCATAATATCCTTGGTGCAGCAACATCAACTGTTGCATGGCTAAACACGTATAAGGTCCCAAAGGCAAGACCTATTGTCTATGCCAATGCTTGTTTCTTAAGTAGAATTGCAATACGTATGGCTCTTCCATGTAAAAAAATCTTATCTTGTGCTCTAAAGATTGCTAAAGTCTCGACAGAGAACAGGCTAGATTGTAAGTAGGGTAAATTGCGCTTGGTGATCTGTTTGAGGGAGCGTCTGCTTTGCCTGGTGTCTTTGGAGAGCAATTTTGATTGTTATACTGGACAATATAGCCCTAATGTAAATAACATAGGGGCATATTATCAACATAGGCAATAAAAGTTTTGCAGCTTTTATAGGCAGAAATGTGTCGCTAAAGCTGCTTTTGCGGCAGAAAACTGCAGCTAAAGCCGCTTTTGCACCAGTTTTCTGCCAATAAAAAGAGCAATAATTTTATTGGCTGCATTCATAATATGACCCTTAGTGTGCTTCAACTACACAGAGAAAGCATTATGAACAAATAGTGATACAGTGATCAGTCTAAGACACTAAGAGTAATAGAGACGGAGTGAGTGAACAAGAGTGAGGAACTATGAGAAGAGAGGGACTGAGAAAAAAAGTGGAAGGAGTTGAGTAAGTAGGTAATAGAGAAAGGAATGAGGGAAGTAGCAAAGGCAGGAAACTGAGGATTAAAGAAATGAAGCAGTGGAACTAATAGTAGTTCAATGTGATAGAAATGTAACGAAAAGAGTACAAAATACTTACCTTATAATTGTCGTTAAATTCCTCACTTTTTATTTTTATACTTTCAATCTGTGAAAGAGAGAACAAACATTTGAAAAATATAAAAACATGTATTGAAAAATTACAAAAGACAAGGGCAAAGATTGAAGGACAAACAGTTTTTCAATAACTTTGACACTTACAGAAGCTACACAGTCCTAAAGATATACATTTTAAAGTAACACTATCTTGATGGAGATGAAGTGAGACCTATCTTAAAACATGGTGCATCTTTTGCATTGCTGTTGTCTCAGAAAAGTGTCGCAAGACACTAAAATTTAAAATAATTGCTTCAGGATGCCAATAAGATGTCTACTATCCAGAGTTTTGTTTCAGGTGAGGCCTACTCAGGGTTGCAGATGAAATTTCGAGTTGTTGAAGAGAATAGAAGACATAATACATGTGAAGGTCTACCAATGAAGTGAGTCATGTCCACTGCAATGTTCAACAAAGTCCAAACCTCCTATGTTTCCCTGGACAGACCTAAACTTGATCTGCACAATGTGATTCGTAATGATAGGAAACACAGGTGATGTAATTGAAATACATGCAATTTATTTTGCTCATTTCACAATCACATCACTTCTGTTTCCTTTGCTTAGGTATCTCATTGTGCAGATGTAGTCTAGCATATCAAAGAATACGCAGAAGTGCAGCACTGCATGCAACAACTTTGACACTTACAGAAGCCTCACCTTCTCCATGCCTTCTACACAGTTCTACATATACATCATAAATGGAAACATTACAGAATTAATTATACATGTTAAATGGTTTATTTTTGCTGTTCTCAGAATGTATCAAAATTCACTAAAAACAGTGACTTGAAGGTATTCATCATGTAACAGCGGGGAAAAAAAAACACAATCAAAATGATTGTGTTTAAAAAACCCATACAAGATCAGAAATCAAAAATCAGAACTCCTTAAAGTTAACTTACTTTCCATGACGTCCAAGGATGTCCTATGAATAGCTTATACTCTTTTGTGCTGTTATTACTTTCAGCCCACCAGTTTCTGAAAGAAAATCTCCATCGTTTTTAAAAACATGTTACATACAATAAATGACTTCTTGCTCTCTACCACAAGATTCCACAAGGCCAAATTTTGTCAGAGCCATGTATAACTCTTGGATTTCTTGTTAGCCAATCCCATCATTTGGTATTCCCGCAACTTTCAGAATTAAAATGTTGAAGATCATTTTCACAATCCTGGAATAGTAATATCTTCCCCTTCTTGCTCAGTCATGTTCTACATTTCGTATGACACTGATACTGCTTAATATGAAGCAGACTTACACTACCTCTATGAGTACTACAATTATTTAATTCTCTACATCACTTTTAATCACAAAGTAATGTAAAACAGTATACAGCATTGCAGACTTACATTCCCTCTACTCCATGTTTTGATTGGCTGCTTTAATTAGCTTATGAAAAGAAACAGTTTTTCTGAACTCATTTAAACTGCACATACATGTCCATGATGTCCAATCCTATGATTAGAAGTTATGTCTCTGAACTACACTTATCCTCAAGGCCAAATTGTGTAGGAGCCATTAGAACTTCTTGAAATTCCACAGATCATATCCCGAGAATATTTTCCTAAAATTTTGGTTTTAAAAACACCAGGTAAGAGTTTTTAAGGTCATACGGCAATTTTTTTTTGAAAATTACAACAGAATCATTACAGAATGACCAGCCATTTCTAGACTTTAAATAAGCTGTGTAATGTCCTGATGATATTGAAGGGCCGTCATGATATATAATTGCTGTAGTTACAAAAGTCCTTCCTGATATTGACAACTGCGAAGCTACAAAATTTTTTATTAAAGTTGTCAATTTTGTTCCATCAGGCCTACATCGTTGGAACATTAAAATGATGTACTGGCCATATGTTCGTATAAATAATGTGGACATCATTTCAGATTTACATTGGCTACACTCCATGTTGTGATTAGCTCCTTTTACTAGCTTATTAAAGGAGACTGATTTACTGTCTGGCAAAGTTAAATATACAAATCTTTCTGAGTCTACACTAGTAGTACTTGATACCATACAGTTCTCGCAGTCATGCTGCCATTGATAAGAAAGCCCAAACAGCTGATCTACATCTACACCTTCAGCATGTAATACATGAAGCATATACATTAAAAACTCCTGACAATCTTGCTGAATATTTTGAGAGAATTGTGTTTGGCCTGAACATCTATCTAACAGATTTCTAATTTCAGACACACTTTCTATGTTTCTTCTATCAGTGGTACATTTCTCTAACACAGAATTTAACAAACTGCAAAATCTTTGATCAGAATTGACCACAATCTCTTCTTTTACATTTTTTAGAGAAAACAAAACATTAATTACTACATTAGCATAGCAGTTGACACCAGAACTGTTTTCAAACTGAAAACCAACAACATCTTCAACAGAATCCTCTTTGTTTCTGCTTGTAATTTTAGGTTCATTCACTTTTTGTCTTTTTGCTACAACCTCTCCAGTATTGTTCTCATTTCTTCGTTTCCGGCCTACCAGACGTTTCTCAAACAAAGGAAACTGAGGCAAATGTGGCGCATACTCTCTTCTTAACCTATTGTATTCCTTAACACAATCTAGATCTGCACAAATGTTTCTGACATCACAGTCAATCAAGTACAATCCCGATAAAGTTCTAACTCGTGACAATGCCACATATGCCATACCCTCCTTGAACACAGAACTGCCAATATTCACCAATGCAGTGTCTACACTTAAACCTTGCGATTTATGAATTGTCACCGCATATGCCAAGCAAACAGGGAACTGCTTACGGCGAACATATAAGTCTTTTACAAGCAAAAATCTAGCAGAACAACGAGCAATTAGCTGTACTTCCTCAATGCCATCAAATTTAATTTTTAAAAATTCAATTCCATCTCTATTTCTGTATTTCACAAAATCAACAACATTACCCATTGATCCATTTACCAGACCTCTTTCAACATGTAAATTCCTTCTTAAAATTATACGGCAGTTCAAGCACACATTCAGAGTCTTTTCAAAACCTGCAGTTTTAGATATACTCTTCTCTAATGAATCCAATTTTGTTTTCAGATTCTCAGACAAAATAATTGTTGATCCCATATGCTCTACTCTATCAATAGCTTCCACTTTCACAATCTCTTGCTTTTCTAAATGCAACATTTTGTTGTTAAATTTTGCACATTCTGCAAGAGTTGGCATCAAACATATTCCAGATTTCTTATCAGTAATTTTCTGAAAAATATTCTCAGGCACAACATCTTGTTCTGGATATAAATTTGTCAGTAATCGTGCATGTAAAGCTTCTTTCCCATGCTCGGTCACTTTTCCAATTCTAACATCTTGTAGAATAGTCTTGTAAACTTCATCCTTTGCCTGACGCATATTTTCATGCAGTTCAGCATAATTGAAGTTTAACCATATATTGACGTTGCCAATGCTGCCTAGGCACTTCCTGGTATCTTCATGCGTGAGCATTTTGAACACAGGTTGCCCTTTCACTGGTGTCAGCTGCAGAAGATCTCCAAAAACAATGATGTGTTTGCCACCGAATAACACATCATACTCTGTTTTGAGAACTTCTTGCATCCTCAAATGCACAAAGGCAAGCATGACATTGGAAACCATGCTTACTTCGTCAATGATAAGAAGTTTCATTTTCCTCAAGATTCTTGAAACTTCAAAACAAGCATCTCCAGATAGCTTGTGATATTCTAATTTGTTGTCATGCTCCACTGGCAGCATCAGTAAACGATGTAAAGTAATCCCTTTAATATTATGTGCTGCCAGTCCAGTTGGAGCAGTGACAACACAAGACAGTGATGACTCTGTCCTTTCCTGCAAATAGCATGAAATTGCTTTAATGAGGAAACTTTTTCCAGTTCCCGCTTCTCCACTAACGTACAGTCGGACAGGCTTCAACGACGTACATGAGCACTCTTTCTTATCATGACTTAATCCATGATCAATTTGCATGGTAACTTCGTCATATATTTTCCTCTGCTCAACGTTGAGTTGCCTTTCCAACTCTTCTAAGTTAACCGCATCCTCTTGAGCATGTGCCATGGCTCTTTCCACCTCATTCATAGCAGTGGCAGCTTCATTTTCAATAAGAGGTCCTCCTAGTGGATCCTGACTCAATGAAGCAGAACTCTGACTGTCCTGAGAACTGTCTCTGGCAATCTCGGCTGCAATCGTTGCTTCCTGCTCAATTTCCGCATTCAACATTTCTACATATTTGGGAAAAGCAGGACATTCTATGGTCTCCTTGGCGGCATTGAAAGAGTCTTCGTAACAGAGGAAATCTCCAAGCAGTTCCTCTTCTGCACGCCAAGGCTTGAAAAGTTGCAAAAGTGCTAAATAGAAAAACTCCTTTTTTTCAGGAGATTCGCCACTCAATTTTCGATGGTTTATCAAGTGGCATTTTCTTTGCTTCACCAGACATCCCTCACTTCCTATTACAGCATACACTCCTTTCTCAGTATCTTCTTTGATGTTCCTCTTGAACATGTAATTTTGCAGAACCTCATACAGACAAACATTCTCTAGGTGACTGCTTCGATTTGGATAATATGTATCCAACATGTTTGTCTTCAAAATGTCGGTACTGTTTGGCTCCTTTTCCGCCAAATACTCAATTTCCCGCACAGGTTTGAGAACTCGATTACGCGTTGCAGCAAGACCAAGACTCGCCCAAACGATACTCCTGGACTTGGCATAGAGACTTGCTGAAGACAACCGGTCAGAACATTCGTACGCTCCGATTTCTCGATGCGACAACATCTTCAGACTGAAACTGTACAACTTCTTGCTGAGGCTCTTTTCATGGGAAATGTCCTCCCACATATCCTTCAATTCTGTCTTCTCTTTTTTGGTGATATACGACGTCACATACCGAGCCACAGCCATACAGTTATCAGCCACAAACTGTATATCCATGTTAGCATTCCACATGGACAAAATCACCGGGTTGTAGTCGTTGATATACTTGGACTCTTCGTTCCTCTTCAAATTGTAAGTGTTTTTAGGTGATTTCTTCATCACATTATGTCGCAGCGAAGACATCAAACTGTTTACTCTTCCTTTAGAAATCACCGGTCGTGGGAAGCCGAAACGACATTTGGTGTAGAACTTGTCTTTGTTTCGGAATTTACGACGGCAGTACTTTCCACATCGATGGCTTTGGAAACGCAGAACTTTTTCTCTTAGGCTTTTCTTCTCCTTTGCGTTTGGAACAGCACACGTAGAATACTGTTGGATGAAACTCATCACTGAGTCTTCTGGATCCGTTCCAAATTTAGGTGCATCCTTGATCCACAGCAACATATGTATATGAGGAGCTCCTCTTGCTTGGTACTCCTTTCTCCAGAAGAAATCCAACACCTCTCCAAGAGGTGGATTCTTCTTATTCATGATGAAAGACATCATAGCTTCAAATCTATGATTGAAGTACCTACATACATTGACTGGATCCAAAGAGCACAGTTCTCCGGGTGTCTTGAATTCGATGTTTTCTACGTTAGCATTTGCCTCTCGTAGAAATTGAAGTAAGTCTTCCCAGCCATACTCGGCACAACTCAGAGTGAGGAACCATGTGGGAGTACCTAAGTTCCTCAGCATACATTTTAAATCACCATGACGACGGTACCAGTACTCATTAGTACCACGCTGACACGCCATGAGATTAATCAGGTGAGAATCCAAAATACTATCTTGGACATTCACTTTATCCATAAAATCACTTGCCGAGATGTTTTGCATGTGTATACCACTTTTCAAGATGTGGTTCACTGCATATGACAGTCCAGACAGATCACTTTCAAACAGGAGATGAAACAAATAAGGAATGCATTGTCGAAACCTAGCATCTCCTGCATACAATCGCAAAGTCCGGTATTCAGAAGCAGGAATTTGATGAGGTCGCTCATCATATCTTCCTCCCTGACCTGTTGGAAAAAGCTGTGGGAAACACCGAGCTTCCAAACTTTCCTCCCAAACACTAATGGGACTCCCTTTGGCTTGTTTCATTTGAAACAACTCAATAGCATTCCCCATGACTTCCTTTGAATGCAAAGGATGAACACTATAATGTTCATATATTTCCTCACTAGTAGAGGGTTCTACTTTCTCAATTTGACCAGCACACAAATCGCTATCCTCTTCCTCACTTACTTCCTCTTCTGCAACATATACATTCTTATAGTATTTATTATTTTTTTTCAAATACAATGTTGCCTTTTTAACTTTCCTAACATCTACTAAATCTTGCCATATTTTCTTATTCTTTGTCGGAACCCCATTAACTAAGATAACCAGAGGTTCCTCTTCCACTTTTTCTACTCCAATTGTGTTAATGTTTTTCTTCAAATCTAGAGGCAAATAAACAACTCTTCCCTTTAATCCTCTCTGTAAATCTGATGGAGGCAATTTCCCTGTCTTTGGCTCCATTCTTACAATAGCCTGAAAGGGATGGATACTTTGAATCAAAATAGATTCATAAGTATTTAAATCCTTCAATTCAGAAGGAATCTCAACCAATTCCAGATTATTATGAACTGCTCTAGCAGGCATCTGGTTTTGTTTTAATTTGTTACAACAATAAGTACACACACGTTGATCCAATCCCAAATCAAAACAATTTTCTACCATCAAGTATGTTGCAAAATCCTTCCATTCACTATTATTTTCCCTTTCACTTTTTGCATATAAATCCACTAACTTAGTCTGATTCTTATAATAAGTGCGTCTACAACACACACAAGTGAAATTAGGCCTCTCACTTGATTTCATGTCAAACGTCGCAATTTCCCTCTGGAAATTATCTGTACTGGAAACCTGTACACTATCTTCCAAATGACCCTCTACTTCTTGCTCAATTTCAACATTCTCCTCTTTACTTCCAAAGTAACAAAACTCAATTTCTTCACATATATTCTTCACATCTATTTCAGAACCATGCAAAAGAGCAGCGCATAATTGTTTCAGCATAATTGCTGGACTCTTAGCATAATACAACAGTCTAACTAACTTCCTCACTTTGTTATGATGCACTGCTAGCATCCTGAAATGATGAAAAACACTCTGGCATACTCTCCTGGAAAGACAAGCCAGTGAATGACCATGCAAACCTGTCACTTCTCTCACTCTGCAAGGATCTAATTCTTGCAACAACCTTATTTTCTGCTTCAAACTTTTCTTGTTAAATGTCCGTACAAAATCACAAAGCAAATTGATGGAATCCTGTCGCACACTGCAAATACTACTACACTTCCAGGTGTACACAGGACCCTTAGCACGTCTTCCTAAAACCTCATTACCTAACAACTCTTCTGCCTCTGTTGTCACAAGTTTTTCTTTTTCAACTGGACAACCATCTTTCACTTCATAAGCACGACCACTGATGTCAACTGCATGCACCAAATCATTATCCTGGAAATAACTCTCTTCATTAAAAAATGCCTCACAGCTTGAACTATGTATCCATTCTCCAGAAAAAACTTCACAAAAATTACTACGATTAACTATTCTCTTCCATCTACTATTTCTTTTGAAATCAAAAATTGCCTTGTTTAGCTTCCTAATTCTATTGATTATCAAAATAAATAACTTACGTTTAATTTCAAAAGCCTGATCAATAACTTTCTCAACTTTTTTTTTTCTCCTATAAAAAACTAATTTCTGTTGACCTTTCTTAATATTTTTTAACAAATTGCCAATTATCCTGTTACGGAACATTCGTTTACGAATCTCCGTAAACTGTTGTTTCCTTCTACTATCATGCACAGATTTATCTCTTGCTCTAGCAGTAACATTTTCATTTGTCCTTTTCTTTCCATTTGATTTACTTGTCATTTTATGGATTGAAACATTTTCTGTACTAATATTTTTTTTATTACAAATATTTCTTATGAAATATTTAGAGCTCTTACCCGGTGCTTTCTTCATGGCTTGAGAAATCTTTTTGTTAGAGGACTGCTGCATTTTTTTTTTCTCCTGCTGTCTTTGACGTTTTGCAGCCTTCATCTCTCTTATTTTTGTAGGCATCTTGAAATGATCTGCAGTTGAATCTGAGGAAAAAGATACTAAAAAATGTTATTAAACATTATTATCAAACAGTAAATCATTAATAGTGATCAAAAATATAACACACTACTTGACATTTTATTTTGAAGATTTTTTAGTCATTGCCATTTTTACAATACAGAAATACCAGAAAAGAAATGACATTTATATTTATGTTACCTATGCTATTTTATATGTGAATCTGATCTAATTTTATGAGCATATTTTAATATTTTATTGAAAACACTACACATAACCTGTTTTTGAAGGTGTTTTTATTTTTAAATTAAACGGTTTACCTTTTTACTTTTTATTGATTATAAATTTTAAAAATAAATGTTTATAATTCCAAAGGCTGAAGCAAGTCAGCTTCCCATCCGATATCATATAATTCAGACAAATCTGCATCCTCATCACGCTCTTCTTCATCCTCAGGATTTAAATCATCCAATGGATCAACATCCACTGATGTTTCAATTACAAGTTCAATGATGAGGTCAAAATCAACTGATTGCAGATTGTCGCTCATGTTGAGGTTGTCTTTATCTTTAAAGAAAGATAACAACAATGAGATGTTGCAGAGTAAGAGACAAATCTCACAGATTATAATAGTAAAATTATTTAACAAGAGTAACATTTTGCAGCTATTATTTAACCATGTCCAGCGATGCTGAGCAGGTGAAGCCTATGTCTAATTTTTCACTGAACAGGACTCATCTGTTCTTAACCTTGGATAAGCCTCAACGACTCTGTGTTCCCTGCACATACTCAAATGTTAAAGTGCAGATTTATATTAAATGGCAGATCCCCAGGCATGCACCAGTTAATGTGCACCACTGTTTTACCACCCATGGTGTGCCGCATTTACAATCAGATAGGAGAAAGCTGCTTCAAAACCCTGCGCCTGCTTGAAGCTTGCATAGGTCTTGACGCAGCATTGTATAGATGGGGCACCCCTGAGCCTTGCTGGAGCTGCATCGCACTTACGATACAACTCCAGCAATGCGCCACCTTTACAGCACAGATACGTCACGCATCTGTGCCATTTTTGCCCCATGCTGCGCCGCATTGTAAATACAGCACACCATGGGTGGCGGAACAGCGGCGCAAAATGACTGGCACATCCACTGCTGCATCGGTTTCATGTGGCACGTTTTTTTTACACCATGACACATCTGCCTAAATGCATCAATTTGTAATTTTCTCGCCTCATAGCAAATCTTTTGCACCGCCACTGCGTCACAAAAGTGACGCACAGTGGCGCAAAAGATGCATACACCTATCATAAATCTGTCCCTAGCATTTTAAATGATTAATTCAGGATGACGATAAGGTGTGGCCTATGCAGAGCTTTGTTTAAGGTGAGGCCTACTCAGGGTTGCAGATCAAAGTTACGCTTGATGAAGAATACAGAGGAGATAATACATGTAAAGGCCTACCAATGAAGTAAGTAATGTCCACTTTATTGCACCAGTCATCATAAATGTATCCCTAAGCTTCTTATCTTGTTACAGATGAACCACCATATGTACATGACATTTTAAGTAATTTCCACATGTGCAGTGTTTTCAAAATATAATTTGAAAATCGTTTTTGGGGAAAAGTAATGGTTTGCAAAATTATGACAATTACATAATGGTGTATGCTTCTCTATAAAGCATTTCAGTATCTCTAATGTCATTTTTCCCATATTACATTATAAGACCTTTCCCCATGAAGCACATTCCTTGTAAATATGCTCCCACCTGTGCATTGCAAATTTAGATTTTCACTGTTTCAGACACATAGCCATGTTGAAAGTGACCCAAAAAAATTGCAAACGTTTCCCCATGAAGCACATTCCTTGTAAATATGCTCCCACCTGTACATTGCAAATTTAGATTTTGACTGTTGCAGACACATAGCCATGTTGAAAGTGACCCAAAAAATTTGCAAACGTTTAAAAAAAAAAAACATTCATGTGTCTTAATGACATTTTAAGTCATTTCCCCATGGAGAATGTTTTCTAAGTGGCACAAAAGAGGTATACACCTATCATAAATCTATCCCTAGCATTATAAATGATTAAATCAGGATGACAATAATATGTGGCCTATCCAGAGGTTTGTTTAAGGTGAGGCCTACTCAGGATTGCAGATTAAAGTTACGCTTGATGAACAAAACAGAGGAGAACATTTTATTGTAAATGCCTACCAATGAAGTAAGTGATTTCTACTTCATTGCACCAGTCATCATAAATGTATCCATAACCTTACTTAAATTGTCCTTAAGACACATAAAAGCGTTTTTTGATTGGCTTTCCTGCATGGTAGGGTCACTTTTAACATGGCTATGTAACATAAACATTCAAAATCAAAATTTTCCATGTACAGGTGGGAGCATATTTACAAGCAATTTGCGCCACAAAGAAAGGTCTGACATTAAAATGGCAAAAATAACATCAGGGACAGTCAATTGCCTTATAAAAAACCATACACCATTATGTCCTTCTCATGCATTTAAAAACAATTCCTTTTTCCCAAAAACGATTTTCAAATCATAATTTCAAAAAACTGCACATGAGAAAATGACTTAAAATGTCATTGAAACACATTAAAGCATTTTTTGATTGGTTTTCCTGCATTGTTGATTCATTTTTATCATGGCTATGTAACACAAACATTGATAATTAAAATTTTCATGCACATGTAAGAGCATATTTACAAGCAATTTGCGCCACAGAGAAAGGTCTTACACTAAAATGAGAAAAATAACATCAGGAACAGTCAATTGCCTTATAAAGAACCATACACCATTATGTCCTTGTCATGATTTTATAAACAATTCCTTTTCCCCAAAAACGATTTTAAAATCATAATTTCTAAACACTGCACATCAGAAAATGACTTAAAATGTCATTAAAACACATGAAAGCGTTTTTTGATTGCCTTCCCAGCATGGTTTGGTCACTTTTAACATAGCTATTTAACACAAACATTCAAAATCTAAATTTTCCATGCACATGTGAGAGCATATTTACAAGCAATTTGCGCCACATAAATCATAATTTTCTCCTTAAAGCACACTATTCTCTATCTAAAGTAAAGAAATATTTTCTCACCTTAGCAAATACTTTGAGTTTGAAAACAGTCTCAGAAACACACCAATTTGTCTTCAGCAGAGCAAAAGGTATGCACTCCAGAGTCTGCAGCTATGAAAAGCACAGAAATGGTGTAATTCTTCACACATATTTCTCATGTCACCCAATCAAAACTCTTCCCTCACTTTTTTTCAAATGAAAACCCTTCCCCCTCTGCCCTTTCTGCCTATTTTCCATAGCAACCACCTCTTGGAGAAACTCTGGTGTTTGCAAATTCACACAACAATGTTGCAATTGAACTCTGAACTCTCAGTGCACCTGCATATCCAGTGCTTTCTTTCATTTAATGATTTTTTATTGACCACTCAAAATACATCTTTCAAAGAACACATCTCTACACCCTAACTTTCTGTTTTCATCAATCAAAATCCACCAATCACTGTTACTACTTCATGAACACAGAAACTCCACAGTTTTTTTCATTTCAAACTCACATTTTTTCATCTGCCATTTCATTGCCACACTTCATCTGACTGCAGGAGAACCTTCTCTCACCATGTTTTCTGTCTGGATTGTTGGTCATAGTTATATTCACTGGGCTCAAAGGTACGTTGAAAGCAGGAATTTACCTAACCTCAATTTACAAGATGTGGAAATTAAGTGGTTTGGCCACAGAGGATTAAAATGTCACCAATTGATACCATTGGTGAAAACCTTTATGCATTTGCCCAAACCTGACCTGTTAATTGTGCACTGTGGAGGTAATGACTTGGGCACTTTGACTGGTGTAGGTCTGGAAATGCTTTTAAAGGACACCTTTGAGCAATTAATGGCACTTTTTCCTCAGACTGCCTTGGTATATTCAAATATATGCCAAAGACAGAAATGGAGGTGGTCAAACCAATTTTGTCCACAAATTGAGAAGTCGAGGAAGCATGTAAACAAATCTGTTTCAGCTTACATGAGAGACCATGGAATGGGCTCCCTGTACAACAATAACTTGCGTTACTACATGCAAGATATCTACAGAGGAGATGGAGTTCACTTCTCAGATGAGGGCAACAGAGTTTTCACTCTGAATTTAAAAATGTGCATTGGTACCTACTTATAAGTACCAAAATGTACCATAAACCCAAAAGCTCTTCTCAGAGCTACCCTACATCTAATCACTCACAATTATTATTTTACTCTAACTTTTTTTACTAATTTTCAACAAAGTACGCTCCCTGGGGCGCTACCCGGTACGCGTACCGGGAGCTAACCTCGCGAAATTTTAAAAAAAAATGGTTTTTTTTCGCACATATGGGCCTCCTCAGCCACCCTCACAAAACCTAGGGGGTCAAGATAAGTCTACCATGCCCCCTTCTACCTATTCTGAACATTATTTGCCCTCCATCTTGTATCATAATTCGACCGAAACACAAAATGGTGGACTCCCGTTACGCTTAAGGTTCGCGTACCAGGGCGCTCACCGGTTCGCGTACCGGGTCGCTTCCTGGGAAGCGCACCATCAAAAAAGGTGGGAAAGTAGTTCACACAAAAGCCACTTGAGACAATTTCACCAAATATAGATTAGCTCATACTACATACCAATCCCTACCATTTTCACAAATTTGATTGGAATTCCATTTAGCCATTTAGCCTATAGAACTCACTAAATACCGTGAGGTAAATTACTTCACAAAACACATCTGAAGTGTTGGAATTGACAACCAATTAAAATGTTACTTTCATTTTCTACTTTTTTTACCTGACATTTAATTGGTTATGTACCCGAATATATATAAAGGAAGAGAAGGAAACACAGCCATTTTGACTACTACTTCCTGGTGTACATTTCTATTAGAATTTTCATTAATAACTTCAACTTCTTTTTAAAGGTAAGTTGTTATTTTTAAAACTGAAGTATATTGAGCACTTTAAGTTAATATGGCAAACTTTTTCTGTTAGTTATATACTATCCCTCTGTAGTACTTATAAATTTAGATACACTTTTTTATATTCCTACTTCCACTCTGATACTATACACTGCCCAAAGATAAATTCTCTGTTAAAAACTGCCTATCTAAAATTAATCCCAACTGTGCCCTACCTCTACTAATATATATTTTTTTATGCAAATTTCAGGAAAAATGGAAAGTGAACAAAACATTTCATTTGAAATTGTCCTTCCAGAGTCCAACACAGAAATCATTGATCCAAATGAGATTGAATTTATGGATGAATCTTGGGACCAAGAACTACTGCAATGTGTACAAGCAGTAGATAACCTCCTTGCAAATGAGGACATTTTACAACCTCAGAGACTACAATCTATATTCCATGATTATGAAATTTCTGACAATGAAATGTTAGAAAGTTTAATAAATTATGAAACACAATAAAAAAAACTTAAAAAAAAAAAAATAAATAATCAACAAAACCAACAATCAATTAACATACAGCATTTCAAAAGTCTATCATTCATTTTTCATTGTGATACGCTCCCCAGAACGCTTCCCGGTTCGCGTACCGGGCGCTAACCACGAAAAAAAATAAAAAATAAATTTTTTTTTTTTGCTTAGCGGGGCCCCTTTAAAGCCTCCACATCAAACCTAGGGGGTCAGGGAGGAGCTAGTATGCCCCCTTATGGTTATTTCCCCCTTTGTTTTGGCCTCCTCTTGTCTCTCAATCCTACCGAGAGACAAGATGGCGGCCGCTCCGGACTGTTTAGAATGTTGACAGACACCGGAGAGCCAATCAGCTTAGCTACGCGAAGTTCCGGTACGCTTAAGGTCCGCGGACCGGAGCGCTGCCCAGAGCGCGCTTACAGATATATATCTTTTTTTAAACGTTAATTTCTCAAAATCCACTGGAGCACATATATTGAGACCTACAAAAGGCACATCGGGCTACCAGTCCCTACAATTTTGCCAAGTTTCGTGCAAATCCATTCAGCCGTTCGGGCTAAAAGTGAGGCTAACCGCCCTATGGAAAACTCAATGTTAAAAACACGTTTTGGGACCCCCCTTTTTTCTCGGCCCCCCCTGGACGAACCCCCCCAAAATTTTCAGGGGCTGCTCAGAAACAAAATGTTCCATTTTCCTGAAAATTTCAGCCAATTCCGTCCACAAACGCCAAAGTTATTAGACATAGAATTTTCAAAAATCCCATAGGGAAAAAATCCTAACTATATATACCTACTGGCGACCGCCAGTAGGTAATATATATATATATATATTTATATATAACCTACTGACGGTCGCCACTAGGTAGTTATAGTTAGGACCTAGTGACCATAGGAAAATTGCAACATTCTATTCCGATAACTTTGACGCCGATTGACGAATGTTCGCAAAATTTTCAAAACTCGTGAGGCGCTCCAGTCCACTCCTATCTTGAAAGTTTCGGGGTGATTCGGCATGCGGGAGCCAAGAAAAAAGGGGCATCCCACACCATGTTTTCTCCATGTTATTTTCCATAGGAAACTTTAGACACGGCTACAGCCCAAACTGCTCAACGGAATGACACCAAATTTGGCAAAAAGGTAGCCCTTCGTTCAGGAAGAGACCTTTTTGTTAAATGGTGTAAATCCATTCTGTACTTGCTGAGAAAACCAAAATAATAAAAGTTTTGATATCTAGAGGCGCGCAGGATCCACGCACCCTGCAGATTAGGATCCGCGCACCCTCATGATCACGATCTGCATAATAATTGGCTGTCAACACTCCAAACCAGGAACTGTTGGCAGCAATCTTGAGCCTTGGAAGAAGCAAGGCACAAGAAAACAGTAAAATGAAGGCAGAAAACAAGAATAGGGGGCAGGGTTGAAACCCCCTGACCCCCTAGGTCCACTTATGGGGTCCTACAAGGACCTTCAGGGCTAAGTTAAGCATTTTTTTTAAATGCCGAAATGCGCACTGCGTGTGCAGATCCAGCCACAAAAAAGAAAAAAACCATGCGCGAACTCCCGCGCTTCGTTATTAATTAGCCCCCGGGAGGGCCAAGTCCCGGGGGCATTCCAAAAATATTTGATGTGGGGCCCAGGGGGAACACTGCAGCCCTGGGGACCGCCACCCCCGGGGCTTCCTAAAAATATTGGGGGGGACACAGCCTCCAGCCCCGGGGACCGCCACCTCCCGAGGTTTTCTTTTTTTTAAATGGGTCAGGGGCCTTCAAGGACCCCAAGCCCCGGGGACCGCCACTCCTGGGGCTTTCAAAGTGTTGTGAGGGGGGCCACGGACCCCCCTCCTGGAGCCTTCAATGGCCCTGGGGACCGCCACCCCCTAGGGCCGGCTCCCGCAGTGTTCCTGGGTGCTTATCCCCAGAACACTGCTGTTTGCTATGGTAGGGCGGGAGCACGTCTCCGGCCCTACCGTAGCAAACTCTGGTTTGGATTTTGGAAGAGAGAGCAGGAAACCTGCTCTTTCTTCCGAAATCCAAAGCAGAATAGCTTTTCTACACGGGTAGCAGCATGTCAGCAGCTCCCCATGTGGAAAAGCAATGCCGGCTCTCACAGGACGCGGGGAGCCGGCGGTACCGTGGGGCATTGGGGCTTCCCCACGGTCCCCATCGAAGTGTATAGCCCCCAAGTGATGGGGTCCCGGGGCGAATAGAAAATACTGGTCGGAGCCAATTTGTTTTTTACAGAAAAATTTGGAGTCGCGACTCCAGTGCGACGCTCAGCGAGGGTCCCCTGGTGTGAACGCTCTGGATGCGCGACTCCCAGAGCGGCCCCCTGGTGTGAACGCACTTGGTATGCGACTCCGAAACGCGATGGGTGCGCGACTCCCAGCACGGCCCCCCTGGTGTGAACGCGCTGGGTGCGCGACTCCCAGCATGGCCCCCTAGTGTAAACTCAAACAAAAAAAAGTAATATTTTTTCAAAATAATCTAACTTATATGTTTAGATCTTGGGTGGCTCTGAAAAGAGCCCTTGTGTTGATTGGGAGATTTTGGTACCTACAAGTAAGTACCTATGCAGAGTCTAAAGTTGTTGAGAAAGACTCTGTTACCCTCATCTGTGAAATGTACACCATCTCTCCTGTAGATGCCATTGATATTAAAAAGCAGATTGTTGTTGTAAATGGACCCCATCATATAATCTCTGAGATAAGCAGAAACAGCTTTATTGACATGTTTCCTTGCTTTCTCAATTTGTGGGCAAAATTGATTGGACCAGGTCCATTTCTGTCTTTGGCATATGTTAGAGTAGACAAAGGCAGTTTTGGGGAAAAATAACATCAATTCTGCAAAGGTGTCCTTCATTACCATTTCCAGACCTACCCCAGTCAAAGTGCCTAGGTCATTGCCACCGCAGTGCACAATTATGAGGTCAGGGAGTTGGAGATGTAAAAAGGGTTTAACCAATGGCATTAATTGGTGCCACTTTAATCCTCTCTGTCCAATCCATTTAATGTCTATATTTTGCAAAGCTAGGTCTTTGTCAATACCTCTGCTTTCAGCATACCCTTTGCACCGGAAAATATAGCTGTGTCCCACAATCCCCACTCTAAGCATCTTCAAGGGAAATCTGGATGCACTCAAAAGATGTCTGTACGTGAAGTAGGCAGTTTGTAAAATGAGATATTTCTACAATGGTGGACAAGATGCAGTTTAAAAAAAAGAAGAGAAATGATTGGCTGATTGAGAACATTATAAACAAAAAATAGGGTGCATGTTTCTGTGTTTTAAAAGCATGTTTCTTATTGGTTAGTAAAATGTTTTTGAAAGGTACATTAAATTAGATAAGCTTGTACTTTGGAAAGTCAAGCACACTTGCTGTTTACATTTGTTGCATTGTGTGCTGGACTTGTGACCTGTGTGTCAGTTGAGTGTTCCATGAACTGTTACTGTGGTAACAGGCATTAAGCAGAATGGAGGTAGGGTTGAAAGTTATGTCAATTGGCAAGGGTTGAAATGTGTAACTAATAAAAATGTGTGTTAGCTTTTGAATTAATGTGGGAAGCAATGTGATTTGATATTTACAGGTATATGTGTGCAGGATGAGAGGGAAAGTTTCCCGTTTTTTGGTTTTGCAAAGAGCAGTGCACTACATTCATTGTGTGCATAAGAAAATCTGGTGTGTGATTCAGATATTTCATAATCTACAAATCAATTTGAAAGATGAGTTATTAATTTGTGAGGTGTACTATGTGGTGCTTTTGTTTTTAAACATGAAATATAGTTTATAAAATTTGAAGGTAGTCATATATTTTGTATTGAAGACATATTTATTGCACTTTTGTGTAATGTGTTAAAATGTTGTTTAATATACACTTTGTATAGTATTATGTGTGTTTTGGAATAGGGATTGCTGATTATGACTGATTGTTTTAATGTGTGGATATGTACATTTGTAGTATAGTGCATATTTTTAGGTGTTGATTTTAAATTGGAAATGTATATGTTGAGTTAAAGTATTAGTGATGAGAGTAGTTTTTATAAGTGTCTACAGAGGTATAGTTAAAATATGCGACATATTTTTTGGTGTTTGGTTTCAAATTGAAGCTTGGACTGAGAATTTATCAGGTGTACATAGAGTTCTGTATATACATACTCATTTATGTTTTTTAGTGATAGGGTGAGAGTTATAGAAGAGAAATGTGAAAGGTTTCTGATTTTTATTTGGCTACATGTTATATTACAAGTAGTTGTAGAAAGGTAATGTAGCAGTAGATATTTATGCAGTAGTTTTATTATATAAAGAGTTTGCTTGCTGAGCAGGTAGTGCCCTATTAGTACTGAGGCACTCCTCCAATCACCTATTGTGCACCATATACTAATTCATTCAGTGTAGTAATACCTATGTACTTAAAAATTCTCTATGCGCTGTGTTTGTGTACAGTGAAATGTGCACAATGTATGCATTCCCCTAACCTCTTGCAGAGTACTAAGTCAGTCTTGCAAAACTCCAGGGAATAGTCATGCTTGTCTGGAATCACAATGTGAGTCTGTGTCCACTCCTAAAATCATCCTGTCAGAAGCATGTGCTTATTAAATCTCTCTGCAGACATATAGTGCTTATGAACTTATCCTGATGATAACTTTTAGCAGTATGAGAACCCAGTCACTGTTTATGCACTTGGAGAATGAGTCAGGCATTCAGATAAGCAGTGGTACAGTCATTTGTGCACAATGTATGTGGTCCCCTAACCCCTTCCAGACTACAGAGTCTCTCCTACTAAAGTCCAGGGAATAGTCTTGCCTGTCTGGAATCACACTGTGAATCTGTGTCCAGACTTAGAATCATCCTAACAGAAGCATGTGCTTATTTAATCTCTCTGCAAACATATAAGCGCTTATAAACTTGTCCTACTTTTCCTATTCGTACCGTAATGTGCATGTGTCGTGAATGTGCGGGACCAGGAGTCGCGGATCGGTCGCATACCAATCGCGCACATCACTATTATCATTTTAAAAACTTTTGAAATTCACTGAAAAAAACATAGCTTTCAGAGACATTATAGTGACAAATTAGCTTTTAAAAAAACTTTGAAATTCACTGAAAAAAACATAGGTTTCAGGGGCGTTATAGTTAGGAATTAGCATTTGAAAAACCTTTGAAATTCACTGAAAAACCATAGGTTTCAGACACATTATATGTAGGAATTAGCATTTAAAAAACCTTAGAAAGTCACTGAAAAAAACCATAGGTTTCAGGGGCGTTATAGTTAGCTGGAGATTTCACTTGTACAAAACCATAGAAATTCCCCCGTTCTAGTTTGTTCAGCTAACTATAACTCGCGTGCCCGCAATGCACTGCTGATGACGTCACATATTACACAACTCATGACATGGTCAGTGACATCACTCATGACATCACTGATGATATCTCAAATGGCATCACTGATGACATCACTGATTACATCATCCTTGTGATAGAGTGACAGACCTCCCCTCACCCTAATATAACCTTTGATACACACACTCAAAAATACAAATAAACATTTTCAAAACAATGGACATACCAATACCAGTTACAACACACCTATTCAGTAATTCCAAGATCTACACACACATCCACTCATTCACCAACAGTCCTATACAGTCATTCATACATGTACTCACTGATCATATGTACTCATACACCTATACATCCTGTTACACATCGCCACTCATCCATAGAGTTACTCACACACATAGTCACACATGCAAACAAAGTATCAACCATCTGTTTACTTGCATATACAGTTATACACACACTACCACACTTACATTTACAGAAACATACACATACTTACTCTCTTAAACAATCACTTATAGAAACACCTACTTATTCGTACAGGAACTCTTCCAATCTCTCACTCTCACATATACTCACATATACTAGTTTAAAAGATATGTAGTTACTTATAAAGACACTATTGAGACAGTAATTCACTCACGAACACATCCATACACACACTCGTCCACCTCTACAGTCCTGCACACATGCTATGTTCAACACATACAAACGGTGTCACTCATTCATGCATCTATGCACTAAGTAATACCCCCCACTGAACCATACAGAAACTCAGCCACTCATACTGATACTCAAAAAACCAACTAATAACCCATATAGACACTCATGTAGCTACTTACCAACCCCTGCAGCCACTTATACAAAAAGTGAGAGACTGCTACAGATATTTACATATTTAAACATTACTCACCAACCTATGTATTCACTAAAATACACTTAATCAGTCCGTTATACAATCATACAATGATTTTTTCACAGAAGACACGGCGTCGTCATCCTCGTGTGGCAAGGGATTTTGCAATATTTTGGACCGTACTTGGGAGGTCCCTGTAGACGACGCGCCCTTCGTTTTTTAGCAGCGGCAGGCAATACCTACGTTTATATATATATATATATATATATGCACACACACACACACATATATATATATATATATATATATCCAGCAAACACTTCTCTCTGACATAAAGAGAATGCACCGAGCCCCAATTTGTTGTTTTCAGCGCGTATTTATTTCAAACGAAATGCGGCAAACAACACCCGACGTGTTTCGAAACCCGTAGGTTTCTTGGTCACGGGTCAGTGACCAAGCTGACCCGTGACCAAGAAACCTACGGGTTTCGAAACGCGTCGGGTGTTGTTTGTCGCATTTCGTTTGAAATAAATACGCGCTGAAAACAACAAATTGGGGCTCGGTGCATTCTCTTTATGTCAGAGAGAAGTGTTTGCTGGATTTTGGAGGTTCGCGACCTCGCCGGTAGCCCGCCACCTTTGAGAAGGCAGAGGTCATAGCGAAGTACGTCTTGACCTATATATATATATATATGTATATATATATATATATATATACACATATGTATTCGAAGAACTCCGTTTCTTTAGTTCTGTATTCCAGAGAAATGAAAACGGACCCAGGCAGGTAGTTTCCATAATCTTTATTTAGCGTGCAACACAATTACTGCCATGACGCGTTTCGGGCCCTTTGAGCCCTTGATCACATAACGTTGTAATGGCAAGCCCCACCCATATAAAGTGCAAATGCAAGTCATCTGACCACCGGGCCTAAAGACATAAACAACAGACTTCCGCATTATTTCAGCATGATGTTTTGAAAGGTTCTATACAGTTTACATTACTAAAATAATTTTAAGAGAACCCCTCAATTAAACCTCCATTTCAACCGGTTCACAAATTAAGCAGCTTAGGTAATGATGTGCAAAATTCTAGCATGTGCAACATTCCGCAAATACATAAATAAATAAATACATAAATAAATATATAAACACATGTGCAATTACATATACAAATATACAAATCTAAATAATTCTTTAAACTGTGCAAATTTGCTTCTGAATGTGCAATGGTGCAAAAGATACTGTGGTCCAAGCATCATCGACCTCTAGCTGTTTGCGATATGATCGGAGTATATTTAACCTGTGCCTGACATTTTAACAACTCTCTCTGAGATTACTGAAAAGATGTCTTCCTTTACTCATGCCATTTGACTGCCCCCAGTATAATATTACCCTTTCTGTTGCCTTTCAAATAAAGAATTTATGACCGTATGATTGGAATTGTGGTATCACAATAGAGCCCCAGTGGGCTGATTATCTTTCCTGAAATTACTGCGTCCCAACTGCCCGTCTAACGTGGTTAAATAATACTGTGCAACCATCAGGATAAAAGGAAAAAACAAGAGATCACCGTGTAGGTCACATAGACCAACCCTTGTGTACCAACTCATAAATTAAATTATAAAATATATAGAATTCCTCTTGTATGCAGCCGTATACAAATAGATTCATCTTATCAATTTAGGCATGCAACTAGTAACTTCCCATTATCTGCTCCTTTGCTGTCAAGTGACATCCCGATGTCCCGGGCCCCTAGAGACACGTATACATATCTCACTTGCGTTCAACCCATTTGATGTCTTGGAGTCCAACTCAAGGATGTACCGTGTCTCTAGCAGTCTTAATTGGGCCTCCCGGTCTCCCCCTCTGCGCATCTGTGGGACCATGTCTATAGCAAAATAGCTCAGACAACCCAGATCATTACCATGGCAGGAATTGATATGCCTTGCCACTGGATATGCCTCATCTCGATTGATTGCCCGCATGTGCTGGAGTATGCGTTTGTGGACCTGCAACTTGGTACTACCCACATATTGCAGGCCATATATATGTATATATATTTTATATATAGGTGTGTGTGTGTATATATATTGAATTATATATATGTATGTTTTTGGGGTGCTATGCACATTGATGAGGTTTAACATACATATATATCATATTTAATATGTGCTCCGGGTCCCTTCGCATGGACAGGACTATTCAGAGCTTATGACTTTGATGAGTATTTCCCTGGAAGAGAACTAGGCTAACAGGTAAGTAATGTATCCTTTCTGATCTATAGAAGGGGTGGGAAATGCCATTACAGTGATAGTCCAAAAAGGCGATTGCATATATTAAGAGTAACTGAGGATTTACTAGGTTTCATAGTCATTGAAAATAGGCTTTCTGTCTATGGAAGAAAATGTTGGTATAACTGGAGTAAGGTTAGAAAGATCTAAGAACTCTGAGGAAGCAGTGTTTGGGTAATGTGCTGCTACTGAGTTTGTCAGTTTTACATCAATGTCTTAATCAATCTTTTCGATATCGTGCAATAATGATTTGCTTGTGTCTAGGTAGGAATTACTATTAGGCCAGTGAAACTCAAAGTATGGCCCAGGTCCGCTTTCGATCCCTCACAGACAGGGGTTCGTCCCATGCACGGGACAGAGACTGCTCTCCTCGCCGTGACAGAGGGAACTAGGATGATTACGGATCAGGGTGGCACTGCGGCCATTATTCTTCTAGACCTCAGTGCCGCCTTTGATACCGTAAACCATAACATCCTTCTACAGAGGCTTTCTGATCTGGGAATAACAGCTAATGCATTTACGTGGCTTAAATCCTTTTTATCAGATCGCTCATTGTAAGTCTTTGAGGGTAATGTCACATCCCACAGGAAATCACTCAGTTGTGGGGTACCTCAGGGCTCCTCCCTGAGCCCCACACTTTTTAACATATACATGCGCCCTCTAGCTGAGGTTGTCCGCCCCTTTGGAGTGCAAATCATATCATATGCGGACGACACACAGCTAGTGGTGACACTGAACCATCCCCTGACCCAGCCAAGCGATTTGAGGGGCTGCTTGGAAGCAGTCTTTTCCTGGATGACTCTGTCTTGTCTCAAACTTAATAGAGACAAGACTATGCTGATGGTGTTAGGCAACTCCCCCCAGAAATCTATTGACCCCATTTGGCCAACCTCGCTGGGGCCTGCCCCTAGAGCTAAAGACACTATCAAGAGCCTAGGAATTTGGATGGACAAGGAACTGACCTTCAGCTTCCAAGCAGTCAAACTTTCAGCTACCCACTTTGGTATACCTAGGCTCATCTGTAAAATCCTCCCCCTCCTCCCATTTAAGGCAAGATAGATTATGATACAGGGCCTTATTCTCTCCCGGCTAGATTTTGGGAATGCCCTCTACTTGGGAGCCCCTCAATCGACCCTTAATAAGCTCCAAGTGATGCAGAACTGCGCAGCCTGCACTCTTCTACAGATCCCCCGTCGTCTCCCCGTAAAAACTGAACTCAGAGACCTCCACTGGCTACCCATCAGGAAAAGAATCGAATTTAAGAGCATGTGCATTGCCCACCGCGCCTTCTGGAGAAAGGGAGCAACCATTAATCACCTTTTGATTACCCCCTATCACCCGAGCAGACAGCTTAGATCGGCACTTGCTTTCCGAGTCATAAGTCCTAGGATCCGGAAAGCCAGGTCTGGGGGCCGAACATTCTCCTTCAATGCAGCGGGACTCTGGAACTCCCTCCCTCTCCTCCTCCATTCAGAACCCAACCTCCTATCCTTCCGTAAAAATCTAAAAACCTTGCTATTCAATAAATAATTTCATCTCCCCCCTTCACTCACACACGCAAATCCTCAGCGCTAGGACGCCTCAGGGTAGCTACCGCGCTCTATAAAAACTACTCCATTCCATTCCAATTATGTTGCAGGGTGAATGCATGGCCATAGTGAAACAGTTTTTCTGGGTTAATATACGCTGGTATTCCATGATCGTGCAGAAAATAAACTATCATATACAACTACTGTGGGATTCAAAGAATCATAGCACATTCCTGGTTTACATGAAAAACATCATATTGTCATTGGCTTCTACACATGGACAATATCCCAAGATATTTTGTGCAAGAATGGTGTTTGTTCTAAGGAACTATTCAGTCTAATATTTAAGTTGCTGCAGACATATGACTCACAGGAACAATGGTATGCAGAGGTATAACTGGGCTGATGGTAATTGTTTGCCTCCTGTTGAGAACTGGCTATCTCACTAGGTTTGCTTAAGCATTCAGAAGATATTCACTTTCAGCTCAGTAATTTATTCAGAGGTCAGTAGTGTGCTGCCATTTTTTTAACTGTGTGAAACATATTTTGAGATATCAGTCCATATCCTTATTTGCTAGTGCAGACATTCAAGTAAATAAAATGTAATCTGAATTTAGTATTGATTTTCAGATGTTCATTGACATGCTCAGCAATGAGGACAAGGAAATGATAAGTATAGGCGTTTGTTGGGATTTGAATGTCCCTTGTATGGTAAATGGGCATGTACCTATGCCCTGACTCACCCAACTACATGAAACTGGTATCCTGACTTTTCTTTGGCCAGGCTAAACAATCAATCAATCAATCAAAGCATTTGTAAAGCGCACTACTCACACCTGAGGGTCTCAAGGCGCGGGGGGGGGGGTGCTGCTACTGCTCGAAGAGCCAGGCCTTGAGGTGCTTCCTGAAGCTGAGATGGAGATGGTCAAGGGTCAGTCGTAGGTGAGTGGGCAGGGAGTTCCAGGTCTTCGCTGCCAGGTAGCAGAATGATCTTCCTCCGGAGGTGGTTCTGCGTATTCGTGGGACGATGGCGTGGGCGAGGCTGGTGGAGCGAAGCTGGCGGGTGGGGGTGTAGAATGAGAGTCAGCTGTTGAGGTAGTCGGGCCCATGTTGTGGAGCGCTTTGTGTGCGTGGGTTAGCATTCTGAACATGATCCTTTTGTTGACGGGGAGCCAGTGGAGGTTTCTCAGGTGGGTGGTTATGTGGTTGTGGTGAGGGATGTCGAGGATGAGTCGTGCGGCGGCGTTTTGTATGCGCTGGAGCCTCGTCTGAAGGTTGGCGGTGGGTCCTGCGTATAGGGCGTTCCCGTAGTCCTGTCGGCTGATGACTAGGGCCTGGGTGACTGTTCTTCTGGTTTCTGTCGGGATCCACCGGAAGATCTTTCAGAGCATTCTCAGGGTGTTGAAGCATGAGGATGAGACGGTGTTGACTTGTTTGGTCATCGTGAGGGAGGAGTCCAGGATAAAGCCCAGGTTGCGTGCGTGCGTGGTCCGTGGGTGTCGGTGCGGTTCCCAGCGCCGATGGCCACCAGGATAATATGGCCTGTGCCTGTGGCATGGAGGGACCAACATGCATACCCATTAGCTCAACATGGGACTTCTATCCATGTCCTGGGTTGTTGACATAAAGCGGTGGTGACAGCCTACCATTGGTTTAAATTATTGTACTGAATAGAACTTTTTTCTCTTGTTCAGATGGAGTGTGGTAGCTACATGTCACGCTTGTGTAAAGTTTCTCTTACATGAGACACCTAGATACTTGCACTGATAACCCATGTGTATGTTGAGTACACATGTGTGAAAAGTAGATGGCAACAGGACTTCATGCTATTATGAGTATAGTGTTGCGGACACCAGAGGATCAATTTTGGACTGCATTTTTGTTATATGGCACAAGATGGAGTGTGGTGTAGACCTTCCCAAAACAGTGGACTTGTATTTCCGTTATTCCTAAAGAGGAAGAGAAAATCCCTAAATATTGAAGTAAAGGAGTATGGAAACAAGGCTACCTTTAGAAGTTCAATGAGGGCTTTTTGGCTGGGGATTGCTGATGAGTCCTTCCTGATTACTTTCATCTGGTAAATGGCATGGGAATGGAGGTGAGTCAGTGCAGGGAAAAGGGAATGTGCTTGACCCTGCAGGAAGAGAGACTGTCCAGGAGGAGAAGCCCAACAATGATTCCAGAATATGGGACTCCCAGAAGAGCAGACTTGCTAATGGGAATGAGAATGGCACCGACCTAAGCTATGAGAAATCGCTTGGCTTCCCTACATCTTTTATGTGGCAACCTAGATGAAGCATCATCCACCCCAAGCGCCGGAACACATCTGGCATCACCATTATATGACCACAGGGATCTGTTTTTTTGCTGCCCCATCTGTGCTGCATTCCTGCCAGGTCCACCAACACAGCCATTACAAAGTACCTCAAATGATCTAAAGGTCACAATTACCAAAGGTTAGTGACCACTGTAGAGGCCTGCCATTCTGTTCTGTATCCAGTATTAGACCCGAAAGGAGGGAGCGCTACCCTCAATCCTGCTTCTCTGCCCTAGGTGCTGACTGTGCTACCACGAAGGGTTCACCACCAACCACTGCACCTGACACATTCATGCTAACAAGTAACACGAAGTGTGAATCTAGAAACTGAATGGCTGAACCTTGGATTCAGAAAGATAATTCTACATGTTAGAGAGCCTATCTAATGAAGTCTAGAACTCATTTTATCAAGATGCAATACAAACTGACCTACAAGTTACTCAATAGAGTAGTTACTTGCAGAACCCAATTATGATCTTGCAACATTGCCTGATTCCTGTCTTTGCTCTTTTTCATTGCTGCTAGAGCTCTACTATATGGAGAGAGGTTCCTGTAGAACTTTGTTGGATACTCATGTTTTTTAAGGATCTTATGCCTGAGCCACCATTAATGTGTGCAGTATTGTGTTTTACTGTGAGATTAATGTACGTATCTACTTAATGAGAAAAGCACTAGGCTGGTCAATGAATTATTGTACCTGTTGTTTTACTGTTTGAGTACTGAGACACTAGCTCCGACCCCACTCTACCTCCTTGAGAAGCCTTTGATTACTTACCCTTGCTATCATTAGAGTAAAGTGCAGAAGGGGAGTACTTGGCCCAGTTTGCCAACCAATAGTAAGATATCCCCTGTGACACCAGAGACAAATGACCACAACCGTAACGGTTGTGGCAGAGTAGCCCGTGCTTGTGTTGTGTCCCCCTGAACAAGATCTGACAGTTTCGATTAGGGAAACATCACTTACAATGCAACTTTTACCACGCAATGCTTTTACATCGCAGCTTTTACAACGCAAACCATTACAACGCATTGCGCTGGGGGGCGCTCTAGGATAGGGAATAAGTGTAATTCACTGTCCAACACCTTCCCTAGTGTCCACGGGGACTGGAGTTGGAATAGTAAATTAAACTATTCACTATCCAGCACCCCAAAGCGCTATGCGTTGTAATGGTATGCGTTGTAAAACTCGCGTTGTAAAAGCATGCGATGTAAAAGCATGCGTTGTAATGTCGTACATCCTTTCGAATAAGTTTAATTCCCCGAGGTTTAAGACAAAGCCTCATTCACCTATGATCATTTGACTGTATTAAGTTTTCTTATGTTAAATAGTTTTTGCTTCTTTCTGATACCCTTTCAGCCTTCACTCTTTTACCCCCCATTGCAGAAATGTATAAGACAACAGCAGGTGATCAATTTACCATTAACTCCCCGGCACAATTACCTATTACTGTTTTCGGCACATTTGTGATGCATGATTGCCATATTAAAACAAGAACATGTATTTCACGCAATTTCTCTTCAATTAAGGAAAGAATAGTAACACTGTAGACGTTAATTCGTCCAGTGGTGCAATAAGGAGCTCTTATAGCAGACACTTTCTCCCTTTACTCTCTTGACTTACTATGTACAAACAAAACCTGGTAGTTAACGAACTTGTCCCAGAAAATCTCAAGAATAATTTCATAAACCTAGAGAAAGTGTGTCTTGCTCTAATTGCTGATCAGTTGCTTGTTCTCATGGCTGAGATTCCACATACAGGTATGGAGAATGAGATACGGTCCTTTTAATTTAAAGTCAAGAACAATTTGTACAGTTTCCTCTTTCTTTACCATCCTCCTTATACTTCACTTCAGTGACCAAGCGGTGATCCGTTTAATGCCATTGAATAAATAAAATGTGATTTTGTCGGCTCTCCCGAATCTGTGATCAGAGGCCCACTGTGGCACAGCACTTTATATTGTGAACAATTTAGTGGTATTTAAGGTTAACCTGCTTAGTTCAAACAATACAAGTTGCGCCTTTACTTGCTTTACTTGTTGGACCACATCTCCTCAAGTAGAGATGTTACTGCAGTAGATGAGGTAACTCCATTTACTTGGACTGAAATTGTTAAGGTCCCATTCTTTATCATGATCTTTATGGATGACTGCAATCTATTGAACTACTCTTGACCTTGAAGCTACTAAATATCGCTGGTACATCCAAGCCCAGACCCTGGGTTCTGCCAGCCCAGCTTTTGCTCTTGTGCTCAAAGTCAAAATGGTGACATTTGGCTTTGTCTATTTGTCTAAACTGAGAAAGCTGTTATAGTCTATACTCTCTCTTAGTTAAGTCTAAGATTTGCAGAGAAATCCTTATGTTCAGAACATGAGTTATGTTGAATATTTCAGATATCAGTTGGAAATCACTAAATTCCCTACAGCAATGAATGGAGAATCATGTTAGAATTGGTGTAGCCTGGCCAAAGTTTAAGCATGTGCTCCAGGTGCAGCAACAGGAGTGGATATCGGCTTTGTGTTAGTTTTCTGCCAGCACTTTATATCAATTAGCGCTTAGAGACCTGCTGGTGATTTGGCGCTATACAAATAGAAATTAACATAACATAACAATGTTAGAAATCAGAGCTCTTTTGGATATCATAGGACCCATGCTCTAAGGCTATACTATTGTTAAACCAGGTGTTACATAATGCTCCCTCTACTAATTGTGACAATGTGTATATTATTATTATCTCTAGATGGGTATTTCTTAATGCTTTGTACTGGAGCTCATATACAGCAAACCGAAGCAAAGTCTATTGTCACTTTTCTTACCGTTAAAAAAGACCACAGATGCATCGCAAAATTGCGCAATGATGCTCAACCGCCTGTCCAAGCCTTAGTATTTCTAGCCCCATGACTTTATTTTCTATGTGTTCACAGTGGATCTGAGTGCTCTAAATTTGTACTAAGCCAACTTCTGTAGGACAACTACATGAAACCATACTACTAGTGATAGCAAATACTGATTCCTGCCTTCCACACTAAATCAACTGGGGAGCTATTACACAGAGTACCCCGGGGGAGCAACAGTCATGTGCACCTCTGGGGCACTTTGCTATTACAAAAGGGACCGCAGATGCTGGTGCAGCCCCTTCTCTAATACAGATAGCATATCACACATGTAGCACTAGCACTATCATTAGAGGGTTTTCCCTCATTAGAATGGGGACTTGGCCCCATGCAAAGGAGGGAATCACTTTGCCTCTGCACCATATTATGGACTCCGTCTCAGAGGCAAACATGCCTTTAGGAGATGCACTAAGGTGCGTCACAAAAGGGTGGTGCACTTTCATTGCGGCTCCTAAAGGGATCCCTCTGAAGAGAAAGAGGGTTCATGGACTGCAGAGGGATGTCTGAGAAGTCCATAGGATCCTTCTTCTCCAGAGGGCTGCCTTTAGGTGATGCATTGAAACTCTGGCACCTTTTTGTGGCACACTTTCAGTGCACCTCTTACAGGCATATGTGCCTCTGTGCCCACTTATGTAATATGGCACAGGCACATAGGCACAGTGATTCCATCATTTGCGTGGGGCCACGCCCACAGATAAATGAGGGAGCACCCTCTCATGATATCGCTGGCACAACATGTGCACTAGCACTATCTGTATTACAGAAGGGGACGCCCAAGTGTCTGCGGCCCCTTCTGTAATACCATCGTGCCCTGGGGTTGCTCCAAGCGGGCTCATGCGCCTGCTGCTCTCCTGGCGCATAGTGTATAATACAGGCACTGGTGTTCCATTAGATATCCTCCACTATCGCTATTGATTACTTACTGTGCCCTCCAGGAATTTTCTTGTGGCACCACTTGGACCAATTAGCTCTGTCAATAGATTAGAAACTTGAAATGTTAGGACTCAGCTGACTGTTAATGCATGAAGCGCCCTTGAGGTTCAACATGATGTATGCATAGAACCATGGTGGATTCCATTGTGTATCATTTCTTGTCTGTTTGTCTCCTCTCTCAATGCCATTATGTTGCAGTTAAAGATGATCACAAATAGCTGTGACACTGTCATTAAGCAAAGCCAGCAATTCTTTGCTATTATAGTTATTTCGGCCAATGGGTAAAGAAGGTAGGAATAGTCTGCCTGACAAGCTTATAGAGCACCTCAGTGGTTTGATTTCTGGCATTCTGTCAGGTCCTCCTGTTCTGTGTGGTTAGCGCATTCTGATGCATAAATACCCCAGAGACCTGTGCTGGATCATGGTAATACAAAGAGATGCTGCTTTCCTAGGTGCTTGATTCTCGACTTTGGGTAGATATTGAACCCCAATCTAGGGGACATATTTTTCTCAAATGTGGTGCAGTATTCCTAGTCTAGTTCGTTCAAAATGGCTGCACAAGTTTATGGGTGTCACATGGGCACCTACAGCACATTCCATGCAGGAAACTTCCACCATTTTTGCATAGAGGGGTTTGGTGCTGGGTCACAGAAGAGCTTCTTCTCGGCACAAAGCCCGTCCATGCATCTATGTTTTTTCAGTTGCGAACTCGACCCGAAGGTATCAGAGCGTTTTGCATGGGCACCATTTGCATTACAGTAGCTCACTCTTTTTTAGGCGCGGGGAGATTACGTGATTTGCCTAAAATCACAGGAGGCGGAGGCTGCGACCAGACTCGAACCTGGTTCCCCAGCTTCAAAATCGGCCGCTCTAGCCGTTAAGCCACACCTTGTCTGTGACTTGACGTTGGTGAGTTGCCCTGGGCCCTCTCGTCTCCTCTTGAAGGAGGACATTCATTTTACAGGACGCTGCTGAGAGTTCCCATTCACTCAATGCTCAATGTTTCAAAGGAATAACGCATAGATATTTTGAGTTTATTACTTCATGTCTCACAAAATTTGAATAATTATTAACACGGGCCTTCTGAAATGAGGTTTGATAATATTGACTGAGGTGTTAGCTATGTGTGTCAAAGCTCTATTCCAGCTCATTAAGGCAGCTCTGTTGAATGAGTGTTCTGGGCAGAGGCCCCCATACTGATTGTTTATACTCAATGCAATTTCCTCTGGGATTTGAGTTGAATTCGTCTTTTATTAATTCTGTTCTATTTTTCCCTGTACCTTCTTTTTTAAGCAGTGAATGTCATGTTCCCGACTACAAAGGAGATTATCACCAATTGTTGATTTAATAAATAATTTCCCTCTAGAGTGCGCCACTGCATAATAACTGTTGTGACAATCGTTGCCCAAAAGGAATGTAGACAATGTATTCTAACTAAATTGTTGACAGCCATGTAATTTTATTTAATTTCACATAATTAACCATAGAGCTGCAGGATGACGTTGTCAATACCGTACAAACTGTTTTCTCCAAAACCTTGGTTGAACTGTGAAATTGCAACTGTAAGGCTTTCATCTCAATGGGCAGTAAGATTCCAGTCCCTGTGCAAACACCTGTAATTTTGACTTTCCGCACATAGTAATGGTGTGGTGTGATACAATCTTGGTTTCTGCAAGTCAAACCTGACCAAATTTACTGGGGAAAACATGTGGTAATCACCGGGCCATACGGAATGTAGTGTGGCAAACAATACATTCCACATGTTAGGCCCCTTTTCTGAGTTTGGACTTAAAATAGAAGTTATTTACTAGACTCAGTGAATACCTCAATGCCTTACACCCCAACCCCTCCCCCTCCACCCCCCCCCCGTGATTGAGGCGTAAATGTTGCATAATATGCTATCAAACGCTTGTCACCAGTCTCAGTCTTCTGAGTATACTCATTTCCTAATGTCCCAACTCTGACTTCAAACATGATAGAGAATAGATTGGGGGCTTAGTGGATATCACGATACCAACTTGCACTCCCTTCCTGTGACTCTGCTACTTTCTTTCTTCTCTTTCACCCACTCTCTTGGGTTCATACTTTCCCACACTGTCTTACCCATGGGTGATACAAAGACAGAAGAAGACAGGCACGGTCAACATTTATTACCAGCAAGAAGAAGGCAACAAGGACAAAGGGCGCTCAGCTATAAATTTGGCTGTTGTAATTTTAAAAGTATCCAACTGACTGCTACAAGACTGGAAGGAAGGTTACCAGACTTCCTTAAGTAATCTTGGATACTCCAAGATAAAAACTAAACTCTGATTCCTGTCGAGCAATCAAAAAAGCAATTGCTGTAAATCTCAGCAATAGAAGAGCAATTATAAGACCAATAGAATTTCATGCACCAGATTCAAAGTTCATCAATCCAAAGTATAATAAAAATGTCAATCCAAAGTTCTGTTCTGTCTCACGAGTTCTTTATTCACTCGAAGAGTTCCCAGGTTCCACGTTAACAAATTTCAAAGCAAAAAGTTCAAGAATTCACAACTTCCAATATGCATCAGCACCAGCCAACACGTGTTTCGTTGGGCAATTATCTATGCCAACCAACTTCATCAGGGCTGCAAGCCAAAATAATATAATATGATAATCAAGTATATATTCCAAAATATAAATACAATTTAAGAGGCGTTAAGTCAGGTTACAAAAATTCACCACCTAGGTGAGAGCATAAACACAGCACCCTTTCAATAGTGACACATCTACTGTACATTGAGTGGATCCCAGTGAAAGAAACATAGCATACAGAAAAAACATTCTGTCCTTGTGCCAAATTCATTCCGCCTAGTTATATTACCTTTTTCATTAATATTTGTCCGTTATTCTCTAGTAGGTATGAGCTCTAATCTGGCTCGACAAACAACAATTCCTGGAATGACATAGGGAGGCTCTGAGCAATGTCACCACAATTATCAGGGACCACATTACTTCGGTCCAAATACATCTGATAGGCCATACACGACCCTAAGAAATTATATACCAAAATTGATCTTAAAATCTAAATTTAAATTCACAACTTCTAAACACAATAAGTATCAAGATGTACCTCTCTCCGTTTTCACTTGCGTCAATATCTGATACGAGAAGTTTATCTCACGTTAACCTGTTTCATCTTGTACCCGTTGATCATCCCGCACTCACGTTTCGAGATGAGCCCGGTATACAGTGTCTGTCAAAGAGGGGGCCACTAGTTATAAGATCTCCTATCCACAAACATACTTAATCAAGATAGCGGTACAGGAAGTTATATTCACAACTTCTAAACACAATAAGCTTCAAAATGTACCTCTCTCCGTTCTCACTTGCGTCAATATCTGATATGCAAAAGTTATCGCACGTTAACCAGTCTGTTAAAAAATCAAAATATGCCACTTTTAGTTATTTTACTGTGTATAATAGGTATTAGCCATAATGCTGGTTCGTCAGACTCTCTCTTACCTCATCTTGCACCCAATAAACATCCCGCACTCTCGTTCCGAGATGAGTCCAGTATATAGGGTCTGTCAAAGAAGGGGGCCACTAGTTAAAAAATCTCCTATCCAAAAGATTCTTAATCTAGATAACAGTACAGAGAATGACCCTTACCTATATCCCTCTGCCAAGTCGACTCCTCGTGTATCAACAACCGGCGTGTATGATAGCCGCCATCTTCCTAAAGTAGCTTTACGTAAGGTACCAAAATAGTAACCGCCATCTTAGAGCATGTTCATAAAATACTTTAGTCTATTTTATTATAGTTTATTTGCCCCATTATATTTTTAAGCATAAAAAAAGAATATCAATAGAGATGCAATACAACAAAATATCTCCGTGTATCAAATATCCTCTATCCAACTGGGTCGCGTTTTCTTACCGCCATCTTAGGACGGGTAGTATTTGCGAGTGAAAGATGTCACTCGCCAAGCTATTACTCTCTAACTACATATTTTTAACAAAACGACTCGTTCAGAGATAATCATAATATATAAGTAAACTAGATTAGTTAAATATTCAGAATACCGAACTTATCACAATGGGGTTATATAAATTGTATAGGTCTGATTTCCGCCGCCATCTTGAAATGGTCAATATTATCAATATTCAATCGAACGAAATTCCACTACCTAACTACTATAGTACTATTTACAAAATAGGTCATGAAACTATATACTATAAAGATATCAACAAATCCAGTCAGTAAGTGATAAACCCAGTATGAAGTAACTCTTTTGGTTATGTGTTATTCAGTGTGTCAGTAAGTGATAAACCCAGTACGAAGTAACTCTTTTGGTTATGTGGTGACAGTGTGTTGAGCGTCCCGCGTCATTCAATATTAAAATCAAATAAAATTCAAGCCATAACAATCATGAGGGGTCATTGCATAAGCATTTGAAGTACCCAGGTTTCATTTGGTTATAAGATTTTCAATTATAACAATGTATTGATACCATACATACAGAAAAGAGCCAGATCAAATACTGTTACACAATTCCTTAATCTCCTAAGAAATATTGTAGTTCTGTGTCAATATTTAGTCCTTCTTCTACAGCCCGAAGGACCATAATCCAGCGTGCCTCTCTCCGTCTTAATTTTAATGTTCTATCTCCTCCACGTTTATCAAGTATCACCTGTTCAATACCATGGAATGAGAATTTATGGTTCAGCTTATCATTACTGTATTGTATAGAATGTGACGCTATCGGGTATCTCGTATCTCCATTCTTCAGTGCCCGATAGTGCTCCACCATCCTATCTTTTAGCCTCCTAACAGTGCTCCCTACGTAAATTTTTCCGCAGGTGCAGGCAATAACATAGATAACAAAATTAGATTCACAATTAATGAAAGTATCTATGTGATGAGTACCTGTATCATTATATTCAAACGTCAAAACTTTCTTATGTGCCCACCAACAAGAACTACAGTTGCCACAGTAATGAAAGCCCTTACCTGAAGCAACCATTAAGAATTATAATATGTTGGATGAGATCTTGACTAACCTGCAAGGAGATATTAAAAGGAGAAAAGCGCGTAAACTAAAAAGGGACGAATTAGATTACACATCAGGTAGGGTATTTACCTTTGCGCGTAAATTTGATTATCTTTTCCAAAAAAATTATAACAACAAAAGAAACTTGACCCCTTTAAGCTCGGTTGTCAACACATCGTCTAGCAGTATATCTACTGATGGAGGTAGCGTAGGAGCTCCTGCGGCCCAGGGTGGGGATACCACAACTACTAATAATTTTTTAGCAGAGGTTCAGAGGTTCAAAAGAGGAATCCGAGATACAGGAGGGAGATTTGGCAATGTACAAACAGGAAGACAAGGAGAGGGAGCCGTGGCAAACGCAGGAGAAGCGGTCCCAGGGATGAGGGAGAGACTGAGGTCATGGAGGAAATAGATATTAGTTCCAGAGAAATTGAAGTAATTAACCTTTCATCTGTGGAATTGTCTGTCAGTATGAGCAATGTATTAAAGAAAGGTTTGGGGTATTGTCCTACCAAGAATGTTGATTGGTATTCAACTAAAATTGATGTGTATAAGTTTGTACGTTTACTGAAACTAAAAAAAATGTTTTCTTTGAAAGATAATGTAACTACAAAAAGACCAAATAAACCAATACTGACTGAGATTACCATTCAAGACTTGTGTGACACGAGACTATTATTGTCTTTGACTGAATCAGAAGACGATCCTGTAACTATGAATTCTCTTTTTAGAGATCTTGAGATTAATCCTGGTCTAGCATCCCCTAGTGGGTTTAAAGATAAATCAAAATGGACACCACAACTGTCTTCTGGTAATGTTATCGATGCTTTTTACAAAGCAGTTACTTTGGACATAGACAACTTAATTAAAAGAGAAGGACAACATAATAAGAGATCTCAACGTGACAATTTGAAACCAGATGAAAGGGAGGCACTACGTCAACTTACTGATCACCCTGATTTAATAATACGCAGTGCTGATAAGGGTGGCAACATTGTTGTTATGAATCGTATTGACTACAACAATGAAGTTTTGTCCCAACTTGGAAATGCCAAATATTATGAGAAAGTAGCTGTTAACCCTATGGAAAGGATTAAAGGTACAATCAACACCAAACTGAAAGAATGGTATGATATTGGTCTTTTGGACAATGATGAATTCCAGTATCTCAAGATACAATCCCCCAGGGCCCCTTGTATGTATTGTCTACCCAAAATACATAAGGATAGACAGAAACCACCAGGTAGACCGATAATATCGGGCATTGGGGGGCCTACGGAGAGATTGTCTCAATTTGTTGATTCATACTTAAGACCCTTTGTTTTTAATTTACCATCACATATTGATGATACGAAGCATGTCCTGAACATTATGAGTGATGTAGTGTGGGACGATGATATGATCCTAGTTACTCTCGATGTGGTATCTTTGTATTCAAATATTGACCACGAACAGGGCATATTAGCGATTGAGAGTTTTCTAAACCAAAGACCAGTTGAATATTTGGATCACACCTCGATGTTATTAGAGATGACCAGACTAGTCCTGTCAAACAACTACTTTCTCTTTGAATCCTCCTGGTACAAGCAAAAGACTGGGACTGCGATGGGTTCCAAATTTGCCCTGTCCTTCGCGAACCTCTTTATGGGGAGGCTGGAGGCGGAGTGGATTTGGGGCCCGAGGGGCAGCCAATGGATAGACCATATATACTACTGGGGAAGGTTCATTGACGACTGTTTGTTATTTTGGAGAGGTACGATTGACGAATTGAAGATGTTTCTGGTATTTCTTAATACAAATGATCTTAATATGTCATTTACAACACATTACGACAAAGTGAAGCTAACTTTCCTTGATATCGAATTATTTGTTGAGGGTAAGAAACTTAACAGTCGTATGTTTCGTAAAGAGACTAGTTGCAATTCTCTTTTACGAGCGGACAGCTGCCACCCTAAGAGCCAGATCAATTCAATCCCATATGGGGAAATGATTAGGGCTAGAAGGAACTGCTCCAGTGACACTGATTTTGACAAGAACCTTAGGGACATGAGAATGAGGTTTAAGAATAGAGGATATCCGAATAGGGTCATTAATCAGGCTGTGGACAGAGTACATAAACTTGAACGTTCACTGACTCTAAAAACTAAAATCAAGAAGGGTATGGATATTGATAATCAGACTATCAGAATGATAACGAATTTTGGTGTGGGAAGTAATAAGATTTTTGGTATTATGAAAAAATACTGGCATATGCTTTATGCTGATAAAGATCTTAAACCTTATCTTAAAGATAATCCAAGTATTACTTTTAGAAAAGGAAAGACGATTGCCAATTTTGTCAGCCCGAGTTACCCTAAACCCAGCGTTCACCCAGGATACAGTGAATGGTTACGTTCTCGCCCTAAGGGCTTTCATTACTGTGGCAACTGTAGTTCTTGTTGGTGGGCACATAAGAAAGTTTTGACGTTTGAATATAATGATACAGGTACTCATCACATAGATACTTTCATTAATTGTGAATCTAATTTTGTTATCTATGTTATTGCCTGCACCTGCGGAAAAATTTACGTAGGGAGCACTGTTAGGAGGCTAAAAGATAGGATGGTGGAGCACTATCGGGCACTGAAGAATGGAGATACGAGATACCCGATAGCGTCACATTCTATACAATACAGTAATGATAAGCTGAACCATAAATTCTCATTCCATGGTATTGAACAGGTGATACTTGATAAACGTGGAGGAGATAGAACATTAAAATTAAGACGGAGAGAGGCACGCTGGATTATGGTCCTTCGGGCTGTAGAAGAAGGACTAAATATTGACACAGAACTACAATATTTCTTAGGAGATTAAGGAATTGTGTAACAGTATTTGATCTGGCTCTTTTCTGTATGTATGGTATCAATACATTGTTATAATTGAAAATCTTATAACCAAATGAAACCTGGGTACTTCAAATGCTTATGCAATGACCCCTCATGATTGTTATGGCTTGAATTTTATTTGATTTTAATATTGAATGACGCGGGACGCTCAACACACTGTCACCACATAACCAAAAGAGTTACTTCGTACTGGGTTTATCACTTACTGACACACTGAATAACACATAACCAAAAGAGTTACTTCATACTGGGTTTATCACTTACTGACTGGATTTGTTGATATCTTTATAGTATATAGTTTCATGACCTATTTTGTAAATAGTACTATAGTAGTTAGGTAGTGGAATTTCGTTCGATTGAATATTGATAATATTGACCATTTCAAGATGGCGGCGGAAATCAGACCTATACGATTTATATAACCCCATTGTGATAAGTTCGGTATTCTGAATATTTAACTAATCTAGTTTACTTATATATTATGATTATCTCTGAACGAGTCGTTTTGTTAAAAATATGTAGTTAGAGAGTAATAGCTTGGCGAGTGACATCTTTCACTCGCAAATACTACCCGTCCTAAGATGGCGGTAAGAAAACGCGACCCAGTTGGATAGAGGATATTTGATACACGGAGATATTTTGTTGTATTGCATCTCTATTGATATTCTTTTTTTATGCTTAAAAATATAATGGGGCAAATAAACTATAATAAAATAGACTAAAGTATTTTATGAACATGCTCTAAGATGGCGGTTACTATTTTGGTACCTTACGTAAAGCTACTTTAGGAAGATGGCGGCTATCATACACGCCGTTTGTTGATACACGAGGAGTCGACTTGGCAGAGGGATATAGGTAAGGGTCATTCTCTGTACTGTTATCTAGATTAAGAATCTTTTGGATAGGAGATTTTTTAACTAGTGGCCCCCTTCTTTGACAGACCCTATATACCGGACTCATCTCGGAACGAGAGTGCGGGATGTTTATTGGGTGCAAGATGAGGTAAGAGAGAGTCTGACGAACCAGCATTATGGCTAATACCTATTATACACAGTAAAATAACTAAAAGTGGCATATTTTGATTTTTTAACAGACTGGTTAACGTGCGATAACTTTTGCATATCAGATATTGACGCAAGTGAGAACGGAGAGAGGTACATTTTGAAGCTTATTGTGTTTAGAAGTTGTGAATATAACTTCCTGTACCGCTATCTTGATTAAGTATGTTTGTGGATAGGAGATCTTATAACTAGTGGCCCCCTCTTTGACAGACACTGTATACCGGGCTCATCTCGAAACGTGAGTGCGGGATGATCAACGGGTACAAGATGAAACAGGTTAACGTGAGATAAACTTCTCGTATCAGATATTGACGCAAGTGAAAACGGAGAGAGGTACATCTTGATACTTATTGTGTTTAGAAGTTGTGAATTTAAATTTAGATTTTAAGATCAATTTTGGTATATAATTTCTTAGGGTCGTGTATGGCCTATCAGATGTATTTGGACCGAAGTAATGTGGTCCCTGATAATTGTGGTGACATTGCTCAGAGCCTCCCTATGTCATTCCAGGAATTGTTGTTTGTCGAGCCAGATTAGAGCTCATACCTACTAGAGAATAACGGACAAATATTAATGAAAAAGGTAATATAACTAGGCGGAATGAATTTGGCACAAGGACAGAATGTTTTTTCTGTATGCTATGTTTCTTTCACTGGGATCCACTCAATGTACAGTAGATGTGTCACTATTGAAAGGGTGCTGTGTTTATGCTCTCACCTAGGTGGTGAATTTTTGTAACCTGACTTAACGCCTCTTAAATTGTATTTATATTTTGGAATATATACTTGATTATCATATTATATTATTTTGGCTTGCAGCCCTGATGAAGTTGGTTGGCATAGATAATTGCCCAACGAAACACGTGTTGGCTGGTGCTGATGCATATAGGAAGTTGTGAATTCTTGAACTTTTTGCTTTGAAATTTGTTAACGTGGAACCTGGGAACTCTTCGAGTGAATAAAGAACTCGTGAGACAGAACAGAACTTTGGATTGACATTTTTATTATACTTTGGATTGATGAACTTTGAATCTGGTGCATGAAATTCTATTGGTCTTATAATTGCTCTTCTATTGCTGAGATTTACAGCAATTGCTTTTTTGATTGCTCGACAGGAATCAGAGTTTAACATTTATTACCAAGCTGGAAGCATGGCCAGCACCCCCAGAAGGTGATGTGAAGCCACTGGGTAAAACTACAAGGTAGGATCTTCATGTGCCACCTAGTAGCAGCATCAAATTATTGTACAATGCCCAAAAAATTACAATTTTGATTGTATGTTGTGGATAATTCAGCAGGACACTTACTACATTGCCTCCAGGACTGAAAATACTTTCCCGGTTCCTGGTTGAAAGAGGAGCTGCACAAAGTGCAGCCTACATCAATGTTTCTGCTTCTCATTTACCTCCAATTCAATAGGATGACTGCCCTGTTCTCAAATAGACCTTGCTCTAATACAGGAAGGCCTACCGCAGGACTAGGCGATATTTCACACATTTGTTGAATGTGAGAGACTGGCAAACAGAGAAAAAGGCCAGCAGGAGAAAATCTCTCCTTCAATCTGTATTCAATTTTCAAAAAAGATACCTGCACGTGGATTTATCACATTTCTTGGAATTTGACAGAATGGGCGGCGGGAGGCTGGAGGTGGGAGGCAGGGGCAGCGAATGGGCAGTGAGGGTTGTGGGGCCGCAGGGGACACAGCGGCGGGAACGGGAGCGGCGAGGGCACTGAAGGCAACCGGCACAAATCAGGGGGCAACGAGGGGAACAGAAGGCAAGAAAAACGGGCACAGAAAGGAGTGCAGGCACGGGGGGAGACAGACAACAGCGGTCACAGACACCAGAAGACAGTAAGGGCAGTACAGGGACAGTGATACAAACCTAAGGCCTACCACTGGCCACCAGGGTTGAGGCACAGGTAGTAGCCTGCGGGTGGAGGAGGGCCTCAACTTCTCAGCAGCGGCAGCTGGGGCAGGGTCAGGACACACAGGCGGAGCTGTGTGGTGGGGGAGCGACCTACCTAACAAGGTCAAGGGTCATTACCAAGCACTTCACCACAGAATCCCTTGCAAATATTCCTTGGAATCTAGTAAGAAATTGCTGGGTAATAATGGCTGCTTTAAAAAAGATAAACACTATTAAACATCCAAGCACCACTCTAGTCTCGAAGTATTACTAAGTCAGAGAAATCAATGCCAACTCATACTTAAGGGAGGGGGCACAAGATTATTGATTGAGGGCCTCAGGGCAGAAATACCTACCCTCAGCAAATCCCCTCAGAGGCACAACTGTGAATTTCATTTTCCCGAGTAGGAAGGGGAAACAGAACTCTTGCTCAGCACAAAATGTAAGAATAAGGTTAACTTCTGAGACTAAAATGTACCAACCCATGAAAGCTGGTTCCTAATTTCATAGGACAAATGTCAGGTGCCATATTCTTGAATATTGAAATAAGGATTCTGATCCTATCCCTGCCTGATCAGTAGAGTCAGAGTTATTAATGAGGAACACACTCTGTAAACACATAAATATCCAGTCACTTTTTTTTTCAGCAGAAACTATTGCATAAAGGGACAATAGGCCCACTACATTACACTAGGTTAGGCTATTACACATTGTAGAAGATGGAACTGCCATGTTTCAAAGGTATAGGACTCAAGAAGAGAGTTTCCCAACAAATTATGAGTCATTCGTGAGGCATTAAACCACATCAGGAAGGAGGTTGGTTGACTGTTGCAAGTACACTGCTCGTTCCACCTTGGGATATGAACTACCAAATTAAGGGCAGAAGTGGCTTTTTTCCCAGGTCAACTTATTGGGTTTTAATCTACAATAAACAGACTCAGGTGAGGGAGAATGCCAGTTGCATCTTTTCAGCTGAAGACCCAATAGCCGAAATTCCAGAAGTGACATTCATAGGCATGTAGCTACAGGAAGAGGACAACATTTCTTTCAAAGAGGACCTGACTGAGCTAAAGGAAGGTGTTATTTTAGAAATGTTTATGTTTATGCATTGCCCTATGTAAGTTAGCAGTCACAGCCCCATTTTCTATTCAGGCGTCATTTTGAATCATGATCGAAACTAATCCTGTGCTGTTTCTGAGAAAAAGCCTCTGTTACGTTTTGTTTCTGCAATGCTAGGTTTTGCTTTACTAATGAATAGATGTACATATTAGTGCATACCTCTCTCACTAGATAGAGGCCCTTTCCCACTTGTCTGGAAGCGGATGCAGCATGAAACGACCTTGAGTTGTATTAGGTGGTGTGAGATATGACAACAAAACTTAATTTTTTTTTATTTCACTATCCAGCTGTATCTGCTTGGAAATTTCCACTGTGGGCGTGCCTGTGCCCATTCATGAAACGTACATAATGTATCTTTATGCTTGTTGATGTCAGACCTCTCTGCAGCACTCCTAGCGACTGGGCAGACTGGGCTCTGCTCTGAGTGTAAATGAATAAACAGTTTTTGGTTTGTATTCTCTACTATCTGACCGACTCTTCATTTGGTCCAGAAGGCCGAGAGGTGGTCACAGGGCTCGGGTGACCCTAATCGGGTTACTTCCTTCAGTTGGCGCCCAAACAGGGACTCCTTCGGATGATTTACCGATCCCCTTCTGCAGATGGGGGGGGAGGTTGAGGCTATCGTCAGGTTGGACTGACAGTTCATGGATCCCTGCATGAGGAGTATCAATTGCTCGCAGCTGCCCCTTCCATCCTGCCGGACGGTGCCTCACCCAGTGGCCATCCCGACTGGAGTCCTAAACGGCAAAACCCTGGGATCTGACCGTTTGTTCTGAAGAGTCAGCAATGGAGAACAAGTTTGTTTGTGCTGTGCTACTGATATCAGGTGAGTTAGCTTTGGTTCTTTGTGGATATGGTACCATTGTTTTGAGTTTGAAATGGCCTGAGGACTGTTTTGTTAAAAGGTGCTTGAAACTACCTTACCAGGTAAATATAACACATTTTTTTTCTTTTTGAAATTCCTGACCACAGCAAAATATGGAATTTGTGTTGTCGCCACCAGAAGGCAGCCCTAAATTTGATATGTATTTGAAGCATGGTCTTGGCCCTATTATGTTTAGTACATTATGGCACAAATATATGAGGGACAATGCCGAGTAACGGTGGCTGTTGATGGGCACTACTGATGAGCAAAAGATTGGGTTTTTACAGGAACAGTTCTTTAAAAGACGAATTAGGCAGTCTATGTTTGATTCTCTTTGAACTTGTCAGAAGGAGGCTAGGCAGAGATGATTAAAAATGGAGAGGGACGCACAAAAAGGTAAAATGCAATCATGGACCAAGAAAGCTGTAGCATATGAAAGAGAAAAACAGGAGACAGGAGTTGAATGCGAAGATAGAAGGTTTTAGTTACATATTGATCAATCTTTTTTGGCCAGAGAGGAAAATGATACTTTTGTGGAGGAGCTGTTAGATACTCGACCCCCACCTGCTTATGCCCCACAGAGGATATACCCCACTACTTTATTACAGACACAGCAGCCTGTTTCGTCTGCTTCGGCAGTTCCTATGTCGATGGCTGTTGTTTCAATGGATTCGGCTACTGCCCCTCCCACCCCTTCTTTGTCCTTACCTTCTTTGCCGACTGTGACCCCTAGTGCTCCTACTGTTCCAACTCCTGCATCTTCTGTTCTTTCTCATCCAGTGCAAGAGTTGATAACGATGGTGCCTGATACCTCTGTTGCTTCTCCTTCTATGGTTTTCCATCCTCCGACACTCTTAACAGCTGAGATGCCAGTGCGTGGGTTTGAGGATAGAGATTGGGTGAAATTTAGGTAGCGAATGGGTCCGTTGGTACGTTCTGATGTAGGAGTAAAAGAGAAGGATGTGTTAGCAAAGCAGGCTATGTAGTGCGTTACTAATCAGGTTTATAGCGCCGAGTACATTTGGCAAGTTTAGCGCAATTTTTAGCCTTTCTTACAGCAATATGTTCTTCAACACATGTTAACTGCGCTATTTGATCTTTGGCGCACCTACATTAAAATGGAGTGTTATTGCAGCAAGCGTTGAGGGGAAATAATAGGGGAAGAGGTGGTCCTTCTAGGCAGCTTCCACAAACTAGTAGGCAGCTGTGAACGACACCTTTGGGGCCAAACCAGTGTGCGAACTGTAAGGAGGAAGGGCATTGGTGTAGCAAGTGTCCTGTGCTTTTACAGAAGGTTGCGACTCCTAGAGGGCGAGGTTCTCGTGGAAGAGGTCGTGGGACCGAAAGAGTTCAGAATGCTGCGGTTTCACAGGGTAGTTTTGATAACAATTATTTTGATGACCCTCGTGATGGACAGTATTATCACGATGACTATGATACGGATGAGGTGACAGGGATGTCTTATAGCTAGGACAGCCTGGGACAGGGTGAGGGACCACTCTAGATACCTGTTGACCAGCGTGGTCCCTATGTCATAGTGGATTAGCAAGGTTCGACTAAGGAATTTTTGGTGGACACAGGTGCGACAAAGAGTTCTATTTCTCGTTATATGGTCCCTGGGCGGCTCTGTCTGGCCATACAAATATTTCGGTAGGTTTTTCAGGTGTACCGGTTGTGAGCCCCATTTCACGTTCCCTTGCATTGACTGTTGGCTCTTTTACTGTGGAGTCCCCATTTTTGGTGACTTCTAATTGCGGCAAAAATGTGATGGGTTTGGATTTGCTGAAGAAATCGCATGCTACTATTTATTGCCCTCCGACAGGGTTTTTTCTTACCATGGGCCCGAATGTAGGTACTACACAATGTTTGTCTCAAGATGCGCCTCTTCCCGTCGAATTTGCCGAAGTGCTTTCCACTTTATGGGCAACAGGTGACACAGATGTAGGGGAGTTGCATATACCACCAGTTTCGATACAGGTTAAAGTTCATCCAATTTTGCATCACATTCCTCAGTATAAAATACCTCAGGCAGCAGAATGGGCCCTTCTCCAAATATTCAGGATTTTATGCAAAAGGGAGTAGTTGAAGAGACTTCTGCTAATATTGTAATAGTCCTATTCTTCTGATTCTTAAAAGGATACCCTCAGGCTCCTCTGATGACCATGAGGATGATTGATCTTCACAAGGTTAATAAAAGTGTGATTCGACAGTTTCCGGTGGTTTCTGACATCACCGGACTTTTGACGATGATTCCTTCTACTGCCGAATTCTTTTCTGTTATTGACTTGAAAAATGCATTTTTTAGTATTCCTATTCATCCAGACAGTAGATATTTGTTCGGGTTCATTCTAGCTAGTAGGTGTTTTAGATTCTGTTGAGCTCCACAGGGCTATAGAGAGAATCTGAGTATTTATCGCCAGGCACTAAAAGGTCAGTTGGATTCCCTCTGGCTTCCCCCAGGTAATATATTATTGCAGCATGTCAATGACTTACTTATTGCTTCTGACACGGAACAAGGTTGTAGATATAGTATAGTTAAATTGTTGTTGCTTTTGGCTCATCTTGGACATAAAGTTTCCCTTTCTAAATTTCAATATTGTAGACAGGAAGTCACCTACTTAGGTGACCTACTGTCGAAGGAGGGTAGGAGGCTGACTCCTGAGTGCATCGGTACTATTTTTAAAATGCCCATTCCACAAACTCAAGAAGATGTGCGAGCTTTTATAGGCATTACTTCCTACTGTCGCCAGTGGATACCTAACTACTCATTACTAATCAAACCTCTGCTTGCAGTAACAACAAAAGAAGAGCATGAGCCTTTGCTCGAATGTCATCAGTCTTTTGAGCAATTGAAAACTGCACTTTGTTCGGCTCCAGTACTTGGCACCCCTAATTACAACAAGTTATTTGTGCTCTCTGGATGGCTGGTTTCGTACTCTCTGTTCTAACACAGCAATTTGGGGCTAAACAGAGACCTTGTGCTTATTTTTCTGCTGTGCTTGACCCTGTCACAAGAGCCCTTCTGAGCTGTTTGAGGGCAGTCATGGCTGTGGCCACTTCGATCAGACAATCGGCTGAACTTGTACTCAACACTAACCTCACAGTTATGGTACCCCATGCTGTAGACACGCTTTTGAATAAGACAAAGACACAACACCTTACCAGTGCACATCTTACTGGCTATGTATTGACATCGTTTACTGAACATATTACGATCAAAAGGTGTGCCACTCTGAATCCATCCACGTTACTACCCCTCCCTTCTTAGAATGATGCTGTTGACAAACATGATTGTATCTTCCGGATGGAAGAAGAGACGAAAGGACGGGTAGACCTGACTGATGTCAACTTATCTGACTCTCAAGGGGGACTATATGTCGATGGCTCTTGTTTTAAAATACCAGATGCACCACCACTGCAGCTTATGCTATCACTATGTTGCGTACAGTAGTAGAGCCATCGCAGGTCCCCTAATAGTCAACTCAAGCTGCAGAGATTGCTGCCCTTATTCGAGCTTGTGAGTTGACTGAAGGACTGACTGTCAATATTTATACTGACAGCCAGTATGCCTTTGGGGTCGTACATAACTTTGTCTGACTCCGGGCTGAAAGAGGGTTCCTTACTTCTCATGGCACCAAAATTCAGCATGGGTACCGTATATTGAGGCTTTTGTCTGCTTTAACGCTCCCCAGGAAATTGGCTAAAGTTAAGTGTAGCGCCCACAGGAAGGCTAATGATGATGTGGGTAGAGGAAATGCTTTTGATGATCAAACAGCTAAGGAAATGGCTCAAACAAAGATGAAAAGAATGTGTGATGCAGGTCCAGCTAGGTGGGTTCCTGAAGTTATGTTTGAAGATACCCTTGAAAGTGTAAAGGAGATACAGAGTGAAGCCACAATAGCAGAATTAGCAGAATGACAGGAAAGTACAGCACAGTTGAATGAAGAAGGATGTTGGATTGATAAATCAGGGAAGCAGAGATGGGTGTTATCGGCTGCATATGTTCTTCCCATGGTTACTATGGCACATTTTCTAGCTTATATTAGTGCAAAAGGCATTTGTACGTTGCTAGGTCCTGTATGGCAGAATGACAATATCTGCAAAGGTACTCCTGAAGGAGTTCTTTCCTCATTTCGGCTTGCCCCGAGTCATCTGGAGTGATAACGGAAGTCATTTTAATGCGAAAGGGATTCAATTGATTTGTGAGGGCCTCTATGTGAAGCAAAAATTCCATGCTGCCAATCATCCACAGTCAGCAGGGTTATTTGAGAAGTACAATGGCACTCTTAAAAAGAAATTGGCAAAAATTCAGGAGACCACAGGGTTAAAATGGCCAGATGCTTTACCGTTAGCACTTTTGTCAACAAAAATAACAGCACATTCTAGGACAGGATTGTCTCCTTACGAGGTCATGTTTGGGCGCCCGGCAAACGTCTGGTGCGTCCCGCATCCCTGTAGGTTCTCTAATATTGAGTACCCTGTGTTGCTTGATTACCTTGGCCAGTTAACAGAAAGTTTGTGTTCTATTCACCAGGTGTGGGACTCCCTCTCTCCTATACCAGAGTGGCCTGGCCACAACATCCCGCCTGGAGACTACATCTTGATAAAGAATGTTTAGACGAAGAAAAGTATGGAGCAGTGCAGGAAAGGTCCTGAACAGGTTTTGTTGGTGACACGCACTGCTGTGAAAGTCGCTGGCAGTAAGAACTGGGTCCACGCATCGCATTGTTGCAGGATTCCTTTGCCTTTGCCCTACGATTAATGGGTTAAGAATGGAGGAGGGGACGTTGAGTGCGAACAAGTCCCCAGCTTTGTTCCTTTCAGCGATGCCAAGCTAACGTGGACCCAGTCGGATAAAGAGAATGAGAATGTGTTGAATGAGGCTGCTCCTCTGGAAATATGAGCTATCCAAGAGCCTTTGTTCACTGATCACATGGTGCCTGGGGTTGCCAGGTACAATTTGCGCCCTCAGCTGAGGGATACAGATTTCAAGGAGAAAAGAGATTAGGGATGGACTGCATAAGATAGGTTGTAATGAATTGTGGTACCAACAGAATTTGCTGAAACTAGTGTAGAATGTGTTGCTCCCTTTATCTTAGTTGTTAGAACATTAGTTAGGAAAGACTGAAGTATACCGTGAAGGTATACCATCTTGTTCAATGTGGGATTCATCCAAAGAGCTTAGGACAGAGCAAGCTCCACCGCTGGTGCTCAAGAGTGCCAACGTATTGATGGACAAAAGGAGCCTGTACTAGTGAGGCTCTGACGGACACTGGGAACTTGGAACTTGTGTATCTTTTGCATCTTGGCCCCTTTTGTCATATGTTATGCATCCCTTTGGTAGAAAGGTCTCTGACAAACAGCAGCCAATGGTTATTGTTGCCCAGCATGGTATGGTGTGGACCCGAAGAGGAAAATAGCATGTGTTGTTCTGTTGATTCTGCTGATCATAATATTGTGTGGGTTTCATGGATTTGAGAAAATTAATACAATGTGCCTTTACGCAGCAAGGGTAAAAATATTTCCCCAAAAAGAAGTAAAAGAACGGTCCCAAGTAATTTATTCCTAGATACACATAAGAGATTTTTCGGAGAAGGAACAGCTTGTTACCCCACTGAATCTGTCACTTTTGTTTATGAACTGCATACCCATTGTTGCTTGTGAACTATACATACACTCGTCCACCACAATTTACAGAAGTAAAGAGAGTTTTTGGTTTTGGCTATCCTTGTGCATGTCTATATTATAGAAAACCATTGGGAATGGGTTATCCAGTTTGTGATAACAATACCTATTGTCATAATTTCTATATGGAGAGCAGAATGTCACATTAGTGGGTTGGCATTATAAAGAACTGGTAGTCACCCAGTAGGCAGGTTATTATCCTGCTTGTTGCCCCATCGTGAATAGTACTGGCACTTCCTTGTATATTAAATGTTCTGAAATAGTGCTGTACAAAAATACAGTGCCTTTGGTGAATGATAAAGACCTGAGTACTTTTGAAATTAACACTAGATATGCTACAGTAGATTATGAAGGGCTGATTTATGCACACTCAGGGTTTTACTTTTTGTCTAATGGTACCTATTCTAATGTTCATAATGGTGCAGATGATGTAACTCTTGGGATGGTGTTGCCTTTAGGCGTGCCTTGTAAATATGCCTAGCCTAATATTCGTTGGGTTAAAATGACTTTGACCAAAGAATTCTGTGAGGGAGTGACCGATATAGAGGTCAATAATTATAGTAATGGGATCACTTTTGGATACATTCTTTCTTCCATATTTACATTTGGTGGTACTGCTATGGCCAGTGGTGAGAAAGCCAGAGAATATTTTGGATGCAAGCTGTGAATTTTGTCTAATACCCCAGTAGCAGCCTTGTGTGACATCATCACCCAATTGGAGAGTATGCAAATATATTCAGAACAGACCTATGCAGTGGACTTTATTCTAGCTAAGAATGGTGGTGTTTGTGCGGTAGTGGGCAATTAGTGTGTAGTTAGGATCATGAATATGGAAAAGAATATCACTAAACACATATTGGAAATTCTTGAAAATGTCAAGGGAATGGAAAGTGGGAATTGGAGTTAGTTTCTTTTTGGCAGCTGGGGCTGGATTCTCGAAAAGGTGATTTATCTTGTTGTGATATTGGTCCTTTACTGTGTTCTTGTTCAGTGTCTTCCCTTTTGTTGTTCCTATTGCACCACTATTCTTACCCCTAGACGGAAAATATCGATTCATGATACCAATGCTGCAATTATGGTACAGAAAGATATAGAGGACCTCAGGAACATAGAGAAGGGCATTTTCGAGACTTCTTCCCACCTTACAGTCTCCTTTCTTGATACTGAGAACATGGAATACTCATAAGGATTTATTGTCATTACTGTTTATGGTTTCCTGTTGTCCTAGTTTTCAGTTTTTCTTGTTGCTGTTAGAAAATGTTTTAGGTCATGCTAAAAGGAGGGTACGTTAGATTAGAAATGTTTATGTTTACGTATTGCCCTATGTAAGTTAGCATTCGCTGCACCATTTTCTATTCAGGCATCATTTTGAATCATGATCGGAACTAATCCTGTGCTGTTTCTGAGAAAAAGCCTCTGTTACATTTCATTACTGCAATGCTAGGTTTTGCTTTACTAATGAATAGACTGTTCATATTAGTGCATACCTTTCTCACTAGATAGAGGCCCTCTCCCACTTGTCTGGTGGCGAGTGCAGGGTGAAACGACCTTGAGCTGTATTTGGAGGTGTGAGATATGAGAACCAAAACGTATTTTTTTGTATTTCACTGTCCAGTTGCTTCTGCTTGGAAAATTCCACTGTGGGCGTGCCTTTGCTCGGGCATGAAATGTAAATATGTATCTTTGTGTTTGTTGATGTCAGTCCTCTCTGCAGCACTCCTAGCGATTGGTCAGACAGGGCTCCACTCTGAGTGTACATGAATAAACAGTTACTGGTTAGTATTCTCTACTGTCTGACCGACTTTTCATTTGATACGGAAGGCCAAAAGGTGCTCACTGGACCCGGGTGACCCTAAACGGGTCATTTCCTTCAGTGGAGTAAGAATACTCCAGGAATAAGCAACAGTGCATGACCATCGAATACCAGGCCAACAGACAACAACAGAAGACAGATGAGTGTCCACTGGGATCCATGGGGTCAATTGTGAAGAATGACCAATTTGAAGCTAGGCTAAGACGTTTTCTCTGTTGGTCAAAAAAAAGCTGTTGTACTCATTGTCATCATGAGTTGTCATCATGAGTTCTTACCAAGATATATTCCTGATTTGGAATGATGAAGACAGATGAGGGGTTGTCTTATCTCTTTAAATAGGTCCAAATTTAAATATATTAAAACGGGATGGAAGAACACTATTTCACAGAGGTAACATTTGTGGTTGTAGCAAGAGGCATGGTTGAAATACGTACATGTATGGGATCACCCGTCGGATGTTGTGATAGCTTTGAGACATCTTAAACAGTACATTCATTGATAAGTTAAAGCACACCATCAAAGCCTCTTTCTTGCCCATCAATGTGTGGCTCCATTTAATGTTAAGCGATTGCGAGTGTTCGTGTGGCCTGAGGCAATCAGTGTTTTTTGGGCAGTGCCCAAAAAGTGTACTTTTATTTAACAATGGGGTCTCTGGGTCATCGGGACTAGGGCAAACCTTTTGGATAACCAAGTTACTCCCTTTAGGGCTATTAACTTCCCATTAGTAGCTAACTTGAGCAGTGTAGAATTACCCATGTTGTCTTGGTTAAGTGACCATAATGACATTTGTGTCACAGGTAAAAATAATTCTACGGAGAAGGCAGATCCTAAAATGGATATTAAATTTATTGTGATTTAAAAGATATTCATTGTACCATTGAGGATTGTATAAAAGAGATATAATTGAAACATGAACTTACATCAATTTATGAAAAATTATAGCACCAATAACAGTCACTGCTTCAGTTATTAATGAACAAATCCTCAGTCAGAAAATGCTGTTAGTTGTTCTTAATGGTAAAACACAGTGTCCAAAACATTCAAATATATTTCAGTCAATAATCTCTTCTAGTGAGAAAAACATAAAACAATCTAATCTCATAGTCCAAATCTTAATTATAATCTGTCTCTCTTATGTGGTTGGCATCCCTAAAACCAACCTGAACTTGAAAACTGTCTACAATTAACAAAAGATTATCCTTCGATGCTGCTAAATCCTATGACATGCAGAAGTTGAATTTGATGGAAATAAATTTTTTGAAACTGTAAGATCTATCAGGCCAGTTTTACAACTTGGTTCATTGGCAAAAAGCAGTTAAGCCTTAGCAAAGCATTAATGAGTGTACTTTATTAGTTATAAACCACAGATCAAATTAACTCCAACAGTGATCACTTTCAATGGTGTGGAGACATTTTTATTCATAACTGCATTACAGAAAAAAACAGTACGTTAAACCTATGATGGTGAATGAAAGAATATTATTCAAAGTTGGAAAGTTCTACAACAAAATGCATGCTAATTCTACTTGAGCCCACGAGGAACCTAAAATATAAAGATGGGCAGACTGTCAAACAGCGAAAGAAGACAGACTGCAAAAACCCACCATCATGGATAGACTTGAATAAGGTGTTGGAATGGACACCAGTCACTCTGAGCAAAGTGTCCTAGTGCCACATATGTAAACAAGCATGAATTTAAAAGCAAGGAGATCTTAGACTGGGAACATTCCAGTGCACTATGAGAGGTGATGTGGGCTTCCCAAGCGTTAATAGGATACATGGTAATGATAATCAACCAATCATTGAAAGACAGAAGGTCTAGTCGACAATACCGAAAATGTGACCTGAAGTCTACTGCAATGTCATTGGCAAGTGCTTAACTTATAGGCTATTGTGCATAATGGCAAACCCTTAATGACATGAAACTGTGTGGTGGTCCCATATCTAACTCAGAAGACACTAGAACATCTGTCCTTGATTTCCCTTATTTTAACTTCTTAGTCTTTCACGTATGGCAATAAAGACTCCCAGCTCTTTAGAACTAATATCACTATGTGAGTACTGACCTTATTGTGTACGAATACTGTACTTTCATAGTGTATCCAACTACTAAACCCACTACTGCTTCCCCATTGATTTGGGAGTAACTTATTTTGGCAATTTGAGTGCAATAGTACCTGTGGTCCTTGGACAACAATAATAGATGACTCTACTCATACGCATTATTATTCACAAGTAGAGGGACACATTATAGCACCAATAACAGTCACTGCTTCAGTTAATAATGAACAAATCCTCAGTCAGAAAATGTTGTTAGTTGTTCTTAATGGTAAAACACAGTGTTCAAAACATTCAAATATATTTCAGTCAATAATCTCTTCTAGTGAGAAAAACATAAAACAATCTAATCTCATAGTCAAATCTTAATTATACACTGGCTCTCTTATATGGTTGGCATCCCTAAAACCAACCTGAACTTGAAAACTGTCTACAATTAACAAAAGAATATTCTTCAAGGCTGCTGAATCCTTTGACATGCAGAAGTTGAATTTGATGGGAATTAATTTTTTGAAACTGTAAGATCTATCAGGCCAGTTTTACAACTTGGTTCATTGGCAAAAAGCATATGAGCCTTGGCAAGTGAATTAATGATTGTACTTTATCTATATATATAAAAACGAAATTATGTCTGTCTGTCTGTCTGTCTGTTTGTCCTTTATGCATTACTACACCATTCATCCGATCGCCATGAAACTTTGGGAAGATGTTGAGTACACTCCCGCGAAGGTTTCTGGCATAACATTTTTTTAAATATCGGCCCCCCAGGGCCCTCATAATATTTCGAATACTGATGTATGCACCAGACGGAAAAACAAAAAATCGTGTATCCACAAGCACTCGAATAAATAAATGGAATTAAAACACCATTCATTTGATCGCCATGAAACTTTGGGAAGTTGTTGAGTACACTGCCGCAAAGGTTTCTGGCTAAAATTGTTTTTAAATATCGGACCCCCCAGGGCCCGCATAATCTTTCGAATACTGATGTATGCACCAGACGGAAAAACAAAAAATCGTGTATCCACAAGCACTCAAATAAATAAATAGAATTAAAACACCATTCATCCGATCGCCATGAAACTTTGGGAAGTTGTTGAGTACACTGCCGCAAAGGTTTCTGGGATAAACATTTTTTAAATATCGGCCCCCCAAGGCCCTCATAATCTTTTGAATACTGATGTACGCACCAGACGGAAAAACAAAAAATCGTGTATCCACAAGAACTGAAATAAATACCTAGAATTAAAACTACACTTTCAAATGTTTTCTATATTAAAATGAATAAAGTGTTGAAAGTGACAATGTATATGCACATAAGCGGCGTTCATTTGTGTTCACTGTACCCCTTGTTGTAAGCAGAACGGATATCGCGAAATACTGACTGTGTTATCCCGCCAGCCCATGCACACACGTACACAACAGCCATTTTAGGCTCCATGGCCTCTTTGCCCGTTTGTTAAACCCCCGGCACCCCTCCCTGCGCGCACTGCTCATGCATCGGCCATAAGACCCTCTCCCTCTGCGTGACCCTGCTCTAGAAGTCACACTCCTGCTTGACCCACACCCCCCCCCCATTTCCTCCCAAGAACACCCTTCCCCTCTGCTGACGAGCCCCCCCAGCTGCACTTGGCCTTTCGACCCGGTCCCAAGTCCTAAGACCAAGCCTCGTGGATATACACCCCCCCTTTTTCCCTGCTCAGCATAATAAAACCGTGAAACACCAGCCGAAGTGCCTGATCTTATCGCCTGCCCAACCTTTGATCTGGTCATCCCCTCCTGCCCTCGTGTCCTGTAGGAATGTCCGGCTGAGAGATCACAACCTCTTGTTACATTCAGGAGGGGAGGATGACCTCTGAGCGACTGGTATGGGAATAGGCCTGAAGCTGGGATTCCAAGCATGCCTTTTCCTACTTCAAAGCGTCTTTATTGTAATAAGGAATGTTTGTGCATCATAAACATGTGTATAAAAGACGAAGCCTCAGAGAAACTGTTGTTGGTGTGGTGTGGGTAGGAAAGAGAAAGCACCTCCTGAAGACACTATACGGGTGTCCGAAATGACAGGCTCTCCTCATGAGGAATAAAACTCTATTCTTGTTTTCCTGTTTCCAGCGCCCGTCTCTTTATTTTGTAATTGTTCAAGATGGGAACTAAGAGGCGTCCTGCGCCAGCAGCCTGGGTATCAGGTGCGTTATGGGCTGACTTTTCCACAATTGGCGCCCAACGTGGGGCCCATCAGCGACATAAGGTCCGGTAAGAGAGGTCCAGACGATGGGGTGAACATCTAAACGATTGGAGTATACCTGCCTTGAGAGGGCCCTCGTCCGGCTGCCGATTGAATGAACTTCACCGATTCCGAACGGACCTCTCTCAAGTGACCTACTGTCCTGACTGGAATCCCACAGGAATGCTGCGGTAAAAACATGGAGAAAGAGAACGATTGGGCGCTGGAAAAGGGAAGGCGAAGAATTGCCCACACGGTCCGGTCTGGGTAAGGTTAAGTAGGACATCTTTACGTCCGATTGGTAGGATGGCTTTACCCATCTGATTGATTGATTGATTGTACTTGAAGTATTGGTTCTCTTTGAGACATTTTCTATTTTCAAACAGCGATGAATAGGAACGATCCTCTCTCTTTGCAAATAGTAAAGGATAGGTAATGCAGACGTTTGTCCCCCATTGTAATCCGTCATGCCTATCTTTCTCCCCACTGATTGTTTGTTATCGATTTTTATCGATTATTGCTCTTTGAGATATTCCCTGTCTACAAACAGGGAAGAATAGAAATATTATGCCCCCTTTGCAGATAGTGAAGGATAGGTAATGCAGATTTTTGTCCCCGTTGTAATCCGTCATGCCTGTTTTTCTCCCCGCTGATTGATTGATTGTCTGGACATTTATTGTCCAAGGAATAGTTCTTTTGAGGTATTCTCTGTTTGCAAATAACGTAGAAAAGAAATATTCTGTCTAATCTTTGCAAGTAGTGAAGGGTAGGTAAGGCGGACCTTTGTCCCCCGTTGTAATCTCTCGGGCCTATCTACTCCCCACTGATTGGTAAACTAGTTCCACCCGGACCATTTATTAGAGGTAGGTCATCTGGCTCGACCAGAGGGCACCCCTAATAAAAAGGACATATGCAACAATAACGAAGTAATCACCGTATCCTGTTAACAGAAACTTTAGCATGAAACACGCTAGGAATAAAAAGGGAAGAAAGAAATAAGAAAGCAAAATCAGTAGGCCACTGATGAGTTTTTGATTTCGCTACAAATAGGAAAAACGTTAGAAATAGCTCACGATAAAACACATGGTTTCGCTAGAAATAAGAAACGTTAGAAATAAGCCCGTAATAAGAAACATGAAAATGGTGAGAGAAGCCAAGCTTGACATCACGGCAGCCACGAGGCAACCAGGCTTCGCCACCCCTCACTGCTCCAAACATGTCTGTCCCACCGCCTGCCACGCCCCAATAACGGTAACATGAGACAGATACAAGTCAACAGATACCTACCCCCATCCTGGAAACTCCCGAAATGCAATAGGTTCGCGGCTACGCCCATCCGGAAGACGAGATCTTCGGCACGTGTAGGGCGGGTCCTGCTGCCAGCCGTCGGCCGGAGGTCGTCGAGTAAGGTGGGCCAAAAGAAGAGCTGAGGCCGACGAGATCCGGGCGTCCCCTCTTCTTTCTTCAATAATGGCTGCGACAACACGGGGGGATGTCTTGCTCATGCCACCGACCCCCCCCTCGCATCTCCTGGTCCAGCCACGGCTTGGTAGAAGCTCCCCGTTCGGCCCTGAAGCGGGGCCTTGCAGGCTACCAGGGGGGGGGGGATGTCTTGCCTATGCCTCCGACCCCCCCCCTCTCATCGCCTGGTCCGGCCATCATGAATATTAGCGCCGAGAAAAACGGCGTGGGGTGCGCTGGGAGGGAGAGGCGGCGCGAACGAGCCTCTCCCACCTCCCCAGGTGGAGGCCCCCAGTGGCACCCCCAACGCTCCACTCACCCGACAAGGGTTCGCCCACTCGTAAAATGGCGATCGACCGTGCTGGAGCGGGCCCGGCGTGAAGAGATAGCCCGGCTGTTTGTTGATTAAGAAAAGAGTCCCACCATCATAAGTGTTCTCCTCGACTTTGAAGATTCTATAAGAGCCGCGGGGGCCCCCGACCCCCGCAGACACCCCCGATGGGGGATGATTGCCATGATTGCCCGCGGAACGATGAAAATGTGGCCGCGAGACGTCGGCGCTCCCATGCTGACGCCAGCCTCAGTTTGAATGACTGAAATATTGCAGACTACGGTTCGGATCAGTTCTGGTGAAAACCCAGTATGACCCGGCAGAAAAGAATTGTTGCCTCCCTCCCCCTTTTAACTGATGGTCCATACTGCCGATCCTTTCTGTTGCCCTTTTACGGAACTTTTGGACTGCCGAAAGAGGTTCTGGGCCAACCACGAGTTGGTGGAGATTTTGACTATGCCTGGACCTGCCTGGCTGCACCCAAAATGGCGCCGGTACAAATGAAACTTTCAAATCCTTGTTGTACCCCGATTGCTCAGCCTTGGTGTCATGAGATATGTATGCAGTTTTTTTAAACACATGGATTGATATAGGATGTGTACTGATTATATGTTCGGACAATGAATTGATATGGGATGTGTACTGTCAGTTCGGACAATGAATTGATATGGGATGTGTACTGTCAGTTCGGACAATGAATTGATATGGGATGGGTACTGATTATGTGTTTGGACAATGAATTGACATGAGATGGGTACTGATTGAACATTCGGACAATGAATTGTTGTTAAGGTTTGGCGCATCATGATTATTGAAAGTTCGAATTTCAACACTTATGATACTCGCTCGCACTGAAGTTTCGATATGATTTTATTGCACTTGTCGCATTTTTTTATTATGAAATCAACGACCACCGACTCCATTAGGTTTTCAACTAATAAGTATCCCCACATGTACAGTTACAGCCTGCTCCGTGGCCGGCCCACGGGGTTGTAGGCCCGTATTTGTACACCGATATTCTTATTAAAGACTTTTTGGAAAAAGCAAACGTAGTTGTCACGCGTAGATTGGTAAGTTTCGAATAAATGACCACTATTTCCGATATAACTAAAATACAGGTGAGATGGCTCAGCTCGACTAGTTAAGGGTTAAAAAGTATAGTACTCAGAACTATTGCAAATATGAACGGTCCAGGGTTTTTGTTGTATGTGTTTTGCATATTTGTACAGCCTAAAGCAACCGCTGAAGATGCTGGTATTTAGCCTATACTTTATATGCCACCTGTAACAGGAAAGTTGTTTAAAAATGCCCCTAAGTCGCCCCGAAGGAGTGCCACCTGACCCCCCTAGTACGAACGACAACGACTCCGTACCACTGTAGGTTATCCCTTTTCCTCAAAGGAGAGCACGAGCTCGCCCCCCCCCCACTTTGCACCGACTGCCCTTTGTTCTGACCACCCCCCTGCACACGATCCGTAATACCGCACTTGGGCGACCTATGCTATCCACAGGCTTCCGATAATCATCTCTCCCACACTAAGCGGTCCACCTGGGCTTAAATGCCGAGTTGGCAGGGACTGCATTCAGTGGAGATAGGCCGAGTATGTAGTAAGTAAAAGCCTTTTCGGGTTTATGCGCACTAATGTGTTTTTTTAAATGCTGCCCCCGCCCCCCTTCTTTTTCCCTCTTTCTGCAGGTCACATCGGAACGTCGATTAAAAGTACGAAAAAATGATGATCTAACGGACGAGGAGATGGAAAAAAGGGGTTTGATTATGGTGCCTACACATGACGTGCAAACAGTGACTATTTCTCTCCCTAAACTTAGCGCTTGGGGAGACAGCCTGAAGCGGAAACTACAAAATATGACTTCGCTTGGCACCCCGAACAGTACAACCAAAAATGACGTGCACTAATGAATAAGCATCCTGCATTTAACTAAATAGGGAAAGTTTAAGGAATATTTTGAGGTGAGGTTTACATTTAAAATCTACTACATCCTTTTTCGCACCCTCATAGACATAGAACTCAAAGCTACCCCATTGTTCTCCCAACTGACACCCACTGTTGCCTCAGGCTGGAAACACCTTAGCCCGATCAGGATTAGTTCTTGACCAATTGCCAAAGGCGTAAGTGTGTACAACCAAAGCCACCAGTAGAGGCAGCCGACGATAAAAGAGAAGAAAAAGGTAAAAAGAGCTTAGGATGCTAAGGATGCACAGCATACAGGAAGAGACCAATATGGCCAATAACTGTTCTATGTTTTGTCTTGGATTTTTGTATATAATACATGTACTGTCTCCTTCACCTGAGTAAGTGTGTACGTAATTTATGGATCTACGTCATCCCTCTGCCTGTGTTTCCGTATTACTTAACCCCTGCTGTTCTGTGTTGTGTGCGCACTGAATGGCCCATTATTGTACACGTTTCTCTCTCTCTCTCTCTCTCTCTCTCTCTCTCTCTCTCTCCATGTCATACATGTACCAAATGGTTCGTTTAGAGTGCAGGCGACTCTCTCTCTCTCTCTGAGGGTCCCACTGTTCCCTCCTCCCTTGTGTGATAACGTTGTGCCCTACCGGCACACACCTAATTGGGTCTCTTCGAACACAAAGGTGTTCGGCAAAATTGACAGGAACTAAAACGATTGTAACTTGCCATATTACTACCTCTCCTTTCTGCAACGATAGAACCCGAGTTGGTAATGAAAGAAAGGACAGGTAAGACGACTGATGTCCCCTAATCTGGCCTTTTTATAGGGGGACTATAACGTCAATGGTCTTCTGTTTTTCAGTTCGTTAGAAATGCAATTCCCAATGCCCAGATTTCCTCACCCCTCTGCACTTACGTGCGGATGTCCAAAGCGTCCTCACTTCTCCCGATTGACCCCAGCTCCCTGTCCAAAGCGTCCTCGCTTCTCCCGATTGACCCCAGCTCCATATCAGCTACCCCCGAAGCGTAATTTGATGACTTTGATTAACGGTCACTCCCCAAGAAAAGCATGTTTAACGTCTGCCCCCCTCTCATGATGATAACGACCCTGCTTGCAAGAGTTAGCCGACCCCGAAGGGAAATGTATTGTCAGTACTTGGGTTAAAAAGAAAAAAGGCGAGTCTCTACCTAAGGACTCGATTTCGAGTTTGATATAATACACTGTTGATAGGAGTCCGATTTCTCTCCACGTACGTCACGAATGAACGCCAAATAGGCTTACGAATTCAGTGGGAATGCCCTCCTACATACTCCATAAGTGATGACTTCTGACTGTGATCGATGAACCTATCCCCCACCTACTTAGGATTGGGGACGGAATTGAGATGTATAAATGTCTTCTCCTGCCAGTTTTTCTAAAACTTGTTTTGTACCCATTCAAAGATACAATCACCGGAGGAGAGGAGCTGGGCGTGATGCACAGACTGGCCACAGATCGTGAAGCACGTGTGACCGCGACCAAAGGTGGAGTCGCAGAGCTACGAGACGCGGGACGAGGCACCACTCTCAAACTCGGCAGATGAAGGAATGAGGGGCTGCCTTGAAACCCTCAATTTGGTGACCCACTCGTGCCTGAAGTCCCCGTCCCTTATGAGCCCGACTGATGGGCCTACCTGCTCGTCATCCTTTGCTCCTTTGGTCCCTTGGTGTGCTCAAAGATCTGATCCCACTCCGCCCTCTCTTCCCATGATTATTCAACAACATCACCCTTTTTCGCATAACTTTTGACTCAGAAAAGAAGAGCAGCATTTAGATAGATAAAGGTTTTGCCACGAAAGAAGAAAGACACGCAGGTGCCCAGCATGAGGCACCCCTAAGAAGATCAGTTAGGAAACAGGACTGTGATCTAACAGCAGAGGACTGATCGCACCCTGCAACGCGTAAGGATGAATCCGAGCTGGACCTATAGCTCCACCGCCGGTGCTCAACAGCGCCAAGGAAAGAAGACGGACTCTGTTAAAAAGACATTGTGACGAAGACCCCCCCCCTTCCTGAACTTTCTACCCGCCCCTTGACTAATTGCTTGTATCGAACTGAATTCCTCTCTCAACCATTTTTGTATTGCTTTCAAAAATGTTTCATCGGTCACTCATGTATTTAGTTTCCAAAAGTCTCTTATAGCACTGACAAGACCCGAAGGTATCAGAGCACTTTTTACTGTATGTTGATGTCACCGGAGAGAAAGTCAGAACCTGATTCTATAATGTGTCGGAACCCTTTTTCCTTTATTAACTCCGACTAAGTATTATACCGATCTCTAGACTTGTACGAATAACCCAACAAATGTAAATTCATATGTACCGCATTCCACCAATCGTATCGACTGTATAGAAATGAACTAGCTTATGTAAAAAAAGCGGCGACTGTTGAAAGTGACAATGTATATGCACATAAGCGGCGTTCATTTGTGTTCACTGTACCCCTTGTTGTAAGCAGAACGGATATCGCGAAACACTGACTGTGTTATCCCGCCAGCATAGACCCATGCACACACGTACACGACAGCCATTTTAGGCTCCATGGCCTCTTTGCCCGTTTGTTAAACCCCCGGCACCCCTCCCTGCGCGCACTGCTCATGCATCGGCCATAAGACCCTCTCCCTCTGCGTGACCCTGCTCTAGAAGTCACACTCCTGCTTGACCCACACCCCCCCCCATTTCCTCCCAAGAACACCCTTCCCCTCTGCTGACGAGCCCCCCCAGCTGCACTTGGCCTTTCGACCCGGTCCCAAGTCCTAAGACCAAGCCTCGTGGATGTACACCCCCCCTTTTTCCCTGCTCAGCATAATAAAACCGTGATACACCAGCCGAAGTGCCTGATCTTATCGCCTGCCCAACCTTTGATCTGATCATCCCCTCCTGCCCTCGTGTCCTGTAGGAATGTCCGGCTGAGAGATCACAACCTCTTGTTACATTCAGGAGGGGAGGATGACCTCTGAGCGACTGGTATGGGAATAGGCCTGAAGCTGGGATTCCAAGCATGCCTTTTCCTACTTCAAAGCGTCTTTATTGTAATAAGGAATGTTTGTGCATCATAAACATGTGTATAAAAGACGAAGCCTCAGAGAAACTGTTGTTGGTGTGGTGTGGGTAGGAAAGAGAAAGCACCTCCTGAAGACACTATACGGGTGTCCGAAATGACAGGCTCTCCTCATGAGGAATAAAACTCTATTCTTGTTTTCCTGTTTCCAGCGCCCGTCTCTTTATTTTCTAATTGTTCAAGATGGGAACTAAGAGGCGTCCTGCGCCAGCAGCCTGGGTATCAGGTGCGTTATGGGCTGACTTTTCCACAATAGTTCAATAAAAATTACACAATGGAAATTGAATGTTATCATAACGAGTTTCCTTGAAATTCCTTTCTTCGGAGATCGCAGCAACGCGCGACGGGTAAGCTAGTTAGTTATAAACCACACATCAAATTAACTCCAACAATGGTCACTTTCAATGGTGTGGACACATTTTTATTCATAACAGCATTACAGAAAAAACAGTACGTTAAACCTATGATGGTGAATGAAAGATTATTATTCAAAGTTGGAAAGTTCTACAACAAAAAGCATGCTAATTCTACTTGAGTCCACGAGGAACCTAAAATATAAAGATGGGCAGACTGTCAAACAGCGAAAGAAGACAGACTGCAAAAAAACACCATCATGGATAGACTTGAATAAGGTGTTGGAATGGACACCAGTCACTGTGAGCAAAGTGTCCTAGTGCCACGTATGTAAACAAGCATTGGCATAGCCAATACGTCTCGCTTTGAGGAGCTTATAAGTGTTTAGCCAGAGCTATTTGCTTTGTCAATGTCTTTAACTTATAAGTAAAAAGTGTTACCTTATATATAACCAATAAGACATTATCTATTTAAACTTCGAACAAACTTTTTGAATAATTGTTTTTGCATGTGTTTAAATATTTTTGAAAATAAAGTGTTCTCATAATTTAATATTTAAGACCTCTGACTTTTTAACGCTCGGTAGTGTGTTTAAGAGCTTAATGTCAATCAGTAAATAAGTACAATGATGGCACTTGCACAGCAAATGAGAGGCTAGTAAAGAAACTTTCTTATTATAGCTCAGATCTCCAATGTAGTCAAGTCAAGTCAAGTCAAGTCAGAATTTATATAACGCACTACATACCCATAGGGTCTCAAGGCGCTTGAGGAAGGGGGGGAGGATTACTTATCGAATATCCATGTTTTAAGTTGTTTTCTGAAGGCTAGGTGGTTTTGAGTGAGGCGGAGGTGGATGGGAAGGGAATTCCAGGTCTTGGCCGCTAAGTAGGAAAAGGATCTTCCTCCCATGGTGGCTTTGTGGATGCGCGGAACAGCGGCGAGGGCTTGGTTGGACGAACGCAGCTGGCGGGTGGGGGTGTAAAAGGAAAGGCGCGTGTTGAGACAATCAGGTCCAAGTTCGTATAGGGCTTTGTGTGCGTGGGTGAGGAGACGGAACGTTATTCTCTTGTTGACGGGGAGCCAGTGAAGGTCGTTCAGGTGAGCGGAAATGTGGTCTGTGCGGGGGATGTCTAGTATGAGTCTGGCTGAAGCATTTTGGATGCGTTGGAGTTTTTTCTGTAGTTTCGCGGTGGAACCGGCGTAAAGGGGGTTTCCGTAGTCCAGACGGCTTGTAACCAGTGCGTGGGTGACCGTTTTTCTTGTTTCGGTGGGGATCCAGTGAAATATTTTTTTGAGCATGCGTAGGATGTTGAAGCATGAAGATGAGACGGCGTTGACTTGTCTGGTCATCGAGAGTGAGGAGTCCAGGATGATGCCCAGGTTCCGTGCGTGGTCCGTCGGTATGGGGGATTTTCCTAGGGCCGTTGGCCACCAAGAGTTGTCCCAGGCGGAAGGGGATGAGCCTAAGATGAGGACTTCCGTTTTGTCCGAGTTCAGTTTCAGACGGCTGTGCTTCATCCACTCGGCTACTTCTTTCATCCCTTCGTGTAGGTTGGGTCTTTGGTGAGTGAGAGGATCAGCTGAGTGTCATCAGCGTAGGAGATGATGTTGAGGTTGTGTTGACGTGCAATGGTTGCGAGGGGGCTCATGTAGACGTTGAAGAGGGTGGGGCTGAGTGATGATCCTTGCGGGACGCCGCAGATGACTTTGGTGGCCTCTGACTTAAAAGGGGGGAGGCGGACTCTCTGAGTTCTTCCAGCGAGGAACGAAATGATCCAGTCCAATGCTTGTCCTTGAATTCCGATGTTTCTGAGGCGTTGTATCAGGGTGCTATGGCAGACTGTGTCGAAGGCTGCGGAGAGGTCGAGGAGGATAAGGGCGACTGTGTCTCCGTTGTCCAGTAGTGTTCGAATGTCGTCTGTTGCTGCGATGAGGGCGGTCTCGGTGCTGTGTTTGGCTCGGAAGCCAGACTGTGAGGAGTCGAGTGATTTGTTGGTTTCGAGGAAGGTGGCGAGCTGATTGTTAATGGCTTTCTCAATGACTTTGGCAGGGAATGGGAGGAGCGAGATGGGGCGGTAGTTTTTGAGTTCGGTGGGGTCAGCTGTGGGTTTCTTCAGAAGGGCGCTGAGTTCGGCGTGTTTCCAGCTTTCTGGGAATGTGGTGGAGTTAAGGGAGTAGTTGATGACATCTCGGAGATGGGGTGCGATAATGGAGTCTGCTTTGTTGAAGATGTGATGGGGACATGGGTCTGTAGGGGATCCTGAGTGGATGGAGTTCATCAGGCGAATGGTCTCTTCTGTGGTGATTGGGTTCCATTCGGAAAGGATATTCGGAGGAGGTAACGGTTCGGAGGTGAGTGGAGTGGACTGGTTTACAGGTTGGTTGTCAAAGCTGTTATGGATGTCGGCGATTTTGTCATGAAAGAATGAGGCAAGGGAGTCGCAGAGGACTTGAGAGGGGGTGATGTCGTTAGAGCTGGCGGTGGGGTTGGTGAATTCTTTGATGATGTTGAAAAGTTCCTTGCTGTTGTGGGCGTTGTTGTCTAGTCGGTCTTTGAGTGCTGATTTCTTGGCTGTCCGGATTAGTTGGTGGTGTTTGCGGGTGGCGTTTTTGAAGGCGGCTTGGGTGATAGTGTTTGGGTCTGTTTTCCAAGTTTTCTCAAGGGAACGACAGAGCTTCTTGGATTTCTTAAGGTCATCGTTGAACCAGGGGGCGTTCTTGCTTCCTTGCTTGATTTGATGTTTTTTCAAGGGTGCTAATTTGTCGGCGGTTTGGGTTAACCATTGTGTGATGTTGATGGCGGCTTGGTTAGGGTTCGTTGAATAGGCAGGGGGGTTTTGAAGAAGTGATGTTGAGATCTGGTCGATGGTGATTTTGTTCCAATTTCTTCGCAGAGTTGGTTGAGGGTTGTTGTGGATCGAGGTCTTATTGTAAATAAAGTGGATGCAGCTGTGGTCCGTCCAGTGGAGGGGTGAGGTATGAGTGAAGGAGATATGCTTGCTGGAAGTGAAGATCGGGTCGAGTGTGTGTCCTGCATAGTGTGTGGGGGTGTTAACAAGTTGTTTGAGTCAGAGATTGGCGAGATTGTCCAGAAGGGTGGTGGTGTTACTGTCGTTGCTCTTTTCCAGATGGAAATTGAGGTCTCCCAGTAGAATGTATTCTTCCGAAGGGAGGGCGTTTGGGGTGATAAAGTCAGTGATGTCTTCGCTGAATTTTGTACGGGGTCCTGGTGGCCTGTAGAGGAGGGTGCCTCTGAGTGTTGTCTTGGGGTCGGTGTGGATCTGGAAGTGAAGGTGTTCGGCGATAGCGAGGTTGTCATCTGAGCTGGTTGAGACGCGGATGGTGTTCTTGTGGACGATGGCGATGCCTCCTCCTGTTTGGATGGGGCGGTCCTTACGGATGATCTTGTAGCCGTCCGGGATGGCTATGGTGATGTCTGGAGCTGAAGAGGCATTCATCCAGGTTTCTGTTAGGAAGGCGATGTCCGGAGAAATGGTGTTGAGTAGATTCCAAAGGTTGATGGCGTGTTTGTGAACCGAGCGGTTGTTGAGAAGGATGCATTTGAGGTGGTTGGTGTTGGCTCTCTGTGTGGTGTTTGTGGATTTGGTTTGGGACTTGACGCAGGTGAATTTGCAGGAGTGGCAGGTGAAGGGTCCATGGGTGTGTCCTGGTGCTGCTTGGGCGCAGTTAGTGAGTCGTCCGGGGTTGAGTGCAAAGAGGGAGGAGGCGTCGTATGTAATGCGGGGAGGATGGGTAAAGCGGGGACCAGGGGGTCTGGCTCTGGGCGCGGTCCAGGCGCGGACGGGCGTAGACGGGCTTACCTTTGGCGCACCTTCGGCGCGACTGGGGCGCGACCTCTGCGCGTTGACGCTGCGCGTAGATGTGACTGTCATAAGTGGAAAGTGGAGGGGGGCGGAGCGAGGGAGGGGCAGCAGGGAGGCGGGAGCGGGACGGAGGGACGGGCCACAAGGCACAAACAACAACAAGATGGCAGCAAAAGGCAAGCGACAATAGGACAGGGGCCACAGTCAGGTATAAAGTATAATACTCTATTCAGAATAGCGACCAATATAGCGCTATGAATATTAGGAGGCACAAAAAGAATTATGGTCAATGCGAGCACAGCACAATGCACAGACAGTTAACAGAGCAGCAGAGCGCTATGATTGTGGCAAGAGAAGCAGAGCACTGCGCTCTTAGTGAAGCGCCGAGCAGGTTTAAATTAAATCTGAGCTTATGCAGAGCGCTACGATACCCAGAGGTCAGGGAAGCGTGGAGGAGCGATCGCTGCTGATTGAAGTCAGGGCGGTCACAGCGCTACCGACTACGTCACGGCCTTTAAGTATCAGTGCGAGGGAGGGGCAGCAGGGAGGCGGGAGCGGGGCGGAGGGACGGGCCACAAGGCACAAACAACAACAAGATGGCAGCAAAAGGCAAGCGACAATAGGACAGGGGCCACAGTCAGGTATAAAGTATAATACTCTATTCAGAATAGCGACCAATATAGCGCTATGAATATTAGGAGGCACAAAAAGAATTATGGTCAATGCGAGCACAGCACAATGCACAGACAGTTAACAGAGCAGCAGAGCGCTATGATTGTGGCAAGAGAAGCAGAGCGCTGCACACTCTTAGTGAAGCGCCAAGCAGGTTTAAATTAAATCTGAGCTTATGCAGAGCGCTACGATACCCAGAGGTCAGGGAAGCGTGGGGGAGCGATCGCTGCTGATTGAAGTCAGGGCGGTCAACTTCAAGACTTTGGAGGGCACACCCAGGGGAGAGTTGACATAGACTTTTTATACATAATGTACATGAATTTAAAAGCAAGGAGATCTTAGACTGGGAACATTCCAGTGCACTATGGGAGGTGATGTGGGCTTCCCAAGCATTAATACAATACATGGTAATGATAATCAACCAATCATTGAAAGACAGAAGGTATAGTCGACAATACCGAAAATGTGACCTGAAGTCTACTGCAATGTCATTGGCAAGTGCTTAACTTATAAGCTATTGTGCATAATGGCAAAACCTTAATGTCATGAAACTATGTGGTAGTCCCATATCTAACTCAGAAGGCACCAGAACCTCTATCCTTGATTTTCCTTATATTAACTTCTTAGTCTTTCACGTATGGCAATAAAGACTCCCAGCTCTTTAGAACTAATATCACTATGTGAGTACTGACCTTATTGTGTACGACTACCATAGTTTCACAGTGTATCCAACTTCTAAACCCCTATTGATTTGGGAGTAACTTATTTTGGCAATTTGAGTGCAACAGTACTTGTGGTCCTTGGACAACAATAATAGACGAATCTACTCATACGCATTATTATTCACAAGTAGAGGGACAAAGGGCTTTTATTCATAAGGTACAGCACAGTTGGCCACATGCAACATGAAAATTAAAATTTTGCTGTTCCTGAATGATCCAGAATTGAGCAATATACAAAGGACAGTAGGCTACAGAGTCAAAGAGATGGGAATCCATTTCTTTGGAATGTAATGCCCTCACACACCCAGTTGGGTGTCATGCTTCATCATCAGGCTGCCCCTCGTCTGGCCGGCGCTGCAATGACGGGCTTCCGATGAGGCGCATTTTTACGGAGATCTTTTTCCAAATAGCCGTTTGGTGCCTTGGGGGTGAGGGATTTAGTGAGTGTAGATGAATAAGTGGTGTGTGATGTTTATGTGGGTTAAAACAGGATTGGGAGCACCAGCAAAAATATCTTTAATTGTGGGGTCTCCTACTCTGATTAAAATAAAGAGGAAAGGCTCAATGCGAAGTTAATGTCTTAGGTGTGGCGCTCTTCCGTGTGGTTGGTCAACATTTTCTTCACAATTCTACAAGTCTAGAGGCGATTCGTCAGGACCTAAAGTTAAAAAACTATCTACACTAGGGTGGACTGGAAAACAATAATGAATTAATGTTCGGGATTTAAGCCACCACGACTTACTCTGTCGAATGGCTGGTAGTACTGGTTCTACCCTAATAGGGATATACTACTGCTTCATCAATCCCCGGCAGGTCAAGATATGAGGAACTTTCCCATATAGTTTGCGTAGTACGCAATGTGTCCAAGGACCTACCCACTGCTGCCGGGACCCAAACATTAATTCATTATAGATTTACAGGACCTTTGCCCTTGTAAGTTTAAAGAACTGTGAACTAGGCCTCACTCATTCTGAAGCTGATTTATGTACAACCCTTTTGCTTTGATAGATTTCATTACCTAGAATTTGCTCCCTTTTTTAATACCTCAATTCTATGTGTTACCTAGGGTTGCTATGCCTCTCCGGTGCTGTTTCTCTGTACAACCTGCTGACACTTTCTAGGAAGAGCAGTACTTTATAAAAATTTAAATAACTAAATAAATTGCATGTCTTTTGATCTCAGGCCCTACATGCTTTCAGAATTCCACATTTCAGCAGCACCTACTCTGTCTGTTTTAATCGATAGAGATCTAGAGTGGCCAATGAAGGGAAGGGAAATAAAAGAGGTTACTACTAGGAAAGCGATCTTGAATAGGAGCTTGACACAGATAAGTTGTGATCCAATTATGAGGAAGCAAAATACAATCTTAACTTGCTAAATCAATATTTGCCATAGTCATAACCACATGTTTACCTTGCACTCACTATTTCATAAGAAAATGGAAGTGTTGCAGTAAAGGATACAAGATTACAGATACAAACTAGTCAACTTCAGGGTGGTACTAAACCTAACAATTAGATGCTTGGGCGGTTTGAGACTACAAAGTATTAGAGATTGATCTAGAGATATTTCTCTCTACTCTGCAGGCATGGCCCATGCAGGTAAGAGTGGTGGGGCTGGAGGCGGGGTGGGGGGAGTCGACAAATGACAATGAGGAAAACTTAAATAATAAAAGAAAACCACTTACCTATTTAAGTTTCCCTCATCGGTGTCTATCGACTCCCCCACCCCGCCCCACCACTCTCGCCTGCTACTCTGCGTGATTTGTCATTTTGATCTAAACTAAATAATAAAAACATTCCATTCCATTCCCTATACAGGAAATATCTGAAGTGTCCGCAATTTGCTGCCAAAACAAGCCCAGTTCCCAAGGTTACCCAGAGTTTTCTAAGTTTGTATTTTGGTCAAAGCACAGCCTGTGTCACCATGAATGCTTTCAGTTAAACTCAGAACAAAGAAATTAAAAGATACATATATAGCGTTGCAGGGAGAGTTCGCCCATGCCCCAACAGAACAAACTGGAGAAGTCTCTTCTTCTGTCTTCTAGAAAATACTGTCCAGGATTCAGAAGGATGTCCAGCCCACAAACCCAGGAAGAGCATGCCTAAAATAACTTAATCCAGAAACACAAATCGTTCCTTTCTGATAGAACAAAGAATACAAGATTGTATAGGACTTCATCCCCACTAGAATAAGAAGACCTCCACCATTAACACTCAGAGAATTGTAAATGCCCTCAGGACCATAACCCAACAGCTGTAGAGACTGTGAGAAGGGTCCTGTAGAGGCAACCTTGGAAACAAATAAACACATACAAATAAATACATACATACATGAATAAATAAATCATAACATCGTCTGGAAGCCAGTGGAATACTTCAAGGGTGGGTTTGATGTGGCCCTTCTTACAGATATTAGTGCACATTCGGGCTGTCTGTTTCTGGGGTCATCCAAGCCTGACAGTGAGTACTCCAGGTGATTGAAACCTCTAGGCTCTCCCTCAAGGCCAAAAGTTACCCTGTGGTGGTTGATTGAACCTACTACAAGATGATCATCGCAAGCTATCAGGTCAAATTACTCAATCGGAGAAGACTCTGTCTGACCTAGCACCCCAACTACTGCCCACGAGCCCAGATGACAGTACTTGGAGAGCAGGTTAGATTCCTGGAGAATTGAGTACATGATGCAGAAGGCTGTTCCCGCAGGCACAATATCAGAGTGGCGGGCCTGCAGGAGGGCTCTGAGGGTTGGCGAATGGAGAACTTCTTGAAGACCTGACTCTATGAGTTGGTCCCGAGTTAAGAGCTGGACCCATTCTTTTCAGTGGAACGTGCCTATAGGGTGTCCTCATGGCGCCCCCAACCAGGGTCTGTGCCACAACCTATTGTGGCTAAGATCCTCCACTATAAATATTGGGATGCATTCCTGTACAGGGCTAGGCAATAAGACCCTATTCTTAGAGACAACCAAAGAATTCTTATTTTCTCAGACTATATTCTGGCGGCCCAAAGGAAGAGGGCCTCTCCTTTAAGGATAAAAGGGTGAAGTTGAAACCAGGGCCTTACGTATACCCTGATCTTCCCAGCAAAGCTCAAAATTATTGCAGACCAAAAATCCCACTTTTTACAGACTCAGAAGATGCTTGGAGGTAGAAGCCTGGGATCCTCCCTATGTGACTGATAGTCCCGGAACCCCACTCCACTATCGCTTAGGAGGCACCGCTGCTGATCTCAGGGGCGTTCCTCGCAAACATCATGGCTGTCAGTTGCACCATCCCCAACCTAGGTCCAGAATATCCAACACTCGGCCCTGGATATTGCCTCTCCATTCCGTGAGTCTCACTTGACAACCTCTGGCCCCTCCATTGAAGAATCTGGACTTGACACTTCTCCCTCCTCAACCTCACGTGGCTTAAGACACCTGCCGTGAGTGACCCCACTGATTGGCAACAACATTATCCAACTCCCCTAGGCATGGTTCTCTGACACATCTATGCCAGCACTAAGGGCTGCCTACTCCTGGGTCCTGGCCACCTGGGCTGATCCAGGGCCTGTTTCTCCCTCTCACCCCTGCTGTGCCCAGTGGGGGACTCCATAGGGGAACTCCCATTATGAATTCCTTGCCTTTTTCACTCTGCTCCAGGTGACTCTCTGCCAGCCCACATTTTCCTACATTATACAAGCCTGATCCTGCTCTTGACTTACATTCCCACCAAGCATGCCCAGTTGGTATAATGTGGTATGGATGATGGTCCTTGGACCTGTAACCCATTGTATTCTCTGTTGCCGATACCCAGCCGGTATCTAGTTTAGTAGTTACTACTGTTGTTATGGCATCCACCCCTAGCCCTACCCTCTCACTTCCCTGTGACCCTCCATCCGGAGGTGTCCATTGCTCTCTAACCCCCATTAGAATCTTCAGCAACCGCCCTAAAGCGATGCCCCAATCCAGCACCTTTCAGATTATCTCCTGGAATATCAGAGGCATGCAAACACCTGCATGCCACTATAAAATTCACTCCTTTCTCAGACGCAGATCGGTTGCCTCAGCATGATTACATGAATTGCACTTCACATACATACAAGCAGAATATCTCCAGAGGCAAAAGAGAAGTCAAGTATACCTCACCAGCTATTCACCCTATTCCTCGGGTACTCTTGTCTTGGTACAGGCAGGCCTCCCCATACAGGTTTTAGCCCAGGAAATAGTTCCAGAGGGCCACTTTGCCTTCCAGGAGGCCAGACTGGATGGCACACCCCTACAGTTAGGCAGTATCTACGCCCCTAACTTTGATAAGCCAACTTTCCTACACCACCTGTTGACTCATTTATCATGATGGGCCCACCTTCTGTGGATCGAAGGAGGGGATTTTATTAACAATGTTTGGACACCATCCCGGATCAATCTCACCCCCCACTCCCAGCGACATTTACAGTGGGTACCGCTTGTAGTTTGACTTCCTGGCTCCATCAGTGGCCACTTTGCGATGCCTGCCATCACCTCAATCCGTAGACTAGACTTTATTAGTAGTATTCCCCTGTCCATGACCTCTATGCTTGTCTGAAATGGATAGTGTGCTCAACCTCGAAATGCTCCTCAGTCCCCTCCTCGAACTAACTGGGGAGATAAATATCCATCAACAATCCCCTATTGATGGGTATACACCGGGGACGAGCACCCACGCTGATCCCCACATGAAAATAACAAACCTCAGCCCTGGAGGACACAGCCTTTATACCATGATTTCGGGCCAGATAGTAGCATATTTTGAACATATAGAAGGTTCCATCTCCTCCCGAGCCACTGAGTGGGAGGCTTTTAAAGTGCTCCTCAGGGACCCCTGTATCCTTACTGTGGTGAATGCCAGAACCTGTCAGAAGCTCTGGACTGGGCGAAGCAGGCCTATGCGACCATGGAGAGACATGTTGTGGATGCCCCTGAATTAAGGCATTCCCTGACTCCACTTTAGGAACAAGTTGCTAGAGTGCAGGCATTGTCTGGATTAGCGAGCATATGTAGCTGAATTCCATTCAGAGGGAGATAAGTCAAGTTGATTTTTGGCCTAGTTGATCAAAGATGAGGCTCCTCAACCCCCAATACTGCAACTTAAGCAGGTTGATGGTGCCGTCCTCTAATCTCATGGGATATGCATAAGGCCTTTGTGTCCTTCTATGCCTTGCTTTACTCCCGACTCCTGAGTACCCCAGAGGCAGGCATTCAGAGATTCTTGCTTGTGGCCCCTCTCTCAGCCTTTTCCACAAATGACAGGTTTGAGATTGGACCGCGCCCATTATGGTGACGGACATCAAGGAGGCGATTACAGAAACAGTGACCAAGAAAATGCTGGCCACTGGCAGGCTCTCAGCTGAATTTTATAAATAGTATGTGGCCACCCTGGAACCCCAATTGATGAAACTGTTTCCTAAGACTCTTTGTAGGCATTGATGTTTTTTATGCTGAAGCCAGGAAAGGATCCATTGAGCCCATCCTCCTATCGTCCCATTGTTATTTTAACCAAGGATTATAAGATTGTCACTAAAATTCCACGCCTCTAGAATCCAACCGGTTCTACCCCGCTTAGCCCACGAAGGTTAGTGCAGCTTTGATCCAGGCCACAATACCGTGTTTAATATTAGGTGCTTTTTCAGCATCATAGAGGGGGTGAAACCTTCCTTGCCCCAGCCAGCCACCCTGATACTTAGACATGGAAAAGGCCTTTGACACATTAGCTTGGGTTTACCTATTTGCTGTGATACGCCACTTTGGGTTTGGAGACCACACCATTAAATGTATCCAACTGCTGTACGAGTCACCTACCTTACGAGTCCATACAGGAGGCCCTATATTTCGTACCATCCCGGTGTGTAAGGGCATCTATCAGGGGTGCCAATTGTCCCCATTACTATTTGCTCTTTCTGTTAGGTCGCTGGCTATTCACACCTGTGAGCAGGGAACCAGTGGGGTATCCCCCTACCAGATTGCACCCACATATACTCCCTCTATTCTCATGACGTCCTATTCTATGTCAGGGATCTTTCTTTCAGCCTCTCCAAACTTGCCGATCTCCCAACAACCTTCGGACACCTCTCAGTGCTCTGAGTGAGCTGGATGAAATCTTATGTCTATCCCCTGGTGCCTTCCACACCCTACAACCCAGTCGGTATGGGTGGAATACCCCTGTGATGGGAAGAGCTGTCCTTTAGTTACCCCAGCATTCACGTTTTCCATACAGACGCCGATCTCTTGGAGGTAATCTGTCCAGGACGACATCCTCCCTTAGGGCCCAGATCGCCTTCAGGAAAACCCTCCAGCACACTGTAAAAGGGTGCAGAGCCCTTGCAAAGATGATAATGCTCCCCCGCCTGTTCTCCTACTTTACCACTGTCCCAGTGATTCCTCACCAGTCTTTGTTCTGAGATTTACACCAACTGTTAGGGATCTTCTCTGGCATTGCAGTAGCGGCACAGTGGTCCTTACAGTGTTACACCTCCTACTAAAATCGGGCAGCCGCAGACCTCCTATTTTCAAACTGTACTTCTAAATAGACCTTCTGCTGTGGTTGGCCCCCTGGTTTGTGGGCCATGACCTGGCAGATACTAGTGCTGTGGCATCTCACTCAAATGTGGGGGCAATCCCTGCCCTCTCGGTCCCTGATGTTCGGCCTCCAACAGCACTTCTGCACATAGTGTGGGTGGCTCTTTAATGTCTCTGGAAGGTCTGCTGGCTTACTCGTTCGGTTTTGCCCCTACTTTGCCTCCCTGGAGGAACCAGGGCTCTTTCCAGGCGCAATCTCTGGGTTTGGGACTAAGCCGGTCTATCGACTCTTGGGTATCTCTTTGCCAGTGGCCAACTCCTCTCCTTTGAAGAGCTGGTGGAGTAATATGAACTCTACCAGGGAAAGTTCCTGAAATATGGCCTCTGCCTTAACTTCTATGGCACTTAGATCACTCAAAACATTTGCTAATGCTCTTGTTGACAGCCTACATATCTTAAGGAATGGGAGGAGATTTGTAACCTGGCTCACGAAGGCTATGATCACATAGACACAGCTCACCCTACAGGCTCTCACGACACAAGAGGGAGATTTCAGTTGGGCCCTACATGACAGGGAATGGACGAATGCCCTAGCACACCCACATAAGATCTTGAGCAACACTTGACTGCAATTGTTGCAGTTTTATATACTAAACAGGGCGTACCTGTCACCTCTATGAATCCATTGCATCTTTCCAACAGCCTTAGACATGTGTGCCCGATGTCAAGCTCTGACAGTGGATATCAGGCATGTTTTATGGGATTGCCTGGATCTTCATCATTATTTGCTCAATGTCCTCTCAACCATATCCTCAACTACAGACCGCCCACTCCTAGACACCTGGGAAGTGGACACACTGGGTATTTACAAGCACCAGAAGAAGTATAAAACAGTGGCCCACTTATCTGATCTGGCCCTTGCCTTGTTGAAGTGCACTGTGACAACGCGCTGGAAGAGTGTGATGCCCCCTAACAGCGCAGCCTGGAAGGCCATAATGGTGTCCCAGGCATAGGCCGAGAAATAGGGAGGATGCCAGAGGCCTCCTGATAAGAGGTGAAAAGGACCCAGTAGTGGAAACTGAAGTAGTATTTATTGAAGGGGTACATAGAGACGTCCAAGCTGGCACAAGTAGTAACTGCCACTGAAAGAACGCTCAGTGCGGGGTGCTCATCTATAGTCTAGATGAGATCCCAGTATTCACGCTGATCTCTGCCCGCATCATATCCCCACACCTCCGCCCGTGCTATAGCCCCACTCTAGGACCAGCTGCTGTCATGATTTCTGGGCATCAACGAGAGGCCCTCTACTCTCCCTCCCATCACCTTAAAAAACTAAAGTGCTCTTCGCCACTGCCCCTGTGGGTCTTATATCTTTTTCTTTGTCTGCTCCTGAGAGCTCCTACCATAAGAGAAACTAGGCAGAGCTTTACTCTGGCTTTCCACAAGAAAGACACTACAATATCTCAACTGGCCTGACCCATAACCTCCCTAACCCACCATCCACGCTCTTTTCCCTCATTGTTGTCCTCTTTGACCAGATGCAGTCAATTGGCTACTGTCACAACACACTCTGGGAGTTTTTGCTGTAGTATCATCCTCCCTTTCCCCACACCCACTCTCTGTGTTAGGCTACTTCCTTCTGTTAGACTGTCAACCCTGGAGCATATTTATCTTTGCAATGTACCATACTGTGTCCTGGACATGTAACCTATGTTTGTTTAATTGTTGATAAAATCAATAAAACATGTCTTGAAAAAATGCCTGACAGTGAGTTTCTTAATGGTTGCAAGAAAGGGTCATAAAGTATCATCAAACCACCCCACACCGAAATAAGTGCTGAAACAAAAGTTGTTAATTCTAAATTATGGTTCTTCTGCTCATAAAACATCAATGTGTATATTTAAAACAAAATAAAAGTGAAGTTATGGTTACTAAACAAAACTGCAAACGACCTCAAATTGTTTTGGTTAACTGGGCAGACCATATGTTTTTATCAGACCAGGCAAGCTATAACTCAGACCCCAGATGCAAGCCTTTGACCTGATCCATGACGTGTCAGATTAAATCATAAAAAGGTGACCCTACATAGAACCTTAAACTTGTTATTATCAATGACATCACTATGGAAACTATTTTTTTGTTTGGATATGTGTTGTTATTTAATGATGTTGTTTTACTAAGTCCTGTTGGTTATTGATATACATTTTGTGCTCAGCAGCATTGCACTTCAGCTTGGCTGTGGGTTGTGCAGTGGTGACATACTGGATGCAGTATTTTTTCACCACTTAAAACCCTCTTTCGGTAGAAAATACAGATTTTCATCCAAATTTGAAATAATATCTACTTCTAAAGAGAGTGTATATCTTTTCAAACGTGTGGTGTCCTGTTGTATGCCATGTCTTTTCAAAGTGGAGAAGCTGATTCAAATGTGTTTAACTTTTAGTTGATTACTTGATAGGACTTAACATTGTTGAAGAGTAGACCCGACATCGCCTGTATGTGGAAATAACACACATCACAGATCAAAGACAACCCATGCAGACATACTCATCAGGAATAAAGGCTTGCTTGATAAAAACCTAAACAAGTCAACGAATGTATCAGAACACTAGTATACATTTCAAGCCCACATACACAGATGATTAGGCGACATGTTACTGGAAATGAGAAGCAAAAAAAATGGTCACAAAATGTTTGAACAATTAAGGTAATGCAAACAAAAAGTGAGAGAACATGTACAGAGTGTCATGAAGCAAATCATTGCAAAACTTACAAAAACTCAAGCAGCTTCCTCCTTTCCAAGGGATGGATCTAAGCCGCAGAACTTACCAGAGCAACATTGGTAACTCTTTTGCGCAGAATCGTCCAGAAGAAATTTCACATATGGGGAGGGGGGGCGGGGGGGGGGGGGGTATTAAGGGCCTGATTCACAAAGGTAAACCAACACTTTTGTGTAAGTTTACAATTTTTTGGAATACACAAAAAAACGTAGGAGTAAGTAAGTAAGCAAGTATCTTAATTTACGTGATTACTTAAAACCATTGCAATAAAACACTGGGATGCTGATTCCCCAAGTTAAAACCATGATTATATGCCACTATTTACAGTTTGCATTTACGGCAAAGGTCAAGGTGCCGCATTTGCACCCTATAAAAGAAAAGAGCATTTAGAATAATTTCACATGATTAAAAAAGTTATTAAGAATAAAGAATCCATGGAAGCTGGGATTCATGGGTAACAGTAATATGCAAGATCCGGAGTGTGTAAGGTAAATTTCCAGGCACACGGGCGAACATTGTAAAAAGAAATCGTACGAGTAGTTTCTTTACGACTGCGGAGTCACTGCTTTCGTGGTGGAGACTCTACACCTAAAAAGATGGGCGGATGTAAAGATACTACTCATGAAACATCATTTGTTAATTACAAAAAAATCGTAAACTTTCAAAAAAAAAGTGTACGTTTACCTTTGTGAATCAGGATCTAAGTTTCCACTGTTTTGAGAGTAAAACCACCCTTCTAGAAATAAGCTTCACAAGCCTTGATTTTGAGTGGGCAGATAAAAGTGAGGTATTTTAGCACCCATTAAATAAATCATGATTTCCCAGGGTGATGTCATTACCGGGAGTGGTAAACACCTCATAGTCCGAGTTTTCAATCAATAAATGAAAGAATTGAATGCTAAATTTCGGAATCAGTAGCTGAATCAGTACTTACTGAACCAGTCTGCTTGTTTCATAGGTGCCGTAATCACCTCAAAACCCAGGCTTCTGAATCCCAAGGCAAACATTTATAGGCAGTTTTTGTAATTTCCCGCTCTACTTTAATCAGGGCCTTTGGACTGATGCAGGATATCTGCCAAAAATGGCAGGTGTCCAGTGTTAAATGTGCATTGATGCCAATGGCACTCTAGATATGCTGAGGGGACAATTTACCACTTTTTCGATAATGTCTTGCTCCACCAAGCTCTAACTAAGACCTTTTGTCTTAACCGCTCCCATGCTCATGACGGAGCCGTTCCGTCACTAGCCTCGGGTGGGCTGTGCTGGTGACGGAACCGTTCTGTCACAAGCACAGCTCACCTGAGGGCCGTGACGGAGCGGTTCCGTCACGAGTACGGGAGCGCCACACGGCCCCGCCTCCCCCTTAGCGCTGCGGCAGAATAGCCGCCGCAGCGAAGGGGTTAAAGTGTGTGCGGGGCAGACAGGCCTTTGATTACACTGGAAATTTCCCCTGGTGGAAGGGAGCCCTTGAAGCTCAGTTTTGAAAGCCCAGGGCCACTCTGAGGGGCATAGATACAAGGGAATGGCAGAGTGTAGCCTTAAGCACAAAATGCTAACACCACGCTCCACCCTTCTGAAAAGGCAAGGATGAGCCATATTTACAAAGATACGGTACTTCCTTTCGTTTTCGCTAGCGCTGGCACTAAATTAAACTGCCTAGCACCAACACGGGCACCCTTGCATCATAGTGCAAGGGTGCCTCTCTTAAGGGAATGATTGTTTATGTACAGGAAGGTGTCCCTTCCGGCACATAAACAATCACAAATAGGAAGGTGTCCCTACCTGCACATAAACAATCACAAATGTCGATTTGAAACTTCAATGTTTTCTGCATTGAGCAGCACACATAGACGTTGCAAATTGTAATTTTTCAATGATTGTTTGTATGCAGGAAGGGACACCTTCCTGCACACAAGCAATCATTCATGACGTTTTGCTGTTTCTATGTGTGCTGCATACATAGAAACAGCAAAAACGAGGAGAAATAAAACATTTCTCCTCGTTTCGCCATATTAAGACCAGGTTTTTCCTGGTCTTATTTTTGGCGCTGCCTCCTATTTACTCCACCGTTGTAAATAGTCGGTAGCGTGAAATCAATGGGTGTTGCGGCGAAACTCCCACTGCAACACACATTGCCCACCCCTTTCACACATGTAGAGTGAAAGGGGGACTTATTTACAAGGTGGCATTAAGCCACGCCTAACGCTGCCTTGTAAATAAGGTGAAGGCCCTATCGCCACAGGAACGTTGTTAAAAGTGACGATCCTATGGTGGAAGGGGCTTGTAAATATGCTCCCCCGTGCCTCAGGCAGCTTTCACCAGACCCCTGGATTTAGTAGCAGGTGGCAAGGGGAAGCTTCAAGAGAAAAAAATGGGGAGGAAAGGAAAAAAGAGAGAACGCAATCTGAGACGAAGAACAGACAATTTGGGACAGAGAATGGATAGATGGAAAGAGAGAGATTGTGTGTGGAGATGATGGAAGCAGGGATGGTTTGAACATTTTCTCCCACTCTTGGTACCCCGGTCCGGCCTGAGTGTGCAGGACACTTTCGACAAGCAGAATAGTAGAAGGTTTAAGGCTAACATTACGGTCATGTAAGGGCTGGATTCAACATGTTGTATATTGGCTCAATTCATAAAATGCAGAGAAGATAACTTATGAAAACAATCCTCACATTTCAGCAAGCATTTGACTGCGGTAGGAAAGTACTCATTTGAATATCTGAACTAAAAATATAGTCGCCTATTCAAAGGAAGAGTGGCATTTGACACTTTGCATGTCAAATTGTTTAATAAAAAAAAATCTGTCTTTCACTGTTTGTGCCAGTCGACTGCTCTGCATTCTCACTCTCCTAAACTCGCATCAAATCTATATTTGAAAAGAGTGATTCTAATGGCTGGCACAATCAGTGCCGGCAGGAGCAGTGAATAACAATAGGCCAGACCAGAATATATCGCGCCTGCATCCTTCACGCTCAGAGATGCTCCTGAGCTGCTCCTTATGACACAGTCATTATTCCGGCAATCAGGCTCGAGGAAAAGTTGGTAAAACGCCTTGTGATCAATGTGCCTGTCGAAAATAGAATTTTAAAGTTCATACAGGGGGCTTTTTTACAAGCCCAGTGCGGCATGGGAACGTCACTTTTTATGATGTTCCTGCTATGCCGCTGGCCGCGCGACGCGAAGGGGAGCTAAGCGAAGACAGCATCTTAGTCCCACATTCCGCGCGCACGCCAGCTCTGGCCCGCCCCCTTCCATGCTTGCCCTATGGGCACGGGCCACCAGGTGCGAGGGGGGGCCCCTAAAGGGTTTAAATCCAGCGCGGCAGCGAGGCTCGGCCTTTCCTGCCGTCGCGTTCCTGGCTGCTCTGCGCTGTTCGTCGTCATTTTCTAGGTGAGTGCCACACTCTCTCCTCCCCCCCCGCCCCGTCCCTGGGTCAAGCCCAGGTTGTACAGGGGCCTGTGGTTGGATGCCACGGGGGGAGGGAGACGTGGCCAAACGGCGGTCTCGACCGCGTGGGCATGCGGGCGGCTGAGCCCTACGAGTTGCTATCAGGCGGGCGGTGAGAGTTGCTCCCCGTTTAGAGCGTTATTTTGCCAGCTTTACCGCCTCCAGATTGAATGCGCATCAGTGCCTTCTGGCTTCCTGCACGCTTCATTTTACCGCACGGCCTAGCGCCAGTAGCTTTCGAAACCCCCCTCCCCCACCTCCGCCAGGTTGAATCATGGGCAAGAGCATCGTTCCTGTGAACGCGCGTCAGTGCCCTCTGTGGCCTCCTGCACGCTTCACTTTACCGGCGCGCATGGAAGCCGGGGTCGGTGCCCTCTGCACCTGCGGTGCACCCCCACGTTGCCCAGTGCCAGTAGCTTTCGCCTCCCCCTGGGTTCACGCACGTCGGCTATGGCCCACGGGGGACCCCATCTAGTGGCTCTGCCTCGGGTCTCTCTCCCTTTCGGGTCTCTCTCCCTTTCGGGCGTTTTGTTGTGAGAACGTCAGGCTGATTGGGCAATAGCCCCGATGCCGCCGGGAGAACCCAGGTTTACTTTTGTTTGATGTTTCTGCTTAGCACCAACCTCCTCTGTCCTCTAATAGTGAATAGGGAAGATACATCCGTCCCAATTAGGCGGCCTTAATGAGGGCGACTGCGTGCATCAGGCGGTGAGTTAATGCCAGCGGAGTTATAAGACAGTACAGCTCGTAATTCACTCGTACGGGTGGTGATTTAATGCCAGCTGAGTTACTAGACGGTACAGCTGGTAATTCACTCGTACTGGTTTTCCTGAGTGAGCATTGTTCGATTATCGAAGGGACGGGGTCGGTGCCATAATTCGGCCACCATTCCCAATCTTTTGTTAGCGGTCATTCGATTAAGCGAGGGGACTGGGTTGGCGCCATAATGCGGCCGCCATTACCGGTCCTGTGTTATAAGCCATTCGCTAGGCGCCCTGTGTTGAGCGCGCTCGGTTGACATCGGACATAGCCTTTAATATGGTTATCTAAGTGGGTAATGCATGCACAGCGTTCCCTTGTGAGGCTCGATGACTTCCTCTTCGGAGCTCGTGGTGAGATAAATCAGTGCGAGTGCATTCTAGCAATACGAAGGTTAGCAAATCCTTCGTATAATTAGTGACTCCCGTGCCTGTATCAGTTCTTCCTCCTACAAACCTCCGTAAAATTAGAATTTCAGGCGCGTAGTTTAGTAGGGGTGAACCATGCTAACGATTCCCAGAATGTAGTACGCCTGATTGGAGTAATGTTAGATTAGCTAGGTGCCAGATAACGATAGTTTTAGGGGCAGCCAAGGTACAGACATGGCCTGCAGGGGCCTCGATGTAGGGAGATTACAAGGATAAAGCACTCGTTAAGCACCAGCACAACTATCTGACTGAAAGCGACGATACAGTATTATCGGAAAATGCTTACAACTAGTAGACAGACTTGGGAGAAGCGGGCCCTATGGCACGACTGTACATACCAGTGCGATGGTATAATTCCGACAGTGCTCTCCTTTCTTGTGCTGACGAGCTGCAAGTTGCTACATTTGTAAAATACTCTCTCTGATTAGAAACACACATTTATATGTGATGGAACCTAGCACCTGGTCTTCGATCGGCGCTATTCTTCCCACAGTCAGCTCTGCGCTACGGTCACCAACCTATGTTCCATAGTGAAAAACATTCACCAAAACAAGGGAAGTATTAAGCCACGGTGTTTAATCCCGGGCTTGCCGGCGCGCACAATTACTGTCCAAACTCAAGGTGCCAATAATCCTGTGTCCCGGTGATGCCGATCAAAAATCAGCCATCTCCCAGCAACTATGCGCTTTTGACAAACAGCACAGTAAATAATATGTAACGCGGGGAGGATGAGACTGACTAATCGAAGTGCAGTTCCGAGCAGGAGCCTGCATTAAGAACCGAAACGAAAAACCTTCTCCCAGTTATATTCCTAAACGAGCCTCAATAACCAATGAGGTATCAGATTGGCGCCATAATAATCAACTGTGGCTTAAGCTAAAATACCAGCAGTCAGTTGCAAGCTGGCCGAGCACATGGCGAAAACACATCCACATAGATGTGGTCAATTTTGCCATTCATGTCTACACGGTTATTGACTTTACATTGTGGGCAGTCCGCTGACCAGTGTATCTATCCCTCGCGAGTCAGGGGCTCTTTCCACCTTTTTTTTTTTTTCTTCTATCATGTTAGACACTGCATCGACCCTCCTCTAAAACGACCTGTTGCGCGTCCACGTTCGGGTAAGTTTCGCGCTATATAAAATCGCATTCAATAGTTTAAATACATGAAATAGAATAATTAGAAGTCGTAGGCTATATGGGTACCATGAGATTGTATAAATGGTCAGATCAGGTGGTGGACGTGAGGCATATTCATAAAGTCGAAGGCGCACAAACTTAATCAATGACAGAGTAGCACGGATGGGGCCTCCTTCTGGTTCATGTACACAGAGAATGCTTGCAAAGGATAGTGTTTGCGCAAGGTTTCACCCCAGTCAGAGGCATGCCTCCTTAGGTATCGTTTGGCCGCCATGCTATCAGGATAGGGGTATATAAGTTGGCTCGGTCCCTCCGAACGCAAAATTCGGGGGACTTCTCCAGATCCTGCAGCCACGCGTAATGCGCCCCCCATGTCACAAAACTGGTGCCCAGGTAAAGCGCTCTGATACCCGATGCTCGAGTCTGGTTCCCAGCCACTGGCTCTTGTGACTCCCCGCGCTATAAAAGTTTTCAACAATTACTGACGCAAATTAAACTTTTGTGCCATCTATCTTAATAGGTCTTTATTGCAACCGAGGGGGCAACACTACAAAGTGAATTTCCCGTCATTTGCCAGTTCTGGAACAAGTTGTGGCAGACTGCTGTGGCCACCCGAAGCCGTAAGAACTGCTTGGACGGCTGGTATCGTTACTTTTGATCGTATTCCCGATGATTAAATAGTATTAGTAACCTATAATCATTGCAATGCCAACACGCAATAACATTGCCGGCATTGTAGATAGAGCCTAATGTTACTGCTTGGTCGCCTCCAAGCACCACAGCAACGGGGGTTACTGTTATCTAGTACACTGGTACACTTCTCACCTGAAGGATGAACGTCAAGGATGGCACAGTTGGGATTCATACTCGTGACCTGTCTACAGTTTAGGCGTCCATGAGGAGAGTTCAATTTCTTTAGTACACAAACCACCACTTGAAGGGGAGTCCAGCGTTGGACTGGGGCAGCCGATGCTTTCGTTGAGCCTCAAAGTTACGCATTGCATCTGCCACCAGCAGAAGAGCTATGGGGGAATACACTCACCTGACACTCTGATAGCATGGCCAAACCAGCATGTCTAGCTTCAACAGCAGTTTATGGACTGACGGCTAACGACTCTATTAAGGACTTCAACTGCTGGCACATTGTGTAAGCTCCTGAGAAACAGATGGCAGGACAGAATGGACATGTGAAGGGATAGTGTTGGCATGCATGACGTTGGTAGCCCGTCCACTTCGCACAGACGGACTTGTGACACTAAGCTTCTGGGTAGGCTGACCCCTCCCATTCTCAAATGACGAAGCACAATCTACCAAAAACAGAGCAGGTTTTAGCAAGGCGGCCGTACTTCAGCATCGATTGACGCTGACCAAGGTAGCCCACTGTCCAGGTATGCGAGGTGTCCACTGCCTGCAGTTTAACAGGAGGAGATCTTTGAGGTCAGTTGAAAGCCTGGGAGGATTAGGAGTCTGTGAGATGTAGAATAAGGGGACGAGTTGAGCGGTGACACGAAATCGCGCCCGACAAACTACAATTGTCAATGGCAGGATGCGGCATGCGAATAAGTGACCTAGTCAAGATGCTGCATTACTGCATCTGGTTCCAAACAGGCTTGACCAGGGTAGCGAGTGGGGCATTGTTGATCCCTGTTTCATTGCAGAGAATCGGATTGGTGGACAAGGGGGGGCAGGGCTTCTAATGAATGTTTTCTGGCTCCAATGCAGGAACCGCACTGGGAAATCACCCCACTCACATGGCTCAAGTATCGCCTGATGTAGCAGTTGGTAATTTACAACCTCAGAGGGCTGTAGGAGGTAGACTCAGTCAGGTTACTTTGTAACGAATGTGACGAACATCCAATACACCTTATTGTAAGACGTCTAGGATATAATGCATTGGTAATAGGGCAAATGCATGTGTGTCATATGTGGGAAGGGGTAATCCATTCACGAAACTCAACTCAGGCACTAAGTGTGAGTCGCTAGTGACATGTGGAACACTGCTAGCGCAGGGGTATACAACCAATCCGTGGGCCATGCACAGGGCCAATTTTCCAGATATACATGAACATTGCTTTCACGAACTCTGCGGGATATACCCAGTCCAAGCGCAGGCCAGGACTTCTCCTCAATGGAAGGTAATTCAGTTCAGGTTGGGATAGAGTTGCAAGGCGAAGGCTACAGTAACCCCTTCACCTGATTTAAGTTGACTAACAACATCTTCCTTGACAGTAAGATGCAGCTGTTCCAGGTAATGTGTGCACTCCAGGTGGGTAAAGTTGTACATCTCCAAGGATTACCATGACCGATCTTGTTCCTTGGCACACTGTGTCACGTAATCTTGTGACCCCAATATGGTACTTCACTAGACTAGAATGCCCACTTCTTTGCCGGAACTGTCATGCTTTATCCTAAACGTGAAGGGATATGCTCTAGGACGGCATTACTCCTTGCAAGCCACTACCCTCCTGTATTTTCACAGCAATAATGCATTGTTTGGAAACCTGAAACGTCATGAACAAGGGGAGTTCTCGAGGTGTAGGGGGAGGGCATGGAACAACGATATGTTATTAACAGTGGTACTTCAAAACTTGAAAGGCATCTAGCAATTATGCCATATTTACAAACCGGAAGGACAATTGGACTGTAAATCCATTGTCATAATTACTACTGATGCTGTGCTCACACAGCAAGAAAACGATTCTGACTCAAGGGTAACTTCCACATTCTTGCTCACACAGCAAGAAAACGATTCTGACTCAAGGGTAACTTCCACATTCCCATCAGTTTTGCTTCCTGGGACTAACATCACTGGTTTTCCATTAGCATCAAATAAATCATGCAAAAAATGACCCGCCGATCCTCATGTCACGAACCTGGTGCCCAGGTATAGCGCTCTGATACCCGATGTCTCGAGGCTGGTTCCCGGCCACTGGCTTCTGTGGACTCACCGGGTTAGAATCTGGATGGAATTAATGTACCATCAGGGTTACAGAATATATGGAGAACTATGTGAAAAGAATATCAGCGGGGGATGTAGAAAGTGTGGAAGTTAACAAGGTGAGACTGGGGTAAGGTAAGCTGCTAATAGACCCCATATGACTTGTTTAAGGTTAAGCTGCAACAGACCTGTAACCAACTTAAAACGCCATACTGTCAAGTAGGAATGTAGGTTCCACTCCGCTTACCATGAAATGGAGGTTTTAGGTAGCGATTCTCGATCAGTAGAGAACTCATGAGCAGATAGCTAGTGGTGCCGAAACGCAGTTAGGACGCTAACTCTGGTACTGGCAGACCTCCAACCACGAGCACTGCCCGGGGAAGTCACTTTCTTAGTCAAGGGGAGTGGAAGTTTATATGAAAAAGGGGGTTCCGTGAGGTAGCAAACAGTGCATTACAGAAGGGACAAGTGTGCAGGTTACAAGAGAGCCAGGGTACAAGGGGTGGTGAAATACTGCAATATGTGCCAGACACTCAGGCCTAGAACAAAGGTAAGATAGGCGATGGTGGCTCTGCCAGTTGTCTTTGTCTGTCCCGGTACTTACCCAAATAACAATTCAAATAAGTGCAGGCACCGTAAGAATGCCAGTCGTCTTTATCTGTCCCGGTACTTACCCAAATAACGATTTAAATAAGTGCAGGCACCGTAAGAATGCCAGTCATCTTTATCTGTCACGGTACTTGCCCGAATAACAATTTAAATAGCACTATTTTATGCTTAACAGCACCACGCATCCCTAGGCAGGATGGCAGAGCACGGTTGGGTAACATGCACGTTATACAGGGACAATACATTGCGGAGTGGTGAAGGAAACAGTATGCATATGTATCACATGAGACAGCGAGGGTTACAGGTACAAGAGTCCCATATACTTCTGAGCCCACAGTGCTATATTTGAAAGGATTCCAGTTTGGTGTGCTGCATAAATGGGTAATGACAGTGGTATACATGGTGTTTCATGGGACGGCGTGGGTCACATATCCTCCACAGTCCACGGTGGGGCGTTAGAAGGATTCTAGTTGTATGAGCGGTAGTAAAAAGCTACAACAATTACTGTTCAGTCTTCTGCATGATACTTGACGTTATACCTGCCATACCCATCTCTTTGGTTCCTGGGACCAATATCACCGGTCTTCCATTAGCACACATAAAATATTGCGAATACATGCAGAATGCAACAGAGAAGCAGGGCTAAGCAAGGACGTGCGGATCCTCTTGTAGATACTGGCAGGTAAACAGCCAATGAAAAAACGACAGGATTCACAAGAGGTGGAGGGCCCTGGGCCAGGTACACTGGTAAGAGGGCAGGGCGCCCGGAGCAGTGATTTATGGGTTCAGGTCCCAAGGTGGCAAGATCAATGCTGGGGGAACTAGTCCTGTGAGAGCGAGACCTGGCCTAAGAACAGTACCATTAGAGGCGCGGCTTGGGTAACTAAGGGCGTGTCTGCGCAGTCCTCATTAGAGGTGCGGCTTATGTAACTAAGGGCGTGGCCTAAAGAACAGTATCTAAGCAATCCCCATTGAGGTGCGGCCTATGTAACAAAGGGTGAGTCCTAAGAACGGTCCTAATAAATGTCCAAAAGGGTTTGGTGGAGGATACTATGATAGGGGTGCACTAAACAGCGGCCGAAAGTAGCTAAGTGGGTGGGGGGCTCTGTCATCGACGGGGGCCTCCTCCAGAGCTGTGGCGGAGTACAGGGCGATCTGGAGGCAGATGGACAGTAGGGGTACCTCTGCGGCAGAGGGACACAGTCAATACCTCTGCCTGGCACAGTAGGGGTGCCTGAGCCAAGAACCTGGAGCCGAGGGGGTTCCAGCGAACAGCGTCGGCGCCCCGTTAGTCCTTCGGGCGGTCGGGGGGCCTGAACCGACCGGGGGTGTGCCTCATCGCTCCGCCCTGACAGGGGGGGCGGGAGTGAACGAAAGAAAGTGATAAGGGACTGCACCGTCAGAGCATCGACTCGCCGTGCAAGAATGGCTCATTAGGCATGCGGGACAGCGAGGGGCTGCCGCATTGGATCGCCCGTAAGATGACCCACCTTATTTCCACTTGTTGTGCAAAATAAACCTGCACCACTGCTTTCCCACTAATTTGTCTCATGGTTTCCTTGGTATGTGAGTTTATGGGGCGCAGAGGGGAGTAAGCGCTGGGAGTGTGGGCACTATGCCGCTGGCCGCGCGACGCGAAGGGGAGCTAAGCGAAGACAGCATCTTAGTCCCACATTCCGCGCGCACGCCAGCTCTGGCCCGCCCCCTTCCATGCTTGCCCTATGGGCACGGGCCACCAGGTGCGAGGGGGGGCCCCTAAAGGGTTTAAATCCAGCGCGGCAGCGAGGCTCGGCCTTTCCTGCCGTCGCGTTCCTGGCTGCTCTGCGCTGTTCCCTCCCTGACCCAGACCCAGCGGCAGAGCGGCAGGCATGTTTGGAACTGTTAACGGTCTAATTTTGTGTTGCAGGCGGAGTCACAGGGCGATCTGGAGGCAGATGGACAGTAGGGGTACCTCTGCGGCAGAAGGACACAGTCAATACCTCTGCCTGGCACAGTAGGGGTGCCTGAGCCAAGAACCTGGAGCCGAGGGGGTTCCAGCGAACAGCGTCGGCGCCCCGTTAGTCCTTCGGGCGGTCGGGGGGCCTGAACCGACCGGGGGTGTGCCTCATCGCTCCGCCCTGACAGGGGGGGCGGGAGTGAACGAAAGAAAGTGATAAGGGACTGCACCGTCAGAGCATCGACTCGCCGTGCAAGAATGGCTCATTAGGCATGCGGGACAGCGAGGGGCTGCCGCATTGGATCGCCCGTAAGATGACCCACCTTATTTCCACTTGTTGTGCAAAATAAACCTGCACCACTGCTTTCCCACTAATTTGTCTCATGGTTTCCTTGGTATGTGAGTTTATGGGGCGCAGAGGGGAGTAAGCGCTGGGAGTGTGGGCACTATGCACTTGGCTTACCCATATCTACGAAGTCACGGAAACTCACCCTGCACTGCTTCTCATGGCCTCGTGGATATGGTGTGAGACAACGCTTGACTTGCGCTGCATTGCCTCACACTGAAATGGGGAGGCGTGCCATAGGAAACACCCTTTACCCCGCATGCGTTACTTCGCATGCCATTACCTTGCATTTTTTACGCATTCTCCAAATGGAGTTAGAATAGTAAATTGTGTTGTAATGAGGAATGCGTTGTAATGGATTGCATTGTAAAGCCTTGTGTTGTAAAATATTTTGTGGTGTAAAAACTGCAGGGTAATGGCACGCGGAGTAACAATGTGCGGGATAAAGTGTCCTAGTCGCGTGCCATGGGTGTTACGGGGGGTGTTCGCATGTAACACACATTGGAATTTGACACATTCCCAGATTTACAACATGCTGTAAGCCTGGGAATGTGTCAAAAACCTACCCCTCCCCAGAAGTGGCGTAAAGGTTGTTTTTGTGATGGAAAGTGTCTATTCCCCCACAAAGTAACCTGATTTGAATGCAGGCAAGGGTGCCTGCATTGGTGCATGGCAGCCATTTGTGCACCAGCTCTGTGTAACACCACAAGAATAGCTGTATCTCATAGATAAGGCGCATTTCTGCCCTCTTCTTTTGACAAAGGTCAATGCAGTAGGAAGGCTTGCTGCACTGCCCTACACTAAAATATTGTAAATGAGGGCCAGGGTTTTTTAGGAGCAGTTTCAGGTCAAAGTCACTTATGACTTATGACATTTACAATTTTTTCGCGTAGGGCAGAGCCGTAAGGCTTCTTGCTGCGTGGCCCAGTGTCAAAAGGAAAGGGCAGTAATGCACTGGATTAATGAAATGCGATGCATTCCTGTCCTTTCTGATTGTGCCGGCTCACAAATTGGTGCCTAGCGTCAATGCTGGCACCCTTGCACCATGCGATGATGGCATGATTGTTTTTGTGCAGAAAGGGACACCTATACAGCGGGTCCTATATAGCCCTCTCACAAGTATATATTTTGCTGTGGTGCCAAAAGGTTTTGGGAAATGTGACGGACTGAGATTAAAATTTGCATCGGGTGGCAAAAACACACACACTTCCTGATGAAGTGCTATTTTTTCAAAGAGGACATCGACTTGGCTGAATGTAAGCACAAAATGAATGTATTTTTATCTTGTGCTCGCCAATATTTGCAGAGCCTAAATACATCTTTGGCAAACCACTTAAAGCAAATGTTCACAGTGGCAGTCACAACCTTGCTCGGGGAACATCCTTTACAATGCAGATGTTACCCCGCAGTGCAGTTTCGACGTGTCTTTTACAACGCAAGTCGTTACTACGACTTGCGCTGGGATGGCGCTGTGGGATAAGGAATCTTGTAATTTTATATTCCAACACCTTCCCTACTGTTACGGGGACTGGTGTTGGAATATAAAATTATAAGATTCCGAAATCCGCACCCTCCAACGCAATCGTTGTAACGACTTGAGTTGTAAAATCTGCGATGTAAAGTACCGCGTTGAAAACAACCGCGTTGTACTGACATACATCCACGTTGCTCACCACCCCACTTAAGCTGAGTACAGGCAGAGAAAACACAGGGTATTTATTTATGGTCCCAATTTGAGATTAAGGGCCTGATTATGATAGCATTGGGACTGCACACAGACTGACCGTCTGTGGCAGTCAGATGTCCAACAACACTTCGTTCTGACCACCGGATTACAATTCTGGTGATCAGAACCACAGCGGTCGGAGGGAAGACCGCCGCCTCTGCCAGGATCTGAGATCCCAACGGGTCCACAGTCCGATTTGTATCCCTGAATGGCGGCAGTGCCGATGCAGGGCACCATCTTTGGGATTTTGATATCCCTTTCCAACAGCATTTTTATGGCAGGAACACCACCATGAAAAGGTTGGCGGAAAGTGATATGGCGGCCCCAAACAGGGCCCCCCTGCCATCGTAGGCCACTTAAAAATGGTACCGGGAACACATGTAGTGCCCCCCCTCACCTCCATGCTCTGTGTGCCATGTACGACATGGTGATGATACTCGGTGCATGGACGTTCTGGAGGTGCTGCATGGCGGCGGCTTGTGCTGCAGCCCTTAACCTTGGCCACAGCATGCCACCGCCGTGGTTTTGAGCACTTTCCGACAGCCAGCCCAGTGTTCACATCATGATGTGGCAGACAACGCCACATGCTTGGTGGGTGGTCTTCTGTCCACCGCAATAGCGGATGGTGGTCTGAACAACCACTATCATAATCTGGCCCTAAGTCTATATTTGATCAGATTTCTCAATCATATCGTAAAGATGTATATTGTACATTAGCGCATAGAATTCATTGATTTTAAAGCATTAATAACATGAACCATCTTCATTAGTCCCTTATTTACAATTTACATATATAGCACACAAGGGATAGATGCTGACATATGAATATGAAGGGAATACCAGGGTACTTGTATTGCTGACATAAGAATAGGACATGCATGATGTCCTCAAATCCATTCAAAATATTAAATACTGGTAGAAAGGTGTGAGAAGTTTGAGCAAAATCTTCAAAATAAATCTTCAACCCTTGGAGCTCTCCACATAAACGTTTAAAAAAATTGCATTTTCTGACCTTGCTCGCTATTTTAGCACATACATTAGGCAGCATGCTTTGTTGATTGCCTTGCCTCTCTTTGAGAAAGCACACTCTCTACCTATGAGTAAGCAAAGCCTTCCTGGTTTTTGTTATACCACCTTTAAGAGTCATTGTTCAGCTAGACATATTTACCTGAAATTGTTTGATTAGAGTTCTAATTTTCTAGGAACCTTACTCTTGTATTATACCTTTAACCGTGACATACCAGTCAAGTGAAGTCATGCTTCGCTTTATCTCTCAGAAGGAACGAATGAAAGGTTTTATTAGCACATTCAATTTCTCCAAGCATTTTTGCAAGCATTTCTTTATAACTGATGATAAAAAGGGCTAGCACTAGACAAGGGCAGCATGGGCAATTGGCCACTGCCATACACCAATTAACTGTTATGGGACCACACAGCTTCTTTCCACATGATAGTGACATTTCTCTTGTGGGCTCTCAAACATCACCAGTTCTGCCACCTCCTCAATCTGTCCATGATGTTGTTGATATGTTCTTCTTAGACAGTGTTGCTCCCCTTTGGAGGTGGGACAGTTTTTACATCTGACGTTGGCAGCATTGTGGGTCTCCAGGTCAGGGGAGGAGGAGTGATTGTTAAAAAAAAATAGGTTTCCGGGTGTTTATTTTCGTGATAGACACCAGCACTACAAACCTTAGGTGAGTCAGCTTGGTAGAGAAAGATGTCTGATCAGACTAGCCATAGGGTTCTATGCGGTAATGGGTGTGTTGCTCTTACTGCAGGGGGCCTCGGCACATTGAACCACTGGATGGGCCAGTGCTGTGAAGCCCCTCTATTTTTAGAAGCTAGGAGATTGATTGGTGCCTCACAACCAGGGCCAAAGGGCTGCGTCCTCCTCTTTTCTGCGGCTCTGAGACCCTTATCAACAGCTCAGTTTCTTTTGCAAATAAAGGAGAGTTGGTTTACTGGACCTAGCCATGCAAGCAGCAACTGAACCCACTAAGCTATCTTCTCAGCTGATAAAAGCACATTGAAAGGGAGCAGGGTAGGAGACTGCTGTGCATGAAATTGAGCAACTTTGCATAAGACCCCTGCCTGCAAAGTCCACCAGATCTGTCTGATTTGGGGGGCCTCCTATCGTTGGAATTGGGCAGGGTGAGCCTAGGATGTTAATCAAAGTCTTACGTCTATGGAACGGGCCCTCCACTGAGCCCAGGCTGAGAAGACCCTATCACACATAATAAATAATAATATTAAGCAAACTTATAAAGTACATGGGTACACTCACTACTGTGTCCCTGTGCTGTGGCTAGACCTCGTCAGGATCAATAATGTGACATAGCTTAGAGGAGAACCTATGGGCGGAAGAGCCATGTCTTCAATTTCTTCCGAAAAATAATTTCAGAAGGTTCCTTCCGAAGAGCGAGATGGAGGTCATCCCAGTGTTTCGCGGCTAGATATTCCCCGAAGATTTTAGATGTCGGGATGGAGTGTAGGGGGACAGTAGGTTGTGTAAATAACTAGGTCCTTTCCCCTGCAGAATGCGGGACTAACAAACAGCCTTAATTCTTCAAATTATGCAGCACATGGTCAATTATGCAACAAGTGTGGTAAATCTATAACTGTGCACAAGATGCGGCAGCCACAGAATAGCATAATTGGTGGTCGTATTTATCCATTAAGCAATTGGAGATTGGTGTTTGTAGATTTACAAAAATTGAGGGTTGTACAATGTGCAGTGGTTGGAGGTTGCCCATAAAACTCTTTTGCAGAGTTAATCGCGTGAGGGAGGGACGTCATTGGCCATGGAGATACATTTAATGTGGGGGTCTTGGGTTCTTTCCAGTGGGCATACAGTAGGGTGCAATTCTAAATCTGTTCCAGAAAAAGATCAATTTTTGAGTGCCTCAAGGATCAGTTGATTTGTGCTATGTGGTACATGTATGGGTGCCGATGGAGAGTTCATCTCCTTTTTAGTCAGCTTTCATTGTGTGAATAACTTAGTAAATGATTCCCAAGAACTTAAATTTGAAATATGGTACCAAGAAGGAACTACGGTAGTGTTCTGAACATATGGATATGAGGCAGTATGTTTTATATATTGAATGTAACATTTAATTGTCCAGTAGGTATAGGGTCCATGCAAATGATCCATTTGCTACTTGTAAAACGTCAAAGGGAGTATGAATGTGCCCCCATAGCCCAGAGGTTGAGTGAAGTTAAGTAAATTCCAACATTAAGTGTCTCACCTCTGCTCCCTATTCTGTAGGTTTCAATCATAATATTTTCTTTAATCATATTTGGTGAGTGTGATAAAGGACAGTCTTGAGCTGTGACATCCTCCTTGCTGAGTTGAATATGTGTAATGACATGTATTGGAGCTATGAGACTTTTACTGTACTAGCTCACTTGGGTTCCTTGAGTCTTAGGTGTTTTTTCTCTCTGGCAAAATAGAATCGCACTCCAAAGAGTAGAGCATGCTAATAATGGGACTTTCATTTCACATATAATACAAAGACTGTTTGAATGTGACCGACTGTGTAGGCAAGCGCCTACACACCAAGCTACCTTTAGGGTGGCCAGCTCCTTAGCCAGCCCCCGCCTTCCTACTGCTTTCTGCTTCCCTGCGGACCTAGGGGCTATCAGCATTGATCGGTGTAAGCATCAGTCAGGCTCCACATTCGATACAAGCCATTGGAGAGTGGCCAGAGCAAGCAGAGCCACCTGGCATCATGGAAGCAGGGCTGAGAGCTTTCACTGTGCTGACTGGCCTCCGGCAGCAGCCTTTCAGTGACTCTACAGTATCTTCCACAAGCTCCATACCTCTGCCTCTCACTTCTAGCCCAAGAGCTGCAGTGCTGCACCTCGGTCTCCTGTTCGGCCGAGCAGTGATTTTGAGGACTTTGGCCTTGCGAGGATCAAAATAAAGGATGCTGGCCGAAACGCTCTGGTCCATGTGGGACTAAGAAAATCACAAAAAAGGAAGATGGCCCCTGACAACAGATACACCAGCAGGACCAGGGGAATGGAACACTGATCAGTAGCAATTCCTGCCTGGCGAATAAATACAATTCTAATGAAAGGATCATACATTAAAGAGTGCAAAATGTCACATAATAGCCCACCACACCACAGTAAGAAACAATCCCTTACAGTGATTTTTGTAACACAAAAATGAATTTTTTGCAAAGTTTATTCTCTTCTATTTCTTATTTTTTTATATAAATATTGTGTCATAACTTAGAAATAATGATACAATGCAAACAACAATATAAAACATGCATTAACAAAAAAGAGAAAACCAGACTGCAGCTTAAATGCTACGCTACGGTAAAAGGAAGCAAGACAAAGTGAGACACAATAGGCGGCATCAAAGGTGTGTGCTTTCTGCAGCCAACCAGAATTTAAGGCAAGTATTTAGATCTTCGGGCTCAAACACAGACAGAAAGGAGGCAAGAAATCTTTGAAACCAGATCATCTCAGTGCCAAACACCTCTTGTTTGCAACAAATCAAATCCTGCATAAGTTCTGAAATGCCTTCATCGTTAGTTTCCAACATGTGATTGAAAAAATGTGTTCTTTACAATTCATAATATTATAAAACTTTAAAAACATTCTTTGGCACATTTTGCTATTACAATTGACACACTGCTTGCCATCAGCTTTCTATCCAATTTAAACAATCATCTTAAAACAGTGGAATGTGGCAACACATAAGACCTGGCAATTATGAACACATACTTTTAGGTGTGGCCTACAGAATGTTTTAGCTGTTTCCTCAGCATCATGTACAAAATAAAAATACATTTATAGAGTGACTTGGGGTTGTCATTTTAATTTGTCTGTGACTTTGCCTTGTTTTTCATTATTTGCTTTTGTACTAGAACAAAGTAAACAAAGGGACTAAAGGGAGAAAGCAGGAGGGAGTAAAAGCTAAGGAAATTAGTTACAAAGGGATAAGGCAGAGATGAAAAATAACATGCAAGAGTGAAATAAAGAGACAGGAAGTGCAGGGAGCAGGAAGAAAGAGGCATATGATGGATTCAACTAAAGGTGAACCTGGTATTCATAAACCCTGGCATTCGCTGCTGACTCATATGAAAAAACTTTGGGCCTCTATACTTATTATTATTTGTTCTCCCAAATTAAGCACTACAGCCTATTATATATTCATTTCCTCACGTTGTTTATCAACCTGGCCCAGAAAAGCCATAATTTATAGAATATATGTGCCCTTTTCTTGAAATGCACCAATTATTAATGGGCTTCTCCAAAATCTCTGATGCTACAGACCACCTAATATGCTTTCTGGTCAAAGCTAACTTTTAAAAAAAAATAAAAAATCAGAGCACACATTTGCTCTTAAAATACTTCTCATATATGGCCAGATCACTCTGTAATCCCGAACCACTCAAGTGGCTCATGTTTGCAATCTTTGGCTATATACTTAGTGATAGTTATATCAAAGGAAAGGGGTTATATTGGCACGGCAAGAGCTATTGCAAAGACATTCACACATTTCTGAGTGATCCTGAGACCGTTTCTTCAGAATGTGCGATTAAAGACTGAACTCAATCGTACCTTTTTGGTCTTTGTTAATTGGAAAGAAAGAAGTAAAACTTATTTTGTGAGCTTAGCCACAGGGGGAGTAGAAAATACCTACTCGGCTGTTTTCTAAGCCTCCCCGAAAAGGCTCGGGGTGGGGACCGAGGCTTGATGTTCTTTAGGAGGATTTAAAAGTAGAAAGGGGAATTGCATGGTGGATTTAGCCTTTCGTGTAACAAATGATTTTTCGTGCTGTTCCAAATTGTAATCCGAGTCATGTTGAGCACTGTCAGAACTAGCCTCCAGCCAGGACAGGCCGCAGAAACACGAACTCGAAAAGAAAATGGAAGCAAAGCAGGCGTGTCTTTGTTAACAACTAACAAAAGCAGACGATATTAGTTTGACCTTTGTCCACAAACGCCCACTGAATAATGCAGTTGGTCAGAATACAATTCTCGAAAGTCTCTATATAGACAAATTATATAATTTAAATATTTAATGTTTAATGCCAACATCGTATTTGTTTTAAGTTTTTTGTACACACGTGTTCAATACGGATGTGTGACGTTTTTAAAGAACAGGCAATCTTGTATAGCTCTTAATTATTAGCCTAATCTTCATCCTTTTCTAAATGTACACACTCGCACAGATGTTTCACCTCAGAGGGTCAATAGTTCCTTACAAGTACTAACCGGGATTGAAAATGATCATGCTTTTGTCCTGTAAGGTGATTTTAAAACCTCTCTACTTTAAAAATGAATGGATGTTTCTGATCGTGAATCTTCACCGAAAAAAAAATTAGGTGCCAATTTCCCTTTTTTACTTAAAAAACCCACATGTAAAAAAGCTTGATAACTATGAGTAGAAAACATAGGGGCTGATCACAATGCAGCCCAGAAAGGCTCGTACCATCTGTCGGAGCCTTTCCGGGCCACATTTCGGTTTAATTTCCGACCGCTGCATTACAATGCTGGCAGATGAAAATTAAACCGGCCTGTCATTGCAGCTGGCTGCTGACGGGCTCAAGGATCCTTTCGGCCAGTCGAAAGCCAGCCCGTAATTCCAAAGGGCTGCCTTTCCGCCCTTGGGATTACGATACTCGGTTTCCGGCAGGCATTGCACGTCGGATTTTCCGACATGGAAAGCCTGTTGAAGAGTGAGTATGGGGCCCCTGGAAGGGCCCTGATCATTCCTGCACTCGGTGCAGGAATGAACACAGATTCCCATTTCTCAATGGGAGCTTGTGTAACGGCTGGTTTAAGGCCATAACATGAGCTCCCATAGAGGAATGGGAGTATGCGACGAACAGTGTTCGGGCGCATCATGATGAGGCGGTCGGGACCGCAGACCGGAGGTCGGTGGGTCCCATTTCCGAGATGGTGTCGTCCGCCTGACATCGTAAAAGGCCCCATAGTATTTTTACAATAATTACGGGAAGATAGCAAGAGAAAATCTTTGGAAATTCGCACACCACTAGGGCATGTAAATGTTATATTACAATATTACAAACATTGCAAGATTTCAATTGATCATGTATGCTTACATTTTCAAATGATCCAGTACCCCATCTGCAACTTGTATAGCTCTTAATTATTAGCCTAATCTTCATCCTTTTCTAAATGTACACACTCGCACAGATGTTTCACCTCGGAGTGTCAATACTTCCTTACACGTGCTAACCGTGATTGAAAATGATCATGCTTTTTTCTGTAAGGTGATTTTAAAACCTCTCTACTTTAAAAATGAATGCATGTTTCTGATCTTAATTCTTCACCGAAAAAAAAAATTAGGTGGCAATTTCCCTTTTTTACTTTAAAAACCCCCATGTAAAAAAGCTTGTAAACTATGCGTAGAACACATAGGGGCTGATTACAATGCAGCCCAGAAATGCTCGTACCATCTGTCGGAGCCTTTCCGGGCCGCATTTCGGTTTAATTTCCGACCACTGCATTTCAATGCTGGCATGTGGAAATTAAACCAGCCTGTCATTGCAGCTGGCTGCTGACGGGCTCAAGGATCCTTTCGGCTAGTCGAAGGCCAGCCCGTAATTCCAAAGGGCGGATTTTCCGCCCTTGGGATTACGATACTCGGTCTCCAGCAGGCATTGCACGTCGGATTTTCCGACATGGAAAGCCTGTTGAAGAGTGAGTATGGGGGCCCCTAGAAGGGCCCTGGTCATTCCTGCACTCGGTGCAGGAATGAACGCAGATTCCCATTTCTCTATGGGAGCTTGTGTAACGGCTGGTTTAAGGCCGTAACATGAGCTCCCATAGAGGAATGGGAGTATGCGACGAACAGTGTTCGGTCGCATCATGATGAGGCTGTCGGGACCGCAGACCGGAGGTCGGTGGGTCCCATTTCCGAGACGGTGACGTCCGCCTGACATCGTAATAGGCCCCATAGTGCTTTTACAATAATCCCGGGAAGATAGAAAGAGAAAATCTTTGGAACTTCTCACACCACTAGGGCATGTAAATGTTATATTGCAAGATTACAAATATTTCAATTGATCATGTATGCTTACATTTTCAAATTACCCAGTACCCCATCTGTAACTTGTGAGTGTTTTAACTGCATTCTTTAACAAACAACCTCTGATTGGCTTTAAGGTCTTAATTCTCTTAGACACTTTTCTCGAGTTGGTTAAATTTAGGTTAAGGGACAATAAGAGTCCAGGAATCTCCAATTCGAGACAGTATTGCCACATGTAAATCAGGCAAGTTTTCATCCCTGGAATGGGGAGTAACTGTGTAGACCTGGAAATTAAGGTGAAAACCCAAGTTTTTCCTGATTCCGTGGACTATGCCACTGAAATTTGAGTTCTGCTCCGAGAAGGGTGAAATTGTCGGTCAGGAGATGTTGGATAAGAAAGCGGAGGCTTCTGGGATAAGGGAAAGGTGTGGCTTCACTGTGCCAAGCGCTTTTCTGCTCCACCTGTGGTGCTGAGAGTGCCCTCTGCCACTGCCACTCTTTAGCCCTGGTTTTTCTGGGTCTGGAGTTTTCACACACCCCAAATAATTTGTAGATGCCAGAGCAGTTTCCATCCATGTATGCCATTAAGAGAAACACCTTCCTGCACAAAAAGAATCCTTATAGGCATTTTCCTCTTTCTATGTGTGCTGCATGGTAACACACCTATGCTCCACCCATGGAACGGCTCCCAAGTAGAAATGCAAGGTAATGCAGCACATGCAGCTGCATTGCATTACATTTCTTTACAAAGACACACAAGGCCACGCAAATCAGGCCATTTGTGGCTTTGTAAATTCCATTTAGGCATTTGTGTTTCACTGTCTCTTTTCTTAGTAGATGTAGGCCTGAACTTCGATAGTGGCAGTGTTTAACCACTTGGCTGCTAAGGTACCTGATGAGCTTCCATTGACTTTCCATTGAAATCAATGGAAAGTCCATGACGAGTTACCCTTGTCATTAGCGCTGAAGTGGTTAAAAAACAAGAGGTTCAGGGTCTGATTAACAAAGGTAAACTTACACTTTCAGTGTAAGTTTCTATTTTTTTGCTATTCATAAACTCCGAATTAATAGGAAGTTTATGATTGTGGAGATTCCACAGTCAGGGCAGAGAATTCTGACCATAAAAAGATAGGACAAGCCAGTCTTTTTATGTGCGGAGTTCTCCACCCATTTGTAAACGTACTATTAACTCAGAGGTTGTGAAAAGCAAAACAATAGTAAACTTTCACAAAGTGTAAGTTTGCCTTAGTGAATCAGGTCCTTAGTTTTGCAAGATGGTCCAGAGTGGTAGGCATTCGTGTTAAGCACTTGCTGTTGATATCTCATGTGATTTGTAAGTCTTTAATTTGAAGTAGAGTAAAGTTATGTCCGCCTTTCCTCATTGCAATGGCGATACACTGACAACTATTGAAGTGGATGGTAGTATTAACCACATCTCTGCGGCGGCTATTCCGCCGCAGCGCTAAGGGGGTAGGGGCCATGCGGCGGGCCCATGCTGGTGACAGAACCGCTCCGTCACCAGCCGTGGTTGAGCTGTGCTCATGACGGAGCTGTTCCGACATGGCCCGCCCCCTTAATAGAACACGCCGCGCAGGCGCGAAATCAGCGCCGCGCAGGCACGTCAGGCGGGCCATGACGGAACCGCTCCGTCATCAGCACAGCGCCACCGTGGCTGATGATGGAGCAGTTCCGTCATCAGCACGGAAAGAGTTAATAGCAAGTTTATAAACTTTCAAATGAGAAAACAGTGATTTTACGTGCTGTGCCTAATAGAGGGTTTCATCATTATAAGTGTGAATCGTTCCAGATATAATTTCTTTTATTTCATTTCATTTTTAAACGTTATTTGGTTTAATTTAAAACTGTAAATGTGAACACACATTAGCAAGTACATCATCAGTGCATTAGAGTTTCAAATAATACATTTGTACCAAACAGTAAGGGCAAAATACAATACAAAATTCAGCCCTACACCAAATTCATCATAGCAGCTGGACAAATTGCAACAAAATGTCTGTACAAACAAAAATTACTTGGACAGAAGCATAATAAAGTACAACAGTTCCATTCCCAATGTGCAATTCAGCAAAACTCTCAGAAGAAACATAACAGATTTTGTTATTTTATGATTTTTCCTCCATTTAAATTTCTTTGGCTGATACATTACGAGATATTTTGCAGACCATACTAACAACATGTAGAATGTGTGAAAGTGCATAAATATATAAAAACAGATTATAAAATTCGACATAGGCCTAATTTCCTCACCACCCTCTTCAAGGAGGGGTACACAGATCCACAAGTAAGAGGCTGACCATACCAAGCATGCAAGAGCAGCAAATAATAAAAATGAGAATAGTTAGAAATCTAAGAGGTGGTCGGCAAGACAACCATAAATGACAAGAAACTAGCCGCAGCGGGTGCATAGGCAGCAACGGATTTTAGAACAAGTAGAAGATAAGGCCAAACTTGTTATTTGAGGGCCCTAGCCCTAATAACCCAGCTCCATCTAAAAAAATTAGCCACAGCACATACCACAACTTCTCTAGTTTCAGTGCAAATCAGCCTGAACGTGGGACAATACTACTTACTTCTACTTCCCAGCTGCCTGCATAGTGGTATTATCCACCTTTTACGTGGGTGGTTGTAGCCTGGGCAAAAAAAGAAACAATGGGAAAGTGACTCATCTTCATTAGGACAAACTGGGCAAGTGACATTATCAGCCATCCGAGGATGCCATTTGGATGTAAAAGTCAAAAGTGGTAATGTACCATATCAAAGAAATAAACTTCTGTCACTTGGGACAATCAAGAAATCAGAAAAAGGCTCTAAAGCAATCTGTGGTTTAATTTGTAAAAAAATATCTATTAAAAAAACACAATTGTGTCTTTGGATTTCAGAGTCCGACACCCATTTCCAGTATACATGTTTTAGTGTTTCCCTGCGCACGGTTGGGAGACTGTCCTCCCAATATTCATCCAGTCCTAGCTCCATCAGGGAGTCCTTCACAAAACACTCCCACTGGATAGAGCCTGTATCTCTTTTATTGCACAATAGTATTTATTAAACTTGCAGCAACTGTAATAAAATATACGCTTAATCACTCAAAGATATTATGGTGTGTAGATGCCCTGAATGCTACATGGCCTTATGTATTAATTAATTCATTTATTTTCCATTTAATTTTTTATTACAATGTTTTTGCTGCATTAAAGTTCAAACCTATTTTTTTGTTCATATACGTCACACTTAGTTTACCACTAGTTTCCTGTTCTACTACTGTGAACAGTATTTTGGGCAACATTTTCTGGACCTGTTGCATATATACATAAAACAAACGCCTGATGTACTTTGGAAATTTCAAGACTTAACATTGACTTACACCAGTACAAATTATGGGGAATATTAACAAGCCTCTTGTGCCGACTGCGCAAATTACAAAAGCATATCTACGAGGCCACGCAAAGTCACTATGCGTGGCTTTGAGTGGACTCATAGATATGGAATAAAGCAAGGCAGCACAAATCGTTGCCTTACTATGCACTGACTGATTGGCATTGGGATGGGTTTGCTCCTGCAAGACCCATGAATTTTGACACTTCCCCAGATTTATGAGAACATATAAACCTGGCAAAGTGCCAAAACATTACGCCTCCCAAGGTGAGGTGTAACAAGGAGAAATAACTTCATTTCTGCTCGTTTTTAGATCAAGCCTGGGCCGTGCATGCGCTGATCTGCGGCATGCTATATTGGAGTATGGAATAGAAGCCCCACCCACTCTCTGCCCATATTTGTCATTGGCTTGTGTCATTGCCCTTCGTAAATGCTGGCTTCTGAGTCATTAATAGGCTTGCTAGTCCTTCCTTAGTACCGCCTTGTCTTCATTTGTAACCTCCCATTAGGACTGTCCTTTTTACTTCGGTTGGTACACGGTACGTCTTTTTTTAGTTTGTAAGCACTATTTTCTTTAATGAGTTTCTCCTACTGCAGGCACAACCTGCTTTCCTTTCAACATTCAGCGTGCTATGCATACTTTCACTTTCTGAGCCTCCTGGGACAATGGCGGCCGCTTCTTTGAATAGGTCTCACATTTACAAGAGTTTGAGCTATGGCATTGTAAATGACAATGTCTTTTATTTAAGTGTTAATTAGCAAAACAGACAAATAAAAGTCATTGTCATTTACAATGCCAATAGCTTAAACTCTCGCAAATGCTAGACCTATGGCATTGCCAATGCTTGTTTCCTCTGGAAAAAGCTTTTAGGGCTGTTGACTGTTTCTGCTCCTTCCTGCAAAAAACACAATCCTGCCGACAACACAGGCACCCTTACACCATGATACAAGGGTGCCTCAGTTGGTGCTAGGCTGCTGAAACACCGCCATTGCAGGGCGAAAGCACAGGAATGCATCATATTGCATAAATACAGTGTATTCCTGCCCTTTCACTTTGGCTTAGGGTAGTAGAGCAAGATAACTTGTTGCACTGCCTACACCAAATCCCCATTAATGAGGGCCCTTGTACCTAATATATGCATAAGTTGCACCAGATGTATACAACTGTAAACACTTGCATATGTATGCGAAATACAGGTGTATAATTTGCTTAAATCTTCACTCAAGAGTTTTATTCCTAAGGTACGCTTACAAGGCTTCTCTGGAGTGTGTCAGAGGAGTACGGACAGCCTCTGCAAATGTGGTGAGCACAGCACCAGGTGTAATTTATTGAGTCTACACAATCGTTTGTAAAGGCATTTGCACATATCCGTTTCATCTGAAAGCTCCAGTTCTAAGTGTTACAGACAGTGCCCCCAATTCCTAAAGATTCTGCTGTGAATACACTTATATACTGGGGATAAGTAACTCTTACTGCCGAGTTCCGAAAATAAGTCACGAGCAGGCAACATTTCCTCTTATTTAAAATTTCACAGTAAGGCAACACGCCTTAAAATGTAGATTAATGGTGTTACCCTGCTGTTTCCTGTGTCATCTGTTACAAGATGACCACAGCAGTTTGTGGTATTACCATCCGGAATACCACCAACCAAAGGTTTTTGGTAATTGACAACCAGTGCGAAAAATCACTGTTCACTTTGTTTTTTCCAAATTATTTTGAAAGGTTTTCCTATGCGTAATTAAATGATGTGTAATAGTGTGGGGCAATGTCTCTGCAGCGTATTTATTACTCCTGAATTTACCACACAAGCGAATTCTAGGAAATATGGGGTGAGTCAGGACACTGTACCTAATAGCGCCGAATAGCAGCAGAACTATACTGGGCTAAATATTAACATAAGGTGTAATATCAAATATATAAAAGAGGGGATTGTAATTGAAAGGGATCAGAAGCCAGTTCTTTATTTAGCCTGATGCATGTTGCAAAAGTGTCTCTGCGTATATCAGATGTTGGCCTTCATGTAAGGGTTGATCATACAAAATTAAAATGAATCAGGGACATTCATTCGAGCATGGCGGTTCAATACACCCCAGTGTTCCCTTATAAAAGCAGCATTACGGTAATTGCTTTTCAGCCGCACTGTTATTCTAAAATGACAGTAGGTGGGAGGCACCAGTCGGCTGGATTCAGAGCTAACATCTAGTACACCCGCGACAGAAAATAAACAGAACCAGTGTTTGACTTTCCGTGGCCTTCCGCGCTATTTTCCTACATGTAATCGCCGGAAAAGTGTCAATCTCAGTTTTCCTACAAAAATGGGGTAGGTTTTCAGGAAGAGTAGTTAACCCTGTGAGGTAGGCACGCTGTAAAACAGCCTGGATGAAATGATGTATATCTACACTACCAGCTTTGTCCTCTGTGTGAAATTTTAATTCACTAAGGGGGGGGGGGGGGGGGGGCAGGCTTGATGGAGCGCGATGGTGTTCTTTCATTTGTAGGGGTGCATTATAACCACAAATAGTCTGCACCTACATTTAGTCCTTTGTTGTGTTAACCTGTGGTTATTAGAAACCCCGCCATTGCAGGGGGAAAGACTTAGAATGTTCTTGGTAATAACGTGTAGTGAACTGATAGAATACATTTGTGCCATGTAAAGAAACTAACGTGGCAGTTGTGTTTTCAATAATGTAACACTTAGCACTCGTCTGTGGTTAATTACAACTCCAATCTCTCCTCTCCCCTCCTCTCCCCTATCCAATTCTCTCCCCTCCCCATTCTCTCTCCTAACTCCCCTACCTCACGCTACTCCTTCCCCTCCCCCTAACCCCCCCTTACCTCCATCTTTAATTATGACATCTAGCCTCACGCAGGGCCTTCCACTGACCTCCTATTCCCCTAACTCCCACTCTCCTTATTACCCTCTTTTATCCTCGCTTTTTCACTTCTACCCATCTACCCTAGCCTAATTACTATCTACCCACATAAGCTTAATTTAGTACTTTTGTAAATAGCATTCGTATTCAACTGCTTTCCTTGTTATATTGGTTCTTATTGCAATGTTTTTTTGTTCAAAGTTACCGTACTTGCTCACTCTCCTGTAAAGTGCTCTGATACCCATGGGTCTAGCCAGTGCTATATAAAACCTTTAAAATAAATACATCAATATATTAATGAAGTTTGCTTATTGTAATGTAGTGCATTGATTTAAATGTGCACCTTATTAAATTCTGCTCATAGATGTGTTTAATTGAGTTTTAACGTTTAGGATTTCATAGGCTTCTCACAATTGTGTGCGCATTTGATGTGCTTATGTAACATTATGGTTTAGAAATGCCTAAGTAAAATGTTCACTTATGTGTAATACATAGGGCCTATGTGCTTCACTCTTATGTTGGCCAATTTCTTTAGGCCTGAAGTATATTCTCCCTGATTGCTCTCATGATGAGAATAGCTGGATTTCGTGTGCATGTTGGATTTGTCCTGTTCTCACATTTCTGTTGCAGGTGGAGAAAGTCGTCTTTGTTAGCAAGAATAAAGGCTTTTATTTTAAGGGTTAGGCTTGGAGAGGAGAGAATACATTCATGCAGAGAATGTTGATAATTGCGAGACGGTGTTCTTTCACAGTGAAGGAGGCATGGGAATCAAGGTCATCGAGCCAGGAACTGGAAGTATCTATTGTGTTTTCTGAGTGGCTCAATATCCTTAGAGCTGCCCGTTACTACTACTGACAGAGCTTTAACCTCCTCTTCTAGAATTCCAGTACGCAACACAAGGTCATCAAGCTTCTCCTTGAGTATCTCACATTTGTCTTGTATCCCCTTTTGGTTAGTCTCAGATATCTCAATTTCTGTGAGAATATCTTGTCACAGACTTAGGAACATCTTTTCCATAACATTTTGACCTCCTTTGCCACATACACTACTGTCGCTTTGATTGGTGTCCCAATTTTGTGCTTCTTTGGAATGATTCAATAGTGCTAGTTGGGGTAGGGCTAGAACACAAATCCGGACTGAGAGTAGGGGTTGTCTATGTACTTACGCTTTCAGTTTGTATCTCTTCACCCTGTGTAAGTCCTACTAACGAAGTAAATCAATTCTCCAAAGGAAGCGGGGCATTCTGAGACTTGTTCCCCTTTTCCTGCGAAATTTTGAAAAAGGATCTTAACGACGACGTGGGTTTGGAAGGCACACGCTCCTCTTTTGGCCACAGCGTCTCAGCTTCCCTCCCGTCTGCGGGACCTTCCTTTTAGGGGAGATTACTACTACAGCCTCTTTGACTACCTGCTCCCTGCTTCCGCCTCCCCTACCTCCTTTTCCCTTACTCTCACCCTCTGAAAGCGACCGAAGCTGGTATTGACTTCTTACTCGGTTTTCAATTATGCTCTTGGATGATCTTTCAGCTCCAACCTCCACAATGGCTGACTCAATTAAGGGTATAATTGGGGAGATTTACCCCTACTCTCACGCTCAACCTATCTCCACTCCAGCCGCTTCCCACTGTTATCTCTTCAAGTAATGGTGGCACTAGCGTTGGAGGCTCCTTTTACATCCGTCTTGGCCCCCCGCCAAAACACCTTTACCTGCCGTCCACCTATCTTCTCTCTCTTCCTATCACCAGGCATGTCGCCTAGCTCCCCATTAACTTGAGTGTTTCGGTGCATAAACTTTGTGCCTCTCCCCTGAAAATCTTCTGCGTTGTTGTCGGCGCCGTTCTCGAGTCCTCTCTTCCCCAGCTACCCGCGTACTGTGTTGCCTCTGCTTCTCTCAAACCGGAAGCCTGCTACAGTCAGCGCCGCATGGTCTTCTGAAAAAGACGCGCCATGTAGTACCAGATCCTCCGCTGCAACTCCCCATCCACATCCGGAGCCATAGACTCCGTCCACTCGGTGAGCCTGTTTTTAAAAAAAATCAAAGTCTAAACTTTGATCGAATTCGAATTATACTATAACTGCTCCTGTATTATGTTAAACTGCATGCATGATACTTCATAAAGAAAACAGCTGTTTCCCATAGTAGTACTGCATTCTCTCCTCTCACGGCTAGGGAGCTCGCGCAACTGACGTCAGCCCGCCACCATGTTTCGCTGCAAGATGGCCTAGAAAGGCTGGATACTCAATCTCAACGCAATAATCTGAGATTCCTCAAAATTCCGGAGGGGGCTGAGAAAGGAGATGTTAAGGCCTTTATATGTGGTCTGTTGAGGGAGGAAGTTTTGAAGGATAGGACAGAAATTAATTGGGAGAAGGAGATTCAGAGGGCTCATAAGGACCCCTTTAGGTTGAACCCGGATCGGAAGACCCCTAGGAAAATCCTGATTAACATTTTGACTTTTTCTGTGAAAGAGTTAGTGTTGGAATGGGCCTTGAAGGGGGGATCCTTGAGCCACTATGGGTTTTCTTATCAAATATGGTCTGACCTTGGTAAGAGGACAGCCCAGAGACAGTGGGAACTGGGTTCCAGAATGAATTAGTTGAGAAGTAAGGGAACTCAGGTCCAGTTTAAATTTCCAGTCATGTTAAAAATAATGTGGAGAAACCAAATGCACAATATAAGTAATCCAGAGGGAGTGGATATATTCATATCACAGATGGTATGATGAGTCATAGGATACAAGTTTGTGCTAAAAGGGTATGAGTCCTCAATTTAGTTGCATTAGCATCAAGACAAGGGTATAGAGTGGTTGTTTTCTTTCTTTCTAATATTTTCATTTTCTTAGGTCTCTCTTCTCTGGGTGAGATGGGAGAGATCGGAATGCATCGCCCAAGGTATGGAGAGGGGGTTTCCCGGGGGAGGGAGGAATTGGGGGCATGGGTGTGGGGAGCAATGGGAGAAAAACTAATTATATTATTACAGGAAACACATCTAGAAAGAATCAAATGTAGGCAATGTGTCATTAAATGTAGATGGGTCCAAGAGGCAGTGATCTCCGATCAGAGGGGGAGTACTAGAAGAGTTGCGGTCATAATCAAGAGTAATAATGTAATAAGATTCATTAAATCTGAAACGGATTGTTCAGGCAGATGGTTAGTGGCAACTCTCGCTATTCAAAATAGGCCTCTGATCTGTGCAGTAATTATGGGCCAAACAATGATAACCTGGAGGCTCGAATTAAGTTGGAAACCTGTCTATTAGAAACGACTGCACCTATTGTGTTGGGGGAGACTTCAATCTAGTTATGGACAAAGGGCTAGATAGGACTTCAAAAGTTAAGTACATCAACCCACCATGACCATTTTCCAGATTGAAAAGCATGATGAAGGAGTTACTTTAATTAATATATGGCGCACCAAGATGAGGAAGGTCAAAGAGTTTACTTTTTATAGTAAAAAGTACAGACATCACTCCCGTATTGATTATTTTTTATTAGATCAAGATTTATGTGGAGAAGTAATTAGGGTAACACATATTCCTGCAATAGTGTCAGACCATTCTGCAGTTCTCCTGGCTTTGACGGTGCAGAAAGGGAGAGGCAGAGAAGATGGACATTAGACAGGACCATTTTATTGGATGGGGAGGTGGTTCGAGACATAAGAGAAAAATCGGAGTTATATTTCCATGTATCAAAGTTTCGGCGACAAACCAGATAGTTTGGGATGCCTATAAGACCTATTTAGGGGGGACTTGAGATCTATAATGGCAGAAAAAAGAAAGGTGGATAAACAAGAGGATGAGCATAAAATTGAAGAGATCAAGGTAAAAGAAAGGGAACTTCAGAGGACCTCAATGGAAGATACAGATAGAGCGCAAGCCCTAAGTAAAGTGCTAGAGGGGATACAGGCAGCCTTCCAAAGGCGGATTGATAAGAAAGTAATAGATGGAAAACTAGTTAGCGCCAACATTTCGCCTATGGAGAGAAGTGTAGCTCCTTACTAGCCTGGAAGGACAAGGCGGATAGAGCTAGAAATACAATTCGAGAGGTGCTCTCGTAGGACCACAGGGGAAGCAGTGCATACTAATGTTGACAAATGCGAAGAGGCTTGTAGTTTTATGAGGGATCTATATATGGATGATATTCATCCAGATAAGGAGGTTATTGATGAGTGGTTAGGTTTAACAACTCTCCCGCAGCTAACTAATGAACAACAGAAAGCCCTAAAAGGAGAGATCAGGGACGGAGAGATAAGAGCCCAGTGTAAGAAAGGGGAAAGTTACTGGGCCAGATGGTGTTCCTGTGGAGGTTTTCCTATGTATTATAGATGTTCTGATTCCAGTCCTAAAAGTTTTGTTTAATGAAATATATATGAGTGGGGAATATGCTCCTAGGTCATGGTCAGAGGCTATAGTTACTTTGATTTTAAAACCTATTAAAGACCCACAGAGTGTTGACTCTTACAGACCGATTTCCCTAATAAACACAGACCAGGGTTTTGGTTAATGAGGAGTTGTCCGACTGGTTTGAAATCTTAAGGGGAAGAAGGTAGGGCTGTCCTCTGTCTCCGCTCCTTTTTAATATCTATATAGAGCCATTGGCAAATTTGATAAGAACAGACACCACTATCCTCCCTTTTAGATCAAATGATTTCAAAGTTAAATTGGCACTATCGCCGACGATATGATGTTGTACACAAGAAACCCATTGAAAGCAATTCCAAATTTGATGAGGAAGGCAGAATTATTTGGCCAGGTCTCTGGGTGTAAAGTTAACATAGATTAAACTGAGATAATTGAGTGGAATCACAACTCACAGAGTTACGGGGTAAAACACAAATACGATACCTAGGAATTTTAATCACACAGAAATTAGAAGACATCGTAAAAACTAATTGGAAGAAAGCTAGTCAGGAAATGATAGGACTAATGGTAAAATGGGCGAACCTCCCCCTAAATATCTATGGTATGGTAAATTTAATAAAAATGATAATTTTTCCGAAAATTACCTTTTTTTTCAACTCTATTCCGTTAACTTTCAAGAAAGAAGACATAGCCAAACTCCAGGAGAAAATAGGGAGTTTTATTTGGGCATCAAAAAGACCCAGGATATCTTGGAAGAAACTGAGGAGAAGATTGGAGGTGGGAGGATTGCCACTTCCGGACCTGTTTGCATATTGCTACGCATTTCATTAAAAAAATCTGCGTATGTTGGCAAATAAGATAGATAAGTCATCTATCGGTTCACTCTTTGAGGCCATGCTGGAGGATATCCCGCAAGGTCAACTGCACTTTCTTTTTAAATTCGAAGACCCTAAATGTATTTCTAAAGTCCGACTGAAGGTCCTGAAAACTTCACTGAATATCTGGATGTATGTGAGGAAAACACTGAGAGTTCCGTACTTCTCATCTTATGCTCCAATTTGGCATTCCCCAGGCACCCTGGAGTGTCTGAGATATCAACTTAGCCAGCCCCTGAAATCAGGGGGTATATACTATTGGGCGGATCTCAAGGAGGGCGCAAATATGATGAGCTGGGAGGCTATGAATAATCTGTCTAAGGGACAGTTAACGAGGTTTAAATACTACCGACTGAGTTCCTGGTGGGCAAAACAAGACTGGGTGGAGGAAGTGGAGACAAAACTCAGTCAGGTGTCAAGAACTGACCAGTGGAAAAAAGAAATGTCGCTTTGGTTCTAGGCTTTTTTGAAAGCAGATACAGAACTTGAAACTGAAATTATAAAACTATGGGGTCAGGAGTTTGGAGAGGGTGATGTGAAGCGAATGTGGTGTGATTCCTATGGTATCTTACGAACAGTTGTTAAACCTGCATCACTCAAACGCAATCACTTATTCACCACTTATAGAGTGTATTGGTCACCTGTGAAGCTGTCTAAGATTACCAGCAACTTATAAAACTGCCCAAGATGTAAGTTGACAGTGGCAGATGATATTCATTTATTTATGCTTTGTCCAAAAATCTCATCATATTGGAACTCATACGGGAAACAATCGGGTCAGGATCTCAGAAAGTCCTCATCTAATCTTTTTTGGTTTAAATTCAGAAGAAGTGCAGCTCTCAGTGAGTAATGCAAAGTTTCTGTTTTATGTGAACCTTTTGGCAAGACGCGAGATTTGCAGACTATGGAAATCGGAAAGTCCACCATGTTTTCCTGAGTGCCTTAGAAATGTTATGTAAACTAGTGAGTCGGATTTGGCATGCGATCCTACAAGTGAAAAGAAAATCTGGGCTTCGTTGGTAAGGTGGAGAGAAAAGACAACGTGAGTCCTATGATTAAGCTAATCTTGCTGTCGGCTATGGTTCCTCCTTCTGCCGGTATCAGTGTGGTGTGACGATGGAAGTGGACACAGCAGTATACTTGTGGGTCACTACGTCTGTTTGCCTCATGGGTCATCGGACAAATACCCCTGGTAAGACCTAGTGGGATCAGAGTACACCCTAACAAGAATGTTAGCAGAATGAGGACAAAAAAAAAGAAAAAAGGAGCTGGAAGTATCAAAACTAAATGGAAAATCACCTATGAGAAGTACCCAGCAGGATGAGGTGATCCAGATGCAAAGTGTAGGCATGTTCTACATTTTGTGTTTTGTATTATGGATAGTGCCCCGGGGGTTGAGTCGGGAAAAGAGGAGATCGATGAAGATGGAAGCAGTATCTTAGAACGAGCTCTGTAGCTTTGGCTACTTGACCCAAACAACGTGAGTGCACTTCTTAGGAAGTCTTCACGCGCTGACACCTTTTCCTGATCTTGCATGGGGAATGCTAAGTTGGGATGTCAGGTAGTAGTAGTGTAGGGACAGACTAATGCTTTTCACTTACGAACCCCAAATGAAGACTGAACTTGATGTGGGGGCAATCATAGCCTGCGTTCTGTTTCTGGAATTTGTCATTCTTTTCATGCTCCAGTGGTTCAATCTCACTCGTAGGTTTGTATTTGTTTTAGTTCCACTCACTGTTCACAATAAGCCGCGCGCACGCACTTCTGTACCCCCGAGTGCGCAGTGCCATGTGTGGAGCACGCACACATGGCACATCCCGCAAAAGAGTATTCGCGCCGCCGCTTTTTAAAGGCGAGCAGCGTGAAAAACGGGCATTTCCAGATTGCGAGGACGGCGAAAGTGACCACCTTCAAGTGAACACTCGGGAGCGGCAGGTAAGTCTTACAGTGTCCACCTTTGTTTCTAACCCCAACAGCGAGACTTGCCGCATGTGCTTTTAGATTGACCTGAAGGGCACGCACTGTTTGCAGACTTGCTGTATTGTTTTGTTAGTAAAGCTCGGCTGCGGGGCATATTGAGTGCTTTTATTTAAGTATGCATGTTAATTGCAGCCACCTTCATGAGCTGCGATTAACATGCATACTTAAACAAAAGCACTCAATCTGCCCCTCAGCCGTGCTTTACTAACAAAACAATACAGCAAGTTTAAAAACACTGCGTGTATTTTCAGGTTAATCTGCCTTGTTTGCAGACTTGTTGTATTGCTGGCCTGCTGGGGTCAACAAGCCACCATGTATGTGACTGCTTTTAAATAACAAGTTAAAGGAAAACTGGATGCGTTTAAAAAAAACAATGAAATGTTTAACAAATGTTTTATAGAGGTAAACATTGGTCCCAGGCCTACTCCTAAAAAAAATTTTTGTCACCACTTGCAAAGAAGTGGTCTCTTGGTGACCCATTCCAGTTTTCAAATGGGTTACCCCTCCTTCGGGTGTTAGTAACCAATCAATGAATTTCGGCTGTAGTTGCAGTTGCAAACCTTTGATTCACACCTTAAGGAATTTCAGATTGCAAGGGGGCCCCTAAACATACCTCTTAATATGTAAGATTCAGTATGTACTCAGAAACCTATTTTGAAATTCAGTAACAAGTTAAAGAATCGCAATGTAGGTTTTTGTACATACTCAAAAGCAATTATGCAGTCGCAAAGTGTCTGATTTTGAGCATCAGATCCTTTGCGACTGCAAACAGGAGTTTGAACAGGCATTGGGATGAAAAGTTATGTGATATTTATCTCCCCCTCGCAATTTCCTCCCACCGATAGAGTCTAGCAGATCAAACCTGTCAAAAGTTATTTGGAAAAGTGCTACGAGAAAGCACAGAAAAAGGCAAAACATGTAGGGCCTCATTTATGAGAAGTGATGCATCGCTGCGTGAAAGCAGTGATGCATCACTTCTCAGTGCGCACTCCTTGCGTCATGATTGAAGCGTCATATTTATAATATGACGCATCATGGCGCAGGGAGTTACAGATACGTCAGTATTTCTGATGTATCTGTAGGTGCAAAAGTGACGCATTGCTGGAGTGTGTCACAAAAGTGACGCAACTCCAGCAATGTGTCCTTTCACATGGGCAAGTCCCATGTTGTTAGTGCCTGCGTCAGCCTTACTCCTGCCATGAAGCAGGCGTAAGATTTTGACGCATTAGCGGCCAAGAAATGGTCCAGTGAAATCTTATGGATTTCACTGCGTCACTTCCATGACCCTTTCTTGCATCAAAATGCCCCATTTGCATACATTATACCTGGCGCAGGCATAATGTGGCGCAGAGGTTTACAAAGTGACGCTTCTACCTAGATGCCGGCGGCGTAAAAGTGACGCACAGCCTCATAAATGAGGCCCTTAGAATGTAGTGTGTTAAGTACTGATTACGTGCTGCTCGAGGCAAACATTTGTTGCAACCCCATGTAAACAATGTGACTGACCACAAAGCGCGCGGCTGCTGTTCAGAATGCTTGTGTTTTGTTGCACTTTGTTAGTGAGACATTGAATTCAAGGACAGATTTCTCACTAAAATGTAGTGCTAAATGCTCATTTCGTGCAATGGTAGTACATTTCATACAATTTTCATGAAATTATGCATAATTATGCAAAGCGAAATCCACAAAATCCGCACACAATTAGTAACTACCTCATCCCTGAGGTAACAATGTTTAACCGGTGTGCTAAATAATACACCCTTTTCAGACAGTTTGTAATCTGTGCCTTTGAGAACACCAAAGAGACGGTCACTTCATCATAAAGCATCAAAGGCTATCACCTCTAAGCAAATTATTTAAAATTATTATAAAGCAATGATTTTTTGGGATCTTTGAAGCTAAGGTAGAATGCACAACATTGGTCCCATTGTTGAGTGTTTGGCACTACATTGTGGTCTGAGAGGACACAGGGATCTCTCCCAGAAGAAGAGGGACCCTTTCGGTCGTTTAGTATGGTTTCAGAGTAGCTCCTACTGATAGGAAAATGTTGTAGTCTGTGGATAGCCATATATGTGTTGAGGATACACAGATATGTGAAAATAATATCAACAATGTGTATCCTTCCTGCTGATGAGGCTATTATGAGCTAGCAATTAAAAATTAACATTATAAACATAGCCTTGCTTCTTTTACACCTGCTTTTAGCAGAAAATGAGAAAACATTCCAGAAGCGTGTGGGAGAATGGATGGTGGCGCATCTGTGGTTTGTGAATATTCTGGCTACTCTATTTTTGTAGCCTAATACTTTTCTGTTTGATATTCTGGAAAACATCTGGACTGGAGGTGTGTTTATTCCTGCTTACTCTTTAAATAGTCGTTGAGTGAATCTGTGTGTGATTTAAGTGACTCAATTCCTGATACTTAAATATGTTTGTCAGTCATCCGGGTGTTTGTTTATATATTATGTTTAAAACTTCTGTACATTCTCATCAAATGCCATACAGGTACACAACCATATTTGCTCTGCGTAATGAACGTATGTTTCAGGAAGACACTGACCTTCTTGAGTCTTAAGTTTTTACAATCTCTTAACACTGGTTACCCATGAAAACAGCTTGCATTGCTATTTGTTTTTGTTCCTCTGATGGCCAATCATTGGATACTGCATTTCATCTTCTTTAGTCCTTTTAATAAACAAATAAGTAGCAGATATATTGTATCTGTTCACTCAAAATAGGAATCGCCATCTTTCATTTGTGTATTTTGTTATGCAGGGTATGCATTTGGTATGCTGACCCCAATTTCAAATTTTAAGTCAAGCAATGAGGATAAAGAGATTTAAAAGAACAAAAGGTGATGGTTGGAATTCGTGCAAAGATCTAAGCCCCTACCAAACACTCAGGACACATTTGTTTGCCCAATTCATCACTCTAAAAGGGGAGTAACTATATGCAAATGAGTATTGTCCTGATCCAATAGAAAGAGTTCAGCCCAAACTTCCAGTCTAGTCAGGACCCCAGTGAATGGAGACCCAAGCAACTCCAAACCAGTTGCATTCATGTTGGGCCTCCTCTCAGAGGTGCAGCATGAATCCTTTGATGTAGCAAGCACAGGACCTAAATTTGGGCATGTAAGTAACACTTATGATGTCACCTAAAAAAATGCAAGATTGATGGGTCTAATGATTACCAGAGACTTATCCATTGGCAAACACTCAATCCAATTGTATTTCATCTAATTATGTTAATTGTACCACTACAGGTGGGAATAAATCATATAAAAGTAATCTTGGTTGCACTCGAATACGAATACATCAGCCCAAACTGTGGCACCAAGCCCCTTCTGAACAGAAACAAAAGGGAATCCAGACTTATTTCAGCCTTGTTGGGACTCACCAGTGAGGTGCAGCTTGAATATGATGTCACAGTAAGCACAGGCCCCATTGGCACATACCCATTGCAATTAAGGTAACACAAACAAATACAAAAATGTAATGGATAAAATGCTTGCAAAAAGTCTTCGCAACTAGAAGTAACGATTATATTATATAAACATCTTGTAAATTATTCAATGTCTGGGCATTTTCTTTGGCAAATCATAAGCATGCCCTATTTGAACCACCCATGGAGACTTTCCTGAGGGAAAGGGCACAAAGCTCTTTGGGGCAAGAAGGAGGTTGCTTAGAAGGCCAGACCCTGAAGTATTAAAATATTTCATGCATCCCCTCTCAGAATTTCCTGCTAAATGTATGGTTTTTAAGCAATTTTTTTAAAAGCATTGTGCTATAAAGAACACATTTTGGCCTTTCCCAAGATGTGCAGAGGTTGGGTGAGGGATTGAGAGCCCTGACAAAGGTGTTCCCTTCATCAAATTATGTATATTGCATTATTAGAATGATATCAAATGATGGAAATTACGTTCACATCTCTGAGGTGAGCAGTGATAATTCATACTGAAATGGTAAGGTCTTCTATGCGGTATTGTATGAAATTATCCACAGGTCCGTTGGCATGGTCTGAAAAATGAATTGCTGTCCAAAGCGAGTCACATCTCTGAAATAAGTGCACACTAAGGGCTTGATTATGAGTCTGGGGAGCCACGGACCGCCAGCCTTATGGGGCTACAGCAGTTGCAGTCTCCCTACCGCCCTGTTACAATTTGGGCAGTTGGACCGCCATTGCCCTGCCACAGCTGACAGGGAACCACATTTCCATGGTGGTGGTGCAGCGGTGTATAGGCAGTAATATGCTTGGCAGGTCTGCAGTGGTCCCACCAAGCATGTTACAAGTTTCTTCTTTGCCACGGTTTTCTCTTCCATGAAAACCGTGGGTGAGAGGAAACAATGGGGGCTCACAGTATGCGGATGAACACAAGGGGGCACAACATATGCCCCCCTCTGTGCATGCACACCAGTTCCAGCATGGCATGGACCTAACAGTATATGCCACGCAGGGACTGTTTTGGTTGTTCCCATTGCGGTGGCTATTTTCAGAGGCACCGCCATGGGAACACCCACACAAGCATGCCAGACAGATGGAAACTTCTAATCTTGCAGGTGGCCTGGCCACGGCTTGGCGGTGCGGCGGCGGAGCAGACCTGACGCTGCACTGCCAAAATCGTAATCAGGCCCTTAGTCTATTTGTATAAAAGGACAATGTTTTTTATGTTTCAGAGTAATTTAATTCTATTAAGTGGTCCATTAATGCTTAAGCATATAAAGGGAGATTTTCGTTTAACTTTATGGTGCGCAATTTGCCATAATATTTTGGAATCCACATGTATTTCATATGCAGCGGCAGTGGTCAAATGCTGTATATGCTCAACAATAAGTAAAGAAAAGGAATCTGGTAAGGGCTAACCATAAAGGGGGGCAGAAAATGTAGCTACTCTCTCCTTGCAGAAACCAGATGAACTAGTGATGTGTCGCAAAATGCCACTTTACACAGGATTGTGAAAACTTTGGTCCAGCTTTAAAGGTCAATGGATCAATGAGAAGGTTTTGTGAAAGGCCTCCAAAGACATGTAGATGTGGGGCCTACTTCACAGACTCTGGCCAGTCCTACTGGGTTATAGTCTCCAAAATCTACAACACCTCTTAGTTTTGCTTAAGCAGTGCTGTTAATGTCTGTTTTACTATCTAAAATTGACATGTGCATTGCATTTCCGACTGCACAATACTATCGCTTCTGAATGGTGCAGGACTGATATGCTCTTTCATTCTGACATAGAACACCATAATAGGCAGGATCACATAAAATGAGAGTTGTAAGAGCTAATTTAAGTCTTTCTCTTTGTCACTATTTTTGGTTGACAGGTGTTTAAATAATTAAGAAGCTGGAACAGCTGTATGTTATCACATAGACAGTGGTAAATGGCTATTTGTCCCTGGAACTTATGGGAACATGTTGCTTTTGGCTGGATGAAGAAGCATTTAATGATAGTTCTAAAGCAAATACAGAGCAAAAAAAATGTAGCAAAGTAATATAACACTCAGTAAAATAGCAACACAATAAAAATATATGAGGGCCAACTACAACATAACAAAAAAGACCAAAACCACAAAACTACACCAGAACACAAAAGCACTACAACAGAATACAAAACAATAATACAACACAATGTAAAATATATACTGTTGTGTTGTTGTTGTTTTGGTATGCAGTATTGAATTGACATGTTACAATGTTGAGTTTTGTTTTTATGTTGTCATTTTGTTGCATTTTTTTGTGTTGGATTGTGTTGCTGTTCAGTATACTTGTACTATTGAACAATTAGTTCTCCAAGGGTGGGGGTCCTGAAAGGACTCCATGCTGCCAGTCAAGGCTACAAGTGAATCTCAAATTGTGGGCTGATAATTAACTGTTATGTCTATGTTGTTTTGGGAGCATAATGTGTTTTGTGGATGTAGCATTTAATTTACTTTGCATGTTTTTATCTACAAACTTGTGCTATTATTGTATTACATTTTAGGACCCTATAGTAATTTTTCCGATTCATGCCCTTATATAGGTATAAATCCACATATCCTTATATAGGCATAAGAATCATAACCATATTTAGACATAGCTCATGCAGTCCAAATACGGCAGGGCTACTTCCACTAGTTCCGAAAATCTACAACGATTTCTTGGAAAAATCGGCTTCAGCAGCTAGGGACTTCCCCTTGCTCGAAAACTGACTTGTCCAAGAACTGAGACTCTTTGATGACGTTATGTCCACCTTTATGTCAAACTCGGTACCTTCAAGGTATAAATATGCCCACACTTGCCATAGCAAACACACGGTGGTTTGGAGCAGTTCGACTATCTACTTGCCCGAAGCATCCTGCTACAGCAAGTGCCGAAGGAAGCCGACCCTCTAGCACACGCAGTGAGAGAGACGCTGTCTTTTCTCTTGCAGAGAAATCCAGCTCCAGTGTTTCCAAGCTAGCCTTGCGGGTTGTTGGGAAATCGAGTCCTGAGCCTGACCTTCTTCATTCCAAATCAAGGTACGGAGCTGATTAGACCCTAAGAGAAATCTTGGACAGATTCTTGGCAAAGTATATTACATTTATGCTACACCTCACTTACTTTTTCTCTCATACTAAGCTTAGGTTAGGTACATTGGGGTAGGCGTATTCTAGAAGCACCAGTTAAGTACTTTTAGCCTCTGTTATTTATGTATGTATTTATCTATGGTCTAGGCACCATACAATGCTCTTACAGTATTATTTTATTCTACTCTTTTTACTGTATGCATGATATTTTGCAGCCAGTTTTACGATTGTAGCAGTCATTTCGTAGGCTTGAGAAAGAAGACTGTTCAATAAATCCTTTTATTGAAAACGCCCGTCTCTCTATTTCTCTGCACCTCTGGTGAAACGAAGCATGCATGATTGACTGAGTGAAATATCTATCTATTGTTTCCACGACTCTGAAGATCAGTTTTATCCTGGGAAACAAAGTTGTCATGTTTATGCGGTTTTCAGAAACTAAATCCCTTCTTGTGAAGTCGAGAAAGTTTCTAGTGACCTCTGAGCTAGCTGGCACTCACAATTAAGTCTAATATATTTCGATAGAGACCTAGTCGACATAAGTCCTACGTCACATCTATAGGATATATTATTCCAATGTGCAGAGCCTATTGGGAATATAGGAACTACACTACACTATGGGCATTTGGAGTTTGTGGTCTTTTTTAATTAAAGGACATTTTTGGTTTAGATTACACATATGTCTTTTAATTGGATTCCCTTTTTTCAGTTTTACTGGAATTATTATTTTTTTAAACACTATTGCAGGTGTTCTATAGTGTCTACATACTTTGGATTGCTTTGAGGGATTTGTATTGGATTTGTTTAGATTTTCCATTGCTTTTTTGGCTTTTTGGCCAATATTTTTCCTATATTTGGAGGATTGCTTTTATTATAATTTGGATATAGAAAATGATCTGCAGCTACAGAACTGTACATTTCATTTATTTTATTTCCTTTTGGGTGGGAAATGTGATTTTATAATGTTTGTGTAAATATATTATTGTTATGTGTAATATTTGGCTTATATGTTTTGATTAATTTATGTGACAAATTGAGTTTATTTTTTACCTTTGTGGTTGGAGATGGTTATATTTACTTTTAAATAATGTACACTTTATTTTATTATAGCAGTCTTCATTAACATTGGAATTTTAATATATTTGTTGACTTATGTAATAAAATATTATGTTTATTATTTAAAATATAAAAATGTTGTTTTATAATTTATCATCCTTTTTGAGGATTTTGGTTGGTTACTATTTATGTTATAATATGCTTTTAGCTATCACTTCTAAATAATGTACTTGTTTGTTAATTATGAAGAGTTTGACTTCAACTTAATAGCATATCATACATTATTTTAAGTTTGTTTTCTAAGTTTAGGGGCAATCCAGGTAACAGATTGTTCAATTCTTTGCTGTTGGTAGCTTTTCTCTTCTTGTAACGCTTCTATAAATTAGCACAGTGTAGGTTGGGTCCTGCCTAATGTGGATTGGATGGCATTGTGCCATTCTTCCACTGCATTGTTTGTTTTTGCTTCCTGTGCCAAGGTTCTGTCATTGACATTCCAACATGCTATTTGGAATTTGGGTTGGCATCTGTGTCAAGAGCAATGTAGGTTGCCAACTCAGGTATCTTTGAAATAATTTATTGGGGGTTAAGTTTGTCTCCATTTTATGGTAGAAGGGGCCTTCGATTAGTAGACTTTAGTGGTTGGCTACCTCTGTGACAGTGACATAGGCTAGTGCTATCATTTATTTCATTTTGAAGGCAAATTGGCTGCTTCTAAAATATTCTATGGTTAGTGCAGATTTTTGTAGGTGTCTCCATATACTCTGATTGAAATGATAGAAACAGGCACTAAAGACTGTGTGAGGTTAGATTTTTAGAATGGTTTGAATCATGGGTTGCTCAAAGCCTATTATTATATTTTGGGGATAGTAATTATTTGTTTTATATGTTTTAATCAGTAGTAGCAAGTGCTGATTTGTTTATTTGATCTGAGGGCATATATAAAAGGGATATTTGACTGTTGCTATTCACCATTTATCGTGTATATCTGAGTGAATCGTTTGTGACCCATTTTGAAGGTCCCACCTATCATCTACATTTGACCTTGGCTCCATTTTATTTAGTTATCTGCTATGTAGAATATCAGGATTAGTTTTTCGTTTTTTAGGTTGTCATGTATTATGTGTCATTGCTAAATGTTCAGGTATTTGTATGTCTTGGTCTCTTATTGGGGCAGGTAAGGTATTGCTAACGGTTTCTCAGTTCTGCAATTGAATGTTTTAAACTGGGGATGGTTGGTAGTTGGTGGTAATATGTTTGGGGTCTTTAGGTAGTATATCTTTAAGGATTTTGCTTGTGGGTTCCTGGGAGCTAGTCATTGTTTAATTTGAGTCAGTGGTTTCCGGTGCTCACACCCACACTTAATTGCCAACACCAGCACCTATGACAGTCAGCCACATGGTGGCGCTGTTTGTCTAAGTTAAAGATGAGCACACAACATTTGTTAAATAATTAAATAAACATATAAAAGGACATACCTGCTGCCCAAGCCATTCTCATAGGTTTGGGGGCATGGAATAGTCTGAATGGTCACTCTTGTAGGAGTGTGAGGGTTTGTAGTTGTGCTGGTACTGTCATTGGCAGGGCGGGCAGTGGCAATAGGTGGTAAAAGCTGCAGTGGCCTCCTGAAGATGGCCCTGGAACTTACTTTTTTTAAACAAATTAAGTACTGGATCTAGTCCTTGCCTCTCCTATATCCTGCAATATCTCCCTTGTTTAGATTTCTGTTATATTTGAGGGATGGTTGTGCTCTCTTACATGAATTACAACATCATATTTTTATAGTAGCTCTCCCATAGCATGCGACAGAATAATATTTAGTACATTTCCAGGTTATAGTTTCTGTTGATACACTTTCTTGACTGTAGCTGTAGCCCATGTGATTTAGTAACTGCTTTCCTTTCTGCGAAGTGATATACTTTGCAGCTTCTGTCATTGTATCTGAAGGTAGTGTTATTGTATAAATATATATAAGATTTTAAAGTTTGTATATTTGTTATTTATATGTAAAAATATGCAACTATTTCTATTTTGTATACTTACACTTATGTTCTGTTTCTTTTCTATTTTATAAAAAAGTTATGTTTTTTTCTAAATGTTAATTTGTTTGTAGTTTGGGGAGGTTGAGGTTGTTAGGTTTATTTTTAGCTCGATATTTGGGTACGTTTATACCTTTGTATTCATTTACATATATTCAGCGCCTTAAGACCCTCACAGGTATGCAGTGCGCTCTATAAATGCACTGATTGATTGATTGGTTTTCTTATATCTTTTTGCTAGTTTTTGATATCTGGTATTTTCTGGCAGTTTATCTCTTTTTCAAATTGTGGGGTTTTCTTTTAGGAAATCTATGTAAAGGGATTGCAGTTGGAGAGTATTTTGTTAATTATTTGTAAGTGAACATTTTTAAGTTTACTAGTAATTACGTTTTAGTTTAAATATAAATTTTACTTACTTTTTTAGGTAGTTGTCGTAATGTATATATTTTGTCATTAACGGTCTGATGAGAAAATCTGGCAGTGTTTCCTCATCTCATTTTTTAAGTACTTAGTTGTTCAAATTAGTGTGCCTTTTATATTGTGGATGTAATTGTTTATTTGATTTGATTGGTTAAAGTTGTTTATAGTTTTATTTAATTGGTTGGCTTAGATTTGGTTAGAATTTTTTTATATATATGTACAGCCCTTCTATGTTAAATGCCTTATTTTTTATTTTTATTTCTTTTTATCGAAACAAGGCATTCAAGTAAGTGCATTGAACAGGGGTTAGACATTTCCACATATCATTACATCAGATCATAGATTCTCGGGGGGATATGAAAGATAAGGAGGAAGGGGGTGAGGGGGAGGGACGAGGTACCGCTACAGACAAGTGTCACGGGGCTACAGGTATGTCCAAAAGAGGGTCAATTGGTGGTACACAAATGTCACCCATGTATCAATTCCACAGCCCCCAGACAGTCACCCACTTACGGGGTCGGCCTCTGGCCAGGTATACGTTCTTCTCCCGAAACATACACCAGTCCATGCTTTCTTTCCAGTCCTCAAGCGTGGGCGACCTCTCGGAGCCCCATTTCTGTGCTATATTCCTTTTCGCTACCATTGCCCCAAGAGTGGCCCACTTGGTCTGTGCTATGTTGAGATCCGTGGGTTCCCAGACATTGAGTATACATCTCCTCGCCTCTGGCAACAATGGCACCCCCAACACCTCTCGCATCACATCATGTATCGCGCCCCAATAATCCACCATATAGCTACACTCCCAGATGATATGAAGGAACGTACCCATCTGCCCACATCCTCATCTGCATAAATCATCTTCTGAGAGCCCCATCCGGACCAGGCGTGGACCTGTGACATACACTCTGTGCAATATTTTCAACTGGATTAGCCTTAATCGCGCCGGAATCGCTACCCTTTTCGGGGACGACACAGCTGTCTGCCAGTCCTCATCATCCAGTTCGATACCATCCCTCATCCATTTGCCCCTCAACTCTACAAGGAGATCTGTTCTATGGTTGATCAACTTTTTATAGATTAGGGAGATAGTGCTATCTGGCAAATACCCATCCAATATTCTAGCTTCCAACGGCGAGGCCTCAGGCAGCTCCTCCCTTGCCGGTACTGCAGACTGCAGCGCATGCCGAACCTGCGCATAGCGGAAATACTCCGCTTGGTTCAACTCAAACTCAGTTTGTAATTCAGCGAACGTCTTAATCTTGCCCTTGACCCAAATATCTCCAACTGTGGCAATCCCTATCAAGTGAAAACAACAAATAATGGCCACTGGCACTCCTTTTGATTATAGTTTAAGATTATCTATAAATGAATTTTATCCGAGTTTTTCTCCTTTGGCGTGTGGTTCGGTATCATAGGGCTGCCTGTCCCTAGGTATAATAATTATTAAAGCAAATGGTTAGTGATAGAGTATCACAACCCTACCGATAGCACAGCTGTTTGTCTTCACTACTCTTCTAGTTTTGAAAAACTTTACTTTACTCTTTTCAAAATTTTGTTCATGAAATTTTCATGTTTATTCAGTCAATTTCATCTGATCTTTAGATCTCTATTCAAAATAACATCATGAATCTTAATGTTCAGTTATAATTTCTCAACATTACATTTGATTATATAATTGTATTGTATGTCATACAAATATTAATAACATTTTATGGCGATTGTTGCTGAAGTTGGCCCGATGCATTTCGGGACCGGCGTCCCTTCTTCAGGAGCCTCTGTGAAAAAAATGTTTAGACATGCGTCAATAACACATCCCGCTTATTCGCATGTTTACATTCAAAGCTACCTAAGCCACTTTTAGGTTTTGAGTACACCACCTTGGTTATACCTAGATTTAAATTATACATGGTTGCATACTTTGGAATATACCAAATTCGTCTATGCAAATCACCTGTATACATTCATCTCTAACATTGTGATTCATACATACGTTGTTATTACAATTATGCCTGATATTGAAAACCTTTTGGTTTATTGACGATTGACACTATGGGATGCTGCTGAGCAACGACTAAATTGATAGGGATACTAATTGTTACAGAATTTTCTAAAGAGAGCTACCAATGCCCAAAGTTACCCTTGCACTTAATTGTTAACCTATAATGCCTGTTAGCATATGTTTAATATGGTAGAACACTCACATGAATAGTTTGTATGCTTACTGGGTTGCAGACATTGAAAACTGTTCAAACCAAATGCGACTCTGTAAACGAAAGAAAAAAGGCTATAAGAGCCTAACTGAACGTGAAAACCGTTGTGCCTAACTAGACCGAAGCTAGTGAGCGTGCAGTGCTTATTTTAAAAGATACCTTCTTGACAGGAAAATAGATCGTGGTCTGTAATGAGAAATATGATATAAAGGCGGATTACTTAGGGAAATCCATATATACGAGTCGGTTTGATATAATGGTTGTTTGTAAGCCATTGAGCTCACCTTAGGAGAATATATGGCCTCAGCGTGTCTCGCGTATCTCGCCGTAAACAGTCAAAACTATTCAGGCCTAATGTGACTCTGTGAACAAAAAAAGGCTATTAGAGCCTGACTGACGTGAAACACGTTGTGCCTAACTCAAACGAAGCGAGTGAGCATGCAGTGCTGATGTTAAAAAAATACCTTATAAGCATGAAGATTATTCGTGGTCTGAAACGAAAAATGTAGTACAAAAACTGATTACTTAGGGAAATCCATTAATACGAGTCGGTTTAATATAATGATAATGTGTAAGCCATTACGCTTACCTTAAAGGGATCTCTGGCCTCAGCGTGTCTCGCCGCGGGACCCAAGTAATCAAGAGACAGCGGTCCTGCTAATGCACACTGCATGAGCAGTGTAATCTACTTGAACTCAACTTTTCTCTCACCATGTGTGGCAAGGTCAAAGCACTATTTTTAATATAAGCCATTCACCTCTGAAGTTGGCCTCCTGAGCAAAGGAAGAAGGATCCATTATATTAAAGGTATGGTTCACACCCTTAGGGTGGGCTGCCTGATCTGTACAGTTGAGGAAGGTTTCTACTGTTTTCAAAAGTGGTACGATAGAGTGTTCAGGATATTAAAGGTGGAACTACCCACCGGATTTGGTCACCTCAGGGGCAGATTAGGCATTGGGGATAGTAGCCCTTTGGCTACTTGCACCCACACCCATAAATCTAGGATTTAAGGGGCACCCCTGGCACCAGAACCTCAGTTCTTATTCAAATGGTTAGGGATTGTAAGGGCAAAGAAGAAACTCTTGTCTGTGGCAACAGGACCTGCTCAAAACAAAGGCGCGATACTCTGCACCTGTGGCAACCTTCCTGGAACTTCACGACTGTGACTCATCCTAGACCAAAGACCAGTTCACCCCTAGACAGAGGGGCACCTTTGAAAACGACAGGCAAGTCTAAACTCCCTTGGACTAGTGGCACTAGGCCCCTGCAGTCTGCAGGTAAAAGCAATCTACCGGAGCCAAAGAATCGCTGGCCATCGGGCCCTTCAGGGATTGCCCAAAAGTAGATGGTCCTTTGCATTGTGAGAAACATAGTCCTGACCTCCAGCAAGTTTCATGCCGCTACCATTTTCCACCGGACCTCTGGACTTCGAAGTATCTTCTAGCTGACCTTACCACTGACAAGGCTTTTTGGTGGCCAGTCCAACAAACACTACCTTCACTCGAAGCTGCACCTTGAAGGAACTCCACAGCATCCTCAACCAACCACCTCAGTGCTCCAGTTGTTATCGTTTTGCATCTGTTTCCTCACCAGCACTGTGTGAACGGTAAAACCAGCTCCTCCACGGACAGCTGGAGCAATTCTGCATCCAGCCCTGTGAGCCAGGTAGAATCAAACGGACTGTCGTGGCCTGGTCCAGGGACATGAATTACCTTACCTCCCAGTGGGTTCCACACATATCGACCATCAAGTGACCGATTGTCACTAGTGCTTTTTTAACATTAACTGCAATATTAAAGTTCTGCAGTATTGATTTGCTTTGATTTATTTTTTGTTCTAAAATCCATAACTCTGGTTATACACATCTGATTGCCTTTGTTTTGGTGTCTAAATTAAGATAAAAATCAACTTTATCATAATAAATTGGTATTTCTTTTGAGTTGTGTTAATTACTTATTGTCCATAGTAGTCTTTGAAGTTGGGGGGTGTTACCAGGGTTCACACATAATTAGTCAGAAGCCAATTTGGGCTATGGCACAACCCAAAACAGTGGTTTCACCCAGATACCACCTGTTTTAAAGTATTGACAAGTGTGATTGGTTTTGTGCTCTTTTTGTTCATATAGATTTATAGGGTGAATGGATCTCCAAATCTAGTTCTGGACATCATATAAACAAAAAGTTAAGTACTCGTTTGCGGTGGTCTTTTCTTCTTTATTTAAAGACATGTGCAGAGACAAAGAAACAGCCGACGTGTTTCGCCCAGGGGCCAGCATGCCAGGGCTATTTCAAGGCAGATCAATCTCTTATGGTTGGTTGTGTTTGTCTGAATTCAGACTGCAGTAACCCACATTGCAAAAGACGTTCCTACCTGCCACTCCGGACTACAATAAATACTAAACACAACCAACCATAAGAGATTGATCTGCCTTGAGAAGGCCCTGGCCTGCTAGTCTAGAACTAGTTTTGGGGACCCATTCACCCTATAAATCTATATGAACAAAAAGAGCACAAAACCAATCAATACTGATCGTCCATGTTGGTACTCTGAAATGCTTAACATATGTTCTGCTAGTAAACCCTGACTGCTCTTTGCCACTCTACCATGACTGATCTATGGATTTATCATTGTGAATCCAAGGACCATCTTTGGGGTATTGTGAGAGTATTACATGGTGAAGCCGAAGCAGCCTCACTACATAATACTCCACTTTCCTACACTAATAGACCTTGGTTGTTACCACCACTGAGAGATCCAACAATCCCAGGGGAAGTCTGTTTCAAAGGTACACATGATAGAACTTGTAGCCCTGTGGAGCAGGCTTTTAGGCTCCAGAAATCAAGATTCTGTAATCTGGATTAATCTGGTGGAGCCCTCCTATACTCACCTGAGAAAAAAATGCTGTGTTCAAGATGTCATTGACAACTTCTCATGAGGGCAAATATCAGTTAATGGGCATGAAATCCAATTTAACAATCTTTGTCTACAGGTAACAGGCTACTGCAATCTTTGCCTAATTAGTAAGTGTATATTTTTCCCACTACTATGATTACTACACGACAGATTGGAAATCCTTGAATATGATACTGTCATTGTAAATAAAACATAGTCTTAAGTTGGTGAAACAAGGAGAAATGCATTTTTGCTTTTTCCATGTGTGCTGCCTTGTGCAGTACACATGGAAAAAACAAAATTCCATAGATTATTTATGTACAGGAAGGTGTCCCTTCCTGTACATAAACAATCCTTTTAAAAAAATGCAATTTTGTGACTTTCATGTGTGCTGCACAAAGCAGCATACAGGACAGTGAAAAAATTGCATTTTAGGATTGTTTATGTGCAGGAAGGTATATATGTAAACAAAAATACCCAGGCATGCACAAACGTTACTAGCAAGTACACATCCAGATAAAATTATCTACAAGAACATTAAGCAACTGCTTTCTCCAATAAAATTGGTTTTAATTTCTTTCAGGTATTCATAAAAATTCATACGATAAAAAAATGTATTACAATGTTCAGGGGAAATGCAAACTACATTGTAAATATACATGATTTGTCATGGTTAAAATTTCATTAGACACTATAAAAATTGATGGTTTCCTGTCGACGCGTTTCGACACGTGAGTTGTGTCTTCTTCAGGACTGTACCATCGATATTCTGTAAAATGATAATTATGAACATTTTTACTTTACAGTTCTTTTCGTAATGAAGCAGTTATCAGTCGTTTATTACATGTTAGTTGTACCGCTAGTCAATCTTTCATACATATTGATATACCGCATTAGTGCTCTAAAACTCTGTAGTGAACCCATTAGATGTATCTATTATCTCTATAAACATTGGCATCCTAGAGATAGAACATAAGCATGCTTCAAAGGCTATTCACAATGTCAACATTTGTTATATAACATCATTAAGATAGAGCATAGACATGCTTCATAGTTCTTCACATTGTCAGCATTTGTCATATTAAATCCGGATTTTCTAGTTATTCGGTGGAAACTGAATGACAGACTTGTGTCAGAACGGGCTGGCATGAGTGTATACTGTGCTGTACATATGTTAGAAAAAGGAATTGCCCATTGAGAATTAACGTATAGGTCTGCACAGTCATGGATGGAATTCTACCGACTGTGCAGAGTGAAATGCTACCATCACCCAAGTATGCAATCGGTGCATTGCCATGCGGGAAAGACTATCCGGCATAGCATTGCACGGTGTGCGCACTGATCCATTGGTGGGTATGTGCTAAGGGGAATGAATCTTGCATGTATATCTAGGTCTGAATATGTAGGGTTGTTCAAACGTATTGATATTAACCTATCCATATTCCTATTTGGGAAACAAAACACTACAGAGGTATATCAAGGTGACTTGTCTTTCCCCTATATGCAGTAGCCGCTTTTTAATTTACTATTCATACTCACACATTCAAGTGTCTCACCTTCTAGTGTGTCAAAAAATGACGTGGATATATTTAAGGTGTCTCTTTCTAAAGACGGGTAAAAACCATCGGAGTAAGCAGGTCACATAGATATGAGGAGACTTAATATCTGAAATGGATGTAAATAAGAAGTGTCATATAACGTATTCTGGTTTAATTAAGATGGCACAAATGCATTACATTATGGCATGATGTATTACCTTAGGATAGGTGATTCGTATCTAGTTGTATATGTTGTCATGATAATAAATGGAATATCCTCTCTCAGTCTATGGTTTATCAGAACGCTGAGACACGCTGTCAACCGCTTATTTTGCCGACCTTGAAGTTCAAAACATTAGCTGTTATGGCGTGTATTTTCATTTTCCTAATTCTAAGATAAGAAAGCACAGTGATTCTTACCGACTGGGTATTATTAACCAATCTAATCAGAGGGTCGGTATACCACGTGGATGTGCAGGGGAACAGCCAAGCCTACCGGAATGGAGTTCATCAGTCCCGTGGCGGATAAGGTGAAGAGACGCTCTAAGGTGAAAAGGGCAGCTGTGAGAATTGAGTAGTGATATCTTTAGCCTCCCCCTAAACGTAATGGACATGTGCAACGTGTAAACAAATCTTACCGGCAAACTTTCATAGATTTAGTTGTTTGTGCGAAGCGGTGCAGCGTGGAGATAGATAACAGTGGCGTTTATCTGTATTACGAGGCAAGGGAAAGAGGGTGTTACTCGAGCGGCTATGCAAACTAATCTATTTATGCGCGGAGCGGTTAGCGTTAATGGCGCCTTTCTTCTCTTACCGTTATCCCAGGTCTGTGAACCGCGTATGCTGTCTTCCTTCGTTAGGTTAAGGTTTGAGTGTGTGATTACCCGGGCCTTTTATGTAAACGGTCTAACCATTGGTGGATGCAACCCATTTTATTTAAAGGGATACAGCGTCTTCTACAGGATGGCGGTCATTCTCAGTCATAAACTTCTCGACGATAACACATACCTAGAGTTAGGATATATGTTCATAAAGCAAATATAGCATTATGTATCAAACCCTTGAGGGTTTTTTTTACTTAATTTGTTTCTTTCATTTATTCTGACATAGGTATTTCTTATGTGCAGGAAGGGCCACCTTTCTACACATAAATAATCCTCCCGTGCACGTAGACACCAAGGAGGCCTGCGTTGGCGCTAAGCTGCTAAACTGAGCGCCATCACGGGGGAAACGCAAGGCTGCACCACATTCTTGTAAATATAGTGCAGCCTTGCGTTTCAGAAGTGGCGGAGAGAGGCATTAAGTCAGAAAGGCTAATGCCTCCCTCTGCCACTTCCTTGTACATATCCCCCAGAGAGATGGATGAATGGATGGACATCTCTATAGGGTGTGGTGGTGTGGTGGATGGAGGGAGGGATATGAGGCTTGGCAGAGTGAGTGATAGAGGGTGTTGATGGATGTAGTGGATGAATGAATGGATGGATAAATTAGTGGTGTGGCTTGATGAATGGGAGGATTTATTGACAGGATGGTTGGACAAACCGACGGATCAGTTGTGTGGGAGTGGGTGCATTAATGAATGGATGGCAGGGTGGATAAAGGGAGGGCTGGCTGGATAGACAGGTACAGAGAACTGTAGAGGGAAACCTAAATTGTGTATGCACCTATACTAGATAGAAAATGCAGGCACTTCCAAAAAAAGAAACCAGCTGTTTCTTTTAATCACAACTTACCCTGGAGATTGTCAGAGGAGTACTGACATCCTTGCCACACACCAATTTAAAGCCCCAAGGCGTGCAGCCTTTAATAGTGACCGTCAGCGCCATGTTTTTTTGTACATTTTGCTGCTTATCCTGTAGAGCTGGTTTTACGAACAGTGTGTGACAAGGCTGGAGCTCCGTGCACTGCTGCCCTGCTCCTGCCGATGTGAGGAGAGGATATAGCATCCCTCGTCTTGTTTCAGGAATCCACAGGCGGCACAGTAACAGAATCAACATTTGGAAGTTTGAGATTCGTTTAGACTAGGCCATTTTTGGAATGGGATGGCAATTCAATGCAACTATTTTAGGGTGGATGTGCATGGGATTAACAAATAGTATACTGCAAAGGGATAAAAACTCAAGAAGCACCCAAGTTTATTTTTCATGGACAGAAGCTAGGGCTACTGTCTCTCAGCGAGGCAGAGCAGAAGTGTTACTGATGACGAAGTGGCCCGTTTAGGGTCACCCGGATCACTCACGACCACCTCTCAGCCTTCCCTACCAAATGGGGAGTCGGTCAGACAGTAGAGAATGCAAACCAATATATGTTTATTCAGGTACACTTGAGCGGAACCCTGTCTACCCAGTCTCTTAGGGGTGCTGCAGAGGGACTGGCATCAGCAAGCATGGAGATACATTATGAACAATTCAGAACCAATGAAGGCACGCCCATAATGGAATTTTCCATGCAGATGCAGCTAAAACAAAGAAATATAGAAGGGTAGGTTTTCGACTCTGAGACCAGCACACACTATCTCCTACTCAAGGTCACTCTGTCTGTGCCCGCCACTGGACTAGTGGGAGAAGGCCTCTCTCTAGGGGGAAAGGTATGCGTTAATAAGAACAGTGTATTTATTAGCAAAGCAAGGCCCAACCTTGCAGTAACGAAACTTACCACAAGCCAATTCTCTAAAAGGTAAAGAGAAGTTCCAAGCATGATTCAAAATGGCGGCCAGACCTAAAATGGTGTTGTGAATGTTACCTTACATAGAATAATGCACAAGCAAAGACAACGGAAACATTTTCATTCCAACAGACCCTCCTTTTAGCATGAGCTAACACATTTTTATGGTGATCAACGAAAATTATAAACATCAGTATTACATATATTCAGTGTCAGGAATAGAGGCTGCAAGGAAAGATGTAGTCTCAAAAATACCTTCATCAATCTGCATCAAATCATCAATATCCTTCGGTACATAATTGCAGCATTTGTATCACAAACTGATAATATCTGCTTGAGAGGGAGTATAGTGACACAATAAGAGCAACAAGCTGGGAGAGAACATGTGAAGAAGGAAGATACAGGCAATCACAGCCAAGAAAATAAGGATATTCCCCTCCCAGGAAGTGAAGGTGTTCCAAAACCACGCAACAGTGTCCAAGTGCCTATTTCTTGGTGTATTTCAGGTGATATTCTATGTAATTTTTGTATAGCTGAATAAACATTGGGAGCATTATCAGGTATGTAAACACAACAGCTACTGCCGATGATGCGCCAGGCACCTCTTCTATCTGCAAGTATCACGTCTAACACCATCCTGTTCTGCAAAGTGACTAATCTCGTAGCCTGGAGATCAGCAGTGATATTTACCATTATCCCAGCAGTCGTATTGATAACCCCTTCAACTACTATTGTTAGCTGATGAATTTGAAGGCTATGAGCCACAGTGCCCCAAAAAGGTAGGAGGCCCTAGACAGCATCCCCATATTGCTGTGCGGTGATGTCAGTCTGATCTACATCTTTTGTGTCAACCACCCTTTTTACTTGGGACAGGAATGGACTTCCACGTTGCAGTCAATGACTTTTTTGATAGTTTGACAGGGCAACATATTCAGGGGGAAGAACGAAGGAAAGATAACATGTGCCAGACCATCTCCTCGGGAGCCAGACATGAGCTTGTGATCCACAAACAAAATAGAGAATAGGGGGTAGAATAGGGGAGAGGAGTTGGCCTAACGGCTAGGGCGCTCGACCTCGGACCTGGGGATCTGGGTTCGAGTCTCGGTAACGACGCCAAAAACCTCCTGTGATTCTGGGCAAATCACTTAATCTCCCCATGCCTAAAATGAATGTGTGTCCGTCCTCATGTAACGTAACTGGTGCTATGTAAAGCGCTCTGATACCTGATTCGGTTTGGGTCTAGTTCGCGCTATATAAAACTCTGCAAAAAAAAATCAAAGGCAGACTATTAGTTGTATTCAGCTTGTAGGTGAAATTACATTTACTCTCCCCCACCTTTATCTCCCCAGTCCCCTGGACACAAAAACTAGCTGTGTTATTAACCACTGACACAGTTATCGGTTTGCCTTTGGTGATATTGCAAACTTGAAAGGATTGAAAATACTCCAAGGTGTTAAACTTTGGAAATCAGCCAATTCCATTTGAAACCAGGCCTTATCCTTTACTTTCCAATATGTATTCTAACATGACTCTGAGGACAGTGTGCCTAGAGTCCCTTGTCCTGTCGGTCCTATGGGGGTAAACCCTTGGTAAATGTGTAAATATTCAATCACAGTGTGAAAATCAGAGGATATCATACCCAAAGTAGAAAGATGGAACTGAAACAATTCGTCCTAACCTTTGCAGCTACCAATATACGACAGTGGCATTGACAACAAATTGTCGCTTTTATGAGTGACCGAAGGGAACAACCCACAAACTCAAAATTAGTTGTATTGGACATATTTTGAGCCTGATGCAACATTTATATAAATACATTGTCTGTGTAGGACTTTCTATGCACTTGTTTGTGAGGGGCTAGAGTAACAAAAATATGTTCAGGGGGAGCAGGAGTTGTACCAACCAAGGACTGTACAGGAAATTTCTCCTCTAAAAACCAAGATAGTCCAAGTATTGTTGCTAATGGAGTCACAACAATTAATATGCACATTATGTTACTCTTTTTCGACCAACCCCTCATTAAACGCGGTGGTGCAAATGGCTGTTCTCCTCATCAACAGGCCGGCTAAAGGGATGCATATTTAAACAAGGAGAGAAGTGCCACAGAAATGATGGTGCAACAACAATGATAGTAAAGGTAAGCGTTCCCAGTGTCCGTCAGAGCCTCACTGGTACAGGCTCCTATTGTTCATCAATACGTTGGCGCTTTTGAGCACCCCTGGTGGAGCTTGCTCTGTCCTAAGCTCTTGATGAATTCCACTTTGATCAGGATAATGTAACCCCAAAGGGATACCTTTTGAGCTACCCTGCCCATTTTTCGGAAACCAACTGTGCACAAGTCTCACATCACCCTAAACTAACTCTGTTGGTACTATAGCAAAGTACACCTGACTTGCACAGTCCATCCCTTTCTAATCTGACTTCTTCTTTTGTGCACTTTTCCCCAGTCAGGCCGCAAATTGTACCTGGCAGACCCAGGCACCGTTGGATCAACAAACAGCGGCTCCTTAATAGCTCGTATTTCTGGAGGGACCACTGCATTCACTACTTCATCATTTTCCTCATCTGTTTTGGTCCACTTTAACCGCGTGTCACTAAAAGAATGAACGGGGGTACCAGCTCGCATTCGGAGTCCCCAACTCCCTCTTTCACCCATTCATCATAGGGCAGAGGAAGAGGGACCTTGCGGCAATGATTGGCATGCATCCAGTTGTTTCGGCCAGCCATTTTAACAGTGGTACGTGTGGATAAGAGGACCTGTTCCGGTCCCTTCCGGTCCGAACCATCGCCCAGTCACCAGGCTTGATATCGTGCTGGGTCCCTTTTCTGTAGCTGGCTGGGACTCCCGGACTGTTGGTGAATACAATGCAAACTTTCAGTTAATTGCCAAAGATAGTCTATCAGCAATAGATACTCAATATCAGAAAACGTACAAGGGCGCCGGACGCCCCAGACATTTGCCGAGATTCCAAAAATAACCTCTTACGGTGACAATCCTGTCCTAGAATATGCCGTTGTTCTTATTGACAAAAGTGCTAATGGTAAAGCATCTGGCCACTGTAACCCTGTGGTCTCCTGAATTTTCACCAGTTTGAGTTTGAGAGTACCATTGCACTTCTCAACCAAACCTGCTGACTGTGGATGATTGGCTACATGACATTTTTGTTTGATACTCAAGCCATCACAGATTCGCTGGATTAACCTTTCATTAAAATAACTTCCATTAACACTGTAGAAACAAATGGGGCAAACTGAAACTAGGTAAGAACTCCTTCAGGAGTACCTTTGCAGATGTAACAGTTGTATTGTCCTTAGTGGAACTGGCCTCAACCCATTTACTGAAAGCACAGACAACCACCAACATGTACTTCAAATTATTACACCTGTCTAGTTCCATATAGTCCATCTGGAGGACCTCAAAGGGGAAAGTAGGTGGCGCAAAATTACTGGGTGGTGTAGGGGTACCTTTTCCAGGATTGTGCATCATGCAAACCATACAGTACTTCACTAAATGCGCAGCTGTCTGGATGCTACCAGCTGCATATGTTCTCCCTGTGATCACAATGGCCCCATGACCCAGCCCCTATCAGTGCTAAAGAAATTTGCAAAATATTAGACTCTGTATGGCAAAATGACAATATCCCTAGATATTGTTATTTTGCCATACAGAGTCTAATATTTTGCAAATTTCTTTAGCGCTGATAGGGGCTGGGTCATGGGCCGTTGTGATCACAGGGAGAACATATGCAGCTGGTAGCATCTATCTCTGTTTCCCTGACTTATCAATCCAACATCTCTCATTGTTCAATTGTGCTGTATTTTCTTGCCATATTGCTTATTCTCCTATTGTAGCCTCACTTTGTATCTCCTTCACATTCTCAAGCGTATCCTCAAACATGGTAATTTCAGACACCCACCTGGAGAAACAAAACTTACCACAAGCCGTTTCTTGAAAAGATAAGGAGCAGTTTCAAGCATGTTTCAAAATGGCAGCCAACCATAAAATGGTGCAGCGAATACTAACTTACATAGAATAATGCACAAACAAAAATAACAGAAACATTTTAATTCCAAAACTGAGAACTGTTTGAGTGGTGCCAGGTGGAGTGACGGGAGTGGCAGGCTCAGTGGCAGCTCCTGTGGGAGAGAGCGGCACCCCAACCTCACAGACTCTACAGTGCAGAGCCGCTGCTACCTGCTGAGGAGGAGGAAGGGCTCAATAGATAGCGCAGGAACGAGGCGATGTGTGCACTGCCGCTGCAGCACTTCTGGAACCGCGCAGGTGAGTCTCCTGCGCTACCTCTGCAGTGCTGTCCTGCCTACCCCCACGGAAGTGGGACCCTCGACATAGACGGTGTCTGTGGCTGCCCACCCTGCCACGTCTGTAGAGCTGGCTCCTGCACTGCCCACTGTAAACACACACACTGTAAACATACTCCAGAACCCTAAAAAAAGAAAACAAGCTTTTAATGGAAGGCTGTAACTGCACTGCAGGTGCCACGCAGAGGAAGGGGGAAGCGCAGGTGCTGTGAAGCGAACGCTGCAAGGGAATCAACCATTACGACCTGTAGGCGTGACTATGGGCACACTGTATAGATACAAAAAACACAAATCGAAAGATGATATAAACCATAAAACACAAAGGACATAAAGCTGCCACTACTGTGTAATCAAATGCAGTTCTGAGATGACAACAAAATTCATCACTTTGAAGAAGTGCTCCTTCTACATAGAAAGAAAAGCGCCACAGACACGAAATTCAATGACAAAAATGGAAGCGGGCAAGTCCAAGCGGGGAAGCGGGGAGTTAGCAATTGAGAAAAGGTGGGACAGGCAGGAGCCATTATCCAATTAGAAACAATGTTTTTTAAAGGACACTGATAAAAGCCAAACAAAAGTTGGGGACGTGGTTGAAGCCCATAGACTGAATACTGTGTATCTCGAATACAGCGCATGTGGGCTGCCTAGTCTCCACCTTAACAATTAATAGTTGGTATCTAGTATACTGTGCTTGTACTTACCTGCCCACTCCATCTGAGATTCCTGTGGTTTTCCATGTATAGGGTTTCATAAGTTTTTCTCCCAAGGCAACAGGTTTACAGGCCTGGAAGAACCACTACCATTCTGTTCTGTTGCTAGGTGGACTTTGGAAGCCAGGGATCTTACCCTCTCCAGCAGATCATTCCATTGCTTCCCAATTTCCTCCTGTGAGTGCCTGATATTAGATACAGCATTCACTCTTGAAGCAATTCTCTCCCACATTTGCTTTCTTGGAGTAATAGTTGTACTTTGGATAAGAACGCTAAATAAGTGGGGCTCTGCCCTAATAATCACATCCACCATGACTGTCACTACTGTGCCTGTATATGTGAATCGGAGGTTTCATCTCCCAGACCTGATTTAAAAGTAAAACTTTGGTAAAAGTAGGAAACAAATCTAACTTTTGGGTAAATGGGAAAAAAACACAGGGAAAGTAACTTAGAGTGACAATAAAATGCCTAGATGATGCAGTTTGCTTATGACAAAGGCAAAGATCATGGTATGGCATGGGTGTGTTTTATAGTGTGTTCTGCAGGTGTGATTACTTAGAACATTACTATCAGGTGCGTGACTTACGCATCCATCTTTAAGATACAAGACTATACCACAGCAAAACGGATCCATGGCATATTTACTCCGACAGAACACAGCGGCGAGCCCACACCATATGATGGACATAATTACATTTGGCAAGTGGAATACCACCACACCAACAGAGTGTTATCCGACAACAAAGGATTAATCAATGTGTGCATGGTAAAATGGCGAGTAGGGTGGATCTACCTCTGCCAAGACTGATGGCAGTTTTACTGTTCAATATGTGAAATGGACAGGAGTTACTCTGCCATGCTAATGGACGGATTTAAACCACTATCGTGGTGGATGGACAGCCTGACCGCGAAGATCTAAATCAGGCCCTTATTTCAGCATTCAAAGAAAAAGCAATCTTACCTCCTATGGTTCAGATGAGATGCATGGAACAATTAAGACGAATGTGTAACTACAATGTTTACAAGATCAAGTAGACATAAACAACAGATAACCACCCTGAAACCCAGCAACAAATTATCAAAAATAGGCAAAAATAAAAAATGCTAAAAGTCAATCAGACTGCTAACAGAGACTCACTAGAAGGTGTAACAGAAATCCACTGCCAACTTTATTATTAGCAGGAGAATGGCTATGACTCACAGATTCTGGATGGAAAATTTAGGGCACGCACAAAGGACATGAGAGCAAAGCACTGAGTAGAGAGCAGACGAATGGCGAACATGCTGACTCACGTGTCTATGTGTCGAAGGTTCTGTTATTTAAATAACTCTTATGCTGATACTTGCCTCTTAAAAGAGACCTACATCACCGCCAATTAATCACTAAAATTGACTATATAACTGGATTGAATAACCAAACAGCTCCTTACAACCGGTGGTGACTAAGCATTAGCAATATTTATTAAACTAGGTAAAGGGATACAGTTAATCAGGTCCAAGAGGGGTTCTTCTAGAAGATGATCAAAAGCAAGCCAGTTAAAACTGGTTTAGATTGCGGCCAAGGGCATGGTCACTGCTCTCACCTCAACAACAGGATGTGCTGCCTACCCTTCCATGCATCGTGTTTACCACTCCGGCAAGAGAGCTGGAGCCTTGCATAATCATCTGATTGACTGGAGGACTGTCTGGAAGAGATGTGTATTCCTTGCTAATTTTATGAAAGCCTGCCATCACCATTTACGCAAAGCAGCTGAAACATAATGGGGATCAGACCTTAACTGTACCTGAAAAAATATGGACTTGGAACTGATAAGCTCCCCCTAAAATGTAAAGTGCTGCACCATATCTGAGTAGCTAACAGGCTGAATACCAGTTGTCTCTGTTATGGAATAAAGTCGGTGAGTGGGGGAGACAGTCCATCAAACTCATATTGGTTGTTGATGAAACCGGGAGATCTAGCTTGGTCCTTTTGGACCTCTCCTCACTCAGTATTTCAGGCTGGCTTCAAAATTGACTGTCTCAGAAAATCTAAATAGTTTATTAAAATAATATTTAAATAAAGATATACTATTTTAATAAATTATTTGTAACAATAATTTATATTTATTTATATTTTTAACTATTTTAAATCATTTAATTTAATTTAACATCATACCTTATGAGGATTTATTTCAAGTTTCTTCCTCCCTTATTTTCTTTGGGAGGATGTTGTATAATGGCCAGCCATGTGTGCTGCTGCATTTACTATTGTTATTTCTGATAGTAACTTACAATCGGAGTTTGCGAATACCAAATAGTAAACTTACTCAAAAGTGTAAACTTACTCAAGCATCAGTTACCTTTGTGAATTAAGCCCAAAGGCCTTTATTTCCAAATAGCCGATCACCTCAACCATCATTTCCTCTAATCGCAGTGTTACGGTTGATCTTTCTAAGTGATGAGGCGCAAAACATGCCTTGAATTTCAGCAACAAGTAAAGTGATAAAACCTGACTTCATCAATATGGCTTTAGAGTAGTGGGCAGGGGATGGGTGTTGCTCTGAGGAAATTCTGGAAAAATATGGGGTTAAATAGTGCATTTTAAAACAAAGCTTTAATATATATTTACCAACAAGCTACTGAAATAGTACTCACGAAATACTTTCACTGGTGTGATAATGAAGCCTGACACTACCTAAGAGTTTATCACATTTTTTTGAAAATTTGTTATAGGCATCCATGTAATCAAAAAATACATCCTGTATTTCAGGGCCAGCATTCTGTCATGCGTGTCCAAACCACCTTACGCTAAGGTTGTCCTACCTTGTGACAAGAATTTCCTTCAAAGTGCCAGAGTCATCATTCTGCTATGGGGGCCCCCTATGCCATGAATGACATCAAGAACTCCAGGACCTGACATTTGCCATGCCTGCCCTCCCTTGTGTCAGGCATTATCTCTAATATTCCAGTGCCACCATGTAGCCATGGATGCCTTCATCAGCAAAGAATTTTCACCCAGTGACAGACTCCCAATCATAACACTAACTCATACAGATTCACTCTCACTCCCACTCATTCCCCCTCACTCACTTATTCTCAAGATCAATCTCAATCACTCATTCTCCATACCTTCACTCTCACACTCACTTTCACTCACTCATGCCCACTCATCCTCACTTACTCGTTTTCAGTCATTCTCACTCACTCATTCCTACTTCCATCTCCTCACTCACTCATTATCAGTTGCTCATACTCACTCACATGTGATTGTACATTCTCATTCAATGCCACTTACACTTTCATTCATTCTCACTCACATACACTTTCCCTCATCAGCTGACTCTTACTTTCTAATTCTCATTCATTCTCTCTCAATCCCTCATGCACAGTCACTCTCACTCCCTGTTACTCTGTCATTCATTCTCACTCACTCTCAATCAATAACTTACTCACATATGATCACACACACTCACATATTCACTATCATTCTCATTCACATGCACATATTCACAGAACAGGGGAGAGGATGTGGTCTAACGGCTAGGGTGGTCGACCTTCAATCTGGGGAACTGGGTTCGAGTCTCTGCAATGACGTTCAACATCCTGTGATTCTGGGCAAATCACTTAATCTTTCTGTGCCGCACAAAAATGAATGTGTCCTTCTGTAACACAACCGGTGCTCATGTAAAGCGCTCTGATACCTGATACCTGATATCTTCGGGTCGAGTTTGCAAAACTCCGGGCAACAAAAAACACAGCAGTGGAGTTTGTTATTTACTTACCTTGCTTACTCTGTTGGCAACTCTTCCATCACCTCAGCAAGGCAGGCATCCCATGCTGCAAATGAGGAGTCAGACATGTTATTAGGAGCAGGATTCATGACTGAAAGACACCCCAAGAAGATGGGACAGGGCTTTGGACCCCACCCCTGCTGCTCTTTGTGAATTTTCTGTTCTGTAATTCGCTGCAGAGCATCGAGAAGTCAAGGGCACTAACATGCACACTGACAGTATCCCTGAAAACACTAACATCATGGGCCTCATTTATGAAAAGTGATGCATCGCTGCGTGAAAACAGCGATGCGTCACTTTTCACTGCGCTCTCCCTGCGACATGATTAATGCGTCATATTTATAATATGACGCGTCATGTCGCAAGGAGTTACAGATACGTCAGTATTTCTGACGTATCTGTATGCGCAAAAGTGACGCATTGCTGGAGTGTGTCACAAAAGTGACGCAACTCCAGCAATGCTTCCTTTCACATGGGGAAAGCCCCATGTGAAAGGGCTTGCGTGAGTCTTACGCCTGCTGTGAGGCAGGCGCAAGATTTTGACGCAACAGCATCCTAAAAGTGACGCAGTGAAATCTCATAGAATTCACTGCGTCACTATTACGAGGCTTTTTGCGGGTGAACGCCCCCTCTGCATACATTATACCTGGCGCAGGTATAATGTGGCGCAGGGGTTTACAAAGTGACACATCTACCTAGATGCGTCACTTTGTAAATATGGCGCAACAAGGCGCATTGTTTACGCCACTGGTGCGTCACTAAAAGTGACGCACCGGCGGCGTAAAAGTGGCGCAAGGGCTCATAAATGAGGCCCCATGTTTTTATGACCAACACTAAATAAATGACATCAGGTGTGTGGCGAGGTTAAGAACATTATGGAACGGTTGCTAATAGCAGGCCTCTCCCCTAAAGCCCATTTTGATGAGACGCCAGTGTATGAGTGTCCTTCCTTACCCTAACCTGTCCTCAAAGAATCACCAGAACATTCCATATGAAACCCATGAAAAAGCACAACAATATTACAATATATCTCCACCCGGAATAAAATCCTGACTATCCACACTTGTAAGCCCGGAGATTATATTGCACGAGAAATAGCAATGTATATAGCAGCGCCTTTTTCTGCGGAGCTGAACCAGCGCATCTTCGTTTGTCTTGCAAAGATGTTTATTTTCACGGAAACCAGGGCTGCTTGGTGACACATCGACATGTCAAGAAAAGCTTTCGCTGTATAAAATAAAAAAAAGGCTACGAGATTCATGTTTCTAGTTTTGTTTCTATGGCAAGCTCTTGACTCATCACAGACAAAATGGTTTTGGCAGGAATGAGAGGCGGATTAGTTTTATTTTTGACTTTCCTAGACAAGAACTGCTTTGCTTTATTTCCCTGCGCTGCTCAAGAAAGGATATGTATACACGAGGATTAGGTGGTCGGGCCTATGCGTCTTTGGTGAGCATGCATACCGTGCGTGGCCTGGCAAGAAGCATCGAAAAAACAGAAGTGATGTTGAAGGGCAGCGAGACCTGAAGCCAAGGTTTGATGAAAAGTAGGACTGCTCGTGATTTCAGGATGGATGCTAGTGAAGACAAAGAACAGATGGACTCCAGATCAAGGCATCCTGGCCTGGGAGACTGGGGTTGCTGTGGCCAATATGTCGGAAGTTGACTGATTTGTATGCTATATATTCGCATATGTGAGTCCAGGTATGTTAGAAATGGGAACATAGTGACAGAGTGCTCGCATGGGTCATGACGTCAGAATGATATATGTCTCTGTCCCAGAATCTGTTCTTCTCAATATGGAAGTGTGCAAACTAAGAGATAACTTTTGGGTCACGTCTTTTAGAGTTTACCGTTTTTTAAAACACAGTAATGCCAAGTGCATTAGAAAAAAAGGCTGAGCCTGAAAATGGACTTTTAGTCTCAAATATCTGCAAAGCAACGATTTATTGTAAATGCATATCTATAGCGCTCCTTACTCCTGAAGCGCTGAAAAGTGTTTTAAAGAAGGGTCCAAAGTTGTACATTATCTTGTTCTAAGAAGAAGGAACTTATGGCCACACAATTGCAAGCACGAATACAGTGATAATTGTAAACATGCACACCTGGCTTGTTTTTTAGGGTCGAACTTGCAAAATCATACTCTAGCACACGCGTCTGGCTTGCTTACCATTTGTTGGCTTGTGAGGAATTCTTCTTTACAGCCTCGTAATTCGTCAAGGCAGGCCTAACATCATTTCCGTTCCACTCTGTGGAGCAGGGACCAGCATTGATTGATTCAACTTAATCAGTGCCCGTCCGCTGCTCCCGATGTGATTGAGATACTATTTTTTTCTTTTTAACTTTTAGTGCCCGCAAACTGAAGTCTTGTGACTGGTAAAAACATGGCCATCATGACAAACAGATGTAAATGTCCAGTATTTCTAAAGCGCAAATAATTACCCAAAGGTGTCAAGGAGCTGGGGCCCGTCGGGAAGATTAAGTGAGCTATTGCCCAGAGTCACATGGTGCTGGGTTTATCTGCTGCCAGGGACGGAACCGTGACCCCCGGGTTCCGGAGTCAGTGGCCCTGGCCGCTGCTCCACACCTCTTCCACAAAATTGCAAAGATTTGTTTTCTATAGCTAATTTTCTTTTATTTTGCCAACTCTTATTCTCTCACTTTGCGCTCATGTTTTCTTATGTTTTTGCTTGTGGGCAGAGTTCTCCAAATATGAGGATTATTTTATTACAAAGCAACATTGTTTTTTTCTTACGCGTAATTTCTAAATGTAAACTTTAACACATAATCATGCAGTACACCCCAATCCTCCCCACTCCAATCCACGTCAAATCATCCCACTTAACCCCACACCAATCTGCCCCATTCCATGCAATCCACCTCAGACCAATCTAATCCACCCCTCACCAATCCCAAAAAAATCACCCTAATGCAAACTATTCCAATCCAGCACACTCCAATCTTCCCAACCCAATCCACCCCACTCCAAACTGCCCCACTCCAATTTGCCTCACTTCAATCTAAGACAATCTGCCCCACTCCAACCCAAACCAATATGCCCCACTCCAATCTCAGCACTCTAATCTGCCCCACTCCAATCCAAAACAATCTACCCAGCTCCAAAACAATCTGCCCAACTGCAATCCAAAACAATCTGCCCCACTCCAATCTACAACAATCTGGCCCACTCTAATCCAAAACAATCTGCCCTACTTAAAACAATCTGCACCACTCCAAACTACCCCAATCCAATCCAAAACAGTCTCCCTCACTCTAATCGGCCCCACGTCAATCTAACACAATCTGCCCCACTCAAATATGCCCCACTCCGAAACAAGAAGTGTTTCTGTCAGGTAGAAAGTACGTTACTTAGTGGTGCTCAAAATGCACAAGACTCTACATAACGAAAGGAATAAGAGTCATTGGTGTTAAAGCATCATCTGGCCTATCTCTCACCTGTATATAAAAACCTCAACCACCTTGCACCTATGTCACATGATCACCACATACCTATGTAAATATTGATCTCATGTTGACAACCACAATTTACTGTGATTATCTATGAATGATTTAATTCTGATAAATAGAAACGTACAAAGCATCTAGATCTCTGTTTCCAATTTTTCAAGGAAAATTGTTTTACTTTACAGGCACTTGAAAAGGTTGATACCCGCTTTTAACGAGTGCATTTTGAGCACCACTAATTAACGTACTTCATACCTGATGTATTGACATAAAAAGGAACCTGCAACACAGACCAATCTTCTATACAAAAATTAGCTGGTGCTGTAAACAACGTGTGCATCTGTATTTGCCCAATTCAATGAGTTTCAAACAGGAAACATACAAATCATGGATTTTTCATGAGGATTCCATACAGGCAGAGTACCTAATGAAACATGTGATATGTGTGCCTAAAGAATACACTTGAAACTCACTATTCATCCGTCAAATATAATTTTAGGTTTAAAAAAAGCACACATGGAAAATATACAAAAAATGACAATTGAGAGAAACGAATAAAAAACAGTAAATATCAAAGGCAGTTTGTCTGTAATGATGCCTACATTGATCAGGTTTCTTAGTCTTACTCATAACTCAGACGTCATTTTCAAAAGTCATCCATCAATCATTACTTCTTCCAAGGAGAAGCATCCCAGAATACATCAATGGTATTCATGGAGGACATATGAGAGAATCCACATTATATAATGTACATTTTATTTTTAAATGTGGGAAAAGAAAGCTGAAGAAACTGGGCTAAAAGGTATCATGGTGGATTGCTGATCTCAAGTCACCCGGGTGGCAATGAGACAGACAGCTTAAATTCAAGAGGTATACTCTATATGTATGTCGGAGGAACCATCCTCAGTGTGATCTGTAGAGTAATCCATGCTCAATAAAAGCAATAAAGACATTGAAGAAACAGCATCCCGAAATGTGCCCCAAGCTGGATCAGCTTATGGAATGAATTTGGCTTAGCCCCATTAACCCCTTGCCTGCTTCTGTTGGCCGTTGGCTGACGGCAGCACTACCTCGCTAGTGCTGCCGTCGGCCAAAGGCTGAAGCGGCCCTGCCCATTTTGCGGAAGTGCCGCACTGCCGCAAAATCGCGGCCACAGGAAAGGGGTTAAGGTATTTTCACCATTGTAATTGAAGAGAAACACAAGAAAATCCTCAGTAGTGCAGTATGGATACACAACAGGGGACCACTTCGAGGTGGTTGTAGCCAGCTTAGAGGTGATAGAGGCTGGCAAATGCAAGCAAACTGCATTGAGCTCTTCTCATCCATTTGCTCTTGAAAATCTACTGGTATATACTGTATATGTGTGTATATGCACGGTGTGTATCGTTGTTGGGGTGCTTACCTAGTCTGTAATGTAGAATCTGGAATGGAGAAGTGGAGAAATTCTAGGTGATTTAGGCCCGATTACGAGTTTGGCGGTCCATAGGGCCCCTAAACTCGCAGTGCGGTGGTAGTTGGGGACCATGGTATTTCGAGTACAGTCGTGAGATCTCCAGAGGACTGTCACAACCTCCAGGGATCCGTGATCGCTGACGGTCTTGCAGCGGTCTGGGGAAGCAATATGCTTGGTGGTGTCGCTGTGGCACTGCCAAGCATATTACGAGTTTTCCCACCCCCAGCCTTTTCATGGCGGTGAGCCTGCCATGAAAAGGCTGGCGGCGGGGAAATAAAGGGGGCACTACAGACCCCTGTTGACCAGGTGCATGGGGATGCATGCAAGGGTGCACATTTTGTGCCCCCCTGTCTGTATGCATGCCCTTTCCTGCACGGCATTAACTGCACTGTCCATGCCATGCAGGAATGGCTTTAGGCTCTCCCATTGAAGTGCTTTTTTAATAGCCACCACAATGTGACGGCCGCACCATCCACCTGCCAGACAAGGAGGAAACTCATAATCTAGCGGGTGGCGGTCGAATTTGGCGGTCTTTGAGTGGGTGCTCCCAGGTCACCAAAGCCATAATCAGGCCTTAGATCACTGGAGGCACAGGAACGAGCTTCTGCTGTGTTGTATCTTTTGCTGTAATGAGGATTTCTTACCATCCAAGGGCTTGATTGCAAGTTTCACTGAGCAGTATCCAGAATTGGATACTGCTCTGGGACAGTTTGTCTTTCGTGGTGTCTCTGGGCTGGGAATTTCGAGGCTCACAATGTCTGAACTAGACAATAATTGAGGCCATAGACACCAGACCGGGGCATTTGTACGGAACTGTGGGAAGCTGCAGCCACTTTGTTTGACAGGCCTCTCTGCCTGTGCTTTAAAGCCAGATGGACCAGTGCGGCCATCACTCTGCCCTTTTACGGCCTCTCCCCTCCATGGGCTCAAAAAGAGCCTCTGCACAGCTTTACCACCTGCTCCATGCAGGTGGTAATGTTGAGAGGATTCCAGGTCAACGGATAAGATGCAGCATTCTACATCAGTGTAACAAGACCATGGAAAGCCTTTGAAGGAGAGCTGTGGCTAAATTATTCACACAGTAACTCAACAATATCTGGAAAGTTAGTATATTTCCGAGCACAAAAGTGGCAGAATCAGAGCCGACTAGGTTTTGAACAGCATCTATCTATCTATCTATCTATCTATCTATCTATCTATCTATCTATCTATCTATCTATCTATCTATCTATCTATCTATCTATCTATCTATCTATCTATCTATCTATCTATCTATCTATCTATCTATCTATGCTATATCCAAGCAGTTCATAACTAGTCATGTCCAAATATTTTTGAAATCTTCACACTTTTTGGGAGTTCTAACAATGTTTTAAAAAATCGAACTCTTGCACACTGTAGGTTTGCTTGAGAAAGCTGTGCAAAAAATACTTGGCATGGGGAAAGGTTGCAAAAGGTTAACTGACCAGATTAGTGTGATGATTGCAACAGTTGTAAAAGAAGGCACTTTTTTCACTCTATAAGTTGGTTGTCAATTTTGCTTGGAATCTAAGAGCATAACGTCCATTATGAGACTCAAGAATGTGGCATGAAGTGGTGTTTCCCTCTGTGATATCAACAGCTGGGATAATTTCACTGTGAAGCTTCTTCAGGGGTACAACTTGCACCCAGGATAATGTGAAAGCATTTGTTGTCCCAAGCACATTTGAGTAGTTTTAATGTTGGGGCAAGCGGATGGATAACATTTCTTGGCTACAGTACTATGTAAAGAATAAAGGGCCATATGTATCAAGCCAAATTGACTTCTGCGAATTTCGGCATTTGCAAATGCAATTTGGACTAATGGTATGTATCAAGCAAATATGCTTGAAAAATAAGGAATCGCAAAAATTGTGATACCTTATCTTGCGATTGCATTTAAGGAATCGCAAATTTTGCGATTCCTTAAATGCAATGTAAGAAGCCCAAAAAATAGCTAATTGGCCTTAAGGAATCGCAAATTACCACCAACTTCTAGTTGGTGGTAAGTTGCGAATTCCTTTCAAAATGCACATTTTTTCATTTTTCAAAGTGCCATGTGACGCACATACATGCACTTAGGGCATGTATGTGCGCCACATGTGCACCCATGCAGATTTCAGGGGTGCAACAGGGTGTCCTTTGGACACCCATGCACCCTTGGAAATATTCTTAATTTGTGATTAGCAAATTGCGAATCGCAAATTTCCCCTTCATTCCTATGGGCCTCCTGGCCCATAGAAATGAATAGGAAATTATTCCTTTAATTGCGATTAGCAATTTGCTAATCACAATTAAGGAATTTTAAGGAATTGCTAAAAAAAAAGCGATTTTCTACATACATACCAGTTTGCGATTTCTAAATAGCGATTCCTTAAAAATAGCTATTTAGAAATCGCAAAACGGAATGTTGATACATATGGCCCAAATTAAACTAAATTGCGAGAGTAAGCTTGAGTGAAGAGTAAGTGGGACTCTCTCCTTTATGGCTAGCTGAAACACCAACTTTTCTTGGTTCAACAAAGAAACGAATTACAAGGACCGAGTTTATTGTCAGAACTTACTTCCAGCACAGTAGCGAATACCAGTATCCTCAGAAGCGAAGACAGAGCCCCAACTCTCCCCAGGAGTACAGTCACTCCCCGTACAGGCAGAATACCAGAACATCGACTAATACCCCTTAGGAGAGAGAAGACAATCACAGGACCAGAGCTAAGGCCACCAGTAGCGCCAGTAGATCAAGAGTGTAAGTAGTTGGATGCACGGTCCGCTGAACTGGAGCACATAAAATAACAAACAAAGAAAAGAGAGACAGGGACAATTGTTACTTATACGTTTTTTAACCATGATTAAGAGGGATGCAGGATATAGCAAGAGTAAGACTTCAGGTTGTGCACCCTCTCATACTTACATATGAGCTTCTGTGAGTTCAGCTGACTATAAGGTCTCCTCAATGAGTGAGCAAAGAAACATCCAAAGAAAATAAAGAGTCCGGTCCCGCTGAAGCTTGTGCTAGGAATCACACTTGAAACAAAGGCATACATCTGCCTAATATGCAAAAAGGATGCAGCTTCAAGACCAATGTCCAGCTCTTTAAAAATAGAATTGTTCAATAAAGTTTGTTCAATAAAGTTGGTTGAAAACACAACAAAAATCAGTTACACAGCTCTGGCATATCCTGTGAAGACACTGTTTCAAAAATAACAAAAGTCCAATACTAGGGTGGGTCGCGCTAGCACATAAAGAGGAAGGGTTTCCACGTTCAAAGGCTGAGCGTCTCAATACACTGCTCACCTCAATTGCAATACTGCTCCAAAGGAAATCGGAGCACTCACCAGAACGTGGTCTAGGCAGGGAAAGCGATGTGCCTTCGCGTTGCGGGAAATGAGGCACACATAAGCGTCTGAAAGAAGGATGCTTCCTAAATCACTCCGCAAAGGAGGAAGGTGAACGCGCGGTCAACGTGTCTCATAGGCAAAGCGGGCAGGGTAAAAAACGCTGAAGAGGAGTGGCGATACAGGCAGCCTTCTCCCGGGGGCAATTAGATTGTAAAGGACGGAATAGGTTTTCACGATCCAGATCCAAGAAGAGGGTTTCTCCAAAACTGCAATGAAGTCACACACAAAGAACAAGGAATATGAAGGCTCGGTACGTTCCAGGTCAGGTAACACGGTATGTCGACCAGACTTCAGTAAGCCAAGCACAAAACTCAGGGACTGGCGTCCTTATAAAACATCCAATCTGATTATACCCTCCTCGCAAGGCAGCATGGGAAGGTACACAACCCCTCCTCCCGAAATAGTGCATTATGGGAGTGGTAGTGCCCTCACAGGGAACAGGGACAAGGTGCAGGAAGCCTGACATGTAAAAGTTCTCCCCCTAATGGTTTATTCACTGGTCGGGGTTTGGAAGGGTGTAGGGCATGAAATCGTCTGACCAATAGAAGTGCATGCACTTGATCAGCTGGTTCCCAAGATCTGTCTTCTGGAGCGTATCCCACCCAATCTATTAAATACTGCAATTTTTCCCTATGTTTGCGAGAATCCAATATTCGTCTGACTTCAAACTCCTGCTTTCCGTCTATAGTAATGGAGGGAGGTGGTTATTCTGGACAGGAAGGGGGTTCATATTTCTTGAGCAAAGAAGTATGAAAGACAGGATGTACTTGGAATTCAGATGGTAACCTTAAAAGGCCCTATATATCGGGGTTGCCGTTTCCTGGGTCAACCTAACCTGAGGTTTTTTGTAGCTAGCCATACCTGATCTCCCACTACATATGCAGGTGCAGGGGCTCTATGTTTGTCGGCCTGTTCTTTCATGTGTTCATTTGCCTCTTGTAATTTTTGTTTAGCCTGATTCCATATTGCCGTGAGTGGTGTGTGATGTTCTGAGACTGCAGATATTTCTGATGAAGAGAGAGGAAGGTGCAAGGGTAAACAGAGTGGGTGATATCCGTAGAAAAAGGGAGGAGAAATCTGGGTGGCTGAATTATTAGTGTTATTGTAGGCAAATTCAGCCAAGGGAAGGGCTTGTACCCAATCGCTTGTAACAGTACCTAACAGACAACGCAAGAATTGTTCCAAAGCCTGATTAGTTCTTTTAGTTTGCCCATCTGTTTTGGGGTGATAAGCAGAAACGCGGCAGTGATCTATATGTAACACCTTACACATGCCCTGCCAGAATTTGGATACAAATTGAGGGCCCCTGTCGGAAACAATTACAGAGGGCAATTAATGTAGTCACAAGGAACAGGGACAGGGTGCAGGAAGCCTGACGGGTAACATTCATCAGTAGTAGGTAGAAATCAGTTCAAATAGGCTGAGAGGTGAATCACAAAGTGAAGGCAAAGAATTAGGGGCCAGATTTATGAAGGCCTTGCGCCGCCGGTGCGTCACTTTTTCCCATGTTAAAAATGACGCACCGGCGGCGCAAGGCCTTCATAAATCTGCCCCTAGGTTTAGTAGAACCTACTAAACAGCTCAAGACTTTCCTTAATAATAATGACTGGAGAAACATACACAACAGAGAGCCACACCTCCAACACCATCCCTGGCCCAAATAGGCAAAGTGCCTACAGGTGTCTTTAGCAGTTTTGACACATTGTCCTCTCTACCAGTAAAACTAACTTGGTCTATTGGTCTCTTGGCCGCAAATGCTCCTGCTAACAAATTTATGTTTAATTTTCACATCACCATCAATTACTTTCCTCCTATCTCTTCTTGTTCCTTCTGGGCATCCAGGCTTACATTTTTGTCATCAGATTCCAACACCACATCTGACTGAGTCTGAAAAAATACTCTGCCTTCCCAAAAATGCAAAGCCACTATCTTCTCTCTCGAACCTGACCCATCCATTCCATGCCCTCAGACCAATGGGCCTGTTGTAATGTATGATCTTTCATCAGTTACACAGCTCTCCAATGCAGCTGCTTTGGAAACAATGATTGAATAGGAAACAGAAGTCGTCCTATCATGCTTGATAATTTCCTTCACTCAAAAGCAACACAGATTTGATCTTTTTCCGGCTAACCTCTAGGTTGAATTTAGACAATCAAAGAATTAATTGTGCTTCATTGACTTCTATGCCTAAAGCACATCTTACCACCTATGTCGGCAGCAAAACCGACATTTTTGTATTGATAATAAAATCTCATTTTGACAGACACTCAAATGTACAAAAAGAAAAAGAATTTTCCTCCATCACCTTGCTGTCCTTTAGGATAAGAATACTGTCTAACTAAATTATCCAGTACCTCAAGTGGGATACAAAAGGCCTCAAGGCCCTTGTAAAAGCATGTAGGAAACAGAGCAAACCAGAAGGAAGGCAAGCAAATGGTCACTTCATTATTCCCCGCCCCACAGGAATCTAAGAGGAGGGTCAGATACCAGACTGGTAGGCACAGAAAAGAATTCATCCAGCCTGAGAAATGAATTTTTTTAACAGCAAAATATCTTTCAAAAGATGCGACCCCTCCATCTTGATATGTTAGTGAACTACCCACTCTTTGAACTACCATAAATATACTAGCATCATACCTTTCAACGTGTTCTTATCAAAAATATGTTGCTCACACATACGGGAGTGTCATAGAAATATTCACTACAGCTTGTTTCTGGAACACCTCTTTAATCAATAAATTCCTCAACTGCATTTACTCCCATGAAAGCAATCCTGTGGTCTCCCTGTGTGCACTGGAACTTTGGGGAACTCTGAGACAGAACCTCTTACTGTCTTCAGACAGGGAAAATCCTTCGATTAGTTACATCATTCTTTCACAAAATCTTTCAGTCTGCACTTTATATTTTTGTGATGAAAACATAGCCACACAAAAGCAATCTTTCAAAAACTTTCCACTGTTGCCCGATTTGCAAAATGTGTGCCAAACCTCCTTCTTTGATTGAAAAACCATAGTGATGGTTCTAAAACCATACTTTGCTCCTCTTGCTCTGTAACCTGATAATGCCGACACCACTGAAAATGTGGGTCCAGGAAAACATCTGCTTCCCTAGCAAAAATTCCCCCAATTACACGTATACTTACCAATGACATAACAACCTTGACATACTTTGTGATGTTCTTAACTAAAGCATTGCCAAAAAGAACTTTGGCTTTAAGCTCCTTCTTGATAAGGTTAGTAATAATAACAACAAGAAATATCTCTCCACTAAAGTGATTTGTTTGCATTTGCATTACCTAAAATGCAAAAAGGGCTTTAGGGCTTTAGGGCTATCCTGTAAATAAGTCTAAATCAATAGTCACCTCTCTTGCCTGAACCTCTTCTGCCACATGAAAGGTCCTAGTTATTGGCCCCACTGGTTTGAAACCTGAATATCACGTTTTAAATATTGTGCTATATTGTGCTATATTGTGCTATCCAGGAGCATATCTTTCTTTCATGCAGCAGGAGCAGTGGCTAAAGGGGGCCCACTGAACTGTGAATATTGTTGTATTTCACAATTCAAACAGTGGTGGCCAGGGGGGCATTTCCTTCCTTTCACTAGGGAAATTAACACACACTGGCTACAACACTTGTTGCTAAGAAAATATTGTAGTCGGAATATAGAATACAAAAATATTGTAAAGGCAAGTATGTGGAGGATACAGTCATTATATTTAACTCCACATCTGTGTACCTTGCCGATATACCTATTTCTTTATGTAGATGTGGAGTTAAGAATTGCAAATTATATAATATATATATATATATATATATATATATAAAGGGGAACATCCTTTACAACGCAACTTCTACAACGCACTACCATTACGACGCAACTTTTACAACGCAAGTTATTACAACGCATTGCGCTGGGGGCGCTCTAGGATAGGGAATAGTTTAATTACTATCCAACACCTTCCCTACTATCCACGGGGACTGGAGTTGGAATAGTAAATTAAACTATTCACTATCCAGCGCCCACCACCGCAAGTCATTGTAACGACTTGCGTTGTAAAACCTGCGTCGTAATGGCATGCGTTGTAAAAGCATGCGTTGAAACGTCATACATCCATATATAAATTTCTCCATAACAACCATTGCTCTGTGATGATTCAGCTGTACTCTCCACGCAACTCCAACAAAGGTGGCATAAGATGTCCGAGTGCTTATTAGATATATATTTATTGTTTTTCATTAAGCAGCAACACCCAACATGGAACGCCAACGCGTTTCGGCTAACGCCTTCAACCGGACATATATAAATATATGTGTGCGTGTGTATACAAATACACACACACATTATATATATAGACAGAGAGAGAGAGAGGGGGGGAGCACGAGAGAGAGAGATTTACCTTCACAATATTTTAGTAGTTGACATATAGGCTACAATATTTTGGTACCACAATACGTTTTTGCTCGCTATTCTGACTAACAACCACCCAATATATTCACTACCTCACCTTTACAATTACATATCCTCAAAGCTCCAACGAAAACATTGCTTGGATAACAAACCCATTATGAATGAGAAACTCATCAGCTCTGGGGCTACATTTCAGGAATATTGCAGGCTTTGTCTCCCACATCAGGTGTCCAGCACACGGCTCTCATTATAATCTAGTATCACTGACTAAGGGTTTGTCACTACATTTATTTATACATTCTGCCATAGGCCACACACCTATGGACCTCAGATGATGAATGTCTTGGGGATCCAACAAACGCTCTCCTTGCAGATCTTTTACTTGCAAGCCAATGCCCCTATAACTTTATTCACATCTTTCAAACGTTTGTCGTCTGCATCCATATCAGCAGAGGAAACATCTGCATTCCAAAACTCATCTGTGACTTACCCATATAAGGCTTTTAGTAGCACCATCCACAACATCTTCTTCACTTGTGTCATGTTTAACAACAATTGCGGCACTATTTGTTCCATAAAGACAACTTTCTAATTTCTAACTTTCTTTAAGCCATTGCTTTTAATGTATTCTTCTGTGACAGATGTTTCCTCTAACGTGAGGATTTGAAACCTTTCTTGTCATTCTGTTCTAAAAGGTTGCCCACAAGTAACTCTCACCTCGGCTCTGTTAGAGTTCAGGATTTTCCCTCATTCTGTGAAGTTCACCTGACCCTTTTCCAAACTTTTGTAGTCTTGCTTAAGTGATGTGTTAATTTGATTGAAAATAAAATCTCACATCTGCTTCCTGCCTTCATGTAGTTAATTCTCTTGCACTGTAAGTATCAACACATTTACCTGAGATGTTCAGGAGAAACAACAACTGGGTCACTATGGTAACTCCGAAAATAAACATGACAAGCAAATCCACACACTGCAGATACAAGTCGGCCTTGTGCACAAGCAATCATCGTAAGTAACTACATCTGCAGACACAATAAAGTACTAGATGGGCATTTGTTCACACAACTATTTACTGGCAGTTAATAAACAGTCTTAAAAGTACTATGGTTCGTTGATGATACAAGTGGCACTGAACAAGACCAAAAGAAGACACATTTTCATAAAACGATAAGGCACATGAGAGGAGCTGGATAGAACAGGGGCCACGTTACACAATAAGCACATTTTCATTGTATGCACTGGGTGCACCTTTAAAAAGGTGTGCCCGGCGTAAACAATGAAAATGCACATTATTACGATGAATGCGTTGCGCACAGAGCAGCCGCAAACTCACGCTGCCCCCAGGGCAGTGCATTCAGGTGAAAAACAGAGCGGCTGCGTTACAACCGCACCGTCTTTTCACAGTGCAGGTGGCAGCCTGCCTGCACTTTTCAAAGGGATTAGAGATCTCCTTGCTGGCGGGTGCAGTCAGTGACTGCACCTGCCTGCAAGGGGATGACTGGGTGGTCCATGGGACCCTCTTTCCCCCCCTAGAGGGATGCTATCCGTGGGCGCGATGACAGTGTGCCACTTTTTAGGTGGCGCACTGCCAGTGTGCCTCCTGAGGGCTTCTTCGCCTCTACGACCGTGTCAGTAACATGGTGAGGGTGCAGAGGCAAAGGGATTCCTTCATTTGCATTGGGCACGCCCCATGAAAGCGAGGGAATGTCCCCTGCAGATAGTGCAGGGGATTTATGTGCGCCATTGATATTGGTATTACACAAGGGGCCACACAAGTGTCTGCGGCCCCTTCTTTAATACCAAAGTAGTACCCGTTGCGCCCCTGGGGCACTTTATGTAATACTTCCCAAGGTGGTTAAACAACAGCTTCAGCAAGGACATGAAGATCCTATTGAATACACAAAAACCAGCAGGAATCTTTTTGTACCTCTGCCGACAGCCTGCGTTAGATTTAAGGAGAATCATTTGTACACTGTTGCATGACATCACTATTTATACTTACAATGTGTGGCAAAGGCCTGCATGGTAAAGGCTGCGCTGATAAAGGCATGTAGGATAAAGGCACCTGAGTGGTACAGACATGTGTAGTAAAGGCACCTGCGTGTTAAAGACATGCATGGAAGAGGCTGTTTTGCTTGGTACGCATGCCGCTGGAAGCAAGATATTCCTTTCTGACATTTACTAGAGTTTGGACTGCTAAATGTGTTTGAGATGGTGTAAAATAAGAAACTGGGCCGTTGGTGGAAGGTAAGATAAATGCTTAAGTAAATCATAAAACATGTTGCCTTGGAAGCAGCAAAAACACTGTAGTATTGGTTTGTTAAGAAGAACATTTGGTCATTATGCAGCAGTTTTTTGTGATGTCATCAAACTCCAAACCTGCTCCCATGCTACTGTTTAAGCACAATGTTAGTAGGCCATTTTTTCTTTGGTTTTTGTAAACCTTTATTACAATTTATTTATTTATTTATTTATTTATTATAGTGTTTTATATAGCGCGAACAAGACCCGTGGGTATCAGAGCGCTTAACATCAAGAATGGTTACACATTGACAGTAAAATAACAATTATATAATTATAGAGTTATAGAACAAAACCTATAAGAAGTAGAAGAGCTTATGGCTAAGGGGGGTGCAAAATAAATATATACCAGACGCGTGTGCAATTAACAGTAAAAGGTGGCTGAGGCTTAGTTTATCTCTATCAATATAGATAAATAAGAAGAGGTAGAGGTTATATAGTTTTCTGCTATCACATAGTTATCGGTTCATCTAGTAGGAGATGGCAGTGAGGATAAAGTTCAGTTCAGGTATGTGGGTGGAGACATTCACTTATCGATGATATCGTTCATGCAGATGGCCACCGTTCATCTGATTAAGACTATTCGTCCCGGAGTTCCGTTAGCTTTCCTAATCAAGGTACATCCTCAACATATGGCTTTTCAATTCCCGTTTGAATTGAACAATATTTTGAATCGTCCTGATGCTTGGAGGGAGAGAGTTCCAGACTCTAGGGGCAGCCCCGGAGAATGATCGGTCATAAGACTTTTTCTTACGGAAGATAGCTGGCCGCAACAATAACTCCTTGGCACTTCTAGTCGGTCTGTTTCCTCCCGATAGCTTGATTTTCTTGGCTAGATATCTTGGTGTGTTATAGTGCACCGCTTTGTGGGTGATGCATGCTATCCTCATTTGAATTCTAGCCTCGTAGGGTAGCCAGTTTAGTGCTTTCAGGTGAGGAGAAATATGATCAAATTTCTTAGACCCCGTGATGAGTCTTGCCGCTGCGTTGAGACAGGCTTTTAGTGGTGCTGTAGATGTTTTTGGTAGGCCGGCTAATGTGGAGCAACCATATTCGATCCTTGATATAACTAGTGATTGAATAGCCAGTTTTAAATCTGCTTCCGAGATGAATGGTTTTAATTTTCTTAAGTAGCTCAGGTGGAAGCGGGCACTTTTCGCCATTGAGTTAATGTGGACTTTCATGTCAAGATTATCATCAAGCGTAATTCCTAGTGATTTAGCTGAGTTGACAAGCGTTGGGGTGCAGTTTAGTGCCGTCAGCCATTTGGTCCATTCCTTTATTTCAGAGTTGCTCCTTGGTGTTGAAATTAGCAAGAATTCTGTTTTATGAGCATTTAGTTTCAGATGGTTAGAGGTTAACCATTCCAAAGCCATTTTTAGTGTCTCATTCATTAGGTCAATGTCCTCAAGATTGGCAATCTTCAAGTATATTTGCGTGTCGTCTGCATACATGTGGTAGGAAATCTGAGATTTCCGTAGAATGTCTGTAAGAGGTTCAACATATAGGTTGAATAGATCTGGGGATAGTGTTGAGCCCTGAGGGACCCCAATTGTATTAGGACATGCGGGTGAGATTGCTTGGTTAACCAGGAATCGCTGTGTTCTGTTGCGTAGGAAAGAATTGAACCATTTCAGCACATTTCCGGACAATCCCATCCTGATCTGTAGTCTGGACAATAATGCTTCATGATTTACAGTGTCAAATGCGGCTGATAGGTCTAAAAGAATCAATAGGCAAGCTTGCTTTTGGTCTAGGGCTTGTAGTGCGTCATCTACAATGTGCAGGATCGCTGTTTCCGTGCTATGCCCTGCTCTGAAGCCTGATTGGCATTCGTCTAATAAGGAGAACTTGGTAATATGTTGATTCAATTGTTTCTGCACGCATTTCTCAATAAGTTTGGCCAATAAAGGGATATTCGTTACTGGACGATAGTTATTCGGATCTGTTGTGTCTGCAGTCGGTTTTTTGATTATTGGCACTACTTGTCCTGTTTTTAGGCAGTCTGGGAGGATCCCTTGTGCAAGAGACGCGTTTATTATTTTGGTCCAGATTGGGACCAGGATGTGGCTGATTTCTCGTACACACTTTGCCGGTAAAGGGTCATGATAATGGTTGTTCGGTCTAATTTCTGAGAGCGTTTTAGCGATCTCGACCTGGTCATATAGTTCAAATGTGTCCCAATTCGCTTTATTTTTTGCCTTCGTCCTCTCTGTTGTCATAGGGGCCGCATTTGTCGGCATATGGTGGGTCGGGAGGATAGCTGTGGCATTTGAGAGCTCTACCTCTAGCGATTTGGTCTTTTCTGTGAAAAATGAGGAGAATTCCTCGCCGCTTAAGGGAGTCTTAGAATGTTCTTGTGCCGATTTAGCCAGTTTGTCTGATTGTTGTTTTAAGATCTCGAAGAGTTTTCGAGGTCTGTTTTTGGCATTGTCAAGTTCTGCTCTTATATATTCTTTCTTGGAATTGATTATCTGTTTGCTATAGTGCCTTCTGGTGGTCCTAAGGGCTTTTAGCTCAGGAGAAGAAGGGTGTCGTCTCCAGTTTCTTTCGGCAGTTCTCAATTTGCGCCTTTCCTCATTTAGTGATCCATTGAACCAAGGATTTTTTGATTTTTCTGCGACTCTTTTCAATTTTAGTGGCATGGTGTCATTGACAATATTTCCAATTGAGGTTAGGTAGTGATCAGTCAACTCATTTACATTCTCCATGTCGTCAGGTGACTTTAAATCTTTCTCGCATCTTTCAACCAGTAACTCAATATTCGCCTCTTTGGTATCTCGTATCGCTTTTTTGGACCTGGGGGGTTGTACAGTCCTACCCTTTTTCACTGAGGGAATCACGAATGTTATGGCGTAATGGTCAGACCAATCACAAGGATCAATAGCGAGTATAGATGTCTCTTTCTTATTTGCAATAATCCAGTCTAAGGTCGCTCCTTGTGCATGTGTGGGTTGGGTGCAAGCTTGTGTAAGGTTTAGTTCTGCGAGGAACTCTTTAAGCAGGTTAACCGTTTTGTCATTTTCGTCGTCCCAATGTAGATTAAAGTCTCCCAGGAAAATGTTATTGGCATCAGGATCGTAGTTAGTCGTAATGATCTCTATTAGTTGCTCTGTAAACTGTACGTTATTTCCAGGTGGATGGTAGAACGCATGCAGATTGCATTTCTGGTTGCTTGATGATCTTATGTTCAGACCCAAGTATTCCCAATATTCACAGGGGTCGGCTTGGATTTGGTTGACTTCTATCTCTGAATAAATCCTTCAGGATTGCCCCCTTATGGTGTTCAAGTATGTACCTGAACAGTTGTGCATTTTTTTAATGGACGTGAGATCAAGTTTTACAAAAACCATTTGAAAAGAAAAAAATCAGTGGCAAAGCCAAAGAGTCTGCAGTAAAGGACAAACATATTCCCTTCGTGAAAGGTAATGGGCAGCTATGCGCTGTAATAAGACAGTATACTTTGCATTCCTGTCCTTTTCTTGTGCTGCGCCCCTTTTGGCAGTTTAACCCTAATACAGGTACCCTTGTACCATGGTGTAAGGTGGCCTGCATTGTAGGCAGGGTTGGGGTTTTTTGCAGGAAGGGTGAACGTCCTGCACGAAAACAATCCTTAGAGGCATTTTACTCTTTTTAAGTGTGTTGCAGAATGCAGCAGACCTAGAAAGAGGAAACTACGAGGAGACATTAAAATGTTCCTTCTCATTGTGCCTCTACTGGGTAGGCATAGCACTTTGACGCATTTCCAGGTTTACGGCGTAGCACTTTGACACATTTCCAGGTTTACCATTCTTGGTAAATCTGGGACTGCACCAAAATCCATGGATGGATGCTTGGGAACATCCATGCTCCACCCATGGAATGCTTCACTGGGGCAGTGTAAAGCAGTGCAGCGATTTGCACTTCGTTGCATTACTCCAGATTTATCAAGTCATGGAGGGCTGCGCAAGGACACCTTAGTGTTGCGTCGCCCTTGCACCCCCCCTTTATGTGGCCCAAGGACGACATAGCATATTGATAAATATGCACCATTGTACTTACTCTTTTTTTGCTCAAGTTCGAAATCCCTTAAATAACATGAGACAAGACGTGTTTGGCAAAACAGGAACAGTTTGTTTAATTAAACATTATGGCCAGGAAAACAGTTACAGGCATAGGTTCTGAGGACTGTCTCAATTTACAATCAGTATGTGTCCTTCTTTTATACAAAAGTTGGCGGGTTATAAAAGTTTCTGGCGTACCATATATGATGAGGAATGCTGGTTGCTGCCTTTGGAGTCGTAAACGAATTGTCTAATAGTTACCACAGGTGGGTCTTGACCTCCTCTTGACACAATGTGACCAGTGGATAACATGTCCAGATGTCGGGCATGGGGAGCACATCATCACTGCATGTGCTAGGACCTGATTGGCTATGTGTTCCTAACTCAAGCGGCATCAGCCTTTTTATGGTGTTTCAGGACTGCATTTACCCCCATGTGTGCTTTATTGGGACAATCTCCTTGACCCTTGTTATGTCACTGCACCTATCTGTGGGAGTGTTCAAGAGTTTCCTGCCTGGTCATTTGCCTGCCGGCTGTGCATCCTTCCACCTGTAAGATATCAATCAACAATCCTGGGCCTTGGTCTCAGGGCCTGCTTGACTAAATATTTGCAAGTCGCGGTTGATGTGGAGTTCACAGAGGGTGATTCTATTAATAAGGATGAAATATCATGTTCATCTATAAATTTACACAGTTACTTTATTTGGGGCCTGTTGTTCCTTATGCTCGCTTTTGACACCAACTACCTTCCTATTTACATGCCTCTTCCCACTTTGAATACTGTGTTTTTACAGCAGGTGATCCCCAATTGTATAACCCAACATACCAATAGCAGCATCATGATAACTGGCAATAGCATTTTACGTAAACCAGATATCCATTGTGGGACCAGGAGAACCAATTTGAAAATCATTCCTGCTCATGGGCACCTCCCTCTTCAAGGATGTTTCTTTGTAGATTGTGCAGTGCTTGAATGGAAAGCGCAAAAAGAACAAATGATGGACGGAATGCTGAACCAACCAAACATTTACTCCCAGTTACAGATCTGGGTTAAATCCATTTCCTTTTTTATTTGCTATGGCATTCTAATGTGCACCCAGCCATATGCAAACCAGGCTTGACCCTGCTCCCCATGGGAACAGTCCAGCCCAAACTGTCCGCTGCTCACTGTGCCACTGGATTTGAAGCTAGCCTGAGTGTTTGAAAAGTTTCAGCACTCAGTCCATCATCTTGCTGTGTTTGCTATGTTTGAGTTAAGTGGCCAAGGGTATGCCCAGACATAGGTCCTTTGTTTGCTGTGCCACTGGATTCAGGCTAGCCTGGCTGATGAGGGGTGATACCCTGAAATGGGTCCAGGATGCTTGTTTCCAGCCCAGGGAGGACCTGGCCTAGCAGTTTGTGCTGGACTGTTTAATGGGGAGCAGGGTCAAGACTGATTTGCATGTAGCTGGGTCCAAACTGGGGTGGCATGGTGAGCAAAAGAACAATGGATTTAACGCAGATCTCTTGACTGGGGGTGAGTGTTTGAAAGGTTTCAGCACTTCGTCCATCATCTTTGTTGTGTTTACTGTGCTTCATAGGCAAGCTTCAGTGTCCCATTGTCCACATCATTCCCTAGTAGGAACGTACAGCAAGCTGCTCTGATCTTTGCATGGACCTCTCCCTCCACTGCGGTCATTATGTCCAGTACATATTGGTGCTGTATTACCATGAAGCAGATTACTTGCATGTTATCGTTGATAGAATTGAGCCCGAGCTCAGTGCTGTTCTGCATTTTGAGCATCTACCACTGTGTAATTTGTGACCAGCAGTCATTAGCTTTTGTTTGTAGGGTTTAGAAGGATATCGAGACCTCTGCCCCCAGCTGTACTTATGTGAAAAGTCTAAGTTCTTCTGGAATGTCTTTGAATAGTGCTCAGCCAAAATAGTCGGCAGCTCTCCTTTCATGAGCTTGGTGCAGCAAGGTTGTCTTTGTCCTTAACTGCTGTTAGTACAAGTCTGATAGCTCTTCTCCAGGAAACACCAGGACCGGGGTGTACATGGTGACCAGGGAACACATTCCCCACCATCAAGGAAGAAGCTGAGTGCTGCCCTGCCAGTAGGAGTCCATCAGAATGGAGGTGCCCCATTGCCTATCCTGAATGTATCATATCACTCCGCAGTTAGCATTTGTGCCGATTGGAAGCCTTCCTTTTCCTCTGAAACATAAGGAATACAGGGGCATATTTATCAGGAAATGGCGAGAGCGGTGCTGCAGCAAATTTTGCAGAGCCGCACTCTGCCATTTCCAAAATGCAGGGATGCACCTTATTTACAACAGTAAGATGCACCCCTGTGTTTTCCGTAGCACTGTCACTAAAAATAGCTGCCTATGCCAACATAAACACCCTTGCTCCATAGTACAAGGTTGTCTGCATTGCAGGGAATTATTGTTTATGTGCAGGAAGGTGTCCCTTCCTGCATATAAACATTCAATAATGGTAATTTGTTACTTCTATGTGTGCTGTGTTCTGCAGCACTCTTAGAAATAGCAAATATTAATTATTTAATTATTGTTTGTGTGCAGGAAGGGATACCTTCCTGCACATAAACAATAAATCCCTGCAACACAGGCACCATTAATGGAGCTTGTTCTACAATCATTAATGGTATTTTGCTCTTTCTATGTGAACTGAAGGAAGCAGCACACATATAAAAAGCAAACATTAGGAGAAATAAAAGTATTTCTCCTTGCTGCGCCATTCCAACGCCCGCTATTACATGGCTTTAGTTTTTGTTGTTGCCTCAGATTTACAGAGCCTTGTAAATCTGGGGCAGCATCAAAAAGCAATGGGTGCTGCGGTGGAACGGCCACAGCTTCACCCATTACATGCCCCTTTCGCGCAGATGCCTGCGTAAAAGTATACAATATTTACAAAGCAGCGTTAAGCCACAAAAAGTGACTTTTCGACATTTTGTAAATATGGTGCAGGGCATTGTGCCCTGGAACATCCATAAAAGGGACATTCCATGGCACAATTCCCCATAGTGTTAGTTTCTGTACAATCGGGAGTTGTCCTTTCCCTTCTAACCAAATGTATGCCCCCCTCCTCGGTGTCACATATTTCCTGGCATGGGGTGGTATACTTTAATTCAACCCTCTCCCATATGACCCTATCCCCTTTTTATCCATGAGCTGAATGTCCCTAAATAGGAATTCCATGTCGGGAGACCATTTGCTGTTTAAGAAGACCGTCCCGGTTACACTAAGAGCCACTCTCAGTTCACAGATGGATAGTATAGCAGGCGTGTTTGTGCACTGAAATGGGACTTTTGCCACCTCCAAAAATCTTTTCTCCAGCAATCTCTGAGCCATGTGATATCTTCCCCTATGTGGTCCTTCCTATGCATCCTTTTCAATTTGGTTTGGATATCAGTGGGTTCAGTTAGGATGTAAAGAACTGTTTGGTGTGTGTCTTATTGGGCTATGTTTACAACTACCCTGCGTGGTTCCATCTTGTTGGGTTGTATAGTGGCCCTTATTTTACATAGGTAGAGGTGCATACGGCATTTTGTTTTCTCTGGGGCTACTTCTTGGGACATGTAAAGCCTGTCTATGCCTGCTGCATGTGGTATTAATGAACAGACATAACATAACCTGACTGATGCTTCGGAGTCAACTGTGGTCATGTGCTGGTACCATGTGTTAATCAAAAGGGTGCTTTGCAGTGCATGTGGGATGCTGGTGTTCTGTTTGGTGTAATTGTTGGTAACATATGTGAGATCCCCATGCAATGCAGGTGCTGTAGTTCCTTTTTAGTGGACTTCTTTTGACTCAGCAGTTCCTTGGCCGTACTCAAGTGTGGGACTATCCATAGTGAGCAGCTCTTAAATAACCATATAAATTTACATAACTTTTGTTGCAACACTGCAGTTCTAGGAAGGGGTCTCCTGGGAGTTGTGTGTGCTCGTCAGTGGCTGAGTTCCTTCTGGCTAGTTCATCAAAGCTCAGTTTTTAGTTCTAGGGTGATATCGCCATGGAAGGGCTCGGCTAAATGTTGGAAGGGCATACCCACACACTTTTCCCCTCCTCTTTGCTGGCTATTGGTGTTAAGCCCGCATTTTTTTTCTTCCACCGTTTGTGCACGTTTAACCAATGTTCTTTTTTTTTTCTTTGGGTCATGGGGGTTGATGACAAGTCAGCGTTGGTGTACTGTGTTGTCCTTGCAGCTACCGGTTTTTGAATACAAACTTTATTAACTGTTGATTCAGCTTAGTTACATATGTTCCATTCTCAATGGTTTTTGTAGAACCTGTATTGTCCCACAGCCTTGTGATTCCATCAACCTACTAGTCGCAATCTGGTGTGGTGTCAGAAGGGGACCCCTGTTGGATACGTCTTTCAGTGATTAGGGGAGTAAGGGTGAATTCTATAAACATTATTAACACGCCTTTTCATAAGCTTTTGAGCCCCCCTTATCCTATTAGTGTGTTTTTTAACCTTTTATGACATTTTGGCTCTGAGTGGTCAGATCAGTGTTAGGTATGTTGTAGAGTGGTTCCATGAGTACAGGGAGTTATAGGATTGTGGCTTTAGCAGGGGTTCTATGGGCGTCACAACTTTTTCCAAAAACGCCTCACCCGGTGCATGCATAAGAGTGTGGTTGTTCTGCAGCCCCTTCCTGAGACTATTTTCCTGCTGTAGGCTACCTGTGTTGATACTACCCCCAGTTGCGCTTGCTGTGAGTTGTGTTTTTCTGTCCTTGTATGTTGGCTACATCTTTGTAGAAATGTGGGAAGAGGGGCCATGTTGCTGTTTGGTGTTGATGGCACTTGCAACATGTCCCGGAAACACACTTTTATGTTTGTGCATCATCTTGTTCCCGACACACGGTGTGCTATGTGGCCCTCCCTTGTGGCATCAGATACCTGGCTTTGGCTGATCTCGACCATGACTTTTTATCTAGAATCTTCTAATTGGGTTAATATTTGGTGATTTTCTTTTAGTTTGGGCATTTCCTTGAGTCTCATAATTCATTGTTTTCCTTGCCCCGCTGGGAGAGTGTCAGTGGCACCTCTGTGGCCCCCTTCCCCCTATCGCACCCCATAGGGCCGGAAGTTAGGTCAACTGTGTTCCTGGATTGTGCCTGCACGGTTGTAGAAACGTGAATTGACTATGCTTGGAATGGAGGTGAGCCTGGAAGGGGTGCACCGGTGCCCTGCATTCCATCTGGGGCAGGGGTAGAGACTTGGAAGCCTCCATCAATGGCACCTCCCTCTTCCACGGACCACACCCCGCTTTCAATCAAATGGGCCTGCTTTCCCTAGCTTTTGGCTGGGGTATCTTGAGATCCTCAGATTAGATACAGTCATCGATTACCTAGCTCATCTTGTCAATCTCTTGAAGGGTGAAAGGTTGAGTAAAACCTCCACTGGAGTCTTGAAATCATCATTATGCTGAGGCCTCTTATCTTATTGACTCTCCTGTATGGAGGCTGTGGAGAGTTAGGGTCTTATCATTCCAAGCGCAAGAAGAACATTGTTCCTGTCACTGAGGATGGCTTCATTTGTAACTGAAAGGGAGGCCTCTATTGATTTACAGGCTTCTAGAGCAATTGGTGGCACTATCGAGACTACACGTCATGAAGGAAATGTTGAACGTGGATTTGCATCCTGAAAATGGGGTCCTTCTGGCTTGGTGATTGGAATGTGTCCCATTAGAATTTGGCTGTTGAGCTGGGTGTGAGTTTTTAAAACAGTTTTCTAGATGCTGTCCAGCCTCCTTCTCAGACTGCCATGCCCCTGGGGTGTGAGTTGTGAACCCCATCTTGGGGGATCAACAGCAGAGTGGGGCCTCTTTTCCTATGGCAAGCTGATTATTTTGTGCTCCCAAGGAATCACCATATCGATGCCAAACTTAGTGTGGACGCCCGATCGACATAACACACAGCAGTCCGGAACTCTTAGATGCAAGTACAATTTTTGAACCCCGAATGCTGTCTGGTAGTCCTTTCCGATCTAATACAATTTTTAGGGGGAGGGGGTAGGGAGATGCTGGTAGTCTTTATCATTGGAGGTGAACTACTGTGGGTTAAGTCTCTGGGATTATTACCTCTCTTCATTAACTGGGAGGCTATTTTACAGTGAATTTTGGCTCTGAGGTTGCTAGAAGATGCTACCTCCACACACTGTCTTCCTTGCCGGGGTTGTTGCCCCAGTCCCTGTTGTGTTGAGCTCCCTGTCTGGGGTTCCTACTGCCACATGCTCACCAAATTACTTGATCTCTGCTGGGGTTGTGTGACGATGGGTGAACCTCCCTACTGCTGAGTGTATGATATGCTCTGATTACCCTGTGCTTTGTACTGGGGAGGAACATTAACCATATCCATATCCCGTTGCATGGGATTTTGTGGTGGCGGGCTCTTATTCTTTAACCTCTGCTGCTTTTGCTGCTCATGTTATACCTTAGTCCGGATTGCCTATACCAGGTGAGCCCTCCTATGGCAATAGAAGCACTTAATTTCTGGTTGCATCCAGCCTCCCTGTATATAAACCTACTACACTGTCCAGCCCACTCTGTATCTCAGCGGCTAACCCTTTCTTCAAAATATTATAGAAAAATGTGGCTTGTGGGATCGTGTAAGCACATGGCTGTCCGGTTTCGTGTCCCCGCCTTTCCCTCATTCTATTTAAGAAATCTCTTGTGCTTTCCTCTGGCTTCATGATCTCTGCCATTAGACTTCCTACATCTAGGCAGTCAGGCCATTCATGCTGGGTATTTGTTAGTGTGATTTCTGGAATGTGAGTTTGGGTGAACACAGTGTTTGTCTGCTCCCCATTTAGGCTGATTGGCCGGCTCCTAATGTCACCTATCACTAGGTTGATACCTGCAGTGTTTTTCTCGAAGCACGTAATCCATTTTCCTGCCCCATCCAGCAATGATAGCAACTTTGTTCTTAATCCCTCTTTGTCCATCTGGGCCCGTGGCATGTATATAATCCCCATTGCTCCCTTCTGCAGTAACTCGTACAATCTCATTCTAGGTGACTCTATGGGTGTCTTCCCAACATAGTGCCCCATCTTCCGAGGCATTGCTGCATGTAAAGGAAGTTGCCCCTGGGGTTTCCTCCTTCATGCCTGATGCAATTCTCTGCTACAGCCATAGCCTCTGGCTCAAATGATCCTTCACTCAGATAAGACCTGTTATATTGGTCCCTCTCCTCTGTCCATTCTGCTAATAGGTCACAAAACAGGTGCACAAAAGTCTTGCCTTCCTTTTTAGCTGTTATCTCTCTTATGGTTAGTTTATCTCTGTTATGCACCAATGTGGAGCAGCCTGTATCCTCGTCGCTGCCTCCTTCATGTTTACACACACGTGCCATTTTGATTTTCTTGAGTTGTTGGCGAGTAAGTACCAGGCTGCCTTGTTCCCTTATTTCTTGATCAGCCCCTCTCCTTTGTTGACCGGACGGTGTGGCTCTGAGCCCTGGTAGTAGCCTTTCATTTAACTCAGATTCTAACTAGCACTGTGCCATGTACATGGCCCGCTACCGTCATATAAAGTCCTGTACTCATGCTCTAACTCCTGGTTGCATGCCCTTTCTCTCTCGAGCATCAGCTCATGCATCTCTTCCTCACACCATCTGGCCTGCCTCTATTGCTCTGAGCTACATGCTGCTTTCGTTGGCCTGCCTTCACCTTAAAATTCATTCTCCATTTCCTCCTGAGCTACCTGGGCAATGCCTGTAGCTCCACCCTCGTCATTGGTTTCCGGTAAGGCTGGAGCTCCCTTCGTCTCCTGAGCTTGCTGAGTCACTATTGAGAATCGCCACACACTTTTCCTGACACTCGTTTACACTCACTTCAACCAGTGGGAGTGTGTGTTTTACTTGCCAATGAGGTGTCACGTGTTGAGGTTTATGGGCAGGAAGTCAAGCTATTGGAGACCTTCCCTAGGGACTTGGGCTGCGCTGGAGGCATCTGGGCTTGTTTCCTTCTGGTTTTCTGGGGCTTAGACCTAACTTTCCTTTTCTCTGTGGAGGATTTGTCAGCATCTACTATTGTTGGATTTGAATATACTAATGCAGGGGGAGCTGGTGTGAGTATATCCATATCTGCATGTGATGTAGGAGGTGCAGATACCTTGCTCATTATCAGCAGTTTCGGATTATTGATTTTAGCTTCTTTAAAGATGGTCCATAATTCTAACATTGACACTCTTTTGTCTTGCATATTTAGCCTTTGTATGTGTTTTAGTATGTTCAATTATATTTGTGTCAAATGTTCCCTCCTCAGGCCAGGGAAATGTGTGTGCCTTTGTGTGTAAATGCCACTCTTGGCAAAGCGTATTAACTCTCTTTATCTGTTTGGGGAACCTAGTTTCCATATATTTGAATGGGAAATCTATTGCAATTTTAGTAATTTGGATAAACACAACTCAAATTATGTTTTGTAGTTTTGTTTGTCTAGTCTTAGAGGCAATCGTACATTTTGCACTTTTAACAAATAACAAGATAAGAATGCCTATCCAGTATTACAACATAGGGAGAATATGCAATATGTTAGTATAGCAGCTGCACCATCTCAGGTTTTCACACACTACAGTTTGAAATCAACAAACAATACGATATCACATACATAATACAGCTCAATAATGGTGGACAGAAAAAAGACTCTGTCGAAAAAATTTGTATGCTATCAGCATGTTATCCTCTAAAAAGATAAGACTTACTCGGAATACGTTACAAAGAGTCCTGGATAGTCTGCCAATATCTGCTCCTAAACAAAGTTGGTGATCATAGAGACCATATTGTAATATCTCGTGAAACACCAACGTCTCTTGTCCACAAACAAGTTACGTCCAGTTTCCTGAGTCTAATTTTTCCCTATGTCCAAATTATACCCTGTTAAATGCCCAGGGTCCAAGCTAGATGTACAACTGTTTTTAAGAAACCGCTTAGCACTGAGAAACTATTGAACTAAAAAACTATGAGACTGAGGTATCAACTCAGTCCCCCAATCAGGATAGATATATCTAAAAAAATCAACGTCCTGGGAATTATCAAGGGCTATATGCACCTTAACTACCATACTCAGCTAGCAACAAAAGGTGACTTCTGTGGGACCTCTGCCAAGACGACCTTCAATTAGGATCTATAAAATAGGTAATATGCCAGACACTGTCAGTGGCACAAGCGCTTAGGTTATATTTTTATACCTCTCCCTAGTTTAGCATACGTCAAATGCTTTCGGCTATATTTGAGGTTCTGATGTAGGCTCTTATCCTTTGTGACGGCTGCTTCAGGACGGACCCCACCCTGGGGGTTCAGCAGAACTTCCAATCAATTGCAGTGTCTGTCTACCGTTCTTGTTGCAAATTCGTGAATCTTTACGAGCGGGGTCTCCTTCCTTCGGCTTCAGTCAGGTTTAAGATCCCAAGAATCTCCTATCTGACTCACCAAAATGTTGCTGAATTTCGAAAACACTTAAAAAACAGAAGACAAACGGTGTTTAGCAAAATAGGAATAGTTTGTTTATTTAAACATTACAGCTGGGAGAATAGTTACAGGCACAAAGTCTGAGGACTGTCTCAATTTACAATCAGTATGTGTCCATCTTTTATACAAAACATGATGGGTTATAAAAGTTTCAGGCATACCATATATGGTGAGGAATGTTCATTGTTGCCTTTGGAGTCATAAACTAATTGTCTAATGGTTACCACAGGTGGGTCTTGCCCTCGCATGAACACAATGTGGCCAGTGGATAACGTGTACAGATGCCCAGCATTGGGAGCTCATGATCGCTGCGTGTGCTAGGTTCTGATTGGCCATGTGTTCCTAACTCATGTAGCATCTGACTTTTTATTGTGTTTTAGGAGCACGTGTACCCCCTCAGGCCATGGGTGCTTTATTGGGGAAATCTCCTTTGACCCTTGTAATGTTGCTGCGCCTATCCGTGGGATTGATCAAGAGTTTACTGCCTGAGCGTTTGCCTGCCAGCTACGCACCCTCCCACCTGTGACCTATCAATCAGCAATCCCAGGCCTTGGTTGCAAGGCCTGCTTGACTACATATTTGATGTTGAAGTTGATGTGGAGTTCACAACAAGCAATTCTGTTAATAAGGAATAGTACTTTAAAAAAATCTCTCCTAATTTGTGTTTGCACCCTGGGATGTAATGAGAGGGACAAGCGTGTTGTCAGTTCTGCTACCCCTGGCATTTGGCGAGTCAACGTTCAAATGACATCTATCTTTGCATTCGATTTAAGTTGCTGAATTCAGGCATGTTCTATCTCCATTCTTAATATGGGATATAATACTATTGCTTTTATTAATGTTAAATGGAGACCTTTATGCAATTTCAGACAGAGAAGAAATATCCGTGAATGCAGTATCATAACATTTTGATGATTTTCAACACTTTAGTGCGTGAGAGTGATTAGGTTTAGCATTTACAGCCTAGCATAAACAAGAAACTTATTTCTAGCTACCAGATTAAGTTTATCTGTGGTTAAAGAGGTTGTTTTCACATTTTGGTTTTCAAATATGGCTGAAATCAATAAAGATTTCACGACTAGTTATAGTAAACTTGGAAAAGATACGTTTCAATGGGAAATCCATAATGCAGCCTGCCGACATCCTGCAAGAGAATTCAAATGGCTGAACTTTATCAAGCACAGCCTTTCATATCAAGGGTGAGATGTGATATCCTGACAGACTGGGTCTGCTTGTGATCCAGGCAGATCAGTGGCAAGCTTAACACTGTCTACAAACAGTAGACAGAGAAGAGGAACCAGAACAGATGTTTTGGATTCTGATTGAGGTATGCTGGTGTGCACATCCACAGCTGTGTTTTTTGTTTAATAATGTGGATGCATCATTGTCTCTCTCTGGCAATATGAAGTCACGTTTTAGAGTGTTAAAATCGGGAAATGAAGGAAAATGATTGATAATTTAAGCCTCTAGGTTTGAAGAAGGTCCTTTTTTCACAACTGAACACAATTCAATATGTGTGTGATCCCTGTTTTGAACATATGGCAAACATATCTGAATCTCATGCACTGTTGATGCCTTTAAAACTAGTGTTATCTATACATTTCTGCTCTTCAGACTTTTGTATCCCCAGTTTTTATGTATTTTTTTGGTTAGAGGGTTTCAAATTTGTACTATTCATTGAAAAAAGATGTGTAGTATAATTCTGAAAATGTATCAGAAGTGCGGTATATGAAACACAATTGTGCAATTGATCTATATACATATGTAAGCTCATTTAATTGCATTCATGGAGTCAACAGGTATTCCCATGCATGGAGTCATTATTATGCTAAAAATATTTGTGTGCATAAAAAGGAAGCAAAATATTATTTAAAATAATGATTTCTAACTTACCTAAATGTAACAATTGCACACGAAATAAAGTGATAACAAAAATGTTAAATTATTTAGTGCTTTCATGTGTGTAACCTCCCTGGGGCTTTATGTTTAAAAAATGTGGGGTTTGCACGGGCTCCTCCAATGACCTGGGGTGCCCACTCCGGGACACTGCAGTTTGCTATGGCTTCGCGGGAGCATTACCGCTCTCACCAGGCCATATCAAATGCTGCACCGCTTTCAGCAAGCGAGAGCATTACAATGCTCTCACTTTATGAAAGAGGAGCTAAATTATTTTTAGACAGAGGGAGCTGCATGTTCAGCAGCTCCCTCTGTCCAAAAGCAATGTTGCCTCCCGCAGGAGGCAGGAAGACAGCAGAGACTGCGGGGGCCTTCAGGCCCCTGCGGCTCCCAACAAAGTGTCTGGGTGCCCTGGGTGGGGCCAGGGCACCCAGACTAGAGGCCAGGCCCCAGGGGATGGGGTCCCCAGTGCCAAATTTGGCTCAGGAGAGTGGGCATGCAGCCCCCCTCCCTTTATTTATAAAAAAGAAAGAAAGGCCAGGCCCGAGCCAAAGGCTTCACTCCCTTTCTCCACCACTCTGCAAGTGCTGCTGGTTGGGGGATGAAGTCCCTTTGGCTCCAAAGGGTCCTTAGGGGCCAACAAGCCCTCCGGTTACCTCGAGTAAGTCCCACACACCAGGATTGCGGAAAGGTCTTCGGAGGACATGCCACTTTTCTCTACTACTCTGCAAGCGCCTCTCCGGGCACGCTGCTGGTTTGGGGATCAAGTCCCCTTGGCTCTGGATGGTTCTTGGGGGCCAACAAGCCCTCCTATTAACTCCGGGAGGTTCCACACAGCAGGATTGCGGAGAGGTCTTTGGAGGCCACGCCCCCTTTCTCCACCACTGTGCAAACACACCTCCTGGCTCACTCCTGGTTGTGGATGAAGTCTCCTTGGCTCTAGAGTGTCCTAGGGGGCCAACATGCTTATCGTCACCGCCAGTAAGTCCCACACAGCGGAAACGATGAGAGGTATTTGGAGAGTACTCCCCCTTTTCCACCACTCTGCCTCCTGGCACACTACTGGTTAAGGGATGAAGTCCTCTTGGATGCTGAGTGCTCTTGGGGGCCCAGAAGCCCTCCTGTTACCTCCAGTAAGTCCTACACAGCTGGATTCCTGAGAGCTGGTCAGAGGTCCTGGTCCCTTTCTTCACCGCTCTGCTAATTAAAATACAACTTAAAAAAACATAGAAATTCACTGAATAAAGCAAAGGTAACAAAGATGTTATAGTTAGAAATACGCATTTAAAATGACTTAGCAATTCACTGAAGAAAACCAAAATGGAATAAAAGAAACCTTTTAAATTCACTGGAAAAAAACAATGGTTGCAGGGATGTTGTAGTTAGGATCAGGGTTCACTCGTACAAAACCAGTAAAATTCAGTAGTTATAGTTAGCTGAGCTAACTATAAGATGCACCCTGCAGTGCAGTGCTTATAACCTCAGTGATGGCATCATTGATGTCACTGACCATGTCATGAATGATGTAATATGTGAGGTCATAAGCACTGTATTGCATTTTGTTTACTGGGGAAGGAAAGTTTTACTTGAGATTTCAAAAGTACAACATAGTCCCTGCTGATACTAACACCAGAATGGGAATAGAATGTTTGCTCCTCCAGCATCCAACATTTTCACCACTGTTGATTAGACTGCTGTGGGAACAGTAAATCTGATCCTAAAAAAGTCCTATACTTTCTCTACTGTTACTTTAGTTGAAACAGGAATAGTACTAACCATGACACTGAGGGCAGATCAACCTACAAGGCCTCCATCAGGCACTACCACCACCTCCTGGGTGTTACCGAGAAAGGAGCCCTCACAGATAGGATCAAAGCCAGTTCTGAAAGCAGTAAAGTGATTTTTGCTAAAAGCAAGGAATTCACCACCCTAGACACCTCAACCAACTCCATCATGCCCTTCCAGGAACTCTACAATAACCTTTCAAAATTGGGAAAGCCTACAAAAAGTTGGAAAACAAACCAAATCCAGGGGACATCATTGGCAAACTGTACACCTACCAGTCAGACAGACTCCTAACCAACCGAAGGACAATAACTGAGAAAGACACCACCTCAATTATAAGGAGCATCCCCCACAGCAGCATTGTCCACATCATATCTGCAACTGAGGAGGACCCGTGCTCAGCAAATTTCTCACCCACTTTACAAACTCCTCCATTGAGTCTGCAACCTTCCCAGAATAGTGGATCCATGCTGCCGACACAGCCCTCCTAAAAAGAATCAGGTGACCCGAACAAACTTAGCAACATCCAACCATTCTTCCTACTACCGTACTCAGCAAAGGTGATAGTGAAAGCAATCAAACAACAAATCACCAACCACCTGAATCTTCACAACCTTCTCGACCGCTCCCAGTATGAATTCTGCAGCAATTACAGCACAGACGCAGCATATATTTCTGCCACAGATGAGATTGGCACCCTACTGGACCGAGGGGAAAGTACTGCCCTCATACTGTTGGACCTCTCAGCAGCATTCAGCACTGCGTTTGAGTCCAGCCTCATCATACGATTACATGAGGCAGACATCCAAGGCCCTGCCCGCTAATGGGTTTGCTCCTTTCTCACAAGGAGAACATAGAGAGTCAGACTCTCTCCCTACACATCAGGGCCCAAGGACCTGGTCTATCTAGTTCCTCAAGGATCCTCCCTAAGTCCAACCCTGTTCAGCACTTATGTGACACCACACGCAGACATCATATCTCACTGCAGCTCTATCATCTTTTACTCCGATGACACCCAGCTCATCCTCTCCATGTCAGACAATTCCTCCATGACCAGAGCCAGCTTTACCAAATGCATGATCTACGTCTCAAAATAGATGAGAATCAACTCCTGTAAACACAATGCAGATAAGACTGAAATTCTGATCTTCAGGAACAAACCCCCTCGAAATTCCACCTGGTGACCATCATAGCTTGTTCCTGCTCCAGCACCCAACAACCACTCATGCAAGCTGGGGATCATATTAGATGATAAACGCAACATGGCCTCTCAGGTGAATGCAATCAGTTCATCCTGCTTCTACATTCTAACCATGGATTTCTAAGTGCCCTGGACTTACGTCACTTACCGTCACTCAAGCCCTAATCACCAGCAGACTTGACAATGGTAGGGACCTCTAGGCTGAAACCCCCATCTACTTCCTCCACGTCTTCAGACAATCCAGAATCTCACCGCCAGACTCGTCCTGGACCTTACCTGGCATACCCAAATCACACCTCACCTCAGAGATCTACACTGGCTGCCTATACACAAAAGTTGCCAATTCAAACTCCTCACACAAGCAATACAAGGGACTGAACAATATTGGACCAGCATACCTCAACTCCTGCCTCCACCCACCAGCCCACCAGACACTTACACTCTCCCTCTCTCACTCACACAACCTGCATAAGCAGAGCAGGAGCGCTAACCTACTCATACCTTGTGCCCAAAACATGGAATGACCTCCCGCTACACCTAAGGGCTTCTCCTCGGCAAAGTTGCAGGAAGCTAAAGACTTGGATCTTCAACTAAGACCTAGCAGATGACCTTTACACCTGCTCCAGTGCCAGTAAATCTGACCTTCCAAAGTTCAACACTTTCGTTTCAATTGCTCAGGTTGGAGTAGAAATAGTAAGTCTGACTCCTCATTAGTCCAACACTTTATCTACTGTTGCTTACACTGGAGTGAGAATAGTAAATTGATCACTGCAAAATCTAGCATTTTCCCAATTGTTGGAGGGGGAATAATAACTCTCATCCCTCCAAAGTCTACCACTTACCCTACCGTTGCTTGATTTGGAGTGGGAGTAAATCTCACGCCTCCATAATTCATCACTGGAGTAGTGAAATTGACCCCACAAGACTATTTTTTAAACATTTTCACTTTTTTTTTGGTATTTTATTTTCAAAGTTACAAAAAAAAATCCTTGGAGTAGTATTAGTTTTATTACATTATTTTGTATTTTAATATTGTTATTATACCTTATCTGTTTTAAAACAGAACTTATATCTAGTGTTTGTAATTACAATTCTCATTTGCATCTTTATCTTATCATTTATGTTAATTATTACATGTATTCATTTAAATATTCGTTTTGCATTTATTTTCCAGCATGTATTTTCATTTTTTGTTTATGTTATTTGTTTGATCCTGCCTATGTATATATTGTTTTAATGTAATATAGTTTTTAAAGTAATTTATATGTTAAAGTTCCCTACATTACAGTTTTAGTTATCTTGATGGATTAATTTGTATGATTTATCTAGCGAAGAATACTTAGGGCCAGATTACAATCATGGTGGATGAGATACGCAATCTGAAACGTGGTGGATATGCTGTCCACTGTATTACAAGTTCCATAGGATATAATGGATTTGTAATTTGGTGGATGGGATATCCGTCACGTTTGTGGTGGAGTAACCCTGTCCGCCAAGATCGTAATCCAGCCCTAGGCAATGTAGGTTATATATATTTCTCCCAATTCTTTACTTTTCATTTTTCTGGTATGTTTTCATTTTGTCTTTTGATATATAATGATACCATGCCAGAGACGTTTTAGGGCAACTAACTGTACATAGGTGGTGATTGCTCAATTTAGCCAGCACATGTTTCGCTCTAAGGCTCAATTAACATATGAGTTTTAGTAAAGTTGCAAAAAGAAGGAAATACAAATAAATCTAAACATTTGTCTGGTAAGGACTATATAAGGAGATAAAGACAATTTACATTGTAAAATATATAATTTGCAGTACATTTATTGTGTCTACCACCTCATGCCGAGCAGTTTGTAGCACTAATTGCAATGCACAAGTAAAGATTTGAATTGAAACATGAGTAAATACAAGTCCAGAAGTGTGAAGAATAATTGTTGCAATATTGATTTCGGGTATGGTAAGGTCCATGACTGTGAAAGGGTTTATGACATGTATTAACAATCTATGAAAGCATGCCAAAGTAGCAAGGCCATATGCCTATACTGAGAACGTTAATTGAACATTCCTGGAAGTTCACAATGTCGTTGTGACATTGTAAACTTTATACATTTTTCTTATCACTCATATATCTCCTGCTTACCTGTAACCTACCAGAAAATAAATCAAATTGTAGGTACCCTGGTTATATGCAGTCATAATGCCATGAAAAACATCAATAACTTTGACTTAGCTTCATTATAGCCTAGGACTTTTATCCCATAGCCAAATGGTCTTTGTTGCAGCTACTACGAATGGGTAACCATTGACCAATTTATCTCTGGCCCTCCATTTTAAAGGGACCTCCTTTGTCAAAGAATGGCAGGGTATCAAATTGAGAAACACCTAATGAACCTAAATAGAACATCCACCTTACTGTAAAATATTGTACAATTATATGGGTATCATAATATATGTGTATATATTATAACAGTGCACTGTAGTAGAATATGAGAACCTAAATAAAATTCTCCCTTTCCCACAGTACAAAAGGGGAGGAGTCATGAAGATCAATTTCCACTGAAAGGTACAACTCATCAGAGAGGTCAATATGGACAGAAAATGATCAGTATGAAAACGAGAACTAGTGAGATGAAAATAAATGTGCCTACAACATCCAGTCGATTACTAGATACCACTTATTCTATAGGAGCCATATTGAGTTGCCAAGAAAAACTTTGCACTACTTGCCACTGTTAATGTCTTGTAGTTAATGGAAACAATCCCAGAGTTACTGCTTTTGGTATGAACTATGAGCTTCTATTAATTCTATGAATCACTTGATCTATTCCTCTGTGTTGTAGTTGAGAAATTACCTATTTCAGAGATGGGCCATCTTGGAATGCCACCAAAACTGTGAATTGCATCCTGCTCTTAGTATGATGTAACATGAAATCTTCTCAGAGTTACTGTTTATTGTAAGTGGTTAGAAAAAAGTCAATTTAGTACATTCATTGGACTATTTCTTGGGGAGTTCTATTTAACTACAGAGATGAAAGATAACACATTTTCTAACAACATCTGTTTTTCTCCTGTATAACTTGTTAGTCTTATTGAAAATCTTTCCACTGTGGCTCTGTGCCACTAATTTTAATTCAGGTAATTCTGATCCTGCAAAGCAAAAAACTTATCAATGGATTTTTACCAAGTGGTTTGCTATTGAGAGTAACATGAGTATAGAAATTTCAGAACAAATAGGTGTTTACTGTGCTGTGAGTTTCCCTTGGTTAGCTCAATAATTCAGTAAGTTGTCTACGTGTGTTATGTATGCTGAAATGATTCAAGATTTCAGTCATTCACCAATTACTTCAGGATGCTAATTCCAACAGGTAAATCTTTGAGTGCTTTGAGTGCTGTTTGGCCAACAGTTTTGATAAATTTGACATAGTTTAGTGAAAGGCCTTCTGCAAACTAAGTTGTCCCAGATACTTTCGTCTCCTGAAGTTCTAGTATGCCTTTTACAACTCTGTGGGTCGAAGAGAGACACTTTGTGGGTGTAAAAGAAAGAAACGTGGCACATCCATCGAGAGTTCCATTAGTATTAGAAATGATAGTTGAGAATAGCGGAATGGCTTTATGAGAACTACAGATGCCTTATGGATACATTTGTGCTAGTCATCTGGAGATAATTGTAAAAAAAGAATATGCTTGAAAAGTCCTTCCATATGATTTGAGATGGACCCACTGTTAAATTGTTCATGTGGAGATAAACAAGCCATTGAGCTTTGTTTTTTGTAAAAGTGCCGATCTCACATGAACCTGAAAGATATTGTGAACAACTAGCAGCTATGCAAGAATCTTTAGGTCCAGAATGATGATTGACTCTCCTGGTTGAAAGCATTTCAAAAGGTGGATAAAAATGTATTTCTTCAAATGAATGACTTTGGCTTATTTTTCGTAATGTATTGCTCAGAAAACCCTTGAGATAAAGAGTGGACATTTTATTGTTGAGTGACTAGGAGACTGTTCACCTCCTGTAGAATGAATAAAATGTCTGAAATTGATCAAATTGGGACTGGAAATTATCCTTTTTATGCAAGTACTGTAAACGATGCCTGATTCTTAAAGAATACATAGCTATACCCGCTCATGGATGCATATTCATGGCCATCAAGCCTTCACAAACAGGCATACTTGCTGAACCATGTTGCAGATTCCTGTTTGCAACAAATGCAGCATCATTCTTATAAACATAAGTCAAATCATAACTTATGAAGTGGGTTGGCATGGAGCCACGCAAAACCCTAATGCACTGCACTTGTGTCAACTTTTAGTACGAAGATATTTCACACCTGAAATTGATCAATGTTTTATGACATGAAGGGCCACCTACCATTGCCCAAACTAGTGGTGTGACGAAAGTTGAGGGGCCCCCCTGCAAGGTACATGGAGAAGCCAGCCTCTGGAGTCAGGCAAGAGCTCTCAGGCCAGAGTACTGTGCTGAGGGTGCCCCCTGGAGCTCGGGCTCCCCCCGCACCTCGGTGCCTATGTTAAGTCACTGGCCCAAATGCACAGACTAAATAACAGTAAATCTGGGGCTTTATGATTGAAGTACTTTTGGACAATAAAGCTAGTGTGCCTGATGTGTTATAATTCATGATATTTTAGATTTAAGGGAAATTAATTTGACCTACTGTATGGCAAAATGATTGTTAAATCATATTGTCATAAAACAGTCTTTTTAAATCTATTGCCCAAAACTGGGACCCTAAGCCTAGTAGAACACTACTTTCATTTTTGCTGATGTTTTGCATTCTTTTCTGCTTTAAAGCAGTTTTTTTATCACTCGCTCTGGGTGCCTTGATCATGGCTTGATAGAGTTGGACAAGAATCCGCTGAGGAGTGCTAATGAGTGCAGGATGTTTTAGGAGATGCTTTTGTTTAGATTTGGGAAGCTATTTTACTCTTCCAAATTGTGTTATACTTCAGTTGGGCTTCTAATTACTTATCTCATCTTCTAGTTCAGCGAAGAAGGCTTTTCACTAAACAAGAGTTTAAATACCTTGTCATACAATCTTTTGAGTGGGGAATACCTTGAATGCCCTTTATCTAAAAAAGACTTATCACCCCATCTCTTTCCCCGGTAGGGCTCGGATTCCTCCATAAAATGAATGCATCACTTTAGGGCTGTGTGTATTGAAAGGCTGTTGTTCTTCAGAGGGAGGACAGGAAAGTAATGGTGTCCAGGAAGAATAGAGGAGACAGCCCTCCTTAACTCTGAAGCGGTATCCTTTCTTCTCAAACGTGGTCTGTTTAAATCATTTATTACATGTGACCTACAATTGGATTCTTAACAGGCAGTAGGTTTTACCTCTTATTCTCGAGAAAGTCTCCCCATTACTTTCAAACAAAAAGTAATTGAAGACATATGTTGCTTATTTACAGAACAGTGATAGTCCCAACGTTGACAGTGCACTGTTTTGCTTACATAGTTTATTTTATAAATAAAACACTGAATTTCGCAGTCAGGAAGTCCAGACTTATTGTCGAAGTTTCTTCTGTTATTAAAGGGATAAAGAAAAGTGACAGCGTTTGAGAAAGGTAAGGAAAAATGAGTTTGAGACAATAAATCACATTTTGAAGATGAACTTATCCAAATATTTTCTACAGTGTAGAAGCACACGTGCTTCAGCTCGACAAAACAGACAGACGGCAGTATCTATGTAAAGTACAAGAGAAACTACAAAAAAGTCCAGGCAAAGATAGCCCCATAACATACCAAAAAGCACACAATTAGAAATTCATTACTGAATATAACGCCCAGAAACGGACCACCTTACATGACATTGAATGTACAACATGTAAATTACAACAAATTGCACAACTCAACGTCATCCAACATAAAAGCATTCAGCCAATTAAAACACTTAGGTGAGGTCAGGACATTGCAGACCTGCTGCAAGACGATGCCATATTCCCAACAGTGACGGGCATGATATCATCCAACAAATACAAAATACTCACTGTGGTACACATACATCAGAGGTAAAATACAGCCAAAACCCTATGTGAAACTACAGATGCAACAGATCACACTCAGCCCCAAATGACGACCAAGCCTCAGGACTCATTATGTATCAGTCTCTCCATGAGATACACTCAATTTCTCACATCTGTAAATAGAAAATAAGCACCACAGCTTGAGGAACTTAGCAGTCCATCCCTATATCCATGTGTTGCTCTACAGATGCTCCTGCAGTCCATCATATGGATAACACCACAATATTTGTAGGGCCCAACTCAGGAAGGCAATCTGAGACAAAAGTCCAACTTTACCACTTTTGGTATTCACAGAGGTCATTGACGAGTCATATCTTTACCTCTGCATTCAGGCCGGATTCTCCGGTGAGGGCCGTACTCTTCGCACCTGGGCTGGAATCTACGGTACGGGATGGATGAAGTCTGACCAATGGGCCAGAATGCAATTTTTACAAAAAGGAACATTAGGAACATGAGATAAATGGTAGCAGAGGTCATGGAAATCAGTTTGGGCAGGGAAAAAGGTGTGGCAAGACACTACACCACATCCTAGAAAGGTTTGCTCCTTTGCATCATGAGCCGGTCCTAGGATGCTTGTTTCCAGTCCAGGGAGGACCTGGCCTGGCAGTTTGGGCTGGACTGTTTCCATTGGATGCAGGGTCAAGACTGCTTTGCATATGGCTGGGTCCAAACTGGAATCGCATGGTGAGCACAAAAACAATGGATTTAGGCCCAGTTCTCTATACTGGGGTGAATGTATGACATTGTTCTGCATTCTGTCCATCAATTGTTCTTTTTGCCTTTGCATCATGATACATTCAGAGCACAATTTATGCTTCCCTCAGTGTTAACTTTAGTGTTGCACCTTGACTAGTGTGGTGTAACACTACAGTCAACACTGAGGGGGAACACAAGTTGTGGACCGCATGTACCATAATGCAAAGGAGCAAACATTTCTGGGAAGTGATGCAGTGTCTGACCACACCCTTTTTCCTTCCCAAACTGATTTTCATGACCTCCTCTACCATTTATCTCACGTGCCTAATGTTCCTTTTTGTGAAAATAATGTTCCGGCAAATTGATTACACTTCAAGGTGTGGAGAGTACAGACTAAACTGGAGAGTACGGAATGAGCCGGAGATTCTGGCCCGACTGCGGACGTAAAGACACGACTCATAAATGATCTCTGTGAATACCAAACGTTGTAAAGTTAGACTTTTGTCTCAGATTGCCTTTGTGAATCAAGCCCATAGACTTTATCTATGACTTACTAGCCCAGGACCACACTGACATTGGTTCTGCCAGGTGGCAGCTGAATAAATCCTATTCAACTACAAAAGGACAACAGGATGCCATATAATGTGAAGAAATATGTGGCATGGCAAAACTGATACATAACAATACGCCAATGAAGCTGAAGACTTCCCTTTCCCTGTGCAGGAACGGACACCACGCTCAGATCAGGGAAGTTGTATTTTCAGCTAGCATAGAAAAGCCACATTGTAACAAAATCTCAACATAATTATTAATTCACCCTTGAGCTATGCAGTTCCAACACCTGCGCACATCCCATTCCAAGCTTTGAATGATTCAAATTACTTTGGAGAGGACGTGGGAAAAAGATTATAATGTCAGACACCTCAGGGAGCAGTGAAACTCCAGCACCCAACTGACTCCAGGTCTTGAGTTGTTTCCTGAAGGAGAGATGGCCCTGGGTCAGCCGTAGGTGGGTGGGGAGGGAGTTCCGAATCTTGGCCGCCAGGTAGGAGAAGGATCTTCCTCAGGCGGTGGTTCTGCGAATTCGTGGGACGGTGGCGAGGGCGAGGCTGGCGGACCGGAGCTTGCGGGTGGGTGTGTAGAATGTGAGACGACAGTTGAGGTATTTGAGGCCCAGGTCGTGGAGAGCCTTGTGTGCATGGGTGAGGAGTCTGAACGTGATCCTCTTGCTGACGGGTAGCCAGTGCAGGTCTCTCAGATGGGCAGAGATGTGGCTGTGATGGGGGATGTCCAGGATGAGTCGTGCAGAAGCGTTCTGTATGCGCTGGAGTCTTTCCTGGAATTTGGCTATGGTTCCTGCGTAGAGGGTGTTCCCGTAGTCCAGTCGGCTGGTGACAAGGGCCTGGGTGACCGTCTTACTGGTTTTGGTGGGGATCCACCGGAAGATCTTTCGGAGCATGCGCAGGGTGTTGAAACAAGATGACGAGACGGCGTTGACTTGCTTGCTCATCGTGAGGGAGGAGTCCAGGATGAAGCCCAGGTTGCGTGCATGGTCCGTTGGCTTGGGGGCAGTGCCCAGGGCAGGGGGTCACCAGGAGTCATCCCAGGCAGAGGGGGATGGTCCCAGGATGAGGACTTCCGTCTTGTCTGAGTTCAGTTTCAAGCGGCTGAGCTTCATCCATTCCGCGACGTCTATCATTCCTTCCTGGAAATTGGTTCTGTCGGTGGCGGGGTCGTTGGAGAGGGGGAGGATCAGCTGGGTGTTGTCGGCGTAGGAGATGATGTTTAGGTTGTGTTGGCGTGCGATGGCTGCAAGGGGGCCAACAGCAGTTGCGATCCTACAATGACCATAGGCTTGGCAATAAGGGCTAATCTACAAGGTGATGGACAAGGAAATGGATTGGAGCATGGGCTAATCACCTAATGATTGAAGGTTTTGGACTTTGTTACTTAGTATAACCCTGATAGGCTAAGCCATATATACATACCACCTAGCAGGGGAAGGGTAGCTCCATCTAGGAAGGTTCAATTAATGGCCATTACTAGTCCATTACAATATAAACATACAATTTGACCCCCACACCTGTACTTAGAACTTGTTGTTTAGAGAAAAACAATAATCAGGACAATTTCTGATTACGTAGGCTTATTTATTTTAGCCCTTGCTTTTTTTAGGTATTTCAAATCAAGAGTTTGGATATGTACGAGAAAAACACTACACAAATAGTCATTAAACGAAATTTGACAATTCTACATTATTTACAAATACATTAAGTCATACAATACAAAACATTTTTTTGCACATTATTTACAGTGATGATATATCTTAAGATAGTGAAAAACAGAAAAGATTATTTATGGTGATAACACGTATCAAATAGTGAAACAAGATAGTGATTCTTCTGAGAATTTTTTTTTTTTTTTTTTTTTTACAAGAAGGCGAGTGGATATAAATAAATTAATATTATATCCCAATAATTTTTTTGTGTTTTTTAGAGGGGCCTTCTTACTGCCGACGCGTTTCAACCGGTTAAATGAATCAACGCGGTCTCATCAGGGCGTTTTCACTTTGTTCCTTGATCTAAAGGAATTTTTGTGCAAAAAGGAAAAAAGAGAAAGACGTCTTATTTGTGTTCTATTTTACTTTTATTGTGTTCTATTTTGTTTTATTTAACAATCGCGCTGGCCGCAGACTCAAAGACTCAAAGAACAATAGGATTTTTAAGCAAAGACACACGGCGCTGCTCACAGGTAGGAAACTGATATGCATTAAACAATCAGTACAGGCACCTTCCACGCACCAACTGCTTGACTGGAATACTACTCTTTTTACAGAGTTTTTAACCAACACAAAATAAGAAAAGGGAGCTGTTGAACCAGCTGGATCCAGCTACACTCGTGCATAAGGTACATTAGTGTCTCCGACACCCGTTAGAAACAGGCAAATGGGCTTGAAAGAATAGAACACAAATAAGACGTCTTTCTCTTTTTTCCTTTTTGCACAAAAATTCCTTTAGATCAAGGAACAAAGTGAAAACGCCCTGATGAGACCGCGTTGATTCATTTAACCGGTTGAAACGCGTCGGCAGTAAGAAGGCCCCTCTAAAAAACACAAAAAAATTATTGTGATATAATATTAATTTATTTATATCCACTCGCCTTCTTGTAAAAAAAAAAAAATAAATTCTCAGAAGAATCACTATCTTGTTTCACTATTTGATACGTGTTATCACCATAAATAATCTTTTCTGTTTTTCACTATCTTAAGATATATCATCACTGTAAATAATGTGCAAAAAAATGTTTTGTATTGTATGACTTAATGTATTTGTAAATAATGTAGAATTGTCAAATTTCGTTTAATGACTATTTGTGTAGTGTTTTTCTCGTACATATCCAAACTCTTGATTTGAAATACCTAAAAAAAGCAAGGGCTAAAATAAATAAGCCTACGTAATCAGAAATTGTCCTGATTATTGTTTTTCTCTAAACAACAAGTTCTAAGTACAGGTGTGGGGGTCAAATTGTATGTTTATATTGTAATAGATGGTCCAGCCCCCTGCACGACCCAGGACCTAACTCCTTTTGCTCTAGCAGCATTACTAGTCCATGACATTTGAGTCTCATATTCTGCATGAGGTAGTTTCAAATGTTCCTGCTTCACTACTGGATGAATAGAAAGGGTATTTCCCAGCCTCAGTGTGAAAGTAACCCAAAGCGGCTCCTAGCTCTGCTTTTCATTACTTAGCATCAATGGGAGCTCCATGGGTGGTACATGGCTATTCCCATGCCGGGGACCATTGTTTTTGATGAAAAACCCTTTCTAATAAAAAAAAGTAGACAGTGTTTTGCATAACAAATTACACCATTTTGACATTGATGTTACCAAGGAGAAATACTTTTATTTCTCCAATAATTTCTGACTTTGTAAGTATGCTGAACTATACAGAAGACGTCCAAAGTGGGAAAAGTTTAGAAGTTAGTCTATTGATAGTATTTTGAACTGGGAGGGAATCCTTCCAGTACAAAACCTATGCTGGACATGATGCAGACACCTTTTCACTATGGTGCAAAAGTGTGGGGGTGGGCGCTAGTAGCCTGATTGTGCACCAGTGCTGAGGAGAGAGCAGCAAAGTGCCATATCTTAGTAGATAAGCTGCTTTCTGGCTCCCTCCTCTCAACCCACACAGCACAGCAACTTTGTCTGCTGTGTAGCGCTGAGACATTTTAGTAAATATACCCCTACTTTTTTCCGATATCACTGCCCGAACGCTTTGATAGTCATGTGGACCATATCCCTTTGACAATCGGTAACAATGACTTATTAGCATTTTATTAGACTCAACATGCAAAATGATATCACACATCACTGTAAGGCTTCTTCTTTAGGGAGAGACAGTCCTGCCTAATGGTTTCCCATTTACCTCATCTCACTTTGAGTCAACATCCTTAAGAGATACTCTAGTGAACCACAAGGCCTCTGGCAGACCTCTGGATCTCTCAACTACTGGTCAGAGACCAAAAGACTGGTTTCACAGCCTTTCAAAGCACCATGGCTCTGCCTTCAGAATCAATCAAACACAATCAAACCCACTTAATTTGCCCTTAGACCTTCATTGTAAGGACTAAGAGCCACTGATCCCCCTCAGTGGGTCCTCAGTGCCCCTCAAGCACACCTCAGCTAGCCATTAGAATCTTACTGCCAGTGGTCAGTGCTGCTCAACCTTCACTTATTGGCTCTCACAGTCTCTTACTTGGCCCTCAGAATCAATTAGATCCAATTTGATATACCTCTTCCGGCATACATATTCTCTTAAATGACGTCAAAGCCATTATGCTTGCTCCAGAACCTTGTTTTCAGCCCAAAACCCATGCTAGACTCGGAGCCCCTCATACATCTTTCTACTACTTGCAGAACTGCAGTATTAGCACTCAGACTGTTTCAAATGCCTCTCAAAGTCACTCAGAGCCATTCTACTGGCTCACAGAGACCCAAAAGAGACCCAGAATCAACCCCCTGGCTCCAATAGTTATTCTGCTGATCTATGACCAGACCTCAATGACTCTCAGGCATCCACAAAATCATTTTAACCCCAGAATATCACTTTGACTTCAAAAGAGACTGAGTTCATCCTCTACATGCATTCAGAGCCCTCAACCTGAACTTGTGATTGCTCTCTAATGCAAAACAAATGACACACACAGAATCCTCACAAATCCCTACAAACATCCAGATCATTCAGGTCTACCACTTTGAACCCTAAGACATCACCACTAAGCATCATTCAGACCCAGACACACACTGCCAACCATCAACTGCTTCAGTAGTCACCCTCCTCAACATCTGGAGTTCCAGATTTCTAGTCATCAGATGCTATCCCCATAGGTGAATTCTCTTCAGCCTGCCTGCCTGTCTGCTTATACCTTCCTAGCCAAATATGACTGAGTCCCCAGGTATTTCAATTCATTCTTCAAAGTTGTGCTTTACTGTTCTCCAGCATTGAAAGTAAGGTGACTTGGTACAACAGGACAGGATCATGAGTGGCTGTGTTTCACCGATCCGAGGGAACAGGTAGAGGAGGGCAACAGACCACACTGTTTAATCAGATATCCAATATAGGGCTCACGGATATATGGAGATGGCTACACCCTACACAGCAAGCTTACTCATACTATTCCGGGGCCCACAGGGTGTTCTCGCGCCTGGACTATGTTTTTATGTCCCGACAGTACCTGAGGGCAGATGATACAGCAGAGTATAAGGCCAGAGGCATATCCGATCATTCGCCACTGCTCATAAGAGTGGGACACAACCAGGGCAGGGGCACCGGCTCCTGGCGCTTAGCGGCCTGGGACCTTCACAACACTGACATATTGAGAGGCATTCGAGCTGACATTAAGGTCTACATCGCAGAAAATTAGGGAACGGTGGAGTCGAGTGTCACCTTTTGGGAAGCCCTAAAGCCGGTGTTGAGAGATAGGATAAGTGGCAGGCTGGGTGAGGAAAGACGTAAACTCCAGGCTGAGGTTGCTGCCCTGGAACAGGCTATCCTGAAATGGGAGGGGGAGTACTAGACCCATAAAAACAGCGAGGCTCTTCGAAGGCTACTTGATGCCCAGCGACAATACAGGGAATTGGCAACTAATGAGGCAAAGACCCAATCCCTCGCCACCCTTCACCGCCTATACGATGTGGGTGACAAGTCAGGCAGACTTTTAGCATGGCTCAGTAAAAAGGAAAGGTCGGCTAGATGGGTAGATAGTATCTATACCGTGGATGGGACTAGTGTTAACACTGACGACGAGATAGCCGAAGCCTTCGCTACACACTGTGAACATTTCTATGCAGCCCGTGATCTAGTCACCTGCGAGGAAGCACTACAATACATGGAACAGACGGAACTGCAGGTGCTGCCTCCCGAGGCCCTGGTGGACTTAGAAGCAGACATAACGACGGATGACATTACGGAAGCCCTTACCAAGCTGAGACCGGGCAAAACCCGGGCCCGAATGGTTTCCCGGCCGAGTTCTTCAAGCGCTCGGCGGACCTTTTGACACGTCATCTCAAAGACCTCTTTACGGGTGCCTACCAGGAGGGGTGGCTCCCCCCAGATCTCGCTTTGGCAACGATTGTACCAATCTACAAGGAGGGCAAGCCACGAGACAATTGTGCTTCCTACCGCCCCATCTCCTTACTTAATACGGAAGTGAAGCTTCCATCCTAGCGGCTCGCTTAAGAGCGGTTATTCCAGGCCTGGTACATCCAGACCAATCAGGTTTTTTACCAGATAGGGCGACTAAATTGAACCTCAGAAGAACCCATAACTGGCTGCAGGAAGTACTTGGACGGAGTGAACCTCACTGGTTCCTTTCCTTGGACGCAGAGAAAGCGTTCGACGCAGTACACTGGCCATTCCTATTTGCAGTGATCCACAAGTTTGGTTTTGGACCAAACTTTGTGAAGTGGGTTCAGCTTCTTTACACCTCCCCAAGAGCCAAGGTGAGAGTGAATGGGACAATGTCCCGTGAATTCCAGATTTAAAGAGGTACCCGACAGGGTTGCCCTCTATCGCCCCTCCTCTTTACACTCACCTTTGAGGTGCTTGCAGCCAGGATCCGCCAAAATAAGGACATCTCTGGTTTTACGAGTAATGACACAGATCCGACGCAAGAAAAGATCTCGCTCTATACAGACGATGTCTTGCTATATGTATCAAATCCAGAGACTTCCATCCCGGAGCTATTCAGGGAATTAGAGCAGTATGGAGGGCAGGCGGGACATAAAATCAATTGGCACAAGTCTATTCTCTACGACCCTGGGGGAGGTGACAGGTGGGGACGGCTACCGGAGAGACTACTGACGACTACCGAGGGCTTCCAATACCTCGGGATCTATATAACCCTGAGTGAGACCCTCTCATTCCAAAGAAACCTGGAACGGATCTTATTGAACGCGGGGGAGGATATGGACCGCTGGAGACAGCTCCCTCTCACGCTCCTAGGCCGAGCGGCCATGTACAAAATGATCATTTTACCCAAATTCCTCTATGCCTTACAAAACGAATATTACCCACTGCCGACCTCGATCTTTACTATGATCCATGCCGACCTGAGATCCTTTCTTTGGTTAGGCAAACATGCTAGGGTGGCATTGTCTACGCTCCAGAGACACCAATACAGTGGGGGGATCTCGCTCCCCAACCTGGAGGCCTACTACTGGGCGGAACATCTGACACTGATCAATGATTGGCTCCATGCCCCGGCGGACCACCCGACCTACGCCTTAGAGAGGGCTAGAATGTCATCCAAAAATCTATTGTGTTATATTTATGGAGGCGCTAGTGGGGCACTGCTCCTCCCGGCTACGTCTCTCACACTTAATGCGTGGACTAAGGCCACGAGGCGCATGGGGTGGGAAAAGAAGCCTACACGGCAGACACCGTTGTGGCATTGCAGGTGGTTAACAGAACTCTACAAGCTACGAGGTTTCCAAAGGTGGGACGATATCGGCATCTCCACTATTGGAGATGTGATAGCCAAAGGGGAGCTGAAATCGTTTCAAGTTCTTAAAACAGAGTTGGGCCTTCATACTACACAGCTGTTCAAATACATCCAATTACGGCACGCGTGGCGAGCCCAAAACATCACCGTCACGGATATCCCCGAATATGCACCATTGGAGGGGCGGCTTCTCCAAGAGCAGATAACGGGGAAGGCGGTCTCCCTAACCTATAAAACCTTAACTAATAACATGTTAGGGGATCTAGCAAAACTCAGACGCACGTGGGAGGCAGAGGTAGGAGATATGGAAGTCCTGGACTGGGAGATAGTGTTGATGCACCCCCGGGAGGTAGCAATCAAATCAAGGTTGCGACTTATCCAATTTAATGTGCTCCATAGAACCTACTACGATAGAGTACGCCTTAGTAAAATGGGAAGAGTAGACGACCCACGGTGCCTTAGATGTCACCAATGTGATGGGGATTTCTACCATACCATCTGGGCATGCGACACAATACAGACGTATTTGACACAGGTATTCAATGAACTTGGGGAGGTCTTGGGAGTTCCGCTCCATCTGGAGCCCAAACTGGCATTGCTAGGCATGACCAATGAGGTAGACCTGCCTCGCCCACTTCTTACATTCCTAGTTCTTGCACTAGTTGTAGCCAAAAGAGACATCGCAAAGTACTGGGGGGCGCCGGAACAGCCGGGACTGGAAGAATGGAGGAGAGGGCTGGATCTCTATATGGCATCCGAGAGAGTTACTTATAAGGCAAGGGGGTGCCCCAAAAAGTTCCGGAGAGTTTGGTCCAAATGGCGCCATTACCACGGGCTGGATGGGGGGCTGTGAGGGGTATATAGGTTGGGTTCAGGCCAGCACACAGAGAAAACTATATACCGCTACTATGGATGAGATGCGACCTGATGAACTTGAAGGAAGCCATGGGGTACAGGACATTTGAGGCTTCGAATTGTGAAATGATCTACTGGCTTTGAAGGAGGTGGGGGGAGAATTGGAAGTGTAACTGCCGCTATTTTTGTGACTGTATTGCCTATGTTAATTCCTTTCGAGTTTTGTTCTACTGGTTTATTGGGGGAAGGGGAGGGATTAAAAAGACAAAGCAGATACTTGGAAAGCTCATTAGATGCTCACCTTTGTTCTTAAGTTTATATTTCCAGCAGATTAACGAAATTCGCCGCCCGACCTTCGGGTTGTGGGCTCAATGGCCGTGTTTTGCTCTACTGCCGGTGCGGTGCACTATTATTGGTGAATAGCTGGTATACTGAATGATTACTGGTATCTTTCTGTGTTTCTGCAATAAAAATATGTTTTAAAAAAAAAATGAGTGGCTGTGTTTCAGATTGCAAGACCACCTGTCAACAGGCCTCGGAAAGAGAGCCACTTCACCTGACTTTCACTTCTTCTATTGTGATACACTAAAACATGTTGCTCTTGTTCATTGGTGTAGGACAGTGCATTGTCCCCAGTTTACTGATCCTTTCAGAAAAACACCATTGGTTGAGCGCTCAACAGTACTCTCCAAATGCTTCTCATAATCTCCCCATTCTCAATTCTCTCAACAGCATTGTGCTACATATTCTGCCAGGCATTCGCTAGTTGGACTACATCTCAAAGGTATGTTATATCCCTCCACAGAGAGATCTGAAAGTAAGATGTGAGAGCCAGGTGAGGCTGCTGCAAGGCCAGTGCTTTCACACCCAGCAGGAAGGTTGATGGAGCCTAAGGCCATAAGCAATAGGTTCCCACTAGCAGCCCAACCTGTCTCCCTCTGCTTCACATGGTGGTGCACCACACCTGGCTCTCTAGCTCATGGTGGTGTGGCAAAGGCATGAAATGGCTGAGAGAAACACCACAGCCCAAGATGGGCAACCCCAGCAACAGACCCTGGCAATAAGCTGTGGTAGATGATCCTGCTACCTCCTACTTATCCTATGATAGCCCACAACATCACTCAAAATATTGGCACTCAGGCTATTACTATCATCCAATGTTGTATTCAATAGTCTTGGACATATGGAGGAGGAAACTGTGCTTTCTCTGGAACTTGCTGCACCCCTGCATCTGTCAGTGTCACAAACTCGACTCAGAGCTGAACATGCCACCAAATTATACCACCTCTTCTTGTCCCATCATTGCCAATTTGCGTCCTACACAGGCAGACTCACATAGTGGCTAATAGTTACTCTGTGATTAGTTTAACATATTAGTCTGAGAACCCATATGGAGTATCAGTTAAGTTAATCAAGTTCTAGGTAGAAAACCCAGATCAGATTGACCTTGATATTGAATTTGAGATCTACTAAGTAGAATTTTTCAGCAATCGTAAAAATTTTCACATTTAAGTCCCTCGCTACATGGCTATTTTTGTTTTACTTATGATTATGGTACTGCATCGTGGAGATGTTGCATTAAATTTGAAATTCATATCAAACACTAAACAGAAGTCTATATTGCACTGCATCAGATATTTACTTTGTAGAAATTGAATGCTGGTTGAGTTAAATGACAGACTATGCAGAGGAATGTAGAAATACAGGATAAGTCAATTGAAGTTATCACCAGAAAAAAAATGATAAAACCGCAGATGTGCTATTTACACTTGTGTTTCGCACAATATATCCATTTACTTGACTGGGACTAGAAGTCTATGGCTCATACAACATGCCTCAATTCTGGACGTATTATTAACACAATGACACCTTTTCACAAACTACATTTTGTAGTACCTAAAGTAGTGATAAAGTTGTAGTACTCATGTACCACAAAATAGTATTCACATTCCAAGAGACTGAGCCCTCTGCCTTTGCCTCTCCTGCCTTTTTTGTGCAGAGAGTTCTACCATTGTCGTGGGGATCTCTGCTCACATGTAGGGATACGTTGTAGTAGTAAATGTAGGAAGAAGGGGAAAAGTGGCTGGAAACTGGGGAATACCTACAACTAATTGGGAGGGGTTTAGGAAACTTTATGGAGGGGTATGGTATTAAAAACATGCACACACACAAAATAGTAAAACCATTGCTTTTCACCTAGTCTACTTCTAAAGCTACCATAGCCCTAAAGGTGTAATGTACTCTGGCTCAGCTTGGGACTAGATCAGGTACCACACACGGGCACTCTCAGGTACTGCGACCCACTCCCATAGAAAAAATATGGCAGCAGGGATATAAAATGAGGCAGGGATTTAAATTAACACCAAATCAGCAAGTGGATCCCTCTGCCTCAAAAAGCTAAGGTTAGACACCACCTCTGCAGGAGAATGGAAAAAGAAAATGAATCCTTTTTATATACACCTTGGTAGTGTAAGAGGTATTTTTTTTACGCATAGCTTCCCCCAGACACGATAATATACGAAGAGCTCCCTGGAATACGGTTGAGCCCACCCTGGCTTTTAAGGGTCATGGTGAACCTGATGATGAAGCATGCCACTACTAGAGTGGGTGAGGGTTATATGTAAAAAGGATTAATTAAAAAGTGGTTAATGCTCCCAGCGCTAAATCACAGTGGGAGCCACATGCCATGCCTATTACTACCCTCCACCCTGCCCCTCCCCCTCCCCACGTCACCGCCCTGCATTTACTCCCACTGCCGGCCGTGGCTGTGCAGACTTCACCCCAAAAAATACCACAATGTGACCTCAAGCAGCGAAGAAGAACCTCAATCAAGGAATCGATCATTACTTGGCCCATGCTCCACGGAAAAAAACAAAAACACCAAGTGAATTCAATATGCACAGACATATACTCACCAATGAATATCAAGAAAATAAGAGTGACAATAAAGCCAACCAATGGTAAGCAATAAATGAACTAAAATCCCTTTTTAGAGTTTTTTTTTAATAGAAACACTCGATCTCCACAAGCGACAGGGCATGCGCGCTTTCTCAGTCGAGACCTAAATATAATGTCATTTTGCATACTCCTGGAAAAACCACTTAAAGCATTGTGTTTCTCATGATTTATTCAACGGTCTACATGACAACTTCACATTATGAAAAAAAACCTGCATCAAGTTTGAAGCTATTCGAGTGACAAGGCTTTGATGGTTATTTTACCCTTTCTCTTACTTCCGCTTTTGTTTTAGGTCTGGCAGTAGCCAAGACCTTTGATTTTACTAAATGTATATGTATAATATGCTTGTTTGCAGGGGATTTTAAACAGCCCTCTTTAATTACTTGTCTGTTATAGTAACATTCACATTGTTCTACCACTTTCTACAGCAAATAGCATGGAGCCCACTCCAGCCATTAGATAACTTTGCTGTGAGTGACAGCATTCCGCCTTGACATAAGAAGCACATCCACACACAAAATAATTCTCTTCAGTGACAGTTACTACTATGGCCATGGGTGCTTTTTGAGACCAAGAATATTTTTGCTTTTATTTAGTCAGGGTTTTTTGTTACATTGATGAGGTCCAGCACGGCACCTTCCTCGGCTTTCATATTTTGCAAAAAAAAGTCAAGACAAAAAAAAAAAACATTGACAAAGCCAAACGGCAGGCAACAACATCAGACCTTTTGGCTTCTTGAATACTTGGTTGTTCTTGTGTGTTGTCAGTGATGTCATACCATGGATTCAAAGTAAACAGGCTAGACAAACCTCCTGTTTGTTTTCACCGAAAATATTCCCACTACATTTGAAGGACTGTCCGTCAGCAGACCTCAGAGAAGACAGCTCCTTTGTGAAAGGCTGCCCTTGCTCAAGACAGTATTAAACGGAGATCGTATTTGTCAGTAGCACTCCATAGATAAGGCTTTCCAGATAAAATCTATTATTTTTTTGCATGTTACCAATTAATGCTTCAGTGGCTGTAATAAAATCCTGATGGAAAACGGCGAAAGATATGGCGGAGCCAGATGTTTCTGCGTCTCAACAACAAGGGACGCATGATAGGACGTGTAAACCACAAATCGCAGCACTTTCGAGCAAAACCTTATGCTCGGCCTCGCCTGCATACCTCCTCAGTATGCTATCAATGCTAAATGGAGATGAAACAAATATAAGTGTTTCTTTTGGTCTCCTGTGGCACAATATAAACAGTTGCGCAATCCCCGCGGGGCTTTGTGAAGTGGTAAATACGGGTAATCATAAGGCAGACGGATCTGGAAAATTAGCATTTCTGCAACACTACAGCGGTTTCACGAGCAGATGCTTGGAGCCATGCCATTTGATGGCCCTAGCTGACTGTGCATTTTAATTTTCTTAAAGTGACAGTTGCACATAGGCGGGACTAGGAAAACAACTGCACTGAGAGTTTGGCACTAAAGCAACACACATTTTAGAAGGCATTGGCAAAATCAATACGCCTGGCTATATTGGACTGATGTTTGCATGCATTAGAGAATCAAAGCCAGACCTGTACGCTTTACCAATGCTTGATGTGCACGTCACGTGCACAACTGCTTTCTGATATACATTCAACACTGAGAAGGTACAGAACTTTGCTTATTGCTATTTCTCAGGGCGTTTATGTTTGAATATGTCTCTTATAACTTAAGACACACACAATGCCTTCATCAGGTGTGCTATGTGAACAAGCAAGAGGAAATGGTTATCTTTAGAATCTTGTGTGAGATAAAGTATTTAATGTGACTGAAAGTGTGATGATTCATTGTAATTTTGAGGTGCAAATCGGTCCTTCGTACATTTCAAGGGAAACACTTCCTAGAAAGCAGAATGACACACCAAAAACATAAGACACACACAATGCCTTCATCAGGTGCTGCAATGTGAACAAGCAAGAGGAAATGGTTATCTTTAGAATCCTTGGGTGAGATAAAGTATTTAATGTGACTGAAAGTGTGATGATTCATTGTAATTTTGAGGTGCAAAACGGTCCTTCGTACATTTGAAGGGAAACACTTCCTAGAAAGCAGAATGACACACCAAAAACACAATATCATGAGGTGACAGATGTTTACTCATCTGAAACCCACTTTATATATAGTTTTTGAAAAGCAGTGACAAAAGCTCTGACAGACAGCCGCGCTGTCAAACCAGACCTAAAAATAACTTAATAAGGCATGCAAAAAATAGATTTTGCGCATATTGTGTGCACTTGCACAGGCTGAGCAGGAGGAGATACTACAGCAGGAAAGGGCATATATATACATATATATATGTATATATATATATATATATATATATATATATATATATATATATATATATAAATATATATTACCTACTGGCGGTCGCCAGTAGGTATATATAGTTAGGATTTTTTCTCTATGGGATTTTTGAAAATTCTATGTCTAATAACTTTGCCGTTTGTGGACGGAATTGGCTGAAATTTTCAGGAAAATGGCACATTTTGTTTCTGAGCAGCCTTTGAAAATTTGGGGGGGGTTCGTCAAGGGGGGGCCGAGAAAAAAGGGGGGTCCCAAAACGCGTTTTTCCCATGTTAATTTCCATAGGGCGGTTGGCCTCACTTTTAGCCCGAACGGCTGAATGGATTTGCACGAAACTTGGCAAAATTGTAGGGACTGGTAGCCCGATGTGCCTTTTGTAGGTCTCAATATATGTGCTCCAGTGGATTTTGAGAAATTAACGTTTAAAAAAAGATATATATCTGTAACAGCGGACCGGGCAGCGCTCTGGTTCGCGGACTTTTCGCGCAACGGAGCTTTGTGAAGCGAAGCTGATTGGTTCTCCGGCGTCTGTCAACATTCCAAACAGTCCGTAGCGGCCGCCATCTTGTCTCTCGGTAGGATCGAGAGACAAGAGGAGGCCGAAGCGAAGGGGCAAATGACCATAAGGGGGCATAGTACATTGTCGCTCACCCCCTAGGTTTGATGTGGAGGTTTTAAAAGGGCCCCGCGGGGCAAAAAAAAATAAAAATAATAATAATCGAACAGCTGAATGGATTTGCACGAAACTTGGCAAAATTGTAGGGACTGGTAGCCCGATGTGCCTTTGCTAGATCTCAATATATGTGCTCCAGTGGATTTTGAGAAATTAACGTTCAAAAAAAGGTATATATCTGTAACAGCGCACCGCTTCGCGTACTTTTCGCGTTACGGAGCTTTGCGAAGCGAAGCTGATTGGCTCTCCGGTGTCTGTAAACATTCCAAACAGTCCGTAGCGGCCGCCATCTTGTCTCTCGGTAGGATCGAACAGCTGAATGGATTTGCACGAAACTTGGCAAAATTGTAGGGACTGGTAGCCCGATGTGCCTTTGCTAGGTCTCAATATATGTGCTTCAGTGCATTTTGAGAAATTAACGTTCAGAAACAAGATATATATCTGTAACAGCGCTCCGCTTCGCGGAGATAAAATTATATGTGTATTACCTAGCTGTTGCTAACACCAGTTAGCGACGGCTAGTAGAAGATAGCGACCATCTTGGGCCCCACTTTGCATGTGAGTGATATTTATCACTAATGACATGCAAAGTGGGCATGCCAAGATGTTAGCGACTGGAAACAGTCGCTAACATCGCTATCTCCTATTATCAACTTTTGGAAATATTCGAGATAAGGGCGAATATCTCTAAAAGCTACCACCTGCCCTGAGCAGTTCTTAGCCATGTTATCCAATGGGAGGTGGATAACATGGCTAAGAGCATTAGCTCGGTAATGCATGAATATCGCTGAGTTTTCAGCGATATTAATGCATTGCGGTCGTTTTTTATCGTATTTAAGATAAACCTTGATAATAGCAAGGTTTATCTGCGATAATTTCTGACGGTAAAAAAATCGTTGCTAAGCATCGTTAGGGATAAATATCGCTTAACTTTGGTAATATGCCCCAACGTCTGTTAACGTTCGATTCGAAGGAAATCAGGAAGTGTTGAAAAACATTGTCTGCGCCATCTTGTCTTTTTTCAAATGCCACACTTTTGTCGTGCACGGCAGCCATTTTAGATGCCTTGACCAGACCCACTCTGTGCACGCTGTCGATCCTTAGCATGGCTCCCCACCCTCGCAAACATCTCCCCCAGGCAGTGGTCACCCCCGCTCTCTGTCTTATGCATGGGTAATAAACCTCCCCCATCTGCGCTGCTGTTCCCTGAGAATCACACCCTGTGCCCGCCCGACACCTCCCTTTCGCCCTATTCACTACCGCACCCTCTGACACTCCTTTTCCTCTGTGTCCGATTGTCCAGGCTGGTCCTAGGGTATCAGCTAGCCCTGCAGATGTAGTTTATGGCCACAGCTGTAAAGAATCACCCCTCTTCAAAGGAGTTATAGTAGATCAAGGCCCACACTCGATGAGATTCGTCACAGCAGAAGCGTTGCTATTATCTGAAAACCATCCTGTATTGTGATTGGGGAGGGGACCGAGCCTGAAGCGGAAGATTCCAGGGATGACTGTTTGTACATCAAAGTTTTTACAATTATGTGTCACATTAAAAATATATAGCACTCCGACAAAGTAGTAAGATTATAAAACTTTAATAATTTATAAATATATACAAGAAAACAAAAATAGTAATAACATATAAACATTTTTAGGGAAAAACAACGAAGTAGCGGTCGGCTGTGCGAATAGTCCCAACGCAGCACAACGTCCAGATTTCCGGCGTGGGGCGTCGCGGGGGGTGGGTCATCAGTAGCAAACTGTTGTGCGAATAGTTCCAAGGCAGCAGAACGCGTTGAAATCTAGATGACACGAAAGTGATGTCTAGTAAGTTGCCACCCAGCAAATAACGGCATGGGGCGTCGCGGGGGGTGGGTCATCAGTAGCAAACTGTTGCGCGAATAGTTCCAAGGCAGCAGAACGATGGCACCAAGGTGATGTCCAGTAAGTTGCCGCACTGGTTTTGGTATCCTACAATGCTGCTCCGAATAACGGCGTGGAGCGCCCCGGGGGAGGCGGCGTGAACGGGCCTCTCCAGGTGGAGTGTCATCTGTTGTAGTGGGGCGCCCCTTTACCGTTTCAGTTGCCATTCCGTCCGTTTTTGGTCCACTGTGTCAAAAGCCGCAATTCAGCTGAGTTGCGCCCACTCTTGCGGTGCAGCGATAGGCGGCTGTCACAGGACTCTCAAAATGGCGGCAGGCTCTTTCCTTTTTGGGCCTGGTCCACTGAAATGGCCCTGGGACACCTTGGAAATCGGACGCTTGTCTGCTAGGTCTTGGACCTCATTCTCGAAAGCGTCCCCTCCGCCTTGAGAATTCATCAAAAGTTTTGGGGGCTCCGACTCCTGCAGGCTTCTGGTGGGGAGCGGCTGCCATGATTGCTCGCGGAATGACCACGACTGAGCTACGAGATGGTGGTGCTTTCATGCTGACGCCAGCTTCAGTCTGAAACATCCAGAAACAAGGTGGGGCTTTCATCGTTTGGGGAAAAAAAAAAGTTTTCATCCTATGAAAAGTGTTCTTTTTAGGTCACATGATCAAGCCTTCCATCATTAGGAAACCAAAAGTAAAATGAACCAATGAAAAGTTTTATAAACAAGTCACATGACCTGTTATGCGGCATAGGGTGTAAAATTAGGAGAAAATACGTTGGCACGTGAGGCGGCGTCAGTAGCGGACCGATGTGCGAATAGGCCGAAGGCAACACAACGCGCCAAGATCTGGATGGCACCGAGGTGGTGTCCAGCAAGTTGCAGCACTGGTGTGGCCATCCTACAATGCTGAAAGTCGGCGTGGGGCGCCCCGTTGGCCTGTGAGTTTGCGTCAGTAGCGGACCGATGTGCGAATAGGCCGAAGGCAGCACAACGCGCCAAGATCCGGATGGCACCGAGGTGGTGTCTAGTAAGTTGTCGCACTGGTGTGGCCATCCAACAATGCTGAAAGTCGGCGTGGGGCGCCCCGTTGGCCTGTGAGTTTGCGTCAGTAGCGGACCGATGTGCGAATAGGCCGAAGGCAGCACAACGCGCCAAGATCCGGATGGCACCGAGGTGGTGTCTAGTAAGTTGCCGCACTGGTGTGGCCATCCTACAATGCTGAAAGTCGGCGTGGGGCGCCCCGTTGGCCTGTGAGTTTGCGTCAGTAGCGGACCGATGTGCGAATAGGTCGAAGGCAGCACAACGCGCCAAGATCCGGATGGCACCGAGGTGGTGTCTAGTAAGTTGTCGCACTTCTGTGGCCATCCTACAATGTTGAAAGTCGGCGTGGGGCGCCCCGTTGGCCTGTGAGATGGCGTCAGTAGCGGACCGATGTGCGAATGGGGCCAAAGGCAGCGCAACAATATTTTCTGATTTGAAGACACCACAAGGCGCTGAGATGCCAAGATCCGGATGGCACCGAGGTGGTGTCTAGCAAGTTGTGGCACTGGTGTGGCCATCGTACAATGGTAAAAGTCGGCGTGGGGCGCCCTGTTGGCCTGTGAGATGGTGTCAGTAGCGGACTGATGTGTGAATGGGGCCAAAGGCAGCGCAACAATATTTTCTACTATATTTTCGGAGTAGAAGACACCACAAGGCGCTGAGATGCCAAGATCCGGATGGCACCGAGGTGATGTGTAAGTTGCGGACGGATGTGCGAATGGGGCCAAAGGCAGCTCAACAATATTTTCTGAAGAGAATACACCACAAGGCGCTGAGATGCCAAGATCCGGATGGCACCGAGGTGATGTCTAAGTTGCGGACCGATGTGCGAATGGGGCCAAAGGTAGCGTAACAAGATTTTCTGTATGGAAGATACCACTAGGCGTTGAGATGCCAAGATTCGGATGGCACCGAGGTGATGTCTAGGAAGTTGTGCCACTGGTGTGGCCATCGTACAATGGTAAAAGTCGGCGTGGGGCGCCCTATTGGCCTGTGAGATGGTGTCAGTAGCGGACTGATGTGCGAATGGGGCCAAAGGCAGCGCAACAATATTTTCTGACTGACACCACAAGGCGCTGAGATGCCAAGATCCGGATGGCATCGAGGTGATGTCTAAGTTGCGGACTGATGTGCGAATGGGGCCAAAGGCAGCGTAACAATATTTTCTGTATGGAAGATACCACTAGGCGTTGAGATGCCAAGATTCGGATGGCACCGAGGTGATGTCTAGCAAGTTGGTGTGGTCATCCTACAATGCTGAAACTCGGCGTGGGTCACCCCATTAGCCTGTGAGATGGCGTCAGTAGCGGACCGATGTGCGAATAGGCCGAAGGCAGCACAACGCGCCAAGATCCGGATGTCACCGTGGTGGTTTCATAGTTGAGAGGCACTTCATCTGCAGTGGGGCGCCGAGATCCGGATGGCACCGAGGTGATGTCTAGCAAGTTGCTGTACTTGTGTGGTCATCCTACAATGCTGAAACTCGGCGTGGGTCGCCCCATTAGCCTGTGAGATAGCTGTTCTTTGGATTTGGGCCTGGTCCACTAAAATGGCCCTGGGACACCTAAGAACTCGAACGCTCGATTTTTTTTTCCTTTCCTGTACATGCAAAAAAAGGTAAATGCCCGGTATGTTACACGCTTCATCTGCCACGATGAACTCTCCAGAGGAACCGAAAAAATATATAGTTGTGGTAACTATACCATGCATCGTCATATGGAGAGGTGGCACCAATTAATTATAGTGCTGCATAAAAGAGAGATTTGGAGGAGAACCCCTGACCTGCTAGTACATTCATCAAAGAAGTGGCACTGAGAGCTTCAGAGGCAAGGGAAACGGTCCCAAATATTTAGAAGAACTTTGGAAAGATTAAAATGACATGTTTAGATTGTGGTAAATTAATTTCATGTGGGCAGATGAGTGTTACTCTAATAAATACAGCATATGAACATCATCATAGTCGATGGTTGGTAGAGACATTTTGACTATATCCTGGACCTGCCCGTCCTCGCCCAAAATGGCGCCGGAATAAATGGGACTCGTAACTCCTTGTTGTGTACTGGTTGCAGAACCTTGAAATCACGAGATACGTATGCAGTTTTGAAGCACATGGCGGGCGGGGACGAGAATTGATTGAATATTTCGACATCCCTATTGATATTAAGTTCTGATGTGTTATTGATTACTGTACTGTTGAAAATTCGAATTAACGTCACCCATGGTACTTGCCCGCAAATGTATATCTAGATAATTTTATTGTAACTGGCCCTGTCGTATTTTAATTATAAAATGTACGTCCACCGATTCCGTAACTGTTAGACACCTTAGTTTTTGCAACCTAATGGCCCGCCCGTTACGTTCCTCTACAGTGTAAATGTCTATTCATCATATACGATTACAGTTTGCTCCGTGGCAGGCCCACGTGGTTATAGGCTCGTATTTGTATAATGAAATTTTCACAATAAAGGTTTTTAAAAGAAAACATGGTAGTAGTGTATACATTGGTAAAGTTTTTAATAATAGTCACTGTTTTAGAATCATTAAAAGGCAAGTGAAATAAAGCAGACCAATTACATGAAGGGTAAAAGGTATAATACGAAGGAACGCAGTAAAGATAAATGGTCAAGGGCTGTTGTGTTTTCTATTCCTGCAACATAAAGTGATCGATAAGAATCTCATATTCAGGCGTATCGGCGACTAAGACAGCAGGTCGACCCTCTTTTGCTCAACGGCTCCGTCATGGGACGAAGAAACGCTCTTTTTCTCGAAAAAAGAATATATTTTACTTGCAGGACAGTTGTAAAATTTCCGGGAAAGTACATTAGCCTGGAACATTATAACATATATTTAAGAGAAAATAATGTTCGGAAGTAATTAAAAGCGTAATTTTTAGGTGATATGACCAAGGCTTTCATCATTAGAATAAGAAAAGTAAAATGAACCAATGAAAAGTTTTATTAACAAGTCACATGACTTGTTATGCTTACGTTACGCGCTGCCCGCCCCGGATGACTTCCGGATGCGCTAACGCGGCGCGTCATATGACGCATTACGCGACAACGCAGGTCCAGAATATAGTCAAAATGTCTCCACCAACCAGCGGTCGAAACACAACCCCTTTCAGCAGGCTAAATAGTTCTGTTAAATGACAACAGAAAGGACAGGCAACAAGAACCATCAGTCAAAGAGGGGAGGGCTAGTTCTTCTCTACCGGGTTACATTGGGGCGCTACCGGAACTGATCGAATTGGTAGTCTACAGTGTTTCTGGATGTTTCAGACCGAAGCTGGGGTTAGCATGAGAGCAGCACCATTTCGTAGCTCCGTTGTGGCCATTCCGCAACCAATCATGGCAGCCGCTCTTTATCGTTATTTTGGGCGGGGTGGGTGGCGGAGCCGAGCTGTTTTGCAGCCATCATTGTGTGGAGTTCAGTTCATCTCACTAGTTTTGTATTTGTCATGAGGGGTTGTTCCTAATGTTTCTATTTTAGCTAGGTCAAAAAGAGATCCCATTAGTGGCCTACTGATTTTGCTCGATTCCTTTTCTTTTTTTTTACACGATTTTTCGTTATCTGCAAAGACTAAACAGAGTATTGCGACTCTGTGTTTGTTTGTAAATAGAGAATGAACCAAAGAGAACTAATTCTAAAACAGTAAATACTTGGATAACAATCAATCAAATGGAGAGAGAAGCAGGCACGACGGATTACAACGGGGGCAAAGGCCTGCGTTAACTACCTTTCACTATCTGCAAAGAGAGAGTACTCCTAATAGAAATGAGGGGGGGGGGCACCATTCAAAGCAGATCAGTGTGCATAAACACGAAAATGTTTTCACTTACCACGTACTTGACATTCGACAGCTTATGATATTTGCTATTAAAAAACCATTGAAATTCACTGAAAAAACCATAGGTTATAGACCATATATAGTTAGGAATTAGCATTTACAAAACCTTGAAAATTCACTGAAAAAACCATAGGTTATACACCATATATAGTTAGGAATTAGCATTTAAAAAACCTTATTTTACTCACACAAAACCATTGAAATTCCATATATAGTTAGTTGCACTAACTATATATCGCGCACCCGCAATCCACTGCTGATCATGTCACATATTACATCATTCATGACATGGTCAGTGACATCACTGATGACATCACTGATGACATCTCAAATGACATCACTGATGAGATCACTGATGACATCTCATTTGACATCAATGACCACATCACTGATGATATCATTCATGTGACAATACAATGCATCTCCTCACGTTTTAATATAACCTCTGTTTCACCCAGTGTTAAATACAGAGTATAATTTTTGAAACCATTGACACACCAATACTAGTTACTACATACGTACTCACTGATTCCTACGTCTACACACACATTCACTCATTCACCCATACAATCATTCATACATACAATCACTCATCTTTACAACACTATCATATGCACTCATACACCTATACAGACACTTACACTCTGCCACTCATCCATGGAGTTACTCACACACCTAGTCAGTCCTGTAAAGAATCAATCACACTTCCATTTTCTTGTCTATACAGTTAAACATAGAGCACCTTACATTTTCAAACATATACTAACACATACTTACTTTCTTATACAATCATTGATACAAGTACACATTGATCTGCACAGAGTCACACACCTCCCAGCCAGCCACACACACACTCAGTCTCCTATACAAATACTTGGACAATCAATCAATAACCCATATAGTTAATCATATAGCTACTGATCAACACATGCAGCAGTTTACAGAACAACAGACATAATGATGCACAAATTAAGACAGTTTACTCACTAACCCATGCACTCAGTGAGACACATTTAATCACTCACTCATACATTCAGTCATGCACCTACTAAATCCTTCGCCCAGACACTTATACATCTACTCATTCTTCAATATGTAAAACATATTTAAACTTTACAGAAACACACAGTCACTGGATGATGTCATCAGTGATCTCATCAGTGATGTCATTTGAGATGTCATCAGTGATGTCATCAGTGATGTCATTTGAGATGTCATCAGTGATGTCATTTGAGATGTCATCAGTGATGTCATCAGTGATGTCACTGACCATGTCATGAATGATGTAATATGTGACATGATCAGCAGTGGATTGCGGGTGCGCGATATATAGTTAGTGCAACTAACTATATATGGAATTTCAATGGTTTTGTGTGAGTAAAATAAGGTTTTTTAAATGCTAATTCCTAACTATATATGGTGTATAACCTATGGTTTTTTCAGTGAATTTTCAAGGTTTTGTAAATGCTAATTCCTAACTATATATGGTCTATAACCTATGGTTTTTTCAGTGAATATATATATATATATATATATATAAATATATATATATTCACTGAAAAAAACATAGGTTATAGACCATATATAGTTAGGAATTAGCATTTACAAAACCTTGAAAATTCACTGAAAAAACCATAGGTTATAGACCATATATAGTTAGGAATTAGCATTTAAAAAACCTTATTTTACTCACACAAAACCATTGAAATTCCATGTATAGTTAGTTGTACTAACTATATATCGCGCACCCGCAATCCACTCCTGATCATGTCACATATTACATCATTCATGACATGGTCAGTGACATCACTGATGACATCACTGATGACATCTCAAATGACATCACTGATGACATCACTGATGACATCTCAAATGACATCACTGATGACATCACTGATGACATCATCCAGTGACTGTGTGTTTCTGTAAAGTTTAAATATGTTTTACATATTGAAGAATGAGTAGATGTAGAAGTGTCTGGATGAAGGATTTAGTAGGTGCGTGACTGACTGTATGAGTGAGTGATTAAATGTGTCTCACTGAATGCATGGGTTAGTGACTAAACTGTCTTAATTTGTGCATCATTATGTCTGTTGTTCTGTAAACTGCTGCATGTGTTGATCAGTAGCTATATGAGTAACTATATGGGTTATTGATTGGTTGCCCAAGCATTTGTATGGGAGACTGAGTGTGTGTGTGGGTGGCTGGGAGGTGTATGACTCTGTGCATATATGTGTGAGCAGTTGATTCACTAGATGTATGGGTTCAAAAGTGCATGTGGAAACAGCTGTATGGGCGGTTGACTGTGTGCATGAGTGTATTGGTGAGTGAATGGATATCTCAGTGCTACATGTCAAAGTAAGTACATATGTAAAATACAGTAAATGTGAGAGTTGACATATATAAATAACTGTGCATAGGAGCCAGTGAATGTGTGAGTGGCTGTATGCATCATTGTGAACTTGTATCCAGGATTGTATAAGAGAGTAAATATGTTTTAGTATATGTTTGAATAAGTAAGGTGTGTATAACTGTGTAGTTGAGAAAATGGAGGTGTGATTGATTCTTTGCATGACTGACTAGGTGTCTGAGTAACTCCATGGATGAGTGACAGTCTGTGAGTGTATGTTTACACTGAGTGTATCTAAGGTTATATTAGAGTCTGAAGAGGTTCATTGTATTATCACATGAATGATGTCATCAGTGATGTGATCAGTAATGTCAAATGAGATGTCATCAGTGATGTCATCAGTGATGTCATTTGAGATGTCATCAGTGATGTCATCAGTGATGTCATTTGAGATGTCATCAGTGATGTCATCAGTGATGTCACTGACCATGTCATGAATGATTTAATATGTGACATGATCAGCAGTGGATTGCGGGTGCGCGATATATAGTTAGTACAACTAACTATATATGGAATTTCAATGGTTTTGTGTGAGTAAAATAAGGTTTTTTAAATGCTAATTCCTAACTATATATGGTCTATAACCTATGGTTTTTTCAGTGAATTTTCAAGGTTTTGTAAATGCTAATTCCTAACTATATATGGTCTATAACCTATGGTTTTTTCAGTGAATTTCATTGGTTTTTTAAAAGCTAATATCTATAGCTGTAAAATGTATTCTTCTTTAAATCCAAAAATATATTTTATATGTTTATTAATAAAATTTTTTTAAAATATTTTTTTTGTTTCGCTCCCGGTTCGGGAACCGGGAAGCTTTCCGTTAGCTCAATTTGATGCCGCGACCCGGTCCGCGAACCGGTAAACGTTCCGTTAGCGCAACTGCCGCGTTAGAAATCAACATCGTGACGCGTCGCGGAAGCGCGACGTATCACGTTGTCGCGTAATGCGTCTTATGACGCGCTGCGTTAGCGCACCCGGAAGTGCTCCGGTACGCGAACCGAGGCGCGAAGCGCGAAGCGCAGCGACCCGGAAGCGATCCGGGGCGCGTTCCGCAGCGCGTAACATAAGCGTGAGAGGTCATGTGACTTGTTAATAAAACTTTTCATTGGTTCATTTCACTTTTGGTTTCATAATCATGTAAGGTTAGGTCAGGTGACCTAAAAATAACACTTTTCATTGGTTTAGAACTATTGTTTTTCCCAAATGATGAAAACCCCTCCTTCTTTCCTCACTCTGACTTTCATCTTTGTGAGAGGAAGACCTTTATTCATAGTAGAGCAATGGCTTCAGTAGTTGCTTCAGCTGGTGCACCCCCACCACCACCTCCACCTCCTCATGAGAAGAGAGGACCACCTCCCCAGGTCATCACCAACACAGAGGAGGAAGAGGAAGAACTAGAGGAAGAGGAGAGAGAAGGACCACAGTTCTTGGAAGAGGTGCCCCGGTTTTCCCATAGGAAAGCCAGTTTCATTTGGCAATTTTTTTCAATCCCTCCAGGACAGAAAAAAGTAAATGCGAGGTATGTCACCTGCCTCATTTGCAAAGAGAAATTATCAAGAGGGACTGATAAAAAGTATAGCTATGGGAACTATACCATGCATCGGCACATGAACAGGTGCATCCACTGAATTACAGCCGGGCGGAAATACGCGACATGGAACAAAACCCAACAGCAACTCCTGTGGCCAGGTCAACATCGTTAATATCATTGACCGCAGCAGAGGCACGGGAAACCGTGCCAAACATCCAGGAGAATTTTGGGCATATGAAATATACTTGTCTGCACTGCGGTGCATTGATATCATGTGGTAACATGAGTATTAATTCAATAAACCTAGCTTATAACAATCATAATTGCCCTAACCGCCCCAGACAGTAATTTTTTTTTTGCTCCTGTTGAGCCCTTTTCAATGCCTGTTTTTTGTTGTTTCCCCCCCAAAAAAACCAAAAAAATATAAAATTGTTCAAAAAATACAAAAAAACAAAAAATGTTCAAAAAAAATATATATATAAAACAACAAAAACATTAAAAAAAAGTTCTTTTCAGAACTACCTCCCCTTTCAAAAAAAATTGCTAGAATGTTTAGCACTCTGGCAAGCTCTATTTCTTTTAGTTCGCTTCCCAGTTCGCTTCCCGGTTCGCGAATCGGGAGCGAACCCAAAAATTAAAAAAAAAAAAAAAGAAGAGTAAGTATATGGAAAGTAAACAGAGAGTGATGTTAAAAGAAAGACAGCTATAGGGAGTAAACCAGAGATACTGTTTAATAGATCTATTTACCGAAGAAAAGACGGAAGAGGGTATAATTGTGGAAAACAAAATAGATAAGGAAGTGAAAGAAAAAAAAGAGAGTAGAACAATAACAAAGAAGAGTTTCTTGGAGAATGTGAGTGAATGTTCAAAATAAGATTAAAACATGGGGAATAACAGAGAGAAAAAATAGAAAACAAAAAATAACAGAAAAAGATTAATTAAAACAGCAAAGAAATGTAAATAACATAGAGCCATATCATCAACATAGGCAATAAAAGTTTTGCAGCTTTTATCGGCAGAAATATGTCACCAAAAAAAGAAATTTGGGGGCATATGGCGCACATACATGCCCTAAGGGCATGTATGGGCGTCATATGGCACCTTTTGTTTTTTGGAAAAAAAGCTTTTTGAAAAGAATTCGCAAATTACCACCAACTAGAAGTTGGTGGTAGTTTGCAAATCCTTAATGGCATTTTTTGCATATTTTTTGTTTGATACATTGCATTTAAGGAATCGCAAAATTTGCAAATCCTTCAGTACAATCGCAAAATAAGGAATAGCAAATTTTGCTATTCCTTATTTTGCATCAAACTTGTTTGATACATACCATTTGTCTAATTAGCATTCGCAAAGGCCGAAATTCGCAGAATTTTGACCTTTGCGAATGCTAATTAGCTTGATACATATGGCCCCAAGTGAGGCCTGTCTTGCAACATGGTGCATCTTTTGCATCACTGCTGCATCGGTTTCATGTGGCACGTTTTTTTTACACCATGACACATCTGCCTAAATGCATCAATTTGTAATTTTGTCGCCTCATAGCAAATCTTTTGCACCGCCGCTGCATCAGAAAAGTGACGCACAGTGGCGCAAAAGAGGCATACACCTATCATAAATCTGTCCCTAGCATTTTAAATGATTAATTCAGGATGACGATAAGGTGTGGCCTATCCAGAGGTTTGTTTAAGGTGAGGCCTACTCAGGATTGCAGATTAAAGTTACGCTTGATGAAGAATACAGAGGAGATAATACATGTAAAGGCCTACCAATGAAGTAAGTAATGTCCACTTTATTGCGCCAGTCATCATAAATGTATCCCTAAGCTTCTTATCTTGTTACAGATGAACCGCCATATGTATCATCAAACTATTTTGCATTTCCTAAATAGCGAATTTTAAGGAATAAATAGCGATTCTTTACCATTCCTAATTTGCAATGAGCAAATTGCTAATTGCAAATTACCCATTCATTTCCATGGGCCAGGAGGCCCATAGGAATGAAGGTGCAATTTGCTATTAGCAATTAGCTCATCGCAAATTAGGAATTTTTCCAAGGGTGCAGGGGTGTCTCAAGAACACCCTGCTGCAGCCCCTGAAAAAGAAATTTGGGGCATATGGCGCACATACATGCCCTAAGGGCATGTATGGGCGTCATATGTCACCTTTTGTTTTTTGGAAAAAAAGCTTTTTGAAAAGAATTCGCAAATTACCACCAACTAGAAGTTGGTGGTAATTTGCAAATCCTTAATGGCATTTTTTGCATATTTTTTGTTTGATACATTGCATTTAAGAAATCACAAAATTTGCAAATCCTTCAGTGCAATCGCAAAATAAAGAATAGCAAATTTCGCTATTCCTTATTTTGCATCAAACTTGTTTGATACATACCATTTGTCTAATTAGCATTCGCAAAGGCCGAAATTCAAAGAACTTCGGCCTTTGCAAATGCTAATTAGCTTCATACATATGGCCCCAAGTGAGGCCTGTCTTGCAACATGGTGCATCTTTTGCATCACTGCTGCATCAGTTTCATGTGGCACGGTGTTTTTTACACCATGACACATCTGCCTAAATGCATTAATTTGTAATTTTGTCGCCTCATAGCAAATCTTTTGCACCGCCGCTGCATCACAAAAGTGATGCACAGTGGCGCAAAAGAGGCATACACCTATCATAAATCTGTCCCTAGCATTTTAAATGATTAATTCAGGATGACGATAAGGTGTGCCCTATCCAGAGGTTTGTTTAAGGTGAGGCCTACTCAGGATTGCAGATGAAAGTTACGCTTGATGAAGAATACAGAGGAGATAATACATGTAAAGCTCTACCAATGAAGTAAGTGATGTCCACTTCATTGCGCCAGTCATCATAAATGTATCCCTAAGCTTCTTATCTTGTTAGAGATGAACCGCCATATGTATCATCAAACTATTTTGCATTTCCAAAATAGCGAATTTTAAGGAATAAATAGCGATTCTTTACCATTCCTAATTTGCGATGAGCAAATTGCTAATTGCAAATTACCCATTCATTTCCATGGGCCAGGAGGCCCATAGGAATGAAGGTGCAATTTGCGATTAGCAATTAGCTCATCGCAAATTAGGAATTTTTCCAAAGGTGCAGGGGTGTCTCAAGAACACCCTGCTGCACCCCTGAAAAAGAAATTTGGGGGCATATGGCACACATAAATTTTAACTACATTCCTTTACCTCAAAAACGATTTTCAAGTCATAATTTGAAAACACTGCCCACGGGGAAATGACTTAAAATGTCCTTAAGACACATGAAAGTGTTTTTTTAAAGCCTTTGCAAGTTTTTGGGTCACTTTTAACATGGCTATGTAACTCAAACAGTCAAAATCTAAATTTACCATGCACAGGTGGGACCATATTTACAAGGAATGTGCCCCACGGGGAAAGGTCTTTTAATGTAATATGGGAAAAATGACATCAGAGACACTGAAATGCCTTATAAAGAAGCATACACCATTATGTCCTTGTCATAAATTTAAAAACCATTCCTTTTCCCCAAAAACGATTTTCAAATCATAATTTCAAAACACTGCACATGGAGAAATGACTTAAAATTTCCTTAAGACACATAAAAGCGTTTTTTGATTGCCTTTGCAGCATGTTTGTGTCACTTTCAACATGGCTATGTAACGCAAACATTCAAAATCTAAATTTGCCATGCACCGGTGGGAGCATATTTACAAGCAATTTGCTCCACAGAGAAAGGTCTTACATTAAAATGGGAAAAATAACATCAGAGACACTCAATTGCCTTATAATGAAGCATACACCATTATGTCCTTGTCATAAATATTATAACCATTCATTTTCCTCAAAAACGATTTTCAAGTCATAATTTGAAAAGACTCCACAGCTCCTATGCACAATAACACCCTGTCAGTACTAATACTTCACATTTTCTCCAATTACATTTTCTCAAAGAAACAAAATCTATTTGTAAAACACTTGAGACAAAGCAACATTTGAAGAACACAACTTTCTTCATAATTTTCTCCTTAAAGCACACTATTCTCTATCTAAATTAAAGAAATCTTTTCTCACCTTAGCAAATACTTTGAGTTTCAAAACAGTCTCAGAAACACACCAATTTGTCTTCAGCAGAGCAAAAGGTATGCACTCCAGAGTCTGCAGCTATCAAAAGCACAGGAATGCTGTAATTCTTCACACATATCTCTCATGTCACCCAATCAAAACTCTTCCCTCACTTTTTTTCAAATGAAAACCCTTCCCCCCCTCTGCCCTTTCTGCCTTTTTTGCATGGCAACCACGTCTTGGAAGACCTCTGGTGTTTGCAAGTTCACACAACAATGTTGCAATTGAACTCTGAACTCTCAGTGCACCTCATATCCAGTGCATTCTTTCATTTAATGATTTTTTCTTGACCACTCAAAATACATCTTTCAAACAACTCATCCATGCACCCTAACTTTCTGTTTTCAGCAATCAAAATCCACCAATCACTGTTACTGCTTCATTAACACAGAAACCCCACAGTTTTTTTCATTTTAAACTCTTATTTTTTCAACTGCCATTTCATTGCCACACTTCATCTGACTGCAGGAGAACCTTCTCTCACCATGTTTTCTGTCTGGATTGTTGGACATAGTTACATCTATTGGGCTCAGAGGTATGCTGAGAACAGGAATTTACCTAACCTCAATTTACAAGATGTGGAAATTAAGTGGTTTGGCCACAGAGGATTAAAATGTCACCAATTGATACCATTGGTGAAAACCTTTATGCATTTGCCAAAACCTGACCTGTTAATTGTGCACTGTGGAGGTAATGATTTGGGCACTTTGACTGGGGTAGGTCTGGAAATGCTTTTAAAGGACACCTTTGAGCAATTGATGGCACTTTTTCCTCAGACTGCCTTGGTATATTCAAATATATGCCAAAGACAGAAATGGAGGTGGTCAAACCAATTTTGTCCACAAATTGAGAAGTCGAGGAAGCATATAAACAAATCTGTTTCAGCTTACATGAGAGACCATGGAATGGGCTCCCTGTACAACAATAACTTGCGTTACTACATGCAAGATATCTACAGAGGAGATGGAGTTCACTTCTCAGATGAGGGCAAACGAATTTTCATTCTGAATTTAAGACTGTGCATTGGTACCTACTTATAAGTACCTAAATGTACCATAAACCCAAAATCTCTTCTCAGAGCTACCCTACATCTGATCACTCACAATTATTATTTTACTCTAACATTTTTCACTAATTTTCAACAAAGTACGCTCCCTGGGGCGCTACCCGGTACGCGAACCGGGAGCTAACCTCGCTAAATTTTTTTAAAAATTGGTTTTTTTCCGCACATATGGGCCTCCTCAGCCACCCTCAGAAAACCTAGGGGGTCAAGATAAGTCTACCGTGCCCCCTTCTACCCATTCTGAACATTATTTGCCCTCCATCTTGTATCTTAATTCGACCGAAACACAAAATGGTGGACTCCCGTAACGCTTAAGGTTCGCGAACCGGGGCGCTCGCCAGTTCGCGTACCGGGTCGCTCCCTGGGAAGCGCACCATCAAAAAAGGTGGGAAAGTAGTTTACAGAAAAGCGACTGGAGACAATTTCACCAAATATAGATTAGCTCATACTACATACCAATGCCTACCATTTTCACAAATTTGATTGAAATTCCATTTAACCATTTAGCCTGTAGACCTCTCTAAATACCCTGAGGTAAATTACTTCACAAAACACATCTGAAGTGTTGGAATTGACAACCAATTAAAATGTTACTTTCATTTTCTACTTTTTTTACCTGACATTTGATTGGCTATGTACCTGAATATATATAAAGGAGGAGAGAGAAACACAGCCATTTTGACTACTACTTCCTGAACTACATTGCAAGATAATTTTCACTCACAACTTAAACTTGTTTTTAGAAGGTGAGATATTATTTTATAAATTTGAAAACATTTTCAGATAGTTATATACTATCCCTCTGTAAGAGTTAGACAAAGGCTTCTTTATTATAATTATGGATTGATTTAGGTTTCTGTGGTATAATTATGAATTTACTTAGGCTTCTTCACAGGCACTTTTTAATAGTACTACTTCACGCCTGAAACCATACAGTGCCCATAGATTACTTCTCTGTTATAAACTCACAAGTACCTGTCTGAAAGTTATTAGACATAGAATTTTCAAAAATCCCATAGGGAAAAAATCCTAACTATATATACCTACTGGCGACCGCCAGTAGGTAATATATATATATATATATATATATATATATATATATATATATATATATGCACACACATATACATTACCTACTGGCGGTCGCCAGTAGGTAGTTATAATTAGGACCTAGTTTCCCTAGGAAAAGCGTTTTTTTGTTTTCTCAATATCTTTGGCGCCGGTGACGAATCTTCACGAAATTTACAAAACTAGTGGTCCGCTCCAGTCAGCTCCTGTCTTGAAAGTTGCAGGGTGATTCAAAAAGCGGGGGCTGAGAAAAAAGGGGGTCACAAAACATGTTTTCCCCATGTAATTTTCCATAGGAAACTTTAGACACAGCTACAGCCCGAACTGCTGAACGGACTTACACCAAATTTGGCAATAAGATAGCCCTTGGTTCAGAAAGAGACCTTTTGGTAAATGGTGTAAATCTGTTCAGTAGTTCCTGAGAAATTAGAAAAAGAAAAAGTTTTGATATCTAGGGAAGCGGTGGGTTTGCGAACCCTCCAGAGCACTAGCTTCATTGAGATTGGCTGTCGACACTCCAAACCAGGAAGTGTTGGCAGCCATCTTGTGACTGATCGAAGCGAGCTACCAGAAAACAGAGAAACAAAGGTATACGACAAGAGAAGGGGGCAGGGTAGAAACACCCTGACCTTCTAGGCCTGTTCAGGGGGTCCCACAAGGACCCACAGGGTCAGAAATAGCATTTTTTTTAAATCATCTGAATTTGCGCGGTGTCATGAATCTGGCCAAGAAAATACATAATAGAAAATAAATAAAATACAAAGCGCAGGCTCCTGTGGGTGGACCAGGTCCCGGAGGCACTGAAAAACATATATGGGGGCCCCAATCCCCCCCACGCTGCCTTGGAACCGCCACCTCCCAGGGGCTTGATTTATGAGTTGCGGGGAGGCACGCAGCCCCCCACAGCCCCGGGGACCACCACATCCCTGGGGCTCACTTTAATAATAAAAATTTAAAAAATGTGGGGGGAGGGCAAACCTTGGGGACCATCACCTCCCTGGGGCACTGTAGATTTCAATTTGGGGGTCCGTTACGGACCCCCAAGCCCCAGGGACCACCACCTCCCGGGGCTTTCTAAATGAAGGGAAGTGGCCTGTGTGGCCCTGGGGACCACCACCCCACAGGGCCGGCTCCTGCGGTGTCCTGGGGTGCCCACTCCGGGGACACTGCTGTTTGCTATGGCAGGGCAGGAGCCATGCGGCTCCTGCCTTGTTTTTCCACAAGGGGAGCTGCATGTTAGCAGCTCCCCTTGTGGAAAAGCAATGCCGGCTCCCGCAGGAGGTGGGGAGCCGGCAGGACGTTGGGGGCATTGGGGCTCCTCGACGGTCCCCTAATGGATATGGCCAGCCCCAGGAGAAGGGGTCCCCGGGGCTAGAAGTGGTCTGGGAGGGGGTCTACGTGGCCCTCCTCCCCAATAAAATAAAAAATTAAAAAAGAGGCACAGTCCCGGAGGATGCGGTCCCCGGGGCTACTAGAGGCCTCAGGAGGGGGGCCACGCAGCCCCCCTCCTAAAACTTTCTATATTAAAAAAAAATGTATGGCCATGCCCTGAGGGATGGGGTCCCCGGAGCCAAAATTGGCCTTGGGAGGGGTTCCACGCAGCCCCCTTTCCGTTTATAGAAAAAAAATAGAGGTCAGACCCTGGGGTATGGGGTCCTCAGGGCCTCAAAAATGGGAATAGAAGGGGGGCCACACAGCCCCCCTTCTGAAAAAAAAAAACGAAAAAAATCGGCATTGCACTGGAAGACCCACCCCCTCCCTCCATCACTCTACAAACGCGCCCCGTGGCGCGTTGTACATTGGGAAATGAATTCCCCTTAAATACTGGGGGTCCCTGGGGGCCAACTAGCCCACCAGGTACCTCCAGTAAGCACCACAGAGCTGCTTTGCAGAGAGGTGGTCTGAGGCTTGCCCCTTTTTACACCTCTCTGCAATGCTGCTCTGTGGTGCTTACTGGAGGTACCAGGTCGGCAATTTGGTCCCCAGGGACCCTCAGGAATCAAAGGGACTTAATCCCCCAACTTAAAACACACCACGGGGGCACATTTGCACCGTGGTGAACGGAGGGGCCGGGGCCTGAAGTGACGTGTGCAAACAGACCCCTTGGCGCATTTTAAGTTGGGGGATTAAGTCCCCATGAATCCTGACGGTCCCTGGGGGCCAACTAGCCCACCAGGTACCTCCATTAAGCGCCAGGGAGCTGCGTTGCACAGAGGTGGTCCAAGGCCACGCCAACTTTTTACACCACTCTGCAACGCAGCTTTGTGGAGATTACTTCAAGTAGCTGGTGGGCTAGTTGGCCCCAGGCACCCTCAGGACTCAAGGGGAATTAATCCCCCAACTTAAAACATGCCAGATGGTGCGTTTGCATAGTGGTCCAGGGAGGGGGCATGGCCTGATGTGACAAGTGTCAAATAACCCAAAAATAAACCCTGTATTACATAAATCTTCCTCGATTTATTGGCTGCTTTACGCGCTCCCCCACTCCCTGTCACCCCCTCGGTTATTTTTCTTTTCTCCATGGGAACTTCGGTGAGTACCAAAACATTGATACATAGCTTTACGGTTGCTATTAAGAAGGAAACGCCCCTTCATAATAGCGAGTCTCAAAACAGTATTTTGTGAGTTGCAATTTATTTGCAACTCGCAAAATACTGTTTATACATGGCCCCATGCTTTTTAGCATGCCCAAACGGGTCTAAGACCCATTTGCGCACACTAAAAAGCGTTGTACATCTGGCCCAAAATATTTATACCGCTTACGCTGGATCAAATCTTTGGTAGGAGAGCTAAGGTTCTGCCTAGAGAAGTGAGGTTTTAGGCTGTCGCAGTAGATTGGGAAATTATTGTCAAATTCCAAAGAGCCCAAAATGTTTGTTCAGCAAATAAAAGGATTGATGGAGTCCTGATGGAGTATTGTTCCTGATGAAGTCAAAATGTAGCCGCTAAGAAGTGTGAGTATTATTGGGAATGTGATTTGCTATTGCTTTTTCTAACGTTCTGGTTTTTGAAATGGGTTTGTGTTGTTGAGCGGAGTGAAGTGGTTAGGGTTTCAAAATACCAAAACACTCGCAAATTACCACCTACTTCAAGTAGGTGGTAATTCATTTACAAATGGGAAGGGGTCCCCAGGGTATCCCTTCCCCTTTGCAAATGCATGCAATATTATTTTTTTAAGGGCAGGCAGTGGTCACTGCCTACCCTTAAAATATTAAACAAAAACATTTCTGGCCCACGAACTATCAAAGCAATGTGCCTAGAAATATGTTTTGTATTGTGAATAATTTTTTGGGGGGTGGCTAGGTTACTCTTTTGTAGGTGTTTGGGGCTAATATGGGTACCTGTCTGACTGTACTTGGGAGAACCACAATAAAGTAAAAGGGATGACGAGGATCAGGAAATAAACAAGTTTCATATGTGACAATTTGTATCACATAGTCAGTTTTACAGAGATTCCCATATTGAGCAAGGGAAATAAAGTATGTAATTGCAAAAAACATTTTTCAAGGGTATGGAAGATCAAGCCTTAGGGTTATGGACAACAGTGTTACAGTTGGTGTTGGGAGGATGAGATGAGCATTTTGATTCTGACTGTGCAAGGTGAGGAACAAAAGAAAGGAGTATGTATTTCATATGTTTGTTGCAAACGGGGGAGTTCTAAAGATGAGTACTCTTTAACTTACAGAATTATTCTGGGATCCATGTATGAACACTGTACGTTAATAACAGATTTGGTTGGCATCTTTCCTAAAATACAAATGGCAGCATAAAATAGAATATACCCAAAATTAAAAGCCTTCCTTGGAAGGTAGGAGTAACAGAGCTACGCTGATATATGATGCGGGACAGGGTGTCCAAAAACTATATGGGCACTCTAAAGTGCAAATGACATTCTTTCAATAATCATACAGCTTAGACATTTTAAAGCATGGCTAAAGTGGACAGTTGCCCCAGGTTCCCACCTTTCAGGGTTTACCTGGTAAAATGATCATATCAGTCGGAAGTCCCACTGTAATAGGTGTGCACAAAAACAGATTATTTTACTGAGACATGGAGTTTAGTCCCAACCTTTTTGCCAGGCAATGAATCGGTCCATCAGCCTGCATTAACATCAACAAAAGGTTGCCTAGCAGGCAGAATGCTGATATGGATTAGTATTGCCCTTAAATGTAGTGTCAAGGAGATACTGACGAACGCCCCTGATATTCAAGCTGTTAGGTTGAAAGCTAACTCAGGTTATACTTTAGATATTTATAACGTATACACCAGAAGCACTAGAGGGGGAGGTAAATCTGTCACCATGAAGACCATGGATGAGCTCTTCTGTAATAGACAGTGCCTCCACCCCCTGGTTGTTGGGGGTGATTTTATTGTAACATTTGTGCCACTGGTTGACAATAATATCTTCGAAGTAAACAATGAGGATAAACTTTGGAATGGCCCACTGCTAAGCTTACAGCCAATTAAGAAATGGCCTCAACGAGTTTTACAGCTAAACGCTCTGTCTATTGAACATAGGTTAAGGGCTACTAATGGCAGGACTGCATCAGATAGAGAAGACGAATTGACCTTCATCGGTCCGCTAGGAGCAAGTTGTATAGACTATATCCTAGTAGATCTTAAGTTGTGGTGCATGGTAATTGATATGCAAATAATTTAGAATAGCGATAGTGATCACAACCCACTTAGTTTGAAACTAGTCTCCTCCCCCTGGGAGGGGTTTGGTAGTCCTTCCAGGAGTAATTTGATTACAAAAGAGATAGTAGCCTCTAATGACAAGCGCCATCTTAAATATCCGTTGATCCTTGGGGATGAAACTAAGCTTAGCAAAATTAAGCAAGACCTATTGACCTGGTTGTTGGAGATCAAATCCCCTGCAGTGACTACAGGCAAAGTGGAGGACGTTAGTAGGCTGCACGGAATATTTTTCAAGCATCTTACTACTTATATTATAGCCAGACCCACACGTCCTAATCATAGCGCTGGGGTTACATCCAGGAATAGCTCATGGTTCTCAAGTGAGTGCATATCTCTAAAGCATCAATTAGTTATAGCCATCAAAAATAGAAACTTACCGCTTGTGCACGACTTACGGAGGTCTTATGAATTAGCCATTTAGAAGGCCAAGTGGAACTGGGATGAGGATAAGTGGAAACAAATTGGGGAGGCATGTGCGATGAAAGATTATAGGATGTTTAGGTATCTGGTCGCAAAGGGCGATTTGGGAGGACAACCCACCCTAGGAAGCAACTTAACAGTTGGAGATTGGCAGGAGCATTTTGGGGCCCTTAACTCTGCTACTACAATCTGTGCCAAAGAGATCTCTCCTGTAGATTTACCACCAAACCCAGTAAGGGTGTTAACTTCACTAAGGAGGAAATAGATACATCAATCAAATCTATTGTAGCTGCAAAAGCCCCGGGACCAGATGGAATACCTGATGATTAGTTTAAATACGACAAAACGAATTAATCAAACTAAATGCTGTCACTTTTTAATGCCACTGCAGGGGGAGTACAAATCCCAAAGTCATGGAAGGGAGCAGAATTGATATCAGTCGTACCCTCTTAGTTAGAACCCAGGATTGGATGACTGACCAAAATATACTATCCCCACTACAGGCAGGTTTTCGACAAAAGACTGAGACAATCAACCAGGTTTTTAGTTGTATTCTCCTCTATTGGAAAGTTATGGTCTGGGGAGAGGGAGCTTATATGTTGCCTTCGTGGATCTAGAGTCAGCATTTGACCTAGTGCCACGAGGAAAGCTCTGGGAGGTACTGAGTGATATGGAGATGCTCCTGGAGATCCTGGCATGGATTGTTCGTCTTCATGAAGACAACTATGCCAGGGTGCAATGGGGCAATCAGGGCCAAGTGTCAGATCACATTACTGTGAATAGGGTGGTTCGACAGGGTTGTGTGCTGGCCCCCACACCGTTTTTGCTATATATTAACCAGGTTGTGGAATTTTTAGCCAGAATACCAGCTAGTGCTCCCTCCCTAGGGAGCATGAAGATCACTACCCTCCTCTATGCGGATGACATGCTCCTTGTCTCCAAAACCCTTAGTGGACTGCAGACGCTACTAAACCAATTCAAGGCGTTCTGTGATGAGAGGGTATTAGAAATTAATACCCGTAAGACAAAGCTAATGATGCTCAATCCACATAAATCTTTTAGAGTCTATTTTACTCTAGATAACACTAGATTGGAGTGGGTATGTAGCTTCGAAAACCTGGGTGTAAAGCTTGCTGAGGGAATGTCCTGGAAGACCCACATGATCAAGACTAATCTTAAGTTTAGACAGTTAGTAGGAGCCGTGATAAAAGGAACACTCAGGATCATATACTAAACTGGTTGTTCCAGCACTGGAAATCTACAAGACAAAGACAGTTAGCTGTGCTTTGCATGGTGCAGAACTGTGGGGGTTTGATAATGTGGGTGATCTCTCTGGGTATCAAATCTATAAAGGACCTGGCCAAATTACGATCCCTTTTGCTCTGGCTGAGATTCCTATCACAACCAGATCTGCACCCATATGCCTTGGCTTGGGAGGAAGTATGTACTTTGGATACACAGAAGGAGATAGGGTGGATAAGGAATTTAAACACTTTATTAAAAATAATTGGCTTGATGGGAGGTTGTAACTATCCTCGAGACCTCCCCACAAAAAACAACTTAAATCCATGTATTTTGATTGGGTATTTGGAAATTAGATCAGTAACAGCAACTTAGGAAAAGTACAATGGGAATTCCAAGACTTTAAATAACAGTGATTGCTGGAGAGCTTCCTTCATTTGCTACAGGTCCCGGCAGACAGAAAGGTTTATATCCAATTTTGACATGGTACAATCCCTCTAAATACATTAACAAGCTCATGGTCGGGTAACACCTCTGCCAACAGTGGCTGCACATGCTGTCTAGCCCCTAGAGAAACTATAGGTCATGCCTTGTTTGGCTGCCCAGCATATTCAGTCTCTAGGAGGAGGTGGCTTGTCCCCATATGCAAACAACTGGGCACTAGGGACTACAGTGCGTCCTTGCGCATCTTAAAAACTGACGCAAGATCTCTGTTTGTTTGTGCGACCGCTACGTTTTTAAGTCACATGTGGGGAATCAAAAGGAAGACACAATCATAACCATGCACTCTGTTAATTAGTCTTAGTGTGATTCCCCAACTATGGTCAGCGAACAACAGTTTGTACCGTTTTAGAGCCCATAATGTATTAATCCAAAACACCATAAAAGGAAAGTTGAACACCTTGGTCTTACTGACTTATTGTCTCATATGTAACTAGTATTAACCCTTGCTTATGCACGATAGCACTTTAAAGGTGTGTTGGAAAGGTATACAAGGAAGCTACAACTGATAGTAACAAACTCAACAAAGTGCATTGTTGCGATCTTTTTATCCTGATCGCTGACCATCTGTTTGGATTGCCTTAAATACACAATGCATTAATCTACAATAGTGGAAGGCTTGAGTTCCAATAATTCATTATTTTATAAAGTTTTATTCTTTTATCTAAATGATTCGAAATGGATATATTTCCCTATTATCTATTTTAATCTACGTGTAAATTGTGTTTATGTTTTAACACGTTGTTTTTTTAAAGATTCTAATGAATTGGGAATATGTACTTTTTAATATTTTATGCATGTCTTTGTTGGTACTTTCAAGGTCTGGTCGACCGAAATAAAGTTTATATGATTATGGTACAACAAGGGTATCGCTGGAGTTAGATTCGGTCACACAACTGTTACAGTAGCTGCTTACGCAGATGATGTTTTGATATTAACGGGAATAGCAGACCAAACTATTCCCCAAATAAGGAACTCTATATCCAATTTCACCAAAGCCTCAGGTATTACCCTCAATAAATTTTATTAAACAGCATGGGATCCAAAGACCTGTTGGGAAACTCTGGTTGGGCTTTGCAACCAATCCAAATTAAATCACTTGGCCTCAAATTCTCTAACAGCATAGTCAACTCACTCAAGCACGACAAAACCCTGACCCTTAGGAAAGTATTACATCTATTAGAGGGTTGGTCTCCAAAGTTTTTAACACGGTGGGGAAGGATAGAAATGGTTAAAATGATGATTACACTGATCATAAATTACCTAATTAGCATTTTACCACTGTACTCCTCCAAAGAATTCCTGAAACAAATTGACAATCTCACTTACAAATTCCTAAGGCAAGGGAAGAAACTGTGACCATCATTGAAAAAGCTGAGATTTCCCAATGACATGGGTGGTGCCAATCTTCCCAACTTCAAAGTTATGAGACTGCTTTCATATTTAAACAACGTTCCTATTGCTTAACACAGAGGACGGCTACACACCAGTATGGTTAGATCTTGAAACATCCATTTTACCTAATGAAAACAACATAGCATTCATCTCAATGGGGAAAGTAACCCTTCCGCACTCAAAATATATTCTAAATAACACAAAAGAAGCCATACTAAAAATTGGCTCTCAACTAGAAAATAGGTTACACTCTTCCAATCAAGCATCCTTATGGAACAATCCCTTGATCTAATTAGAAGGTTCCCCAATCCAATCGGAGGAACAGGCTTCACAATACATTTTCACCATCAATCAAATAGGCTCAAACAAATTTCCACTAACATTTGCGAACCTGCAGCACACTTATTCCCTAACTAATTTGGATGTCTACTTAAAACCTGCACCCGGAAACTAGAGTACACCAATAATACACTTTAGTTATGCCAATTTGTCAAATTAATTAGTTCAAATGATGCACAAAGTATCAAGAATCTATAAATATCTACACCAACATCCCTTAAACCCATGGAAACTATGCAGGACAAATGGAAAGATGATGGCCTAAGAATTGGGAATAATAAGCAGTGGTCTAAATGTTAAACTCCCCATATTTGTATAAGATCATCCCAGTCCTGGCTCAAACTAAATTTATGTTGATAAATAGGACCTTCTAGACCCCTTCCAACCTAAATAAACTACAACTCAGAAATACACCTACATAGTGAAATTGCAATCATGCACACATGTGCTTCTGCTGCCCATCCCTAAGAACTTATTGGGACAATATTTTAGAATTTATTAGCATACTATTTCGCTTTCACCCTTATGGAGACTTTTCCTTCCAAGTCACAGGTCCACTAGACCCAAACCTAAACAAAGAGGATAGACACTTCTTGGATCTCCTGCTTACACTAGCAGGTACACTCATCAACAACTGAAAAAGACAGGTGCAATCTCTTATAAAGCCTGGAAGAACTGGACTTCTTTCATTCGGGGGGTCGATCACATTTCACTACAGACCACACCCTGGAAAGTGAGAACAAGAGCAATTTAGTCCACATTAGACAAATTAATGGCCAACACAAAACCCCGTAGACAAATCGCACTCCGAACCAACATGTGACTGTCTAAAAGCAACTACCATGATCCACCAAAGGACACTTATCAAGATTTCCCTCAACACTCACACCTCAGTGGTCACTCCTACTAGACTCAGTAATTCTTTTTGCCAGTCATGGTATGTTAAGTTTCATTCAGTTGTATGCTCATAATTTGATATAGTGTAAACAGTCAAATATGTCATATTTGTTATAATCAGTAGGATGAACTCAGTCAGTCAGTCAAATAACTTTATTCGGTTTGTTTGTACAACACCATCAAAGTATACAAAGGATAAAAACATTGACAAATCCCAAGTTAAAAAATATAAAAACAAGTACATTTTCGAATAGCTTATTTGAAATGGGCGATAGAGATGGACAGTCAAAATACATCAAAATACAATAAGAGACAGATGTGGGTACATAAGGTGCATATTCTAGAAGACAATTCATAATACAGTACAATCTATGATAAAAGCTTCTGTCGGATTATCCAGAAAGCAAATAAAAAGCGACTGACAGAAAAACCTACTGGTTCAGAAACATCTGTTTTTAAAATTCTGTACACTATCAGATACAGCCTAGCTCCTAAATTGAGGCAGATTGGTCTTATCCACCTCCTGCGTATCTGCTGGTATCTAGGACAGAAAAACAAAATGTGTTCTTCAGTTTCTCTAACTGTAATGCAGGCAGGACATAAATCCAATACTAGGCCAACCGCCTCCTTGCCAGGAAACTTTAGGAGCAGGTTGCCGTATCTGATTCTCAAGTATAAGCTTTTTGCAAGAGGGGGAGAGATTCGGTCCAGAAAGGGTTCAAATTGTATGCATGACTTTACAGTTAGGAATTTGGATGATAACTGGCCGCTGGTCAGATTATTGTAGAGTTATTGCCCATCATCTCCCAATATCTGTTTTTTAATTTGAATAAGTCATCTCTTGTGGCCCTGTCCGGATTTTCCCACAGGTCCCTCATAATTAATGTCTTGCACCAGTCTGCGATATGTTTAAACCAAGGTAAGCTTTTTGCACCATTAATCATCATAACCTCCTATAAAGAATATTGATAATCTGTAAGTTGGGGGGTTGTCCATAGGCACAGCCAGTAGGTTAAGGGTTTCAGAGCAGCCAAGTCCCCAATTCTCTTCAACCCAAGATCACAGAAAAGGGGAATGACAGGAATTGTAATCGATACCGTAGTGAGAAATCTAACAAAAGTGTTTTCGCAAGATAACTTATTAACCGATATGTAGCCCCAGATCTCAGCTCCGTACAGGGCTCCACTTTGGGCTTTTGCACAGTAGATTTCCAGTGCTGGGGATAGAGGTTGAGTGTAAGATTGTTTACAGAATCTTAATGTAGATTTGGACTTTTTGCATAGGATTAAGTAACTCTTGTTTAGTTGATATTTCCGGTTGACTGTTTCACTCAAACCTATGCCTAGGTAATCAAAGTTTTTAACCCGCTCCAGGGGCTCATGTGTGATCCTGATCTCCCGAAGGCCACCCCGTACTTTCCCAAACACATATTTTGTCTTGGAGGTGTTAAATTCCAATCTCCGATCTTTACTAAATTCTAAGAATCTATCCAATAATACTTGCAGGCCCGTTGGTGTCTTAGATATTAATAAGAAGTCATCTGCAAAGAGTAGGATAGGGACTATTTCCCTGCTCAGGGAAGGAGCATCGTTCTTGCTAACCATTAAGTGACTTGCCACATCATTGATGAACAGGGAAAACAGTGTGGGGGCGAGAACGCAACCTTGTCGCACCCCACGCCATATCAGTATCTTCTCAGTTAGTTCACCATTTTTCCCCCATCTGACTTGGGCATAATTATCCATATGGAGTCGTGCTATCACTGTGACCAGATCTGCAGGGGCACCTAGATCTAACATAATCTTCCACAACAAGTCACACGGTACTAAATCAAACACAGCTCGCAGATCCACAAAAGCTACATAAAGCTTCTGCTTCCTGAGTTGCACGTTTCCAAGTTAATAGAGTGAATCTGAAAGCTTGATCACACATGCTTATTTTGGAGCGAAAGCCCACCTGGTATGTTGACAGCATCATATGATCGTCCATCCAGCATTGTAATTTATGCAGGACTTGCCTGGAGAAAATCTTTTCTAAATTTTCTATCAGGCTGTTGGGTCAGTAGTTGGAGGGGATGGCCGCATCGCCCTTTTTATAGTTGGTAATTATCTCGGCTACCCTCCATGTTTCCGGAATATCCCCACCAGCCAATATACAATTAGACAAAAGATTTATCAACGGGGCCCATATCATTGGTTCCGATTTATACAGGTCGCCCGGGATCAAATCAGGGCCAGGGGCTTTTCCTGCCTTTAATCTACTAATTGCTAATAGAGAGTCTTTCTAGGCTGAAGGCCAAAGCTGGGTTATTAGCTTTCACCGCTAAAGTAGTGGTATCTGGGAGGTGGTCGGCCCTATAAATGTTAGAACTACCCTGCATCTCTGTTCCCGAATATAATTTTGTGAAGTGGTCCACCCAGGTCTCCGGTTGAATGTGATAGCTAAGGGTGAAAGCATTCTCTTTACTCCCCTTTGGGACAATGTGCCAAAAAAGGCCAGATCTTGCCGATTTTTGTCAGCTGCGTCTCGCTTTGCTTTAATTAGCGTTACTTTGTAGCTGTTGCGAGCCCGGATTACTTCGGTTCTGGAGTGCACTCTAACTGCTAGTTGCAGGACCTTCTTGGCTTTCTTACAGTCATTGTTGAACCACTGGTTTACCCCAATACTAGGGGCCTTCTACTAGTGCTATTTTTAGTAAAGACGGTATGTAAAGCTTCAAAACAATTGTGATGTACTGATACAATATGATTTAATTCCAGGGGTTGTGTACTCCCCACACTGCTGCACAGATTGGTTAAAAACAGTAAAAAAATGATTATAAATGCTAGTATATAAGCCCTGATCAACTTGGACTTTAGGCCACGCAACTCTTCTTCGGTTATTGGTTACGCGCAGCTCCTTGTTTTTAGAGATATGACTTAAAGTGTTCCTATTCAAATCAGTATCCCTCAATTTTAATAATAATGAATTGTGATCACTATCGTCCCTTTGCACAATGCTCATATCTTCAACCAGCGACCACAGTCTTACATCAATAAAAATGTAGTCGATGATACTAAAATAAGCACCCCTTTTAAAGGTGACCTTTCTCCCTAGATCAGACGCAGTTTTCTCATTGCAGGCTCTCAAGCTCCTACCTGTGATTATAGAGGCAATCTGCAAGGAGACATTTGATAGGCGTTGGCCTTGTTCACCTGCATCCAAATTAGGGATACCCCATAACTCGTCCTCTTCCTTGAGCAAAGTGCTCAACAAAATAGACAGTTCAAATGCTGCATTAAAATCCCCCACAGCAATAACTTTAGAGTTAGATTGATGTATTCAGACCAAATCATCCAGCAATAAAAGTACAGGGGAATCGCTGTTATATGGTTCTGACCTTGCGTAAACGTTAAGCAAGGTCAAAATTAAGCAAGTTGGGAACACAAGCTGTATCCCCATGATGTCTTGTGAATCAATTGATATATGCTTATATTTGCAAGATAACTAGTTTTTTACAAATACTATTTGCCCACCACTGGCCCTGCTCATCGCCTTGGGCGGATTAGCTTCCACACTGTAAGTGGTGTAGCCATTTATGTATACCCTGTCTACAGCCCAAATCTCTTGAAAGACACAAATATCATTTTTCTTTATGTAGGAAAACCAATCTGGATCTTGTAGTTTAGAGTGGATACCCGCTAAGTTCCACGATATGATTGTTAAACAGTTATTTGCCTCATTGTTAATTATGGTTGTACACCCATGGGTGTCTGTGCCAGTTGGAAAGTCACTATCACTGGGTGTACCGGACGGACATTAAAATAATTGCTATTGTGTCAAGGACATAATCTTAGTAGTGATATTAGTGTTATTTGTTAACATATCTGTACTTGCACCTAAATGCAGATTAGTTGTAAGTTGCTCACCAGTATCGCTACTGCCCTGAGGGACCGGGGATTGAATCATTTTCACTATACGGAAGGTCTACGACAGAAGCATTAAAGTCTGTATTTCGGTTGTGCCTTGGCCCTAGATGAGGGCTAACAGTGGTACATTTCTCAAGAGGTTCCCTTGTGATTATCCTATGAGATGTCTTAAGATCACAGGTCTCCTCGACTTCCAGGCAATCATTAGATGCTACTAATATCATGATTTTCCTTATAGTACCTGTGTCCACTGCTAGACCTCCGTCCAATAAGGACTGTCAGTCATTATCGTCCAAGGGGTTAAAAGCGTCATAGGGGTTAGGATGAACTCATCACAATGATTGAAGGCTAAATTGAATGTATGTCTAAACCAAGCATAAATGGAATGATGTTTTATCACACATATATTCTTATTTTGCTTTGCCCCTACTGCCTATGTTATGAAAGACAATAAAGGTTTTTGAAATAAGAAAATTGTAAAAGAGGGTGAGCTGCTGCAGAGAGTGAGATTGACGTCACAGTGTGTCGCACTGTGTTGGTGTAAGGTCGCACTGGGATTGGTTGACCACGTCATAAACTCACGCTGCTATTGGTTAAGATAGCTGAACAAGAGAATTGTAGAAGAAATTAATTTCCTGGACTTCGCGGAAAACATTTGTGAATACAGAATTTGAAATTAAAATGATTTTTTTAAAAGCATTACAGAGAATGGTAAAGAAAGATGAGACTATATCTTTTAGAGCAAAGGTAGAAGCATCACCTCAGAGTACGACATGACACACTATCATGATGGACAATGGATTACATCCATGTTTGTGTCCTGAGTTTTGGCACAAACTTACTGAAGAAGACAAAGTCTTAGGGTTTCCTCGTTATGGGACATTGAATTTGAGAAATTTTGAGAATTTAAGGAGTAAAACGTACGAAATGAAACCTTCTCCAAGACCCACCGTATTTGAAGCATTACATGCATGGGAATACATAGCACATCAGAAAGAGAAGTATCAAGGGAGATTTAGGAGAACTTAGGATGATTTTGCAGATGCTAGATGGGTTTCACAACAGAAAAGGTGGTGAGCAGACATTGCACATAGTACAAAATAATATCCTGTGTTAGAAGTTGAAGAAGATGACAATGGAAAGAAAAAGTGAAAAAGAAACAAACAGGGATAGAAAATAATGACACTGGGAAACTTGGAGAAGAGCGAGACATAGATGATGAACTTTTAGATGGTTTATTGATAAATTGTTCACCACCTTACAGTGAGATTCAGAGTGAGGGTTAGATGAATACTAGTACAGCTGAGATTCAGGATGCACCTTCAATTCATGTCATATCTAACGAACATGCACTTGTTTCTCATGTAAAGGGAGGACAGAATTTACAGCGCTAATGACTACAATGGACTCTAATGCTCCAGATGTTCTAACTGTTCCAGTTACTATTGGACCTGTTGTACCTATTTACAAATCTGGGCTACAGGTAAATACTGTTCATAATTTGGCTGTACCATCTAGAGTAAATATGGCACAAGCTAATCCGGTAGAATTAACGACAAGATCAATTCCTCAGACACCTATGGTTCCAATTTGAAGCAATACTGCTACAGAAGCCAGAAATGTAGTTAACATTCTAGGTCAGACTCAATGTGACCAGGCAAGCAGAATGTTTCAGAGGTGTCCACCTTTTAATTGCCCCAGACTGAGTGTACCTTCTGAAATTACTTATCATGCTTCTGACATGATCATGACAATGACAAGTACAGTTCCAATTACTTCTATATAAAATATGCAACCTGGAACAAATGCAACCTTGAGCAATGGAGGATTTAATTGAAATACTACAAGAGAACATTCAAGATTTACTTCTCGAGAATTTGAGGAATTATAGGATATAGTACCCCAAATAATACTCAAAATGTTGAGAATGCTTCAGTTTCAGCTCCAGTCTCGAGTTAAGATCCAGTTCCAATACAAGCTCCTGGTTTTTTTCAGCTCCAACTTCGATTTCAGTTCCAACTTCGATTCAAAATCCAGGTCATGGAAAAAGAAAGCCAATTGATGTGAGTACGCAAAAAGTGGAATTGGAAGAAATGATCTTGGGAACAATTAGTCCTTCACCATTAGATACATATCAGAATGAGGAACTATTGTTTCTCTGTAAAGACATTACACAATGAGCAAGATTAACAATTGAGAAATGTATTGAATTGGCTCAAAATATGATGTAGATATTCAAAAGTCAAAGGTTTTACAGAGATCATACAGGTTAGACTGTAGTGACAAATACATTGTGAATTTCAGAATGAAGTTGCGATTAAAGAGCTGATGACATTGATCAAATAGAGTGAGAGAGAAAGGTGGGAAGGCAGATGGACAAAAAGGAAAGAAATAAAGAGTTAGGAGGCAGTCAACACCTGAAGCCCTAGACGGATGGAAATAAAGGAGAAAATATGGGTGCTCCTGAAGAGAGAAGTATCTGGTGGAAGTTTGTGTTCATGTACCATGAACAAGGACTGATATTTTGCTATTTACAAATGATTTCCCGATATTGAAAGAAAATCAAGTAAAATGGAAAAGTTTTAAAAAATTTGAAAGTTTTGTAGAATGATTTGAATACTCTGTTATACATTGTGGTACCAGGTGATTTGTGGGCCATATGTATATTTACTGTGGATTGGCCTGAGACAGAACCACAGAGGGGTCCTAAAACAGGAGCGCTATCTCCAGTGGTATTGAAGAAATAACAGCAGGTGATAAGTCACGTAAAGACTATAATTTCCCCTAAAGAGACTGATCGGCAACAGATTGTTAGAACAAATCAGGAACTAAAAGAGCCAGTAAATGCCTATTATTAGAGATTGATACAGGCTTTCAAACAATATAGTGTCTTGGATAATGTTGCTCGCTGAAAAGCATATGGGACCTTTTGTTTACAGATTTGTGGATGGTTTGAGACCTGAGATTTCTAACACGATTCGACAGCAATTGCTTTGTTGGCAAGGCAAACCATTAGACAAGATTTCACATTATGCTAAATTTTGTGGGGATGAGATTGAAGTTAAATACAAAAAGTTTAAGGACAAGTTGATGGTTGCTCAGATAAGAGCAATGCCGAAAGTTCAGAATCAGATGGGGTTTGACAACATCTCTTCAGTACAGGGAGGCTATAATCAAGTTCTCATGATGCAGGGTGGAAATGGTTTACAGCAACATAATTTTTAGCCACAAGGTAGAGGTTGTGGTAATACAGTAGATCCAAGAACTGGTGTTGATGTTTTGCTTTGAAAAATTGAATCAATTTCAAGCTTGTGGAAAATTTGAACATTGGAAACAAGAGTGTAAGTCGGGGGAAGCAAGATGGCGGCCGCTACTGCAGCCGTGTGAGGAGCTGTTCGTGTTCTCTCCGGAGATCTGACCCTACCTGGTGTGAGCGTGGTGCTTGCTACCGTTCGTCTGTGAGCTGAGAGCTGGAGGCTACGCGGTTTTCACCGAGGCGCCAAGGAGAAAAGATTGATTTGTTCTCCGTTTTTGCTTTCACGCCGTTGGTCCGAGGTGCAGGATTGAGCTGACCTTTCCCCGTTGGTCAGCGAAGGCCCAGGTGCTTCTGCGCGTCCGCGGCGGTTCTAACCGCGATTTACTGCAAAACTCGAGTCTGCTGTGAGGCGAGGCAAGCAGCTGCGAGGCGTATGGAGGACGCAGCTTGGGTGTCAGTGCTGGCGGTGTGTTCTGCCTAGCTACATTGTTGCAACTTCGTCTCGAAGGTACTGCCAGTGTTTCGGATACATTGTATGGAGGACGCAGGCTGGGTGTCAGTGCTGGCGGTGTGTTCTGCCTAGCTACATTGTTGCAACTTCGTCTCGAAGGTACTGCCAGTGTTTTGGATACATTGTATGGAGGACGCAGGCTGGGTGTCAGTGCTGGCGGTGTGTTTTGCCTAGCTACAGTGTTGCAACTTCGTCTCGAAGGTACTGCCAGTGTTTCGGATACATTGTGGAGATCAAGGACGTGATTAAAGGCGTTATCAGCGGTCCTCAGACAAACAGTTGTATTTCTAAATTGCTTGCAGCTAGTAACTGTAGCAGATTTTCTTCCTGTTGCAACGCATAATCAAAGACACCTTTGGTGAGTGGAAAACATATCTTTTTTTTTTTTTTTTGGAATCTGCTACATTGTGGTGCTTGAAAACTAAAAAGTATCGAACTCTCAGAGGTGATTTAAGTGACTGGAAAAAAATTCCTCCTATTCTTATTTTTTTGGTATATTGTTACCATTTAACATGGCTCCCAAAGGCAGAGTAACAAAAAAAAATACCACCAATTTAGCTAACTCCACAAGTGCTGCGAATTCTGCAAATGCTGCAAATGCTGCAAACAGTATTACAACAGTAGACCCAGAAAACCGCAATTCACAAACAGGTGGAGTTTCTAAAGAGCCTACAATACCTGAGTTATTTAAGAAAAAGCCTACAACTATCCCTAATAAAAGCACTACAATTGAAGTGTCTCCATCAAAGGTTACAGCACGCTCTAACCCCGATAAAACCAACTTAAACCAATTAGCTAAAACTGATGCTGCTTTAGTTCCAGCTGATGAAGATGTTGGTGTAAGAGGGGAGGTCAACGACGATGATGCAGTATCTGATCTTTGCCTGGCTGTAGAGGGTGTTAGAGTTTCACCTAGACCGAATGACCTACAACAACAACATGATGCAGATTCTGTTGAATCTGGGGGCCAATTTTTTTCAATGTCTGATTTATCAGTCGCATCAGAAGGTGATCTTGAGGAGGAGCTCCTAAATGAGGAACACTCCCCGGTAAAAGACTGGGCGGAGGAGTGTAATCAAATCACAGAGGAAGACCTGTTCGGCCCTGACTTTTTAACTATTGAAGGAGCTTCTAATACAGTCCGCAAGGTCATAGAGGAAAAATCTAAGGAGAATTTAACAGCAATGAATCAACCTCAATGGGATGGGGCTGGTGTAAATAATGAATTTGATCATGACAATTTTGAAATTCCTGAGTTATTAGAGGAAACTGAGGAGATCACCTTAAAGTCCATATATAAGTTTCAGGCCTCAATGTACCGTATGATTCTAACTCACAGAGAAGAAACCAAGGCAGAGGGCCTTCGGACTCAGGGAGCAGTACGTAAACTTCAAAATGTTGTTCGACGATTGGCCAAGTCTAGTACGGACACTAACTTGAGAGTGCAAGAGACTGAAACACGTATATCGGCGGTAGAGGATGAGTTAACGCTACAAAAGAACTCAATCAAAAACTTGGACAGTACTAGGCAAGATGTGGACTGGAAGTTAACGGATTTGGAGAATCGTGCTCGGCGCAATAATCTGCGTATCTTGGGAGTTGGGGAAAAATCAGAAGGGAAAGACATTCGACGTTTTGTAATAGACTTGTTCTCGGATGCCTTTCAGGATCTCACTGGATGGGACTGGGATAAGGAAATTATAAGAGCCCATCGGTTCCCATTTAATCAAAAAACAGATCAGGAAGGGAGGAACAAATATCCAAGAGCTATTCTCATCTGTGTCCAGAACTATCTTCTCCGCGAGATCCTTTATGATCTGGCAAGACCTTCTAAACCTAGAAAAGGCCTGGGGCACGAATTCTTTGTTAGACCAGATTTCTGTGCTGCAACTGTTCAACAACGTTGGAGACTAAAACAGCTTATGGCACCAATGCAAGCTAAGGGGGGTCAAACCTTCCTACTTAACCCTGCTAAACTTAAAGTTGTGCATAAAGGAAGAACCTTATTTTTTGTATCGGAGATAAAAGCGCAACAATATTTAGAGACTATGTAATAAGTGTTATAGGAACAAGATTATGTTCAATATTGCAGTTAGTTTGAATAGGCTGACCCCCTTAGCAATATGTTTAGTTACTTAACTGCTCTCCTCTTTTTTTTTTTTTTTTTCCCTTTTGTCTTTTCTAGTCCCAGATGCACTCTTTTTTTTCTCTTTTGCTATTTTGCCGGGAGGGTCAGACCCGGGTGGAGCTCACAGCTGATACTCACATACCATCAATGAGGGCAATAGCCCTTACGCTTCTGGTGGGGGGGTGGTGGGGGAAGGGAGGGGTGGGGGGGAATAAAGGGGTTGGTGGGTGGGAAGAAGCTCTTTTTTGGGGGTGCAAAGTCATACAGCTGGAAGTATTTGTTTTTTGTTTAAGTTTCATTTTCGGTAGAAATCGAATTTCGGCAGTTGTTGCTCATATGTTTGTGTTTAAGTCAAGTCCATTTAAAAATGCTTTATAATGGCTAAATTATCGATATATTCTATCAATGTATGTGGTTTGAACGATAAAAGAAAAAGAGGTATAATGGCCCAGATGTTATTAACTATGCGGGTGGATGTAGTCTGCATTCAAGAGACCCACATTGCCTGGTCTAATAGAGGGACCCTAAGAGATCTTGGGTTGGAAGTGGTGGGGTGTTCTCGCCAGAGTTCCACAACACGAGGGGTCGCAATACTCAAGAGGTGTGGAATGGGGGAGGTTAAAAGAGTTAAAGAGGATTTATCTGGACGATGGGTGATTGCTGAACTCAAAGTTGGAGGACTAGTAGTTACCATATGTTCTTTGTATGGATCTATATTGGATGACTCTGGTGCACTTGATTTTTTAAGTGTAGAGCTTGCACAATGGTCACCCAATATTATTTTTTGTGGAGATTTCAATCTACATCTGGAAGAAACATTTGATATTCATAGTAGGATTCCATATAAGGGTAGGAAGAAGAAGGTATTTACAGCACTTAAAGGGATCACCGAAGAGTACAGACTAACTGATGTAGGCCATGAGAAAAGAGGAGGTATGTTTGGGCACACTTTTTTTTCTGCACCGCACCAAAGATTTTCTAGATTAGATTATTTTTTTGTATATAAGGGATTATATAATGATTTAGCACAAGTAGAATATGAGGTCCTTCCAAAAGTTATCTCAGACCATAATCCTTTAATACTCAAGTTCGCATTGAATACTGTTAATACTATCCGCTCATGGTCTTTTGACCGTAAACTACTGTATGACCTAGCCTATGTTGATCGCATGAATGCTTGGATTCCGGAATTCTTTCTTAATAATAAAGGCACTGCATCAACAGAAATAGTTTGGGATGCTTTCAAATGTGGGGTACGGGGTGAAACACTTAGCTACTCATTAAGCAAACAAAAAGAAATCCGAGTCCAGGTAACTTCTGAACTTATAAATCTAAGATCTTTAGAGGTCCAACTTATGCAGTCATATAAACGAAGATTACCTACGGAAACCATTATAAAGAAATTAGCAGCTCTAAAAAATACGATTTACCAACGTTACGCTACAAAATTTGCACAACAAGTCTCTGCATTCAGGACAGAGTTATATGAAGTTGGAGAAAATTCGGGCAAAATATTGGCAAAGAGGGCAAGACAGAAAGCAGCTTTTGCTAGCATCAACAAAATAGATAACCATTTAGGGATGACAGTTAGCAAACTGGAAGATATTCTGAGAGTTTTTAGTGATTTTTATTCCAAACTGTATGCGGACGATGATCGTCCTGATTGTTTAGATCAGATTAATCAATTTGTTGATCCAGTATTGAATACCATTCTATCGATTGAAGAGAAGGAGAAATTAGATCTACCATTCATTTGGGAGGAGATAGAACTTTCCCTAATGTCCCTAGCCTCAGGTAAAGCTGCGGGACCTGATGCCATTCCGTTAGAATTTTATAAACTTTTCAGGAATGCATTAAAAGCAGAATTATTGGATTTATGTTTAAACGCACAGCAAGGTAATTCCCCTCAATCATGGCACGATTCTATTATTACGGTGTTTCTTAAAAAAGGTAAACCCCCGTTATCACCCTCATCTTTTCGCCCTATTTCACTCATAAATTCTGATAGCAAAATTTTTTCTAAAATCTTAGCGGTTAGACTGTCTAATATTATTTCCCCTTTAGTCTCTAAATACCAACATGGGTTTATCCCAGCTAGAGACACCGCCGATCATATTCGACGCGTGATTTCCTTTTTGGATTGGTCCCAAGCAACTCGGTCTAATATTGGACTTGTATTTTTAGACGCTGAAAAAGCTTTTGACCGGGTTGCTTGGGATTATCTTTGGGAAATTCTGCTCAGGAAGGGATTAGGTCAGGGGATCATTAAAGCTTTGAAAACTTTGTATATTACCCCCAAAGCTTATATTCGAATTAACGGACAATTATCTTCACCTTTAATAATCTCCAGGGGTACCCGTCAGGGATGTCCCTGTTCTCCGTTACTTTTTGCTTTTTATATTGACCCCTTAATCAATCGTTTTTTTTCGGAAGCCAATATCAAACCCATTCAGTTATCTAATATTAACTATCGAGTCCTTGCTTATGCTGACGATATCGTGATTACTACTGCAGATGTCCAAACAGCCTTACCTATTATTGACCAGATTGCTAAACAGTTCGGGTTTTTTTCGGGTTATAAACTTAATTTGGATAAGACTCAAGTTTTATGTTCAGGAGAAAACCCACCAGCAAATATCCCTACCACTTCGGAAGTCACATATTTAGGAATTAAAATTTCGCTACCTATAGAAAAGATACCAGAGCGCAACTTAAACCCTATTATCACCCAAATTAACACCTCATTACAGCGTCTTGATCACTTACGGTTGTCCCTGTTTGGCCGAACCAACATCTTAAAAATGCTGGTTTTACCAAAGGTCTTATACCTATTCCGCACAATTCCTCTGGATTTTCAATTACATTTGTTCAAAAATTTAGAAAGAACCACATTTCGTTTTCTTTGGGGTTATAAACGTCATAGAAAAGCTGCTAAAAAAATGATCCTTAGCAAGGAATGCGGTGGATGGAATGTACCGTATTTTCTTTTTTATTACTTTTCTGCTGTCTTACAATACATTGGCCCCTTAATTCTGGGTGAAAGAATTGAACTTGCAGAATGTCAGACTCCATCAATTTACCAAATGATTTTGGGCGAGAAAGTTAAGGGTAGCTTTTTGAGAATAGTAGAACCTAGCTATTACAAAAAAACCAAATATAAGACGCTGAAATCAGCTTTTGGAGTCTGGCAGAAAATTCGAAAACATATTAAATTAGTGAAATTAAATTTCTACACTCCTCTTATATCAATTGAGCTATTTCCAGAATTTTTTTCTGATTTAATTATGTATAAGTGGCAGCAGAAAGGAATAAAGCACCTGGGTGATTTATTTTGTAATGGGCAATTGATTTCGTTTCAGGATTTAATGACCCACATTTCTGTGGGAAGAAATGATTTTTTTAAATACCTACAACTTCGTAGCTTCCTACAGGGCCATCCTTCAATTCCACCGGTTAAAAATCCTTTATTAGAGCTTTTACAAAAAAAACCTCGGATAGGTGTTATATACTCAAGCTTAATGCATGAATACGGGGATGATTTAGGCCAATGTCAGACTAAATGGGCTAACAGTCTAGGTATAGTTGATGTCGATATTCTATTGTCGATTAAAATGGCTGCAGAATGTCTCATAACTGGGATGATGAAATCCCAACACTTTATGTGCATTCATAATCTTTATTATACTCCTAGAAAAGTAGTTAAATGGAGCACGTCGGTAGGCACGAATTGCAGCCGATGTGGATTGTATGCAGCTGATGAATTGCATATGTTCTTTCTTTGTCCTAAATTATCATTGCTGTTTCAACAAATTGAAACTTTTTTGTCTATTATTTTGAAATGTAATATAAAGTTAACTAATGAACTAGTATTGCTTGGTATAGATCATACTGCTACCCGGCCTAGACCAATTTCTTATTTTCTTTTTTTATGCATGGCCGCAATTAGATCCTGTATTACCAAAGAATGGATTAGCCAGGATTCCCCCACGTTTTTCATGTGGCGGGAAAAATTACTATTTATGTTTAATATGGAATCTGCTATTTATAAACTTAAGGGGGTTAAAAAAAGAACCATGGGGGAAAAAATCTGGGCACCAATTGCCGAGTGGATCTAATCTTTATGTATTCTATGTTTGTTCTTCCATTTTGTACTTTGTTAAAAATTTATTATATAATTTGTTCTTCTTTGAAGATACTCTGTTTTTAAAAAAAAAAATTATTTTATTAATATGCTTTGCTGTATTTCCTTGCAATAAAACAATAAAACTTTAAAAAAAAAAAAAAAAAAAAAAAGGAAACAAGAGTGTAAGTCAATTGTGAATAATATAGTGAATCAGATGCAGAATGTAGAATATACATAGTCTCAAGGAAATAACATGACACAGATTCAACAGGCACAAGGTCAGAGAATGCAAAATCCTAATGTTTCTCAGTCAATGCAAATGCTCCATGCTCAGATGTTTCAACACAATGTACAGATCCAAAGATATATTAAAAATCAGAATCATCAACAGTTAAACAGAAACTCTTTCCAGAACCAGAATGTTTCACAACAGTATTTGATTCGGTTGGACGTTTTGACCAGGACCCATCAGCCTGACGGTGCCTGAGGGGGGATGAAGACTGCGTACTGGACACAACCTTAGAGGTGGTCCCTATGTGGATAAATAAGTGGATGGGAATAATGTTTCTTTCCTTTGTCGACACTGGTGCTACCCACTCTACTGTAAGAACAGCAGAGGTTCCCAACCTATGCCTCTAGGGAGAAAGTATCCAAGTTTTAGGAGATACAAACAAAAGGTTGTCTACCTCAATTTCAGAACCTGTCTCAGTTGAAATAGGATCCTTTGAGGATCAACTTCGATTTGTGCTGTGTGATGCAAGAGCAGAGAATCTGATTGGATGTGAATTACTATGTAAGTTGAATTGTACCATTTACTGCATGACAAGAGCCATTGGGTTTCACACAAATGATGAAGAAGTTGTTTTAAACATGCTCAACAGAAAACCATCATGGGAATGTAACCTCTATCGACGAGTGAGGGCTTGCCCATTGAATTGAGAGACGCCATCTTACATTAAGTCTGGGACATTACACGTTAGGCAATTGGACTAATCAAAGGTTTTGAACCAGTTCGAATCACGGTTAAACCAAATGCAGAATGTCCAAGTATCCCATAATACAATTTGACTCCCGATACTGTTGCCGGAATTGCTCCTGAGATTGACTCTTGTGATCTCATTATGGGCTTACAGAAACCGAATGGCAGGTATGTTATTGTGCAGGATTTACGTAGGGTAAATTGCATTGTTGTTCCATATTGCCCAGTGATACCGAAGACAGCTATGATATTGTATCAAATTCCACATGAAGTGGAATGGTTTTCCGTTATCGACGTATGTCAGATATTGTTCTCAATTCTATTGCATGAGGATAGCCAGTATCTCTTTACTTTCCATTTCAGCAGTCGTGTTTTGGGATGGTGCAGAGTCCCACAAGGGTATACAGAAGGCCCCTCAATCTTTAACCAGATACTTAAAAAGAATCTTGAGCCAGTGCTACTGCAACACATTGACGATCTACTGGTGGCATCAAATGCAAAAGAAGATTGCAGGATTGATATTATTGCACTTCTAAATCACTTTTCAGAGAAGGGACATTAAGTATCCCAAAACAAGTTGCTGTTTTGCTAGACAGAAGTCTTGTACTTAGGACTTCACATTGAGAAAGGAGTAAGAAAAGTGTCACAGTAATGGATTACAGTGATTCTTACCATGAATTCACTGACTATCCAAAAGGAAGTCTGCATGTTTTTAGGAATGGTGGGCTAGTGTTAGCAGTGGATTCCAGATTTTTTCTTAGACAGCAAAACCTCTTAAGAGGTTGACATACAAAGACGTGTCTGATCCTGTACCTTGGGATGGCAGTTACATGACAGCTTTCACCATGCTGTGAAAATACCTTTGTAGGGTACCAGCATTGGGAATGCCTGATATCAATGAATGCTTTTTGTTGTTTTGCAGTGAAAGAGAAGGCTGCACTCTTTCATTGTTGGCAAAGAGGCATGGAAGCAATCGCAGACCAATCAATTATTTTTGGGGACTCTTGACCCTGTTGCTGCTGCTTTGCCGGGAAGCTTGAAAGCCATTGCATCAGCATGTGTGTCTTGAACAATGCAAAAGTATAGTCATGGGACTTCAATTGACTGTATTTGTGCCCCATTCAGTGGAGATAACTACTCGTGAACAATATCTGGCAAAAAGTATTTTGACTAAGTATGAACAGATCTTGCTTTGTGCAAAAAACGTGACTATGAAAAGATCCCTGGTTTTGAACACAGGTATTTTTATGCCACTGCCTGGATATGAGAACGTGACTGGTGCAGCTGAACATGATTGCTTGGATGTGACTGAATTATGTACCAAACCGCGTCCTGATATTTTGGCTGAACCATTGCATGAATCTGATCATGTGTTATTTGTTGATGGATCCTGTTTGAAAGACAATAAAGGAAATCTGAAAGCTGCTTACGCTGTGTGTACTGTTGAAGGTGTTGTGGAAGCATCGTGGTTGCAAGGAGTGCATTCTGCCTAGGTTGCGTAACTTATCACCTTGACGCGGGCTTACAGCATTTCTGAGCAACTCAGAGTTACAATTTGCAGTGATAGTCAGTATGGCTTTGGAGTTGTACATGACTTCGGGCAATTGTGGTCACAGCATGAGTTAATGACATCCTCTAGTCCACCAATACCAAATGGAGAGTGCGAAAAATCTTTTGCGGTCCCTACAATTGCCTGCAGAAATGCAGTTGTGAAGTGTGTTGCTCATAGGCGGGGCACTGGCTATGTCACCATTGAAATTCGATATGCAGATGAAATGGAAAAGTATTTTGTAGTAAGTGTGCATACTTTTAATGTTGAAATCTTGAAAGAAACATCAGAAATCACAGATTGCAATTTATTGTTGTTAGCAATAGATACCTGGGTCGAGGTGAGAAAACTGCAAGAGGAAGTGACAGAAAATGAACAACAAGGTTGGGTGCAAGCAGGATGTAACAACAAAGAAGTTGATGGTTGGGTTTACACTGATGGCAGACCTGCATTGCCTGACAATTTATTACCACATAATGCAAGACATTACCATGGTCCTGCACATGTGGGGAGAGGTGCAATGATGCACCATTTCTAACAAGTGTTGTTTAATCCTAGATTCAAGTGATTCGATTAGATTAGATTAGAGTGACTGCAGAGACATTGTGTTACAGGTGTGTAGTGTGTCAGCAGGAAAACCCTGGAAAAAAACACAGATTGTCATGAGTCACATTGGTACATCTGCAGGTCCATTCAACCAGATGCAAATAGACTTAATTGAAATGACCCTTTGCAACGGTCTGAGATATATTTTTGGTCATTTTGGTATTTTTTCAAAATGGGTTGAAGTTTATCCGACATGCAGGAATGACAGCTTGACTGTGGTAAATTTATTGTTAAGGGAATTGATTCTGAAGTTCAGATTTCCGGCTTCTATTGAGTCAGATTGAGTAACTCATTTTAATAATGAAAATGTTGTATGCAGCAGTTCAGATTGAGCAGAAGCTCCGTTGCAGTTACTGTCCAGAAGCTTCTGGCTTGATGAAGCAAGTTAATGACACAGTGAAATCCAGACTGGTGAAGGTGTGCACTTCCACATCTCTGAAATGTCCAGATGCACTTCCTCTTGTGCTGATGAGTTTGAGAAGTACACCAGACAGGAGGATAGGAATGTCGATGCATGAAGTAATTATGGGCCTAGTGATGAGACTGCCAGCTGTTCCTGCTAATGTACTTGTGAATAGAACTGATTACCTTATTTTGGATTACTGTAGGGACTGGCTGATGTGGTACGTTCTGTGTCTCACAAGGTTGGCGAAGCTGCTTTTACGGTTCAACAGGAGCAGTGCCATGACCTTAGTCTTGGTGACTGGGTAATGGTGAAGAAACAAGTGTGTAAAATGTGCCAGGAACTGCCCTGCAGAGGACGTTTCCAGGTGATCTTAGTCTCCAACACTGCTGTGAAGCATGGAGCAATGAAAATAGGCCTCCCCTTAGAAATTATATTCAAACCTTTTAGCGGGGTATTGCTAATTAGTCCTTCCTGAGCACTTCCATTTGGTTGATGGTAGGGGAGTGGTGTTAAGTTAGCACAGTCTGTTGTCTGCTTTTGTCCTTTGCTGATTGCTACTTCACGAAGACAGATGACAGCCAAGTTACGTCATTGTGCTCAGGATACTCCTGCATGGACCCATCAGCATCATCACTACCTGATGTGAGATCCTCACATTACACAAAGTGTGTCCATGCACTGCAGTTATAAAAGTGAGCTTTTAAAGGGAACCACACCAAACCTGTTCGTGGACTTGAGTCAGCATCCCCTGTCTGGAAAATCTGTTTAAAGGTGGGACCCATTCTATCCGCATTGTTCCAATTCTAAGTTCATCTCTACCAATTGAGGGAGAGACTGGGAGAGTACTCAAAGAGCTGCTGTAATCCCACACTGGTGTCTGAACGCAGTCTCCCAAAGATGAGGGCACATCACCTCAACTCTGCACAATTTTCTGGAAAGTTAGTGGGTCTGTCTAGCACCTAGAAGACTGCCTGTGTGCTCAGCTAGGGGAAGAGAGTGGCTGGCCCTGCTGGAGGAGAAGCCATACAATTCTCCTGGTGTGTGGAGCATCCAAAAGCACTGACTTGTACCAGAAGTGTAATGTCACCGACCCAAGAAGTGAGGAGCCACCCTGCTTCTCTGTATGGTTTCAGTGGTGAAATGCATGAATCACTAATTACTCTAACAGCATGCCATAGACATCCATGCAACGTGGTTGGAGATCACAACTGCTGGGAGAGAGGAAGTGGCCTAATGGCTCGGGCGGTCGACCCCAAATCTGGGGAACTGCTTTCGAGTCTCGCAACATCCTGTGATTCTGGGCAAATCACTTAATCTCCCCGTTCCTAACAACAACAAAAAATTAATGTGTCCCCATGTAACACAACTGGTGCTTGTTTAAAGCACTTTGATACTTGATACCTTCGGGACAAGTTCACGCTATATAAAAACTCCATTACAAAAAAAAAAAGATGACCAACTGCAGCCAAGGCCTGCAAGAGATTGGAGAGACAAAACTGCTGTCCGTGATCCAGTGGTTGCTGATGAAAATGCTGATGTAGCAACAGTGAAGAGAGCACCGCCAATCCCCACATGAGCCGTGCTCCATGTAACACACGGCATGAAATCAAAGAATAAGAGTCTTTATCTTGAACTTGTAAGGATAAGTTTGACTTTTAGGGGATTAATGATGACCTCTCTTCCTCAAGATCTGAATAAAGTGACCTACTGGGTACCTGACATGGTAGCGCTTGCATAGCCCAGTAGTGAGCTCACACCTGAATCTGATTGTTGGCTATGCCCTTTTATCTCTGCTAAGATGGTTCAGCCCGGAGCTCAAGGAGAAAAAACTGGCTGCCCACCGAGCAGAGCGTGCCTGGAGACGCACTTACTGTCCTGCCTCTAAATCACTGTACTCCTCCATCCAGGCTGAGTACAAGAAAGCCATACTAGACGCTAAAACCAGCCATTTTTCCAATAAGAGAACCAACCCAAAGAAATCTTCGCCACAGTCTTTGAATTAGCCTCTTCGGACAGGACCACCTCCAAGCCTGTACCTTCCCAGCCCTTGTGTGACTCGCTGAATAATTTCTTTATTAAAAAAATTGCAGACATTAAATCCAACATTCCCCCTCCTTCCCCAGCTTTTTTAAACCCCGACCCACCACCCAATACCAATCACCTTGATCATATAACTCCTCTGTCTAAAGAAATTTTCCTTTCTTTGCTCCCCTGCATCAAATCTGGATCCCCTTCCGACACCTGCCCGGCTTACATCTTGCGCGACATCTTCCTGACCGCCTTTCCCCTCCTCTTACTTTTCTTAATGAGACCCTCAAGTCAGGAATTGTCCATCCCTGTCACAAATCAGCCACCATTATCCCAATCTTAAAAAAAACAGGCGCAGATTCAACAACGTTGGCAAACTATCGGCCTATTTCTCTTCTCCCTTACCTGGCCAAAGTTCTTGAACGCCACGCCACTAAAGTCCTCAGCTCTTTCGTTGAGGACAGTGGCTACCTTGCTCCGCCCCAAGCAGGGTTCCGCCCTCTCCATTCCACCGAAAAAGTGGTGGTCTCCGTCATGGACACACTTAGAGAGGGGCTAGATGCTAACCTTCCACAGGCACTGGTTCTTCTTGACTTGTCGGCCGCCTTCGACACGGTGGACCACACCATCCTTCTCTCCCGTGTCGAGGCGGCAGGCATTGGAGGTTCTGCCCTGGCCTGGTTCAGCTCATTTTTGAGCGACCGCTCACAGGCAGTCCATTTGGCGAACTTCTCCTCCCTTGCCCGCAAAGTGCAATGTGGCGTCCCCCAGGGATCTACTCTCTCCCCCCTTCTTTTTAATTTGTATATCTTCCCTCTTATTTTTGCCCTGCAGAGGATGGAGGTCACGGTGTTTAACTACACCGATGACCTCCAGCTCATTTTTAACCTCTCTGATTCTCCTGATTCTATCCACAATTTCCAATCAGTGATGGTCTTTATCAGGGATTGGATGAGCTTTAACCATCTTAAGCTCAACCCTGATAAGACCGAGCTTCTCCTCACTGGTGGTAAACTTAACCCTTGGTCTTCTATTTTTTGGCCCCTCTCATTTGGTCCTCCCCCCTCTCCTTCTCCCTCTGTCAAGACCCTGGCGATCACGCTCAACCAACATCTCACCTTACACTACCAGATAAGCACGGTGGTCTCTTCCTGTTTCTTCATTTTGCGCACTATCCGAAAAATCTCACGGTTCTTTTCCTTCTCAGCCCACAAATTGATCCTTATGGCTATGGTCCTTTCCCGTTTAGATTACGGTAACGTTCTGTACAATGGTGCCCCCGCTTACGCCCTCCGGCGCCTCCAACTGGTACAGAACCAAGCCGCTCGCTTGGTCTACGGTCTACCTAAATCACACCACACTACACCCCTTCTAAGATCCCTCCATTGGCTCCCAATCAGAGAAAGGGCCCTCTTTAAGATGGGATGCATTATATTCCAGGCCCTTGCGGGAACAGCTCCATCTTTTATTAAGTCCAAAATCGAACCCTACATCCCAAGCAGACAACTGCGTTCCTCCTCTCTGTCCCTCTTGGTGGTCCCCAGGTTCAGGAGGAGCAGAGTGGGAGGCTCTAAGTTCTCTGTCCTGGCCCCACAATTTTGGAACTCCTTACCTCTCCCAATGAGAGCAATACCATCCTATTTGGAGTTTCGCAGCACCCTGAAAACTACTTTGTTTTCACAGGCTTTTAATATCTAATCCGCCTACCATCTAACTCAGGGTCCCTCCTCAACAGCGCCATGAAACCGCCTGGTAAACGTGCGCTCAACAAATACCCTTAAATTCAAATTCAAATTAAGACACTGTTGATATTCTGGCCACCATAGGAGCTGTGTTAGGCCACTTTAGATGGTGTGGGAATGTCATAATTGGTTACAGCTCCATAGATATGATTGTGGAGCCTATAACTGAATCCCATTAACATGTGCAGCATTTTGTTTTATTGTGATAGTGTTCCCTTCTCTTTTAATTACGAAAAGCACTGGACTGGACAGTATATTATTGTTCCTGTTGTTTGACTGCTTTGATGCTTTAGGGGGCTTGCCCTCCTTACCCTGGGAGCCAAGAGCCAAAATGGTGTACTTGGACCAGTTTGCAGAGATGTAGTAGGATGGACTACTGGCCACCATAGGCAAATCGTCCAACCACTCTGGTTATGGCCCTGTAGACGGCCTCAGAACAGGGGATAGTCAGTTACAGGGTTTCTATTTGGAGAGACAGTGGTGATTCCAGAAATAAAGATAGGAAGATCCTTTAGGGAGTTTTAAAGACTAGTTAGAGAACAGTGTGAGTAAGTGACAACTGCAAGTTTTTGCTACAGACAGCTCTAGCCTCCTCATCTCTTTCTTCATCCACAACCCCCTACACACATAGTACCTCCCTACTGCTCCTTTTCACCACCTCTGCATTCACTAAATCCACTCTCTTTCTCTACCCCCCGTCACCTCTCTGTTCCCCTATCTCCCTGGTATATAGCCAGCCTCTGCTACTATTAGCTTTGCCAATGCTGATAGAATTCATGTATACATGGTGCAAGCATTGACAAAGCTAATAGCAGCAGGCAGCCATCTTGGAATGTTATTTTGTATACTTGTGTAGAGGCAATGTGGAGGCCATCTTGCAGTTGCATAAGAATATTATTATTTTGAAAAGTATGTGATGGCCATCACAGAAGTTTACAAAATACAATAAAGAGGGCTGTTCACCTATAGTGGTTATGATCTACATGGAAATTACAATATTTGCATGGATAGGTTGTAGGAAGCTGGCTCTCTATATACTATACTGTGCACAGAGTCCAGTGGAACCCCATAGGTAGGCAGATGTAAAAGTAGATAATACCTTATTATACCAATTTTGTGTGTATACAAATTTTATTGTTATTTTATTTCTAGAACCAAGCCAGGCCCGGTGCAGGTAAGTGAAATAATACTTTGCAAGGTTTATGCAGTGACCTACATTTGAATGCAGATTCAAATGCAGTTGGTTGATTTACAGGTAAGTTACTAATCAGAATTACTTTTCAGTTACTTTGTAGATTACAATATACATTACTTCTTGGATTACATTTCAAGTTACTTTTGCTAATCAGTTTGATATGCCTAGATATCACACTGAGACATCTCCTAGATAAAAGGTAAGTAATTCACTTTTTTTATATATGTGCAGTTTTTCAGGTTTTCATACAAACCAAGTCCAGTAGTCAAGGCAATCCTATGCGAGAAAAGGACGTTTTTGGTTTGCAGGTAAGTACTTTGTTGTGGGAGTTGGGTTTCTGGGGTTAGAACCAGGGTTCCCCCAGGATTGAGGATGCACTCTCGAAGCACCCTCACCGGCACTAGGGCGGCTGGGTGCAGAGTGCTGTGGCCCAATGTTATCCAATGGGGAATAGGGGTCCTGCGGTTGGTGGCGGCTCAAGTGCAGGTCACAAGGTTGTGGGAGCAAAGCTCCTGGTGTTAGGCTCAGGGCAATGGGGGATCCAGTTTAGCACACAAAGTGCACCCGCAGTGGCACAGGGGCGGCTAGGTGCATGGTGCTGTATTGGAGTCAGGTGCCCCGTTGATTTTAATGGGAATTTTCTGGTTTGGAACAAACACTGCAGGCTCGGGGACAAAGATCTTCTGGAGGCGACCACCGGTTGGAGAGGTAAGTTGGGATACTTGTGGATGCTGGGACACAGTTGGTGGGGCCACCCAAGGACGTTGGACGTTGGGTGCAGAGGTGCAGAGGTGTATTTAGGTGTCAGGTTTTTCTTACCGGCTCCTGTCACAGTTTGGGTGATCCTCCATCCTCCAGAAAGGGGCTGCAGGCATCAATTGGGGATTCGAGGCAGGTGAGGGATAGCCAGATCTCAGATGAGGATTGCCCGGGAAACCTCCTCGTGGTGTTCGGCCAATCTAACTTGGGTCGTGGGCGTGGGGTGCAGAGTGGTGCAGACTCATAGGTTTGGCTAGAGCCAGAGTCTGTGGGTGAGCAATTCCGGTGCTCACAGGAGACAAAGTCTTGGTTTGGGAAGGCAGAGCAGGTCCTCCGGGTTCTTGGGAGCTGCTGGCTGCAGAACACGTCGAGATTTTGCTGTAGCAGGTTCGATGTTGGGACAGGCCGGTAGAGCTCGGGCCAAGTCAGTGGGCGTCCTCCTCTTTTTAGTACAGCACGGCTTCTTTGGTCCTTCTTCTCTCTTCTTATCAGTTCTTGTCTGAGGAATTAAGGTTTATGGTTGCCCCTAAATACTAGATTAAGGGGTGTTACAGGTAGGTAAAGGTCGGGACAAATGGGTTGAGTACACCTCATATTATGCCATCCTCCAGTGGGAGGGGATCATATGCCTCACTCTGGTTAGATGGGTCCCCCATCTGCAAGATGGTGGTGACTGACAGTTGTGCTTCACCTCACCTCCTCCACCTGAGGGGTGGGGTTTACAAAGGTGGGCACACCTCTCCTCCTAAGATGGTTTTCCTGCCGATTCTCCCACCCAAAGTTGGGGTCAGAACCGGTGGGGGCCAGTTGCTGGGAGCAGTAAATGACTGGGAGTACTTCACAAAGGTGGCAAGCCTTTAAAGCTTCCCCTTCGTGGACCCTGCCCATCCTGGGCGAGGATGCTTGGCACCTCATCCCAGGATGTGCATTGTTTCAGGACCCCGAGAAGGGCAGGCTTTCCAACCAGGGGTTCAGAAACATGTCTGGTGGTGGCAGCTGGCAAGCAGCCACTCAGCCAGGACACTAGAGTTAGGTTGTTTTTTCAAGGGGCATCTCTAAGATGCCCCCGGAGTGCATTTTTTATTAAACCCCACACTGGCATCAGTGTGGGTTTAATGCGCTGAGAGGTTTGATACCAAACTTCCCAGTTTTCACTAAAACCATGACAGTGATGTGGAGGTCATAATGACAAGCTCTCAGCATCATATATTCTTAATGTCATTACTGCACTTACAATTTCTAAGAATTGGCTTAGACAATGTACTGGTACAGGGCTCATGCACCTCTACCCTCACCACTGGTATAGTGCACCCAGCTAGAGGGGTGGCTTACCTATGCCAGGGCAGAGGCTTGTTGGCATGACACACAGGGATGTGTGCCATGTCTTCTCTTTACTTTGTCTGCACCAAAACATGCAGCCTTCAAGGGCAGTGTGTGTGTGTAAAGGTAAAGGGCCTCTAAGGGTCGCACAATACGTGCTGCAGCACTTAGAGGCCTTCCCTGGCCACAGTGTCCTTTGTACCTATGGTACCAGTTACAAGGGACTTACATGTGGCTGAAGAGTGCCAATTGGATTTTGTATCAGTACAGTTTAGGGAAAGAAGATTGACCCTGGGTACCTAGTTGGCAGGAACCCAGGGCACACTCAGTCAAAGTACAGTTGGGAAAAAGTGGGGGCAACAATGCAAAAAGGGGCACTTTCAGACACAGGTGGTTTGTGATGACTTCAAGGACTCTATCAACTCATCACTGTTTCCTATATGAGTTGCCACATTTTAATTGGAACATTCAGTATCAGAGAACTCCAGCACACCTGATACTTTGTGCCTCTGAACCCATTCAAAGGCCAATCATAATAACTTAGCACATTGCAAAACCCCTTCTTTTAATCCTTGCTCTTATCATCATCATCATCATCATCATCATATAACTTTACTTGGCTTTTTTGAAAAATCATACAAGTGCACATAAAAGCTCAAAGTGCACAACCAATACAAAACAAATCAATAACAGTGTTAAAAAACGCTATCATCACTAAACAGCGAAAAAGAAGCAACATCATGAACTAATCATCTGTAGACAGGTGTCACATTATATGATCTCCAGGAGAATCCCAACAAGATGACGGGATGGGGATAGCAGCGTCATACAAATAAAACACATCAATTTACATGAATATCTAGAGCTAAAAATCCTAGCCAGAAACCGGGATACATGAAAGCAAATTGTGAGTGTAGATAAAAGCTGTAAGGGTAAAAAGGCTGGCCTAGCCTGTCTCTGGTCCGTGCTCAACAAGAGCAGCCTAATTAATTTACGGCAAAGGGTATTAAATCTTGGGCATAGAAGAACTATATGCATAGTATCTGCGATTGAGACCTCATCACAGACACCAACCGGGAGATCCGTCGTTTTGAACCAGGTACCTTTTGCAAATAAAAGCAGATGAAATATGCCCAGTCTGAAGTAGGTTAGGAGACGCCGATGATGGTTGGGCATCTCTAACAGGAGGCACGAATCTATACCACCCAATGAGAGAAGGCCTTCTTCAACCATGCAATATCAGCTTTAGTAATGCCCTCAGGGTTAATGAATTGTTCTTATTCAAACCGTCTGGCTTATGGGGGGCATTGTAGGCAATGTTAGTGGGCTGTTCCCCTTAGAGTGATCGCTCATCAACAAATAAAGGATACCAACATAGTCATGCAGATACTCAGTATCTAAAAAATATGCCATACCCAATATTCTGCACAGCCCCTCTGCTGACTCATTAATCAACATCTTCCATAGACCTTTAATAGTGTGGTCGTTCCTCCCTGTCACTTAGTTGATTAAAGTCGCATTTACTTGTTAAGTACTCAACAGAAAATAGTACATCGACAGTAGTAGTAATGTTGTTCTTGTGGAGAAAGATCATAATAGTTAACACATGGGGCCCGATTCACAGAATGAACTTAAGACTAAATCCTAAACTTACTACTATTTGGTATTCACAGAATGCACTTACTACTTTCGGGATTCACAGAGTGAACTTACTACTTTCGGGATTCACAGAATTAACTTACTACTTTCGGTATTCACAGAATAGATTTAAGACTACTAACCCTAAATTCGAAATCGGGGAGTAAATTCCGGCCCGGAGGCGGAGCTTACGGCCCGGAGGCGGAGCTTGCGGGCCGGAGGCGGAGCTTACGGCCCGGAGGCGGAGCTTCCGGCTCGGAGGTGGGGATTTTTGCCATGCTGAAATCTCCAACTCTGGGCCGTAAGCTCCGCCTCCGGGCCGTAAGCTCCGCCTCCGGGCCGTAAGCTCCGCCTCCGGGCCGGAATTTACTCCCCGATTTCGGACTTAGAGTTAGTAGTCTTAAATCTATTCTGTGAATACCGAAAGTAGTAAGTTTATTCTGTGAATCCCGAAAGTAGTAAGTTCACTCTGTGAATCCCGAAAGTAGTAAGTGCATTCTGTGAATACCAAATAGTAGTAAGTTTAGGATTTAGTCTTAAGTTCATTCTGTGAATCGGGCCCATGGTGTGTTTTCCTATGACAAAAGTATAATATATCAAAGAAGAAGATTTAGAGACCACACAAGAGAGTCACCTGGATAAGTCACTGGATGTCCTCCGATTCAAGCTATTTAAATTTTAAAAAATCCACTGAGTGCATTAGAGACTGGAACCAGATTTCAATAGCAGCTAGGCAGAGTAGAACAGAATGACTATTTTATTAACTGTGGCAAACTCTATACATACTTTGGTGTTATCAGCAAATGGGTTGTACTAACACTGGCAGCTCGAATTTTAAGAGCAGGATAGGAAATTATTAATGTGTGAAATTGTAGTGGTCCTCATGAGGCACCACACAAAGCCTTGACTCTATTGTCCAGGTTATGCTTGTTTAGGAAATATGGCTGGCTGTGTTTCTAGACGGTGATGTAGACAATCCATAGCGATTTGAGTGGTGCGTATATGATTGCGGTTTGCAGTGCAAAGGTAAGTGCTGACTGTAGACATATGGAGAGAAATATTTGGGTAGGGTAGGTGTGAGATGGTGCTGCTGTAGATGTCCGGGGTAGGCGGTGGTGTTGATATGGATGGTAAAGTTCTTTAGTAAATAGTGGAGTAGGTGTAGGATTGTATCTGGTGCTATACTTGGATGATATAGAGTAGGGTAATAGAGTGTGGATATGGTATAGTTGTACATGGCAGATGCTAGAGTAGTTTGTTGCAAAGGGTGTAGGGTGTATTGTGTCAATAAAGCGCAACCTGAAGCCCGGTTCCCCACTTCAGTAATGTCAATAGATTAGTTTACCCCGTTGGTGCAAAAATGCCACAATAGCAATCTGACTTGAACTCTTATGTCAGAGCAGTTAGGACATTAGGACCAGAAACATGGCCATCTGTAGCAAAAATTGATTCCTCAAAATTGAGATGGTGTACTTGTAGGTCCAATAGGAGAGAGTTAATGGCTTCTGTGGAGGACCTCATCTTATTTATGGTGTTTTGTGGTAGTGGATACTTTTGAGATAATTCCTGCATTACTTTGCATATTCAACTAGTATATATGATGCTGCTGTGGCAAAATATTGTGCATTTTAAGTGAAGTCCACTTCATAATAAATAAATAAATGTTGCCTTTTGCTAACTCAAAGTCTTGTGTCTGGAATAGAAATTGGTGTCCATTGTAATTGGCAAACTAACATACATATAAGAAGCAAGTTTCTACAAGCATTACTGATAGCAGATATGAAGATAGAACATGTGGCTCGTTGCCTGTGAAATTTTAAAAAACGTCTGAACATTCACACCAAATTGAAATGCTGCATTCATGCGAACTACCTTCTCCAACAGCTATTTACTCTGTAACAAAATGAAAGAGAAGAGCCTGACTGTGAGTCAGCACCACATGCTGTGAAAGGTAATATTCAATGTGCAATCTTTAAAGAGTAACTTGAAGTGATGGAATGAGAAAACAGCAGGAACATTTCCTGGTTGTAGAAATGTAGAACGACACCCCTTGTGTAAGTCAGGGTTAAAACTACAAACTAGCAAAGTCCATTTAAAGACACTTCCCGATGAAATCAGGCAGAATATACTAAAGAAAAACAGTTATAACACTGTCATAACTGTGCAAGAACAACCATGCATCAAAGGATACATAAAAGTAGTTACAAGGAGGGGGGCCGGACAATGCAGCCCTTATGGCGGCCATCACCCAGTCAAGGGACATGCTAGACGCCAAGATAGGGGCAGTTGGCGCGGATGTGACCCTGTTGCGCCAGGACCTGAGAAATGCCGTGGCGTGAATCACCGAGACCGAATCCAGGGTGTCGGTGGTAGAAGAAGACGTGAATACCCTTAAAAAGAAAATGGCGGCGATGGAATCTGCGCAACGAAACACAGCGCTCCGTGTGGAAGATGCCGAAGGGCGGGCACGCCGCAATAACCTCCGCTTTATTGGCTTTGCGGAGCGCTGTGACAAAGGCAACATGGAACAATTCCTCACACAGTGGCTGGAGTCCTGGATGCCCCCAGGGACGCTATCTGCTTGCTTCATTATTGAAAGAGCGCACCGCGCCTTGACGCAAAGGCCACCTGAGGGCGAGCGGCCTAGGGCGGTAATCGCTAGACTGCTGAATTATCACGACAGGGACGCCATACTGAGGGAAGCTAGAACCAAGGAAGCCCTCCTTTATGAAAACAGTAAGATCATGATTTTCCCTGATTATACTAAACTTGTGCAACAGCAGCGTCGTTCTTTCTTGGCCGCCAAGGCAAAGTTGAGAGGCCTTAAGCTCCAATATTCCCTGTTGTACCCGGCGCGCCTGAGGGTGATCTTCCAATCACAGACACTGTTCTTTGATACACCGGAGGACCTTTTCAAATGGACAGATGAAACGGTGCGGCTCAGAACGAATTCTCAACCAGGGCTCAATCCAGGCTCTCCTGAGGGGTCACCACGGGCGCAGAGAAACCGGACGACGAAGAATGGTCGGAACAAACGTTCCAACTCGCGCAGGCGCGCGGCCTCGGTCGATGGCACACAGAACAGTGGTAGAACCGAGGATTCGGAACAATCTGGGACAGATCACTGAGGACTCCGGGGCCTCGGCTCCCCTATTCTACTGTTAATGCTGTGAATTCTGGTTGGGCTCACCAGGTCGCCTGAGACCCATTGATTACCTGGCTATGTTGCTGCCCTGGGACAGTACTGCTTCTGTCTCCTGATCGTGGATAGTGTTGTGGGGTGGGGGTTCGGGGACTACGTGATAGGGGCTACCACTCTCCCGTTAGAGAGAGGGACACTGAGGGAGGGGGGGTGACTTTACTGTTCCTTTTTGGGGATGTTGGGATCCATTGGTATGGGTGGGCCCGGGCCCTATGTTTTGGTCTCGAGACCACCCATGCCGCGACAGGTACTTCATAGTTCATTGAGGTATAGGGCGGGGGGAGGCGGGGTGTGGGCGGTCGGGGATGTGGCCGCTGAGTTGGGGATGGGGACTGTTTGGGGCTGTGGGACTGAGGGGTTGGTGGGTTTCTTTTTTGGGGTAGACAGTAGTATGCATGTGTGTGTCGCAATAATGTTCCATGTGGTGTGCGGTGGGTGGCGCGGGGATGGAGGGCTCGTATGGTGGATCTTAATGGACCATGGCTGAATCGACTCATAGATGCCCTGAAGACTCTATGCGGGTGATTACGTGGAATGTCAGGGGTTTATTAGACAAAATTAAACGCGGGGCTGTGTTACGCTGGGGGAAGAAAGAAGCTGCAGATGTGCTTTTGCTTCAAGAAACTCACATGATGGGCACAAAGACTCTGGGCCTGCAGAGGTTTGGTTATCAACAGGTTTTCCATGCGGGATTTTCTAGGGGGTCCAGGGGGGTGGCCATATTGATTCACCGCAGGGTGGCGTACGTCCATGATAAGCAGTGGGTGGATCCGCAGGGTCGCTACCTGTTTGTTAAGGGCACGGTGGGCACGGAATCTGTGGTATTTGGCAGTGTTTACGCCCCCCCCCCCCTACAGTGGGCCCTGGCCGAGAGGTTGTTTGCAGTGTGGGAGGACATCTCCGGATCGCTGGCAGTGATTGGGGGTGATTTGAATGATGTGATGGATATATGTGTGGATCGCCGAAGGCGCCTAGAGGAGACCGCGATCCCCCCCCTTCCCCTCCACCCACCAGATTGCATGCAATGAGTGAGGGGTTGGGCTGGGTAGATACTTGGCGACATATGCACCCTGCAGCCCGAGAATATACTTATGTTTCAGCTGTACATGGCTCGTTCTCGAGGCTTGATTGTGTGTTTGTGCCTAGGGAATGTTTGTATAGGGTGAAGGGCGCTGACATCTTGCCGAGGGGCCTATCTGACCACTCCCCCGTCTCAGTTAGGGTGGAACTCCTCCGGAGACGGCAGCCGTTTAGATGGAGGATGTCCTTGTGGCATCTCCTGCAACCGGCATATACTAAACACCTGCGAGAAACCATTGACCATTACTGGCGAGAAAACCTGGTAGAGGGTGCTGATGTAGGAGTGGTGTGGGAGGCTATGAAGCCTACCATACGGGGGGTGGATATCGCATGGTGCTCGGCGGCCCGTCAGAAGCGCCGAGAACAGACTACAGAGGCGGCTGCGCGAGTGGCGACCCTGGAGCAGGAAAGCCGCGAGGGAGGTGGTGAAGTCGGGATGCGGCTGCTTCTGCAGGCACAGCAATCATACGCGTCCCTCTTGATGGATGAAGCCAAACAGGCATGGCTGGCCACCAGAAGTCGGGTGTACCAATGGGGGGACAAATCATGTTCAATGCTCCATAGACTGTGCCAACACAACTTCCAACCCCTCATACTGCCAGGTCTCACGAATGGCGGAGGGGAGGTCCTGACCGACCCAAACGAATTGGCGGTGAGCTTCGCCACGTACTATACAGCCCAATACGCTCCACGCGACCAATTGTCTGAAGGCGACTTAGCTCGTTTTCTCGCAGAGTTGCCGCCTGTACCGGTCTCAGATGAGACCAAGACGGCCCTGGATGCACCCCTCACAGCCGAAGAGCTGGGAGACGCACTGGGGCAACTCAATACTGGTAAGGCCCCTGGCCCAAATGGCTACCCGTGCGAATTTTTCAAAAAATTTCATGTGCAGCTCGGATCTCATTATCGCCGGGTGCTTGAGGTGGCATGTGCACGGAGGGTATTGCCCCCGGACTGGCGCCATGCGGAAATAGTGGTCTTTTTGAAGCCGGGCAGACCCCCAGATAGCCATGACTCGTATAGACCCATCTCATTAATTAATGTTGAAGCCAAGATTTTGGCCAAGGCCCTGGCGAACCGTCTGGCTCCACATATCTCGGACTTGGTCCATTCGGACCAAGCAGGTTTTATGCCTCACAGGGCAACGCGACATAATATCCGACGCGCACAGGCGGCGATCGACGCTGTTGGGGTCTTGGGGGACCAGGCGGCGTTGTTGCTGGCCGACATCAACAAGGCCTTCGACTCTGTTAGCTGGTCGTACCTATTTGCATTACTGCGCTGTCTTAACCTGGGCCCAGTTTTCCTGTCATACATCAAACTCCTTTATACAGACATCACAGCCTCGGTGCGGGTCGCCGGGGCAGTATCGGAGATGTTCCCCATTGGCCGTGGGACCAGACAGGGATGCCCTCTTTCCCCCTATTTATTTGCACTGGCCATGGAACCTCTAGCTGCCAGAGTGCGCCAAGATGCGCTGATACGGGGCTTTCAGTGGAATGCCACCCTGTCGGATAGGATTGCGTTATACGCGGACGATGTCCTCTTCTTCCTTACCGACTTGCAGCACTCGGGCCCGCGTGTCCTAGAGGTTATGCAACTGTTTGGGGAGGCTTCAGGCTTATATCTGAACCTACATAAATCCACACTGTGGGTACTGGAAGGAGGCACGGTGACGGATCCCTGGGCTTCAGGGTTGCGAGTGGCTACGACCGGTCTGAAGTACCTTGGAGTGTTTCTTTCGGACTCGGCGGACACTGCCTGGGAACGTAATCTAATGCCCGTCTGGGAGCGGGTACAGACGGATGTCAAGACTTGGTCTCGGATGCCCCTGTCAATCTTTGGCCGATCCGCTATTTTCAAGATGGTGGCGCTACCGCGCCTCCTATACCAACTACAGAATCATCCGTATCCTATCCCGCCTCAATGGTTTAAGCAGGTCAACTCAGTGTTGGGCCGCTTTCTTTGGGCTGGGGGTGCCGCCAGAGTGGCGCTGCGTACGTGTTTTTTGTCCACCTACTGTGGGGGCTTGGCCACATCAGATTTACAGTCGTATTATCAAGCCGCGCATCTTCTCATTCTGAATGAATGGTGGTATGGTGACGGTGGGGATCCAGCCTATGCCCTGGAACGTGCTTTGATGGGCGATAACTCGCTCCACACCATCCTCTACTCACCCCGACTGCGTCGCTCGCTGCCGAGGGTTACTCGACTTGTCTTTGCAGTGTGGCGACAGGCCTTGCGTCGCATGGGCTGGTGGGGCAGACTGACCGCGGAAACGCCCTTGTGGCGTAACGGCATGCTGCCCGAACTGTCTAAGCTATCAGGCTTCGATGGCTGGGACGCAATCAGTATCTCGCAGCTGGGCCATGTGATGTCCGGAACGACGCTCAAGTCTTTCCAGGCCCTTAGTACCGAATTCGATATGCCCCAATCTCAATTTTTTCGATATCTACAATTCCGGCATGCACTGATGCCCAGTCTTGCCAACCTTGACTCACTCCCGGAATTTAGCCCAATTGAAGCGAAGGTCTTTATGGGTGACCTTGGGGATAAAAAAGTTTCACGCATCTACCAGACAATGGTCACCCATTGCTCCTCCACCCTTCTTCCACTGAAGACGGCCTGGGAGGCTGATATCGGTCAGCTAGATGAAGATGATTGGCGAGAGGCCTTGGAATCCCCGAGGGGAGCGGCTATTGCAATACGGTTTCGACTCATACAATTTAAAATTCTTCATAGAGCCTACTATACACGTGAGCGCCTGTGGAAGGCAGGACTGATTGAGTCCCCGGAGTGTCTGCGATGTGGGGTGGAGATGGGTACGTTGCTCCACACAGTATGGTCGTGCCCCAGACTGGTTGGCTTCTGGAGGGGTGTATGGGGCTGCTTGTCGGAGGTGCTGGGCTGGACCCTCCCCCGTACTCACCGTCTGGGCCTACTGCACATCCTGGAGGGGGTTGGTGGCAATGTCTACAAGAGACACCTGCTCCTTCTGGGGCTAGTGGTAGCCAAAAGAGACCTAGCCCGAGCATGGAAAGATGTGAGCCCCCCCCCCCTGAGTGCATGGAAGGCTGGCATGGACTTCTGCATGGGTCTGGAGAGACCGATCTTTGAAGCACGGGGATGCCCCCGTAAGCACTTTAAGGTATGGAGGAGGTGGGCGGATTACAGGGGCTTGACACTGGACCCCCCAGCGGAACAGGAGGAAGACCTTTAACCCCATGTGGCCCGGTGACCCCGTTTCCCACACACACAATTGCCACATCAGGACTTTGCATCGGCACAGTACGTACACACATGCATGGGGTTAGGGTGGGTTCCAGGGAGGGTTCTGGGAGTTGGGTGGGTAAGTAACCGAAAAGATAAAGAAGGGGAAAATGTTTCTTTGTATCCTTGAGTTACATTGGTTCCTCGACTGGACACTCAGTCCTATTTCATGATTGTATCGGTATGTTGGTGGTACCATCCTGACTGTGGGGTACCACTCTATTTCATATGCTCATCTTTATCAATAAAATTGTTGTGAAAAAAAAAAGTAGTTACAAGATCTTGTAATTTTATTAAAATGACAAAAACAAAATAGTTATAACACTGTTATTACTGTGTAGTGCTATGTAGTTCCCACTAATCCATAGAATCTGCACGTTCGTGGACAACATAAACTCCGACCGAGGCACCTAGACTGATTCCACAGTTGTATATGTTGGCCTGGAGACCAACTAACTCACTGTGCCACCACAAGCCCCTTAACCCAAACAGCGAGCAAATGGTTTCTGGCAACCACTGAACATAACAATCCTGACCAATCAGGGATCGTGGGAACAGATTTAGTACCCTTTTGCTCTGTTACTCATGCTCTCTTGTTCTCAGAGAAATATACAGGGAACACACAATTGGACGTTTTCAATATATTTATTGAACCAATGTTATTCTTGTATAGAGTAAATGTGCTGCGATAATCAGTAAACAGAAGCATATGAAAGTGATTACTAGCACCAAAATAGTAAATAGCAGGTATAGTTCCACCATGGTGCTAAGAACAGTGTATATTTGCAGGCATATAAACAAGGTAGTAATCAGGCTTACTCCAACTATGTAATCTGGGCCGGACTGGCCGTAGCGGGCACAGGGTATTTCCCCGGTGGGCTGCCAGTGTAGGGGCCGGTTTTGAGCCCCTGGGGGCCGGCCGAGCAGTTTGCTAGGGCTGGTTTTGGTTCCCAGTTTGGCCCTGTATGCAATACCTACTCTATGTGCATCTAGAGTGTGCATGGGTGTGAATATGTAGACCAAAAACCCCCTCATGGGATGATCCAACCCCATTACCTAAGGTCAGAATGTAGGACCCCGTCTTGGTCACGAACTGGACACCCCTTACAGAGATTGTAGGCAGCTGCTTGGCGAAGCATCCACATGCCAGGACCTCTCAATGGCAGCAGAAGTTCTCCTCTGGCTAACCCCCAAAATTGCTTATTTATTTATAATAAAAAGCATCCTTTTGATGTATATGCAGATTAGCATTATTATGGGTTTGTACACAGCCCTGTTGCCCCATGGATGAAGATAGAATGACATTTGTACAGCATGTGCAAAGGCCTTGAACTCAGTGTTCGAGGCATCATGAAAATGTTGCAGAAAGCGAAACGTGTAAGCAAAGCAGTTTTCAGAGAAACCTACAAACATTGTCACACACACAAATATGTGCAAAAGGTTATAGTAAAACGTTATTGTGCAGAAAGAGGGCAATGTAAGAAAACGTGCAGCATTTCTACATGGGCCTAATTCAGGCAGTGCGAGAAGTCGACATAAAGGACTATTCATGCATGTAGCTGTAGAAGTGACCATAGTGAGTGGTTATGGTGATAAATGAGTAAACATAGAGGTCACTTTCAAAATTTTGCCTACATTTCCTGGAAGGGGTGAACGAAGAGTCTGTCAAATTGGGGATGGTGGCAGACAAAGGGAATAAATCATATTAGTGAAGATGGATTAAGCAGTTCTGATGCAAGAACCCTATGACAATTTCATACCGCAAGATTATAAAAAACAGCACTGGAAAAATTGGTACCTGTACATGTAATGGTGGCACATGGGAAACCTAGACAGTCTGGCAAACGTGGAAACGTGGAAAAACTCTCCATCTCATTTGAGCAAGACCCCTGGTAAACTTGTACATTGAGATCCAAGCTGATAACTATTGGCATCAGCCACAAATGTTTGCGCAACTACATGTCCCCATTAGGAGTGCGCACATTTTTTATGTTGTGAGCATAGATTCATGTAGATCCTGATTATTGACCAATAATATTTCCTCGACTTTCCTGCTTTTCCTTAGTTTATGCCCTAGTGTAGTTTCCCCAACAAAGTGACAATACTTCCTCAACTTTGATACCTGGCGCTGAAAATGTATGTTCTTTTGAGTTTGCTTAAAAAACTATTTATTCATGAAAGTGAACCTGAATGGATGTTGACGATCTTTTTATAAAAGGGGCACCAAAGACCTGATTTTAACATTAAACCCACATGTACAAAACTTAGAAAACTCTGGGTACAACTGTAGTATTTCTGAGCACTACAGGAAGTTCGTGAGAGAATAACTTAGCAACTCCATACACCACTAGTCACTACATCAACAATCACCAAATGAACATGACCATTACAACAACAGAAGTACCTCAGTCTGCAATGACCTGACCTGGCAGATCTCTTTTCTAAACCCAGCTCTAGTAATTTGGGCATTAAAGCCATGGCATGGTCATGGAAAGTTCTGCTTAAAGTCATGTCAATCACATGATTGTGTCAATATCATGGTTGATGATTTGGTGGATTGCCAATGAGGCACGGGTCCATCTTTGGAGCAGCACCCAGGAATAAAATGACAGTCTGTAATGGAGTGATTTGTTACATACAGTTGGCAATGAAACAAAGGAATGATCTAGCTTACATAGAAAACTGAATTATGAATTAATGTAAGCATATCTGTATTATGAACCTGTATATTTTTTTAGAATCATGTCAAAATTATGTTTTAGCATTATGTTTGGATAAAACTTAGATTTTGTATAAAAATGAATAATTGTATTTTATAGTATGCTTTTATGGACATTTTGGATGATCTGAATAAAGCTTGATTTGATTTGATTGATTGATTTATTGACAGTGCCAAGCCACATGACGGATGTAACTTAGCTTATGACGACACAGATATGCTGATGTGGTATTCACAGGTTGTCTCTGGGGCACACTGTATCTGATTTGCGCCTTGTCTCTTCTGTCCATCTACTGAAAATAAATGTTGGGGTACCGCTTCCTCATGGTGCATTGTCTGCTGGACTACACTATAAAGTGCAGGTTTATTCTAGTGTTTTTCGTTAAAAACAATCTTGTGTGCTGAACAGAAAGCCCCTCTGATCTGGGTTCTAAACATGTGAACTACTGTGAGTTTATCAACCACAACCATCTCACACACACACACTGTTTGCAGCAGTTGTGTGTTGTGTTTAAGACAAATGCTGTTCAATATTTCAATTCAATATTTTTATATTTTTCTGTTTTGTATCATTTTAACAAAATATTTTGTTTGAACGCTTTTTAAGTACTTATTTATTCAATGTGAGTAATTAGATTTATCTCATTGCATTTATGACGTTCTCTGAAGGTGAGAGGAATCTCTTACATAACATCTTTCTTAAACAAGCGACAACAGTAAAAACAGCCATATTCTGAGTAACGTGAGAGCTATGGGAGTTGCATTAGATCACAGTCACGAGAGTGGCACAAAGCAATGGAAGGTGATAATAAAATGACATGGAACAATAAGGGTTTAGATAGAAAGAGGGTGAAATACTCTTACATTTGGAACCATGACTAGTTAAACCTTTCAATCATGATATGGGCCTCTTGATGCTATGGTAACTCCAAAGACTCTTACATTTGGAACCATGACTAGTTAAACCTTTCAATCATGATATGGGCCTCTTGATGCTATGGTAACTCCAAAGACTCAGCTCAGGTTAAAGTTCTGCAATGGCTTAGAAAGTCAATGCGCCAATTGCATAAATATTTGTGTAATCTAGATATAGCAGTTTAAAATATATCCAAACAGGGCCAACTCAGCTTTCACCATGATGTGGAGTAATGGTGACTCCATGTCACAAATAATACAGCACTCTAGACTTGGACTTTCCCCTCCCTAAACTGTTACCATATGTTAGTTGTATCCAGCTGGTTCCATTGTTGATAGCTAAGAGTACAACCAATAGCATGCATTACTTTGTGAAGTAAAACCCAGTAGAATACATGGGGTCATATTCTCTTTTGTCAATCTTTAAAAAAAAGTATACGTTGGAGTAAGCCATGTTCCAGGGAACCACAGCCAATTCTTAAACAAACTTTATTTGATTTTTTTTAATAGAGCCAAGTTTCATTTAGGGAAAAAGGGCTGCATTAAAGATTTTCTTTGTTAAGAGACAATCACAGATGTGGTGATCGGCTGACCCTAGCAGGCCATCCTGCCTGTGATGGCCTCAAATCGATTTGTGCCCTACCTCTTCAATATTAATAAGATAGATTGGATTGTCGAATAGGTATGTTGTGCACTGATCTGTTAGTACATAAATCAGTGTGTAAAATGATTTTATTGGAATCAGGTATTTGCAACCAGTTCTTTGGAAATCTGTCCCTATTTTACTCATCACATAATAAAACAGCATTGAATTTGACAAATCATACTTGGAAACCTATATGCATCAAACACTCAACAGAGTCTAGAACATTTCAAACTAATTCCAATGATGATGATAAAAACACATTTGGAGGTAATTGAAAGTAGTATGTTCATCTAAGGAAGTCACCTGTGCTTCTCCCACTGAGAAAAAAAGGATTTTGACATTCAAGCACACATGGACGTGTCAAAAACTGGCATCAAAAAGCATATTAATAATTTAAGGGAAAAAAGAAGTGCAACGCCAGTTGATAAGAAAGGATGCAGAGTGGCTAGTCTAACAGGCAGTGATGATTGCACTTACACAACAGACTCAAAATGATTATGCCCTGTGTGGTGGTTGTTCTGCTTCCATGAATACTTGAAAAAAAAGTGTACTACAAAAAGTCCACAAATGCAGGCAACGATGCGCAGTCGTGATGCTTCTGCCCTTCACACAAATGTAAAATGCTATGCTCTAAAATGGCGAAAGAGATATTTGCCTGCACAGGCATAAATGGTTTAGTACAATAAGCATTACTGTCTCGTCAAAGAACGTATGAAAGATTTGGGACTGTTAACTACAGTACAGCAGCATATATGATCCCTTGCCTATAGAAGTATGACCCCTTGGCACCAGTTCTTAAATTGAGCCGGTGGTTGCCGGTGGGGTCCACATAAAGGGGAAAAAATTAGGATGAGAAGGATGGGAAAGTCATTGCAGAGGGAGAAGCAGGAAATTGCACGAGTGAGATAAAGGAGCAGGGAGTGGCTGATAGTGGATGGAAAACCCATGAGGTCAGATCAAGACTACGCAATCTTGGTATTCGGTGCGCCGTCCTTTAAAAGCCCCGGACGTCATTTCCGAGTGAAGCTTTGGGAACTGGCACCCATTCTATTACCAATTAAGCACTGTTTTGCACTCATGTAGCAGTGACACCAAACTAGGAATGAAACCATTCAACTGTGCTTGGCAGTGAACCAAAGGCAACAACTAGCATTCATAATAGACAATGATTGTGCATTAACAAACCTAAAAGCAACACTTTGAGATCATGTTATATGTGACCACAATAGTGCTAAGGGTCAATTTACATGGAAAAGCCATGAAAAGCAGGGGAGTAGAAGGTCAACAAATGGCAGGTACAGACACTGACTAGTTTCTGGGAGCATAACTAAAGAACACAACCCTGTAATTGGGTGTTTATAGTTAAAGAACCAGCGCAATTGTGGCCAAAAGAAAGCAATGTGAATGATTACAATCCAGGAGACCCGGTGTCCAATAAATTATACCCATTTTAGCTGGGCCATAAAATAAAGATGGCGCCCTACTAAAATCCTCAAAATTCGCAATTCCTTGATAAAAAAAATTAAGACGGAAATAGCATAAGATCAGAATTCTAGCAACATATTCTCCATATAACTAATTTTCAATCATAAATGCAATATTTACATGAGTTACCTTTGAGACCACAAACTGTTTCAAAGGTTGGGCAGATACAGCAGAAGAGCGTACTAACGCCACTGGAAGCAAGGAGTCTGCTCCACACGTGAAAGCTCTCTGCACTTCACATATCCAAATCTTGAGGAGTAGTGAAACATGCAATGATCGCGTGTAATCAAGATGGCATCAGCAACAATCCCACTGTATTGGGGTGAAAGTGAGCTGTTACTAGCAAGAAATATTTTCATTTTGGTAGTTTATCGCCAAACCCCTATTCTATTCTATTCTATTCTATTTGATTTCTAAAGCGCATGGCTACCCAGAAGGGCCTCCCAGTGCTGAGGCATTGTTTCTATTACATAGTCTTGTGCTTACATGTTTGCTGAAGAGTAGTTTTGCAAAGTTTAGGCTTTCTTATTCCCAGTGGAAGAGCATTCCAGAGTTTAGGAGCAAGAAAGGCAAATAGTGGCCTCCACCCCTGTATTTTTTAATCTTGGAGATTTCAAACAGCTGCTGGTTTGTAGAACGAAGCTTTATGTGGGATTGTAGGGTCTTACCAGAAGTAGCAGCTCACACCGGGAAGAGCGACGAGGCGGGGAAGTGCGGGGGGTGGTGGAAGTCAGCCGACAACGGGTTAAGTAATATTCATTAAATAAAGAAAGAAAATCACTTACCTTGCGCTCGCTGCACCGCCGGCGATGCGGCAAGCTCAAGGTAAGTGGTGTTATGTACTTATTTAATATTACTAACCCGTCATTATTCGATGTCCACCACCCCGCACCACCCCATCCCCGCCTCACCGCATATCGCTCTTACCTGTGCAAGCCGCTACTGCTTAACAGTCTTTGTATCAGCCAAGGCTCTCTCTTGTACATTGCTCGATGAGCAAGACAGAGTGCCTTGAACTGAATTGCCTTAAACACAGGGAGCCAGTTTAACGATGGCAGGGCTGCTGTGGTGTTTGAGGTTTAGGGATATTTAGAAGAATCTAGGCTGCAGCATTTTGGATCACCTGGAGTCTTTTTATGACAGATTTGGGACTCCTCAGGTAGTGAGTGTTGCCATAATCCAGTCCTGATATTGGACCTTGTACGACCACTCTACGTGAAGATTCATTCAGCCATCTTTAAAGTTTTCTTAGTGTCCTGAGTAGACCAAAACAGTTTGAGGCCAATTTCTCAGACTGCACCTCCATTGACAGCTTGCTGTTGATCCAAAGGCCGCAGATTTAGGGTTGGGCTAAGTGCCGTGAAACTCTGGCAAAATTCAACTCCACCAACTGGGCCCGATTATTACCTACTACTATGATTTCCATCTTGTCTCCATTTAATTTCAAACTGCTTGCAGACATGAAGTCTATTACCAGCTTAAGCCAGTTGTTGAGTTGATTAGAGGTCTTTTCGGTGTTGGGGGAGATGGGAATTTGTGTGTCATCTGCATAAGATATGATTCCGAAACCACAAGTCTCTGCAACCTTGGCCAATGGGTGAACATATAGGTTAACCAGAGTAGGACTTAGTGACGAACCCTGGGGAACCTCAAATTTTAGGGGATGGCTACTGGACAGAATGGCTTCTTCACACACTTGTAAAGTTCTGTTTTCAAGGAAAGAGGCAAACCATTATAGTGCTATCCTAGCGACACCTGCTTCTTCCTGCCTTTGAACCAAAAAAGGATGTAAAATCATGTCAAAGGCCGTGCTGAGATCCAGTAGAATTAAAGCCTATAAACCACCTTGATCAAGATTGGCTCTAAATTCTTCACTGACTGCAGGCAGAGCAATGTCTATACTACTTTCTGGTCTAAAGCCAGTCTTGGAATGATGTAATACACCATTTATCTTAAGGTAAAAGGAGAGAATCTTGTTTACAAACTTCTCTAAGATTTTGCTTGATCCTGGCAGGAGGGAAATAGGTCTGCAAGTTTCACATTTTAAGCGGTCAGCAGAGGATTTTTTTAGCAAAGAATTGACAAGGAATGTATCCATGGAATCACTGACAGAATATCGATGTTGAAAATATCGACGTCAAAAATATCGGAGGTGGAATATAGACGTCAAAAATTTCGAAGTCCTATCTACATCAAGGTAAGTACAAAAATATTGAAAAAATAATATGGTTGTAAAAAATATAATTTTTTCTAATGTTTAAAAATAATATAAAATTAAATAAATAATTCATATAATTAAAATAAACAGTTAAAAATATATTTAAAATTATAAGTAATACATATAATATAAAAAATAAACATATATATATATATATATATAATATATACTTACTTAATAATATTTACAATTAATTACTCTAATAACTTATAAATTGTTAAAGATTTTATAAATTATAAATACATACATACGCATACAACAATAATATAAATAAAAATATCAAAACTATATATAACAAATTTTTAAAAATAATTTTAAATAAATTAGACACTACATTACACTACATTAACTAAAACAATAAATATTGGATAGCGTTGGGGTAAAAATTAATGATCCAACTCCACAGAATGGAACAGTAGGGAAAGTGTTGGATAGCGTAGGGGTAAAAATTACTATTCCAACTCCAGGGGGTGCAACAGTAGCGAAAGTGTTGGATAGCGTAGGGGTTAAAATTACTATTCCAACTCCAGAGGGTGCAACAGTGGGGAAATTGTTGGCTAGAGTAGGGGTTAAAATTACTACTCCAACTCCAGAGGATGCAACAGTAGGGAAAGTGTTGGATAGCATAGGGGTCAGAACAACTTACTAATAATGAAAATAATAATTTTTTGGTAAAAAAATAACAATTTAATTATTAAATTACAACAATTTAATTAACAATGCCAAGAAATAATTAAAAGAAATTATCAATTAATAATTAATTAACAATTAAAATAAATACAATTAAATATTAATTATTAAACAGTTCTTAACAAATAATAATAAAATAAAACCAATACCAAAAACAATAATTATTAAAAAACATTTCGCAATTCATAATTAATTAACAATAATTTATCTAGATCTTGGTCGTTTGATCGCTCGCTCCTATCAGCAGCAGATGATATATCCTCTTTATTTACTGAAACACAGTTGTTTATAGAGACCAATGTAGGATCAGCTGCCCCGGGGATAGTTTGGGACGCTCTTAAGGCCTTTTTAAGAGGCCTTATCACAAATAAGGTCTCATATCGAAGGAAGTGCTATAAAGAGAAGGTAGCGTCCATAGAGGCAGAAATGCTGGTAGTGCAAGAGGAAATAGATCAGGTTCCTTCTGGTATCTCTACTCAAGTTCTTGACATCAAGTTGCTATCTTTGAAAGCGCAATTGGGGTCTGTGTTGAATCTACGCTTGCAGGAGAAATGGGAGGCTAGCAAGATAGCTCACTTCCAATTTGGAGAGGGGGCTGGTAAATTTCTGGCCTGGAAGGCCAGAACCGATCGGGCTCGCAATAATATCGAGTCCATAGTCCAGGATAACACACAGTACTCATTGGATGGGGATATTAGGAGAATCATCAGAGACTTTTTCTCAAACATCTACCACGAGGATAAAATATTGGATAATGAAACTATTGACAACTGGTTGCATAAGACGTCTCTTCCATCCCTATCCGATGAGCAACAGGCCTCTCTGAATGCTAGCATTACGGAGGGGGAGGTCAGGGCTGCCATCTCTAATAGTGGTAAGGGGAAGGCTGCCGGCCCAGATGGACTACCAGCTGAGATCTATAGGGTCCTAGAGCAAGCAGTCGTCCCTTTTCTAACTAGGTTATTTAACCAAATCTTGCAGGATGGAACATCTCCACCTGCTTCCTGGGATAGTGCTTCGATAACCATAATTTTAAAACCAGGGAAATCAGCACTAACCTGCGGGTCATATAGGCCTATATCATCTTGAGTGAGAAGGGCACGCACAGGAGGCCGGCGTTTCTCAGTGAACACAGCCAGACTTTGGAACACCCTCCCTCTCAAATTAAGGACGGAACCTGATCACTATCGTTTCAGGAAACTACTAAAAACTCATCTCTTCCCCTGATCCACTCCCCCTTCTCCCCGGTACTCCACTGATCCCCCCCTCTCTCTCCCTGGCACTTCATTGACTCTGCTGTCTCGATTTTGTAGCGCTGGGATACTTACGGGTTACTATGCGCTCTATAAAACCCACATAATAATAATAATAATAATAATAATAATCTTGAACGGGGATTACAAGATTTTTGCTTCGGTTCTCGCGAAGAGGCTAGGTTTAGTAGCTCCAGATGTCTTGCAGCAGGACCAGAGGGGGTTTGTGAAGGGCCGCCAATTGTACGAGCTAACCTATGATTTGATAGGGGCTATAGATATAGCAACAACGCATTCACTCCCTCTGGCAGTCTTAACACTGGATGCAGCCAAGGCCTTCGACAGGGTGAACTGGGCATACCTGTCGAGGATCCTGGATAAGTTTAATATTGGAGAGAACTTTGGTCGCGCAGTAAGACTTTTATATTCTAAGCCTTCTGCCTGCGTGTTGGTGAATGGCGAATTGTCGGATCCCTTTCCTATTACTAGGGGAACCCGTCAAGGTTGCCCTCTTTCCCCTCTATTGTTCGATCTATATATAGAGTCCTTCGCTCAGCGTTTGAGGGAAGAGGAGACTATTAAGCCATTTGTCTTTGAAGGGTTCGAGAGGAAAGTGGCTTTATATGCCGACGACATTTTGTTATTTTCTTCAGATATAAGTTCAGCCTTTCCAACAGCCATTAATCTTGCGTTAGAATTTGGTGAAATATCTGGCCTTGAGGTTAATGCCTCCAAGACTGAGGTAATGATCTGGAATGATACTGATAGTATATTGGAGGTACAGCCTACTACTAGTCTCCGGTATTTGGGTCTGAATATAATCAAAGACATTAATAAAATCGCAATAGTACATTTCACCAATGTCGCAAGGGAATGTCGCAATCTTATGCAAACCTGGTCCCATCTTCCGATAACTTTGTTAGGACGAATTAATTTAGTTAAGATGACTATCTTGCCAAAGGTGTCATTTCTTTTCAATACTATACCTCTTTTTTTCGACCCAACTGTTATTTCTAAGTTACAGGGAGACATAACATCTTTTATTTGGGATAAACATATCCCTAGAATTGCATGGAAGACGCTCAGGCGGCGCAGGGAGAAGGGGGGCTTGGTAGCACCGGATCTACAGGCATATGCTTGGGCGTTCCAACTTAGTCATACCCGGAGGTTGTTGAAAATGCCTGTCGATCACGGGATTGGCTTGTTGTTCTCAGCTATGCTCAAAGGGGAAGCGGTTTCACAATCAGGATTTTTGTTTAAATTTGGAGACCCCAAATTCTTTAAAAAAATTAAGTTGAAGGTTTTGCAGGGGATGGCGAAAATATGGTATAAGGTGAGGACCTTAGTTAAACTTGGTTACTTTTCTAGCAGGGCCCCGCTTTGGGATTCTCCTGGAAGTCCCGAGTGGCTGAAAGACAGTTTGTCTGCTCCCTTGCGTGTTGGTGGCCTGGAGGTATGGGGAGACATATTTGTGGAAGGAAGCGTGTTACCATGGGAAGTTCTAAATATGAAAATAGGATCGAACCTCTCCAAATTTAAATATATCCAGATTACCAGCTGGTTGCAGCACTATACCTCGCGAACATCAGCCTGAAGTCGAACTCCAATTGGGGGTGGCAACCAACTTGAGGCTCTACTTTTAGATAAACCATCGGGCAAAAAAGAGGTATCTGTGTGGTATAACTGGATATTGGAGGAGTCTGAAGGAGAATTCCAACTTCCAGAGGTGCTGTGGGGCTCTGTCCTTGCATGTCCCAACCTAACTCATTTGTGGACCATATCATTTCAAGTCCTATGGGATATTGTGAAACCTGCATGGATGCGTAGAAACCACCTATACACGCTTCATACAGCATACTATTCTCCACAAAGGATTTCAAAATTTGTCCAAGGTTCCCCGGTGGCCTGCGCTAGATGTGGCTTGTTGGAGGCCACCAACGCACATATGTTTTTTGAATGCCCCTGTATTTCAGTTTTTTGGGATTCTATTAGCAAGTTGCTTTCTGATTCTTTGGGTTTCCAAATCTCTATAGACCTACATCTAGTCATGTTGGGAGTGAGTGATGGAATTCGAAGTCCAGCTAAAAATATTATTTTCTACACCATTTTGCTGGCAAGAAGGGAGATCTGTATAAAGTGGAAGGATCAGCATCCACCGTCGCTACCTGATTGGCGAGCATCAGTCCTTCAAGTGTCTAAACTTGACTTGGCAAGAGCTGGGAACCGCAATAAAAGATCCTTTTGGCTCATGCTGAAATGGAACTAGCTGTCCGGGTTTTTTTTTTTTCCCCCGGGCCAATGATTATGCTACCAAGGTTTACCTCCCTCCGCGATACTGGGTCCTACTTTCCTGGTTTTGTTCTTTTTTGGCAGTAACATCCACAAGCACATGGATTTCAATTGCAGGCTTAAGGTACTTTTATTATGCTGAAGGGTCGCGAAATAGGAACAGTTTATAACCCTTGCCAGTCTTGTACTGAGACAGCATATGGTACACGAACAACCTGTAATATTTGGAACCTGGTGGAATATGAGGACAAAAAAAAAATCATAATAATAATTTATTGATAAACACACATACATTTAAATAAATGAAATGTATTTACCAATTAATAATTAATAAATAATTCACACAAAAAATAAAATGATTATTAGATATGTATTACCAAATAATAATTGATAAACAATAATGTAATTATCAAAACTCAACACTTAAAAAAAGTTATTTACTTAATTACAATTAAATGACTTCCCAACCTATTACCCTATAACCTCCCAACACACTTCAATAATACATTGATACACTTAATATAAATACCAATTAATCAACTAATAAAAATGAATTAGTAAAAATGATTTACAAATTAATAAAAAATGTATTACAAATTTATAATTAATCAATATAAAAATATTTATTAATAACAATACATTAAAATTTACATATTTACTTAATTACAATTAAATTACTTCCCATCCTATTCCCCTATAAACCCACAACCCGCTACAGAACTAAAACGCAAAATGTAATTACGAATATTTAATAATTCCTAATTTTTTTTAATTAATTTACTATAATTAAATTACTTCCCACCCTATTCCCCTATACAACCACAACCTGCTATGGTACTTAAACGCATAATTTACTTAAATAAATTATTACTAACTTCTAAAAATGTATTACATACATTTTAAAATTAGTACAATAATTAACAAAAATTATAAAAACAAACATACAAAATAAAATACATAACACTAATATTAATATTGATATTAGTAACATCAATATTTTTGCTATCGATATTACTAACTTTGATATTAACAAAAACAATATTTCTTACCTTCAGATCGATATTCTGGTCGTCGATATTCTTGATTTCGATATTCCGTCCCTCCAAAATTATTAACTCGATATTATTGCCTGTCGATATAAAAAAAAATGATATGTAGACTGTTTACCGTATCCGTGTAGGGGGGACTGTCCCAGACTGTAATGAGTAGTTGAACATGTCTATCAAAGGAGATAACACAACATTTACACGTCAAGTCAAGTCAAAGGTATGTTTATTATGACCTTAGTCATTTAAACAGGTGCAAGCGAGTATCAAAAAGTTAAAACGATGAGCTCAAATCATTTAAAACATTATCACAATAAAATCCATCACATATTAGTTAAAACTCTTACACACGCTTCATCCTTTGTCGACGCCCTTAAAATTGTATTTTAGTTAACATTCCACAGTTATGACAGTAAAGAAAAAAAAACCCATTCTACTTCCTTCGGCTAGACTAGTTTCATTGATTTAAAATGCTTTAAAATATACCTGTTATTCCCGATTTCTTAGCTCACTTAATGCTGCTTTTATGTATTTCCCAAGAGCAATCGCAATGTCGATAGTGGGTATTTCAGTTAACAGGTTGGCTGCCTGCGCTCTAGAGCTTATATCATATTTTAGGAACACGGGACGTAACCACAGTTTCCGCTGTTCCAGTAAAAACAGACAATCAAGTAGGATGTGTACCAGGTCTCCTTTGCACCCCAGATTACATTTACAACATCCATTTTTATCTAACAATTTATTTTTCAGATCTTTATTTGTTAACAATGGGTTTAGACCAACCCTCAGCCTTAAGAGCTCCTGCCTAAGTCCGCGGTTGGGCAGGATGTCTAGGTAGGGGAACCAGTTTTCATTTAGCCATGCGCCCATCATATATGTTATTGATTTCTTTTTCGCTAGATATTCCATATCGGACAATCCCGATATTTCCTTCCCCTTTGATTTCAACTCACTCCTAGTACAAAGGAGTTGATGAGTTTCCTGGTTTACCTCTACCTTTAGTTTTTTACAGATTTGCGTAACTCTTTCCCTGCACATTTTTGCCCATTTTAGGTTACTCGTTTGGATTTCCTTCTTGCACCATTGTGCTACTTTTTGTCCCTCGGGGTCTTCCAGACGTTTCCATAGTCTAAGTATTGCCATTTGAGTTAATGTCTCCCAGGACTTTGTGCCTATTTCCCTTCTTATGGCTTGCACCATCGCAGATTGTGGGAGAGAGAGGAGTCCTTTGAGGCATTTACCCTCTACCAAGTCCCCGGCTCCTTTACCGCTCAAATAAAGGATTTCTGCCCCATACAGCACTTGGGGGGGTATCATTGCCTCAAAGGCCCTTAGCATTGGTCTGTGCGACATCTCACCGTAATCCCTGTTGAACATTTTTAGGCCACATATCGATGTGTGTGCTTTGGCTTTTTGTGTATCCCAATGCATGTCCCATTTTAGGCTTTTGTCGAACCAAATACCTAGGTAGCGATACTCATTCACCGTCTCCAGTTTGAGCTCCCCTAGGTACCAATTGAATCTGGTTAATTTTTTCCCAAAGCAAAGTACTTTAGTTTTATCTAGGTTGACAATAAGAAATTTATTAGCACAGTATGCGTTGAAGGCATTGAGCTTACGCTGGAGGCCTATTTCTGTCTGATCTACAATAGCAAGGTCGTCTGCATATAGTAGGCAGGCCACCTTGTTTCCGTTCATTCTGGGACTTGCACTACCCTCGACCTCTAGATGGGCCGGGAGGTCTGACAGGAATAAGGAGAATAACTGCGGCGCTAACACACACCCCTGTCTTAGGCCGTTTCTGATGGGTATTTTTTGCGTTAAGGAGCCCTCCGTATCCTTGATGACTTGCGCCCAGTTCTCATTATGTAGTTCCTTTATTATTGTCAGGAGGTCACTCGGGATGTTTACTTTAAGTAATGCTTCCCATAGGCACGCACGATCAACCGAGTCAAATGCGGCTCGGAAGTCGACGAAACAACAGCACAACTTGCCATTTTGTTCCGTTGACTTCTTCGCCAATGCCCACAGTGCAAACCCATGGTCTATAGTCGAGTGCCCTTCCCTGAAACCTCCTTGCTCTATAGGGACAATCTGGCGCTCTTTTACCCATATGTTGAGTTGCTTCAGTACAATTTTAGAGAAAACTTTCTCTCCTATATCAAGGAGGTTAATCAGGCGGTAGTTTTGTGGTGCCTCCATGCTACCTTTCTTATGAATGGGCCTAATTATGGCACCCTTCCAGTTGGCTGGCATTTTGCCTTCTGTTAGTATTGTACCAAACATCTGAGCAAAGAATCTTGCCCACCAGTTTATGTCTGACTTTAAAATTATTGCTGGGAGGTTGTCCGGACCTGCTGCTCTGGATAATTTCAGCTCTCTTATTGTATCTTCTACTTGTTTTACGCTAAATTTAGCTTTTAGGTCTGCTGATATTTCCTGCCATTTATGTGTCACTACCTGGTTTGTGATGGCTCTTGCCCCATACAGTTCCCTAATATACTTTTCCCATTCGGCCTCACTAACTACACATTTTAGTTCCCCTTCTGGGGGGCTAAATGCTGCCTTTACCAATTTCCAAAATTGTCTTAGGTTTTTATCCTCAATTGCTTCCAGCAGGTTTGACCAGCATTTCTCTTTAAATGCCCTTTTAGCATCATTTACCATTTTTTTATACTCTCTTTTTAAACGGGTTACCTGATCCTGTCTCTCCTGGCTGAAGTTCTTTTTTTGTTTTCTTTGTACTGCCTGGATCTCTCGTTTTTTGGATTGACACTCTACTGAAAACCATTTTACTCTACTGGGTGGTTTACGACTTGTATTTTTGACTTTTTTCAGTTCAATTCTTAAACAACAGACAACTTCATCTAATTTACCTATGAACCAGTTCAAGGTTTTGTTCTCCAGATTTTCCGGCTTTATTTTAATTTGCATAGCTAGCAGTTTTGCCTGATATTCCTCCGTGAGTCGTGTCGTCACACGTCTAGGGTACTCCACCTCCTGGGTGATCACTTTATCTCTGGGTAAGCTTCTTCCCCCTTGTATTTTTAGATATAGAAGGATGTGGTCGCTAATCTCTTTTTGTTCCAACCTAAATTCCCGTACTTGGGGGAAGTTCCAGGCATGTATAAACATATAATCAATCGGGCAGTTCTGAGAGCCTACTTTAAAAGTTTTCCCTGCTGGGCAGTCGTTCTTCATTCTTCCATTCAGGCATTGGAAACCCCTGCCTCCTAGGAAGTATACCAGAGCTGCTTCATGTTTTGATATCTCCCCTACTGGGAACCTTGCTGGGTTTATACCAAACACCTCTAACATTTCTCTGTTCCAGAGATCCGCCTTTTTTGGGTTAAGTTTATGATTGAAATCCCCCATTATTATCACGGTATCCAATACATATTTTTCTGCAACAGAATCTACATCTTCTTTAAACAGCTTCATCTCCTTCTCATACTCTGCCCCATTCTCCCACTGCATGTATACATTCATTATAGTCAGCATTTTATACTTCTTTTCCACTGTCAATAATTCTATTCTGCTAGTCTGAACCCATTTACATTTCATTTTTATCAGTTTTACTTCTCTGAGCACTTTCGTTGAAATCAAAGTCATTAAACCACCCGACGGACGACCAAAGTTCTTTTTCTTGGCCGGGCAGTTTAGTTGTAGGTATCCTTCATTAAACGGGGTTTCGTCACATGACCAGGTCTCTTGCAAGCAGGCAATGTCCACTTTATTTACTATCTCCTTTATAGTTTCTCTCTTTTTCTCATTGCCTAGCCCGTTTACATTCCATGACAGGAGACCTAGACTTTGTGACACCCCCTCATCCTATTCTATCTCACTCATACCTCCCTCATCTCCCTCGGCCTCCGTATGACTCCTGTTTAAATCGAACCTTGGGCTGCTGCAGTGTGACCAATTACCCCATTGGACTTCGTTTCCTGTATTGTCTATTTCTATATTCAGACAGCTTTGGTTCCCTTCCTCGTCTTTATATAATCTCACCTGTCTTCTCCCTAAACCTGCATGATGCTTTAGGAAGGTATTGTCATTGGGGGCTTTTACTTCCCACTCCGGGATTATTCTTATTCCCAGGTGGTTTATCTCGCTAGTTGCTTTGAGGATTGCCATTTTTACCATGACTGAATGTAATGATACTTTTGTTATTTCTTTACCATTTCTGGTCTCTACAAAGCCAATTTGCCGGAGATCGCTTGTACTGATCCCACTAAGGCTACTACATTCTGCAAAGACTTTCAAGATCTGTGCTCTGTTCAGGGGGTTCCTTTTCCTATTCATACTCCCATTCGTACTACCCCTTTTCCCCGACTGCATATGGTCCAAATACACCCATTTACTTTTATCTCTCTCTTGTACTTTTTTAGGGGTGTCATATTGGAGCTGTCTTGCCTTTGGTCCCTCTGATCGCCGCCCGATATTTCCCGTTCTTGGAATTACCTGGACTAGAGGGCTTATCGCTCTATTACCCCTATTTGGATGTCCTAAGGCTACGCTTACTTTCTGTTTCGTAACACAGGGTGTTAATGGCTTCTCTTTTATGCCCTTCGTTCTCCCATTTTTTCTTGGGTTTATCGGGGTCGTTCTTGGGTTATACTCCTTTTGCCTTGGTCTATTTGGTGCCTCTATCTGGGCTGTTGATTTTAGGTCTGCCTGTGCCTGTGCTTCCCTCCCTGCTGTCCTCCCATTTTTCTTTACTTTTAAGGCTTGTTCTCTCTTCTTTCTACCTCTACACTTATGGGGGGCCCCTGTAAACACCCCGCGCCTTTTTATCAACATTGGGCGTCTGGAGATGTATACATTTTCAGATGCTTCCATAGAGTCATTTGATGTCTTTTGGATTGTTGGATGTGGGGATCCTACTGGACTTCCCGCGGATACCTCCACCAGTTCCATCTCTACCCTTTCATCAATCGAATGTTCAGTGACAGAAGTGCTTTGCATCCTCGGCATTTGGTTCTTTATCCCCACTAGTTCCTCTTCGATCCTTTTTAGGTTCGATTTCTGGGCTTTCAATACTCCATTATTTGATAGAGTAACTTCAAGGATTCCTTGTCACGTCTTTTGTAGTATCAATATCAGGTCCATCAATGAAGGAGTGGGTGTTACGGAACACTCCGGGTCCAGTGTGTGGTCTCTGCCTGGGTTTGTATGATGACCTGTTCTTATGGGTTCACGCTGTTGGGTTGAATTATTGGTACCATGTTGTTGAGGGGAATGGGCTGGCTCCCCGCCCCAGATTAGGCTCTGGCTCTGTATTCCATTTCCCCTTGGTTCCTCATTTCCCAGTGACTGTAATGAAAAAAGTTTTGGTGACGATGAGAGCCGGGGAGCTGAGATGTGGATATTTTGGCTCTGAAGCGTCAGGTTTATTAATACGGAATCCTCCATTCCTACTTCCATATTGGGATTCACCACTACTGCTTCAAACCTTCCTACTCCTTCCGCACCATGTTCTTCCGTATCTTCCTCGGGGTCCGGTCTTATTACTGGCTCTAAAGGTTTGTAGTGTTTCCCTACAAAATCCTTTATAGCTTTGGAGGTTAGCGTATTGTCTTTCTGTTTAGAATTTGTTTGGTCCCCTTCCCTTTTAGCCTGTTTGGCGTTTTTATTTACCCTTTTGACTTTCCTTTTCTTGCGCCGCCCTTTATTATTCTCTATATGTGAGGCCTGGCTTTCTTGGCTCTCTTCCGCAGATATTGAGCCCTCTGTTATTTTGCTCTTCTCTGGGCTATCTTCTTTGCGCATGGTTTGCCCTTTTTTCGGTCTCATTTCTCAGTTAGGTTGCCTAATGTGTGATGCAGCTATTTCTCGTTTCGTGCGGTCGTTTCTCAGATTTAAAAGTTTAAAAAGGAGTAGCTGTAACTTTACACTTACCTCTGTTGTGCCTTATGCCCACCGGTTAGCCTGCCTGCCGCCTCTGTGCTCCTCTCTTGCGGTGTCTTTTGGCTTTGGCTTTTTCCTCACCTAGTTCTCCTTATATTGTTTCCACTCACGTTTTAGTTTTCAAAGTTCACAGTTTTCCGTTTTCTCTGATGCTCCCTCTCTTCTTCCCCCCTTACAGCAGTGCCTCTGGTGATTTCTGGGCCTCCTATTCACCAGGCTGTCCGCTTGTGATTCCGTGGGGGTTGGAAGCTGCCTAATACTAGGTAGGTGCTCACGAGTGCTGGGTATTGTACTTTCCAGTGCAGCCGGGGGTGACTAGGGTGCTCTCCCAAACGCTGCCCCTGCACTGCCCCGCACTCCGCTCCGGTTGTCCTGGGTGCAGGATGCTGATATTCTCACCCCCTTGAGGCTGCCAGTTCGCTCCCGGATGGCTACACGTCGTTTGCTACGACGCACCATCGGTCCCCAGGCAATCCCCAAACCTACTCCGCCCCCTCACTATACTACGCGTTTGTCACGCGCTGCGTGTCCGGGGGGGCTAGAGTGACTAGAGGGGAATCCGGGCTCACCGGTGATTTTCTGTTAGGCGTCCTCCTCCAAACGGACCGGCGTTCTCCTCCTCCGCTGGGTCCGCTGGGTCCGTGGTGTGTGAGGTTGCTCGGTGCTCCGCGATCGGCTGGTCGGGTCTGTCAGGCAAGGCAAGGCTAGGCAGGGCTAGACGACAACAGAGCCTTGGATCAGAGGAAACACCCTTGGTCTCCGTGCTCCTGTGTAACATTTACACCTTTTAGCATTGTATCAGGAGGGGCTGGGTGTTGTGGAAAGCTTTATTTTATTGTTTTTTAATTTCTTCTACGACATTCAAATTAAAAGCCCAAAAGGCCGTTAGACGTTCCTTGCCTGCTTTGCTAACATGCGGCGTCTGTAAAGGCTGAATTATGACATGATCCTCTTTGAGTGTGAGGAGGATGTTGTTCCCCTTTTCAAGGAAAGGTTAGCAAGCATTGTGCATCGTGCCTCTGAATGAGGAGGACCAGCTTGATTTTGGACTGATTTCATCAGGCTGTTCACCTAATGGAACAGTTCTTTAGATGTATTTGCTCTCTTATAGTTATCCTTACAAATTTCATCAAACTTTTTCTACTTGTGCTTTCCATTCTTTGGTATTCTTCTTTTAGTTCCATAAGTTTTTGTTGAGCACCATGGGGCCAGACCTCAATAATATCTCACCTTTTGTTGTCTTAAAGGGGCTAGATTCTCCAGGGCGTTTTTCATCCATGCCTCAAATCCAGTGTACCTATCATCAATATCCCCCCCACCATTTCTAGGTTGGAGTTGGTAAGCATTCTCTCTCATGCTGCTTTGTCCAGCTTTGAGCAGAAACATCTCAGTCTGGGTTGGTGAGGTGGGATGACTTTACTCCCTGTTCTACAGAGTTGAAAATGTATGTTACGGTCAGACCGTTAAAAAAATCTATTTGGTAATCTGAGGTAATTTCCTGTATATTTGAGAAAATAGGGTCTAGTAGGTGAACTAGCTTTTGGGTGGGAGATGTAACTCGTTGTACCAATTGTATCACTGCCAGATCTAGTAAAAGGTTTGTCACAGTCTCGCAGTTTTTAAGGGAGGCAGAGTGCTTGCCTCTGTCAGCAGTCACTCCTTAAATTGAGAGTTCCCAGCCAATCAGGTGTGAAACAACTCAAAAAGATGGTGACCAACCACAAGAACAAATAAGACAAATGCAGCTATAAATCAAGAGGTGCCTGTTTCTCTAATTAGCTTAGAGAGAAGCAGTTAACACATCACCCTAGATTTCAGCTGAATATATTGAGTTTGTTACATCAAGACAAGAACAAGCCTGTGGTGTAAAGCAAGCTGTTACCGATTAACAAAGTAATATCACCTTAGGAGCTGTCACATCCTATGAGTTGGGGCATGGGGTGATAGATAGGGAATCAGGTACAAGTTGCCCTAGAGACCTGTATTGCAATGGGGCACGTACACAATGCAAAGATTGTGTATTCACAGATCCCATTACTCAGCTCTACCACATGACCATGCAGCCGTTGTCAATATTCACCGTAATCCTACTATGGTGCAGAAGAAAATACATTAATTGGAAGCCATATCAAATATTGTCATCACACACCCGCCTTTCATTTGGTTGGGGCTTTGATCACATAAAATCTGGAAAAATTATTCTCTTGTTTTCTGCCGGGTGCAGAGTGCTGAGGCCCAATGTTATCAAATGGGTGATAGGGGGCCTCGGGTTGGTGGCTGCTGACTAGCAGGCCACTTGGCTGTGGGAGCAAAGCTCCTGGACTTTAGCTCAGGGCAAATGGGAAACAAGGTAGCACAAAAGGTGTACCACTAGCGGCACTAGGGCTGCCGGGTGCAGGGTGCTGTTTCGACGTCGGACACCCTGTTGTTTTCTATAGAGAACCTCTGGTTTGTAATGACACTGTAGGCTTGGGAACAAAGGTCTCCTAGGTACGGCCACCACTTCGAGAGGTAAGTTGGGAAGTTAGGGGTTGGTTAGACACCGTTGGTTTGGGCACAAAAGGCTGTGGGGCGTCGGGTGCAAGAGTGCCTTTTGGGGTCGAATCTTCTTATCAGCTCCTAGTCGCAGTTAGGGGGGCCTTCTGGATTTAGGCTACAGGCATTGGCTGGAGGCTTGAGGCAGGTCAGGGGTCACCAAATTTCGAGTCAGGATCACCGGGGTGACCTCCTTGTGGTGTTTGCCCACACAAGCTCGGGCTGTGGAAGGTGGGTGCAGAGTGGAGCAGACCTGCGGTGTCCAGCTGGAGCCAAAGGTTGCAGATGAACAAATCCGGTGTTCACGGGAGACAGAGTCTTTGTAGTTGAAGGCAGGCAGGTCCTCTGGGGATTTCGAAGTTGCTAGCTGCAGGACACACCGGGATTTCGCAAGAGCAGGTTCGAGGGGGAGACAGGCTGGTAGGACTGGGACCAAGTCAGTGGGCGTCTTCCTCTTGTTAGCTGCTGCACAGCTGTTCAGTCCTTCTTCTTCTTCTTCTTGTAGTCTCTTCCTGTCTGAGGAAGCAAGGTTCATGCTAGATTTAGTGGCGTTAAGGGTAGGTAAAAGGCAGGGACCAATGTGTCCCTTCCCTGGGGTGGGTACACCCCCTATTATGCCACCCTCCAGTGGGAGGGGGCATCGTTAAGATGGCGTGAACTGAGAGTTGTGCTTCACCTCGCCTCTCCCTCACTTGTTTTTCCTGCTGGTTCTCCGCCAAAAATGGGTGTCAGAACCAGTGGGTACCTGTTGCTGAGAGCAGCAAGTGGTCTGGGGAAGCTCACAAATGCAGCAGGCCTTTGAGGCTTCCCCTTCGTGAACCCTGCCCATCCTGGGGGAGGAGGCTTGGAGCCACGTTCCAGGATGTGCATTGTTTCAGAACCCCAGAGAGCAGCAGGCTCTCGACCCATTGGTCCAGAAACATGTCTGGTGGTGGCAGCTGAAAGCAGCCACTCACCCTCGACACTAGTGGTAGGTTCGTTTTCAGAGGGCATCTCTAAGATGCCCTCTGTGTGCATTTTTCATTACATCCCACACTGGCAGCAGTGTGGGTTTAATGTTCAGTTTTCAGTGTAGCCATTATGGTGCTGTGGAGTTCGTAATGACAAACTCCCAGCACCATTATTCTCTTAATGGCAGCACTGCACTTACAATGTCTAAGAATGGACTTAGACACTTTAGGGGTTCAGGGCTCATGCACCTGTACCCTCACCACTGGTGTAGTGCACCCAGCTAGAGGGGTGACTGACCTATGCCAGGGCAGTGGGTTGTAAGCATGACACACAGGGATGTGTACCATGTCGACTTTTCACATTGTTCTGCACCAAAACACCCAGCCTGCAAAGCAGTGCGTGAGTGTAGCGGTACAGGACCTCTAAGGATGGCACAATAAGTCCTGCAGCTGTTAGAGGCCTTCTCTGGTCACAGTGCCCAGGGTACCTGTGGTACCATTTAACCAGGGGCTGACCTGTGGCCAGAAATGCCAATTGAGTTTAGGCTTTAATGCAGTTTTAGGGAAAGAACATAGGCCCTGGGTACCTAATTAGCAGGAGGGCAAGACACACTCAGTCAAAGTACATCGGCAATTCAGCAAAAAGTGGGGGCAACCATGCAGAGAGAGGGCACTTTCTCACAAGCCAGCAGCAGAAATTACTGATCTCATCAGATTCCTAGTCTCCAATTTTCGTCCCTTTGCTGCCAGTCAAGAAAGCACCCGAAATCCCATGTGAAACAGCACGGGAAATGAGGAAATGAGTGAGGTATCCCCATTTCCCATGGTAATTCTTAATTTCTCAGTGGAACCTCAGGCTTCTGCTTAGAAGCTATGGGGCATATGTATAAGAAAGTGGCGGAACACAGGTTACCTATAAATTTGATAACACCACGTTCCATCACTTTAGAAATACAGGGGCGCACCGTGTTTACAATAATATGGCACATCCCTGTGTTTCTCCCTGTGCTGGCGCTAAATTCAGCTGCCTACCGCCAACGCAGGCACTCTTGCACCAGAGTGCAAGGGTGCCTCTGTTGAGGTAATGATTGTTTATGTGCAGGAAGGTGTCCCTTCCTGCACATAACTTATCCAGAATGGTGATTTTTTACTTCTAGTGTGCTAAATTGTGAAGCACACATAGAAGTTCCAAATCTGCATTTTTTCAACTATTGTTTATGTGTAGGAAGGGACGCCTTCCTGCACCTTCCTGCACATAAACAATCATTCATGGAAATGTTTTGTTTCTATGCATGCTGCACAATGCAGCACACATAGAAACAGCAAAAACAAAGAGAAATAAAGCATTTCTCCTTGTTTCGCCATGTTCAGACCAGGGTTTTCCTGGTCTTAATTTGGGCACTGCCTCCTATTTACACCACCCTTGTAAATAGGGGGCAGCCTGAAAATCAATGGGTGCTGCGGCAGAAATACCCACCTTTACACCCATTGCACGCCCCTTTCAAGCTAAGTGTAGCGTAACAGGTGGCCTTATTTACAAGGCAGCGTTGTGTCTTAATGCCACCTTGTAAATAAGGCAAAGGGTTTATCACCACAGGAACATGGAACATCACTATAAGTGACGTTACTGTGACGATAGGGGCTTATAAAAAACTGTGCTTCTATCTCTCACACTTCCTCATCCATCACACCATCAAGCGCTGCTTTCCATAACATGATTAACAAACTCCAGTGTTCCTCACACTCAATTGAACAGTTTGCTCATAGGCTCAAAGCAAAGACAACACTTTCAACCGCAGACCCACACTGTGTATTGTGCTATTTGTGTGGATAAACTCTTTAAGCCTCACATAGGGATAGTAAGGGCTATGCAAATGCTATAATGCAATAGCATACTTATAATTCATGTTAACTTCACAATCCAACAGTAACTCTGGTACCCTGCTACTGGGGATTGAGGAGGGCTGAAATAATGGATACAAATTCAGGGGCTTGCAGTGCCAGATCAAACCCTGTGGAGGCCCCTAGGCAGTCGAAATGTTGACCCCCACACAAATTATCTCCTAGTACGTTTTCAATGTTACCAACCAACAATTTTAATAAGCCAAATTTAATGCACAAAACAAAACATTAACAACTATTAATGTTATTAAACAAAAAATATATACTTTTCAATTTTATTAAACCAACAAAACTTTGAGGGGCAGATTTATGTTAGGAATGCGCCACGTTTGCGTCATGCAACTGCGGCGTTAACGTGGTGCATCCCTACGACCCATTTACAATGTGATGCATCTAGGCAGATGCGTCACGTTGTAAAACCCTGCGCCACTTGTGGGCGTTCCGGCGCAGGGTGGGCTTTCCGGGGCAGGTGCGCCTCGCAAAAGTGGCTGAGTGAAATCTATAAGATTTCACTCAGTCACTTTCAGGCCAATGCTGCGTCAAAACCCTGCGCCTGCTTGAAGCAGGTGTAGGTCTTGATGCAGCATTGTAAAGATGGTGCACCACCGAGCCTTGCTGGAGCTGCGTCGCACTTGCGACGCAACTCCAGCAATGCGCCACCTTTACGGCACAGATGCGTCACGCATCTGTGCCGTTTTTGCCGCATGGTGCGCCGCATTGTAAATGCGGCGCACCATCGGTGGCGGAGCAGCGGCGCAAAATAACTGACCCATCCCTGGGGATGCGCCAGTTATCATAAATCTGCCCCTAAATATTCAATGGGCACACTTCATTAATACAGTATTTTCCCTATAGATCTGTAATGTAAAGTTTTTGTTTCTTTGGATTGATTAATTTTTTCTGTCTTTTTGGAAACAATTTAAGAAAGCCTGGTTGTAATTTTCTTTCCAGATCAAATCAATAGTATCTTGATCTGTTGTCTCGGGGCCCCTAAAGAGAGTGGGGCCCATAGGCCGGCACCTACTTAGCCTCTGTGGTAATCCGGAACTGATGGCTTGTAATGAGATCCATAATTTGTACCTTCCACCTGTATCTCTGTATCCTAGAGCTCAACCTCTCCGTCTATGTGCTAAAACTCAATCTCTCAGTCATGCACACTTTGTAGTTGTTCTCTACCTCTGAGCACCCCTTGTTTTCTAAGAAGCTGGTGTATATGTGCCATAAAATCATGTGTGTGCAATTGTATGTCGGAGACTGAGAGCCTGCTGGTTGCATTGTTTATTATTTTGTTTCTGCGTATACATGTTCACCCTTCTACACGAGCTATCGGGCACTTACCTCTTCAAATTTTACTGTTTTGCACAAACATGTTTATTTTCACTAACTCATTATGGGTTAAGCAATACTTAATTTGGGATCTTAACCTGGGTGGTTGGTTATGTTTTGAGCATCCTAATGGCTTCTGTTATTTTTCCATCAAGTGTATTACTGTGACAGGCCTTTGAGCAGAAAGAAAGCGCATTTTCTGTTTTTTTTGTTCAACTGGAGCATTTGCCCTCAGGGTTGGGCGTTCCCATACTATTGACATTGTCATGGCCCAGCCGCAATCTCTTTTGTGCTGGTGATTACTGTGTAATCGACGGCTCCCCTGCAACTTTGTTCAGCCTTTTATCCCTATAATTTGTCGATCACATACACTTATACGTCTAAATCTCGCACTGGGATTTCATAATCCCCTTCTTTGGTGAGTTAGTACATGCCTGAGTGGAATCTTTACCAATGGTCAACATCGTTACTAAAAAACAGTTTACATGTTTTTAATGAAAAGGAATGTTTCCCGCTTAAAATTGTTAACGGTGACACTTTTGTAGTGTAAATCTTCAACCTCAATACAATTGCCATTTAAAAAATTCATAGTTTATAAAGAAAAAAAACCCATCAGAGATGAATTATAACAACATTCAGTTGTATACATTATAGTGAGTAAATGAGGCCTTACTAGCGCAATACAGACACATTTAAAATAAAATCCAGAATTTTAGAACACTAATTTAGGCCTTTGTGCAGTTTGCCTTTGCAAACACTGTATTTTGGCACCAGAGCGCCCATTTCTATTTATGATACAGGCAAAGTAATCAGTAAAAAATTATTGATCACCAACTGCTAAATAACAATTTCAAGAAATTAAGTTTGGAGAAATTCAATTAATGTGTGCTGCCACACTCTAAGCAACTCCATTAACAAGAGGACAGGACAACGTTAAAGATTCCCACCCTAACGCAGAAACGGAGACTTGTAAAGTAGGCAGGTACAGTTCTCTGCTTCTCTATGCCACCCGAAATTACCCTTTGTGCAGTTTTAGAAAATACAGGAACATACCAGCTTAAAGCACTGCTTAGGGCCAGCCAGGTGGCTCACAGTGAGTGAAGCTCGCTTCTCACATCTGCTGTAATCTGCAGATTACAAACCCAAATCCAGGCAAAACATGTTAGTTTTCCACCTCTTTATAATAATAATAATAATCCACATTTGTAAAGCGCACAATCCCCCGTTAGGGTCTCTAGGCGCTGGGGGCCGTCGGGAAGATTAAGCAAGCTATTGCCCAGAGTCACATGGTGCTGGGCTAACCTGCCGCCGGAGCCGGGATCGAACCGTGCTCCCCAGATTCCAGCGTCAGTCGCCCTGGCCGCGGCGCCACACCTCTTGAGGTCAGTAAGTGAGTACTGTTACATTTGGCGATGATAACAACTTTTATTTGCAGTGCACGGAAAAGTAATATGATTGGCTATGTGAAACCAAGTTAATTTTAGAAAATAGTTTATTTCAGTTATCAGATCATATAAGCACAAAAAAACCAAACAAGTTGACAGGAATAATACATAAATACCATTTGGTCAATTACAGGTCATCCCCAAAACGTTTTGCCTTCTCTCATCTTGTTGTTGCAGAATTTGTTGGCCTTGGGAGACTATGCACTTTACCACTACTAACCAGTGCTAAAGTGCTTGTGCTCTCTCTTAAGGTGAAATTATGTTACACCCAATTGGCACACTTAATGTACCTGTAAGTCCTTAGTAAAGTGGGACTACTTGTACCCAGGGCCTGTAAATTAAATTCTGCTAGTGGCCCGACTGCACTCATTGTGCCACCCACCTAAGGAGCTCTTTAAAGCATGTCTCAGGCCTGACATTGCAGCCTGTGGTGCAATTTTAAATTGCTATTTCGACCTGGCAAAATAGACCTTTTGCAAGGCCTAAACCTTTCTCTTTAATACATATGTCACCCCTGGGGTAGGCCTAAGCAGCCCATCGGTACACACTATTCAAAACATGGACATATACTTTTACATGCCCTGGGAATGAAAAACTTGTACATTCATTTTTCACTACAGCAAGGCCTTCATCTGTAATAGGATAACATTAGGTTTGCTATTGCATATAATACGTGATAACTTCTAATTGAGAGCAGGTTGAAAAGTCTAGTTTGTTCAGTAAAGAATTGTATTTTAAAAACCCTCTTTAATTGTAAAGTTTGATTTTAAGTCACAATTATAAAACTGCCACCTTTAGAAAGTTTGTATTTTCTTGTCCTAACCGTTTGGAGCCTGCAGCCTGTATCCTGGAACACATGACAAGGTGAAGCAGGCAGTTTGTCTTTGTGTATTACTTAAAGACAGTGAGACAAAGAGGAATAGAAGTTGTCAGGATGGGTCATCTCTGTCAGGATGCGCGGGAGGAGCTGTCACCTACGACACTTGCACACCACGAAGACTCTGCCTCAGCACACTCACAAAGGCTGTCACACAAGTCTTTTGTGTTTCCAGACAAGCTGGGACAGGGCAGCGAAGCAGAACATTCTAGACATCTGTGTAGGGAAGGACTCTGGAAGCTTCTCCCAATTTCAAGTGGGCACTAGGTAAAACTAGTGGATCCTCAGACCCAATATTTCAGATCACTTCTGGACCTGTACAATGTGCCAGGTAGAAGGACTGCCCAGCTGTGAAATCTGCCCTGCTTCACAAGCTCTGCTTTGCTGATCAAGGATTGCTTTGCTGCCCAAGTCCTGCTGGTGCTGCACCAGTACTCTTCTGCTGATGTGAACTGCCCTTCTGAATCCAGCCTGACTGTGTGGACCCAGAACTCCAGGAAATCTCAATGGGTCTGTTCAAAGCCACAGGGATATAACAGACTACTCGAAGTCAAAGCAACTCCTCACATCTTGATGCGGAGCAGCGCAGCACACCAACAGCGTTGGCCCGCACAATGCATCTCGTCCTCAGCACTGACACATCACAGCGCAAGGCCCCACAAGCCAAGGTAGCTATTCCGAGACTGAGGCAGCTCAAAAGTTGCATCGGCCCAGTGCGAGGCATCTTTTCTTCAGTGTCAACGCAACACAGCTCAACTCCTCGCAAGCCCCATTCGACAGCTTCCTTCACAACGCCGTAAGTGATGGCTTCTCAAGCTCCCATCAATGGCGTCATAGACTCTGTTGCTGTGTGATGCATCTCAACACTGGGCCTTGCATCGCAGCGTCTCGTTTACGACTCCTCAGTGCTGACCTGTAGAGCTCGACCGATGTCCAGGCAACAAGGTACTTTGTCGGAGGACTGAACTCAGTCCTGTATCCAGTGCATGCTCCATTATGGTCCGTATGAACTTGTGACTTGGAACTGGTCCACCAAGGTGAGATAACCGGGGTTTGGCTTCTTAGCTCTTGATTTTTCAAAAGCTTTAAAATTGCATATCACTGTATCTACTGATTCGATTTTTGTTCTTTTGGTGTCAAGTAATGCATACAATGTTACTCTATTTTTTTAAATTTGAGGAGGGTTTTTCTTGTGTTGTGTTTTTACCCTATGACTGCTTGTGTGCTGCATAAATACATTACGCATTGCCTCTAAGCTAAGCCTGACTGCGTTTGTGCAAAGCTACCAGAGGGTTAAGAACAGGTTAATCTGGGGTTTGCTTGTCTTTCACCCTAACAAGAATTGTGGATGCTGTTTGCGTAGAGTGCCACCCCCTCAACAAGTAACTCAATTTCTCATTATGTAGATATCTCTCATAATCCGCATTCTTGCAGAAAATGCTGAACAATCAAGTTTTTCCAGTAGGCAATGCAGGGCTTTCTGTGTAACTCTAGATTTCTTACACTAGTCACATATGTCTCTGTTACTTAATTTGCATATTTAAAATGCAATTCTTCCTAGTGTGCCCTATCTGGTTCATGGTAGTTGCGGCACTTTGTCAAGTCACGTTCGTTTGTTAATTGCTGTATTCAGGTATTGAACGTGAAGTAATGAAGTGAAAGGTTTGTCTGTACAGCATTAATATTCCGTTTGTTTTGATGGACTGCAGAGGGACTTCTAGCAGAAGCATTTTAAAACACGGACATATTTCAATGTAATTCAAACAGGGGTGGGATAATGATTTATTCTGGTCATGAAAATAGTTTTCTTTACTACTTATACAAATTGATGTTGCATCGCAGAAACTGTTGACAACAGTTATTTCAAGAAGACACTCAGAACAGAGAAACATCTCAAACATTTAACTTTTCTTTTTAAGGTCTGATGGCCTCCTTTACAAGAGACACATTATTCCTAATGGGTCTGTAACGCTGTTACTGCCCCACGTGGAAATTATAAAGTCTGCAGCGTCACTGTGGACCGCTCAGGATTCCTCAGTGATTTCAGCTGCTCAAAGTAGCTAAAATCTCCAAGCTACACTGCGGAGAAGAACGAGGAACTGCTGGGGGAAGTCAGATCCAGGAATACCAATTACTCTAGTAATTCTTCTTCCCTCAGGCAATTCCGAGGGTTTAAATCGAAAACTGTGTTAACTCTGCACCGAAAGAGTTAACAGGGCTCTGGTATTATTAACTCTGTGGGGGCCTAATTAAATGCACTACTTCAAGGGACCTCATTTTTTTTTTTAAAGAAATTGTATTGATTTTCATTTGGAACTTTTCGACAATGCAGCAATTATGCATTTTAGTGTTACCCACTTGTGGTCCTAGCTAGAATAAGCATCCATTGTGACCGTATTCAATGATATTGCGTTATTAGTACATTAATAACTGTAGGTCTTGGTACATACATTACAGTATCATCACTAGTAATTAAGGGTATCGTCATTATTCACATGTTGGCATATTACCCCAATCCCCTCCCTCCCTTTCAAGGGACCTCATAATGCAGCCTGATGTCATGAATCTTACGGTGCCTCTTAGCAAGACACTTCTCTTATACATCTCTAATCTAAAACACTATAATGGAAGGCAGTAAAAGTTGCTTCTAAATGGCCATTTTGAGGTCACAGATTACAAAAAAAATTGAGGGTCACTTCTAAAACATGACTAGGACAAAAAGAATAAAAGAGGTATAAGTTTTATGATTACATGAAGTGCCTAAATATAAGCATGTGTTCTACTGAATGCCCCACTGTATGAATTTCGCAAACTATTTTATTTTGTCAATTGTAAGAGACAAACAGGCACATGCATCAAGCGTTAGCGAATTCGCAAATGATGCGAATCGCTATTTCAGAGCAATAGCGCTCGCAATTGGCAGTGTAGAAATGCATCATCCATATATTAGCGAAAATCGCAAAATTTTCGCTAAAATAGAGAAAAAGTTAAAATTATTCTGAGAATACAAGTGCGATTCCTTAACTGCGAATCGCATTTACCGATTCGCAAATAAGGAATCGCTATTGATATGCATGAAAAATCGCTAATAGCGATTTTCTCTAAAAATCACATTTTTGCACATGCAAATTAAGAAGGGACACAACCAGGTGGTAAAAATAAAAATCTAACCTGAAACACCTGCTAACCAACTGAAAATGTATAAGACACACCCACACAAGGCCCCAGAGCTCAAAATGGCTGGTCTGTACCTGATGGCGAGGAGGATGCGGCTGCTAGGTGCTCGACAGAGAAGAAGGCGAATCAATGAACGCATATTCAGAGTGCGCATAACTTTGCTTGGCCAGCAGGATGACGAAATATACGATAAGTATAGGCTGAATGGACAAATGATAATTGATCTAATTAATGAATTGGACCCCATTCTTCAACGACAGACACATAGGACCCAAGCTATCCCAACGCACGTACAAATATTATGTTGCCTACACCTACTGGCATCAGGCAGTTTTCAGGGAGTAATTGCAGTAGCCGGAGGTGTCTCACAAAGTGCATTATCAAGAATATTGAAAGCGTTCCTTGATGCCATGATGTCCCGGATCCATGCACATATAAGTTTTCCAACCTCAGCCCATGACCTAGCTAAGACTAAGCAGGAATTTTATCAGATAGCTGGCTTCCCACAAGTAATTGGATGTATAGATTGCACCCATGTTGCAATATGTCCCCCAGCCACACAGGAATATTTGTATAGAAATAGGAAATGCTACCATTCCCTTAATTTTCAGGTTGTATGTAATGCCAAAACCATAATAACAGACATTGTAGCGCAATTTCCTGGCAGTGCACATGATGCATTCATCTTCAGGCAAAGTGGCATGCAGACCCGACTTGCAAGGGGAGACTTTGGAGAGGGACATTTGCTAGGTAAATATGTGCCACACAGCATTGCAAACTTGTCACAAATGCATATCTGAAACTCATAGTTCACATATTTTCTTTTCTCACATGTAGGCGACAGCGCATAGGCCTTGCGCAATTACCTCATGACACCATATCTCAATCCTGCAACAGCCGCCCAAAGAAGATACAATGCAGCGCATATCTCAACGAGGAATGTGATAGAGAGAACATTTGGTCTACTAAAGAGCAGATTCAGACGCCTACATAAGACAGGAGGTGCTATGAAATACAACCCAGAGCAATGCTGCAAAATTGTGGCAGCATGTTGCATGCTGCACAACATAGCGACAAAGGGAGGCCTGGAAATTGAGCTTTCTGACAGTGACTCTGAGGATGAAAACCAGCCAATCCTCCACCAACGTGCCCAAGAAGGATCTGACGCAGCAGAAGGACGCAGACGCAGAATGGAGATCACACAAAATTACTTTTAAAGTGAGTAATGATGACACGCAGACAGTATGATATGCAAATTAATGTTTAATTATAAGAATATGTGACCTGTAAACAGAGGCGCACTTTACAAGTGACTTTGGGCACACTTTTGTTGCCAACAACATTTACTGATTCAAAATAAATTAAAATACTTGTCAGTCAGTGATGAGGTCACAATGTGAGAATGGTTCATTCACCAGCTCAACAGGATTTGTGCATGGCAGCCTAGCGTTTCTTGCCCCTAACACCGAGACGCCTCTCGGCAGCAGCATCTTCTTGCCCTAGGCTGGGTCTGGATGGGATGGCACGACGTTTGGACCGTCTAGCCTCATTGACAATTGGCATTGTTGTATTGATCATGCCTGAGGCACCCTCACTGATTACATTTGGTGCAGGGATGTTTTCACCACTTGTAGATGCAGTCTCCATCTCTACTACGTTATTGACGTGCTGTAATCCTGTGGCAACATCACTATTATCATGGGACATTTCGGTATGCATTGTTGAAATTCTACGTGACAACATAGCTGTTGCTGTGGCCAGTGTGTTATTGGACGCCACTTGCATTTTCAGTTGCTGCATGAGCTCTTGATGCTGTGCATTGTGTGCTATTTGACCCTCATGCATGACTCTTGTCATTTCCTGGAGACTAGTGGCAAACACGGCTAGGTTAACTGACATTTTGGCAATTTCGGCCTTGATCAATCTAGTGGTTTTTGCCTGCAGGCGATATGACCGCAGCATCTGTCCCTCCAAGCCACCCCAGACATCAGTCAACTGTTCCACCTGCTGTGGCCTTCGTGCTCTGCGTCGTCTCCTTGTCAACCTTGAATTGGCTCTCCGGTTGAAGGATGATCTACATGTGGCGGGAGTACTTCGTGGGTTGCTGACATGAGGTGCCCCATCAGCCTCATCATCTGTGGGATATGGTACCAAACTTTGGACAGGTGTCCTACGTGATTGTGGGACACGTGATTGGATGCTTTTCGAAGCTGGTGTGTTATCAGGTTCAGAGGCGCTGCTGAGCTGGATTTCCTGGACATCATTGTCCCCGGCCTCACCATGTTCTGCATCTGTGAGGTTAAACAGTGCACAACAGCATTAATGTATGCTTTTGAGTTATGTGACTGTTGTTACATGAATAAACATTTATACTTTGGCAGAGTTACTACTCTTTTGGAATTGGTTAAATTAATATGTGTGTCTGTAACTGGAACTGCTTGAACAAACTACATCTCCCATGATGCACTTGCTATACTATTGAAAGTGATGTTAATGTTTCACTACTTGCGTGTGCGCTATGCAGAGCTACCATTCACACTGCAGTGATAGGGATAATGTACACATGCATTCCTCTTACCTTGGGACGTGTGTGCTGCTCCGGAGGTATCCAGATGCGTCACACCGACAACAGCTTCTTTAGGGATTGTGCTCTCAATCAAATCCTCCATGGGAGTATTTCCGGTGTGTGGTGGTGTCCCTCCTCCAGTTAGTTGTGCTTCCTTCAAGCGATCTGCGATGCACGCCTTGGCCCTACTGCGCAAATCGTACCACCTTTTTTTAAGTTCGTCGGTGGTACGATGAGTGACCCCAATAGCGTTCACTCTGCTTTGTATCATGAGCCATATTCTCCTTTTCTCCTGCTCAGGCACCTTGAGAGAAGCCTTCCCAAACAGCTTCTCATTGCTGTGTACAACTCCCTCAATCAGGGCTTCAATTTCTGTTTCTGAAAACGTAAGTTTTCTTTTTCTGCCACTTTGAGAGTCCTCAACAGTTTCTGCAGGCTCCATTTTGTGTACCTTATAGGTTTCCTGGAGTGAAAATGAGGCTCTCAGAGCACACTTCCTGTTTCAGAATGAGGCTTGGAGGGCACAGTTCCTGGTTCTGACATCATCAATATGCATCAACGTGCGACCTCGCTATTTGCGAAATCGCAATTTGCGATTTCGCTAATAGCGAAGTCGCTATTTTCGATATCGCTATTTTTTCTGCGATTTTTACCGATTCCTTATAAATTAGCTATTTTCTTGATGCATCCCGTTTTGCGATTCCTTATTTGCGATTCCTTAAAAATCGCTAATAAGGAATCGCTAAACGGTTTGTTGATGCGTGTCACCGAAAGTTCATAAAATATTTTTCCTATAAAATGGTGTTCCTCAGCTTCCATGCTTGACCAAATCATTATTTGTCTGTGAATAACATTTACGATAGATTCTGGTTGCTGTATATACTTTTCTTTCTTAAGAAACCTATGTATTTTACATAGAGTTGGCATTCACTTTCTGCCAAAATAGTGAGATAGTATTGCCTCAGAATATGATGTTTATTCATGCATCACAACTTGCTTTTTCTCAATAAATAATTTAGCGAACACAACCTTTGCTTTGGAACACTAGTGCCAGGGCCACTGAAATTATGCGATTGGGCGGCTGTGGTGTTTTTTGCATAGTTACGGATTTGCCTCATTTGCCACATAATCCATCATCTGCTACATGATCTGCAGATTTTAACAACAAAAAATTGTTTCTAGCTCAAATGGTTCAAAGGTTACTAAAACGTAGCAACAGGTGTTGATGAGCTGTGGAAGGCTCTTTGCAAAAGTTGACTAGTCTCCTTTTGGTTGCTTATTGCTGTATTTGTATATTAAATTGGTACTATTGAGGTGCAACCAATACCCAAACAGTGTTAACAGGTGTTAAAATGACAAACTAATGACGTCATACGATTACAAAATGACCCTCCCCTGCCGCATAATTCCAGTGGCCCTAACTATTGCCATATATTCCAGTGGCAATCTTCTTTTAGAAAGTGTAAACATTGCTTCCCTCTCTTTAATCTAGAATAAGACCAAACACAATTTATTATCACTTCACAATGGTTTTGAAAAAATTCAAATTTTGAAATGATTAGCTCTAGAAATCCTTCCCATCCCTGAAATCTTTTCAATCTATTTGCGTAAATTGCATCTTTAAGGACACCATCGTATATGGGTAATTTTTTGTTCCACTCACAATCTTTTGTCTGTGTTCAACATTTTACTATTCATCCATATTTAAATTAATTTGTTCTTCCATTTATTACTTTGAGTTTACGCTTGCGTTCGCGCATCTGGCAATCAACAGGCTATAGATGTTATATAAAATATTGTCTCACATTTAGATGCCAGAGGTGCTCTATCTATATCGTTTATCCACTATGATTTTCTCTGCTGAAGTAACTTCTCCTAATCCCTGATATTCTGTACTTCTTCTCCAGTTTCAGAATTACAAGCTGGATTTGGTTGATATTATGCTTGTTCTCAGCAAAATACTTTTGCAAAAGAATATTTTATATTGTTTGTGTAAAAACTGATTTTATGTTCCATCCAGTGAAGTTAGGCCTTCCTTGCTATTTCTTGGGAAACATATCTATCCTTACCAACATAGTAACAACATTCCATTTATGTGCCTAAATTTAATCGTATCCCCCTTCAGATTCTGGCATACGCTGACGACGCGGTATTGATGGCCAGATCGGGTTTAGCTCTACAAACGCTAATCACAGCCTACTCTGCCTTTATGGCCTCCCTTGACCTAAAGTTCAATGAATCGAAATCATTTATAATTGTGTCTGGAGCCACAAGAGGTGACAAACATCCCCATTTCCAGTTGGAAGGCAAGAAAATCGAGACAGTCGACTCCTTTTCATACCTTGGAGTGCTTTTTGATAAAGTCCACTCATGGTCTAATTTAGTGGCAGCAAGAGCTCAGGGCATGCAAAGGAGTGTTAATGCTGTCAAAGGATTTGCTAAGAAGTTGGGAGGCAGACTACTGGATGCAATTTAGAATATATATTCAGCAAAAACAAAGTCCGCTTCAATATATGGGGCAGGAGTCTGGGATATGGCTAACGGTGCACCGCTACAACAAATAGAAGACTCCTTTTTAGGGCTCGGGCCTACGCCTCCACGAAGTGGGGGGCAGAGCTTCCGAGCTCTTATGCGTTAAAAAAAAAAAAAGAATCCAGAAAGGGGTCCGGCTGGCACATTCCTTAGTTTTTTATGGCATCTGCCTAGTGATTCGTCTTCGCTATGCTGTGTATTTAGTAGCGTTGACGTGATAGGCTATATGTAATTTACGCGTGCCCGATTTGGCATATTTTCAGCGGTTTCGCGCACGGCAGACTTATTAATCTTAATTAGGAGCTGTCAGAGTGCCCGTGTAATGCAATCCAGATGGTGCGAGCGCGTTCACCATTGCATTGCATGTATCATGCGCGATTGCGGCGTGTTTTATTTGCCATCACCTTGTTTAGAACTGCTGGTGCTGAGCTCCGCCTGGACCCACTTAAAGACCTGCTCTCTCCAAATGTAATGCTGCCCTCGAAATATCCACTTTGACCCTGTTGCCATAATTAAGTATGAAGGCGCAGTGGCCCTTATTCTCCGGCCCCCTATCCAGCCCATGTCTTGAATATTGCGCACGTTCAGCCTTCACACGGTGGCATCCCAACATGTTAAAATGACGTGAGCTCTATTCCCGCCGAGAAAGGGAGACCGTTGTTCCTAAACTTCTCCATACTAGTGTGGGACCACCCAGGCTAAGGCCATGAGGCTGCATGGTCCCAGGGGGCTACGATCGTCATCGTTTTAAATGGTTTGTTTACGTTCCGCGGGGAGCCCCTTCCGCTCCTTCGGGCAGCATCTGAAGGAATTCTGGGCTTTAAAAACAAACTTGCTAATCACTCAGTGTTCACGGACACAAGGGATAGGGTTACCAGCGGGGTGTTAGCGGCCTCGTGGTCGGGAGGGAGTCGGACATCTTTGCTGCAGTTTAGGGAGAGAAGACGCTGGCGGGGGAGGGGGGGAGAGATGGAATAAACGCAAATTTGTGTCTGACAGTTAACACTTCAATGGCAGGGCATGGGCAGCAAGCATTATTTGGGGGGCAAATACCCCCCAAAAAGCACGAAGGTTCGCAGTTCATTGTGGTTTGTGGATATTTGCACTCTTAGTCTTATCAGGAATGACGGCCATCGGCAGGTCTATCTTGGCGCCTGTATACTTCAATGCCTTTGGATTTTATATTCATGATTGAGGGGCTACAGAGGAGCTGTGGGGAAGGGGCGAGCTACAATTCAAAAGGTGCTGCGATAGGGGTCGAGGTGCATTGAGTAGGCCATTTTGAGAATATTTTTTCCTGGAATCCACCAGTACCACCACTACCAGTACTACCACTACCAGTATTACGGGCAGCAGTGATGAAGCAAAGCTTCGCATATTTTGCGGCTTGCCGAAATCAAGAACCTCATTTATGTGTAATAAGGTAACCCGTGTATGTTTTACTAACGTTTATATTTAGCTTAAGTAAAGTTCCCGAAGCTTGCCTATGTGTATTTCTAATGAATTAATCCGTGTCCTTTTAAAAATGGCCGTCGCTTGTATTTTAGTTACTGCGCATGCGTCAGCCACACTCACGTGTCCTGACGCGTCTGCAGAAGTGGAGGGAAAGTTATGCGCATGCGTAATTCATAGCTGTGCTTATCATGTGGTACAGCTCGTGCCACTGCTCTTGTGTCCGTGTCAATGTAGCTAACATTTAATGCAATTAAGTTTATTTCTTGATGATGAGTTAAAAGTACAAACCCTGTGATGTGTTTTCATAATGACATTATTATGTATTAATTTGTTTTCACTTACTTTTCATGTACCGCGGGAAATGGGGGTCTGAGTGAGAGGAGAGCCATATTGGAGGTCCCTTCTGCGCCTGTGCGACATTCGGCAGCACGAGGGACCTTGGCTGATGGAACATAGCCAGCTGGCAGTGATGGGCGAGATGCTCCTGAGAAAGTCACCTCTGCCCTGCGAGAACAGCGAATGTGGCTCCTTATGTGATACATTGTTATATTGCGCTACTGTTAGCTCATGGGAACCCCAAATCTGCTAGGCGGTACCCAAATATGTTAATGAAGGCTTCAATTCGCGTATTGTGATTGGTGTGTTACCCAAACCCTACCTTAGGACCAATCGAAATTGAGGGATTCTGACACTTTGCAACATTGGGGGGTGGTACACTGTCCCCAAACTGTATATCTACCCTGGGTTCACCTAGTGAACCGTCCGACTTGTCTGGTTTAGCTGACCTGTCACTGACCCAACGCACTCAATAGGTGACTGAAGATACAGAGCGCTGCGGAGCACTCTGTCCGAATTTGACCATAGACTAAGGTTCTACTGAACCTTAAAGTGCTGGCAAAGCACTTAGCTGGGAGTTCGCTGACCCAATCGGGGTCTTGATCGATAGCTGCAGAGCGGGTGGAGCGCAGGCGTTGCTTCCGAACTGTGGGTTCCGGTCCTATCCTGAAGAGGGTCCTATCCTGAAGAGGGTCCTATCCTGAAGAGGGTCCTGTCCTGAGGGTTTGCCGTCCTGTCCTGAGGGTCCTGTCCTGATTCCTTTTTCCGAGGGTATCCTGTCCTGTCCTGGGTGTCCATTCTGCACCTGCTGTCCTTTGAGGGGTATCCTTCCTTGAGGGTTTCCTGTCCTTAACTGACCCGTGGCCAGGGTTTGGTTTCCACACCTTTTCTAGGTAAATATTACTCTGAACCTCTTGAAATTCTTGCACCTTCTGAATTTCTAACTTTTGCTTAAATAAAGTTCAACATTGCATATGTTATATTTCCATGCCTTTCCGCAACTATTGAACAGTCATTTATAATTTTGCAAAGTTATTCCTATGTCTTCTCATTTGTTAGAAATCATATTTTGCATAGCAGTGTGTCATTTTCTGATATGGTCTAGAACTTCGTTGCCTAGGTTATTCAAAGGCCCCTTCACCTTAAGTGAAGCGTGTTATTCATTATAAGCTCTTCTATAGTCACACACACTTAGTCTATCCCTGTCTAGATAATACTGACTTACATAGTATTTTCTCGTTACATTTTATTTAGTACCTTGATGATTACTCTGTCATTATTTCTTTCTGCCTATGTGATTTACGTTATCTTGGTTATTGATTGCCTTATTTTACTGTACCTCATGCAAGAAAATATTGAACTTTAGATAAACATTTTAAAACTTCCAGTTGTCCGTGGTCATTTAAACAGTATTTGAATGTTATTGGTTGGGTTTGTATTTTGCTGCCTTTCCTTTACAGCTAGCTCCCTGATTCATTGTGGTCATTAGGCACCCGCATCGGTGGATGGTAAGTCGGGTGCACCGAAATTTGGTAGCAGGGAACACACACACACCAACTTGATAGAGCTCGTGAAGTCACCCGATCGATGTATATGGTGGTTTGGAAAGTATATGGGCCCTGAAGCCGGAAACGGCGAAAACTGTTGGCCGGGTGGCCTCGCGCGCTCTATCAGTTTTCTGGTAGCTAGAGGATGGTTAGGGACTAGCTAAAGGTTAGGCAGGATTAGTTGGACTAGTTAAGTCGGAAGCTGCTATTATATTAATGCTGCTATAAGAGCGGCTGTTCTGAGGGAACTGATCACTCTCTTGTGAATACGCTGCTGAAATTCATGAATTGCTGTATTGTTATTTTTCTTGTTCTTATATTGTTATATGTACTAATCCATGCAATTGGAAACTCGGAACATATCCCGGAAAGAAGTGGATGAGTTTAGGGGAATAACAGGTTCATCGATGCTAGAGTGAAGGGTAGGCGGAAGAGATCTGCCCGCAGCGAGTGAAAAGTAAATGGAAGTAGTTTACTTGCAGTAATAGAATTCTTTCTCTGTCTAGACACTTGAGCACTGTGGCGAATGTGTATTTGTTGTAAAATAACCAAGCACTGAGCACTTTAAAAGAAAGAAAGTTTCCGTTACCTTGTGAAGGGAGGGAGTCAGTCGCGAAGCGCCTCTGACGTCACTCTGTGCCGCGCTGGGATTGGTAGAAGCAGCGGGCGGGTAGCGGAGCTGAAAATTGTAAAGGAGGGGTGAGCGCCGGAGCGTGGGAACTGTCTCACGAAGGGGCCGCGCACCCATTGGCGGAGCTTATTTTGTGTCGCGCACCCATTGGTTGCACAAATTTTCTGAAGCGCATTCTGATTGGAGGTAGTTTGTAAACAAAGTTAGCGCAGAAGTCGTATGTGGCATTCGCGGACTACAGAGACTCGACCTGATCCAAGGCATCTAGGGTTTGAAAGGGATCAGTGGAAGGCTAACAGATACGATATTATGTACGGAACCAAGAGAAAAATGTCCCTTGTAAATAAGGTGAAAAATTATTTTAAAACGGACAAACCGATTAAATCTAGGGAAGGTGTTCTTGTCCCAGCACCCAATACTCCCGCCTCATTCATGATGTTTGACCGAGGGTACAATACCTGTGTGTGGCTGGAGAATTGGGTGAAGTATACAAAAGATGACGGAGTATTGGCTTTTCCGTTAGATGGTACTTTCAATGGTAGGATCTTATTTAATTTAAGAACCCGAATGAATGAACTGCATCCCAGACCGAGACTAACGCAGTATGAGGCATTAGAGGAATGGGAGATTGAGGCTTTTGAAAGAGAAAGACCCCGAATGGACAAGGGTTTGACCAAGTGGTACCCCAGGCAGAAACAGGAATCCAGGGATAAAAGGATGAAACAGTGGAGACAGAGCATGATTGTTGAGGGTCTGTTTCCCATGATGCCGGCATGTCATAACGTTGGAGCGGGTGAGAAAAGTACTGAAAAATGTAAGCATTGGGGGGCCCTGGGGGACTCAGATGATGAATTAATAGATGACATCTGTACCAGAAGTCCGCCACCTTACAATGAGGGAACCCGACCTTCCAGTGTAGGAGATGTTCCCCGACGCCACTTCCTAAAGGAAGAAGACAGGTCCCTGGGACTGGGAGGGGTTGGTCAAGTATTGCCCTATCCTGAAAAACCCGAACCGACGGAAACAAGGGATATATATCCCAAAGTGCCCGCAAGCCAGGAAGAAAAATATTCACGTACGAAAATCTTTTTTCCCAGACCCTTGTATGAAAGCGAAGAGAAACCATCGAATTCAGGACTGCCTTTTGTTCAACCTCCATATGGGGAAGAGCGCAGGTCCTTTAATACTGGAACTTTATTCCCGAAACCAAATTATGGGGGAGGACCAAGTGAAACGCATCCTACTGCCCCGAGTTTTACTCCTCCATTGACCCCACAGATATTACATGACACAACTCTAAGAAGGGTACTAGTGGAAAAGGAGCAAGAGGCTCTAGCTAGACAAAGAACAGAAATAATTCAGAAAATTTCTCAGATAAATACCAGTCCTGAGGCATTGACTATTCCAGTAACTATTGGACCGGTGGTCCCGTTATACGGAAATGGTCAGGGAAATCCGATTACTCCAGTCATGACCCCAGTCATAGCAACCCCGAGACAGGAACCAATCATCATAGATGATCAGTCCAGTGAGTGCGAGTCTGAAGTTGCATTCTTGGAATTGCCAAACAAACAGACTGGAAAGGGAATACAGCAGAGGTATAACCCTTTTAATACAAAAGAAATTAAATTAGAGACAGCAACAGGTACTAGGAATGTCTCTCTGGTAACTCCGGATGAAATTGAGAGTTGGAGTCGTGAATTAGAAAAGCAGACTCCGCAAACAAAGCCTTTAGACCTCTACAAGCTGAGGGTTGAAATAGAAGAATTAATGGCAGGAAATGTGGGGTTGGATCGATTGAATACCTACTCTGAGGAAGAATTGTCGTTCATATGTAAAAGCTTTACAAGGAACACCAGAGTGCTCCATGAAAAACTGACCGAAACAGCAGTTAGTATGGGGGTAGATATCTCAAAATCCAAGCCCTTACAGAAACCGTACAGAGCAGACTTCTCAGACAAAGATATAGAACACCTGAATGTGGCAGGGAAGAAGTTGCAGATTAAAGAATTAATGGGGGTACTGCAGAAATGGGGAGATGTGGAAAAATGGAGAAGCAGGTGGGCGAAAAAGAGGGAAGAGGTTCGCTCCCGACAAGTGACTCCCGAGTTTGCTTTAAGAGAGGTAGAAAAACCTGAGCAGTTGTGCCCCATGCGCGAAGTTCCAGGGGGGAAATATGTGCATGTCCCCTGGTCTAGGCAGGATATTGTGTCCTTCACGAACGATTTTCCAAAGTTACGAGAGAAACCAGTTGACTGGTACCGGCAGGTGGAGAGGTTCGTGAAGGTACAGAAATGTCTGTGGAAAGACCTGGATGGGTTTTTCGACATTGTGGTTCCAGTAGATTTATGGACCCAGTGTAAAATAAACATAGATTGGCCCAGTGAAGAGTATCCCAGAAACAAGGAAACAGGGGAGCCATCAAAAGAAGTCATGCGAAAATATGAGCAGGTAATTCAGCACTTGAAAGAAAAGGTGCCCGCTAAGGAAACTGATTGGACAAAAATAGATAGAACAACACAGGAAAGGGACGAGACAGTGCACTCTTTTTATGAGAGGTTATTGCAGGTATTTAAAACATACAGTGGTATTGACAACATCGACCTGAAGGATATGACGCACTTTATTTACAGGTTTGTAAATGGTTTAAGACCTGAAATTTGTCAGTGGATAAAAGACAATAAAATCTGTTGGCATACTAAGAAAATGGATGAGGTCCTGCGGTACGCTAAGTACTGCGAGGACGAGATGGCAGAAAAGAAAAAGGCCCGTAAGGAGAAGGTTATGTGGGCTCAGGTGAAGCTCGCAGAACAACAGGAAAAACAATTGAGTAACATGGTTAAAAATGCTGAGAACAAAAGTCCTGGGGGAGGGGGTGGAGGAAAGCCCCGGCCCAAATTTAGCAGGGAAGAGGCTATGAAAAAATGTCCCTGCCATCAGTGCGGCGAAATTGGACACTGGCGAAACGAGTGTCCCCAATTAGTCGATGTTAATGAGAAAACTCCTGATTTAATTCCACAGACGCAGAAAGAAAGACCAAGAAAGACTCAACCCCAGGTAAAAACAGTTCAGGTGCCTCGAGCACCCAAACAGGTATACAGGGGAAGACAGGCAGAAAATGAAGAGATAGAGGTTTGGGAAAGCGGGGAGAACAGAAATACAGCAACTTCGCAGTATCTGCTGAATGATACCTTCCTTTGTAATGATCAGGACTGACGGGGCCTGAGAGGGGAGGACGAGGAGTGCGTACTTGGCGCTTCCTTGCCGGTAGACCAGTCTGGACCATATATTGAAGGAAAAGTTGACGGAAATGATGTCACCTTTCTGTTGGACACTGGCGCTACCCGTTCTACTGTAAGAACAGTGGACGTTCCAAACCTACCCCTCTCGGGAGAAAATATCCAAGTAGTAGGTGTATCTAATCAATTGATTAGTACTCCTGTTACCGAACCAATGGAGATTTCAATTGGAAATTTTAAACAGATGCATAGATTTGTCGTCTGTGACACCAGTCCAGTAAATTTACTGGGACGTGATTTGCTGTGCAAAATGAACTGTACCATCTTTTGCACACCAAAAGGTGTTGAAATACAGACCCCAGATGAAGACGGCATTTATAAATTATTGTTGCTTAGACCTGACTCAGAAATTAAAAGATTGACCCTGCAGGACTTGCCCCAAGAACTACAGGAAGCCGTAAAGCCAGAGGTGTGGGATTTCACTGGAAAGGATGTGGGGTTGATGAAAGATGTGGACCCCATACAAATAGCCATCAAGGACAATGCAGTATATCCTAACACTAGGCCCTACCGAATGAATGCTGAAGTAAAAGCAGGTGTCACTCTGGAAATACAAAAATTATTGGAAGGAAACATCATACAGGAAGTGATGAGCAGCCCATGCAATTCACCGATTATGGGCATCAAAAAGCCTAGTGGCAAGTATAGGGTAGTGCAGGACCTGAGAAAGGTTAACAAAATTGTAGTTCCTTGCTGCCCTATTGTCCCGAACCCTGCAGTAATTCTGTACCAGATTCCTTGGGATGCTGAGTGGTTCACTGTGATTGATTTGTGTCATGCATTCTTTTCGATACCCCTGCACCCCGACAGCAAATTTCTTTTCTCATTTGCTTTCGAGGGTCACGTGTATTGTTGGAACAGGGTCCCTCAAGGGTATACAGAGAGTCCCTCTATCTTTAATCAGATCTTGAAAAAATGTCTAGAGACTTTGATCTTACCTGGGAACTCTGTATTAGTGCAGTACATAGACGACCTTCTATTGGCGTCTAAAAGTCACAGGGACTGTGTAGTTGACACCATTGCCCTCCTAAATCACCTGTGTGAGAAAGGGCATAAAGTGGCCCCTGACAAACTACAGTTCTGTGCAAAATCAGTGAAATATCTAGGACATCAGATAGAAAAGGGTGTCAGAAAAGTCACTTCAGAAAGAGTGAGAATAATTCAAAAAATGCAGTTGCCCCGTACTCAAAAAGAAGTCAGAATGTTCCTGGGTGTATTAGGGTACTGCAGGCAGTGGATTCTGGGATTTGCAGCCTTAGCCAGGCCCTTGATAAAAATGACCACGAGAGGAATGCCAGATGTTGTACAGTGGGACGATGAAAGTCTAATGGCTTTCACAAGATTGAAAAACTGTCTGTGTACAGCCCCTGCGTTGGGAATGCCAGATTATTCCAAAGAGTTTGCCCTATTCTGTGACACTCGCGATAATTGCGCATTGTCAGTCCTGACTCAAGAACATGGCACGACCAGGAGGCCTGTGGCCTATTTCTCTGCCACACTGGACCCAGTAGCCGCTGGGTTACCAGGCTGTCTGAAAGCAGTAGCTGCTACCTGTGCAAGTTTGGAGCAGAGTGAGTCCATTGTCATGGGACATCCTGTGACCGTGTATGTTTCACATGGAGTGGTAATCCTATTGACCAGAACTAAAACACAGTATCTCACCCCTAGTCGGCTGACTAAATACGAGAGGATTCTTGTGGGTGCAGCAAATGTGAGCATTGTTAGGTGCGGTATTCTGAACCCTGCCACCTTACTCCCCGACCCCTTGGAAATGCAAGGTGGGGATGATGATGAACATGATTGTATTGATCTGACAGAGTTCAGTACCAAGCCACGCCCAGACATAAAAGAAGTACCATTGCCTGAGCATGATAAAGAACTATTTGTGGATGGTTCCTGCCTAAGACATGAATTAGGAGGCTTGAGTGCTGCTTATGCAGTAGTGTCTTTCACAAAAATTGAACAAGCAGGTTACCTATATAACATCAAGTCTGCACAAGTAGCCGAATTGATAGCCATGATAATGGCTTGCAAAATTGGGAAGGACTTACGCATAACAGTGTATACTGACAGTCAGTACTGTTATGGCGTTGTGCATGACTTTGGCCAATTATGGCTACAAAGGGAATTCATGACTTCCTCAGGTACTCCCATTCGGAATGCAAAAGTTGTTCATGACCTTTTAGAGGCCATCCAGTTACCCAAAGAACTGGCAGTGGTAAAATGTACTGCTCATCAAAGGAGCATGGACAGAGTATCTCTGGGAAACGATTATGCTGATCGAGTGGCTCAATGGTGTGCCAAAGATCGGTATATTGTAAATCCAAAACGAGGGGGGCCAGGAACCAGCTGCCAGCTTCAGGTGTTTGAGGAAGTGCCTACATGGGATGAGGTGAGAGAGTGGCAGGAGTCGGCTCCTTGGCAAGAAAGAGAGAAATGGAAGGAGGATGGATGTAGACCGAGACGTGTGGATGGTGTCATCATAGGTCCAACTGGTATGCCTGTGTTACCCCGACACTTGCTTGGCACAATGGCAAGATTAATACATGAAGGATCACACATTGGTAGGGATGCCATGATTCTGGTATTTCAACAGACTTGGTACAATAAAAAGTTCAGGAAGGTAGCAGAGTCCCTCTGCCAGAGGTGCCTGTCATGTCAACAGATGAACCCAGGCAAGAGGACAATGGTTGAACTGAGCAAGATTGGGAGGTCAGGGGGTCCCTTTATAAAGATACAGGTTGATTTCATCACCATGCCCCGTTGTGAAGGGAAACGATATGTCCTTGTCATTGTTTGCGTGTTTTCAAAATGGGTAGAAGCTTACCCTACTCCTCAAAGTGATGCACTGACAGTAGCGAAGTGTTTACTAAAAGAACTGATACCTAGGTTCGGAATACCATGCATTATTGAATCAGATAAGGGTGGACATTTCCAGAATGACATACTGGCTGAACTTTGTAAGGCCTTTGGAATAAGGCAGAAACTCCATTGTGCATACCACCCAGAGGCTTCTGGAATAGTGGAACAAGTAAATGGAACTATCAAAAACAGACTAGCAAAACTGACAGATGCTACTGGCATGACCTGGGTGAAGGCCCTGCCCCTGGTCCTGATGGGACTGAGAAGTGTTCCAGACCGCAAGACAGGCCTAAGTCCCCATGAAATCATTATGGGAAGAGTGATGAGACAGGCATGGGTGCCAGGAAGCAAACTGTTGAGTATTACTGATGATTTGGTGCTTGAATACTGCAGAAGATTGGGTGACCAAGTGCGTTCTATCTCTCGCCAGATTGGAGACGACGGCATCCTTAATCCAACGACTCCTCTCCACAACTTGGTTCCAGGAGACTGGGTCAAAATAAAGAAACACACTCGATCAAGCTGTCTGGCACCAAGGTGGGGAAAGAAACGCCAAGTAATCCTGGTGACAACCACTGCAGTGAAAGTCGCAGGTGTTCCCCAGTGGATCCACGCCGGACACACTCAGAAGGTATTGCCAGACAAAGGATTTGAAGAACCAGGGCAACCAGCAGAGGACCCTGAAGGAGCCAGACCAGTAGCAACTGACAACGAGCAGCCCAGCACCAGTCAGGTTGCAGGAACAGCAGACGTTGGCCCAGGAGTAGTTGACTGCGAACTGCCAAGAAACCAGCCTGCTGAAGAGGTCCAGGAAACTGAGCCAGGAGTAGCTGAAGACGAGCTGCCAAGCATATGGCCAGAAGAATGGATACCGATGATTGATCTGACCGAAGATCCTATCAGAACAAGAGAACGACTTAGTGAAGGTAGAGAGTGGACTAGTCAGGAAAAGCAAGGCACAGGCGAAGATCCTCAGCCGATTGAGATTCAAATCAAAACTGAGGAAGGAGAAGGTCAGACAGGGACAGAGCACGTGATTGATACAGAACAAGTGAATAAGACTGAACAAGTGCCCGATACTGAACACGTGCAGGATACAGAACAAGTGTTTGATACTCCTCCATTAACTCCTGATGTGGATAAGGGACAGACTAGACATAGAGTAATAGTTCGAGCAGAAGAAAATAAAGAGATCGAAGTGCTTGAACAGGATCAGATAGGGTTAGAAAAACGGGTTCAGGAAACAGAAACAGAAACAGAAACAGAGACAATTGAAAGCCAAAAACAAAATATTCCTGAACAAGGCCAGATTAGCAACCAGGCAGAAGAATTTGATGCTAGCCCTGGAACTAGTCAGATAAGGGAAGTAGAAGAAGAAAGTGGAGAAGAATTACCACAAGATAAAGAGAACAAGAGAATAAGAAAAGAAAGTGAAGTCAAAGTACCGACTAAGAGACTAAAGAAAAGAAACAACCTTGAGCCTAGGTTTGTAAAAAGACTGAGACTAAGGATAAAGACAGTGGAAGAAAAACGTGCAGAAGCAAGAAGAAGTGCTCGAATAGCAGAACAAGAAGAAGACTCTTCCAAAAGAAGGAGTGAGCGAATAAAAAGGCAAAACAAAAAGTACAAGTCTCCTGAATGGACACTGGTTTTGGAAGAACTTGAAGATCTTGATATAACTGATGTGAGCGACGGAGAACCTGTCCCAGAGTACTCAGCTGAAGAGGAAGACGAGCCACCGTGAATTTGCACAAAGTAAGCTAGTTGTGTAAAAAGTAAAAAAGAGGGGTGAGAACACTCCTACTGAGCTAAAATGTCTGATTCAACAGTGAATGGTAGACCTAGTTGCAGCCGTTTTAAGACGTGTTGCAAGGTGTGTATATGTAGTGTAGTAGTGCTGATAGTTATCTGGATAGGATTAACAATTTTCATTCCCTTTGCTGTAAGTAAAGATACTAACATTGTCCCTACTGAAGTTGTAAATACTGACAATGAGGAGCTGACAACACAGAGTGTAGAAAGACATGAGAGAGCATTGAGACAAACTAAACGAGACTTAGAAGCATCAGATGAGAAAGGACTACATTACCATGGAATGAAAAACAGGACACATTTGAATGTTTTCGCAAACTTGTTAATACACTATGTAGAAATTATGGAAATTGAAGATTGCTATGTCTGCATGAAGCTACCTACTTCGGTGGCTGAAGGCGTGACATACCATCATCTGCCATTAACATATGGAATTTCCTGTAGCATTTTAGCTAGTTTATTTTACAAAAGGGGACCGTTACAGTATTATTATTCTAACAATGACGTGATCTTTTCTGAACTTCCTATACGTGGGAATTTGAATCCTGTACATACCAAAACTGACACCATAAGATATATGGGAGACTACTTTCTGACTATAGGGAACATTGACATAGCAGACGCACACAGAGATAACTTGACTTGTTCTTTGCGTGAGCAGGAAAAGATGTTCCTGAACATGGCAGAGAAAAGGAGAATTAAAATTCAGAAGAAGGCTAATGACGAAAGTCAGAAAAAGCCAAAGTGGGCAGAAAACATGGAAGGCACCTCATCTGGTGGAGCGGGTCCTGCTCTGTTGCTGGATTTTGAAAAGAAAGGCAAGCTATGTCTTCACCGCGAGAAGACTAGCTATTATAATAATGTTTTCATTGGTTCCAGTGAATGCGAACATAATTACAAGGTAATTGGAGGTTGGGGTTTCAAAAATGGGTCAGAGCCTGTGTTTCCTGGAATTTATTATATTTGTGGGGACAAGGCTTATTTCAAATTACCGGATCACTGGTATGGAAGCTGCTACTTTGGCATTGTTTTCCCGAAAATATACCATGTGAATGGAAAAGCTGGAAGCAATGAAGATACTAATGGCTTAGTGCGTAGTAAAAGAGAAAGTATAGGTGAAATTATGGGTAGTATTTTCAGTGCACTGATACCTGGAGTGGGAGTGGTTCTGAACACTCACAGAATTTGCAAATTGTCTACTATAGTAGATGTGCTGTCTACTGAAACAGCTCATGGATTTCTGCTGGTCAATACCGAAATGGTTGCGATCAGATCAATGGTTTTACAAAATCGACTTGCTCTTGACACCTTATTAGCGAAAGAGGGCGGAGTCTGCCGGATGTTGAAGGCGCAACATTGTTGCACTTATATTCCGGATAAAAGTGTACAGATCAAAAGATATGTGAAAAACATTACTAATTTGGCAAAGGAACTCAAACCACTCGAGGTTGATAGTGCCTGGAAGAGACTGGTAGATGGTCTCTCAAATGTAGGTCATTGGCTTTCTAGCATAGGTAAAAGCTTATTATTCAAAATTCTGATGCCAATTGGTATTATAGGTCTTATTATACTTTCCATTTTCTTATGCTGTAAATACCGCAAGCGCACCAAAAAGCACGAGGTAAATGCAAGAGGAGTGAAACGAAGTGTGGATGAGATTGAATTAGAGGAAGTGAATGATCAGATATACAAAAAGGTGAAAACTTCTCACCCTGCTAAAACTGAAAGAGAAAAGTTAGAGCGGTTGCTGGAAGAAATAGAACTTTATAAAGTGTGAAAGAAAGTTGGCATCTGGTTCCATTATAATTTGTGATGATAGTAGATATCATCAAAGAGGGGATTGATGAAGCAAAGCTTCGCATATTTTGCGGCTTGCCGAAATCAAGAACCTCATTTATGTGTAATAAGGTAACCCGTGTATGTTTTACTAACGTTTATATTTAGCTTAAGTAAAGTTCCCGAAGCTTGCCTATGTGTATTTCTAATGAATTAATCCGTGTCCTTTTAAAAATGGCCGTCGCTTGTATTTTAGTTACTGCGCATGCGTCAGCCACACTCACGTGTCCTGACGCGTCTGCAGAAGTGGAGGGAAAGTTATGCGCATGCGTAATTCATAGCTGTGCTTATCATGTGGTACAGCTCGTGCCACTGCTCTTGTGTCCGTGTCAATGTAGCTAACATTTAATGCAATTAAGTTTATTTCTTGATGATGAGTTAAAAGTACAAACCCTGTGATGTGTTTTCATAATGACATTATTATGTATTAATTTGTTTTCACTTACTTTTCATGTACCGCGGGAAATGGGGGTCTGAGTGAGAGGAGAGCCATATTGGAGGTCCCTTCTGCGCCTGTGCGACATTCGGCAGCACGAGGGACCTTGGCTGATGGAACATAGCCAGCTGGCAGTGATGGGCGAGATGCTCCTGAGAAAGTCACCTCTGCCCTGCGAGAACAGCGAATGTGGCTCCTTATGTGATACATTGTTATATTGCGCTACTGTTAGCTCATGGGAACCCCAAATCTGCTAGGCGGTACCCAAATATGTTAATGAAGGCTTCAATTCGCGTATTGTGATTGGTGTGTTACCCAAACCCTACCTTAGGACCAATCGAAATTGAGGGATTCTGACACTTTGCAACATTGGGGGGTGGTACACTGTCCCCAAACTGTATATCTACCCTGGGTTCACCTAGTGAACCGTCCGACTTGTCTGGTTTAGCTGACCTGTCACTGACCCAACGCACTCAATAGGTGACTGAAGATACAGAGCGCTGCGGAGCACTCTGTCCGAATTTGACCATAGACTAAGGTTCTACTGAACCTTAAAGTGCTGGCAAAGCACTTAGCTGGGAGTTCGCTGACCCAATCGGGGTCTTGATCGATAGCTGCAGAGCGGGTGGAGCGCAGGCGTTGCTTCCGAACTGTGGGTTCCGGTCCTATCCTGAAGAGGGTCCTATCCTGAAGAGGGTCCTATCCTGAAGAGGGTCCTGTCCTGAGGGTTTGCCGTCCTGTCCTGAGGGTCCTGTCCTGATTCCTTTTTCCGAGGGTATCCTGTCCTGTCCTGGGTGTCCATTCTGCACCTGCTGTCCTTTGAGGGGTATCCTTCCTTGAGGGTTTCCTGTCCTTAACTGACCCGTGGCCAGGGTTTGGTTTCCACACCTTTTCTAGGTAAATATTACTCTGAACCTCTTGAAATTCTTGCACCTTCTGAATTTCTAACTTTTGCTTAAATAAAGTTCAACATTGCATATGTTATATTTCCATGCCTTTCCGCAACTATTGAACAGTCATTTATAATTTTGCAAAGTTATTCCTATGTCTTCTCATTTGTTAGAAATCATATTTTGCATAGCAGTGTGTCATTTTCTGATATGGTCTAGAACTTCGTTGCCTAGGTTATTCAAAGGCCCCTTCACCTTAAGTGAAGCGTGTTATTCATTATAAGCTCTTCTATAGTCACACACACTTAGTCTATCCCTGTCTAGATAATACTGACTTACATAGTATTTTCTCGTTACATTTTATTTAGTACCTTGATGATTACTCTGTCATTATTTCTTTCTGCCTATGTGATTTACGTTATCTTGGTTATTGATTGCCTTATTTTACTGTACCTCATGCAAGAAAATATTGAACTTTAGATAAACATTTTAAAACTTCCAGTTGTCCGTGGTCATTTAAACAGTATTTGAATGTTATTGGTTGGGTTTGTATTTTGCTGCCTTTCCTTTACAGCTAGCTCCCTGATTCATTGTGGTCATTAGGCACCCGCATCGGTGGATGGTAAGTCGGGTGCACCGAAATTTGGTAGCAGGGAACACACACACACCAACTTGATAGAGCTCGTGAAGTCACCCGATCGATGTATATGGTGGTTTGGAAAGTATATGGGCCCTGAAGCCGGAAACGGCGAAAACTGTTGGCCGGGTGGCCTCGCGCGCTCTATCAGCAGTACCACCACCACCAATGCTACTGCTACCAGTACCACCACCACCAGTACTCCCGCTACCAGTACCACCACCACCAGTACCACCACTACCAGTACTACCGCCACCAGTACTACCACCAACAGTACTACCACTACCAGTACCACCACCTCCAGTACTACCACTACTACCACTACCAGTACCACCACCACCAGTACTACCAGTACCACCACCACCAGTACTACCACTACCAGTACCACCACCACCACCAGTACTACCAGTACTACCACCATCAGTACTACCAGTACTACCACCACCAGTACTACCACTACTACAGCCACCAGTACTACCACTACTACAGCCACCAGTACTACCACTACCACCACCAACAGTACTACCACCACCACCAGTACTACCAGTACCAGTACTACCACAACCAGTACCACTACCACCACCAGTACTACCACCACCAGTACCACCACCACCAGTACTACCACTACCAGTATTACGGGCAGCAGCACCACCACCACCAATGCTACTGCTACCAGTACCACCACCACCATTACTCCCGCTACCAGTACCACCACTACCAGTACTACCACCACCAGTACTACCACCAACAGTACTACCACTACCAGTACCACCACCTCCAGTACTACCAGTACCACCACCACCAGTACTACCACTACCAGTACCACCACCACCAGTACTACCAGTACTACCACCATCAGTACTACCAGTACTACCACCACCAGTACTACCACTACTACAGTCACCAGTACTACCACTACTACAGCCGCCAGTACTACCACTATCACCACCAACAGTACTACCACCACCACCAGTACTACCAGTACCAGTACTACCACAACCACCAGTACTACCACCACCAGTACCACCACCACCAGTACTACCACTACCAGTATTACGGGCAGCAGTACCACCAATGCTACTGCTACCAGTACCAGCACCACCAGTACTCCCGCTACCAGTACCACCACCACCAGTACCACCACTACCAGTACTATTGATGGAGCAGATTTCATCTGCAGTCATGCATTGTTTTATTTTTTGTGCTTCAGACAGGCTGCATTTAAATTGCCACGCACATTTTGGTGCAGGTTAAAAACATGGCACATGAAAAACATGAAAAGTGAGGCCTATTCACTTCAGACTGAAAATGCTTTTGCTGAATTAAATTAACATGTTTTTTTTTGCAATGTAGAGAAAAAGTGGCCTTTTTACCTTTGAAGATTTTTAATAGAATGTGTTTCTCTCTTCCCAGCACATCCATGTAAACTAAATGTATTATTCCTGTCTTAATAGACTTTGACTTGTTGCATATTTTGATAAACATTTTCAGTTAATAACACCTCTTTTTATAATGTGTGTGAATTAATAATGCACTTGGGACACATAATGGACTGATTTACATGAAATTAATATTATCTTTGTGTTTGTTTTATTTTTGGGGCCTACACAAAACATGGCTGCCTGTGAATCCATCAAGGCTTTGACTTTCAATTTAATGAGAAGGGAGCATGCGCAGACTGTGGCAGCTTTCCTCATGACAAGAACAGCGTGAACTGCACATTCTTGTCATTCTGCCAATGTACCAGTTAGTTAAAAGTATCCATCTACTGCGCTGAGAAGGAAGAAGGATGAATTAGATTGAAACATTTTTCCTAGTAAATGTTGCAAATGTTTATAAATGTATTTATTCATGTATGCTTCTTTTGTTAGGACTAGTGAAGTCAGGTTTTTAGAATGAGTCAGGGAAGTGTGACCTCATGCCTTTATGACTGACCAATCACGTAAGGTTCTCCTGAAAAATGTTACATCTTTGTGTACTCTGCCAATAATTATGGTATAAATACTGTCCTCTCTGGATGGGAGCCACCACTTCTTCTTTTTTCTCAGCTCAGCTGGCTTCTATGGGTTAGGTACGAGAAACGTCCCGGGAGATTGCTGAAGAGCGGGCTTGCGTCCGAGGAGTGTCAGGGGGAGGTTTCTTGCTTCCACGTCATATCTTGGCACTTCACGCCACATTCCTTTGAGGCCTGTGAAGGGCGGGCTGCTTTCCTCTTTAGACACAGACAGACAGAGAGTGCAGTGGATCAGGATAGGATTAGATGCTAATATGTTTTGACTAATTAATTAGGTCTAAAAGATTTATTTGTCTTATGCATTTATTTCTCTTAATGGGAGATTTTTTGCCAACTATTTAATTATTGATTAGCTTTGCAAGACTATTTTTCTTAGAAACTCTTTAAGAATTGTGACTGAAATTTTGCGCCACATTTTCATAACTACATGTAATGCTTATATGCAGACTGTAATGTGTTCTGTATTATTGATATTTTTCCTGTTTTCCAAAATTCTGTAACCTAATTGATATTTTACTAATGAATAAAGGGTCAGAGAAAAATTAACTTTTTGACTAGAAAATAAAACCCTTTAAAATAATCAACAACTCTCTTTATTGGCTTACAATAATAATTGCATTTTGACTGTTCATCTTTATTTAAATTTCTCCTGATGGTAATACATGGTGTGAAGGGCCCAACACCTTTTGAGCGGTAAAATAGAGGTAGCATGAGGGTTTTGCATTGAGAAACTACCAGAAGAAATTACCGCTCTCTATCACTATCACCACCTGTACTACCACCAACAGTACTACCACTACCAGTACCACCACCTCCAGTACTACCACTACTACCACTACCAGTACCACCACCACCAGTACTACCAGTACCACCACTACCAGTACCACCACCACCACCAGTACTACCACCATCAGTACTACCAGTACTACCACTACTACAGCCACCAGTACTACCACTACTACAGCCACCAGTACTACCACTACCACCACCAACAGTACTACCACCACCGCCAGTACTACCAGTACCTCCACCACCAGTACTACCACTACCACCACGACCACATTAACACACTCCATAACACTTAGCAAAAATACATTACCATTTACAATGCCATTAGCTCAAACTCAAATAAATCCGAGCCCGATTGCATTTCTAATGCTTGTTTTAAAACCCTGAGACCTTACCGCAATCAGCCCCAAATCATATTTTACACGGTGAATTGGGGCTTCCATATTTGAGCGACAACATAAGACTGGCTCCAGTCTTGTTGTGGCTATCAGTATGGCAGAGGTCTACGCTGGATTTGACTCAAACCATTATCAAGGACTGTTGTAAATTAGATTATTATAAAAGATTTGGATATTTAAATTACGTAGAGGTCCATCTGAAAGCTTTAGGGATGGGAGAATTATTTCAGGATCCTGAGTCCTGCAAAAGGGTGTCAAAGTAAAGAATAACTGATTTATTCATTAAGAGATCAAAGTATGCCCGAAGAGAAAAGAAACAAATTCATCATTCCTCCATTCTTTATGATTTGGTACCACCAAGATCGGGGGAATGTTTTCAGTATTTATCACGCATAAATAATGCGCAGCACAGATTTATTCTTTTGCGCTTCCCCATGAACATGATCCCGCTACTCCTGGGATACCCCCAACATACATTTAAATTAGCAGACCTCTCACCCTGTCCCTGTAACAACTATGCAGTACAGTCAGATCTACACATTGTATTATTTTGCAAGACGTATACATAGGAAAGGAAAACATTCATGCTCCCAATCCTGAGGTACCACAATTTTAGGCAGTGTCCAGGGGCAATGTGCTTTTTAAAAACTCTACTGGACCCATTTGTATGCTGTTCTGTTGCCTCGTTTCTGTGGGCTTGTCTTAGGAAGAGGAAAAAGGTGGGACAACATTTTAGTAGCAACAACGAATTAATTAATTTTAAATTCTGAACTGCTTTTTCATAAACATTTTAATATGTATTTACCTGGATCACAGCAACTGTTTAATTCTTATTTTAAATGTGTACATATGTGTATAAATTGTGTTGGAATTTTTAGATAATTTGTGCTTTTATGATCCGTTTTAAAAATATCGAATAAAGCTGTGTGACTATGACTATGAAAACATTACATTTATGTAAATCACAGCATAATGCTGCAATGAAACTTAAAGAAACGTGTAGTGTTATATGAAAAAGGTTGGATCATACCTATACCTAAATTGTCCTTTTTTATACAAGCGATGAAGAAACGTCCGTATATCGCCAGTATTAGGGGCAGAAACTTTCATTTTAAACTTTCACAGCCTGTGAGACATCAGAACATAAAAGGCAAATATAGTGCCAGAACCTAAACCCACTGTGTGCATAATGCAATGTGTCTTCATTCTTTTCCACTGAAGAACAGGAATCCTGTGCTGTGTCACCATGTATGGCCTGGTGTTTTCTCAACAAACAATATGCAACATTGCACAATGGGTAATGCCTTTCAAACTATGAATGCACCTAGATAAATAGTCTAGATGTACAGGATGGATACTTAACTGATAAAATAATTTAATGACTGGTTCTGGAGTGGGATAATATTAGCTGTCTTTGTGAGCAGTGGGGAATCTGAGCTGATGTGAGTTGATGCAAAGTCCTAGACCTCATTTGACATACTAGGGCAGGACAATGGACAGTTAGATGTTTGCAATAACTTGAATGGCCATCATGAGTCATCAATCTCCAGAATCTCAGCCGTGGATCCATTTGATTGTGGTGCATTAGGAGGAGGCCAATTTCAATAACCTTAGGCCAGCTAGTTAATTCATACCTAGATTTAGCAAAGAATGGTTTAGTTTAGCCAGCAGATATGTATCTTCTCTCTAGTTGTACATACAACCTGTCCGGGTAGGAGGCGGATAAAAGGCATAGTAAAAAAGGAAATGCCCTATCCTGTGATCATTCTGAGCACCAGCCATGTCACGAGGATTTGGGAGCAGTGGGAAACGGGTCAGGATATGGCTTAAAATCACATCATATGTTCACAGCCATCTGAGATCAGTCAAAGGACATGCTGTGCAAGCTTGAGGCTGCCCCTTGTCCACTGGGAATGCTTGTTAGCCCATATTCATTAAAAACCTCCAATGGGATCAAAGTATCTGATGATCAAACCAAACAGAAAGCACTTGGAAAAACGTAGTTAATAGTGTTGAATAGTGGTTTATTCAGATAACAAAATAATGTGTGTAATCAAAACATCATTCAAATTCCCTCTAAAGACGTTAGTAAAAGGGCTGTTATGGTCATGATTTGAAATCAAAACAACACCAGAACCTGCCAATTATGGTGACCTGTGCAATAATAACTACAAAATAATTCACTGGTCTAGACCTCATACTTATCAGATATGACAAATCACACTGGCGACATCAGATATCACAGCAGCACTGACCATACTCATGCTTTTAAAAGATGTATTGATAAAAAACGATTGAATGCACACTAGTCACTGGGCTTCTTTCTAGTGTACGACCACATGTTACTTATTTAATTTAGTTCATGCTTTGGCATTTCTTCTCACCACCATTGGTGGGAGTGATGGAGCTGGGAATGACTAGGACCAGGACCATTAATCTTTTGGCAACTCATAATTTCTAAATGATTACATTTTAGATTTTCTGCACCCTGAGGAATATTCACAGTCCCTAGTTAATTCCCTTTTTGACGAAGACAGGGTCCACGTGGAAAGAAGGAACTAAGATTCCCTCTCTCTTGTACCCCAATGAGAATCTGCCATTCTCACTGCTTTTTAAAGAAAATTTATTTTTGTCATTAGAGGTGAAGCAACAATGTTAAAATAAGATGAAGTATAAACTAATGAAGAAGCATGACAAAAAAGAAAGCACAACTTATTTTATGAGGATAGTTCTGGCACATGCATTAAGAGACATAGGGTCTGATTTCGAGTTCAGCAGATGGGTTACTCTGTCACAAACATGACAGATATTCCTTCCTGGATATAATGCACTTGTAATATACCAGACAGGATATCCGTCACATTTTTGATGGAGTAACCCATCCGTGTAATTCTAAATAAGGCCCATGGTTGGATGTGGATCACACTTAGGGGGTCATTAGGATGGCGGATTTCCTGCATACTCCGGGCCGGCGGAAGCCACCGCCGGCCCGGAGTATGCGGGAAATCCGCCGAGGAGGCCTGAAAGACCCACCGCCAAATCAGGATGGCTGGTGGGTCTCCCAATCCGTCCGCCGCTTTTCCACCGTGGTCGGAAGGCGACCACGGCGGAAAAGCAATAACATGGCTGGCGGTGTCTATCAGACACCGCCAGCCATATTAGGATGCAGGGTGAGTCATGCTTTTCCGCGGCGGCTTTTCCGCCGTGGAAAAGCATACGGACAGTCACTTTGGGGGCCCGTTGCGGGCCCCCTGGGTGAAGGTTGCGTGGGGGGTGCACATGGGGGGTACCTATGGTACCCCCCTGCCCTTGCGTGCACGAAGCGGCAGGCACCACGCGGTGCCTGCCGCTTTGTGCATGCAAATGCACACCTTTCGTTTTTTGCATTGCGGCGGATGCTGCTTCAAGCAGCATCCGCCGCAATGTAAAACATACAGGATGTGACCGCCAGGGTGGCGGTCACATCCTACTTGCTATGGAGGGACCGCCGCTGCCCATGCGGACGGTCCCTCAAACTCAGGGGTGGCGGACGGACGCAAGTCCGTCCGCCATCCTAATGACCCCCTTAGTTTCCTAAAATGTTGGATACTAGATTAATGATTGCACCAGTGGCTTACTTTTACTGCATAATTTTTCATATTTACATGGGTGACTAAACATTGATATTAGGAAATGAGGGGGTTCAGCCAGATCCCCAATTCAGCAGCTATTTTGGAGCTGGATCTTGGATCATCCCAGTGAAATTTGCTGAATCCATCCCAGTGTAATTTACCAACACCAATGCACATTCAGCAGTGCTGCTACATTGGCTGCTTTCTGTTCAGATCAGCAACCTGTAGGGGCTTTCTTAGTTTCACCTCAAAACAGAGGCCTTATTAACCTCCTTCCATGCTCAGGATGGCTCCCGGCCATCATGAGTCACAGTGGAGGTGTGCTTATGATGGCCGGGAGCTGTCGAACATTGCCGCTCCGCCCACGCGCAATTAATTACCCGCCTGTGCGGGAAAATTAATCAGTGGGTGGAGTTCAGATGGCTCCCAGCCGTCATGAGCACACGCCCACTGTGACTCATGATGGCCGGGAGCCGTCCCGAGTACCCTAGCGCCATGCACAGCCCAGCCACCCCTCGCACCGCAACAGAATTTGCCACGCGGCAAAGGGGTTAAGGGGCCATAGACCCTCCTTCTGTTTGAGTATCATCCTGGCTGGGAGATATCTGGAGCCCAACACCTAGATGCCACTCAATGGAGTGAAACAAAAGCGCACAACTTGTTGTCACTTCACAAGTACTTAAGAGAAACTAGGATTTAGAGGAGGGTTTTTAACTTTGCTCAACCCCGGTTTTTACAAGATACGCATACACTGTATGAATGTCAGATGTATCTGTCTGAATCAGTAAATACACAATAGTAATTTAAATAACACTTACTCATTTTGTTAAATTCTTGTATAGTATTACTCATCCCAATTTAATATGTCAGAGTTCTTTATATCACACATGCATAATACAGAGATAATCAATCATATATGCTTGTAAATCAATGTACAGGAAACGTTACAAAAGACAATGAGGGTTACAATGTTAGAGATACATATTCTCCATAGTGGTAGTCATTCTATGTTAAGAGAACATGGTTGAGAGAAACAAAAAGTCAGGATTTAAAAAGTAATGCAGTAGTCTAGGTTGTCTGTACAGGCAACAGCATTTACAACGCTGTCTCCACAACGCATGCCATTACAACGCGGTTGTTACAACAACCGCGTTGTTCGTACACACACTATTACATCATCAGTCATTACAACGACTTGCTGTAGGGGGTGCACTGGTATTGGATTTAAACTCCAACACCTTCCCTGCTGTTGCGCAAACTGGAGTAGGAATAGTAAATAATACTATTCCTAAGACCAGCGTGCCCCATGCAGCAAGTCATTGCAATGACTTGCAATGTAATGGAATGCGTACTAACAACGCGATCATTATAACAACCATGTTGTAATGGCATGAAACTAATCGCATGCGTTGTAAACAGCAATATTCTGTCTGTACTAATATGACTTTATTACTACCCAAAGGTGCCTAAACCAATACCTTGCACTGTGCATGCAGCTCCTTGATTCCAGCTCATTTTTCTTTGTGCTATAATTGAAGGACTGCATCTTATGAACTGCAAGCGACAAAAGGACCTATGTGTTAAAAGAAGTAACCCTCTTACCAATCTACATAACATGAAAATCTGTGATCTGCATGTTACGTAATGTGCTTTGCAGCAGGCGCATTAGCCCTCTATCCCACTTTCTGAATCAAAACTGTGTCTAGACAAAACACAGATCTCTCCAGGAAGTGCATTAACTACCAAAGTTACCTTAAGTTATTATTATCCCCTGAAACTTGCTGGACACATAAAGATCTCTGCAGCCGGTGCCTAAACCCTGTAAGATATTTTAGGATGCCTCCTCCTTGTGACCAATTAAGTAGTCAGAACAGATTAGCTGTCAGGTTTGTCCTTGTCAATCCCCTAGTGGAAGAGGTTTAAATAAATTGACAAGTTGACTGTGAGACTACTCATTTCATGGTGCTGCTTTTTGTGACTCCACCCCTTTCTGCTGCCACACCCTAACCCCCAAATTATGAGTTCCCATAGTATTTTACTTCCGTTTCCAGCACGTCCTGCCCCATAAGGATACACTGTGCTCCAGTGACACAATGATTGTGAATCACAGATAGCAGGACACAGTGATGGGGAACTGACAGGCTAGAACAACGTTACAGCAAAATGATCTTACATATTCAGTAATTACTCTCAATTTGTACACATATACAAGTCTTTCATTTTATTAATGCTATATATGTTAGTTATCGATACCGTGTTCTGGGTTATCATTACCAAGTGAAGTGCCAGCTACCGAATTCCTGTGCTCTGTTACACCTTCATGTGTGAGTCACTTTCCTGATGCGTCACAAGCACTTCCCCATATGTCTATCCAGGACTCATGTGTCCTGGTGCCCCCATATGTTAGTTAATAGCCTGAAGTGCTTCATGCACCCCTCATGTGCTAGTCAATGACAAGATGCTCCCCATGTGCCACTCCATATGCCTGGCAATTCTTAATATGCCAGAGGCATCCCCATATGTTTTTCAGTACTGTGACTGGAACAGGCATGGCCACATTGTCAGTGAGCGGCATTATATGCCCCAAGCTTTCCTCTTATGCAGTTTTCCAGGAAGTCGCCCTTATGGCAGTCAAAGATAGCATAACCCAAAGAATGCTGTTCTTCACACACAGACTACCTTTCCATACAGATCCGTACGCATGTATACACATGCACACGAATTCACATCCATGGTGGCGTAGCCTGTGTGTCGTGGGCCCAGGCGCAAGGAAAGAAATGGGGCCACTGTTTGAAATGTAAAATACAGCAATAAACAGGCTTTCTTGAGCCCCTCAATCCTCTGGAGCCCGGTGCACTGCACCTGTTTCACCAATCAAAGCAATGTCCTGCACACATATGATAAAATGCATGCATTCTTCAATACCATCTTATTTCGAACCTCAGAGTCAAAATTTAGCTCACCAGCAGCGCCAGTCCAACTGATCAGGTGGGCGGTTGGAAGACATGTGGCATGGTGTTTGCCCTGAAAATGCCATGTCGTCCAGCAAAGAGATAGCAACTCTTTAGTGTATCTATATATATGTGCAGAACTAGAGGGAGCTCTGGCGTCCAAGTTTAAAAGGATGGCACCCTGTAAGTCCCAGAGAGCACGAGGAAGGACAACAGACCAGGAAAGTTGATGGTCATGGCTTTTTGACAACGTCTGCCCTGTCCATCTCAGATACGTCTGCAGTGCCCATCTCAGACACGTCTGCGCTGTCCATCTTAGATACATCCGCGCTGTCCATCTCAGATACATCTGCGCTGTCTATCTCGGATAAATCTGCGCTGTCCATCTCAGATACGTCTGCGCTGTCCATCTCAGATACATCCGCGCTGACCATCTCAGATACATCTGCGCTGTCCATCTCAGATACGTCTGCGCTGTCTATCTCAGATACGGCCTCCCAGGCTGGCTCAATTTTCCAGTAATGGGGCAGTGCGGGAACTGGAAACAGCTTTATTGATAAGAAATATGGAAAACATGCAGCATCCTGTGTAAAGGTAAATCTGTTGTTTCTGTGGTCCATATACACTTCATATGTGGGTGAAGGATGATAGTTCAGTGTACACATGTGCAGTGGGATGTCAGTGGCAGTACCTGTGCAGAGAATTGCCTGAGCTCAGTTTAGTCGGGCATGTTAGTTACTGTGACAGTGTCAGCACATCAGCTTGATGTGTCGCTGCCTGACAGGCCACAGTGTACCAGGCACCATGATTTTTAAAGGTTGATTAACCTCCGTGAACACTTGCTTTAGTAGGAATGTATTTTAATCTTCAAACTCGAAGAGATGGAGGGAAGGAGTATCATATTTCTGAGTCCACTGTCTAGGAAAAAGGAGGCTCAAATTGTCTGTGTCATTTCAAACATTGAGGTGGACATCTCCCTTTTATTGATAGCTATCCATCTCCAGTGTTATGATATGCATGCCCCCGCGACCAACCACCCTTTAACAGGATCAGACCGGGGCAGAAAACAGGGCCGGGCACCAAAATAAAAGTGCCCTTCATTTGTGAGTCAGTTAGCTAAAATAGTGGTCTATAGTTGCATATTTGGGCAGTTTTGAAGTTGCATAGAAAGGTTGTGTAAGTATTTCACAAGGTATGGGAGCCTGCGGGCATGTGTTTTTGCCGCAGGCAACATTTGTGGTAATAGCACGGAAATAAACAGTTGAATCCGAGCTTCCAGATGATGAAACAGATCCACAAACCGCCAAAAACAAAATGGCGCACACATTGTCCTGTCAGCCCAGCCCTTCTGGCATTGCCAGATTACCTAATAGGCCAGTCTGATCCTACCCTCTAAACTAATCCCATACAGCAGCTGTGCAGAGAGAAAGAAAGACATGAGGAGTCAGAAACACATGACATTTTCTGTCCCTCTTTCACCCGTCGCAGGTTCTCTTCCAGATATAGGAAAATAATAACTGCATCCAGCCACACTCCTACACATTTGTTGGTAACTCCTTCTCCAGCTAAAACATTAAAAGAAAATGCCTGATTTCCAGCCCCTTTCTCTCACCACCCAGTGGGCCTTCCCTCCCACCCCTTTGGATGTGTTCCTTGTTTGCGGTGATAGAGTGGACAGCACGCACAGTGCTGGCAGCTGATCTGCCACAGCCTCTGCCAGCACAGCTGGAGATCCTCTGTCTCCTGCTGCTCTGCACTGACCCATGTCAGGTGAGGGAAGCATTGGTTGGTGACACCAGAACATCACCCGCTATCCTGCTGCTCACCTATCGCCTCGGGTGGCCTAAACAGTGCAGAGGAAGACAGGGGCGATAGTAGTCTGTCATTTACCATTTTACAACCTCCTTCGGGCCTTTAGGGGCAAGTGGAGCCCGCAGATCAAAGCCCTCTGTCCCACCAATGGCCCTGTCTGACTGGATACCCATGCGAGAAAGGGAAAGAGAGGGAAGCAGCTACTTGCCTGTTTGACATCAAAGTATCAAAGTAGTAAAAACACATTTTTGCGTTCACTGCTTTAACATAATAGCACCGAATAACTGGATTTGTAATGTGATATTTATGCTAATGGGTTTTAATATAGGTCCTTCGTAAGAAAACTGTTATTTTGTTTATATTATATCGCTATATTCTTGAAACACAAAAGAAGGATGGATTACAACTCTCCCTCGCATAGTACTGAGCGCCCTATTGAAGGGAAGGGCACATCCATACATCCAATAGCAACGTAGTACTTTGTCCCACACCACTAATACGATTTGGAGTTCCTACTACCACATACTTGGTAATCATTAATCATCATCTCCTGAAACCTGAGTCTCTTCGGTCCAAATGTAGGAAATTATATTTCATGTATTGTCACCGTGAAAAGAGGGACGTTTTCAGTGTCTTCTGAGTTGTATTATCTGCACATAAGCAAGACAAATTTGATGTGAATCACCATTTTTGTTGGAATGGAATTGGAGTTTATGGGTCACTAGCGTGTACTTTTCACCAATGCACCAATTACCACTCCCTGAAATTATCCACTGTGTTTAAGCAGAACCAGTTTCCTTTGCCAAGTCATTGTGGGATACATTCTGTGAGACGGTAAATGACCTTTCCCAAGTCGAATTACATTTCACGATTGTGATAACATGGCATTTATCATTGCACTATAACAATAAAAGTGTGCATCTGCTTTTAATAGTGCTCCTGCTCGAAATTGCATGCTGCTTGGCTACAGTTATTTTCACTGGTAAACATAAGACATCAAGTTCTTAAAAATTCTTGGGAAAAAGCAGGATCTTCAATGCAAACTTGTCAAAATTTCCAAAGAGAAAGAGAATTTAAAAAGTGCAAGGTGCAACTCTAATGCAAATCATATGTATTTTAAACTTGAATCTTCGAGACAGCATGAGAATACAAGGAAAAGAGTATGTGGAAATAATAGAGATGCAAGGAAATTACAGTGCAAGAAGGCAGAATAAGCGAAAGATAGGCTTAGGGAGGTAGGCCGGTCTAAAGGAAAAGGATGCATAGAAGAGAGAGTAAGAGAGAAAGACAAAAGCAATCGAGATACAAAGTGTATGAGTAAGGGCATCACAGAAAATAAAGAAATGCCATATGTGATTACATGTAATGTCTAGGTGACCTCAGCACAAAAAAACACAAACACTGTTCTCATTTACAAGAGTATGGTTCATTATGCCTGGGTTATTGCTACCTTGGAATGTCTCCTGCTACCACTAATTTATTATGAGTGACAAAGGTTAATTGCGCTGTTATTTCCTGTTCTGTAGTATTCAGGTCCCTAAAACCTCAAATAACACAAGGTTTAAAGAGCTCACATTACGGTAGAAACAACACAGAAGCTCTGAGTGAATAGTAAATATATTTTATGAACAGACCATTCAATTGAGCATGAAGGTTTTCGGCTAGGCAGAGTTGAAAAGGGCAAATCTCTTGTAAAGTTCCCCAGTAAGGGGTTCTTTGCATCAGAATCTGACATGCTGATATGACAAGAATAATACTCAGAACACATCTGATCTGACATTGAAATATATGGAAATTAAAATCTAATCTAATGAATAACATGGTAAAGACATGTTTACACAGCAGAGCAATTAAATAGCTAAGAGCAATTATTTCTCGTTATGGGGATGGAATGTGTTAAAAATCAGGAATCCTTGGAAAAGATTGATAAACTACCATCATAATCTATCACTAAAGGTATACAGAATCCAGAACATGGAGACAATAGATGTATGTTAGGTATAGTACCAGAACAGAAACTTTTAAATAATATCCCACAAACATATCTTATCCAGAATATTAAATACTAGCCATTGTCAAGATCAGTATATATTTACTATACTTAACTTCATATGTATTGTATTGTATTGTAATTGCATTTATATAGCGCTTACTACCCAAGAGATTGGCAATCAACATCCCTAAATTCTGCTTTGCAACCCAAGTTAATAGTCACGTACATCTATGGTCCTTTATCCGGTTACACTTTAATCAGGCAAATATTTGCTTTTCTGGATTGTTTCCGAAAATGCCCATTGTTTCTAGGTCGAAGGCTGGATTATACATTTGCACGGCATTGGCTTGTGATTTAGCCACACGGGTTCTCTGCCTTTAACCCACTGGATTAGCCCATACTGGAAGGGCGGCCATGGAAGACAATTGGTGTAGCCCGTGTGTCACACTGGGCGCGAGACAGCGTGAGCTGCGTCAAGGGGCGAGAAGAGAAAGGCGAGATTGCCAAAAACACCTTCATTGTAAAAGGCTGCGCAGTGAGTAAACAAATCGGACTGCAGCTTGTAATTAACAAAAATGTACAGAGGAAATCCGATTTTGCCTTGGGGTGAGGGAACTGCAGTTTAGCAAATGTGATTTTTTTCCCCCTCAAATTCTCCCGTTCTCTTCATTTTGCACTTTTAGTGGCTTATTCTTAGAACTGCTTCGAATTATTTAAACGGAATCTTTAGAGCTAGCCACAGACTAAAGACTTTAAATGGTTGGAATTTGGTACAAGGCTAGAGTTTAGAGTTCCAGAAAGCTCGCGGGACTTACTGCAACATCGCAACTTATGGGTGGCACTTTCAGTCATTCCTGACGCTTTAGCCAAAAATCTGTTGCATTCTGCGAGGCGGAGATTCCCTTTTAACATCGTAATAGTGGTCTTAAAAATCCCACCATACAAACGGTCTGATTTAGAGTTTTACAGAGGACATCTGCAAAAAATGCCGCGGATGTCCTGTCTGTAGCGTCCTGCGGTACATGTTCTAGTGTTCCGACGTATGCACTATTGGGTGACCAACTGGCATGGGTACAAATTCTGGACGGTGAGTGTAAAAAATCAGCACAAAGGGTCAAAATTCAGGACAAAAAATCAGGACAGGTTGTCAAATTCAGGACAAAAGGTAAGTTTTACAGGCACGTTTGAGGAGGTCACGCAATAGTATAAAAGTAAGTAAATAAACAACCACTTAAGTACAAGTCAAAATAAGCCTTTTTATTTTGTAATCAAACATCGCTATTGTATGATTGTAAGTCATTTTTATTCTGCATCAAATTATGATGGGTGACTCAAGCTGCTATATATATATGTATGTTATGTGTGTATGACCTTGTTACTGATCGAATAAACAAATGAAAATAAGTCACAATTAGTTTATATTAGGTTGAGACAATCGTGCGCTTCACGATGTTTCAGTATGCCCACAGCTTGCTACCTTAGACGATTAAAAACTCACATCTCGTTCCTGCAGGTATTAGTCACCAGACAATGGTGAACCACACCTGAATACAAGTGGAGCCGCTTTTATTGTTGATTGAAAATTACTGGATATACAAGGAACTTTGCAGTGCCAGCCCCCAGTCACAACCCCCCCTTTCCAGCCTCCCAGGGAAACACCCGATGCCCGGTCCGTCCGGCCTTGCTACCACCCTCCAATGGTGCCCCTCTTCTTCACATAGGCCGCCTCTCATGTGTATTTAATTTCTTATATAGTGCTACTCATCCCAAGTATGTAGGGCAGGATGTCAGAGTGTGTTACATCGCACACACACATCATATAGAGACAATGACTTAAATAAACGTGAAAGTCAAGGTATAGGATATGTTACTTAAGATAATGGGTGCTACAAGGTGTAATCATTCTTTTATCTATCATTCAGTCTTTCACCATTCATTCTGTCCTTCCATCTGTGTGCCCATCTATATCCAAACATATTCAACCATTTGCAAACCTATTCACCATGTATACTTCCATCCATCATCTCACTCATCCATCCCTCCATCAATCCATTATTCATCCATCCACCCTTTCACCCCATCCACCCACTCTTCCACCCATCCATCTATTCACTCATCCATCCAGCCATTTACCCTTTCACCCATCCAGCCATCCTTTCACTTACTCATCATTCCACCCAGTCACTTATCCCTCCACCCAGTCACCCTTTCAGTCATTCATCCTCCCTTTCTCTCTCTCATCCCCCTTTCACTTATCCATCCATACTTCTACTCACCCACCAATCTACTCATCCATTCATGAATCCATCCATTGACTCTATTACTCAGCCATCCTTTCACTCACTCATCCATCCATCCATTGTCTCATCCAACCACCCTTTCACTTCTTCACTCATCTCTCTAACCTTTTGTCCATCTACCCCTTCCACTCACAGATCAATCCTTGCATCCAACCTTTCACTCATACATCCATTCAACCTTTCACTTATCAATTCATCAATCATCCATCCTTTCACTCATCTATCCACCAATTCACTCGCCCATCATCTACCCTTTCACTCATCCATCCTTTCACTCACCCATCCACCCTTTTACCCATCCATCTACCCTTCCACCCACCCATACATCCATCTATTTACCATTTCTCTCATCAATCCTTCCACTCACTCACTCAATCATCCATCCTTTCTTTCATTATCTATCCATTCACCCTTTCATTCATCCTTTCACTAATCCATCCAGCCATTCACACAGTCCTTCACTTATTTACTCACCCACCTTTTCGCACAATGAGCTGAGCCTTTGTTTGCAGAGTTGCAGACAGAAGAGGCCCATCAAGAACTTCACCTCGCTGTTGTTCCTAAAACAAGGGGTGGTGGGGTGGGGGAAGGTTCACTATGCCTCTGCACATAGGCAATCTGAAAACTTAAAAGTCATGAGTCATGCATGATGCACAGTGCCAGGATGTGAGGTGACTGTTACATGGTGTTGTTTCCAGGGCATTAAGTGGGGTAAAAACTGGGGGTCTCTTCAAAGGGGGTGTTCAATGTAATTAATGGCGTGGCTTAAAACACCTAGGCTAAAAATATGTACTTAGCCTAGTGTTCCACCCAACTGGTATTATGTGGTTTCTGTCATTGCGTCCAGATATATAATACAGCAAGTATCATTACACCAACAACAAGCCATGACTATTGGCTTTGTCAATGGTTGTTAGTTGCTTAAAATAAAAAAGCAGCAACCATTTGTTGAATATAATATTGAAAATGCGTCAATTCAAAAATGATGAGTCAGTGAAAGAACTATAACCCATTCTTTTTTTACTTGTTTACAGGCTTCTTGATATAAACTGTATTGTTACTTTGCAGCTTGGGCATTTTACCTTGTAGCCATCTAACAGAATGCCCTGCTGTACACTGACGCAGGAGAAGGCCACCACATGCTTTAACAGCCCAGACTGCCTCCTTGTCATTCTGTATGTGACAATCAGCCGTAGACAGAATGACAAAGGGTGGGTGGGGCTGCTCTTGTGCCCTAGGAGGAGTGCGAGGCGGGTCCATCACGGGGCTGAGGTTTCTCACAGGGGAGGAGTGCTGCTCCCTGTAATGGCCAAAATTACGGACAAACAGCATCCGTAAAAGGGAACCTCAGGGACAATGAAAGTGAGGTCCAAATTATGGACAGTCCGTGAAATGTACGCATGGTTGGTCACCCGAATGCCCTATGTAACCAGCCACTACCCTGCAAATAAATGGGTCCGGGCGCAGGTGCCTCCGGCAATTTCCAGTTACTACAACTTTGCATCCGTGTCATTATTCTAGTGACATGAAGGCCTCGGGCCCACGTAACGACAATGGCGCCGAGTGGGTTGGACCTGTATGTGAGCATGCAGCTGCTCTGAAGGTCTGCATAGGAGGGGGCATAGCCCATGCCTAGGGTACCCCCGGTGCCTGCTGCCAGCAACCAGGAGCAGGGATGGGGCAAGCCGTCACCACAAGTACTGAGACCGAGACCCCTGCAGGCTGTCGACCTGCACTGTGAGAGGCGGTCCCTGTATCTGAAATGCCTGTGAGGGGCTAGAGGATGGTACCTAAGTGCAAACGCCAAGGACAGGGCAGTGCCTGCCTCGGGCATGCCCTGGACCATTGAGGTATGGCAGGCCCATACATCACCCCAATGTGATGCCCATTATAATAAATGGGGTAACCCAATGTTGGACTTGGCTAATGTTGGCTGAAGTTCCCTAAACCCTAAACTTTTTGCTTTCCCCTAGACCTTTTTTCTGACATGGCATTGCCAACTTAGATAATTTGGGCACTCTGCCACTGCTGATCAGTGTCAAAGTGCAAGTGTTCCCTGTGTAAAGTGTAATGGTAATTGGTTGTCCACGATTGGTATGTTTGCCTTACTTGTAAAGTCCCTAGTAAAGTGCACTCTGTGTGCCAGGGCTGGTAATGCAAATGCTACTAGTGGGCCTGCAGCACTAATTGTGCCACCCACACAAGTAGCTTTAAAGAGAGAACTCAAGCCTGCCACTGCAGTGCCTGCGCGCAGTTTGTTAAACTGCCATGTTGTCCTGACAAGTGCACCGAGTTGCCAGGCCTTACCCTTCCCTTTCTATGCACATCAGACACCCCTATGGTAGGTCCAAGGTACCCCCTGGGCAGGGTGCAGTGTATGTGAAAGGTAGGACATGTACTGAGGTGTGTACCATGTCCTGACACTGAAATACTCTCCACTTCATTTCTCACTGTTGAAAAGCCATCTTGCCCATAGGACAGAATGGGGAGGCTGTGTAATATGTTTTCCAGCCTATCTTCCCAAAGGCTTAAGATGGAGAGGTGAAGTTTGGTGTGCCTGAACTCACAATTCAATATCACACCTGTTTCTGAAGGTCGTGTTTGCATTGTGTGTTTAGAAACCACTGTTTTAGAAGTGGCTGGCTTTTTGTGCTTCAACATTTCTTTGTGTCTCTGCCTGGTTGTGGATTGACTGTCTGGATCTGAAAGTGATAGGATCTGGGGAATGTCTTGACCCAGGGGAGAAGGTCAGACAGCAACAGGCTGACCTGCATCTGGAGTTTATGGGGGATGAGTAGCCCCTGGAGGTGAGGAGGCTTGGGCTGCAGCCATAAAACAATGGCTCCATCTCCTGCTGAGTGATTAAGGATCCAGATCCCCACTAATCAAAGGAAGAAGGTGTCACTGGCAGGGAGACACCCAGAACTGGTTTGGGCAGGGGTCAGTGCCCCCTGAACACAAAGACTTCAAAGACATTTAGGGGTATAACTATGAGAGCTGAAGCCCCTGAACATTGGATTGAAAAATGGATTGATCAAGACTGAAAAGGATTGAAACTACTTCGTGGTCAAGAGGAACCTCTGCCAAGGAACAAACATCTGAAGAGACTGAAGGAAAGGACTGACCCTTTCTGTGTGTTCTGGGGCTGGCCTGCAGTTTGCTGCTTTAACCAAGGAGAGGCTAAGGGACTTTGCTGTCTGCTGTGTCCCCCTGCTTGAAAGGACTTTGCTGTGTGCTGTGTCCTAAAGTAACTTGTCCCCAAGGGCCCGAAGAGAGCCGGCTCCCTGTTGTGGAAACTCAGGAACACAAAAGTTTCCAGGAGTGTCTCAGTGATGCTGTGTGCGCATGCTTTTTCAGCCTGAGTCCCTCGTAAGAATTGCCCTGTGAACGTGGGCACCTGGAGTCCAAGCGAGTCTCAGCGACGCTGTGTGCATGTGCTTCATGCAGCCTGAGATCTTCGTTATCACCAGCTGCCCGCACCGGAATTCCCAGAGGAGCTGTGCTGCCAGCCCGAGCCCGCCGTTGCCAGAGTGGGACCTCGAACCAACCCTGTCGGGGGAGGGCCAGAGCCCCACTGCCCGTAATCCTCAAAGTTGCATCGGAGGTCCAAGTCGCGAAAAGAGGAGAGGAGAGCGAGGTCACACCCCCCACAGGTAACATGTGCCAACACCTGGGGCGTGGTGCGGGCTCGGAGAGAGACACTCTTGGCCTCTCCCATTCTTGCAGTGCCAGCCTCTGTTTCAGCTCGTATCACGGCTCGTACTTGCCAAGGAGTGGCAGTACCGGGCCGTAGTGCGGAGCTGCACTTTCATTTACACCATACCCATGTTTGGGGCATCTGTTGGCGGAAGATGACCACGAGTCAGTGTGAGTGGCGGAGAGACCGTATAAAGCACATTGATTGGTGCTGGAGTGTATCACGTATTGCATTATTTCTGCATTACGAACTGCCTGGTTGTTGCATTACGCAGTGCATTATGTCTGCATAACAAACTACCTGATTGTTACATTCCGCATTGCATTAGTTTGCATAACGAACTGCCTGATTGTTGCGTTACGCATTGCACTATTTTGGCATTACGAACTGCTTGATTGCTGCATAAAGAACTGCATTATTACATTGCGAAGTGGCTGATTCTTGCATTATGAACTGCATAGCATTGCATTAGGACTGCAGTGGATCATCTAGAATTGCTCATTAATATCGCCAGAACCTACAAGGGCTGGCTGGCCTAATAACCGGGCTGGAGGAATATTACAAATGCGCATATGTTGGAGTTATATTTTGTGGTCTCATCGTATATCTTTTTGTATAAATATATACTTGTTTTTATGAAACTCGTGTGGAGTCCATTTGTGGTGTCATCATTGAGTTACTGAGAGCGTGGTTGCAAATACTTTACACACTTGCCTTGAAGATACGCTTGGCAGCTCGTGCCAAGCTACAGAGGGGGTGAGTAGGGGCTATCTGAGAATGTGTCCTTCTTTTCCCTGACGTGGAAGCAAGGGTCCCTATTTGGCCTAAGGTACCTACCTCAGCCATCCAGCGACCCCCATTTCTTACACCCAACAAGAGTCCTTGGACCTGGGTGTTAATTGATACAGAAAACAGTGGTCCTAGACTAATTATTTATGAAAATTATAATGAGTTAAATCTAGTAGCAATAATAAATTCACAAATCTGAGCTTCCAAAGTGTCAGCTCACAGTTACATAAAACCAATTTCATCCAAAGGGTTAAGATGTGCACCAACCAATAATTTCAAAGAAGGGCACATATTTTCTTTTCTTATATATACAACAAGGTAAAAAAACAATCATTGAATTCCAGAATGGATCAGAGAGAGGAGGGTGTCTTCAAAAGAACATGAAAAAGAGCGTGCTTAAGTGTGGAAAACTTGGAATGTAAAGGATTCCCAAAGAAAATCAAGGGCACATATGTGCACAAAAGTATGTAGGACTGGTAATAAATACCCAGTCATCAAGACGTGGCAAGATACATGAGGTATGTGTTCAATCAATACACATAGATCATGAAAATAAAGGGACATATCTCCTTTAGGTGAAGGGGGAGGGCACACGGGATAATGGTCCAGGCCTGGTGGGGGAATAGCGTTGACGTTTTGACCCGACTTGAAGGCGAAAGAGGGAGACTTCAACCTCAGCCACGCGGGTCTTCCTCAGGACAGGGGACCGGAAGGGGGGCAACCCTCAAAGTACTGTGGGTATGAATTACGCCCGGTTTGGCCATCTGCCTTAGAAGTGTGGTGTGGTACCCTGGAATGGGGGTAGAAAACCAACTGACATCGCGTTGGAGAAAGGAAGTGACAGCAGCGCTCTCCGCTACACCTGTGGGTCGAGTGATTTTTCCAGACACTGCAGTGTTAAAAATCAATTACCTTTACTGAATACACTGCAAATTAATGCAGGTTGTCTACCCTCATTAATGAGTACCACACCGCACTTCTAAGGTAGGTGGCCAAACCGGACGTAATTAATATCCACAGTACTTTGAGGGTCCCCTGTCCTGAGGAAGACCCGCGTGGCTGAGGTTGAAGTCTCCCTCTTTTACATTCAAGTCAGGTCAAAATGTTGACGCAATTCCCCCACCAGACCTGGACCATTATCCTGTGTGCCCCCCCTCTTCAACTAAAGGAGATATGTCCCTTTATTTTCATAAACTATGTGTATAGATTGAACACATACCTCATTGTATATGGCCAGGTCTTGATGACTGTGTATTTATTACCAGCCCTATGTGATGTGGCGTAAGGGAGCTGCTCCAGGGTGAAAGGAAGGGAGAAGGGTCCTCACACCGTAACTGGATTCTATCAATGTGCTGCTGTGGTCATTACTGGTAGGAGTTCCCTAGAAGTGTGGCTGATACCAATGGTGATGGCCACATACTGCCCCAGCCTGTTGAATGTATTCCAGTGGGGAGGAGCGGTGCATGGCGGTGCTTGACAGCAGGGGAACCAATCTAGCAAGTTGGGGAGCTCTCAGGGTTTTCCAGACTGACTTTTCCCTGCGTGATGTACACAGGCACTGACCGTACCGCCTGAAAGGCAGCCGTGGCCTGCATGGAATGTGGCTGCACAGCCATCAGGTAGAACTGAATAGCGACAACTCGACCGGGCGAACTGTGATGACAATGAGATTGGCCATTTGTAGTGCTGCACCAATGCTCAGAGAGGCCTGCGCCTGCAGTAGTGGCACAGCACCCCCCCTCCAAATAGCCTTGTTACAGAAACAACTAAGTAATAGGAGCTGCAGTGCCTTTGGTTCTCTTTGTCACCGCCTGTCACTACCTGCATGTTTTGGGGGCCTTCGCTGTTCATTCTGTCAGTTTTTAAGGCCATGTGAGGATGGCGACTTCAGCACCACCTGGCAGCCCCCAGCAGCAGCACACTCAACGTGCTGCAGTCCGCAAGTTTGCCAGCACAGAGAAAAGACCACAGCCGCAAGACTGAGAGTGGGGAAGGGGAGATCTTCCCCCTGGGAGCCATGCGTCTCCAATCCTGCATTGAAAAATAGAAGAGGCAGCAGGCACACTGCCAGTGATACCCTGGATATGCCTGAGGAAGATTCCAGCTGCACGCGCCCCACGGCTACACTGAGGGAGACATGCAGTCAAAGTGGATATCTACATTGCTTCCAGGACCTCAATGAAAGCAGTGGTAGTTAGAGCCTAAGTGATGCCCCCACTGTGACATCACTTATTGCCCTGCAGCATAGGCAAGGCTGCCAATGCCCAGGGAATATAGAGACTTGCTAAATGAGTGAGACGCCCCCCCCTGTGGGCTGCCTATTGTTTGGAGGGGAGAGACTGTATACCCTTGAAGAGGGAGAGCCCTAAGAAGCACAAACCTACCACAGAAAGTGACGTTAACCCCTGCACAGTGCACCTGGGGGCCCAGAAGCTGCAAGAGCCTAGACAGCTTCAAAGAGTCCCATGGGGTCAATGCTGTGAAGATGCCAGTAGCCAAACAATGCCGACTAAGGCAGTGAAACCAAAGACAGCCAAGTCACTGAGCAGCAAAAACCACAAAGGCCAGGCCCAAGAAGAAGAAGAAGAACACAATTTGAGAGCGAGGAATAATGATCACTAGCTGACCACCTCCAGCACTGAATGGGTGCCATTGGCTTCTCAGTGAGCATGTCACATGGAGTGACAAACCCTGCCAAGCATGCCCGCACTTAGGCTGGGCAATTGGCGCGACTGCGTAGCCTCGAGACACAAGCACTACCCCTTTAGTGAAGAAGGGAGGATAAATGAGACGTGACCCTCCATCCATGGAGCAGAGCGCCAAGCAGATCCCTGAGAGAGGGATAGGGTCTGTGAGAGGTCCTAGAGGAAGTAAAAGAGTCAATTTCTAGGGTCAGTATCAGGCCTGTGAGAGGTTGCGATGGAAGAAGAAAGTCAGTCCTATGAACAGGACATGACCAGGGAGGTCCCTGTGAAGAGAATACTGCAGCGAGAGGCCTGGTCAGAAGAGTCAAGGAGAAGAGAGTGTCACGATACCACAGCGAGGAGAAGAAAGTGGCACAATGCCACATCAAAAAGAAGAGAGCGGCATGATGCCACATCAACGAGAAGTGTGTTGCAAGATGTCACATTCACACATTGCGAAGAAGAAGATGAAGGAGGAAGAGAAGAGAGTTGCTCGATGCCATGTCGCAAGAGACAGTGATGTGAAGAAGAGTGTGGCAAGAGGCCACAGCACCACAAGAAGAGGAGGAAGGTGTGTGACCGGCCAGTCACACAGAAGATCACTGACAGTCGTCAGTGAGTGTCATCATTGTCAAGTGCATCACTATAACCATCTAAGGAGCACTGCACTTCCAGAGTGGAGCCCTATGCCTGCAAAATACCCGGAGAGTAATGAGGCATTCCTACCGCTGTTGGAGGCTGGCCACCCAGAAACCATCTGTTAGACTTAGTGTACCTGAGAGCTGCTGAAGAGAGCACACTCGACCATTGTACAATCCACCCTTTGGGTTGCACGAGTGACTGGACATGGTTCTGTTGGGAGTTCCTCAGCGACCCCTTTGTGTGGTCTAAGTGAGCCCTCACACAGTCCACGCAGTCCCATGGTCATCCAGGGACAATTCCAGTGTGAGGGAATCCCGGCAGGAGAGATGCGTCTGCAGCAGCTTTATGACAGACATCAGGAGGCCCTGAAGTCATGGACGTAGACTGGTCATCCAAAGACTATCTGGAGGATGCCCGTACACCTGAGTCCTGATGTCAAAAGCAAACAGACCATGAGACAACAAACTTTTGTGGCTAAATGAGCAACTTGGACATGATCCTGGTGACTGTTGTGCAGTGAACCCTTTGCGCGGCCAAGGAGAGGCCCCGCACAGCTCACACAGTCCCGTGGCAGCCAAGCATAAAAGGCCTCAAGGAAATTCCCATGTAAGGGAGTCCTAGCATGACAGATAAGCCTGAAGCTACTCCACCAATATGTACTGGGAAGCATCGAGGCCTTTGAGAAAGACTCCTATTTATTGCAGTGTCGTCCTCTATCTTCGAGGGTTTGCCATCCACAAAGCCAGGGCGCCTTCAAAGATTTCTTTGCTGTGGACTTCTCCACTGCTCCTGATGCATTCCTCAAATTGAACTATTTTGAATCCCTTCAACACCAGTTGGAAACAAACAACGCTGCAGAGAGATACTGTGACCCCACGGACAAGGGATTGAGTCAAGCTAGACTTCATCCACTGCACACTTGTGCCCAGTCATCTGGTGGAACCAAGGGTGTGTGCCGTGATGCCGAATGTGACCCGCTGCATATTTTTGTCAATCCTGTATTGTCCTGCGGACTGCCTGAAGAGACTCAGGGATAATTTGTTTTGTTGTTTTGTCTCTCCCAAAAGATTGGTCTTTTTTGTTTCTTTTCAATAAAGTTTGGGAAGGATGTAGTGTCCTCCTGTGGGACACGTTCTAGTGATCCGACATGTGCCCTATATAAGCAGCCACTCCCTGAGGGCTGGCTCTCACACTCACCCCACACCCATCCATCACAGGTGTCACAGTTCATGTGACCCTGCAAATAAAAGTGGCAGGGTGCACGTTTCCTGGACCAGTTCCAGTTACTACAACTATGCCTCCATGTCATTATTCAAGTGGCATGAAGGCCTAGGGCTATGTCACCTCGCACTCCATCGCATTTAGGCCTAGATGTAGGTAATTCCCATTTACAGACTCTTAAATACCGAATTTTACCGATTCGGTATTTAAGAGTATGTTAATGGGAAGGGGGCAGATTTAGGTAATTCCGAATTCAGGAATACCGAATCTGTAAGATTCGGTATTTACCGATTCGGTAAATACCGAATCGGTATTGCCCATTGATTCCTATGGGTCTTGAAGCCCATAGGAATCAATGGGCAATACCGATTCGGTATTTACCGATTCAGTAAATACCGAATCCTGCAAGGGTGCAGGCGGTGTCACTTAGACACCCTCTAGCACCCCAAGTACAGGCTTGTGTGACATGTGGCACACATACATGCCCTAAGGGCATGTCTGTGTGTCACATGGCACACGTGTGCATGTACAGATGTGCATGCACACCTGAATTCGGTATTTTACCACACAATAGGATTGTGTGGTACAATACTGACTCTTAAGGGCCTGTGGCACTCTTTGAAGTGCCAGCTACATCTGGAAATACAGAATCGGTATATTTACCGATTCGGTAAACTACCGAATCAGTAATTTTACCGAATCGGTAAATATACCGATTCTGTAATTTTCAGCCCCCTACATAGCAAAACCCAAATACCGGTCGGTAACGGCCGAAATCGGCCGTTACCGACCGGTATTTGGGCTCCTACATCCGGCCCTTAGAGTGTCTGTAGCTGCTGTGTGGTGTACTCCAAAAATGACGGATATCCTATCGGCCCTTTTTAAAGTGTATAGTGCAACTACACACTGTACACCAAAAAAGCGGCACATGTCCCATTGGACCATTTTAGAGTGTATTGTGCTACTATACAATCTAAAAAAAGAGCAGATGGGTCAGAGGCTATTTTTATGCAAATGCCCCACATCACCTAACTCACAATCTGCCCTTAAAAGTTAGTTATAAATACAGGACTGGCTGAAAGCATCACACATGATGGGGCCACTTGATGGCTTTACAATTATTATGTATCCCAGTGTAAGTAGTTACCATACAGAGTAAGATGATGCCAGAAGGTATTTCTGCAAGTTAGTGCTTCTGTGATATCGAATTAAAGGCCAAAGGGCCAGTAGAGTAGCAAGGTTGCCACTGGGCATAGGGCAAGCAAGGAAAATAGCCTCATTGACTGCTGTTGAGGTAGAAAATCCAGTAATTATGAGAGCTCAATGGGCCTCTCCGGGCGCCGGGTCCACTGCACCTGCTGCACCAATAGTAGCTACCCAACTGCAAACGGTGCTTTTTTCATGCCTCAGAGTTGAGTGACTCACATGTGGGTAATGGAAGTCAGAGCTCCCAGCTTGTTGGGAGTCAGGTTGGCGTTGTTCAAGATGGAGTATGCACATGTCTGGGTGCATTCAAGGGTAGCATAGAGGAACTCAGACCGCATATTAACATGTATTTGAAGACCAGTGTATTTTAATTCTGAGGCAATGGACCCGCCAAGCATTCCCATTGTCCCTGGAATAATCCATTTCTGTTGTGGATATTAGGTTCAGCCACGCAAGTGGAGTAGTATTTTTATCACGACTAGCTGGGGAATGCCGGGTGGTAAAAATACAATAAAAAATACACAATTTTAGGCAAGGTTTGAAATTTGCATGGCACACTGCCCTGGAGACCCTGGGTGTCTAGTAAAAAATATCTGGGTTTAGTATTGTTCCCTCGGTGGTGGAGCACGGAATAGTACAGCCATTCAGCATGGCAAATAAAAGGACATTTGTTTTTACTCCTACTCAGCAGGTCCATGTGTCAAATCTACAGACAGAAGAATCCAAATTTCCTCTTGCTTGCCAAGGAAATGGGTATTCTGTGTGCCTGACATGGACTGAAACACAGTTGGGATTTTAGGGTTTGGGACAGGCCCAGCACTAAGATGGTCCACTCACACCCCATATTTTGTTTCTAAAGCAAAACATATATCTCTAGTGTCTAGTTGGCTCTATGCCAACGAGGGCAGATTGGAGGTAAAATCCACAAATGTTTCCCTGGTGGGAGAAAAATGACTGTAGGGGTTGTTCAGGGTTGAGGCACAGCCCAATGCTTAGGCATGCGTCTCACACAACTTTTTATTTTGATACCATTTTTCAATAGTGGCAGAGTAGGCCTTTTGCCCTGGGAGCAGATTATGAGTAAACCCCCCAAATCGGCCCCTAGGAGGACAGAAAGACTGTCAGGGCCCAGAGTGGGGGAGGGGGCGGGGGACACAGGATCATGCCCTTGGGATGGCCACTTGTCCCAGATAAACCAATTACAGATAACAGTCTGGTTTCTGCCACCGGGAGACATATTAGGGGTTAACACCCCCTCCAAGGTGGCAGAAAGACTGATATGCATGGGAATACAGGCCCATGCCCATGGAGGTCACTCTCCTGTCCAAGAAATAGCGCAGGTTTTTAGTCTGTGTGTCTAGAGTGGAAAGATTTGGGGTGAACACCCCCTCTCCGATCTTTGAGGGTAGAAAGGCTGATGTAGTTGTGGTTAGGGGAGTACAGGCACGTGCCCAATGTGAGCATTCAATTGCCTTCCCTGGTGACTAGTGGGCTTTCTGCCCACCCAGGGAGAAGCGTGGGGTTAACCATCCCACATCAGCACTCTAGGGGGGGCAGAAAGGCTAGGTTTTGGGGCGAAGAACAAGCCTATTACCATGGGTACTGCTTTCTGCCCGAAGTAGTGCCTTTTCTCAGTCCCTGGTGTCTAGTGAATTAGAAACCAAAGACGGATTTGTCCCATGGGTAGGTTAGGATGAACACCTTTCAGTCCCTGGTGCCTAGTGTGGGGCAGATTTTGGGTTAATACCCTCTATCTGCTCCTCAGTGGGGGCAGAAAGATTGATTTGGCTGTAGGTAGGTGGGAGCACAGGCCCATGTCCAGTTTGGGCATTCCTCACCAACACAAAACAGCAGTGCAGTTTGCCTTTCCTGGTGTGCGGTTGGCTTTCTGACCCCCTGAGAGGCAGATTGCAGAATAACATTCCCTATCCACACCACAGACCGGGGGCTGAAAATCTGATATGACTGGTTTTAAGAAGGAAGTACAGGTCTATGGAGGTCAGTTCCCCTCAAACTAGTGCCCTTTCTTTTCTCCCTGGTGTCTATTAGGATTTCTGCCCTCAACAGGGGCAGATTAGGGGTAAACACCTCTCATCCACCCTACCGAGTGACGCAGAAAGACTGATATGCGGGGGAGCACAGGCCATGCCCATGGATGCCACTCCCCCACCCAAATAATAGTGCCTGTTATAGTCCCTGTTGTATAGAGTGGGGAAGATTGGGGGGCAAACATCCCTAGCCACACTTCGGGGGATGGGCGGGCAGAAAGACGGACTTGGTTGTGGGTAGTGGGGACATTCCATTGCCTTCCCTTGTGTCTAGTGGACTCATTCTGCCACCCCGGGGGTGGCAGATTGAGGGTAAATACCCCCTATTCCCCCCCACGATGATCTATGCCCTCCCCAGCACCAATTAAAAGTGAAAGTTGAATGTGTAATTAGTGCAGTCTACTTGCACTTTTGGTTTGCTGTGACGTCAGATTGCTGTACGAACTGGTGTTACAGCAAAACAAAAAAAAGAAGCTCAGGAAATGAGGGAAGCAGTACCGTTATGTCCTGACATTTTTTAAGTGCCCAGGATGACACATTAATGTCCTCCATGCCACAGAAGTAGGGCTGAGGACATCAATGGGTTTTCTTCAGCACTAAAGGGGTTAGATTACATGGGTTAATTTCAATCTATTAACTGTGCCTCATCTACGTTGGTCCTCATTACTAAATCAGAAGAGACCACTTGTGACACCAAGAGAGGATTGTAAGTCATTTAATACGAGGCACAGGAACAATGCAGATATACCACAGCCCAGGCTCCCTTCAAAAATGTCACTCTCTTTCATTCAGTCTACCTTGGGGGTTCACTATGACACAATTCATGACCTACTGGGATTCTCCTTCACAGATACTCTAGATGACATACCACCACAAGTATGTTGTTCACCTTTTTACTTTGCTGGAATGGCTGTAAGCTCACAGGGGTGCACATTGGTATTTCACCTACATATACCTGCGTTTCCAAAGCGCAGACAGGATCAATTCCAATGGAGTTGCTAAAGATCTCAGTAAACAACTATGCTACCAACCCTTTTGTTAATATCCAATGTCATTACTTGAGTGAGTTGAACCATGAGTGCATGTAGGACTGTATCATTTAGCTAGTATTGTCTAACAGACCTTGAGGAGTGATCAGAAGAATTTTAAATATGTCTCATCATTTGCTCTCCTACAGTGAACACATTTGCCTTATTGTATCACCGAGGGATATTTGGTCAAACGTTTGAGGGAGTATTAAGTGCTTGTTTTGCTATTATCATATCATGCCATGCTATTTCATGTCTTGTCTTGACTTTCTTTTCACTACTTAGTTGTATGGTATGTTAAGTCACATGGGGCATGATGTACAAAATTCCATTTGCAGAAAATTGAGTACCGATATTTTGGGAATTGAAAATAATTTTGCGAACTGACCTATATAATAATTGAATGGTTCAGAGAATTCTGAAGGTTCACTGACAGAACATCGACCTCAAAAATATAGAAGTAAAAAATATTGAGGTAAAAATATAGAATCCAAAAATATCGACTCCCTAACCTTAAACAGCTAAGTACAAAAATATCTAAAAAAATATCGAGGTCACAAATATAGTTGTACAAAATATAAATTTTTATGTATATATCAAATAAAATAATAAATATTAAATATATTAAATAATACCATTAAGTTAAAAAACACATTTGATTTAATATACATTTGAACAAATATAACAAATAAACGTAATCAAAAAAGTTAAACACACATACATAATAATTAATATACATATATTTACTTCAAAACAATTAATAAACTATTAATTTTAATTTATTTTAAAATGTTAAAATTATATACACATTTTACACAAAAAATATATATATATACCAATAACACAACATTTAATAAAAAAAACATTCTATTATAAATTAAAACATTGAACTATTTAAAAATCATTAAACTTAATTTTCCCACTCCAGTCAGTGCAACAGTAGAGAAAGTGTTGGATAGCCGAGGGGTAAATATTACTATTCCCACTCCAATCAGTGCAACAGTAGGGAAAGTGCTGGATTGCACAGGGGTAACAACTAATATTCCCACTCCAGTCCATTAATTAATAATACATTACTTCCCACAATTAAACACTCTAAAATCTCAATTAAATAAATATTCATAAATAAAAAATAGTATTCAATTTTTTATATTTAAATTACTTCACACCATATTCACCTGTAAACCCACAACCTCCTATGGAACTAAAAAACGCTACAATTAATTAAAATAAAACTGTTAACATAAACAATTATTATACAAAAGAAATACATCACATACATTTAAAATATATACTGAAATACATAACACTATTTAAAAGATTGATATTTTAAACAACTATATTTTTTCAAACAATATTAATGACTTCTATATTTTTTTATCAATTGTTTTACCTTCAAATCAATTTTCTTGCTGTCGATATTTCGGACTCACCATATTTAGGGCTCGTTATTTCTGTAGTTCGACATTTCCAACTGGATATTCTATCTGCACACCAATTCGGAATCATAGTGGGTTGCAAACTGACCTAACACAATAATATTCATGAAGTAGTTTCCAAATTGCGACTCACTACGATTTGATTACAAGGATGATGGTCTGCTGGTTGTAGCAGACCATCATAAATGTAGCCCATGTTTCTTAAAGAAAAAGGGCTGCATTTAACAAGAAAAGCTTTTTTTTAAAGTTGTTTGAGTGGTGGCAGCCATCTTAGCAAACTTTTTTTTTTACTCTCCCCAAGTGGAATGGGGCTATGCAGTCAGGCCCTGCGACCAAATCCTGTGTGCGGTCAATCACGACTGTGAACAGTATTCAGTTGTGTGCAGTGGTGGATTAATTGCAGATGCTGTCCTCTGGCCAGGCCTTGCATACAGCCCCTGCAGTGTGCTACCCGCCTCCTCCCCCACTGAACACAGCCTTTGACCATGCACACCAGGAGTTACTCTCCAGCCAGCCCTGCCCCCAACCCTCAATGGACTTCCATTCCACTGCTGACACCCAAGCCCAATTATTTGTTTTAAAGTTGTTGTACCGAGGTACTCCTGCAATACTTGCTGTTCAAGCATCATCTCCATGGTACTGCAGAACCATGCTAGATTTCCTGGAGAAGTTTGTATGGTACCGTAATACAGTAGGGTTGAAGCTTGAGTGGCAAGTACTGTGATACCCATAGCACAAAAAAATTAAACATTTTTTAAAGTCTGGCCCCAAGTTGGGGGCCCCTCTGCCCCCCCCAAATGACAGAAGGTCATGGTGTCCCTACCCTGTCCACATATACTTTCATGATTTTTTTTACATTTCCGGGACATGGGGCCTGAATTCCAGTGTCCTGTAATAACAGCCGCAACATTTTGGGTTGCGGCAGCCAATCAGATTGCACTGTACCATGCGACCAGTCTTGGTCCCACAGTAACAAAATGGGTAAAAGGAGAACAAGCTCCATTAGCCAATCAGAGGGCCCTTTTTTGACATTCTTTGGTACTGCGGGACTCCCATGAGACTCCTGAGAGACCTACCGTCCAGATATATCTATCCCTTTAACCCTTTCAAAACCACCCTAATCACTGGTTTACAAGCACATTTTATGAAAATGGCTCAACGGATTTACAGGAGCTGATCTGTTATGGGAGAGACGAGAAAAACAGTGGGGATGGGGTGCAATCTCAAAACGTTGAGTTCACATTTTCATTTCTACAGGAAAATTTGATCTCTTTTACAGAAAAAATGCTTGAACAGATTTACACTAAATTTGGCAGAAAGTTAAACCTTTACTCAGAAAGTGTGCTTTTGATTATGTGATGAAGTTCATTTAATAGTTTTTGAGAAAGTAGCATTTGAAAAGGTGATTTAGGTGAGAATGAAGAGGTAACCCACCAAAAAAAAAGTTAGTGATATCTTGACCATTTCTGTACAGATGTGCTCTGATTGGTCAATTTAAAGGGGATTGGTCAATCCTGATTGACTGGCCACAATATAAGCAACATGTTGTGACAGCCATTTTAGGACTCAGGGCCATGGTCCCTGTGTCACGAAGATGAATGAAAAAGAATATAGGGTGAAAGTGAGAGGAGGGTCATATAGAGACTCCCTCCTTGATAGGACTAGTTACAGCATGGACAGCATGTGGCAGTGATTACAGGACATAGCCCTCATTGAATTGCATTGTTATGTAAGCCTGTTGTTGAGGGTCACAAAAAAGAACACAATTGAAGTGTGATAGCAGGTAACAATGTGAATTCTGTGTTGGCGGTACCACAGTAATTTTATGAATTGTGATATGTTATAATGTGATTTTATCCTGTGAAAATGCTGATCCTCTGCTGGGATTTCATGAACCTTGTTTGAGATCAAACTTTTTTCTCTCCTTATTTTCTCATAGAGTATTTTTTAGTTTTCCTAATAACTTGGTGCTATTTGACAAAGCTTCACAAAGCTTTCCAAAGTGTATGATCTTCCACCTCATCTCCTAATTGGAAGTTTTTGGTGGTCCATCAAGCGGGGGCCAAGAAAAAGGGGGGTCCCAAAACACGTTTTCCCCATTCTGCTTTCTGTGAATTGTGTGTAGGAAATTGTGTTACTGTTTGAGGGATGAAACCCTACTCAAGGAGCAACTACAATTCCTGTCAGGATGAAGTCACAAGCAACCCCCAATTAACCGGTGGTTAACTCTCTGGTAGCTTGGCACAAAAGCATACAGGCTTAACTTAGAGGCAAAGTGTAAAGTATTTATGCAGCACTTTAAACAGTGATAAAGTGAAAACACAACACATGAGCAGTCCCACACCAAACTAGTCAAATAGAGTGAAATATTATGAATTGTTTGGCATCAAACTGTCACAAATCTAGCCTGTAGAACCTGAGATATGTATTTTTAAAGATTTAAAAGTAGTGCTGAGAATCATAAAGTGCCAACTCTGGTCATCTGGTCACGCAGAACCGGGACAAAGTCACAAGTTCAGGTCAACTACGATGGAGTGTGGGTCAGACACAGGGACCAAGTTAGGCCAGCTGATCAAAGTACCTTAAGTCCTAGTTGTGGAGCATTGCAGATCCCGCATCGAGGATGAGTCATGCAGTCGAGGTGTCAAAGAACTGCGGGCTGCTTAGTTGTATTGTATGGTCCTGCATCTGAGATCCGTTGCACAGCGGCGGTTGCAATGAAACCTTCGACGGACCATGAAATGTAAAATCCGGCTTGTGATGCAAAGTCCTGTGTTGGGGATGTTCTGTGCAGTTATGGTTCAGAGGAGCTGCAGGCTGTGATGCGCGGCCCTGCATCTGAGATGGGTTGCATAACAGCAGTTCTAATGTGGAGCTGTGAGGAGATACATTGTACTGCATCACTTATACCCAAAATACCACAGCTGGGCTGACAGAGTATCTTCATGCCCACTTCCAAGGGTCCAGGACCAGTATAGCACCACCCGTGGGGCATGACTCACAGCAGGCAGAGTCCAGGTGCTTGGTTCAAGGTGTTGGAGCCTTTTCTGTCCCTGAGGTTCTGATCAGGAGGCCAGCCAACTAGCCTAGGGAGTTGTTCTGGTGGTCCTCAATTCAAGAAGCAGGTCCAATCCTTCTCAATCAGTTAGCAGGGCAATAGACTAGCAGGGCAGCACGGCAGCTCTTCTGAGTCTTTCACTGGTCCAGAGGTGTACTGAAGAATTGGGCCTGAGGGTCCACTATTTAACTTAGTGCCAGCTTTGAAGTAGGAGAAGGCTCTAGAGGTTAACACCCCTAAAGGTGTTTGGAATTTCCTGCCTTCGTGCCCTGTCTCCAGCTTGTCTGGGGGCATTAGAGGATAGTGTGAAACTCTTTGTGGGCTGAGGCAGAGCCTTTCTGTTGTGCCAGTGTGGTAGGTGGCAGCTCGTCCTCTATCAAGTCAGAGATGGCCCATCCTGCCAAAACCTATTTCCCGGTTGTCTCATTGTCTGGGAGTAATACACAAAGACCAACTGCCAGCTACACCTAGTCATGGGACCCAGGATACAGGCATCAAATGGTTGGAGCAAGAAAATGGCAACTTTCCAAAAGTGGCATTTTCAGAAATGAAACTTGAAATCCAACTTTACCATTAAAGAGGTTTTTAAATTGCTATTTTATTCCACCAAACTTGACATTCTACATGTTCCCAAGTTATCACTTATTAACTGTATTAAGGTAACCCAATGCTATCCTATGGAAGTGGCAGGCCTTGCAGTAGTGAAAAACCAATTTAAGGGTTTATCACTACCAGGATATGGGAAATGTAAAAGTACATGTCCATCTTTTTAAATACACTGCATGCTGCCCTCTGGGCTGTATAGGCCCTACCCTAGGGGGACTTATATGTATCAAAATGGAATGTTTATCCCTGGCAAATGGGTTATTTTGACAGGTCAAAAAGGCAGTTTAAAACTGCACACACATGCTACCATGGAAGGCCTGAGCCATGGTTGACAGGTTGCTTAAATGGGCGGCACAATTGGGGCCGTAGGCCCACTAGTATATAATTTACAGGCCCTGGGTATAGGTAGTACCACTTGACTAGGGACTTACAAGTAAACAAATGTGCCAATTGGGTGTAAGCCAATGTTACCATGTTTAAAAGAATGAACACATGCACTCTTGCACTGGTTAGCAGTAGTAAATCTCACAGAGTCCTAAGTCTAACAAAAATGAGATCAGTGAAAATGGAGGAGTAAAGGAAATAATTTGGGGGAAGACCACCTAAGGACTACAGGTCCAGGTAGTACCACTTGACTAGGGAATTACAAGTAAACAAATGTGCCAATTGGGTGTAAGCCAATTTTACCATGTTTAAAAGAATAAACACATGCACTCTTGCACTGGTTAGCAGTAGTAAATCTCACAGAGTCCTAAGTCTAACAAAAATTAGATCAGTGAAAATGGAGGAGTAAAGGAAACAGTTTGGGGGAAGACCACCTAAGGCTTACAGGTCCAACATGGTGTAAATCAGTTCAGAGGTGTTAAAGCAATTAAGGCTAAAAAACGTTTTATATTTTACACTGAGGATGATATGCAGGGATCACAGTTCTCATGGTGAGTGTAGAAGCTGGTTTTCTATATATTATACCACAATGAGGTACAGTGTGAAGAGAGTCCAGTGGCTCCCCAGAGGCTCTACAGAGCCTAAAGTAGAAAATACTACTGCTGGTTTTTGTGGTAGTGTGGGTGAGCAGTTAGGCTTATCAGAGGGTAGTGTAAAGCATTTGTTGTACACACGGTGGCAATAAATGAGACATACACTAAATGAATAAACCAGAGACTAATTTATATGAACAATACTTGGTATATTTATTTTGTAGAACCACAGACCTTCGTCATAGGTACATACCTTTTTCAATAGCAATACTTTTCAGTTTAAAAAATGGACACACGCAATTTTCAGACTTTGCAATGTTAAGCTATGGAAGGAAGAAAACATTCAACATACATAGGGATAACATCGACTTACAAGACCAGTCTTCAGAAGTTAAGGTCAGTATTTGGCAAGGTTTAGTTCGGCACCAACAGTGCACCACCAGCGGCACAGGGACGGCCGGGTGCAGGGTGTAAGTCCGAGGTTGGGCACCCAATACAAATCAGTGGGGTTTGGGGGCAATCATTCACAGGCTGCTTACAGATGAGCAGCAGAGGCTTGGGGTTGAGTCTCCAGGGGTTCAAGCAAGCAATGGACCGGGCCCAAAGCAGCACCAACACAACACCATCAGCGGCACAGGGTGCCAACAAAGCGTCGGGTGCCCAATACAAGGCAATCGAAAAAGGGCTGCAGGCTCACCTAGGAGGCTAATCAAAAGTAACCTACAGCTGCAGAGGTAAGTTGCGATGCTCCGGGACATAGGGACACCTTTTGTCCTCTTCACCAAGACCCAGGACGGATGGGTGCAGAGGTGCCTTTTGGTGTTGGAAACGGTTTACCGGGGCAGGTCTTGGTGATGTCCAGGAGATGTCAGCCCAAGGTGGAGCCCTGGGGAACCATGCTGGAAATGGTGGACCACTTGGACTCAGGCCAGAGGCTTCGGGTGCAGAGGTGGAATTGGGAGCAGGCTTCGCAGTTCTTCAGGTCACAGAGTCTTTACACTGAAGATGGTTGCTTGGTGAACAGGTCCGCTGTTTTTGGAAGTCTTGATCTTTGTTGAAGGCAGGCAGTCCTCCCAAGGCTTTTGAGGCTGCTGGGCTGCAGGGCGGGTCGTTTTTTGGTGCAGGATTGTCGAGGTCTGCAGACAGGCCAGTAGGGCTGTGGCTAAGTAACTTGGTGTCTGCAGTCTTCTCTGCTGGTGCGACTCTGTAGTGTGCGGCTCTCCTTAGGTCATCAGGAACTGAAGTTCAGGGTCTGGGGTTGCCACGTAAATACTACATTTAGGGGTGTTACAAGGGAGTGACAATAGTGGCCAATGGCCCCCTTACCTGGGGTGTCTACATCCTCTATTATGTCTACCTGCTGTGGGCGGGGGCGTAGATCTAGCCCTGATTGGCTAAGTCCCACCACCTTCAAGACAGGGGAACTGAAAAGAGTACTTCAATTTGCCTCCAGCACCTCAGGGGTGGTGTTGGCAAAGGGGGCACACCTAGTCTTTTTAAGTTTTCCCACCTGTCCTCCTGGCACAAATGGGGTGAGGACAGGAAAGGGGCCTGCTCCCTCTAACAGTAAAGGCTGAGGACGCATTAGAAAGCCAGCAAGACCTTTGAAGCTCCCGGCCACGGATGGCTTCAAAAAATCTAAAATCAGCATTTCTGATGTAAGCAAGAAAGCCTAATGAAAGGATTAAAGCATCCTACCCTTAACATTTAACATAGATCTTTGGTGTAGGCCTTCTTCCTAACATCACAAATGCCGATTTTTTATTTTTGTGAAGCTTTACTTTAGTGTAATGGACACATTCACTACTACAATGCTAGGCATTAATAACTTTGTTTAACTAGAGCAGATCTACAGAATAATAATTTGGGGAAACATCCTTTACAACGCACCTTTTACCACGCAGTGCCTTTACAACGCAGGTTTTACAACGAAAACCATTACAACGCATTGCGTTGGTGGGCGCTCTAGGATAGGGAATATATTTAATTTACTATCCAACACCTTCCCTAGTGTCCACGGGGACTGGAGTTGGAATAGTAAATTAACCTATTCACTATCCAGCACCCTAAAGCGCTATGCGTTGTAATGGTATGCGTTTTAAAAACCGCGTTGTAACAGCATGCGTGGTAAAAGCATGCGTTGTAACATCATACATCCAATAATTAGGGTTGGGAGTAACTCGCGTAATTTGCTATAGCATAATTACATGAAATTGCAGCAAAATAACATGCAAAAATGACATGGAATTATACAAGAAGCGTAACCCAGCATTTAGAGCTGTTTCCTTCCTGCGAAATGCACCCTCGCGTGGGCCCGAGGAAGCATTTTGTGCTAAGAAAATAGCGCCTAATTGTAACAGAACACAAACAGCAGCATCCTCTTGCACTCGCTAAATTCGTTTTTCCTCTGCTCCTGCGACAGCCTAATAACAATAATTATAATAATAATAATATTAATAATAAATGACTTAGCTGAAGCAAGATAACACATCACAAAAAGAAGAATTCTATCAGGGTGTCATAAATGTAAAAATAAGTGGTAAATAGGTCCTGACCTTCCAATTCCTGCAAAGGCACTGTGTTTAGAAAGACAAGAGAAAATTAGATCTCTACCTTAGGCTAGCCACTCTATAAGTCAACATTTTAAGAATATGTGTTCCGTTTCGGTACACTAGTTAAATTGTATTTGAGAACAGAGTATTCTAAACAAAGCAAAACGTTTAAATAACCTCGTTGTGTTTATCAAAGTTCAAGAGCCTCGGAGTGCCCTTTAATTGAATTTGGCTTCTCACTTATGAATTGTTTAATGAAAAGGTGACATTCAAAGAAATGCCTCTCTCGCTCTCTCTCGTGCCCGTCTCTCTGTCCTTTATTATAGACTAGCTTGCGCGTTGCTGCAATCAACGGAAATTCAAGGAAACTCGTTATGATAACATTCAATTTACATTGTGTCATTTTTATTGAAACTTATTCATTTTAATATGGAAAACATTTCAAAGTGTCGTTTTAACTCTATTAATTTATTCGAGTGCTTGTGGATACACGATTTTTTGTTTTTCCGTCTGGTGCGTACATCAGTATTCGAAAGATTATGAGGGCCCTTGGGGGCCAATATTTAAAAAAAATGTATGCCAGAAACCTTCACGGGAGAGTACTCAACAACATCCCAAAGTTTCATGGCAATCGGATGAATGGTGTTTTAAATCTATTTATTTATTCGAGTGCTTGTGGATACACAATTTGTTGTTTTTCCGTCTAGTGCGTACATCAGTATTCGAAAGAATATGAGGGCCCTGGCGGGGGCCGATATTTAAAAATATTTTATGCCAGAAACCTTTGCTGGAGTGTACTCAACAACTTCCCAAAGTTTCATGGTGATCGGATGAATGGTGTAGTAATGCATAAAAGACAAACAGACAGACAGACAGACAGACATGCATTCGTTTTTATATATATAGATTACTGTTATAGTGTTTGCATTGCCGAGGTAAAATCCCTCCTTTGATAGATAATCGAAAGACTATGTGGAGATTGCTTACTCTATTACCTCCTAAGTTTTAGGATTTAAGAAATATAACTTACAACAACAAATTTCCACTGCTTTCTGCTTTAAAGCTATGGGTGAGGTGTAAAATGAGGGACCACGTAGAGGGGACGACGCCTCAATCTCCACGCAGGGAATTTGGGAAGAGTAAGGGGGTGATATTAGCGGGAGACGTCAGATGCCACTGGGTTTCCATGTCCCTGCTAAGAGGAGCATGCACAGAGGGATTTCACAGTCCTGGAACCTGAAGCCTGGAGGCACAGGGCGAGTCTAGTGTACATGGGCCCAGTGAGAGCAGGGAAGATACATGAACAATGGCGACTGATGAGATGGGAAGTGAGTGCATGGAGATGAGGGACTGAGAGCAGTTGGGAAGCATGCCTGGTGAGAACAGAAGAGTGGGGACGGAACCCAGGGAGAGAGTACACTGGTGGTCCTTCGAAGACACCGATTTGGAAAGGCAAGCAGGCATGGTTTACATCTCAGACAGCTGAAAGCAGCAAAGAGCAGCACGAAGGAATCACAAGATGGCCACTTCCCCTTTGAAAAGGCTAACTGAGGAACCACTTGAACCCACGAGTACAGCCTCAAATGGCCAACTTGAGAAATTTAAACCAAAAAGTGTGTTTCAACCTCCCATTTCACATAAAATGTTAGACACTTTTGAAGTAATGGTTAAAAAGGATCTACAAAAATTGGATTACAATTAACCTAAGTACAATAATTTGACAAAAAGAGAAAGGACCACCCTGTACAACTTATCCAACAACAGGGAGATAATGATTCAACCAGCAGACAAGGGGGGAGCCCTAGTGGTAATGGATGCACAATTCTACAATTTTAAAGTTGATCAACATGTTTCGGATCAAGATACATATTTACAGTTACCATCGGATCCCATTGGTAAATTACAAAAAATGTTGGATGACCTACTACAAACAGCAGAAGACAATCATTGGATAGATCAAAAAGTAAGAGCGTATTTGACAACCAAGTATCCCAGAACTCCAAAGTTATACATGATTCCCAAGGTACACAAGCATCTAACAAATCCACCCTTCAGACCAATCGTGTCGGGGTGCGGGTCATTGTTTGATCCCCTCGGCCGATTCCTTGACCATTTTTTACAGCAGTTTGTTCTGAACTGGGGATCATATATACATGATACCACGGATTTCCTCAATAAACTAACATGGATACAACAGGACTTTCAACCAGAATGGATTTTATGTACTATAGACGTAGTGTCTCTTTATACGTCGATTCCACATGAAGCAGGCCTCGAATCTACTGAATGGGCTCTCCTGAAAATGGGAGAACTGCCAACACACAAAGTATTTTTGTTACAACTTTTAAAGTTCTGTTTACACAACAGTTATTTCATTTGGAGGGAACAACACTATGCCCAGTTGACTGGAACATCTATGGGATTTGCGGGAACGCCGGCCTATGCTAATATATTTATGGCCCAGTTTGAAGCTGAAAACATCATGAATACGGAAGATTGGAAACACGTGAAAATGTACTGTCGTTTTATAGACGACATTTTTTTGATCTGGAATAGCACCAAAGAACACTTAGAAAGGTTAATCTTGATGATGAATTCAATTAACCCCAGGATTAAATTCACACAGAAGATAGATTCAAAAACAATGGATTTTTTGGATGTGAGAATCACCAAAGATGTATCAGGTTTCTCCACACAACTATATACAAAATCAACGGATAAGAACACTGCGTTAGCATACACTAGTTTTCATCCCAGAAGTCTGATTAAAAATCTTCCAAAATCCCAATTCATAAGGATCAAAAGAATATGTTCTGACAATCAAGTATCAACAAGTACCATTCAACAACAGGCCACTAAATATGAAGCCAGAGGATATCCTCGAAAGGAACTTGACGAGAGTATAGCAGAAGTGGTGGCATTGAACAGAACTGATTTATTGAAACCCAAGAAAAGAATTACCGAAGAAAAAATGGTCTTTGTAACAAAATACACCACCCAGTCAAAAGAAATCAAAAGAATAATTAACACCAGGTGGGAACTTCTAATGAACGAACCAGATTTTAAAGGACTATTCAGAGATTTACCGGTACATGCATACACCAGGGGGCAACATTTGCGGGAAAGATTGAAGCAGAAACCACCAACACCACCAACAGCATCTTACAAAGGAATGAACAGATGTATGAATTGCACGCATTGCAACAATGTAGTGAGGGTAACAGAATTACCCATCCACCCACAGGAAGAACTATAGACTTGAGACATAATAGTGACTGCAACACAGCAAACATAGTGTATGGAATTAAGTGCCCGTGTGGCAAGCTCTACGTGGGCAAGACGGAACGCAAGATAAAAATTTGAATCACAGAGCACAAGAGCAGAATTCGCAACTTGAACTTAACATCGCCCTTAGCGGTTCATTGGAAAGACACAGCCCACACAATCTCCCAATTACGATTTTTTTGTCATAGAACAAGTACAAATGAAGGCAGGGATCAATAACAGTCAAAGATTGTTGCAAAGAGAATTATTTTGGATCAAAAATTTGCAAGCAATGGCTCCTATTGGTCTCAACGATAAATATGATTTATCTTGTTATCTATGAGTATACAATAAACCTGATAACCACATGTAGGAAAACATTTTCCCGATAGATTGCCGCATATCAACCCAAAACATCACAATATATAGGTACGAGTTAAACCTAAAATAACCTTAAAATAACCATGAAGCAGCACCAATACATTCTTTGGTTGGACAGGGTCCAATCGGAATAAATGAATTTGCACATATTCGGTAAAATTTGCCATATAGTAACAGTATTAGACAGGATGAATTTAAAGTATAGTTGTGAATTTAAATTCAGATATGTGATTACCATACAATTGCATCAGTTGAGTATGTCTTCGTGAAATTCAACATAATGGTGAATGTAAATATTGCTACACTTTATAACAAACATGGTTTAACAAGACTTCAAGCATTACCGTACATAAACCAAAGAGTGAACACATTAACTCGATAATGTACATATAGGTTCCAAATAGGTTTTGACTACAAAACTGAGTTCGAGCTAATAGAGTCAAAGATAAGAATCCCCATTGAAAGATGGCGTCTACATATCGTCGGATTGTAGCTCAGTAGTCCATTGTTTGTGTTAATGAACTGAGTAGGCTCGCGGGTGCATTGATATGAGACGCGGGATCGGGAGTAGCGGTTGAGACATTTTCGAACAGAACAGGAGGTGATTTTGTAATGGAGAGGAAGCTTTGGATATTAGGTAAGGTCGGATGTTGGCAATACCGCTAGTAGAATAGTTACGACTTAATCAGTCATAGTCAGTTATGACATTGATAGAGGTCTTTGTTTGTTCACTTCCTGCAGTGCACGCAGGACAGTCGGATTTATCAGGTATGCGGGAGCGGAAAAGCGCAAGTTGATGAGATATAACTAGCAAGTTAATGACTCAGCAGCATTAACATTGGATATGTGGTTTGTTATTGTATCTTGCAGAACGCTACAGTGCTGGACACACAGGTATGACGATTAGTATACAGGAACAGTTTAAGACACATGCAGTTGCTTAGTAGCAATGAGAAGGATACTGAATATGTTTGTCGTTTAGGGAGTGTTAGATCGCACGACATTTGTGGTAAGCTAATTTTGGAAACCTTGATTTGATTTATTCATCAATGGTATGGATTAATTGTTTGGAAGTGGCTTGGCAGCAAGATTAAATAGATATATTTTTATACACAGGTTTGAACATTGAGCACAACGCACACAGGTATGAGAATACGGAAGGCACACATCGAACAAAAAAAAAAAAAAAACAAATGTGCAAAACTTCCTAGGCAATCAAAAAATACGGGAACTAATGCAAGGGAGGACAAAAAACTAAGTAAATGCACGTACATTCATATATTATTTATTTACCAAACATATTTTTGTATACATATAATAAAAAGCTGTAATTAATACAACACAATAATATACACAGTTAGAAGAAAAATTAAAATGATTAACTAGTTATCACCTGACCGTACGCTAGACGGTAGCAGACTCTTCACTCTTTGGCGACGCTCGACAATATCCTGGTCGGAGCATTGCATAAACGTGAAGAAACGCCAGGAAGACGACTCTGTTATATGCCTAAATAGAAAGCGCATTGGGAAACGCGGCCCCGGCTTTCTAAGCATCAAATAATTCTTTGAAAACAGTGCCGTCTCTGTTTTATTGAGGCACCAATGCAATACATGTTGTGACACGAACTGACTGTGTCCCCCTGTGCCATACCGTATTGGTTAGACGCTTTAAACGTGAGATTCTTGAAATAAGAAAATTATTCTTTTAATGAAAAGGTGAATATATTATTGATGTAAGGGCTGTCGTGGTCCGCTCAAGAATCCTGCAGTGTACCATAAAAAGTGTAGCCATATCCAGTGAAGGCTTACAGATATATCCTATTTCTGTTTTTTAAAATCTTTGTGGCTCCTGAAGAAGGCGTTGTCCTTAACGCCGAAACGCGCGTCGAAAAATAATAATCTGCCACATTTTTTGCTTTTAATTATTAATTGTTGTTCTTTCCCTTTGAATGTTGGTGATTGTATCATCATTTTAATTTTTCTTCTAACTGTGTATATTATTGTGTTGTATTAATTACAGCTTTTTATTATATGTATACAAAAATATGTTTGGTAAATAAATAATATATGAATGTACGTGCATTTACTTAGTTTTTTGTCCTCCCTTGCATTAGTTCCCGTATTTTTTGATTGCCTAGGAAGTTTTGCACATTTGTTTATTTCCCTGTCCTAGGAATCTTTACCTTTATTCAGGGGGCCCTTGTTTTTCACACACATCGAACAAAACCCATGGGCAACCTAAAAGTAGCAATTACATGGTCATTTTGTTTATTTTTTACAGATTCGCCCCTGATGAAGGCACATAAGCATGGGCGGATTTTTCGAATTGGCAATCCGCGAACTTGCGTATTTACGGATTCGCAATCTGCAAAATCCGCGAACTCTCGCGAATTTGCGGATTTTTTAATTTTTTTATGTTTGCAAGGATTTCTGCCAGTTCGCGAGGGTTCTGTACCAGTTCGCAATTGCGAACTTACTTGTCGGCTCGCAACGGCCGCGACTATGTTGTTTCTACATCTGGTTCTACATCTGGTTCATCATCACAGGTTCACAGCACCCTCTGTTTCACCACTGCCACCCTCTGATACACCCATGCCACCCTCTGGTACATCACTGCCACCCTCTGGTTGGTTTATCACTGTAGATTATGGGGGTGAAAAAAAGCAAGCACACCTGCCCTGCTTCAACTGACATGAATTAATTTGGGGTTGATTAATGTGTCACTGAATTTAAACTTCCAGTCTGGCTGGCACCTGCTTCCTTATCTGTAATTTGCTGAACTCTGAAGGGGCCCCTCAGGAAGCACTACAGGGAATGGTTACTAATGATAAGATTGAACTTTTGCACCTGCTGAGTGCTTTCAGTATTGTCTGTAATTGCTTTCTGTTGCAGTGTAATTTTTGTAACAGGACCTTTGTTGTATACTTGTAGCTATTCTCTGAGCCTGCTGTGAGGGTCAGAGCAGGGTCATAGAATAGTTGCAAGTAGGCAAATGAACTCTGAAGCGGCCCCTCAGGAAGCACTACAGGGAATGGTTACTAATGATAAGATTGAACTTTTGCACCTGCTGAGTGCTTTCAGTATTGCAAAAATCCAAATATCCAGCAGCATCCACAAAAGTAATCCTTCCAGGTCAAGATCCAAATCAAAGTGACCAGCACATGAAGAAAGCACTGGGAGGAGCATGGTGGACAGGAACAGGAAGTTGGAGACTGTGGGGCACTTCCTTCCTCCCACCCCCACCCCCCAAAATGGACTCCTTGCAAAGAAAAAGTGCAGGCAAATGTCAACCTGAGGAGTTATTCTGATAAAAATCATAATTTTCAAGGTTTATGCTGCCTGCTGGTGGATTTCTTGTGCGAAATTGCAAATTTTGCAGTCTCGCAATTGCGAGATTGTCGCTGCCCGCCGCATCTACGTGTTCGCAAGTATTTACTCCCGCGAAATTGTATAGTATTCTAGTTGGCAAGCAAAAAATCCGCTTCGCACGGATTTTACGAATTTTCGGCAAGTTCGCTAGAGTTCGCGGATTGCGAATTTACCGAAAATCCGCGAGCGGAACGGATTTTACGCCCATTGGCAGTGCCGAAATGCATTGGGCACTTTGGCAAAGAATGTATAATGTACAGCATTGTAAAGCATAACATGAAATGAAATGTTATTGTTGTTTGTGACTGAGCACGCAATATCAGTTATTGAAATGTAATACCAAGTGATAACATTCTTATGAGCAAAAGAGATGAAATAACTCAAAATAAACATAAGTAACTGAGAACACATAAGGTTTATTATTTGTTGAAGAACCGAAATAAGTTCAGGTGCATAGCACCAAGTGGATAGTGCACGGTTCGTTGGGCCAGCATACCCAACATAAACAAGCTAACTGATGACCCGAGCATGGAGAGTGACACTGAAGGGGGTGCCATAGCGGGCGAAATGGCCCCAAGATGGCATGAAAGTAACATAGGAGGGTAATAGCGGAGATGCATGGAGCTGGTATGGTGCACTAGGCCGGTGTGGGGCAAAGGGCCAACGCTTAGAGAAAGGTCACAGGACAGCTAAGGGGCTGTGTGATGAGGGAGACGCAGGACATATAAGTGCTAAGTTGCAAGGGCAACAGGGGGGTGGTATGGAAGAAGGATGACATATGTGGTGGGGCTGCCTCATAGAGTCAGAGCAGTGGACTTTGTAGTTACCACAGAGCCCAAGAAGTAAAGTGAGGGGAGAAGGTCTCTGAACTACAGGCAATATCAGGCAGGTGTGACAGGAGCAGGGGCATAGAGGGTTGTAGCAAATAGGGGAATATTGGTGCCTCCCCCTCCGAGAAATTTCAGTCACCATGTTGGGAATCGTGGGAAAGGTTTTTGGGGAGTAGGGGGGGGCTAGGAAAAGGAATGGTGGTTAACAGGATGTGGTGTCACAAGTAGAGGAACAGGACTTAGCCGGAGTGGAAGGTGCTGAAGAGCTGCAAGATCTGAGTAGAGAGAACAAGTTTGGAATGGTCATTGGTGGAGAAGCAGCATGATTGACAAGTACAAAGTGAAGAAGGGGACAGAAAATTAAACAGAGGGAATTGTTACAGAAAAATAGATAGGGATGAATGGAACAACAAAGCTACTCTATATGGGGAAGAGGGGTGGAAGCACACTGCCTTACATTCCAGCACAGTTCACCTCTTTGCATTATGATGAATGCAGTTCACAATTAGCGCTTACTTGAATATTAGTAGTAGTATTTCACCAAAGTGGGTGCAGGTAGCGCTGTTCATCTCTAGACTAATCTTTCTGGATTTTATCCTTCATCAGTAGAGATCAAAAACAAATTTTATCAGGAGTTGTTGAGAATGCTGCCACTGTACTCTCAGGTCTTAGTACCTCTCACAGGCGCACAGGTGCATCTCAAAAAGCTTGTCAGCTCGCTGGCCCAAGGGAGCCTTATTAAAAAGAAGGGGGATGGGAGCACACTGCCTCACATTACAGCACAGTTCATCCCTTTGTATTATGGTGAATGCAGATCACAATTAGCGCTTACTTGAATATTAGTAGTAGTATTTACCAGAATGCAATGGGGTGAACTGTGCTGGGATGAGAGGCAGTGTGCTCCCTCCACCCTTGTGCTACTCTATATGGGGATAGCCAATACTGTGGGCAGCCACCTGTTGAAAAGCACAAAAGAGAACAGTTGGATTAGCGATTATGTTGATACTTTCATACTTTGGCACAGATAAACATGTAGCATTGAGGACTCAAAGGCTGGAAAAATGGAAGTGTCAAAGAAGCCAGAGTTCCCATCATAATAGACAAGGGGATGGCAGAGTTCCTGATGTACACCAGCTTATTTTGTGGTAAATGCCAGAAAAGCAGCGTTGCATTGTTCAGGTATGTGAATTTCATCAGGACAGCTCAGAATCCCCTTGGAGGCTTGGTATGATTCTGGCACAATGAGGACCTCTCAAAATAATATTGGAAAGTAGATAATGAGCTTTGGCAGAAGAACATGACACCGAGAAGCCTGATACCAGAAGTCCAAACTGTGAGTATCCTGCTTTTCACACGTGCATTTTCAGGCCACCCTGGTGGGATAGGAGGTCAGATCAAGAATTGTTGAAATTTCAAATAAGAAGCATTATTCAGTCCTCTTTACAGTTTTGGGCATGAATTCTCTACATGCAGCAGGAATCACCCCGTAGACTGTACCTCTTGGAGCAGGATCAAAGCTGATTTGCAAATGGCTGGGTATAATCTGAGGTGGCATTATGGACAAAAGAACAATAGACCGGCATGCAACCTTGAGTAATTACCAACTGCAGAGATTAATTCAAGCATCCCACCAATTGCTTTTTTGTTCACTTTAGTGCAATGCCCTACATGTGGGGGGTATGCCCAGCTGTGAGTCCCATCCTCACTTTGCCACTGGAACCAAGTTGCTCCTGTTTGAAGATCCCCATATAGGGTGAAACCGGTCTTCGCTTGCTAGAGTTCTGGTTCACAGAGGACCAGGATTTGCAGTTGTGGTTGGACTGCTTCTCTTTGATCAGGATCAAGGCTGTTTTGAATACGGCTTGGTCTAATCCGAGGTGTCTTTGTTGACAATCAAATGATGGATTGGGATCTGGTCTGGCTAATTATCATTGGCTGAGGTTAATTTAAGCATCCCACTTAGTGCAACACCCTAAGTGCAAAAGGTACCTGGGTCCGCTGCTCACTTTGCCACTAGAATCAAGGTGCAACTGACTGAAGGGCCCCCAACTAAGGCAAAACTGTTGTTGGGTTATTATGATTATTTGAGATTTGTAGAGCGCTTGGTTACTCCATGGAATGTCCCTGCGCTAAGCACTAACACAAATAAGAGTCAGGAAAGTCAGAAAACAGGTGAAGCCTGCTAGGTCTACTGACTCTGCCTAAAGATCCAGGTCTTAAGGTCTTTCCAGAACCTTGCCTCTGAAGGTTCAAGTCTCAGGTACATTGGCATGGAGTTCCACAGCTTGGCTGCCCATAGTCTGAAGGAGCTGCCCCCCAGACACAGTCTGCGCACTCTAGGAATCGCTGCCAGAGCTGCTTCACTGGATCTAAGATGTCTGGAGGGAATATAGGCTTGAATCAGGGGCAAAAAGTAACTAGGACCTCTGATTCAGTATCCTGTGCGTGAGACAGTGAGCTTTAAAAGAGACTATGTGCTTAGTGGGGAGCCAATGTAGTTTCGCAAGACCCGGACGGATGGTATGCTATTTCGTAATTTTTCATAACATCCGGGCTGCTGCATTCTGTCCTCCCTGAAGCCTTCCCAGTCTACCTTTGGAGACCCCCAAATATAGCACATTGGTTAGCTGAGTGTTGTCAGTATACAACACCATTCTCACGCCATGGCATTCGATTACGTTCGCCAGAGGATGGAGACACACATTGAAGAGAGTAGGACTTCGTGCAGAACCCTGTGGCACTTCCTGCTGAAGGGGGATAATGTCAGAGGTATATGGCTTCTGAATCACCTAGAAAGTGCGTTTGTCAAGAAAGTCTGCAAACCAATCAAGAGCTCTTCCACCTAAGCCCTGTGCCCACAGCCGTTCCAACAGCACAGCATGCAAGACAGTGTCAAACTCTGCACTTAGGTCCAGCATCACGAGAGCGGCCGTTCTCCCTTCATCTGCCACTCTCTTTTCTTAAAAGCTAGAAGCAAGGCGGATTCCCTGCTATAACGTGGCCTAAATCCAGATATGGTCTCATGAAGGGGACTATTCTCCCCAATGAACTCCATAAGTTGAGAGTTAAAATGCTTTTCAGCCATTTTCACCATGAATGGAAGCAGGGAGATTGGGACAAAGTTCTCCGGTTTAGAAGGGTCTAGAGTTGTTTTTTTCAAAAGGGGAATCACCATGGCAGGCTCCCACTCAGTTGGGAGTAGACCATCTTCAAATAATAAATTAGAGTGGGAGCAAGGGCAGTAAGCCCATGTTGCACAATAGCCGGGGCGCTGGGTTGCTTGCGTTCTGGTTCAGAGAGGACCTGGCTAGGCAGTTCAGGCCGGACTGTTCCTATTGGAGCAGGATCAAGGCTGATTTACATATTGCTGTTTCTATCCTAAAGTGGCATTGTGGGCAAAAAAGGAATGCACTAGGATGCAGCTCCAAGTAATTATCATTGGCTGAGATTAATTCAAGCATCCTACTCAGTGTAACACCCTAAGTGCTACGAGTATGCCCAGACATGGGTACATGCTCAATTTGCCAGTGGAACAAAGCTGCACCTGACTGAAGAGCCGCAACTGGGACAAACCCAGTCTTGGGTTGATTGTGTTCCGATCAGAAAGTACCTGGCTTGGAAGTGTGGGCTGAACTGTTCCTATGGGAGCAGGATCAAGGCTGATTCGCATATGGCTTGGTCTAATCTGAGGTGGCATTATGGACAAAAATATAGACTTGTGATGTAACCCTGAGTAATTATCAGTGACTGAGATCAATTCCAACATCTCACGGATCACTTTTATGTTTATTGGAGGACAGGGCATCAGCGCTAGCCCCAGAGGAAGGGGGAGCTGAAGAGGACTGTCAGAAAAGGCCATGACTCTAGATAAACTGAAGGCCTTACCTTAAGTTAAACTGAAGGCCCTGTTTCCAAGTCTGAAAATATACCTAGACACATGGGCTGCTGTGGCATTTAAGGAAGATTTTTGCAGTGGGGCCTTAAATTCCATATACAAAACTGCATTAAAGTCGATGGGCTGACAGCTCTAAATCCATGAAGGGGTTGGTAGGGATAGTGCAAAATTGTTGAAGGAAGTCATAGGGGCAGGATGGTGGTCCCCTTTGTAACACTGCCTATCCATACCATAATGATTTCCTCTTTGAGGATTGTTTGGATGGAGACAGATGGCAAGTATAGACTAATACACCATTTGTCGTGCCCAGAGAGAAAATCAGTCAATGATTATATTGTCTAAGAGGAAGGTTCAGTGATTTGCATGGGAATTAACGAGGGAATAGTTCAAGTGGGATGTAGCGGAAAGTGGGCCAAAATTGGCAATGCTGACATCCAGTCAACTTTTCACCTACTGCTGGTGCACCATAGGATTTTTCTCTGTTGGGGATACAACTTGGAGGTTTTGGAGGTATCATTTTCCTGTATAAGGCCATACCTATGGAGTGCTCAGTGGCCTATTTAATGTTTGAGCGCTACAGCACTTTTCTGGAGCGGGTAGTAAAGGCAGTGGCATGGTTAAAACAGGTGCTACACTACCTTGATCGATTCCTTATGGAAGTTAGAACCCAAGAACTGGGAGCTCCCCTTGCACATGAAAAAGGGATAGTGCCAGATTCAGTGGCAATGGTGCCTAGGGTGCCAGCAGGAAAATTAATTATGTTGAGATCTATTCTAGAAAGGGTGGTAAGCATGTCAAAATGTAAGCTGTGGAAGCTGAAGTCCGAGTCCAGTTGAATTTCCCCGGAATGAAATACAGAGGCACTGGGAGTAGTATTTTGTAGGCATATGGCATTTGCCATGAAGGGTTTGACAAAGTCATACAACAGGGTTAGGAGCACTGAGGCAATACAAGAAGACATGAGGACCTAGTTGAGGTTTCTTGATTACAGTGGGGTGACAATGTTACTGAGACTTGTGTACGTGGGTGGTTGGATTTTTTTCAGGTGCCTGTGGAGACGGGGTCTTTGGCTTATTGTGGAAAGGACATATGTGCACTGAAAGATGCCCAGATGACTAGAAAAAACAAAAACATAACATTGCCTTCTTTTATTTTTTTTCACTGGTTTTGGTAATGGGTTTGGAGGAGCACAAACTGGACAACAAGATGGTGTTCATGAAAAACAATGATGCCCTTGTGAGAGTAATCAATATGTTGTATGCAAAAGACCAATGGGTGCTAAAGTTGCTGCGAGAACTGGTCTTGAGTTGCATGTGCTTGAATGTGTTCTGTCTCACACACATCCTAGGCCCTGAAAATGAGCTGGCAGATGCTTTAACTTGCTTCCAGTGGTGAAGGTTCCAAGGTTTGACTCCTAACATAGACCTGCATGGGGAGAAGATAGTGAAGAATTGATTTGTTGATTGCTGCTGGGAAACTATTTGCCAATAGGTTATTAGATCATTTAGATGCGTGGGTCGCAAAAACAAATTCATTATCCCTATTGAAAAATCTGAATTTAGAATCATTTAATTCACTTTAGACATATTGAAGTATTTAATGCTATTGTAGATAAATATGTTAAGATGAAACGTTGCTCTTTATGTGGATTTCATTATTTTCCACTGCATTTGACTGTGTATACCAGTGATACTCAAAGTACGGCCCAGGGACCGCATGAGGCCTTCCTGACCTTTACATGTGTCCCCCTGGTCAACAGCAGACCTGGACTGCTGTTTACTCAACTCGTTTGAAAAATGTCAAATAAACGGCCAAGCAATTTTTTAAAGGTAAAGTGAAGGCTTTGTGCAACTAACTGGTAAAAACATGATAGTCTTTTTAAAATTCAGAAAGAGTATTTCATTAACATGCATAACCATTTCTCCTAAGTGGTATACAGACATAATATCGATTCAAAAATATAGAATAGCACAAATATCGAAGTAAAAATATAGAATGGACAAAATATCGAATGGACAGAATATAGTGGTGAAAAATATCGTTTTGATGGTAAGTAATTTAATATCGATTTTTAAACTATAGAAAGTTAAAATATCGAAGTATATAATATAGTAATTAAGATATATCGAATTTTTTACAATATCGAATTTTTTAAAGTTTTTTTATGTTATTTAATTTTTGTGTAATGTATTTCTGTAGCGGGTTGTGGGTTTATAGGGGAATAAGGTGGGAAGTAATTTAATTGTAATTAATTAAATGTGTTAATTTATTTATAGGTATTTATTTTGAATTAATTGTTAATTAATTATTAATTTGTAAATAATTAATGTTTTATTGATAATTAATTTTTAATTGGTAATTAATTTTTATTAATTGATTAATTGATAATTATGTTAATTTAATTAATATATTTTCCATAGCGGGTTGTGGGTTTATAGGGGAATAGGGTGGGAAGTAATTTAATTGTAATTCATTAAATATGTTAATTTATTTATTGGTATTTATTTTGAATTAATTGTTTATTAATTATTAATTTGTAATTAATTAATTTGTAATTGGTAATTAATTTTTAATTGGTAATTAATTTTTATTAATTGATTAATTGATCATTATGTTAATTTAATTAATATATTTTCCATAGCGGGTTGTGGGTTTATAGGGGAATAGGGTGGGAAGTAATTTAATTGTAATTAATTAAATATGTTAATTTATTTATTGGTATTTATTTTGAATTAATTGTTTATTAATTATTAATTTGTAATTAATTAATTTGTAATTGGTAATTAATTTTTAATTGGTAATTAATTTTTATTAATTGATTAATTGATAATTATGTTAATTTTATTCATTTATTTTCCATAGCGGGTTGTGTGTTTATTGGGGAATAGGGTAGGAAGTAATTGAATTGTAATTGGTATTGATTTTTAATTTAGGGTTAGTTAATTGTTAATTGGTAATTAATTTGTATTCATAGGAAATTAATTTTAATAACAAATATGTATTTGTATTTTTAACTGATTATTTATTACATAATTTTAAATTTGTAATTTATTTTAATAAATTTTTTATTGGTATTGATATTTAATTTATTTGTATTAATATATTAAATGTTTACTTTCCCTACTGTTAAACTCACTAGAGTGGGAATAGTAATTTTTACCCCTACGCTATCCAACGCTTTCCCTACTGTTGTACTCTCTGGAGTGGGAATAGTAGTTTTTACCCTCCCGTTATCCAAGGCTTTCCCTACTGTTGCACTCTCTGGAGTGGGAATAGTAATTTTTACCCCTACACTATCCAACGCTTTCCCTACTGTTGCACTCTCTGGAGTGGGAATAGTAATTCTTTCCCCTACGCTAACCAAATCTTTCCCTACTGTTGCACCCTCTGGAGTGGGAATAGTAATTTTTACCCCTACGCTATCCAACGCTTTCCCTACTGTTGCACTCTCTGGAGTGGGAATAGTAATTTTTACCCCTACGCTATCCAACGCTCTCCCTACTGTTGCACTCTCTGGAGTGGGAATAGTAATTTTTACCCCTACGCTATCCAACGCTTTCCCTACTGTTGCACTCACTGGAGTGGGAATAGTAATTTTTACCCCTATGCTATCCAACGCTTTTCCTACTGTTGCACCCTCTGGAGTGGGAATAGTAATTTTTGCCCCTACGCAATCCAACGCTTTCCGGACTGTTGCGCCCTTTGGAGTGGGAATAGTAATTTTTACCCCTACGCTATCAAACGCTTTCCCTACTGTTGCACTCACTGGAGTGGTAATAGTAATGTTTACCCCTACGCTATCCAACGCTTTTCCTACTGTTGCACTCTCTGGAGTGGGAATAGTCACTTTTACCCCTACGCTATCCAATGCTTTCCCTACTGTTGCACTCACTGGAGTGGGAATAGTAATTTTTACCCCTACGCTATCCAACGCTTTCCGGACTGTTGCACCCTTTGGAGTGGGAATAGTAATTTTTACCTCTACGCTATCCAATGCTTTCCCTACTGTTGCACTCACTGGAGTGGAAATAGTAATTTTTACCCCTACGCTATCCAACGCTTTTCCTACTGTTGTACTCACTGGAGTGGGAATAGTCACTTTTACTCCTACGCTATCCAACGCTTTCCCTACTGTTGCACTCACTGGAGTGGGAATAGTCAGTTTTACCCCTACGCTATCCAACGCTTTTCCTACTGTTGCACTCACTGGAGTGGGAATAGTCACTTTTACCCCTATGCTATCCAACGCTTTCCCTACTGTTGCACTCTCTGGAGTGGGAATAGTAATTTTTACCCCAACGCTATCCAACCCTTTCCCTACTGTTGCACTCTCTGGAGTGGGAATAGTAGTTTTTACCCTCTCGTTATTCAACGCTTTCCCTACTGTTGCACTCTCTGGAGTGGGAATAGTAATTTTTACCCCTACACTATCCAACGCTTTACCTACTGTCGCACTCTCTGGAATGGGAATAGTAATTTTTACCCCTACGCTAACCAAAGCTTTCCCTACTTTTGCACCCTCTGGAGTGGGAATAGTAATTTTTACCCATATGCTACCCAACGCTTTCCCTACTGTTGCACTCTCTGGAGTGGGAATAGTAATTTTTACCCCTACGCTATCCAACGCTTTCCCTACTGTTGCACCCTCTGGAGTGGGAATAGTAATTTTTACCCCTGCGCTATCCAACGCTTTCCGGCCTGTCGCACCCTCTGGAGTGGAAATAGTCATTTTTACCCCTATGCTATCGAACGCTTTCCCTACTGTTGCACTCACTGGAGTGGGAATAGAAATTTTAACCCCTACGCTATCCAACGCTTTTCCTACTGTTGCACTCACTGGAGTGGGAATAGTCACTTTTACCCCTACGCTATCCAACGCTTTCCCTACTGTTGCACTCTCTGGGGTGGGAATAGTAAGTTTTACCCCTACGCTATCCAACGCTTTCCCTACTGTTGCACCCTCTGGAGTGGGAATAGTAATTTTTACCCCTGCGCTAGCCAACGCTTTCCGGCCTGTTGCACCCTCTGGAGTGGAAATAGTCATTTTTACCCCTATGCTATCGAATGCTTTCCCTACTGTTGCACTCACTGGAGTGGGAATAGTAATTTTTACCCCTACGCTATCCAACGCTTTTCCTACTGTTGTACTCACTGGAGTGGGAATAGTCACTTTTACTCCTACGCTATCCAACGCTTTCCCTACTGTTGCACTCACTGGAGTGGGAATAGTCATTTTTACCCCTACTCTATCCAACGCTTTTCCTACTGTTGCACTCACTGGAGTGGGAATAGTCACTTTTACCCCTTTGCTATCCAACGCTTTCCCTACTGTTGCACTCTCTGGAGTGGGAATAGTAATTTTTACCCCTACGCTATCCAACCCTTTCCCTACTGTTGCACTCTCTGGAGTGGGAATAGTAGTTTTTACCCTCTCGTTATTCAACGCTTTCCCTACTGTTGCACTCTCTGGAGTGGGAATAGTAATTTTTACCCCTACACTATCCAACGCTTTACCTACTGTCGCACTCTCTGGAATGGGAATAGTAATTTTTACCCCTACGCTAACCAAAGCTTTCCCTACTTTTGCACCCTCTGGAGTGGGAATAGTAATTTTTACCCATGTGCTATCCAACGTTTTCCCTACTGTTGCACTCTCCGGAGTGGGAATAGTAATTTTTACCCCTACGCTATCCAACGCTTTCCCTACTGTTGCACACTCTGGAGTGGGAATAGTAATTTTTACCCCTGCGCTATCCAACGCTTTCCGGCCTGTTGCACCCTCTGGAGTGGAAATAGTCCTTTTTACCCCTATGCTATCCAACGCTTTCCCTACTGTTGCACTCACTGGAGTGGGAATAGAAATTTTAACCCCTAGGCTATCCAACGCTTTTCCTACTGTTGCACTCACTGGAGTGGGAATAGTCACTTTTACCCCTACGCTATCCAACGCTTTCCCTACTGTTGCACTCTCTGGAGTGGGAATAGTAAGTTTTACCCCTACGCTATCCAACGCTTTCCCTACTGTTGCACCCTCTGGAGTGGGAATAGTAATTTTTACCCCTGCGCTATCCAACGCTTTTCGGCCTGTTGCACCCTCTGGAGTGGAAATAGTCATTTTTACCCCTATGCTATCCAATGCTTTCCCTACTGTTGCACTCACTGGAGTGGGAATAGAAATTTTAACCCCTACGCTATCCAACGCTTTTCCTACTGTTGCACTCACTGGAGTGGGAATAGTCACTTTTACCCCTACGCTATCCAACGCTTTCCCTACTGTTGCACTCACTGGAATGGGAATAGTAATTTTTACCCCTACGCTATCCAACGTTTACCCTACTGTTGCAGTTGCTGGAGTGCTAATAGTACATTTTATCCTCCCGCTATCCTACAGTAAAAATATTGTATATTTTTAATAAATATTATGTTAATATATATATATATATGTGTGTGTTAAAAAAACAAATCGTATGCTTATTTTATTAACTTAAATTAATTATTTAATAATTTTAAAGTTATTTAAATATTTCTAAATATGTTTTAGTTAATTATAGTTATTATTTCATTCATTTTAAATTACATTTAAGACATTTAAAAAAATTCAATATTTTGACTAACTATATTGTTTTTTTTCCGATACTTCGATATTTTTGTACTTACCTGTTTGAAGAAAGGACTTTGATATTTTTGCTTTCTATATTTTTACTTCGATATTTTTGTCTTCTATAGTTTTGTATTCTATATTTTGTCAGTGATCCCTCCTAAGTATATGAGATTATATCAGTGCATTGAGAAGTATTATTTTAAAAATAATAGTTTTCAAACATGAATTTTGAATTATTCATTCTTCCTGCCATCTTGACAACATTGCTAATAGTGATCTAAGAGGCAAGCCAGTTATTACGTGCACCCTCTGGGTGGCCTGCGTTCCATCTTATACAGACGCCTAGGAACACATAATTTTGTAAAGTGGGGAAGCCTGGATTAATTCCAGGTTTTCAGGTTTCACATTGTGCAGTTCAGCTGCTAGATATATATGTTTAGCTTCTCCTATACCCACCATACCTCCAGAACCCTCCCCCAAGCCAACCACTCTGCCTCCGCCCACCACCCTGCTGGCATCAATGTTGCCCTTGGTTACATAACAGACCAAGCATTTTGGCCCCTGAGAAAATGTTTGTGAGTACCCATGGTGTAGTCAGACCTACTCTATGGTGGAAATTAGTGGAGCTTGAAATTCTCAATGGCATTCTAGCTTTGGTGATTGAATAGCCTATTTAAACATGGTGTAAGATCCCGATGGGAACTGAAAGAGGGCCGTTCCTCTCATATTTCTATTGAGAATGGGTTAAAGCATGGTTACCTCCCCCTCCCCTTTTCTTTCATCATATTTACTGATCTTTGAAAAAGGTTAGATATTAAATATACTGTTCTCCCATTAGTAGGAGGATGACATCTGCACACATTAATGTATGTAGATGACATTACACTCTTTGATTTATCTATTTACTTCAGCAATTTACTGTCCTTGTAACAGTAAGTTAATACTGCTAAAAGTAAAATTATAGATTTCAAAGCTGGCCATCAAAAACACTTTTTTCTTAGTGGTATCTTGGTGGAGAAAAATTAAAGTAGGTAAAAATGTAAACTAGTCTAGGAATGGTTTTAACATCCTACTTGAATAATTGTCAAAACATAAAACATGTTTCATCCAAAGCCATAGCACATGAAGGGAAAATATGAAAACTATACAAATCCTAGAGTGGTAGACACTCCTTACATCCTAAAGATATCTATCTTTCTATTTATCTTGCATCCTATTAAGTATTTATAAAATAAGAGTTTCCCCGCCCTTACTTTATTCTGTTGAGTACATTGCCGTTGTTATTTTTGCTCATTAAGACAATTGATCCCAGTCCTCGAATTAAAACTTGAATTTGGATTAAGTAGTGCATACGCGAGAGGAGTAGGACCATTATAAGCTGGGGTTGTCATATTTTAAGGCTGCACCTGGTTCCCTGTGAGAATGAGTAAACTCTTAAATGAATTCACCTGCAAAACAAAAAGGACAGTTTTATTTACATTTCCAGATGGCACAACATTTTTTCTAATTCTCTTGATGATGTAGAAGCCTGGATTTCTCTTACTCAAATTAACATAATTCTAAAAGCTTGAATTTTAAATATTAGCTTCAGATTAGACTCTGAGCATTAGTACAGTTAAAAAAACATGTGGTACATTCAATGCATCTCAGGAAAGACACAATTATGTGTCGCTATGTTACATAGACACAAGATTATAAAAAAAATTGTTGCGAATAAATGGTTTATCCCTCGTAAAGATTGTATCTAATTTGTTCGATTTGGCTAGTCAGTTTTTAAACTATGTTTTATGTATTTGTCCAGTACTGTGTGAAACTAAAGATAAATTGCTGAAATTGTTTTCTTATAGGTATAAAGTTTAAACTCCAGAAGAAATGTATCTCCTAATCATACCTTCCCCTGGCCCTCCCGTTTGATATTATGTTTTTTAAATCTTTTGTTTTTTTAATGTTTTTTATTTAATGTTTATATTAAGATCTGTAATGTGTGGATGCTATCTTTTTAATGTGATTTTATCTCATTAGGACAGATTATTGGTTATGCTATATTATCCTACAGCAGAAGGCTTTGTTAATAAATAAATTAACTAATAAATAAATAGATAAAAAAAGAGTGTGCTGATGCAACTATCCGCCCTATGGAAATGAGAATGATGAGTGCTAGACAATTCCCTGGCCGTATTGGTGATGTCAATATAGGCAGAACTTTTATGGCAAGTGTTTTTGGGGGATACAAACCAAGTGCGAGTGAGTCTTTAAAGCGGGTATTGGAAGGGTGTGCCCAGGAGAAGGAGTTGAGAAAAAAGAATCCAAGGATGATTATTGTGGACTTACAGGGAGGGATAACGACCCACGTGAAAGTTTCAAACATTTCCGCCTGGTAAGTCGTTGTTCTGAGCAATATTTTTCCAGTGTGGGGTGTTGGAGCAGGCTGCAGATCCCAGTGCACAAGAGCAAGATGGATCAGTGAGGAAATGGGGCGCAAGTGAATGTGGGTAACTCTGGAAAGGTGGCGATCAGTCCAGTGAAGGCATGTGGAAAATATCAGGAGATAAGAGGGCCAGGACCTGGCAGAGTGTTTCTGCATGAAGACAAAGTAATGGACAGACATGGTTTTGATATGTTGAGGAAATGCCTGCAACTCTGAGATTGGCCAGTGAAGTGATTTGGAACACATTCCTTGAGGATAGGGACAGTAAAAAAGGATACTCTCTGTAGTGGAAGGAGGACTGATTGAAAGGGTTGGGCAGATAGAGATAGGTAGTAATATGGGGGTATGTGAGGCTGGAGAGTACAGCACACGGGTTGAGTAGCTAATAGGTTGTGATTCTGATCAGGAACATAACAGACAACTGTGAGTGAGAAATAAATGTGGATATGTGGCCACTCCATTGTGAAGAGAGCGGATGCACACGCAAAACGTCAGCGCTATGGGCAGCAGTAGTGACTGGATGACAGCAGAGTGGCTGTTCTTTGGCATGACCTTGGGGGAATAGGATGGGGGCAGCTGCTTCTATGTTATATGTGTTTAGCTTGGGTAGGCCAAGACTTGATTTTATGTTGGTGTGCCTATGCAAGAATGATTTCGTTCAACTGTCGGGCCTTGAACTGTTGAAAATAATAAAAAGGATTTGTTGGCAGTGTGGGACAAGCGGTATAGAACAGCCATTAGGTGGATAAAATTGCTACCAAGAAAAGATATTTAGAGTGCTAGGAAGAAGCCTACCATCAATAAAGTTTGCAAAGAAGTGAACAGGGAGGTGTCAGGATATTGTAAGGCTTGAGACGTTAGAGTGGTGATCCATATTGACATATGGTATATAAATATGTATTTTTTTTTGCAGTTTTATGTTTCGCGAACTCGACCCGAAGGTATTGGAGTGCTTCACATGAGCACCAGTTATGTTACACAAAGATACATTCATTTTTTGGTAGGCATCGAGAGATGAAGTAATTTTACCAGAATCACAGGATGTTGAGCCAATACCTTAACTCGACCCGGGTTCAGTCGCAGCCAGCATGACTCGCGGATGGAGAGGGTCGGGGTTACACGGGGGAGAGGTTTAATTTAATTTTAAATAAAATGAAAGTTAACTTACCTTCGCCGGCCCGGTCCCGCATTGTCGGTCCTGCGTCGGCTTCTCTGCAGCAGGAAGCAGTCGAAGGCAGCCTCCCTTCCCTCCCCTAAGCCAATCACAACACTGCAATGGCAGCGTTGTGATTGATTGGGATGCCGATCACACAGGCGTCTATGGGGAGGCCATTTTCTCCATATAGCCTGCATGCAGCCTACATGGAGAAAATGCAGAGTGCACATGACTGGTTTGGTCAGCCCCTGAGGGCCGACCAAACAGTCAGCGTCCACAACAGTTGGCAAGCCACTCCTCCCCTGCCCTAGAGCAGGCCCGCCCCCAACCAAGCCCTTCTGAAGGAGTGGGGCTATGCTCCTCCGCCCACATGGAGGAGCAGCCCCTGCCTGGGTTTCTCAGTTCCAAAGTCAGCAGCTCTGACCTTTACGCCACATTCTCTGGCTGGTGTTTAGTTATGACGGTGTTCACTTCTCCCTGCTGGGGAACAGGACTTATATAATGAAAAAAAATGGAAGTTCCGGAGAAATGTTGGCGCAAGAGGGACGGAAGCTGCTGGGGAGAAGAAAGAAACCTCTGAGGGCGTTTTTTTCTGGTGTTGGAAAGAGAGAGCTGAGGATAAGGAAAGAAAAGAGACTGGAAGACTAGGAGGAGAGAAGTATGGGGGAAATCTAAAAAAAGTCTGGAGACGAGGCATCCTGTCACTAGTGTGGGCAGGCACATAAAGAAGGTGGTTGAGACGCAACGAGAAAGAGTGGGTTTGTAAACAAATGTGCAAATTTGTGAAGCCTTCTTTGGAGCCTGGAGTACTAGGGAGCATTAAGGAGAAAGTAATGTTTAGGGGTGGGAAATGGTTTACAATGTCATGTTTGAACAATGTTTAGGGGTATTAAGAGTCAGCAGCTAAATCAAAGGATTGTTGGTAATTGTGAGTTCAACCTGATTCCAATAAAGTGGCCTTTTCACAAAATGTGAGCGTCAGGAGTGATCCTTCACCCAAGGTAGTGTTTCTGGGAGGAAGTAGAGAGCACAGAGTTGGTCCTGCAAAATGACATAAACAGCCATATGCTTCTACGTTTGTGGGTATTCAAAACATATATTTTTCAGATTGTTTTTAACCTGAAAATGCTTGCAAATTTACCCCGTCAAAGCAGAATGTAAGTAATTTGTAATTTGTAGGGGTATTTATAGCGCGCGACGGTCGCTCCGAAAGGAGCATCTTGGCGCTGATTTCCAGGTAGATTATTGAATTACTTCCAAAGGTTAAGAATTAGATGGCTGACCATGGTGTAGTCATCGGGGAGATTAAAGATTCAGGTTTTCAGAGATTTTCTGAAATGTTTTTCTTGGTTTAGGGATCTCAGGTATTTGGGCATGCTGTTCCAGGCTTTAGTGGCAAGATGATTTAAGGTTTTGCCACCTTTGGTTTTCCAAGAGAACCTAGTAGGAAGGATTAAATTGTCCTTGGAGGAGTGCAGGGATCTGCTAGGGTTGTAGTGAGAGAAACGCTTGATGAGATATTTTGGGCCGGAATGATTAAATGCCCGAAATGCTACAATAAGAATCTTAAAGAATATTCTTTTGTGCAGAGGGAGCCAATGTAAAGATTTTAGAGCAGCAGATATTGAAGATTTTCTGGGTAACTTAAGAACTAGTCTGGCTGCAGAGTGAAGTACACTTTGGAGTTTTTTAAGTGTGGCTTTCTTGGCGCCAGCCAGAAGACCGTTGCAGTAGTCCAAGCGAGCAAGAACTAGGGCCACTGCCACGGTTTTTCTAGGGTCTATTGGCAGAAAGTCAAAAAACTTTTTTAGAGATTTGATGATTCCGAAACATCGGCCAGCCACATTCATCACGTGTTGGTCGAAAGACAGATCGGTATCAAACAGGACTCCAAGGTTCCTTGCAGAGGTTACGGTCTGGGGGGGAGCAGATGAATCTTCAGGCCACCATAGGCTTGGACAGAAATTGACATTTTTACCCATTGGGAGGATCTCCGTCTTGCTGGAATTGCATTTTAGATGATTTAGATCCATCCAATGAAAAACAGCTTTAAGACAGCTTTTGAGGTTTTGCTCCGCCTCAGCCGAATGTTCCTCTAGTGGCACAATGAGTTGAGTGTCATCAGCATACGAAGTTACGAGTATGCCGAATGACTCAATCAGAGAAATGAGTGGGATTAGATAAATGTTAAAGAGGAGAGGGCTCAGGATGGAGCCCTGAGGGACTCCAGATGAGACCCTCTTCTCTTTGGAGAGGAAGGGACCTAGGGCGATCGTTTGCCATCTGTCCGTTAGAAAGGACGTTATCCAAGCTAGAGCCACCTCTGAGATACCGATATCTTTCAGTCTGCTAATCAGAATGGAGTGAGAGATGGTATTGAATGCCGCCGTGAGGTCTAAAAGTATGAGGACGGCATTCTTCTTCTGATCCTGCAGCAGCTTTATAGAGTCTGTTAGTTCAATCAGTGCTGTTTCTGTAGAGTGATGGGGGCGAAAGCCTGATTGTTTGGGATGGAGCACGTTATGTACTTCCAGATACCTTTTAAGTTCTCTATAAACCATTTGTTCGGTAATCTTTCCTAGTGCAGGAAGTAGCGATATTGGGCGGAGATTGGTGAGTTCAGAGGGGGATTTATTAGATTTTTTCATCAGGGGTTTAACTATTCCCTGTTTCCATGAACGAGGCACAATTCCCGTGCTGAGAGAGGAATTAACAATCTTATTAATAATTGGGTTCACCACGTCAATGAGTTGATGGAGAATTTTTGGGGGGCAGAGGTCAGAGGGTGAACAAGATTTGCATGCCAAGATAACTTCTCTAGTTTGATCTAAATTAACTGGAGTGAAGTTTTTAAGACTTCCAACAGGAATAACTTTCTGGGCGGATTTGCTTGAGGTCTGTGTTACTAGGGGCGGAGGGAAATTTTTATGGATGGTGTCGATTTTCTCCTCAAAGAAATTGGCAATTTGGTTACAAAACTCTTGAGATGGTGGAATTTCAGGTTGTAACGCTCTGGGTTGGGTGAACGTTTTCACAATTGAAAACAATGTTTTTTGTTTATGTTTAGATTCTTTAATGGCATTCGTGTAGAAGATTTTATTTGCTGTTTTGATGTTGGAATGGTAGGTTTTCCTCAGCTGGATATATGAAAGTTTATCTGTCATGCGGTACATTCTACGCCATTTGCGTTCAGCTTTTCTGCAAGCTAGATGGGTTATTGCTAGCTCTGAGGTGAACCAGGGGGCATTGGTCTTAGGTATTTTATCTATTCTTTGGGGACGATTGGGAGGTTCTCGGGCTTTATTTTCCTGACCAATCCAACTATGGAAAAGGTTGGCGTCATGTTCGGTGTTACCTGTGAGATTAGGGAATTGGGATTGGGTGATGGGCTTTAACTCGATGTTTTCCCGTACCTTTTTCCAGTTAACTAGGTTGTTCGGGTGTGAGCTGGGTTTACTGGTAGTTTGCACGCGTGAAGTTTTAACATGGAACGGGATCAGGCTATGATCAGTCCATATTTGGGGGACAGGAGGAAGGGTTGTTAGCAGGGATAGGTTAGTGCAAACCCCGTCAAGAGTATGCCCTAGTAAGTGAGTGGGCTGAATGACTCTTTGATGAAGGTTGAAGATTTCAAGGGTCTGAAGAAAGTTGTTAACATGTACATCGGTTTTGGACTCCAGATGTAGATTAAAATCCCCAACAAGAGTGAAATGTGGGTATCTAAGGAGGAGGTGACCTAAGGAGTCACTCAGTGAGTCCAGGAATCTGGTGGCACTACCAGGGGGGCGATATATCAATCCTCCGGAGAAGCCGAGACCTTCCATGTCTTTTAGGGGGTCTAGGTTATATGTGTGGCAGTTGAAGCTGTTTCTGAGTACTACAGCGACACCGCCACATCTTCCCTTCAGTCTGTCTTGCCTAAAGATGGAAAAACCCTGGGGGAGGGCTATAGCTAGATCAGGGTTGCTGTCGTCCGTTAGCCAAGTCTCAGTGATCAGAAGGCAATCTAGATCTAGATTTTGGATAAGGTCCCTTATGTCTTGGCTGTGCCGACACATGGAGCGAGCGTTGATCAGCCCTCCTTTAAAATGCGATATGTTCTCCGTGGGGTTGGTTACGGAAGTGAGTGATTTAAGTGGGTCGCAGTCGGAGGACCAACGGCAGAGTTTACAGCTGAAAGGACCATATAGGTTCCTCGTGTCGAGTTCGCAATTGCAATTTTGCATCCCGCGTAGGCGGTGTAAGTTGTTAGGCTGATATCTTACTGAGGAGGGAGTTAGGCCAGAATTTCCTGCGCCTGTCGCGGACTTGGCGCGGACGGGCGCAGACGGGCTTGCCTTAAGCGCACCTTCGGCGCGCAAACGGCGCTCCCGCTGCGCTCGTCCGCTGCGCTCGTCCGCTGCGCTTCCTGTACATGCACATATCTAGCGGGGGGCGTGGCCTCAAGGGGGCGTGGTCAGCGGGCAGGCCTGTGGTAATGGCGGCCGCTCGAGTGAATAGAAAACGCTACAGCGTTCAAATCGGCTGTGCGTGCGAAGGAGCGAAATGCTGCTACCCCAACAACAGAGATGAGGGCGGTAAGCTTTGTATTAATTAGTGGCAGTTAAAAACATAGCAATTTCAGTGACACCAATACAATTTTTAAAATCAGGGAAGAACAAGAAATTGTACCGCCACCTCCCGGCTTTCCGCCTCAGGAGTGGGTTAGGAAATCAACGAAGACGCTAATGATCAGCGTTTTAATAGGCTGTGCAGGGGGGCGTGGCCTCAAGGGGGCGTGGTCAGCGGGCAGGCCTGAGGTAATGGCGGCCGCTCGAGTGAATAGAAAACGCTACAGCGTTCAAATCGGCTGTGCGTGCGAAGGAGCAAAATGCTGCTACCCCAACAACAGAGATGAGGGCGGTAAGCTTTGTATTAATTAGTGCGCAGTTAAAAACATAGCAATTTCAGTGACACCAATACAATTTTTAAAATCAGGGAAGAACAAGAAATCGTACCGCCACCCCCCGGCTTTCCGCCTCAGGAGTGGGTTAGGAAAAATCATTAGTAAGTGCATTTGTTTTCATGGTAGGAAACAGAACGAAACATTCTCACAGGGTTGGGCTCCATACAGTAAAATAATATTTTGCAATGTTGTAGGACTGCTTGAAATCTACATCTGTGAAAGTTATGCTGGTGCATTTCTGGGATTCTCTGTGAATCTTATAAAAGTCTAAAATCAATTCCAAATGTAACAATACACCTACCATTGAAACTTCCAACTTACCAAACTCAAGCTTTGTAACTTTCGCTCACATACACTATATTTTAAACTAAAAGGAATATGTGGCATTAAGGCAAAGATTCTGACAATAAACCTGGCCATCTGACTAAGAATTTGTTTTTTTTTGCTGTCTAGGGTTGCTCCAGTGCTGTTCCATTTACATGTCCACCCATGTATTACAGATTAGTTTCCAAAATCCTTTCCCAAGTCACACACCACACTATACTGTTCTATGTACAGCACCTCATGTCTGAGATGCTCCTATTCAGTGCTGAAATGAGTGTGAACCAGCCAGATTCCGTTTCAGCAGCTTTTACTGAGCTGGAACAGGGATCTGGACTGGTCAAAGAAAACGTTTCTGAATGTCTCCAGACATTTTTTGATGAAGCAGGACACATTCAGGAGGTTTGCAATGCACAGGCAGAGGTGCGGCGCAGCGGCCAGGGTGACTGACTCTGGAACCTGGGGGCTCACGGTTGGATCCCCAGTGGCAGATTAGCCCAGCACCATGTGACTCTGGGCACTAGCTTGCTTAATCTTCCTGACGGCCCCCAGCGCCTGGAGACCCATACGGGTGATTGTTTGCGCTTTACAAAATATGGATTACTATTATTATCACTTTCAATTCACCTCAAAATGCCAAGATGCAGCCTGCAGGAGGGAGCGGGAAACATCCTTTACAACGAAACTTTTACCACGCAGTACCTTTACAACGCAGGTATTACAACGCAAGTCGTTACAACGACTTGCGCTGGAGGGTCCTGTAGGATAGGGAATAGTTTAATTTACTATCCAAAACCTTCCCTACTATCCACGGGGACTGGAATTAGAATAGTAAATTAAACTATTCACTATCCAGCGCCCCCCAACGCAAGTCGTTGTAACGACTTGCGTTGTAATACCTGCGTTGTAAAGGATGCGTGGAAAAAGCATGCGTTGTAACGACATACATCCGGAGGGAGCACCTCAGGAGTAATTGGGCACTATGTTTTGTCATAGTTGGGTGCCCAGCTTGGGGCAGATTGAGGCAGTGGCATTGTGTGGGCTGTCAGCGCCTGGGGGCAAGGCAATTATCGTGCTCCATACCCCGTGAACCGTTAGCACTTCCTGGCAAAAAAAATGAAAAGAAAAACAATTAGTAGTACGAATTCTTTTTCTTTTAAAATTTTGCACCGCCTAAGAATTTTGTGCCCAGCGCAACCACCAATGTGCCCCCCCCCCATGCTACTCCACTGGATTGAGGTAAAATAGAGTATCACAGCTGGAGCGTTGCCTCCAAATTCAGCAACAATTAATGGTGCACCAAGTTTTCACTTTACACGTTCCAAGAAATACAAATTTGAGATATACAGTGTTTTTGAGGGTTTAGCTCTCTGTGCTGCTAAGAGTGTATGCTTGGTTGGGGTGTTCGACACATCTGTCCCTTTGTGTAATTTAACAAACAGTCATTCACATAAGGCACAATACAAAGCAATTTTTTAGAAACGTATTAATAAGTGTTAAATTCCTACCCAACTATGCTAATTTCACCAATGTTAAATAGTAAACGATTGAGTTAAAATGTGCAAGTATTCAAATGTATGCCTGGCAAATGTTTGCAGCGAGAACGTTACTCGGTCAGCCATTTTACCTGATTGTAACTTCAAAACCATAGGCTTAGTAGATAGCTCTAAAATAGAAGCTTTAACCGAGAGTTGTTTTTAAATATTATAGACATGTATGATTCCCCACTTGCATTTAATCATCTGCAACAGACACATCAACCCTCTGAGCTCTTTAATGGTTTAAATCTATAACCAGCAAGTGTAGAAGCCATCTAAGTTATCTTGTCAGTACCATAGCTTCCAGCTTTGCGCTTGGCAGCTGGTGCCTCAGTCCACTAAGCTATCTTAAAATGCATTTATGCATGACCAATTAAGTCTGAATACCTTAACTAATATTTTTATCTAGCTAATTTATTTGGGGTTATGCTTTTTAAAAAGGGAAACAGCCGGAACACCTCGGCCTCAGCCATGCATGTTCCAACTATACAAGCGCAACCATGTTTGCGTGGTTAAGGCAGTGTGCAGTCTAGCTGCTGGCTGCTGCTGTGGTGAAGGTGGAAGCAGGAAGATGCCAGGAAGAGAACTAGAGGTCGCTGTTTTCAGAGCTGGGCATTCAGAGTAGTTTTTGGACAGCACGTGGGTGGGGGTTTGGGGTAGTGTATGTAAAGGTGCAGGGTTTTAGGCCTCAGGGCAGGGGGAGGGGACTAGGTAGTCGGGGTAGTTTTTAGGCCTGGGTTGTCGAAGTAGGTCTCAGGGCAGTGGAAGGGTATAGGGTAGTTTTGGGGGCCACGTGTGGGCATGGGGGCGACGTAGTGTATGTAAAGGGGCAGGGTTTAGGCCTCAGTGGGAGGGGAATGGGTAGTCGGGATAGTTTTTAAGGCTGGGGGTTTGGGTAGGTCTCAGGGCAGTTGAAGGGGTTGGGGTAGATTTAGGATCAGAGCAGAGGGTGAGAGGGGGGATCAGGATAGTGGCGACCTTAGCACCACATACCACCTTACCATTCAAGCCTTTACCAAGAAATTACGTGGTAAAGGCATGCATGGTAAAGGAATGTGTGGGTAAGAGGCATTCGTGGTTCCGGCTGCTTGGTAGAGGCTCTCGTCCAGACTTCTCCCCCTTTCTGCAAAAACAACCACGTAATCAATTTGTGGTTTCCCGGGGTATATTTTTTCTATTTCCAGCATTGCTCCTGCTACAATTAATATGTTCTCTTCAGGCACTGTGTTGTTTTACGCAATATATCAAATAACTTAGAGAATTAAGTAGCAAGTTCAGAAATAATTAATTTGTGTTCCCTACTTCTGTTTGGAGGGAATAAGTTAATACAAGATAAACTTGTTAACCTTCCAGTCTTGGAAAATTGCCCAAAATTAATGATTTCGTCATGCATAAGGCACTCTGGGAAATTGATCAACAGGTTGTGTCTATGTGAGGAACTCTCAGGGTTGGAGTCGCTGAAAAAATCCTCAGTCCTTATTGCCTTAACAGCAGTGATTAATGAGCACTATACATCGTCCAGGGCAATATACGAGATGTGCTGATGCGAAGGAAGGATGCTCCTAGGAGTCAATGTCAGACACTGAAGCATTAGACAATCTAATTACTTTGTTTTCAGAATTGCTTGTAAAACCCTATCGCCCAGATGTGCAAATAACTGGTTACAAAATACTGATTGCAAATTACGACTACTATGTTTGCAACCACAAAAAGTGTTTGCGAACCGGCCTATGTACTACTAGATCAGTTCTTAAAATTCCAAAATGTAGTGGGTCACAATCTGACCTACCTCATTAATGTGAATGAGGTAGGTTGTGAATTGCGACTCACCATGATTGGAGTCTTTTCTAGAGATCGTGGACTGCTGGAGTCAACAGACCACGTCTGTGATTTTAAATAAAGCAACCTTTTTAGGTCGAGTCTAGATGCAGCATGCATGCGCTGCTCTGTGAGGCATGCTATAATCCCTCTGGGGGGTTTGACAAGCCAACTACTTTTTAATTGGTTGCTTGGTCTGCCTTTACCAAATCCATTGCTTTTGTTGGTGAATAGTGTCCATTTGTCCCACCTTGTGCCTGTGTTGTTACCTCCCTGCAGACTGCCCCTGCTACACGGATCCTTTCATTATTAGCCATATGTTTTTGCTTTATTGCACTACTTTTTCTTTCCCCTCTCTACTTGCCACTCACTGGCACATGGCGTTGCTTCTAGTGTAAAGGTTTAAACGCACTAAGCTGACTGCATTTCAATTTCCCACCGCCTTCACACAACAGGAGCTACCTGGCCCATCATCCACCCACCAAGTCTCTCCTGTGTCACGTAATTTTTATTTTTATTTATTCACCTCTTTGTGTGTGCGAGGCTTCCGTTGATCGTAAGCACCATAATGCAAGCATCGTAATGCCCCACCCTCTTCAAAACAGTGTTTCTACAACTGCCCCTCTTCAAAAAGGCAAGCTTTTCCCAAGTGACTGATTTTCAAGAATCCGCGCTTTTTAAAAAATCCCAGGATCAGCAGAGTCGGCAGCTCTGGATGTTGGGTGTTTCCATCTAAACTGATTGCATGTCAATTCCCCAACCAGTGCACACAACCTGAGCTACCCCACCCCCTCATCTACCCAACGCACAATGTGGGCTACATCGCCCCCTCATCCACCCAGCACACAACGTGAGCTACCCCACCCCCTTATCCACCCAGCAAGACTTTCCTGTGTTATTCACCACAACACATCTTTGTATGCGCGAGGCTTCTGGTGATCCGTTCATTTCCAGTGATAATAAGCAAATGCTCCACCCTCTTCAAAATAATCTTTGGTGTACAGCAATACATATGCTGCCCCTCCTCCCACAGACAGGATGTCCCCAGGGAGCAGCCGTCAGAGAAGGGGTGTGCTCTGTGCCCTCCCACCTCCCCTGTTATAGGCCTGTTTGGAGGAAGCTCCACTGCAGGCTTGGTAGATGCTTCACAGCTATATTTCTGTGTTTTGCGCTTGGGGAACACCCTGGGTAAGGGGTACATTTTTGTTGTGCTCTAATTACAGGAGGTGGTCATGGTGATTGTTGTATTATTGCTTGCAGTGCCCTCCTACCAGGAAAAGCTAGAGTTGTGCATCACGGGCAGCGCCCTGCTGCCAGAGGTGGCCAGGGTAAGGGTTGTGCATCACTGAAGCTTTGTGAAGCTTTCTTCCTGACATTCTCCTTCAAACTCACAAACTTTGTTCATCTGGAAGATCTTTACTTCAGTGCCTCTTCTGCTGGGTTCTGTGAAGTAAAGGCAACAGGGTTGTGCCAGTGTACTACTGCTAGTCTTGCAAAATCCGCCACAACTACTTTTTTACCACTGCTTTCATTAGGCCCTCATGTCTGAAGCAACAAGTGGGGGGAGGGAAGGGAGCAAAGCAGTGTCAAGTTGGAGTGACTAGAGGAGCACCTGTCATAGAAGACAATTGTTTGTGGGGAGGAAATGGGGAGCAGTCCTTCTCTTCACCAATATCTGCAATCTCGAGGACGTAATTGCAACATGTACCATCTTGAGCTCTATTGCGACCCTGTGCTCTCTGTTGATCTCCTCCATTGCAACATTGTCAGCAGGCCAGACTCAGCAGGGGTTTGTGGGGCACTAATAGAGTGCTGGGACAAGGACCAACAGACCACCAAAACCAACTTCGCTACCTTGTTATTGTATGGCTCTTCCACTTGAACATCTTGCCAGACACTTTCAGAGCCAGACACTGTCAGCTTCCTAGTTCCTTATTCTATGTCTTGCCTGTCAGTATGCAGCCAGCCAGGAGCCTGAGAACAGAGGTGCATAGGGGAGAGAGGGACGGGCAGCACACTCGGACATTGCTCCATGGTAAACAGCGTTCATGACAAAACTTTTTCCCTGCATGGATTCACAACGCTGTTGTTACAACGACCGTGTTGTGATTCCGCATACTATTACTCTTGCGGAGGGGGGAGGGGGGGGGGGGGGGTGTTGGATTTAAAATCCAACACCTTTCCTTGTGTCCGCACGCACTGGAGTTGGAATAGTAAATTATACTATTCCAACATCCAGCGCCCTCCCCCCCCCCCCCGCAAGTCGTTGTTCCGACTTGCGGAGTAATAGTATGCGGAATCACAACAGGGTCGTTGTAACGACCGCGTTGTGAATCCATGGGGGGAAAAAGACTACGGGACAAAGAGATATATTCCTGCTCCATCAGTCACCTCTATAAAGTGAAGTGGTGTTTGGATGAATTATCATTACGTTTTCCTAACACTGGTAGGCAGATATGGTGTTACTGGGAACCTTAGACTACCCTAGCAGTAGGCAAGTACTTTGCTGCAAACAAAAAAGCAAAACAAAAAAATATGTGTTATAATTTGCAATGCCAATAGCTCTAACTTTCACAAGTGTGAGACCTATTGCATTGCAACTGCTTGTTTTAAATGAAGCCCATTTTGCTTAAATGAAATGGGCTGCATTTAAAAAATAGTTTTCTCTTTGTTTAAACCTTATTCAAGAGTTGACAGTAGTCCTTTGGATCCTTGCCTGCTCTTAAACATACACAAAGGGGATGGCGACCCACATCGACCCCTTTCCTTTTTGCACATCCATTACCACCTCCTTGGAAGCATCAGTACCTTTTCAATATTTTCATTCATAAAACATTGAAACATAAGATACCAATTCAGTATTTGGAAGGGACTCCTACAACATGCCTCTTCCAGACGTTGAATCAGTATTCATTCAGAATCCATTTTATGAGATGGAAACACTTCTAAGACTCCTAAAATGGGATTAGTACATCTGAAAAAGCATTTTAAAGGTCTCAAATGAGAAACTGGAGCGTTAACAACCGCTAAAATGCTTAGTACATATGGCCCAATGCCCTTTGCCATATATGTGAACAATTGTGCTGTGAAAAGAACCTTAGGATTAGTTGCATTTAAAATAGGAAGATAATTCACATTCTTCCCTGCTCGAAAATGCCAAAGGACAGGGTTGGACTAGGTTGTCTTATTCGCTCAGTGACAGGGCCTAAACATGTTCGATATCTACTTTTAGCCCCAACCCATCCCTTCCATAGGGCCCACTCAATCTTCCCACAGAAGTGTTTTTTACAGAACAGTGGAGTATAAATCCAAAAGGCCCCAAGTGAAAGCAAATCATTTACGTCATACAAGATTTTTGCATCGTTCTTAATGAAAATAAAAGCAACGAGGAGTCACTTTGTCCTGTGAGAAAATGTAAAGGATGTTGTTTTGTAAGTAAATGCACAGGCCCGCGCCCTCTTAGGGATAACTTCCAGGTATTGTTCTTCTGAACCTTTCAGTGCGCTATGGAACCTGTTTGGAAAATGTTCACGCGCTCGTACTAAATCTGAGGGTTTAAGGACACCGGCGCAGACTTCCATAAACCAGAAAAGCATGAACTTTGTTTACGTGGCCGTTTCATCCTGTTCTTAGCACTTCAGGACATGGGCACTTTACAGAGGGAAGGCATGGGACAAAGCCATGAAAAAAGTAAACATAGCAAATCACTTTGACAGCTGTTTACAGCACGGGATTACGTTCAGGAGGGAAAGACGAATCCAAAAGTAGAGAACTAAGTTTACATGAAAAGACTAGGAATTCAAGATAGAAACAGCGGTAGATCAGAGGTGTTTTCACTGGTGTATGAAAAGCCAATGAAATTTCAGACAAAAAATTGGAGTGATGGAGAGAGGTAGAAGGAATGTTCTGGAAAATAATGTCACAGGAGTCCGATTCTTGTTGAGAAGTTTGCATTGCATTGTATTGGTATTTGTGCAGAACTTTCTTACTCTTTACGAAATCCAAGCGCTTGATAGATTTTCTTTCCACTACACTTAAGATTATTATTTAATTTATTCCCTGTCATAAGAGTCGTCATTCCCTTGTCCACTATTTCTTTGTAAATGCTTGTAATCTAGAAGTTTAGCCCAAAAGGTACAGTTGAGGTTATTAGAATTACAACTCCCAGATTGCACTATATTTTTTTAACAGAATATTATGGAAAAAGAACATGGTGTTGCTGACCACATGGAGTCCTCTAGTAACCTTAATTAACCACACACCTCCAGTTGTGCAATATTAACAGAGTTTCAAATTGCTAGAATGGGATTGTTATTAATTTTAATTTTGAAGATCTCCTCTTTTGTCTATCTACTAAGCCTTTTAAGACTATTGCATTAGGGGCCTGATGTGCAGAACCATTTTGCGGTTGCGAAGCCTGCGATTCGCCAATAAAACAGGGCTTGCCACCGCACATGGACTTTTGTTATGCATTAAATTCAATTTATTATTTTGTATCAGGTAACCAAATCACAAAATGGGCTTAGAATCCCATAACGAATTGCTATTTGGAAGTAGCATATTAATGACATCCCTTCCAGATAGTAGCTCTTAAGAATGTATAAATGTTTTCCAACCAAAATCTGGCACAAAACATTGAAATTTGACTGATACTATGAAGGAGTGGGTAATCCTTAACAAATGATAGGGGAACCCCAAGGAGCGACTTCCAACTCCCAAACAAACTTTTAAAAAAATCACTTTTTTTTTTTTAAATCAGATCATACACATGGTGTTTTGCTAACATCAGCAGGCCACCATCCCTGTGATGGAATCCAATCGTAGTTACGTTTTAATTTTTGACCTATCTCATTGTTAGACCTGGCATCCTTGGCATGGTTACCCCCTTAACGTTTTTCCGTCAGGCCTCCTGTTTCTTCTGACTTCGTGTTTGCTGGCCTTAGGACGCTATGCACTTTAAAAAGAAGGTGACATTGGCTTATACCCAATTGGCATATTTAAGTTACTTATAAGTCCCCAGTATAATGCACTACATATGGCCAGGGCCTGTAAATTGAATGCTACTAATGGGCCTGCCGCACTGATTGTGCCACCCACTGAAGTAGCTCTTTAAACATGTTTAAGGCCGCCATTGCAGAGCTTGTGTTGCAGTTTTAACCTGCCATGATGACCAAAATAAACCATTTGTCAGGCCCAAATGTCACCCCTAAGGTAGGCCCTGGACAGCCCAAAGGACAGGGTGCAATGTATTTAAAAAGTTGGACATGTACTTTTAAGTTTTATTTGTCTTGGTAGTGAAAAACTCTTACATTCGATTTTCACTACTTGCAAGCCTATCTCTCCCATTGGAAAACATTAAAGTTGCCTTATTTTATTTTATAAGTGTATTTCCAAATGAGAGACAACTGGTTCATGTTTGCTGTCTTTGGAATCCTAAATTAAAAACCTAACTCATGGTGAAGTCTCATTTTAAATTGCAATTCTGAAAGTTGCCATTTTCTTGCTTTAGCCATTTGGAGCCTGCAGCCTCTCTGGTCACATAACAAGGTGCAGTTGGCAGTTGGGCTTTGTGTATTTCTCCTAGACAGCCACACACAATGGAGTCTTATGTGTGATTGGATGACCAGCACTAGCAGAATGGGAGGGAGGAGCTCAGCCCAGCCTCACTTACACTGAATAGGCTGTCTTCTGTCTCCACACAAAGGGCTGCATAACCCCTGGAGTTAGTCTGGAGCCGAGGCAGGGAAGACAGAGCGTCTGTGCACTTCAAAGTCATGCCTACGCACTTCAAATGCTCAAATGTGTTTAATAGAAGGACCTCTGACCCCATCACTTACTTCCAGACATGTGGATACTTTTCCAGGAAGAAGGATTGCTGAGGTGTTACAAGGACTGCCTGTAGGAGGCTAGCTTAGTATATGGTCAACACTTATTTAAGTGAAGTACCTTGCACTAATCCAGGCATCCCTTATGGTGGTTTTAGTGGTCTTAGACAACCTTAGAAAGCTCTCTAAGTGGTAGCTGAGGACAGCAGCCTTCAGGCTTAGTCCAGATGGAGTGTTAAGCAGCTTGCTTTACCAAATCTAATCATGTAGTGTAGTTTAAACAAAAAGAACCACACAGTGTAGTCTATTTATTACACAACACTCATTCATACATTGGTATATTTCCTACCCGGAGATATCAACACAAATACACAAGAATACTTCAATTACAAGAGGTAAGTATGCACAATACACAGTGGTTTCCAGGGGGGGACCAAACCATATACTAAGAAAGTCGAAAGCAAACTGTGACCTAAGTCGGGACTTGGGCGAGGAGACTCAGAAGAGCTGAGGACACAGGAAACCACCCAAGGTAAGTAACCAGGAACACAAGAGTGGATGTGTGCAGAGTGGAAACACAGCTCAATAGAACTCAATAGGAAAGTCGCGGTTGCAGTGTTGGGGACGAAGGACCCTTCCCAGTGGACCCTAATGAAACCCCATGGAAGACAGAAGATTGGAGAGCCACCCCACCTGTGGATACCCCAGTAACCAGGATACCTACACCAGGGAAGCTAGGTGCATAGGTGCTAAGTGACATCGGAAACCGCCATAGACCACAATGGAGGACTTCAATGAAAACGCAACTGGCGAAGACTATGCAAGATTCTGGTGGGATCCAAGGGTGGATTCTTGAAGAGAAGAACCTGCAAGCAGAGGGGACAGAGTCAATGCCACTCAGAGGTGACTAGGAGGCATGGAAGAGCCATACCCACCGTTGATGGAAGATACAGGAGTGATAACGTTGACCTTGTCGCTACAGCTGTGAGGACCAGGTGATGCTGAGGAAGAACCAAGAGCTGTTCCTGAGCTGTCCCATGTTGGAAGTCGAGAACAAGGGAGTCGGTGTCCGGTGGGAGCACCAACAAGCCTTGGCAGCAGCAACAGACGTGGAAAATAATGAAGGAGCAATGTTGGAGCCAGCAAGGTCCAAGGGACTCACCAAGTGCAGGAGAGTCAGGGCAGGCCCGATCAATCAGAAGAGCCCACTGAAGTAGGAGAAGACCCTCAAGAGGACCTACAGGTTGAAGGAACAGGGGTCGCAAGAGGACCTCGAGCAGCTCACCAAAGATGAAGGCCCACGGTGCAGAGGATGCGGTGAGGACAAAGATCTTGGCAGGAGAGATGCTGGAGACTGGAGCTTCTTGTAGCCCGAAGTTCTCTGATTGCAGCGCCAACAAGCCTTGTCAACGGCAAGTCAATGCTATGCACAGGGGTTCGGTCCTAGCGGTTCAAATGAGGGATGCTGGCCTCAAAATTGCAGAGAGGACAGATCGGGCCTCAAGGGAGTTGCACAACCACCACCTGTGTTGCTGAGTCTTTTGAAGTATGGGGGGAACATCAGGAGCAGTAGACTGGTCAACTTTGTTGCGGTGCCTGCAGATGTAAGGGAGTGACTCCTTCACTCCAAGGTGATTACTCCAGGTATCTTTGATGCCCACAGGTGTGTTGAAGATCCTTGAAGAAGCACAGACACAGACAATGAAGAAAACTTGCAGAACAGTGAGACCAGGAGGAGTCTTCCTTGGAGCAGTCTCGTTTCCAGGCGAAGTCCAGACAGGTCGAAGAGTGACGTGGTTTTAGATTTGAGTCTTGTCCCATGATGACTCTAAGGACCCACCCACAGATAAGCCCTTTTATACCCTAAGAAAGGGGTTAGGATGACTCAGGGGTCCCGCCCAGAGGAGGGGCTATACAGAGGGGAGGATACTCCCATGTCTTTTGTCCAGTTTCATGCCTGAGCAGGAGGCAAGGGCTCCCAGAACTGGTTCTGACTAGAGTATGCAAGGAGGGCACATTAGTGCCCTTGAAAGCAGTATGGAGGTGCCGACAATCGCCCCACCCCAATACACTAAGGGGGTCATAATGATGGCAGACGGACTGCCACCACCAGCTGTGCGGTGGTGATCCGTCCACCATCAAACGTGAATTGACCGCCCGCCAGATTAGGATTGCGTGTGGATCTACATTGCGACTGTGGCGGACGCAAAGAGTGTCTGCCACGGAACTGCCACAGGCAATCATACCCATTGCCTGGCAGAGCGGTCTGCATCCATATAATGGTGGCAGTGCCTAGCAGGCACTGTCCACCATATTATGATGCAGGCTATGATCCAGCCTTTCCATGACGGCGATACCATCAAGGAAAGGCTGGTGGAGATTCTTTTCGGGGGCCCATTGTGGACCCCCATTGTGTTGTGGGAGCTGTATGTGCAATGGGGGGTACCCATGGTAAACCCCTACATTTCAGTGCTCTAAGTGGCAGGCACCATGTGGTGCCTGCCACATAGTGCACTGAAATGCACAACATGCATTTCAACATTGCGGCGGGTGCTGCTGTCAACAGCACCGGCCGCAATGTTAAAATGCAAGATGCAACCTCCATGGTGGCGGTTGCATCCTAATTTGGTGTACGGAACTGCCGCATGTATTGAGGACGGGCCCGGTCACCACCACAATGGTGGATGGGCTCCAGTCCGTCCGCCATCATAATGATCCCTAAATCCTGTCTGGGAAGTGGTCACACCTCCCTGTGGCAGGAAACCTATTGTTCTACCTTCCCCTGCTCAAGCTCAGCTCAGCAGCATGAGGGTAGAATCATGTCTGGGGTCAGGAACTGCACTAGTTTGCTGGTAGACCCTGGAAGGCTGTTACTGGGAGTACTGGGGGCTTCGCGGAGGAGCCCCCCAGTGCATGGAATCATACCTCCAACATCGGTAACAGTGTTGGGGTATGATTCCAATATGTTTGATACCAAACATGCCCAGGTACGATGCTGCCACTACATAGTTAGTCATCGCGTAATGGCGCCTGGCCACTATATGTTTCAAAATGGCTGACTGCACTTACAAAGCCTAAAGAGTCGACTGCAGGGTTTGTAGGGGATGTCCTGCTCATGCAGGGGCACCCTAACACTCATAACAAAGCACCCTGCCTTCAGGATTGAACGGTCTGCCTTAGAAGTGAACTATAGGTGTTTATGTGTAGTGAACTGAGATATAATGAATATTATAGCTGTCATAAGTGGTGCTAGCATCAGCGTACAAAGGCTGCAATGGCAGGCCTGTAGTCACAGTTTGAGTGGTCTCTCATGGGTGTCATAATACACGGTCCGGCGTGATCTGGAATCCCCAGTTGGAGCTTTACACCTTTAAGCGCTATTTTCTCTAAAAACATTAAAACTCAAAATCTCCAGTTCTACTAATTGGATTGTTGTTGTTTTTGGTCTTTTTTTGTTTATTAAATTAAACTCTATTTGTCTAACTAGTTGTGGAATGTTTTTGTTTGGTGTTTTCAATTGTTTACTGCTTGAAATGTTGCACAAATTCTTTACACATTGCCTCTAAGTAAAGCCTGGCTGCTCTATACCAAGCTACCAGGGAGTTGAGCATAGGTTAATTTGGGGTTTGCTTGTGCCTCACCCTGGATAGGATTTTGGTTGCTGCTTGACTAGGGCTCAAAACCAGCAGGCGAGTAAGCCAATTTCTAACACTCATTTATGCTGATGAGGTAGGAAAGATTGCGACCCACTACGATTCACAATTACGTTAACTGACCTATTAGTTCAGAGAAACTTTAAAATTCAAATTTAGTTTCTTCGGTTCTACCAATTGGATTTTTGTCTATTTTCTTGTTTTATTTATTTCAGTAAGCTCTACACTTTTGTAACCTTGTGAGGAATCTTTTGTGTGGTGTTTTCACTGTTTTACTGTTGGAACTGTTGCACAAATACTTCATACATTGCCTCTAAGTTAAGTCTGACTGCTCTGCACCAAGCTACCAAGGAGTTGAGCACTGGATAATTTTGGGGTTTGCTTGTGCCTCACCCTGGTTAGGATTGGGGTAGCTGCTTGACCAAGGCTCAAACCCAGTCAGCCAGTAACCCAATTTCCAACACTCATGACTATTGATGAGGTAGGACAGACTGCGACCCACTGCGATACGAAATTTTGTGAACTGGCCTATTAGTACATAGGTCGGTTAACAAAATTATTTTCCATTTGCTAAAAGTTAGTGCACAATTTGCAAACACTTTTCGTAAGTGAAATTTCATACATCTGGCACTATAACCCTCATGTAGATTTGTGGCAGAGGTATTTGAATATATTGGTTGTAAAAGTTGTCAGCAGAATTTTAATTTGTCAGACATAAATTGCAATGTGGTTGATGTTAGCACTATATTGTACCACATACTGTAGTTTTTACTTTTACCACCGTTATTTCAATAAATACAATTTTCTACAATTAACAGAAATATCACAGACAAGTATCAACACAAACAAAGTCAAATACATACAATAAAATACTGTTAACATAATACGGCTCAATGTCTACCAGCTACATTACAGAAACTACAATGTTGAGGCCTGGATTATAATGTAATTTTCGATACTTTTGGCAAATCAGTTTAATCTCCCTTTCTCGAATTTGTAATTATGTGCAATGCATAAAAATAAGCTCACCGTAGAGAAATGGCCAAATTACATGCCCAGTCACATATTTGTTTCTGTAATCCATTTTAAAATGCAATTATTTAATACTCTTCAGACATAGACCCATACTGTATCAAATAACTAAAATAAAATAATAATTAGTATGCTTTCTACTAGAGGTCCCCAGTCAGGACAGTGGGTGTACCTTTAGGGAATGTCATGTCTTTCTGCAGTACACTTCTTTGAACTTCTTCTATGATCACATTTCTGGAGACAAACATAACAATCCATGAAAACAACTGTTAGCGTGAATAAGAAATATATTTATTTCCAGCAAAATAGATAGAACTGCAAAGAATACATGTATTGTCAACATTTATGAATGTTTAGAAAGCAAGATAGCAGGATAAGCTATGTGTGGTAAGATAGCAGGAGAAGCTTGTGTGGTAAGATGGTGGATGCCTGATAAATGAGCCCTGGGTCGGCCACACAATCCTTTGAAATCCGGTGTGCTATCTGGCATTTTTCTTAACAAATTGGATCTGATTACTGCCAAAGCTCTGCCGTGATTGCTGGTGATTTTGTCTGCACTTTCTCCCTGGGCTTCTTTGAGGGGATGTGGAGAGGGAGCTGAGCCTACACCGCCGCCGCCTGCTGCCAGGACTTGAGGAGGTTGCGGAGGGGTGCACTGATGCGCTACAGTGGCTGCACAACCAGGAGCCCACTCTCTAACTAGAAGACTAAGGGACGAGTTTGGTAGTCCAAAAACCACAACTGCATCGTCTAGACTATGACTTCGCTGACAATCTCTCCCATCGTATTACGAGTTGTGCTGTCTGAAACGCCGACCACACCACAGTGTTCTACCAGGTGGGACCGCGGTTGTCTGCAATGTCGGCAGTGCATCCACTGACACAGCCAGGTCCGCTGTCAACCTGCCAAGTGTATTACAACTACACAGTCATACTAGCGGTCTCCTAGCAGTGGTCAACATATGGCAGTTGACCATCGTGTTCATATCGTACTAAATTGAACGCCCGGTCAGGACGCTAAGACGCCGGCGGACATACAGAGGACAACAAGTGTACATCAGAACCACTGTTCAACTGACTACTGACAACTGGGAATTGTGTCCCAAAACCTGGCTGGTTTTAAAAAAGATATCTATATACAAAAGAAGCCAATTCAAGACTTTAACACGTCTCCGGAGGAAATCCCTATGCTTATCATTGATAAGGACCCTCTAAAAAATAGTATCTTATATTGAATCAAGAGAACACTGATTCCTCCAGTATTGGACTATTGTGTATTAGAAAAACAGTCACTCCAAATAAAGAAAAGTGAAACCATCTAGTTATCGTGTGGCCTTCCTGACGAAGACGCAGTTTGTGTCGAAACGCGCGTCGAAGACTTTTACTCTCCTTGCCACAAGGAATATTGTTATTAATCAGAACTGTTTTTTTAAACAAATTGAAGATTGTTATTTTCTCTGCCATAAGGAAAATTGTTATGATTTAGAATTGTTTTTTTCAGAATTGTAATAGGATTTATACAAATGTGTACATGATATAAAAAGATTGATATGTACCAGGAATTTTTAATTTTGTCTGTATTTCAATAAAATATGTTTTTAAATTCATACAACTAACTTACTATTGACTTTTACACTTCAGTTGTTTTTTAATATACTGCAATTTGAAAAGCACTTGTTTAGATAAAGTTCTATGACTTGTATGAATCTGGAAATTGCCCAAGGATATACACTTTACTTGGTTAACCATCGTGGTACACACTGAAAACAACAACACATCAGTGACCATTCGATGGATTTAAAAACTACACACCGGATGTGCATTTGGCAAGTGGAAACGCCTGCAAATCACACAATAAACACACCCCATCCATGATAAGCATCATTTGCTTCCAAACTGCAGCCCAAACGACAGGCACCAGCTTTTCCTGCATTTTTGGATAAGGCACCCTTTTTTCCATCTTCCCATTTAGCGCTCTACGCCACCTGTAATTTGTGTTTTGCACCTTTTTACTTCTATCACTTGTTTGTTTTTCATTCAGATACTCACTCACATTTTATTTTGTCACCATGCCAGGGAAAAAAAGAAGCTTTACTGAGTTGACATTCATGGTGGATGAAATCATTAGAGTAGAGCCACGCATTTTTGGAGCCCAACTGAAAGATGGGACAGGATATTCAACAGAGTGAATGCTTCTGGTACCAATCTGCACAAACAGGGCAACATTAGGAAGAGGTGGAACGACCTCAGGGTGAGGGTACGTACCAAGTAAAACAGTCACCACCTGGAAGCTCAGAGGACTGGTGGTGGTCCATTACAACCCTTTCCCTGGAAAGAGAAGGTCTTGGCCATCCTGCATTCTGAGGGCTTGACAGGAATAAAGGGCAAATACCATGAGGCCTTGTCACTGAAACTCTAACCAAGATGCTAGACTTCTTTTGCCCCTTCTCACTTGTCTGCCATGTTACAACTGATCCACATTATTCATGTAGCGTACCATTTGTCACGTGTTGTTAAAGTGACATTGAACTGACTGCAACTACCTTGAAACCTTGTGAATGAAACTCTACCTAAGATGCTACACTCCTTTTACCCCTTCTCACTTGTCTGCCATGTTACAACTGATCTACACTAATCATGAATCTTACTCCTTGTCAAGTGTTGTTAAAGTAACATTGAACTGACTACAACTAACATGAGGCCTTGTGACTGCAATTCTAACCAAGATGCTAGACTATTTTTGCCCCTTCTCACTTGTCTGCCATGTCACTACAGATCTTCACTAGTCATGGACTGTGAAATGTACAGACAATGCTCTACTCAGATAAATGTCTGAATACTTTTCTAGATGGTGTCCGGGACCCATCAACTAAAACTATTGATGGAATGAGTGATACCTTAAAAACAGTGTACCCCTAATATATGTCAGCCATGAAGGACATGCAGCTGATTAGCAGTGCCAGGTGACCACCTGAATCTGCACTTCTTAAGTGATGAACAATACAACCAAGCTGGATGTTTGCCTGAATTAGTCACAACTAGGCCATGGAATGGACAAATACACGTCATGACTGCATTGTGTTGGCAGCAGAATTTTGGAGATGTCATGTCTATCCCTAAAGCCAAAATGCTATATATCTGCATATCAAATGAGCTGATAAAATCTGTTACATCTATTGAATGACTTTTTAAAAACATTTTTTTTATTGAAATCCATATATTATATAAATTAGCATCTTTAATATTTATACATCAAAATTCATCAATGATATCAGATTGGCAGGAATTATAATTTTACATAAAACACCTAATAAAAACAAATTCGGCAAACTGACAAATCAGAAACTGCATTTTAAAATAAGACACATATCTTAAAACAACATCCATTGCCCCACATTCCATCAATTTAAACATATACTCAGATCTTGTATTCCTAAAATATGAACCAAGCAAACACATATATAAAAATGTAACTTGATCCTATATAGTTTACTAAGATCGTAGAAGCTATTCTAAACAAAATATAGTGTTACTACTTTTTTTTCTAAGGATCATAAAAGTCAGGTTACCACCGATGGAAATTCCAGCACCAATTCTGCAGATTTGTACATCGCCATTAAAAAACTCAGCCCAAATCTTATCGAACTTCTTCAGCCCACCCGTTCGTAGGATATAAGCTCGTTCACTTCTTTAAACCTGTGCCTTTTTCTGGATCCATTCATATTTTGATAGTATTAAATCTGATCGCCATCTTTGGAGTAGAAGGGATCTGGCAACAGCCATTGCAATATATAAGAGTTTAATCGTTTTGCCAGGTAGACTGAGGTCTGGATCTTAACCAAGCAATATCAACAAAGCATTGGGACAACTTATTAATATACATTCTGATGTTAAATAATCAAAAATGTTGATCCAAACTTTCTGGATCAGGGGGCACTGTAATACTAAATGTGTCCAATTGGCAGAAGGGTGATTGTAGCACCGAAAATACTGCCCCGATTGGTTCGGATGGACCTTGGCTAAAAAGCTAGGTGTTCTATACAGTAGCCATATACTAAAAAAATAGCATACTTCACCAATTAGCCACTGGGACCGTGTTGAAATTTAATTTATTGATTGTAGACCAAACATTTGAAGTGATTTCCAACTCCTCAAATTTTTCCCATTTAATTATGGCCTTCGCCTCTAGATCTTTCCCCTTGATTGAGGCTAGACTTTTCTTCCATTCCCCAGGTTTTTTAAAACCGTATCTTCTAATAAGTCATCAGCTGAACTTTTCTGATTGACAATCTGGGTCAAATCCAAATTACCCAAAAACTTCCTAAGAGAGTTATAAGACCTCAGGATAAGAAAATTATGGGGAATTAGAAGAAACATTTCATTTGTGTTCAACCATCTATCATTGCGCAGGAAATCCGAAAGTTTCCGGAACCCTGCCTTTGTCCAGTTTTGAATTATTGTGGATGAATCTTTAATTCCTGCAGAGGAAATAAGCCCCGCGATAGGAGTTGAACTATTAATTGCCAAAATGGAGTATCTTTTATAAAAAGCCTGACGTTTATGATAAATCCAATGTAGACACTTATAGCATACTAATTTAGGAGATCTACAAATTGATAGTGGGCAATGGATCTGGTTTTCTTTACAAATTAAATTCATTAAAAAATTTACAAAAAAAATCAGTGTTTAATTTCTTCCTAAATCTAGACATATATTGTGCAAAGTATGCATATTAATAGTCCTTCAAATTAGGGAGAGCTAACCCACCATCTTCCAGCTCCTCATATAAAGTGCTCAATGTGATTCGTGGGACCATTTTGCCCCAGAGAAATGATGTAAACATAGACTCTAGTTTCATAACAAAAGAATTAACTAAAACACATTGGATTGCTGAGAAGAGAAAGTTAAAAAGTGGAAGGACTGATATTTTAATCAAAGCCACCCTGCCTAGAATAGATAATGGGAGAGAGTGCCATCGGGTAAACAGATCTTGAACTTTCCGTAATAATGGAACAAAATTTAAATCATATAACTCCGGAATCAATGATGTGAAGTAGACCCCTAAATATCTCTTTGGAATTGTGTTTAAACATGAGCTAATATCAGGGTGTAAATCCCTAGATGCCCCACCACCGCAAAGTAATATTTTTGTCCTTTTTAAATTAATTTTATAACCTCCAAACGTCTCATACCGTTCAAAAATCTAGAAGGTCTTTGCCTGTACTTCCTTCTCTGGCTTTATAATGAGCATGATGTCATCAGCATATAATTTTATTTTATCCAGATTTGGAAGCGGAGGGCAAATATCCATATTATTCCTAATCGCTATCGCGAGGGGCTCAATGAAAAAGGCAAATAGCACCGGGGATAACGGACATCCCTGTCTGGTTTTCTCTTTTAACTTTTACTTGGCCGGCCTTAGTTGCATTGATAATGATGTTGGTCTCAGCATTCGCGTATAACTTCTCTACTAACCCCGTAATTTTAGAAGGAACGGCAAATTTAGCCAGGATGCAGAATAAATAGTCCCATATCACCAGATCAAATGCCTTTTCGGCATCTAAAAAAAGCACTAATGCTGGTATCTTCTGAGTATCAAAGTAGTCAAGTGCCTCTACTAAAAAATGCGTGTTCATGCCAAGTTGCCTTCCAGCAATAAAACCATTTTGATTGTCATGAATTAAACATGAAGAAATTCCATTAAAATGATTAGCTGAAAGTTTAGTTATTATTTTGTAGTCAGAGATTAGAAGGGTAATGGGGCGAAATGAGTTGGGATCTTCACTATTTTTACCTTTTTTTTTTAAAACTGACTACACTGCCTTCTCTAAATGAAAGAGGAATAGGCCCGCCCTCAATAATTACATTTATAGCTAATAATAAATATTCCCGTATTACACCTAAAAACATAAAAAAAAATTCAGCTTGCAGACCATCCGGGCCGCAGGCTTTACCATTTGGAAGATTTTTTATGACCTCCTCTAACTCATCTTTTGTAAAAGGGCTCATCATGTGCCCTTTAACCTCCTCAGATTGCCCCTGTAATTCATTTTCCTGAAGAAAATCTTCCAAAGACACTATATCAATTGGTAATTGCTTGCCATAGATATTCCTATAGTGTTGGACCATTATATCTCCTATTTCTCCTGAATCCTCAGTGCAGGAGCCGGAGATGGGGCATCTCACTGCCACTATTTGATTCCTTGTGGCCCGTTCCCTAGCCTGGCATGCCAAAAATCTCCCAGTGTAATTACTTTCTTCGTAGATCTTTTGCCTGTCCTGTGGAAAAAGGGTATCACTTTTAGCTTTATAGACTTCAGTCAGATTCCGTTTAGCCTGATCCCACTGATGTTTGTTTAAGGCCGAGGGATTAGAAAGAAATATATCCAACGATTCTTGCACTTTTTGCTCTAGTATCTGTTTTTCTCCCCTCCATTTCCTTGAATTCTCTGCATCTTTACCTATTACTAGGCCTCGAAAAAAAGCTTTGAATGAGTCCCATACTACGTGGATGGAGCAGAGCCATGGTTTTGCTAAAAAAAACTCTAGGATTTTTACTTTACTAGAAGACACCCAGTTTTCTTCTAGCAAATATTGTCGATTTAACAACCACCTTTTAAGGAATGTACTGCCTTTACCCAATGCTAACTGTAAAATCACCAGTGCATGGTCTGAAAATACAATTTGAAGAATATTCTGTTGTAAAAAAACAAATTTCCTGGAGATATGAAAAAAATCAATACGTGAAAAAGTGTGGAATCTCCCTGAGAAGCAAGTGTAGGCAATTTCCGTAGGAAATGCTGTTTGCCAAGGGTCAATAACTTCAAGCATTGAACTATAACTATGTACCGTTTTAAGAGTTTTTCATTTTAACTGTTTATTTAAGTTAGATGAGCAATCGATCTTGGGGCTCATCAACAAATTAAAATCCCCCCACGATCAAATCTCCTGGGACTTGAATTAAGGATTGAAAGAGTTCCTGGTATGGGAAGGGATTATCCTCTACTGGGGCATATATACTAGCAAATGTCAAAGGTCGATGATCCACGATACAGGTGCCCTAGCACCATCTACCGATTTGATCGCTCTCAGAATTAACCACCTCAACCTGACATTGTTTATTAAGAAAGATCGCCGTCCCCCTATGTGCTGATGAGGATGAGGAGAAACCCCTATATGCTGCTCAAGATCTAAACATTGCAAAATCTGAGATTTTCCCCGCTGGTATATGGGTCTCTTGTAATAGAATGAAAGAGGGATTCTCAGTTTTAATCCAAGCCTCAATGGCCCACATGTTTCTCTTGTTGTTAAGACCATTCACATTGGACGAAACGACTTTCAATATTGCCTTATTTCCCATTTACATAAACAGAACAAGTTTCTGGATGTCCCCATGCTCTGAAAATATACTTTTTACTATCTCTGAAAAAGAGCCTCCAACCCAAATCTAGCAGAAATAGTAGGCTCTCCTTTTTGACTTTCAGATAACAATAAACAGTTGAATGTGAACTTAGATTATGGATTTCATTTTTTTCCCCATGCTCCCTACATGTTCCCTTTCCACCCCCGTATTCCTTCCCTTGATCCATTGTCGCCCGAGCAGATGGCCGCCCCTGCTCACAACCAGACAACCTGTCTCACCCTTATCCTGGCACAATGACTTAGTGCCTGGTGATGCTGATCAGCCCTCCCCCTACCCTCTACCCTCCCCATTTTAAACAGCCAAAAAAAAACCCAGCATATTACTACTATTTTGATAGCAGAAAAAAAGCCAACAAGGAAAAAACCAAACACTAAAGAAAAACAATAACAGCCCTCCATATCCTCTAGGCTCAAATAGATCCTATGCCTTTCTGAGAAAAACCCCCACAACCGCCTAACTAAAGACTAAGTTGAAGCCATTAGGACCTATCCATAGATATCTGCTGCAGTAATTCCTGCGCGTCCGGACACTGCAAAAGATATAGAATCTGCCCTTCACTAGCACTTTCAGTTTACTTTGCTGAGCTATCATAGCTTGCGGCCCTTGTGCCTTAAACAAATGCAACATTTTGACAAATTCCTTCCGCCTTTTTGCTGCAGAGGCTGACATGTCAGGGAAAATGCAGTATATTGGCATGTCTGCAGAGGAAAACTGTCTTTGTTTAATGGCTCTTGATAAAATCTGTTCCTTGACCCTGAAGTCCCCAAAGTTGACCAAGATAGTCCGTGGAGACTTAGCATTGGGAGGGAGGTGTGCCGGAACACGATGTACTCTCATTATTGTCAGATCACCATTAAATTCTGGAAGAATATTTTTCTTTATAAATGAGTCAATCCATTGCAGCGTCTGTTGACCCTCAATGCCCTCCGGAATACCCAAGATTCGATGATTTGAGCACCTGGAATGGTTCTCTAACTCATCTAACTTAAATTCCAGCGTGGTTCTCTGGGCCTTAAAGCTTGCTACTTTGAGATTCATAGATGACACCTGATCCCCCAATTGAGAAATCCTGGTTTCGGCCTCTGTGAGCCGTACCAGGATCTGAGCCATGTTTTCCTCTATCTTTGTCAAGCGGGCATGGATAGCGGCGATCTCAGCAGATTGAGAGGTTTTTAACTCACGAATTTCGTCCAGAATCAAATTAAGGAGGCTCTTGGCGTCCCACTGCATAGAAAAAGAGCTACTGTCAAGAGAGGGATTAATCTGATTTACATTAGACCTGTCCTCCGCCTGAGGACCCTCTACGTCATCTAGGACAGATGCCTCTGTTAATGTCAGAGTAGACTCTTCTGGGGCCGCTGGAATAGAGTGAGCCCTGGACCATTCTCCTACTGGTGGATTTATCACCTCCGAAGGTTGAAAGGGGGAAAGGGAAAGAGGATTGACAGTCTCGTTGTTTACATTTTCTGAAGTTAAGTCCAAAGAATTATCAGCTAACAGGAGGTCATTCCCTTCCATCTCCTGCTCGGTTCCAACCGAGAGCCCACCCTGTTTAGCTTTGGAAAAAATAGGGTTTTTTCTAAACTCTGTAGATTCGCCCCCTACGCCACCAGATGTTGTAGTTAAAGCAGGAGAGATGGCTAAATCCGCCCTTAAGGAAGCCGTCTGACTAGGGCTTGTGGAAGAGTCGTCCGAATCTGCCAGAGCGGTCTCCTGAAGATTTTGTTTAGTGGCCTCAGCACATGCCATCTCAGCAAATTTGAACAGAAGAGGAAGGTCTTTTCTGAGTGTCGCTGCATGGATCGACCGCACTGCGGCCTGGCCAACTTGTTTTTTAGATTTTTGGCCCAGACTCGGGACTCAGGCTGGACAATCCCTTTAGCTCCTTTCGTGAGTTTTCACATGATGTACTGCTTACCGAGCTCTTCTGTCCCTCTGCCAATTGCTGACCAGAAGACGCTGCCCAATTTACTTAAGGGGCCTTAAGGGAGCCTCCCCAGCGACCCTCAGCCAAGGTGAGTAAGGACGAAATCTTCACTTACCCCCTCTTGGAGAGAAACCTGGAGCCCCAGAAAAATGTTCTCCAATCCTCGTATCCAGGGGGCTATCTGTGGGGGTCCGGGGGGTGACACCAGTCAGCGCCAATGGGACCCGATCAAGACAGGAAATAACATAGCTCTGACGAAAAAGAACTTTGCCTTGCATTTTTACTGACTTCGGCTCCAGAGTCTTTTGCTCCTGTAGCTGGGAGCAAAAAAAAAAGGGGCCTCCAGACGAAAGAATACAGGTCCCTTCCCTCCTTGGAGAAATAGAGAGCCATCGATTGCTGGATGCAGTTGTTATGACTCAGCCCTGAACCTGTCAGAGTATCCTGATATTCAAAATCCGATTGTTGAAGCTCCGCGGCTCGGGAGCCTCAGCTTAGTCGGCAGCGCGGTTGCCCAGCTTCATGACAATTGCGCGTCTGACGTCACAGGGGAAGTGAGGGGAAGTGAGAGGGAGTGGTTGCGGCCTCTCTCTCAGCCGCTCAGCATTGCGTTCGGGGTAGCCACATCTATCGAATGTCAACAAATGTCTATTAACCATCTTCAACTTCACGCAAATAGATGAAAATACTAATCTCTAACTATTTTGTTTCATTCCAGGTCCCCATTTACTTTGACCCAAACAACGTCGATGTAGATACCCTCCTTCCAACATTAACAATGTTCCCTATCTCTCCACAGGTTGATCCACCATTGCACTTGCACAGAGTTTGGAAACTGAATATAGTTCCTCTCCACCAAGGGACGAAGGCCTCACTGATGACAACGCTCCTGAAGAGGTGGACGTGGATGACGGTCCTGCCCATCTGGTCAGCCTGGGCAGATGTCGACAGTGGGGCTCACTGTGACCACTTCAACACCTCCCTCCACAGCTGCAACATCACAGCCAACCACTGCCCCCCCAACCTGTGCACCTAGTACAGTCTGTCCCATCCTGTGTTCCCAGTTCTGGATTCTTAGCCTGATACCACCGCCCCAGTTACAGAGGAATGAGGACCTAGTGGGAGGGTGTAGTCTGTGAAAAAGGCAGAAGGCTGTGGGGCTAGGTGTAGTGGGAGAGTAACTGTGGGCCTGCACAGTGAGCCCACTGAGGCCACAGACAATTAGGTCGCTATCACCCAAGTCCTGGCAATCTACCAGGTTTCCCAAAGTGTCATGGGTCAGGTATTGACCAAAATCTGGGAAATGAAGAAGATGCAGGGGGACAAATACCGGGAGATTGCTGCCATCTAAACTGAGATGGCCAGCATCCACACCAAGGTGGCCGGCATCCGCACCGAGGTGACAGGCATCCACACTGGGGTTGCCTCCCTGGTTGGGAGGCCACTGGACATCAACACCACAGTCTGTAGAGCATTCCCACCTGCATCTACCCCTTCCTGTGATCAGGTACATTCACACCATCAACATCTGCCATAGCCACAGGAAGGGAGACCCTGTCAGAGGAGCCCATGCCTGCATGAGCCCTTACTCAACAGCTCCAGATCCCCCCACTGTCAGAGGGAGGGGACATCCACACAAAAATCTAGGAGCTTGGGATGGCAAACACCCAAGAAACCTTGCCCCTAATGTCTTCCTGTGTGTGCAACACATTCACTTTGTTGGTCTATTTCTGCCCACTTTTCCATATCTCATGGGAGGAGTATGTTGGACTTTGGACTCCTGACCATTTGGACTCTACTACAATGGTTTCATCCACCTTGAATGAAGACTTCACTTTTTGTTTGCACTGTTGAATTTAAGTTATTTTCTTTATCTTCTCCTTGTTCACTTGATTAAAAACACACGTCACCAAAGCATTATCTACTGTTGTAATTCTCACATATAGCAACGTGAATCTACTACCATGTGAACATTGCAATGTCAAATCTAGGGGCTTCTGGAAGCATGGATACATTGAATGTAAACAATTTTCAACTCTGCATTACTGCCAAGTCACAATAACACATGCATACAAGTATAGAAATAGACAGACATGTCAGTACAACAGTTTCTGACCCCAGGGTCATTTCAATCCAGTGTTGCTTGCATCTTGTGGAATGTCACAAACAAATGTCAGTGATGTGCCAGTGACCTTTGCCTGCAATGAGGAGACATATCAGCAGGTACATCTAGTTCATAGACAATGAGGAATTAGCAATGTGAAGGCAGGTGAGCATGAATTGGGCACAACACAACATTGTGTTGGGTCACATGATGGCACACATATTGCATTAGGACCAACACACCACAAGGAACATGTCCAATGGAAGCCAGGTAACTTCTATTCTATCGCTGTGCAACTTGTCTTGAACACCAAAACTCTGTGACAGACATTCCCAAGACCAATCTATGTCCACTTCGTACATCTGAACAGCATCATTTACCTACTAATATCACAACTCTGAAATGTCCAAATGAAGATGACACTGTGAAGGTATCTAAAACAGACCAACACAGTGAGATTAGCTAAGTAAATATACATATGAAACACATTACATTATCAACGTCTAGAAAACGCAGTCCAAGACAACGTTTACAGCTGAACAAAGCTAAACTTGTAATACATACACCTTTCCCCAGATATTTCCAGGCCCATATATACCTAGTATGTAGCATTAACATTCTCCTCCCAACATCAATACAAGAGTTGCAAGAATAGTCAGTCATCACATCTCACACCATACTTACACTCATGAGAAGTAGTTCTGGATGAGATTCTAACGCAAGTCAGCTCCTTCCTCTTCACCACTATCATCATCTTCATTTGGCAATTCAGGGTCCACACCCGGTGGGTCTTCATGGCCTGCATCCTCTGCGATGTAAGGTTGTTCCGTCGCAGGGCAATGTTGTGGAGTATGCAGCAGGCCACAGTGATTTTACACACCTTCCTAGGTGAGTAGAGGAGGGCTCCCCCAGTCTTCTCCAAACATCTGAATCTGGCTTTCAGAAGCCCAAAAGCCTGCTCCACTGTCAGCCATGTTCTTCCATGGGCCTCATTGAAGCGAGTTTCCTCTGGCGTTGAACAATTCCTCAGCGGTGCCAACAACAATGGCCAGTTTGGATATGCTGTCTCCTAGGCAGAAGATAGACAGAAAAAATGTAGTTACTCACTGTACCGGGGTAGGGACCACAGGGGAAGGAACGGAGTCAGTAGGCTGGAATAGAGCTTTCAGAGAGGGTTTTATTTTTAAGTAAGCTTTTTTTCTTCGGTTGGACAGTCTTATGTGTGCGATCTCGTCAGGCTCCGTTCTGACGCCTCTAAGGAAGATCGTAGTTCCAGGGTGTTGCGGCGTTGACCAGGGGTTGTTGCAGCCAGAGTGATGATGTCACAAATGACCTCCAGGCGAATTCCGGGATAACGCCACCCAAAAGGAAATGAAGAAAAACAGAGGGATCAGGGGGGCGTCCAGAGCACTTTAGCTTAGGGACCGGGAGTGAGGGAAACCTTGTGCCCAGTGTATATACAAAGACCGGCAGTGACAGTAGTGCTCGTGAGGTAGGGGTACAGGGGGTCGACTAGGCGGTTTACACAGTGGTCTAACCACTCCAACCCGCCCACCCCGCAACTTTGCCCCGTACCTTTGTAAGCCATGCTCCCGGCGGGGCGCTTCGCAGGAACGTTGGCCTCCTGGCTTGCTGGTTTCAGCTGGGCTGGTCGAGGTCTGCTCCGTACTCGGTCTCCACTCCACACCGCTCTCGTCCTCCGGGGAAAGGTCTTCCGGCATTTTCCGGGATCCTCCTTCTTTTGACGCCACGACGTTCAAGATGGGCGGAGTCTCGTCATCGAGGTATTCGGGCTTAAAGGTGTACCGTCCAGTTTCTACCTCGCATCCCCAAGGGTACACACAGTCAGGGTTTGACCACTCCTCTGCAGGAAGGGACGCAGGCTGCTGGAGGGGAAGAGAAAGGGGCGAAAGAGGAACAGCTGACCACCAGTCACGGGAAACGGGCTCCTCATACTCCTTATCCTCACAGGGGTGACCCGCCGCCCCGTCACACACACTTTCAGCTTACACTACCTGACAATATCCACAAAAAAGTTAGGACAGATCACACTTACCTACAAGCCAGGCCCTCTCTGGTGGTAGTTGTGACATCAGCAGGGGTATGGTGCTGTTTCGCAGTAAGAAGGATTCATGTGCAGGTTCTGGGAACCGAGCACAGAGTTTTGAGATGTACAAATCCGGTAAGCAGATTACCTGCACGTTTATAGAGTGGAAGTGCGTCCCGTTACAGTGCACTTGCTCCCTGGCTTGTGGTGGTATTAAGGCAAAATAGGTGCCATAAATGGATCCAATTACATGTGGGATATGACCAAATCCAAATAAATCCACCTTCACAGTGGCTAAATTATCATGTGTCTCAAAAGTGCTCCTAGCACCTCTGTGAGTACCCGACTGAACATAGGTTGTGACATTCCACCTAAAATAGCAACAGGGAATTGAAATAAGCCTGTAGCCAAAAAATGCAAAACAGACATGAGTTTAACTAGTGGCTCTACTAATGTAGGATTATGTGAGGTAGTAGGTGAGGCTCCAACTGATGACATAAACCCAGGATTGTTTGCTGATTTGAATGGAACTTCTGGATTATATCATCCAGAAGTTCCATGGTGTGCAGGTCTGAAAAGGGGCAGTACACTGTAGGCTGATGTCTCTTCCCTCTCCCAGGGTACCTAAGTGAGGAGTAACACAAAAATATATTTTGGTCACAGTGTGCAGAGTAACATGTGAAGAGTAAGGTAAAAGTCATTTGTCTGAACATCAATGCTTCATGAAGCAGAACACATTTGACTTCATCATTGTCAAACCTTGAACATCCACCTATCATCCACAAGGTGGCCTTCACAGCTCTGTAACAGAACTGTGCACATCATCAAATCAGAGCATTTAAATTGCTTTATAGTGAGGGTAGCATAACATGTCATGTGAAAATACCTCCAACCAAAGTGTACAGTATGCCTCGCACATTTTGCCTAAGTACAGTTTTCCCAATTGCAAACATGACAGATGCCTGACCTCGCTAATAGGACATGTCGATGGTACACTGCCGGCGATAGTCGCCCAGGCAGTCAAATGCACAGCAGTCACAGTCGTAGGCTATCATTGGAGATAGTGACATTCGCGGGCTGTGTGCGCCAATGCTGATGACTGCATATGTGACGTACATGCACACAGTGGTTGGAAAAAAATCTCACTTACCTCCAGACACTGCTGCTCTCAACACCTCCTCAATTTTAGCTGCTGTTTGCCACCAGGGAGCAATCATGTCATGAACTACAGGTGATAGGGCCTGTTCCTTCACCCCAAAGGAGCTGGATACCTAGTAGATGACATCCTTCCCCTGTATCCTCAGCTCTATGCCTCACCAGCAGAACAGGTATGCCATTACACTGCTTCCTTTCTATTCCCATAGGCTACAAAGTGCCTCTGAGTGTCAGAGTGTAACCGTTATGTTGCTTGCGTACATTTTGTGGCCCCTACATAGGGCAAACATGTAATGGATTATGGGCCCCGGGACTTTGTGGAGAGAAGGCCACAAATGGAATTAGTGATAAGTGTGATTTCTACTTGGATTGCATGCATATCTCTATGCAGGGCTCAAGTTCATAGTAGTTACAATGTGCTCTCAAATCACATCATGGTATATGTGCATTGTTATGTATAGGCTTCATACAATGAGGCATTATTTTATTTTTATTTATTTATAGTGTTTTGTATAGCGCGAACAAGACCCGTGGGTATCAGAGCGCTTAACATAAAAGATTACAGACTTGACACTTATCACATCAATTATAACAACAAACAGTTATGAGGTAGAAGCGGTGAGGTAAAAGGGTGACTAGATAAAAGGCATTGAGAGGTGCATTGGTCTCAGATTGTGTCATAGTCATATCTTCAAGCTCGTTGAGGTAGGGTTATATAACATTATCAATATCATTGGCTATCTAGTTAGCACTAGGAATTGCATAGGTTTAGCTTGTCATAGTAGTCATAAACATAATAAAGTGAGGTAGAGGTTATATAGTTTGAGCTGTGAGATACAGTATATAGCTTGTCATAGTAGTCATAAACATAATAAAGTGAGGTAGAGGTTATATAGTTTGAGCTGTGAGATACAGTATATAGGCTCCCAAATATCTGAGGTAGCAGTTCAGTGTGTAGCCGAGGCTCGGACGGGAGTCTTTCATTTGTTTGATATTGAACTTCCAATTATTCATGATGAGTACCTCCTCTTTGGCGTAGATGTTCATATCAATAGTCTGTAGTTTCTCTACGTAGGGTATTTACTCATCAAGTGGCTTTTTAGTTCCCGTTTGAATGTTTCCGTATTTTGAATTTTCCTGATGTTTGGAGGGAGTGAATTCCAAATTCTGGGTGCAGCTCCGGAGAAGGCCCGATCGTAGGTCCTTTTCTTGCGGAAGAAGGCCGGTCGCAATAGCAGCTCTTTGGCACTTCTGCTTGGTCTGTTGCCTCCCGAAAGTTTAATTTTCTTGGCTAGGTATCTAGGCATGTTGTAGTGAACCGCCTTGTGGGTTATACAGGCCATTCTCATTTGAATTCTGGCCTCGTACGGTAGCCAGTTTAGGGCTTTCAGGTGGGGCGATATATGATCGAATTTCTTCGTTCCCGTGATGAGTCTTGCCGCTGCGTTGAGGCAGGCTTTTAGTGGTGCTATGGATGTCTTGGGTAGGCCAGCTAATGTGGTACAACCATATTCAATCCTCGAGATAACTAGCGATTGGGTGGCCAGTTTTAGATCCGCCTCGGAGATAAAGGGTTTTAGTTTTCGTAAATAGTTCAAATGGAAGCGGGCGCTCTTAGCCATTGAGTTAATGTGGTCTTTCATGTCAAGGTTCTCATCTAACGTGATTCCCAGTGATTTAGCTGAGTTAACTAGGGTCGGAGTGCAATTTAACGCAGTCACCAATTTCACCCATTCCTTTACTTCAGGTTGGCTCCTTGTTGGTGAGATTAGCAGGAATTCAGTTTTGTGGGCATTTAGTTTCAGATGATTAGTTGTTAACCATTGCAACGCTTTCTTTAGTGTGTCATTCATTCGGTCGACGTCATCACGGGAAGCGATCTTTATATATATTTGCGTGTCGTCAGCATACATGTGATAGGATATCCGTGATTTTTGAAGAATCTCCGTAAGGGGTTCTACATATAAGTTGAATAGATCTGGGGATAGAGTTGAGCCTTGTGGGACCCCGATTGTGTTAGGGCATGGGGAGGAGGTTGCTTGGTTGATCAGGAATAGTTGAGTCCTGTTCTGTAGGAATGATTTGAACCATTTCAGTACGTTTCCGGACAAACCCATCCTATCTTGAAGCCTAGTTATTAGTATTTCGTGATTTACAGTGTCAAAAGCTGATGACAGGTCTAGTAGGATCAGTAGGCATGTCTGATTTTGGTCAAGGGCTTGTAAGGCGTCATCAACAATATGCAGGATCGCAGTTTCAGTACTATGTCCTGTTCTAAATCCTGATTGGCAGTCGTCTAGTAATGCGAACTTAGCGATGTGTTGACTCAGTTGGCCTTGTACGCATTTCTCAATAAGTTTGGCCAGTAAAGGTATGTTGGTCACTGGTCGATAGTTATTCGGGTCTGTTGCATCCGCTGTTGGTTTTTTAATGATGGGCACTACCTGCCCCGTTTTTAGGCAGTCAGGGAGGGTCCCTTGTGTAAGTGAGGCATTTATTATCTGGGTCCAGATCGGGACTAGAGTGTGGCTGATTTCTCTTACACACTTTGACGGTAGAGGGTCTTGATAGTGGTTGTTCGGTCTAAGTTCGGCTAGCTTTTTGGAAATCTTACCCTGGTCATATAGTTCAAATGTGTCCCAATTTGCTTTATTTTTTGTTTGAGGACCTTCTGTTGTCTCATTAGCCTCATTTTTAGGTGAAGGGAGGGTCACAAGGTTGGCTGCTGCACTTGTGAGCTCAACTTCTAGTAGTTTGGTTTTTTCCGAGAAAAATGAGGCGAATTCCTCGCAGCTTATGGGAGTTTTTGCGTTCTCTTGGGTCGTTTTGGTTAGTTTGTTTGACTGTTGTTTTAGGATCTCGAAAAGTTTTCGTGGTCTGTTTCTGGCATTATCCAGTTCAGCCCTTATAAATTATTTTTTGGAGTTGATTATCTTTTTGTTATATTGTTTTCTGGTTTTTCTGAGGGCTTTCAACTCGGGGGAGGAGGGATGTTGTCTCCATTTCCTTTCGGCCATTCTTAGTTTTCGCCTGTCCTCGTTCAGTGCCTCATTAAACCAAGGATTTTTTGGCTTCTCTGAGACGTTTTTCAGTTTTTGAGGCATGGTGTCATTGACGATGTTACCGATCGAGGTTATGTAATGGTCAGTCAGCTCATTGACATTCTGCCTGTTATTAGGTGGCTTCAGGTCTTTCTCACATCTTTCAACCAATTGTTGGATATTGGCTTCCTTTGTCTCACGAATCAGTTTTTTGATCTTGCGAGGTTGCACGGTCTTACCCTTTTTTATTGTAGGTATCGTGAATGTTATGGCGTGATGGTCAGACCAATCGCATGGATCTATAGCAAGGATTGATGTCTCATTATTTCCTGAGATAATCCAGTCTAACGTCGCTCCTTGCGAGTGAGTGGGCTGGGTGCATGCTTGAGTAAGGTTTAGTTCATTGAGGAAGTCTTTCATCGTGTTAACCAGCTTGTCATTGTCGTCGTCCCAGTGTAGGTTAAAGTCACCTAGGAATATATTATTGGCATCCGGGTTTGAGTTGGCCGTTATGATCTCTATTAGTTCCTCTGTGAACTTTGCGTTATCCCCAGGTGGGTGGTAGAATGCATGCAGGTTGCAGCTTTGCTTATTTAGTGCTCTTATATTAAGACCAAGGTATTCACAGGACTCTATGGGGTCAGATTGGAATTGGCTGACCTCGATCTCCGAGCGGTGAATGCACGCTATACCTCCTCCCACTTTCTTTGGTCTGTCTGACCTGACGATGTTATATTGTGGTGGAACTAGGAGATCAATGGTAGGAGATGATGATTCGTTGAGCCATGTTTCTGTGAGGATGGCCAGGTCGATATCATTGTTAATGATGAGTGCGGCTATGTCTGATGCATGTTTATTTGCCGAACGGCAGTTGAGTAGTAGGCAATTCAGGGTTTTCTGTGAGTTATCGACATTACTGTTTTCGGTTTCCGTTGTAGTTAACTGAATATGATGTAGGTTGTGGTGTATTGCTTTCCTGTCATTCTTTCTGGTCATTCTATTGGAGTCAATGGGTACTATTTTGATACTCTCCTCGCTTCCCTGGGCCGGATGTTCATAAGATTGAAGTAGCACCATAGTTTCTTCATTTGACAAGGGATAGGTCCTGTTAGGTCTGTTGGGTCGGAGTGCAAGATTCTGGATGTGTGAAACCTTCGTGTGCATACTTATCGTCATCTCCCAGATTTTTCCGATTGTCTGTGCGACTTTCCGCGAGTCTTGTGCCAGGTTTCCTACTAGTTTCTTGAGTTCCTCGATTTCTTTCTGGGTTCGGGGTGATTTCTTATGTGAGCTAGACTTGTCTGTTTGGGTTCTGCATTTTGCTCTTCTTCGTGAATGATTAGTTCTCGTATCCCCCGATCTTTCCATTGATTCCTTGGTTTGGTTGTTGTTCCTGACTCTATTAGGAATGGCCTCATTGTTTCTTATATTGCAAGGTGTAACGGGTGCCTTTGTGGATAGGGATCTAGGAGATTCCAATCTCGAATTCGGGGGACGTTGAGGAAGGTAGATATCTTCTGCTTTGTTCATTTCGTGGTTATCTTCATAGGGGGATTCGTTAGGTGTTGAGTTACCCTCTTCCGGCGAAGTGGCCTTGGTAGGTAGCGGCAACCGCTCTTCCATTGGGGCCATTTTCTTTTCTTTGTTTCCAAGGTTATTAGATGACGCGGTCATTTCACTCTCCTTCTCCGTTGTTGTCATCGCCGTTCCCGGTAAATCTTCGGCGTTAGAGATTTGATTGTTCTGGCAGTTGGTTTGATTAGCATCTCTAGTGCTAGAGTCGTTGTTGTCAGTTGTGGTAACTGGTGGGGTCCTGTTTTGCTGGTAATTTTGTCCCTCTATGCATTCTTTTAACGTTTGGAAAGCTGCCTCAAACTTCTCGAGTTCTTTGTTAGTTGCTTGTATCAGCACTATTCCCGTTTTGTACATAGTAATGAATAATTCTGAGCTACATCCTTTAGTTAGTGAAGTCGTTATTTTTGTGCCATGTGGTATGTTTTTTATGGTTTTTGTGAACAACCTATTTGTAATGATATTGCGCCATTTGGCCGTTTTATCTGTGTAGAATATCAGGTCATTCATCATGACGCCTTTAACTCTATCGAAATATGGGTCGGAGAACAGGCTGTTCGGGTTTTTTCTCAAGGTGCTATGTTTGAATTTTTTGGCAGCATGTTTGGATAGAGTCGGAGGATATTCTATATTCTTTGCATTGGACCCCGTCGATCCTTGGTGTCTTTCATCCATTTCCGTGGTTTCTAAGTGTCCCCAGTACTGCTGTTTCGTGTTGGTAGGTATAATTATTTTGTAGATCCGTTTGCTTTTATACCATTGTAAACATGGAGGAAAAGAGGTTTGAGTGATTTCTAGATTATTATTTCGTACTGGTAAGTTGCTCTGTAGTGGGAATCCTCTAATTACTCCTTTATAGTTATGTTACCTTATTCTAATCAATCCTTTGTACTTGAGGTGCCATCAACAGTAAGATAATTAATTAATTGACTATCTCTCTTTGTGAGAGGAGTTTGTCTGAAGATTCTTTAGTTAATCCTTTGTAATTTCCTTGTCCTTTCTCTCTTTCCTCTAGGGATTGTGTAGTCCTTCTTCCGTTTTCCTTGTCCTTCTTTCTTTTCAGTCTCTTTCCCTTAAGCTTGTGTAGTCCCTTTTCGGTTTTCCTTGTCCTTTCTCTCTTTTCAGTCTCTCTCCTTTGTGCTGGTGTAGTCCCTTTTCCGTTTTCCTAGTCTTTACTTTCTTTTAGTCCTAAGTATTGGCTGGTCCCATATCCCTTTTCCTCATCTGTTCAGGGGGGGCGTCTGTGATGTCTCACTCCCTTTCCTCAGGTCGCCCGTCTTTTGAGACCGATTCTGCTCCTGTGGTGTTGATCGGTGGGATCATTTGTATGGTGTTTAGTGCAGACGTCTTATGCGGCCGCCATGTTAAGGTCAGGCGCGCCGCATCTCAGTCCCTTCGTTTCAGTAATCCTGTGTTTCTCCTTTTCATGTGCTAGGGAAGTTGCGCGTTGCGAGCTGGTGGGGCCGGGTCGGTATTAAGGATGACCATACCTTTTTCCGATGGTCAGGATAACCGAGGCCACTCCCCTCCGCCTTCTGAGATGACCCGTCCGTCTACAGGCACCGGAGCTGCTGGCGATCGTTTTTTCAGGGATCTCCGACTTGTGCAGTCCAGGGTGGCATCCGGAGGCTATTCAATGTCTTCCACAACCGCTCCACATCAGGACGTTCATCTCACGCGGTGTCCGACGTCCGAGGGGTCCCAGGCGCGGAGGCAGTCTTCTCTACTGACCAGGTAAAGGATTTCCTCCCGCGTCTTGCTTCTCCTTCGTTCCTTTGCGTTTTCTGTTGTTCCGATCTTGTGACAGTGGTTCCGCTGGGACCTGGGTCGTCTTAGGGGGTGTTCAGGGGTTATTCAGGGATTTAATCCTTATTTGGAGATCCCTTGCCCCGGAGCTCTTCACTAGAGCTCCCCTGCAGCGGCCATCTTATTATGTAAAAATAGGCATGTCTGTATACAGTTAAAAGCATTGGAGGATTATGTTAGCCAAGTGTACCATCGCATTGATCACTAAGCCCATATCAGACTATGTACAATAGTTGTCTGAGAGGTAGCTATTCCTCACAGTACCCTTCAGAGTACAAAACAACCGGGGAGAGGGTGTGGCCTGACGGTTAGGTCGGTAGACCTCAAATTTGGGGAACCGGGTTCAAGTCTCAGCACGACGCTCAACGTCCTTTGATTCTGGGCAAATCACTTAATATCCCAGTGCCTAACAAAAATGAATATTTCCTTATGTAATGCAGCTGTTGCTCATGTAAAGCGCTCTGATACCCAATACCTTCGGGTCAAGTTTGCGCTATATAAAACCCCGGAGAAAAAAAAACGTCTGTTCACATATGGAATGGCCAGAAGTTTGATTTTTCTGAATTGAATTGGTGGAAATGTGAGGTACATGTGGGATAAGTAGCCTCAGCCTGCAGAGAGCAAGGCCTGACATTGATATGTGGGCAAACCAAGCACAAGGAGATGCTGGACTGATATGTGGGCAGTCTGGGGCATGACCCAGCCTGGGCCAGAGTTACTGTGGCAGGAGAACTCATGCACAGAATCATGCCCCTGTAGACCTGCTGATTGCTGATCCATGGATGTTCCCATGAAGAGTTATCTGCCACACTAGTAGCCCTGATAGCTGATATATGGATAAGATGAGGCATGGTGACTGAACTGACCCCCTGACCTGATACTTCTTTCCGTTAACCCACAGTGTCAATTTGTGTCTGTCACTAATGACTGTCCCCATACTCACACAGGTCTGACACATTTTCTAATAGTGTTGCTTCGACTGTTCAGGCCTATTACACATCTGAGATGTGAAAAGTGTAGATAGTGGGCTACATTAGAATAGATTTGGAAATGTTAATCAACTGCTTGGCTTCAATATTCCCTATCACACAACACATGCAATGGTAATGCTGATTGTCATCCCTGTTACAATGCCTCATATGGCAAAATGGGGGTCCTGTGATGGCAGTGCACACAACACACACTCATGTTGACTTACTAGGATACCCAAATATATAGTCCACATGTTGACACAGCTCTCAGAGAGATAGCTCTCAGTGTCACACATACCAGCCCTTACCATGTGACCTTAGTCTTAGGATGTTGTTTATACTATGGACCATATGCATCAATGCACTGGGCCTGGCAGGAAAGTTGTTGGGACAGTCATGCACAGGCAGTTTACCCTTCAGGGGCCCTATTATGTAAAAGGCGCACTTTCCCTGTTTGCGCCCAGCGCACCTTAAAAGAGGTGCATCAGGCACAAACAGGGAAAGTGCGCCCTATTACATGGAATGCACTGTCGAACTTGTGCTGCTCTGGGGGCATATAATTCCTGTGAAAGATGGCGAGGCAGCTTTGAAGCTGCTCCATGCTTACACAGTGCAGGCGGCATCCCGCCTGCACTTTTAAAGGGGATGTCAGGGGGGTCCACAAGGCCCCCTTTTCCCCCTCCAGAAGGCTGCTCTCGGGGGCGTTCTGACAGTGCCATGCAAATGAGGGAACACCCCCTGAAGATAACACTGGCACTTTATGTGTGCCAGTGCTATCTGCATTATAGAATGGGCACACAAGCATCTGCAACCCCTTCTGTAAGTCCAAAGTCCCCCGGGGGTGAGAAAAGCATGCGCAAATGCCCATTGCGCCCTCGGGACACTTATGTAGTATGGCCCCAAAAGGAAAAATTTGTGATGCTTGTGGACTGGCTCGGTCGGAGTAGGTCATGACCAGGGTTGAGGTTATTCATTAGATGAACTCAAAAATGTGCATCCATGCTTTAGTTGTGCACAGCATGTGACATGCGCACTTGTAATATGTTGACTCTTGGTGAAGTCTTGTGCTAGATGTCAACGTAATGTGTATCAAGCTGACAATTATCCTCAAACTTCCAGTTACAATCTGTTTCTGAATCTATTACATACATACAGGATAACGCCCAAAAGAAGGCCATTTCGAGAACCATCGCCCGATGGTGCGGGCCCTGGGGGTCTATTACTGGCATAGTGCCACAATGCAGGAAGAGATGGGAGAACCAGCGGTGCTGGACCCGGAAGATCATGGAGGTCTAGCTGGGGAAGTCCTCTCAATATGGGAGGGGTGCTTGCCAGACCCTGACACTCCCTGATGGTCCTCATTCTGGCAGCGGCCTACACGGACCTTGATGAGCAGTTGAGAGCCCAACAGCAGCAACAAAGGAGTGAGTCCTGGTCAGAGTCATACATGTCATATTGCCAACTTTGAGTGTTATAGATGGGCTTGTCACCAACCATATTGGTGGTGGCCCATGTGCCCCACACAAGATGAGTCATTATTAGTGTAAGTGTGGTAGTAGGTGCATGCTGCTGTGCTGTGCCTATTCCCTTTCTGACCAAGAAGGCAGCAGAGTCCTGTCTAAATCCAATTCTCTCCTTTTGTTCAGACACCTGGCTGAGTGAAGTGAGTACTCATCCCATGTTTTCAGTAAATCTGGGTGACAATTATACCACACAAGCAACTGGTCTCGCTTGTGTAATGACTGATATACCCTCACTACTGTCTCTTGTTTGATGTTGGCCCTATTGCATGTGACATGACATGGAGTTCACAGTACATGGCGTGAGACTCGTGACTGTACTACAGTTTCTATTGGGACATACTGGTCATACTGTGAAATGAGAATGCTAACATCACCGGTGCCACCAGCATTAGTGCCCACATGTTGACCAGTGTGCATTTGCCAGTTGATGTTTCACCTGCCTAGTGACATGCATGAGGGAGTTAGATTTAGAACAGTGGGGATCCTATGTGAGTGTCTACACTGATCCTTACAAGGCAATCTGCGTATGCAATACTAAAGAGTGGTATGATGTGCCTGCCCATTGGGGCTCTAATGATCCTACATCGTCATGTAATAGATATTCAAGGACACCTAAAACCTTCAAAAGTATATTGGTTTGTGAATATACAATCTATGACTGGTGTCATCACCTGTACCAAGCAGGATTAGTGCTGTTCCTATAGCTATATGGAGTGTTGTGCTGTGTGAGATCACAGTATCTATCTCCCAAATGCTTGGACCTCATTGTTTTCAGGGATTTAGATCTATTAAATGCGATACATATCTACACTACATGTGTCCAGCTTTCTTTTGACTTTTCAGGAAGTGGACATATGATGAAATTTGGAGTACAAAGTGTCATCAGTGGGCAATGAGCATTTGCATATGACATGATACCTGCCACAAAAGTAATTGATGGTACATTGGAGTTGAACCTTTATAACATCATGATGTGTGATGAGTAATACAAAAATTCACAATTGGTTCTGTCGGGCGTGTACAATTTCTTTAGGTTTTTGATTATTAAATGAGCTATTCACAAACAATGAATTATTCGCAAGAAATCAAAAACCAAACCATATGAGGTATTTCAAAAGCTTTTATAAATTTGCATCATTAATAAATACCCTCATTTCAATATTTGCAAGGCTGGTATTAAAGGCATATAGTGACACAAAGTAAGTGCGAAAGGTGACATTTTGTGCTCAGTGATAATGTGAAAGTGTAATATATACAACAGGGATTTGGGGGAAAAAAGGGAGATGATTTTGGCCAGAGATGCAAGGAGTTTATGAAGTAAATCTGCGGACTAAATGAATGAGCCTCGTCGCAGAAATCTTTACAACTGGTCCAATTGTTTATGCTGTCGACGTTTCAACCCTCGGTCTGCACTGTTAGAAGGTCAAAGCAGGTCTTCATCAGGACTGGGTGAGGGGATAACAGCCTGTTGATTATATTAGGCAATGGTCAGGTTTGGATTAGGGAGAAAGTGCCATATTATTATGCAGCACTTGTGGTGGTGAAAACTCTCCTCAGCGGAGCCCAGGCGAGCTCACCGGTAAGCAGCTCGAGAACATTCACTTTCAGGGCTGGGGGTAGTAGTAGGAGCCTGTTGGTCCCTCCATCTAGTGGTTCTATGGAAAGGTATTGCAAGATTACTGTTTTATTCCGAATCCCAAGAGCCTTCAAGTTAAACGATTAGGGGTGAGGGAGGAGTGGGGGGGGCGAGGGTGGTTTGGTTTGAACTCACCTCAATAGTGGTTGCCCTAAATCTCCGTTGTATATATTACACATTCATATTATCACTGAGCACAAAATGTCACCTTTCGCACTTACTTTGTGCCATTATATGCCTTTAAAAACAGCTTTGCACATATTGAAATGAGGGTATTTATTAATTATGCAAATTTATAAAAGCTTTTGAAATACCTCATATGGTTTGGTTTTGGATTTCTTGCAAATAATTCATTGTTTGTGAATAGCTCATTTAATAATGAAAAACCTAAAGAAATAGTATGCACCTGACAGAACCAATTGTGAATTTTTTCATTACTGCCCAGGTTCTGAGGGATACTGGGTTACCCCATTGTATTAGATTGTGTTATGAATAATAGTTAAGTTTATTTGATTTTGGGCCTTGTGTGAGCATTGTGTAAATCTCATACTTGGATCCATCCTATTTGATTTAATCTCTTTACAATGGTATACCACATGTGAGAAAGTATATAAAATGATCAACTATCCTAGTAGGAACATAAGGATGGAGTGTAGGCTATTCCATGAATGCATTTGGGCATGTCTGAGGTTATGACATGAGTGTCCGCAACTGTTTGCAGGTTATGTAGCATGCATGCATGTGCTCATGCTAAATTTGAAGCCTATGGAGTGAAACATGAAGGTGGTGCGATATGTGGGCTTCTTCAATGTTTTCTGGTGATTTTTGATGGTCAGGTGTGGAAACGCAGTTGCACTAAACACATGTTCGATGTCATTTCAGATACATCCAGGGCAAGCAGAGAGGAAGAGGCCAACGTCGGTGGGGACACAGCTGGTCTCGGCAGTTCTGGACATGAGATGTCAGACACAGAATGATACCGTGACCAGGACGGTGCGAGGAGTGTCCCGGAGGACATCAACTCAAACTCATCATCATCTGAGACATCCTTCGGTGGACTTCCTGAATGGTGGTGGACCCAATAGGATCAGATCCACCCTCATGCTTGTCCGCTACCCCAGTTCCATCGCCACCATCCTTGCTGTCTCCCCACAAGTTGACCGCTCCCACTCCCACTCCCCTAAGAAGCGAGCAGTCCCCTTTGCCAAAGGCACCTCAGCCCCTGCCCTGTTATCCCTGCTACCCGAGTGATTAGGCTTTTTACCTCTTGAGGAGCATCTCTGTGGGACAGCCTGCAGCCCTGAATGCTGTCTATGGGCAAGGCACCCAGCTGACCCAGATGGTTGCCTACCTGGATGCATTCACACTGCCATGTCTGCCCTACAGAGATCATTTCAGGCTTTGGCTTCCTGCCTCATGGAAGCCCTCCACCCATCCCAACCTTCCATCCTCTCTCCTGCCCCTTCCCCATCCACATTCCCTGTTCCCAATCCTATCCCAAGCACTCACGCACTTAAGCATGCAGACACTTCAGCAGATTCAAGCACCACACAGAAACACAAAACATCCAAGAAACTCAAACATAGATGCACACAGCAGACACTCGCCTCCCTCACCACCTCCACCACCCCAGCATACCCCCAGTCACGAAACCAACACTTACAGAGCCCTTCACAGACACACCCATACCTACAGACATTGCAGCAACACACTCTGACCCCTCTACATACACAACTATACCCGCAGACATCACAGCAACACACACTGACCCCTCCACAACACCCAGCACATCTACAACACTCCCACCAAAAAAGCTAATTCTCACAGTCACCCACACAACAGACACCAACACAACATACAGTGCAGACTGCAGACCCATCTCACAAATTTTTACCCTTGCCCTTACCCCTGTGAAACCCCACCCCCTTCCCAAAGTCCCCAAAACCCCTCCCACACCCAAACCCATCCCTTCCACTTCCCACTCATCCCACTCCCATGTGAAATATTGGACGGATTTGTTAGCATGAGCTGAAAGCCATTTTGTATTTCTGGCAGCCTTTTTGTTTGCCATGTGCTCGCCATGTGCTCTGTCCTCCATCAGTGTTAACTGCTCTTGAAGTCTGCCTAGAGACAAATTATATTTAGCATCTTCCACCTTCGCAGATGCCCAGAAGGGCCTAGCTAGTAGAATGCACCTGCTTCTCTAGTATAACTGTCAGGCTATTTTTGCTGCTGCATGGAGAAGTAACTCTCCTCCCACTTTGTTGAGCAAGCAGATCTTGTATGCCCATCTTAGTCATTTTGCATGCTTACATGAGCCAGGACTGCCCCTTGGTTTTATGCTTACTATGTAACCCTAAGCATATATAAAGCCCCAGTTTTCTGTACTCCTTAGACTGCCTCATTTAGTTGCTAAGGCTTCTGTGTGACGTAGTCTCACTCATTTGAGGTTAATAAAGATGTACTTTTATATTTCAGCCTCTGTGCCAATTTCTTCTTTGTTGGTTTAAAAGGACCAAGTATCAGTGGGACCCCTGTTTCAGGTTTCAATGTTCTTCACATGAACCCAGCCTAAAAAAGAAAAAGAAAACCCTCCTAAAGCTAAACCCAGCCCAAAAGCCCCCTAACCCAAAAAGCCACCTCCCAAGGGCAAACCCACCTCTGCTCCCCCTTCCCATGAGTCATCTTCGAGGTGCCTGCTATGCCCAATGGATGCCCCTTTGTGAGGAGGTTACCCGGCAGTGCCAGTAAGGTCACGTTTGGTGGCACAGCATTGTGCTGCGGCACATGGACAGTGAATGGAATGGTCATTGGTCTTCGTTTTATTTTTGGATTGCTGTAAGTCCATTCATTAAAAACTTTCACAGCTTGGAAGACATTAGTTCTGCCATTACTTTCCTATGTATTTGATGTTCTTGTATAGTTAGTGATGTGTGAGTAGAGTTTTGTTTGTTTCATCCCTGATCCAGTTGAAGGAAGTGGTTAGCATGATGTGACCTTGGAGCCAGTGCTAGAGTTAGACAGGGCAAGGGGAAATGTTGAATGGATGTCAATGTGGGTTGACATCCAAATGGGGCAGACATTACATTGGGTGACATGTTACGTGGTAAATATTTCAGCTTGGCCTGGCCACTCTTAACATCATTCAAGTTGCTCCTCTCCCTATGAAGTAGTCTGGATATGTGTTTGATGTGTTGAAGTTAGATATCTGTGTATCCACACATGGAGGGTGTCAACTTGCCATACCTTTGTGGAGTTTTGCATGGACATTTGTCCAATTTGCAGTATGTACCTTATAGCTTCTTCATCTAGATGTGTGCTACATGTTGTTAGTGCTGTCTTTGCTTTGATAAGCTGCACTTACCTATGGCCTACACATGTATGGCACTTGATTATGCTAGTGGTTGTCCCTGATATACTTCAGTTTCCAGGTTCAGTGCACGTGGAGTTTGTCAGGCATGTGCAATGTACTGTGCCCCAGGGCCCCAGCCTTTCAGGGTTCCCCCTGATAGAGGCATGGTTATCCTGCAGAGAGTGTTTACATTGTGCCCTTAAAATGGCTCACACACGGATTCTATGTAATTCAATTGACTGACATTGCCTATTCATGTGGGTGATGTGTGTGTCCAATGAACGTATGATGTTACAATGCATAAATTTACAATGCAGGCCTTTACAATGCAGTTTTTACATCGCAACATCCTTTACAACTCATACATTTACATTGCATACAATTACATTGCATTTAAGGTAAGTGTTGGATAGTTTAGCTGCCTAATCTCCACAACGGCCCCACCAATTCCGGGGATGCCTGGCTCCACCTTGGGGACTCCCAGCAGGGACATCCCACAGGGAAAGCCAGGACGGGTTCCCCAGAGTTATACAGCGCCGGGACGCCCCGTTGCTGGGGCAGCTGTGCGCTTTACAAGTATACTACATTTACATTTACATTTACATAGTGTAGGGGTAAAAATTACTATTCTAACTCCAGGGGGTGCAACGGTAGGGTAAGTGTTGGATAGTGTAGGGCTACAATGCATTTTAATGGTAAGCATTGTAATGACGTGCGATGTAATGCCTGCGTTGTACTGACATGAGATGTAGTGTCATGCATTGTAGTTACATGCAATGTAATGGATGCGTTATAGTGACATGCGTTGTAAAGGATATTGCGATGTAATGCCTGCATTGTAAATGTAGTGCGATGAAATGGATGCATTGTAAAGGTTGTTTCCCGTGTCCAATACATAGTTGTAGCAGAGAAGGTGTGTTTCACTTTAATGATACATCCATACAGATGTTTCTTGACATCAAAACAGGACCTGGGATGTGTGCAATTTGAGTGTGTCAGGTGCACTATATTATCTCGGTTAGAGTTGGAGTGAGAGGGCCTCATGATAGTTGTAGTCACTTCAATCTCACTTTACCAACACTTGAGAGATGGTAAACCTTATGATGAGTGAACTTCAGAAGTGACATGGCGGACAAGTGAAAAGGGGCAAAAGGAATGTAGCATCTTGGTTAGAGTTGCACTCACAGGGCCTCATGGTAGTTGTAGTGCAATCTATTTCAGCTTACCAACACTTGAGAAATGGTAACCTGCATGATGAGTGAAGTTCAATAGTAACATGGGCTACAAGTGAGAAGGGGTAAAAGGACAATAGCACATTGGTTAGAGTCGCAGTCACATGGCCTCATGGTAGTTATCTATCTCAGCTTACCAACACTTGAGAAATAGTATCCTGCATGACTAGTGAAGATCAGTAGTAACATGGGAGACACGTGAGAAAGGGCAAAAGATGTGTGACATACATTAATAGGTGTGATATTGTTGAGGAGGTGCTGTTGTGGAACACACAATAATGCACACATCACTATCACTGAATATAATTTGCAAACACATGTCCGTTTCTGTACAGTGTGCCTGTGCAGTACCTGTGTTTTGGTGCTAGGACGGCATCCTACAGATGTATTTTGGATGACTGTTATTACAAAATCCCAGAGAGGGTCCCTGTATACTGACAAATTACTTATGGACCCCAACTCCCATGTCTGGACCATGGTGGGTCATTGCTTTGCAGAGGAGTGTATGGCAACAGGTAGGTGTATGACTTACCCCCGATTTCATCTGCGATGGACTGGGTTTTGACATGTTCAAGCAGGTAGAGCAGCGGCAGTATGTGCATGATGGGCTCCATGACGGTAGAAGATGAATAGAGGTGAGTTGAGGTGAGTTTTGGCTGTATATTCCTCCCTTTCCCCCCATCTCAGATGGGATGGTAGGACCGCCATGGTCACGCCAGATTTAAAGCAACTCGTAATTGGGCGGGCGGTTTCACTGATGTTCTAAGTCTCCCACAGCCTCATAGGCCTGTTCCTCTGCTGCTGCGGTCAGAGTTGGCTGGCAGTGTCAGCGGTTTGTCATTGGTCTTTACAGAGCCAACCCGTCCAAATTGTACAATGGCGATAGGACCGCTGAGCTCACCACGGTCAGCCCACCACCGTCGGTACAGCAGTCCATGGACTGCCTAACTACAAATAAGGCCCTAAATCACTGCAAAAGGGGTTGCAACTCAACCTGCTACCCCCTGCTACACCGGTGAGTGCCTCGGGTCAAAAACTGTGGCTGGCAGTTAGGTAGGCCCCGGATATCAGCACTGTCGACACAGCAGGCAAGGCTCCTGCTAACGGCTTTCTCCACAGCTTAAACGACCAGAAACTTTCACAGCTCAACACCGAGGGATGGATAACCTCACCCCCCTCTATAGCTGGTCTCAGTGGGGTTTAATGATATCTTGGGGAACACTGAACTTCTGCTCCCTCCTGGAACCTAACTTGGTGACTGAGAATTTGATTTGCTTTAGCTAGATGCCTGTAGGCTGGGGCTGGGCTCCCACCCATCCCAGTATCCTTGAGCTTTGAAAGTTAGACCTGGTTTAAAACAGATATCACTTGGAAAGAAAGAGTAACACAATATTGGAATCCTTGGTACTGAACTACAGGTACTATGCAATAGAGGCCTACAAAACCAACATACATTCCCAGTTTTTGGAGATCATATTTCCCACTTACAGTTTCAGGTGTGCTTACTATATTCAACATAGTTACCCTTGAGAGCTCCTTGACACATAGGCCCGCCCTGGAGTGTGAGAGAAGCATCTGTTTTTGTATTGTGACTACATTTATGGCTAGGACTGCTCATGTTTCCGCAGTGCAAATCCTTACTCCATCCAGGGAAAAATGCAGGTCACTCTTTGGGACTCTGTGCTGTCCCATGCTGTGGAATCATCGCCTCTTTCCCCAATCTTAGTCCATCATATATTATCCAGCAAACAGGGGTGAGCTGGGCGTAACATCCATTTTGCACATCAGTGATTCCATTCCCAAGTTCTTACAGGTCTCCTTAACCTGCATAAATAGGCAGACTACGAGTTGACAAGCTGATGTCCTCACCCACGGGCTCTGAAATGGCACAATGCCTTACTGGGGATTTCTCCTGTGGACTAATCCTTGTTCAAGGCTCTTTGGTCCCATGCCTCCGACAGAGAAACTGGACCGGGTACTGCAATCCATCACATACACCAGCTCAGCATTAGAGAATAAAGTTGATGCAATGGCAATTGATCTCAGCCTTCTACTTGATGACTAATGTGAGCTCTCAGGTCAGGTGAACAAGAATGAATCATTCTGACAGGAACTTCATCTTCATACAATGAACCTCTATAAACAAGACAGAATTTGCGTTCTTGAAGAAAGGGTAGAGGACACAGAGGGTTGTTCCTGCCACAACAATCTCTGCATTTTATGTCTGACAGAGAACATAGAGGGCCTTAACCACACCACCTTATGAAGACTTGCTATCCTACTATTTTGCACCCACCGGCCTCTCTATTGTAGATCATGCCAATCGAGTCCCAGTGCACCATTCGAATCCAGAGGCAATTGTGGCAAACATTCAGAACTATCGGGACATGCTCTATTGCAGGCTTAAACATAAGTGGACCAACTCTCTTATGAGGGATCTGCCTGGATTATAATCTATGGTACAGCATCACCGTTCATCATTTATGGGAGTCAAGTACAAGCTCTGAGGCCTTGGTCTCAAATTTTCTCTGCTCCTTCTAACCAATATGAAGATCCTGGCCAACCAATGCTCTTATTTTTTCATTGAACTGGAGGATGCATGGGACTGGGTGGAGCAGCAGGAACATGCACTGGCGCCAGTGCAGCATTCCCCATGCCCCCACCGCAGGTCTGGAAGAAACCGGGGTCACAATGTAGGGCCAATCCTCGACAATCCATTTTCGAGGCCCCTACTCCAGCCCAGTCCCTAGTAGATAGAGGCTTAGCATTATCAATCACCTCACAATTAATCCCAGTATGTCCAATAACATGGGTGATTCATACTCTGCCTCACTATACGACAGGGGCTCGACTGTCTCCTACTCGGGCACCACGTCACTGTTGCTTCCCTCTGCAGTCACACCCCAGACCATGGATGCATTGATATAACTATGTTGCCACTGGTTTGTGCCTTGCTTTAGTCCCTTTGTCTTTAAAAGTGCCTTTATTTGACCTGAGTTCTTACTGATTGTTGTGCAATAAGCACACAGGGAGTTTGTTGATCTTGTTGTTTGTGCTAGAGTGTTATAATCCTCTACACCAAATTTGCACTAATCCCTCGGAAATGTAGGAACACTGCCTCCTTAAAAGTGATAACGTCTTACTTTTAATTGGATGGCAGATTCATGCCCTTTTGAGTCCTTGTCCCTGATGATGGGGGAGGATTGAATTTTAGTGAACAGGCCCGTTACTGATCATTGCCTTCTTTGACCCTGCTTCTGCAATGTCGGCCAGCTGCTACAAGCACAATATAGAATACACTAAATTCAGGTGGGCATGGCCAGAGCACTTACTCGTTTAGCCTCTACCCCGCCTTTCCTTGGGAACTAGATGCTCCAGTGGAGACATTTAAATGAATAGTGTTGTTAATCTACTTTATAGGCATTACTCTGCTGCTCTAGGATTAGGAGTTGCAAGTTTCAGTTACATCTGCATTGTGTATTAGCTTTTTTCATGAGCAATCTTGGGAGCAATGAGGTATACCGTAACTGATGTTGCCTACACCTTCCCAATACCCCTGCAGTTCACTGATGTTTTTTAGTGTCCTGGAATATTCGTCGGGAAATAGACTCCACCAAGAGGAGATGAAGTATTCACAACTACCTGAAGCACAGAGGCACTCACATCACATTCTTAAAGGAAACACACTTGTAAATCATTAGCCATCCAAACTACAGAAGAGATGGAGGGGGTCATATTATTGCACTCTGTCTTCCAGCTATGGCTAGGGTGCACTGATATGGGTTAGACCCACAGTTCCCTTTGTCTCTATTGAAGCGGTACTAGATGTAGAAAGATGGTATGTATTTGCAGGGCAGTCTATATGCACCAAATTGCGGCCATCCCCAGTTTCTGGCGAGACTTTCCACTCTTCTCCCTTCATGGTACCATCTCCCCTAGAACACTGGTTGGGATTTAAACATGTTAAATGCACATCTGGATATGTCCTATTCCCCACTGCCACATAAACAATGCGGAAATATTTTCGCAATTGAAGTGACACTGGTCCATGGTGGATGTGTGGTGAGCTTTCAATCCTGATTTTATGGACTATTCTATTTTCGTCCACCACACAAACTGCATGCTCACCTGGACCACTTCCTCTATCTGTTGCATGCCTAGATAATTAAACAAGTCATACGCAGGATCCCTATATCATCTATCCGAACTATACAGAACACTATAGTCCAGTCGCAAGAAGATATCCACGCTGCTTTCATATCCTATTACCGGGAACTGGGGGGCATATTACCAACGATTAGCGATATTTATCGCTAACTAGGCTTAGCAACAATTTTTTTATCGCTAAGCATCGCAGGAAATTATCGCTGAGATAACTTGCTATTAGCAAGGTTTATCTCCAAAGCGATAAATTTTCTGGCGATAGCGTGAATATCGCTCAGAATACAGCGATATTCACGCATTGGCGACAAAATGTTCTTAGCCATGTTATCCACCTCCCATTGGATAACATGGCAAAGACCTGGTCTGAGCAGGCGTTAGTGTTTGGAGATATTCGCGCTTAGCACAAATATTTCCAACGCTACGGCTGCCTTGTTAATAGGCGATAGCGACGTTATCCACTGCTTTCAGTCGCTAACGGGTTGGGTGCGCCCACTTTGCATGTCATTAGCGATAAACATCGCTGACATGCGAAGCGGGCCCCAAACCGCTCGCTATCGCCTAAAAGCTGTCGCTAACATCAGTTAGCGACAGCTTGCTAATGAGGCAATAGAATTATCGCCGCTTAGCGGCCGAAAACGACCGATAAATCGGCGATAATTGTCTATCGCCCCCCTTGGTAATATGCCCCTATATTCATTGCACATTAGACTCATCTGGTTTCTGGAGGGATTGGTCATCCCTAGCATACCTGCTGAGTACGTAGAAAAATTAGAGGATCTCATCACTGACCACGATATTTGTGGGGGAGTCCAGAAATTTGCAACATGTAAATCCCTAGGATTGGACTGACCTCCCATCAGGGGCAGCCAGCACAGGTAAGAGCGGTGGGGCAGGGGGGCGGGGCATGGAAGTTGAAATACGTTAGGATAAGTTAAATTAAATTTTAAAAAAAATAAAACCATTTACCTTGCACTCGCCTCATTGCTGTCTCAGATATGCAGCGAGCAAAAGGTAAGTGGCTTTATTTTTTTGTAAATTTAATTTAACTTATCCCTTTGTATGTCGACTTCCCTGACCCCTACCAAACCACACACCACCACTCTTACCTGAGCCGGCCATGACTGCTTCCCATTCATTTATATATGACCTGTATAGATCTTTTGACTCCATGCTTAGCTGAGCTGTACTAAAACTCATTACAAATTGGCAAATGGGGACTTTGTCTCCCTTCATGCAGGATGTTCTCTTAGTTGCATAGCCTAAGCCAGGCTGCAGTGATCTAGATGTTGCCTCAAACAGAGTGCTGGTGTTAGACCTTAACCATACCATTGCATCAAATAATATAGCATTATCATATTGCATATGGGGTTTTTTAGTCGACGACGTTTCGATGCCTTTTTACATTTGTGACATCATCATCAGGACAAGAATTATCAACATTATTGTTTTGTACAACAGTTATTAACACAATGCCTATTATCGCATTAATGTTGGTTTCCTCGTAGGTTCAGGATGGGATCGATCCCATCGGACTGCCGTATTCGCCATAGCGCTCCGGCCATCACAAAGTGAGCCATCACGCTCCTTTCCTGGCAAATCCATACAAACCTGATTGATGCCCTGGACTTGATGTGAAAGAAAACACATCTATCAGCGTTTACTCATCAGTATTCCTGAACCTACAAGGAAACCGACATTAATGCGATAATAGGCATTGTGTTAATAACTGTTGTACAAAACAATAATGTTGATAATTCTTGTCCTGATGATGATGTCACAAATGTAAAAAGGCATCGAAACGTCGTCGACTAAAAAACCCCATATGCAATATGATAATGCTATATTACTTGATGCAATGGTATGGTTATGTTTAAGAGATTGAGTCTGTAGCACTGACCACAAGTATACAGACAGATTTTGGCTTTGCCCTTTTGGCCATTTCTTTGTTGTTTTGTCTTGATTGTTGTGGGTCACGGCTGTGCCCACTTGTTATCTTTTTTGGTTCTTAAAATTCACTTTATCAACCAGAACATTTAAAATAAATTTTCTTGTCCGGCTGGACAAAAGACATACTACTTAGCAGGTGTATGATTAATGATTTTTGTATGTTATCTTGTCCACATGTAGGGACCACTGTTTTTTGTAAATTGATACTGCCCAAGGTCCCTATGGCATACCTTTCGGGTTCCCTTGTCTTTGTGAAAACACGGTGTTAGACCTGGCATCATTGGCTTGGGTCTCGCTTCCTCACTACTCTCCCTATCCTTTATATTGGCTGCATTTAGGTGTTCTGGGCGACGTGCCACTGCTACTCAGTGCCACAGCGCGAATGCTCCTTGTATATAAATGACTGTATAAATATGGATAACTATACTACCTACATCGATGTAGCCTGTTTCAATAGTGAGTTACCCTCCATTTCACTGTCGCTACTGTGAAATGATCTATTCTCATAGGCCAGGATTGGCCAGTTAAAGATTGCTTCTATCATCCTATTGGGCCCTAGGAACCCGATAGGAACCTCAAGTTTGATAGGTATATGCTCAGGACATTGAGGGGTACCTTTTAGTAAGGACCGTTTATATATTAGATGTGTAAAAATACCTTTCCTGAAAACGTGGTAGTTTCTTGCCTAAGCTTTACTGTAGGCTGTTGCGAGTATGTGTATTGACCGCCTGGTTTTGGAGCAGCTGGGTCAGACCTGGCTGGGGAGAGAGATTGGAATTCAGAGCATGGGGAGGGGTGACTCTTTGATCCAAACAGGGCCGTGCCTGGCAAGGTGAATGATGGCTCCACCTCCCACTGGGCGTCTGATAGCAGATCCCCTCATTCTGAAAGGGCAGGATGTCGCTTCGTAAACCAAGTGCTTCCCGACCCCACCAAACTGGTTCTGTCCGGAGTCAGTGATTTGCAACCTTAGAGAACAAAGACTGTGTAGGTATAAAATGCTGGACTGGAACTTTGGCCAAGTGTGTTCCTTCTGGATGTCAAGACGAAACTCTGTCCGAGTGAACAAAGGAAAGGACTTTGCAACTTTCAAGCTTGCTGAAGAAACTACTGAGAGCCTAATATCGAGAGCGCCTCCTGCAGAAGTCTCAGGGACATTATACCACCCCGCCAGCCATCGTAATTACTGTGCGAGGAGTTCTGCTTGCAGGTGAGGCCTCCGTTGAGTAATCCGGAGCCTCTAGTATGACTGCGAGGGCCGCGGACTGGGCACTTCTGAACTTTTGCTAAACCTGTAAGGGCCGCTGCAGCTAAGAGAGAGCTGCTGCCGCTGAGAGCCCACCTGAATTTTCACCTTCGGACCTTCCGCTGAATCTGCGTGGACCGCTGCCGCTGAGAGAGAGCTGTGGCCGCTGAGCGGCCACCGTGGTGCCCACCTGGTCAAGACCCTCCCTTATCATGCGGACCGCTGCAGCTGAGAGAGAGCTGCTGCCGCTGAGTGCCCGCACCCTTTGCCACTTTGCATCACCGTGATTTGACCCGTGGGCCGCTGCAGCCAAAAGAGAGCTGTAGCCGCAGAGTGCCCACACCCATTGCTCCTGTGCATCATCGTGATTTGTAGTGTGAGCCGCCGCAGCCCAGAGAGAGCTGTAACCGATGAGTACCCACACCCTTTGCTTCTGTGCACCATCGCGGTTTGTCATGTGGGCCGCCCCAGTCAAGGCGGCGCACACCCTGTGCTACTCTGCATCCTCGTAATTTGCCCTGCGGGCCGCTGCAGCTAAGGGAGAGCTGTGGCCGCTGAGCGCCCGCCCCACCGACAACTTTGCATCCTCGTGATTTGCCCCGCGGGCCGCTGTAGCTAAGAGAAAGCTGTGGGCGCTGAGCGCCCTCACCAGTGACAACTTTGCATCCTTGGTTTTTGTACTGTTGTCCGACGCATCTAATAGAGAGCTGCTGACACTGTGAGCACACCGCGGAGCTGCACGACAAGAGCCATCACCACCAGTGCTGAGCGCATGCCTGCCCCTGAGTGCCCAAACCACTGTGAGTGCACGCTGCGGACCTCCGCCACTGAGACTTGTGGTCCCTGGGAGTCCGCCTGTCACCATCTCCACTTCTTCCAGAAGCTGCGGGCTGTAGTCATTTCCAATGACAGGTATCAGGTGCGCAATAGACAGCGTAGGTCCCAGCCCTGAACTCAGTTAGTATCACGCTTTGAGGTGAATATATTGTTGTTTCTTTGAGTCCCTATGGGTTGACGAGAATTGTAGTTGTTGAAACGCTTTGAGAGTTTGGAGTTAAACTGTTAGATAAAGATACTATTTTTTTCTATCTACCTGAGTTGTGTCCTTTTGTGGTGTCATTACTGCCTTGTTGTACGTGGTCATAAACGCTTCACACACTGCCTCTGAGATAGGCCTAACTGCTCATGCTACGTTACCACAGGGTTGAGCAGGGGTTATCAAAGGGGGTAGCCCACGTGCCCTGACCTAGGAAGAAGGGTCCCTATTTGGACATTTGCGCCAGCCATTGCCAACTAGAGACCCCTATTTCTAACATTGGCGGGCAGCGGTAAGGATCAGGACTTGCCTTTATGATTCACGTACAATAACTGGTAAACCCCACTGGAGAGTGTAGACCAAGCGCAGCCACAAATATATATATATATATTTTTCTGTTTTGTCTGGTTGGTGGTCTTAGTAGGGACTTGTTGATAGCAGCCATGAGTACTGCTAGTTGAGGAAGGCCAACGTCTAATGCTTCGGAGGTTCTCACCTTTGAGGAGGAAAGATTAGATACCTATACTGCCAGACAGCTGAAGTTATTTTGTAAGCAATTCACAGTCCCTGTGATCGGCCTCTCTAGGAAGGAGGAGTACCAGAAGGCGCTAAAGGCCAGGTGGGAAGCAAGAGAGTCCACCGGGGATGAGGAAGAGAATGCTGGAGGGCAGCCGAATGATGCAGTATAGGGGGGTGGGGATAGAACACCCTCCAATCCAGGTACTAGTGTATCCCAAAGGAGCCTGACCCCAGAAGAGCCGGAGAACAGGGAGAGAGATAGGAGGCATAGTTTGGAGATGGCTAAATTGGAAGGTCAGAAGGACCTTGAGAGTAAGAAGTTAGACATTGAGAAGAATCGATTGTCAATTGAACTTGAGAAAATGAAAATGGAACATGAGAGAATGTTGAGGGAGATAGAGATCAGGGCGAGGAGTGTCCCTGTCTCCCCCTCTGGTAGCAGCATACCTTTAGTAACTCCAGAGAGTAGAGTTTATATTCCTAAAGATGTCATTAAGGATTTTCACAAGAGTGAGGATATTGGGGGGGAAGGGCCACACGCCGGAACGAGATGGCCGCCTAAAGCCTCGGATCCGCCGGTGACATCCCCCTAACTGACTATCCTGATGTCCATCCTGCCCCATGAGGTCCTAGATCAGTGGTCGAAAGCAAGAGTAACCGATCGCTGTGCCCCGCGTCCCTGAACACCACTCGGGCCGGAGATAAGGAGCTCACTTACCTGGACCTGCTGAGCGTTGCGGGCCGGGTGCAGGAGTTTTGCAGCGGCTGGCCGGAAGTTCAGTGGAGTTTGCCGCCCAGACCAGAAGTCGCTGGGCAGAGTCGGGCCAGTGGGGCATGAGCACATCACTGCTGCCTTCGGCGGTGGGGCTACAGAAGCTCAAAGTGACGCGGTGGGCCCCCCTGCCTTCCCCTGGAACCCTGCACAGTTGCGGCAGCTCCCGCTGCCTTTAAAGTGATGTCGGCGGTGTCCCGGCAGGGTCGGAGATTGACAGCCCAACGTACCGAGTGGCGGTGAGCCGGCCTCCCCCTGCCTTCATCCGGTGATCTTGTGGCGTCCACTGGTGGGAGGTGTCCTGGAGTTGGACCCGGTTTGCCTCTCTGCTCGTGATTGCCTGCCAGCCCCCCCAGCAGACTGTTGACAGTAACATATCCTGGACATCGGAGCACAACAACAGGGGTGTGGCCTTATGTGGGAGCAGTGACTCACAGGGACGGTACACCATATAACAGTGGGGGCAGTGGTGCAGTAAATAAAAACAGGCTGCAGTATAGTGGGATTGCACCAGAGTTGACATCTTCGCTCCCTCACCTGAGTCTGCTGGTTGCACAGTGTGCCCCTGTGCATTGCCCATAGAGTTCCTGAGTGAAGCCGCTGCGACGGGGTAAATCTTGGCCCGGACTGGCATAATAGGTGGGCGCACTTGTAGGAATTGGAAGTGATCGGCTGGCGCCCCCCTCCCTCGCGCCTGCGGCGCTTAACCTGATCATCTGTGGGCGAGAGGCTGGTTCACACATGTGGGCTATCATCTCAGCTGTCACCCTGGGCCCCCACAGCAAGTGACATTGTCCTTATTTCACTGGATAATAAAGAGGCGCTATCAGAAAATGGCTAGTAAACCGGACTCGGACAAGGGTCCCGCCAGCAGGGTACGAGACAGATCCAATCAAACAAATTGGATGATAAACCCTGCCAAAGGGCTCGCCGATGGACGCACGCCAACCCCAGGGTAGTGGAGGATTCCATGGGCCCACCCTCTGAACTGACTCTGCAGGACGGTATGGCGCCCATTGGGGGGGGTCAAGTCATCTCTGGACACTATCTCCTCCGAAGTAACTCTTATTCGGGCCGACATTACTAAAATCAATGTAAAAGTCAATTCCCTGGATATTAAAATGGCCATCTTGACAGACGATGTGTCGCAGCTCCACCAAGAAGTACAGGATCTTAAATCTTTCTGCGCAGCAGCCGAACGCAAACTAAATGAATACGAAGGACGATCCAGACGCAATAACATCCGCATCCTGGGGTGCCCGAAAAATCAGAAGGGCCGGCCCGATACCTGTTCTTCGAGGACCTCATCCTAAACCACCTTAAACCTAAGGGTCTTGGGAATTTTTTTACCATCGAACGTGCGCACAGAATGCCAGGTAGACAGTCTAAGCCCGGCGCACCACCGCGCCCCTTGATAGCCGTGTCCTAAATTTTAGAGACAAGGACACTATCCTGCAAAGTGCACGGTCTGCACCTTCCGTGCGATATGAGAATGCCACCCTTTCCTTTTTTCCGGATTTCACACAAATGGTTCAGAGACAACGCAAATCATTTCTGCCCGTCAAGAAGAAACTTAGAGACAAGGGACTGAAGTACTCTATGATGTTCCCAGCCCGCCTCCTCGTGGAGGTTGGGGGCAGGACCTGTTTTTTCGATAATCCTGAGGTGGCCTCGGACTGGCTGGACAGTCAACCAATCGGCAGCACCGGGGAGGGAGCAGGGGCGAGGATCAATATCTGCAGGACCAAGAGTGAACTTTGAGAGACGCCCTAGCCGTCCACATGGACACACTAAGGTACCGGGGTCCGTGAGGCCCATAGTTGGACATGAACTTGCCTAGAACAGTAGTGCATCAGGGAAGCTAACTATGACCTATTGGGGACACTTGACCTGCACTTTTTGGAGTTGGGGGTGCGGGGGGACGGAGTGCTGGCCTTTCTCCTCTTTTCTACCTTTAGTTATTTTCTAGTGTTCTTATATTGGGTGACAGGCACTCTGCCAGTTCGTGATGGGCAGTTCTAAGTCCAGAGGGCAGGGAAGCAGGGTGGGGGGTTGTTGACAGGGGAATTGGTGGGGGAGGGTTTTTTTATTGTAATGTTTTATCATCAACGCATGACCATGGACATTCAAAATGTACACAGCGCTTACTCTGGTTTTATCACATGAACATTGGGGGAAAAGCATTAAAATAATTAGCTGGAATGTCAACGGGCTGGGGAACAAGATTAAATGGAGTGTAGTCCTGCAGTATATCAGGAAGCAAGGCTCAGATGTTATGCTTCTTCAGGAGACTCATGGGCCACACCTGTAAGGCAATGAATCGATACGGATACAAACTAACTGCGCACGCGGGAATCACGACTGGCCCCAGAGGGGTGGGCATCATGGTTAGAAGCACATTCCGACTTAGCATTAACTCCACTTGGACTGGCGACAGGGGCCGCTACGTCGGCATATCTGGCTCCTGGGAGGGCAGATCCTCACCCTGTTCTCCATCTATAAACCACCGGGTCTTCAATCAACCACGTTCCAAGACCTCCGTACCACGATTTTCTGCCTACCGAAGGGTCTGGTAGTGTTGGGGGGACTTCAACTCAGTGTGCTCCGGGACGCTCGAGCTGCATCCCCCTCGCGAATTAGGACCCACCTCCCGTGGGTTATCAGACTTTCTTGAGGCCATGGGCCTAATAGACACCTGCCGCACTTTCAACCCCGAAACAAAGCAATACACATTCCATTCTGGGGCCCATCATAGTTTCTCCCACCTTGACCATATTCTGGTACCTAGTTCTCAAATGTCGCACATCTGGGAGGTCTGTCACTTAGCTAGAGGCATCTCTGACCATTCACCGGTATGGGCTCATCTACTCGTAGATCACACGTGGGTGGGTCGGGTCGCCCCAATCAACCCCTGGCACCTCCGCAATCCCAAAATACGTAAAGACCTCCTGGTCGCCACGGACAACTACTTTACGGATAATGTAGGCACTGTGTCCTCTAGCCAAACATTCTGAGAGGCCTTTACGACGGTGATCAGGGGGCAAGCTCTGTCTTTAATATCAGGCCACAAGAAAGAGCAGCAAAAAGCTGTGACTGACATAGAATCTGATATCCTTCGGATGGAGGAGGAGTTGGTTAACAGTGACTTCCCTGATTTGCACCATTTACTCCAGCTTAAACAGTCTGAATATAAGGCCCTTGTTACTGACTCAGCCCGTGCCCTGGTACAGGAAAAGCTTGGGCGACTTTATGACTTGGGGGACAAGGCGGGAAAATTGATAGGTTGGTTAGATAAGCGAGAGTGGGCGAGTAGACTGGTCCCAGTCCTCCATGATGCATTAAACACCGACATAGTGGACCCCCAAGATATAGCTTCTCGTTTTGCTACACACCTCGAGGCGGTTTATAGGGCCGGAACACCCTACACAGAGGCGGACACTGCCGACCTGCTAAAAGATCTCGCATTGCCCACCCTTACCTCAGTCATATCGACTCTTATACATCCTGATCAGTCAGGCTTCATTACGTGCCAGAAAACGGCACTAAACCTCCGCCGAGTCCAAGGGATACTTGGGAGAGCAAACATGATATGCGAACCGGCAATCTTAGTTTCTTTAGACGCTACGATGGCATTAGATATGGTTGAATGGCCCTATCTCTTTGCTGTACTCCAAAAGCTGGGTTTGGGCACGGCTTCATTGACTGGGTACGCCTTCTGTACGCGGCGCCATTAGCAAAGGTAGTTGTTAATAACAAACAATCAGACACCTTCGCTCTGAGCCGAGGCACCCGTCAGGGTTGCTCGCTCTCCCCCCTCCTATTTGCCCTGGCACTAGAGCTGCTAGCAGCCTGGATCTGACAGGATCTGATGATCCGAGGATTCTGCTCGTCGGCGGACTGGGAAGACAGGATTTCTCTATATGCCGACCTTATCCTATTATATCTCACCAACCCTCGAAGATCTTTGATTGTCCTAATGGACATATTGGAAATCTTTGGGAAGTACTCTGGATTCAAAATCAACTGGACCAAGTCTCACCTGTATCCACTTCATGGGGGAGTGCCCACTATGCCCTCCAATTGCCCAATTCACATCAATACATCAGGGGTTCAATTATTTAGGGATATTCGTATCCTTGAATCCTGCACTCCGCTATAAACAAAATCTCCTGCCCTCTCTCCACCGTTTGCGGAGGGATATTGCAAGTTGGCGAACTCTCCCATTGTCCCTATTGGGGAGGGCCACCATTTTTAAAATGATGTCCCTCCCCCGCTTCCTCTACGCCCTGCAGAACTCGCTGGAGGCCGTTCCCACCACCTATTTCATAGAAATTGAACAACTTCAGAGAGAGCTTTTGTGGGATGGGCCGCAGCGAATAGCCTTCAGTAAACTTACTCTGAAGTGGTACGACGGAGGAATCACCCTTCCTGACATTAAGAAGTACTATTGGGCCACCCACCTGGCCGCCATAAACCATGGTACCTATAGATCACCTGACGACCCCGGCTATCGAATGGACAGGTGGCTAGTCCAGGGAGGTAACTATAACAGAACTCTATATTCTACATTCTAAATCTGTTCGCCCAGCTTTAACCGGCCCCAGAGGGCACTCAGTGTCCGTCTGGCGTGCCGCCACCAGATCTCTGGGCTGGGAGGGTAGACTGACGCTGGCCACCCCCCTTTGGGAGTCAGCGAAACTGGGAAACCTATGGCAATCGAAATGTTTTGACAAATGGGACATGATAGGCATCTCCTGTATTCAAGACATGTGGGACAAGGGAGACATTAAAATGTTCGCATCCCTAGGAGAACAACATTAGCTAGCCAACACAGAACGCTTTTGCTACATACAAATACGACCCACCTTGAGATCGGCTGTCCCTGTGGGTTCCTCCCCCCTGAGTACTCCCCATTGGAATCTAGGGTATTAGACGGGCACCTCCCGGAGAAATAGATCTCCTTGATTTATAATAAACTAATACATAATATGGAAGACTCCCTTGCACAGCTCCGGCAAAAATTGACGGCGGACGGTTTTCAGCTAGATGACGAGGACTGGCAGGAGGCAGTATCCTACCCCAGAGTGGTGGGTATCTCTGCTAGCCTGTGGCTGGTCCAACTTAAAGTCCTACACAGAAATTACATGACCGGACCTAGACTGGTGTTGATGGGCAGGGCACCTACGGTGGATTATCGCAGGCAGTGTGGTTTGGTGGACACGTTCCTACATATCGTTTGGGAATGTCCAGTTATTCAGTCCTACTGGAGGGAGGTCCACCGAGTAGTGGGGACGGTGTTGGGAGTCCTCCTGCCCATGGAGGCATGTAGGTGCTTGCTTAATGTGTGGGAACCCACAGACTTGAACACGCACCAAGCACAATGGGCCACGCTTGGATTTATGGTGGCCAAAAGGAACATAGCCCAAGCTTGGGGGGCAATTGCTCCTCCTTCGCTAAAAGACTGGAAGACCAACATGGATTTGAGTATTACAATGATATAGCACAGGTAGTGGTGGCATAGGCTGTCATAATGAAAATAAGGATCAGATCTAACTATATTGCATCCAGTCTGCGGAGACCTGTTGAAGAAAGCGGCAGTTCTATAGAGCATATCATAGCTCTTATTTACGAACGGCCCTAAGAACTACCAGTGGGAACTGACCAAGGTTCACTTAACTACAAAATTTGCCTATGTTCAGTCCGATTGCAGTACCTACAATATTGGGACACTCTAGCGTTCTGGTCACACTAGTCCATACATTCATTCCTTATTTTCATTATGACGCCCAGTGCTAATCATGCGCCATTACGTTTTGCCGATTGATCTTTCGGAATCTTTCTGCTGTGTTCGCAGGGGTCCCTTGGATCTTCCACAACTTTTTGGTTGAGATATACTTTTTGTGGACTCATATTCCGAATTTTTCTGCCGCGCTCACAGGTGAGCTTTGGACCCTTTTACAATATTGGGTTGCGATCTTTTGTAACTCGAACACTGTGGCTTGCATATAATAAAATCTTTTCTAAAAGGATCACATGCCATCAAGATACTTAGTAGACTTCTGAGAAAGAGGGACTACTCTACCCTCACTTTGAGGTTCAGCAACTTTTTGATCTCTCCCCTACAAAAGTGAGGGAACACAGAATAATTTTCCGAATTCTGCATTCTTGCCTTGTCTAGTTCAACATAAACAACAAGCCTTGAGGAAGTTACGTTCTAGTAACGAAACAGGTGTCGGCTGCTCATTGTGTCTCTTCTTGAAAATCACACATGGAAGAACTCTTTTTGATAACATACTTGAAAAAACTCTAAAACATGTGTTTTTGACTTGATGTCACTTGATTGAGAACTGTACATAATATATGTTCCAAAACATGTGTTACTGATTTGACATCACCTGACTGATATTTGTGTCTAATATGTCATTAAACTAGAATATAATCATAATCTCCTTGATGTTTTCTCCATAAGTGGTTTCACATTGAATTTGTTTCTGTTCATGGTCTATTTATGAATACATGATTCTGTAAAAAGGTAAGTTCTTACAACTTTTTTCTCACAGTTGCACTTGCTTCTGTATTTTACATCTTGAGTGCCGAGGTATAACCATTGTTCAGCCATGGATTGGAGTATGTGCCATGAAAAAATGTCTATGTGGCCCGAAGCTGCCCTAGGAAGTGGTCCTGGATATGGGTGCAGTGGAACCACTATAGAGGTGACCATTGCAACCAACCCCCGAAGACATTCACTCTCCGTGATTTATCTCAATGACTGTGACGTGTTATAATGTGACTCAAAACTCTATGTGCCTGATTGTAATGTCTGTATGAATATACTGTGTGCTATTTACTGATTGTAGTCGATGATTGTTAATAAAAAAGAATTTTTAAAAAAAGAGTGAGGATCTTGGGCAATGGTTTGCCGCATATGAGAGCAATGGTGTCCCACCGGGTCCCTGAGAAGGATTGGGGAGCGGGGTTGTGTGGATGCTTTGTGAGTGATGGTAGGGAATACCCTGTTGGACCTGCCTGAGGAGCTGAGAATGGAGTATGCCCATATAAAGGAAGCTTTGATTAACCTTTATGGTTTGACCCCAGAAATGTACAGGCAGAGGTTCAGGAACAGTAAGAAGTTAGAGGGTACCACAGGGGAGGAGTATGTGTCTTATTTCTGCAGAACAATGGATCGCTGGGTGAAAGGTAGCAAAGTGGAAACTTTTGAGCAGTTATACGATTTGTTTGCATGGGAGCATTTTTCTAGTAACTGTTTCCCTGAGCTATGCAAGCACTTGATTAGTAGCAAGATGACAAACTCTAGGAAGCTTGCTGAGGAGGCAGACCGCTGGGTGAGCACCCAGGTCCGCAAAGGATTTGTGGGAGACTTCGCCAGAGGTGGGCAGGGTCCCCAGCAGAGAAGTGGGGGGACAAGGGTAAGCCGAGGGAGTTCCAGAAAGGGCCCCAAAGTAATTCCCCAGGGAACCAATCAGTGGTGTCCCAGCCTCCCCCTGAGAGGAAGCCAGTGTCCCTGACAGGTAGGCCTGGTCAGAGGGGACCGCTTACTTGTTTCAAGTGTGGTCAAGTGGGCCACTGGTATCATGATCCCCAGTGTCCCCAGAGGGACCCCAATACACCTCCTTGTGCACTACCCCGTGCACCATCCCGTCAGATTGCCAGTGTAGCCCGGGGGGGGGGAGATGGAGGTCCAAGGTGGGTGGGATCCCATAGAGTTAACCCTTGTCTGGCTCAGAGACTTTGAGAAGGTCCCTAACGCCACACTGCCCAATACCACTAAGAAGTACCGGCAGTGGGTGACCATCAATGACCATAGGGTGGAGGCTCTCAGGGACACAGGAGCTAGTGTGACTGCTGTCAGCTCCAGGTTGCTGTTCAAAAAGCAGATTGTCCCCCATGCGTTTTGTCCAATTGTATCAGCAGACAACTCAGAAAGCCAGTGTGAGGTGGCTCAGGTTCCCTTAGAGTGGGGGGGTGTCTCAGGAACTCTTCAAGTGGTTGTGAGGCCCGCCATGCCTGTAGACTGTCTGTTGGGCAATGATCTAGAGAACCCCCCGTCGGCTACGGTGGAGAGAAAGTCTCATTTGGAAATGTTGGGCCTGCCTGAGTGGGCATGTGCAACCACTCGGTCCATGGCAGTTCGGAAGGGTTTTCAGGAGTGCCCAGGTCCCTGCCTTAAAGAGAAGGGGTAGGGATTGTGGGAAACCGGCCCGCAGTTCCCTTGGTCCCGGAGGGAGCAAACCCTGAGGGGGATGCCCTGGAACCTACAGGGGAACAAGTGGCTGAACTGGGGGACCCACCGGAGCTAACCCATTGGCAGCAGGAAGGGGGGACCTCCAGGGAGGAATTTGGCGAGCAACAAAGAATCTGCCCTTCTCTTGAGGGGGTGCGGTGAAAGGCCTCTGCTCAGGTAGCAGGTGATCAGACAGGGTCACATTGGATCTATTGGGAGAATGACCTCCTTTACAGCGAGCCTAAGGTTGCTGAGCCTGGGTCAGCCCATGTGCTGGTGGTACCCCAGCGCTTCAGGACCTTCCTACTGGGGTTAGCTCATGATGTACCATTGGCAGGACATCTGGGGCAGACCAAGACCTTTGAGAGGCTGGTCACCTACCTCTATTGGCCCCAGATGCACAGGAGCTCAGATAATCAATGCAGGACATGTGAGACTTGCCAGGCAAGTGGAAAGAGTGGGGGAAGAGTAAGGCCCCCCTACAGCCCTTTCCTGTTATGAGTACCCCCTTCGAGAGGGTTGGCATTGATATTGTGGGGCCTCTGGATCCCAAGACAGCCATGGGCAACAGGTTCATCCTGGTCTTGGAAGACCATGCCACCGGGTACCGCAAGGTTATCCCGCTCAGGACAGTGACGGCCCCCGTGGGGGCTGTGCACTGATGGGGATTTTCTCCCACGTGGGAATCCCCAGGGAGGTGTTGTCCGATAGGGCAACTAATTTCATCTACAAGTACATGAAGTCGCTGTGGGAGGAGTGTAGGGTAACGTATAAGTTCACCACTCCTTACCACACCCAGGGTAATGGGCTGGTTGAGAGATTCAACCGGACCCTTAAGGGCATGATTTTGGGCCTAGGGGAGCCCATGAGGCATAAGTGGGATGTCCTCTTGCCATGCCTATTGCTTGCCTACTGTGAGGTGCACAGAAGTCCTTAGGGTTCAGTCCCTTTGAGCTACTCTATGGTCACCAGGTCAGAGGTCCTGTGAGTCTGGTCAAGGAAGGCTGGGAGCAATCTCCCAGGAAACAAACCCAGGATGTGTTTAGTTACATCCTGGCCTTCAGGAACCAGACTTGGTGTTTCAGGAAACGTGCTGAGGCAAACCTGGAAGCCAGCCAGGAAGAGATGAAGCGCTGGCACGATCAGAATGCCACTCTGATTGAGTTTTAGCCTGGACAAAAGGTTTGAGTCATGGCCCCAGTGGAGTCCTGTGCGCTCCAGGATAGGTGGACCGGCCTCTTTGAGGTGGTGGAGTGCAAATGTCCTTTTACCTATGTGGTGGACTTGCAATCTCCCAGGAACCCCTTGCGGGTCCTCCATGTTAACCACCTGAAGCCCCACTTTGAGAGATCTGAAGTGGGCATGCTTCTGGCCACAGATGCTGGGATGGAGGAGGAAAGCGAGCCCCTTCCTGACCTCCAGTGTGCAGGGGAGCGAGATGGGTTGGTGGAAGGTGTGGTCCTCTCCCCCACACTGACTCCTGAGCAGCAGGGTAATTGTCGCCAACTGTTGGGACAATTCAGTGATCTGTTCTCCCTGGTGCCAAGTGTCACTGATTGGTGCGTCCATGACGTGGACACCGTGGACAGTCCCCCATTAAACATAAGGCTTACTGAGTGACTGACCGGGTAAGGGCCTACCTCAAGGACGAGGTTACCAAAATGTTTGCCCTTGGGGTGATTGAGTCCTCTAGCAGCCCGTGGTCCAGCCCAGTGGTCTAGGTCCAGAAAGCTGCCGTGCCTGTGCCACCCCAGAACTTCGGTTCTGTGTGGATGACCGGGTCCTCGATTCAGTCACCAAGACTGACGCACACCCCAACCCCAGAGCTGATGAGCTCGTAGATCGGTTGGGGGCTGCCAAATACCTCAGCACCTTTGATTTGACGTCTGGGTATTGGCAGATCGCCCTGACCGAGGGAGCGAAGGAGAGGTCAGCATTCTCCACACCCGATGGGCATTACCAGTTCCAGGTGATGCCCTTTGGAATGACGAATGCCCATGCCACCTTTCAGAGGTTGGTCAAAGGGTGTTGGTTGGGCTGAAAGACTTCAGTGCCGCCTACCTGGATGACATTGCAGTGTTTAGCTCCTCTTGGGAGAACCACCTGCGCCACCTCTGGGAGGTACTGTTGGCACTGCAGAAGGCAGGCCTCACAATCAAAGCCAGTAAGTGCCAGATTGGGCAGGGTTCTCTGGTATATTTGGGGCACCAGGTGGGGAACAGCCAGGTGGCACCCCTGCAGCCCAAAATTCAAACTATCCTGGCATGGGAACCCCCCAAGACTCAGACGAAGGTGAGGGCCTTCTTAGGACTCACGGGGTACTACTGGAAGTGTGTCAAGGGATATGGCAACATTGTTGCACCCTTGACTGAGCTGACTTCTAAGAAGCAGCCCAAGAAGGTTAACTGGATTGACACCTGTCAGAAAGCTTTTGATGCCCCGAAGACTGCCATGCGCACTGCACCCGTGCTTCAGGTGCCTGACTTTTCAAAGGAGTTTGTTGTCCAGACAGATGCCTCAGAGTATAGTATAGGGGCTGTTCTGTCACAGATCAATGAGGAGCACCTGCACCAATCCGTAGCCTTCCTAAGCAGGAAGTTACTTCCCCGGGAACAGAGATGGAGTGCAATTGAGTGAAAGGCATTTGCTGTGGTCTGGGCGCTGAAGCAGTTGAGACCATACCTGTTTGGGACTCACTTCTGGGTTCAGACAGACCACAGGCCCCTTAGGTGGTTGATGCAAATGAGGAGTGAGAATCCTGAGTTGTTGAGGTGGTCCATTTCCCTACAGGGTATGGATTTCACGGTGGAAAACCGCCCTGGTACAGAACACGCCAATGCTGACGGTCTGTCTAGATTTTTCTGCCTTAGTGATGAGAACCCCCAATGAGATGGTTAGTTCTCCCCACATTTCAGCTGGAGGGGACGCGTACGCGTGTTAGACAGGCATCATTGGCGTGGGTCTCCCTTCCTCTCTACTCTCCCTATCCTTTATATTGGCTGGATTTAGATGTTCTGGGCGCCGTACCATTGCTACTCAGTGCCACAGTACAAATGCTCCCTGTATATAAATGACTGTATGAATAAGGATAACTATAATACCTACATCGGTGTAGCCTGTTTCAATAGATGGACAGATGCAAGACAATGTCGTACATTCACCCTAGTACAGAGATCTGGGCCTCAATCCATTGTTTTTTTGCTCACCATGCCATTCCAGTTTGGACCCAGCCATATGCAAATCAGTCTTGACCCTGCGCCCAGTGGGAACAGTCCAGCCCGTACTGCCAGGCCAGGTCCACCCTGGACTGGAAACAAGAATCCTAGGACCAGTTTCTGGCATTCAGCCCTCATCAGCCAGGATAGCTTGACTCCAGTGGCATGGAGAGCACAGGACCCACGTCTGGGCATACCCGTCCCACTCGGGGTGACAAATGCAAAAAACAACAATTGATGGACAGAATGCAGAACAATGTCGTACATTCACCCCAGTACAGAGATCTGGGCCTAAATCCATCGGGTTTTTTTGCTCACCATGCGATTCCAGTTTGGACCCAGCCATATGCAAATCAGTCTTGACCCTGCGCCCAATGGGAACAGTCCAGCCCGAACTGCCAGGCCAGGTCCTCGCTGGACTGGAAACAAGCATTCTAGGACCGGTTTCTGGCTTTCAGCCCTCATCAGCCAGGATAGCTTGACTCCAGTGGCATGGAGAGCACTGGACCCACGTCTGGGCATACCCGTCCCACTCGGGGTGACAAATGCAAAAACAACAATTGATGGACATGATGCAGAACAATGTCGTACATTCACCCCGGCACAGAGATTTGTGCCTATACCCATAGTGTTTTTGCTCACCATGCCATTCCAGTTTGGATCCAGCCAAATGCAAATCAGTCGTGACCCTGCGCCCAATGGGAACAGGCTAGCCCGAACTGCAGGCCAGGTCTTTCCTGGACTGGAAACAAGCATCCTAGGACCGGTTACAAGCTTTCAGCCTTCATAAGCCAGAATAGCTTGACTCCAGTGGCATGGAGAGCACGGGACCCACGTCTGGGCATACTCGTCCCACTCGGGGTGACAAATGCATAAACAACAATTGATGGACAGTATGCTAAACAATGTCGTACATTCACCCCAGTACAGAGATCTGGGCCTAAATCCATTGTTTTTTTTGCTCACCATGCAATTTCAATTTGGACCCAGCCATATGCAAATCAGTCTTGACCCTGCGCCCAATGGGAACAGTCCAGCCCGAACTGCCAGGCCAGGTCCTCCTTGGACTGGAAACAAGCATCCTAGGACAAATTATGATAAAGTTGCTTCATGCACAACCATCAACCCTAGTCAGAACTGGTGAGCTTATCTTAGACTCTTTCAGCATAAAATAGGGTACAAGGCATGGGTGTCTCTTCTCGCCTTTGTTATTTGCTCTTGCGATGGAATGCCTAATGCTGTGTCAGCTGGGTCGGTAAAGGGGTATCCGTTTAAGTAATTAAATTCCTTCAGCAGCACTATATGATATTGTCATAGAGAGACATTGGATCAGGTGAGAAGATACAACTTTTAAATATCTTCGTATTAATATATAACACTCAAACACTGACTTGTTTGATAGGAATATACTGAGAGTAATATCCCCCCTGAGAGCAAAGATATCCTCCCGGAAGTCCCTGCGAGTGTTCATTTGAGGGTGTATAGCCCTCATAAAAATGGTTATGTTATCAAGTCTACTTTAAATATTTGTCAACTTGCCTCTTTAAGCACACAAAAGTACATTCCATATGCTGGATGGGATGATGAGGGATTTAATTAGGGGAAATAGGTGTTGCAGGGTAGCATTGTCTAAACTGTGGCTTCAGACGAACTGAGGAAGCTGTAAGCCGCAGACTTTGAACATTACTCTCTAGTAGTGCAAGAGACACCTTCCTGCACAAAAACAACCCTAACAGTCAATTTTCTCTTTCGATGCTTGATACAGAATGCATCATGTGTAGAAGGGGGAAGAAACAAGGATAAATAAACATGTTTCTCCTTGTTACACTTCTTTGTAATAGGTGCATTATTTTATTACAATTCCAAATTTACTACCTTTAGTATATCTGGGATTGTGTCGAATTATATGGGTAGATGCATGGGAAAGCCCATGCTTCACCTCTGGAAGGCCTACCACAATGAAATGTAATGCAATGTAGTGCAAGCTGCTGCATTGCATTAACATTATTGACAAAGTCACGCAAGGTGGCACAAATAGCAAGGGAAATCCCACTTCTGACACCACTTGTCACGATACAAACACCACGGAAGGCTCAGGTGGGTATAGAAAGTGGGTCTTTATTATTCTACTTTTGTCGAGATAGCCCATACAGGAGGGCGGAGGTCGTGTTCCGCGCTTGGATACACATTTTTTTCACCACCGCCTTGGCCCCCTGTTCGTTGGTTCGTCCCTCTTCGACGGCGTTGCGGACGTCGGTCTTCCCCTCAGGTGAAAAAAAGAGGAGAGGCGATTAATAACCTACCCGATGTACATACTCCCCATTCCGGTTCACCTGTTCCCTCCCCGTGACTTCAATAGAGGTGTAGGTATGGGTCTACTGTGTTACAGCACGCAATGGGCCCGATTCACAGAACTAACTTAAGACAAAATCCTAAACTTACAACCATTTTGGTATTCATAGAAGACACTTACTCATTTTGGTATTCACAGAAGGCACTTACTCATTTTGGTATTCACAGAAGGCACTTACTCATCAATGAGTAAGTGCCTTCTGTGAATACCAAAATGAGTAAGTTACTCAAAATGAGTAAGTGACTCATTTTGGTATTCACAGAAGGCACTAACTCATCAATGAGTAAGTGCCTTCTGTGAATACCAAAATTAGCAAGTGCCTTCTGTGAATACCAACTTGAACAAGTGCCTTCTGTGAATATTTAAATGAGTAAGTGTCTTCTATAAATAACAAAATGGTAGTAAGTTTAGGATTTTGTCTTAAGTTAGTTCTGTGAATCGGGCCCAATATGAGGGCATGTCGGGCCGGGAGTTTAGGTTGTGTGTGGGTGGAAACGGCAGGCGTAAGAACAGTATAGGGAAAGAAAACCCTCTCTTGACCCTTATGCTATTCGTACCCCAAGCCCCTAGCTAGACCCAATTGTCTAAACCAGCTTTCTGGCCTATAAAAGGCCTTCAAAACCAGTCTTTAGGGAGAAACTAACAAAATAACCAGTACCTCTTGCTAAGGTTTGTGGACCGTGTTATATGTCTGAAAAGAACACCTGGGTGAAAACCCACCCTCCCAACAATCTCCCGGTGGTCCGGATCACTTGCCTGTATCCGTGGCCCCTTGAGTGAGCCACGGCTGCCTCATCCAAAACACCTTCCGTTGGGTAGACCTCTGCATGGCTGTTCTTGTCCTCCTCCTCCCTTGGGACTGTGGTCTCCTTCTCCGGGTCCTCAGCCCTCGTCTCGTTATTGGTCTCCGTGTACGCTTCCTCCTGTTTTCCTTTTGCCTCTGCAGGTCTCAACACTTCCTCCTGTTCTCCTTTCGCCTCCGCAGGTCTCAACGCTACCTCCTGTTCTCCTTTCGCCTCCACAGGTCTCATCACTTCCTGCTGTTCTCCTTTCGCCTCTGCAGGTCTCGATCCTTCTATCTCCCCTCCATCGTATATTCAGTTTTCTCTTCCGCGTACGTGCTCCGCACCTCTGTGGACACAAAGAAGATTTTCAGGGTGCCCCCGGGGCACCGGAGGGCGGTCTCCGAGGGTGCCCTGTCACAGTCGGGTTCACAATGCTTAGAAATATTTGTGGATCTACCTCCCTCGGTCAACCATCATATCAAGGGGTTTAAGTTCATCCCGTCCGCAGATGGCATTCAGGGACTATCAGCCTGATTCATGTAGGCAATAGCGCTCGCAAAAGGGCCAGATTCTGAGAATCTGGCCTTTTGCGAGTGCGATTTTTGCATTTGGTATTCACAATCCCAAATGCAAAAATCGCTATTTAAGAATTCGCATATTTGCGAGGAATGGCATTTAAGGAATCTCTAATAGAGATTCCTCAAATGCTATTCATGACACATCAAGAAATAGCGATTTTGCACTTTTGGGGCCGCTATTTACCGAGAGGTCAGACCTGTCGGTAAATAGCAAAAACTCAGAAAAATGCTTTGAAAAGCATTTTTCTAAGTTGCATGTTGCACACACACATGTCCTTTGGACATGTGTGTGCGCAACACCTGTTCAAATGTGCATTTTAGGGGTGCTACAGGGCGTCCTTTGGACACCCCTGGCACCCTTAAAATCGCTATCTCATTTGCGAGTAGCAAATTGCTACTCGCAAATAAGGGATACTCCCCATTCATTCCTATGGGCCTTTTGGCCCATAGGAATGAATGGGGAGTTTTTGCGAGTAGCAATTTGCTACTCGCAAATAAAGAACATGTAGGAATCGCTATTTTATTAGCAATTCCTACATGAATGCCGTTTTGCGTGTCCTCAATAGCGAGTCGCTATGATTCGCTATTAGGGCCACGCAAAACGGCATGTACATGAATCAGGCTGTATGTCTTGCCCCAAACCGAGACCTATGTAGAGGAAACACTTTTAGCCCAAGCATCCATGAGCTTATACGTCTGTCATAATCATCAAACTTCCCTGGTTATATATGCAATTATATGTCTCCATCCGAAATATATCCATGTCACTAGAAGACCACCCAGAAATGCCAGCCCATCAAGTGGCAACCTCCAAAAACAATATGTTTTTAACCTTACCCCTCCCTGTCCAATAAAGTATTTGATACAGGAAAGGAGGCAACTTTAACCCTACACTTTTTTTCTACTATTTTCATCAACTCCTCAACCACAAATTCATGATGGTCAAAGAACCAATTGGTCTACTTCCGGGTAGAGGAAAAGTGATCGCCTGGAGAATGGGAAACTCAGGCGGAAAAAGTACCAATGATAAAATCACCCACCTAATTACCTTAAGCAGAGAACCACGATATACCACTACTAAATATAGTTAGAGTGTATGAGGGCCTTTGAACACTAGTCATAGACCCTGGCATTCCACGACACGTGATTAATTCCCCTCTTGATCTTGCGACTATAATGGATATCAACATAACATTTGCTGAAAGGAAAGATGTTATCCTATAATTCGAGTGCAGACATTATGGAGTCTTTAACAAATTTATCACTGTTTTATGCTTTGATATTAATAGTTGTGACCTTCCAAATAGTTATACATTTTTTTTAATGTATAGAAATATATTGGGAATAAGGCATTTAAAGGAAGACAGAGGGTTCTAATGAGATATTATTTTGTTTTACTAATACTGTGTTAAAAGGTGGGTTATCTGACAGGATTATGTTATTTTCTGGATTTCTTAACCAACTATCTAATACTTTATTTATTACTTGTGTTAAATTAGGAAAGTCATTGTAAAATTATAGATGGTTAGGTATTGAGGTAAAGGGACACAATGTCATCATCATGTAAGCTAATGTTGCCATAACGGAAATGTCACAAATCATTAATGTGTAAGCTGGGTTTTAGCTGCTATGTTGCCACAAAAAAGAGAATTTGTAAGCATTTCCATTATGTAAAGCTCCGATTAGTCAGTTCTTATAAAAATACTATTAGACGCACATGTTAAAAATGTAAATCTTTCAAACCTTTCATAGCACACAAAGAACAGATGTCAAATACACAATGGAAGGTTAGAACAAATCTCAAAGTGAACAAATGAAAGAAAACCACTCGCAAAACGTAAATGCACTTATGTGAAGATTGTAAAAAGACACTTACTATCTCTCTGATGCTCAAACTCTTCCAGCTGGGCATAGAGGGTCAACCAGGCGGCACTCTACAGTGGTGTCATGTGGCAGTGGTGAGAATTTGGCTGGGAGGACAAGCGCTTAGTGTCCAGGGACTGGATTTGGGCCCAGCAGTGCTGGTCCTTCCAGCGCTTGTGTCAGAACTTCTACTGCTTGGTGTGGACACCTACTCCCCTGCAGTGAGCAGCAATGCCCTGCCAGATTTGGACATATGCTATGTTACTCAGCTGGGTCACTGGACTGTCATAATTCTGAGCATAGTTTTCGATGACCCCTTCTGGGAGGACGAATGGAGGACCTTCTCATCAAGTTGCTCCGCCTTGATGGAGATGAGATTAGTGTAAGGAGCATCAGGATGGAGGAGGATTGTGTTGTGCTGAAGAGAAGATGGCTTAAGTCTCCGCCCATGCATGCAGGGCGGAAACATTACACTTGGGACAGAGAATCTGGGGGCAGGGGATTCTGGGTAAGAAAATGTTGGGGGATCCATGCAAGCCTCACCTCCTTGGAATCGCCTGGGAGTCTAGTTTTCAGAAATGTCTTGGTTTGGTAGGCTTCCTGTGGTGTTTATGTTTAGGATCAGGAACTCTGGTCTGAGCAGTGATAGTCTGACCATCTCAAACCTGCCCCGTCACCCAAGGAGGCTGTCAAGAACCTGGGTGTTTGGCTCGACAATGGATTAACATTTGAGAAACAGACAAAAGCTGTTGCCGCTGTCTGTTTTGGGCTTTTGAGAGGGCTGAGACCCTTGCTTGTTTTTTTCCCTCACAGAGTGTGTCAGACTATTGTGCAGGCTTCTATTCTTGCCAGGCTTGATTATGGCAACTCCCTATATTTAGGCACTAACAAAGCCTGCATTAAACGCCTACAGAGGGTTCAGAATGTGGCGACGCGTCTTTTAGTGGCTCTTCCTAGATCTTGCTCGGTGGCGCATGTGCTTCCCAAGCTACATTGGTTGCCCATCGAAAAGCACATTCAGTTTAAGGTATTGTGCCTTTCTCATAAAATCTTGATGCACCATGCCCCTGCTGGGCTATCTTGTCTGCTGATGCCCTATGTGCCTAGGCGCGCATTGAGATCTGCCGACCGCACGCTTGTCTGTGTCCCTCGAGTTTGGAGAGCGAGGGCAGGGGGCTATTCGTTCGGCCTTCTAGCGGCTAAACTTTGGAACTCTCTCCCAGCGCACATCATTATTTATTTATTTATTTTCATTTATTCAATTTATATAGCGCATTATCACCTATAGGTCTCTAAGCGCTTGTACAGGAGACACTGAACATGACAGAAACAGGCAACTAATTTATAGCACATCCCATGCATCTTGGAAAAGCACCGTATTTAACATCCGACGAAACGGCAATAGATTCGATTCCTTCCGAAGGCGATATGGCAGTTTGTTCCAGACTGCTGGGAGTACGGTCGAAAAGGCATGTCCACCCAAAGTGGACAGATGGAAACGTGGGCTGACCAACAGAATATCCTCGGATGAGCGCAGTGTCCTCCTGGGGGTATACCGCAACAGTCTGGCCTTGATGTAACTAGGCGCATTGCCATATACTGCCTTATGCGAAATGCATAGGCCTTTGAACATTACCCTCTGCTTGATGGGAAGCCAATGTAATTGGCGCAGGAGCGGCGTGGCATGCGTGCTCCTAGATTTTTTAAAAATCAATCTAGCAGCATCGTTCATGACTATTTGCAGTCTTGAAAGTAGCTGCTGGGGTAGCCCAACATAGAGGGCGTTACCATAATCCAGCCGTCCAAGGATAATTGCAGACACCACACTCCTTAAGGTAGAGAAAGACAGCAATTGAGAAATTTTCCGCAGCTGTCTGAGAAGGCCAACGCAAGTACTCACCACTGAAGACACTTGCTTCTTCATAGACAGACTACCATCAATATGGATTCCCAGACTTTTCGCCGAGGCTGCCGGTACTGGAGTCCTACCCAACTCCTTGGGCCAGAAACGATTGTTCCAAGGGTTGCCTGAGATGGTGATAGGCAACACTTCAGTTTTGTCTGGATTAATCTTCAAGGAGTTGGTGGATATCCAGTTGATTGTAAACTTTAAGATGTTATGCAGCCTAGCTTGAGCTGCTGGCGAATCCTCTATTTGGATGATAATCTGTGTATCATCAGCGTAGTTATATGTCTGACAATCCATTTGATTGAGAGCAGAAATCAGTGGCTGCAAATAATGTTGAAAAGGAGCGGCGAAAGAGCAGAGCCTTGTGGGACTTCACAGGTAATGGCCGCTGCTGTAGATACTAGGTCTGACAGCTGCACCCTCTGCGATCTTCCTTGCAGGAATGAGGTAAGCCAGCCTAGTGCGGTCCCCCCGATGCCCAGATCTCTCAGACGCTTCAACAGTTGACTATGATACACCGTGTCAAAAGCGGCAGAGAGATCAAGGAGCACCAGGGCCCCGGGGATCTTCTTATCAGCTCTGCATCTTAATTCATCCAGAATGGACAACATCACCAGCTCCGTGCTGTGATGACTCTGGAAGCCAGCCTGATTTCGCTCTAACAGATCGTTTGTCTCCTGGTGTTTTAAGAGATGCGTCAGCACATGCTGTTCTACCACTTTAGCTAAAAAGGGTAGTTGGGAAATGGGCCTCAAGTTCTTTAAATTTTTGACATCCGCCCCTGGCTTCTTGAGTAGTGGAATCAGCCGGGCCTAAAGGAGGTCGGAACCTGTCCCGTCTCCAATGATCTATTTAGGAGAACAAGGACGTTCTCCTCAATCCCTGGCATAGTCATCTTAAAGACACTGGGAGGACAAGGATCCACCCGGGAGCCTGACTTCACTCTCTCCACCAAGCCAACCAACCTCTCCTTCGTGATCAAAGGTAGTGAATTCAGGGAGTAGCGGACCTCTGGGATGACTGGCCCAATTTGGAGTGGACAATCAAGAATAGAGATGCGAGATATTTCAGTCAGGAGATCTTCAATTTTATTTGTAAAGAAATCCAGAAAGTTCTGGCAGTCCTCCTGCGAGAACTCAGGCTTCTGCTCTTCATTAATTCTCAGTTCCGTGAATATCTTAAAGATTTCTTTCTCCGGATCACGAGCTGTCGCAATTCTGGTCTCAAAAAACTCCGCTTTGCGGGCCAGAATAGCCTTTTTATAAAGCGCAAGCTCCTGCACATATAAACTCTGTGCATTCGTATTATAGTCCCTCCGCCAGGCTCTCTCCGCTTTCCGTAATTGTAATTGTTTTTGAGCTTGTAAAGCGCACTGCTACCCGTCCATAGGTCTCCTGGCGCTGTATAACTCTGGGGAACCCGTCCTGGCTTTCCCTGTGGGATGGTCCCTTGCTGGGAGTCCCCAAGGTGGAGCCAGACATCCCCGGAATTGGTGGGGCTGTTGTGGAGATTAAGCAAGCTGATGCCCAGAGTTGCCGAGTGGAACCCCTGATTAGAGTAAGCACTGAAGCGAGAATTATCGAGTCCGCTGACCAAGGTCCTCGAGCCTGCCGTGTCGGGAATTGAACCCTGGTCCTGGGCCTACTTCTGCTCTCGGGCCTGCCACCTCTAACCAGTGAGCCACACTACTCCGTAGGGTCTGCTTTCTAATTCTCAAGGTCTCATTAAACCAAGGTGCTCCCGCCTCGTTGTCCATCCATTTAACCTTTTTCATCGGCGCAACAACGTCAATGGCTTTCTCTAATTTTTCAGATAACTTTTGACTACCAACCTCGATATTCTCACAGATTGTATTTGATGCGGTGGAATATAGCAAAAGATCAACCAATTCCTCCTCCTTTACAGTATTCCACCTCCTCACCATTTTCCACTCTGCTTTGGGTTTACCACCACAGCCATCCACTGTCCTCTGGCCCCTGATTAAATAGTGGTCGGACCATAGACACGGCGTAATAACAACCTGACTTGGGGCTGGGTCCGTCGACCATACCAAATCTAAGGTATGGCCTTTATCATGCGTAGGGCCGGTCACCAACTGGACCATGCCTAAAGCCATTAAAGCCTCTTCTAGATGGTGAGCTTGCCCTTCTTTAGGAGATATCTCCCAGTGGAAAATAAAATCTCCCATCACCATCAGATTTTTGTACCGAGTTCAGAGGTCATGGGCTACCTCCACAAAGAGATCCATAAACGTTGATTTAGTCCAAGCAGGACGATACACCAATAAGATGACTAAGCAATAGGTGCCCATTTCAAATTTCCCACCCAGGACGTCTGCTCCCCCAATATTTTCAGCACAAACTCTTTCCGCCCTCCAGCGACTATTATAGAGGAGAGCAACACCACCTCCTCTCTTTGTACCCGCACGATTATGGCAGATCGCCAGAAAGCTCGGGGGGAGTGAAGCCACCACATCTGGGGTAGAAGATTCCTCAAGCCACGTTTCCGTGACCCCAAGAATATCCACCTCCCCATCCTGTAATAGCGAGAAAATCTCCAAGTTGTGCTTCTGTAGGAATCGAGTATTTAAGAGACCATACTTCACAGTCATATCTACAATCCTCTTCCCCTCCCTCCCCGTGCCCGCAAAGATTTGAGCAGCCCTTCCTGGCATAACAAATTCAGACATTCCTGGCTAGGCTGCAGATCTCCTGAACGAAGTTACATTAGTGCGACTCTACTGTACCTTAAAATTTGGACATTAGAGGTATTCCTAATCTTTTGTAAGCATGGGCGTAAAATCCGTTCCGCTCGCGGATTTTTCGGATTTTCGGTAAATCCGCAATCCGCGAACTCTCGCGGATGTAGCGAAAATACGCAGATCCCCGCGCTGCGGATTTTTTGCTTGTGTTCGCACTGCTCGCGGTCTGCGGCGCAGGCAGCAACAATCTCGCACTCGCGAAATTACAAAAATTACAATTGGGGAGGGGTGAAGGAAGTGACCCAGTCTCCAACTTTCTGTTCCTGTCCAGCAAGCTCCTCCCATTGCTTAGTCCATTTCCTGGCCACTTTGAATTCGATCTTGACTGGGAAGGATTACTTTTTGTGGATGCTGCTGGAGATTTGGCTTTGAGGCCTTTTGGATTACTTTTGGATTCGAAAGTTGATAAGTTGATGTTGTTTGTTTGTGGTGATTTTTGTGTGTGTTTTTTTACTTTTTGGGGTGGGGTTGGGGGCTGGCTATGTTGGTGGGAGGCCATTTTGAGGCATGGTCCTGCAGGTCCTGGCCATGTGGATGCTTTGTGCCCTAGGCCCACCCAGTCTGCTCTGATTTCATTCATTATGCCCAGGGGGCCTAGAACTCCCGCGGATTACCCGAAAATCGGATTTTTTTTAAAAAAATGTGCCTGTGTTCGCACTGCTCGCGTCCCGCGCAGCAACAATCTCGCACTCGCGAAATTGTAAAAATTACAATTCTGCACATGAGTTGAAAACTACCAGGCTTAGTTATGGGTGCATGCATGATACAACTGTTTTGTTGAATTTTAACATGATTCTTGCCAGGGCATGGATGGCATTGGATTGTGGTGATTTTTGTGTGTTTTATGACTTTTTGAGGTGGTGTTGGGGGCTTGCTATGTGGGTGGGGGCCATTTTATTGCCTGGTCCCGTGTGGGTGGGGGTCTAGGGGCCATTTTTAAGCCAGTTTGTGTGCTTTGTGCCATAGGCCTGCACCCAGTGTGCTGTGATTTTATCATGCCCAGGGGGCCCAGATTCTGTCTGTTCGCGGATTTTGCTGGTTTTTCGCCACGTTCGCGTCATGAAGCAACAATCTCGCACTCGCGAAATTGCAAAAATTGCAATTCTGCACCAGAAAACCACCAGCAGGCAGCATAAACCTTCTGAAACTTGATGGATGGCATTGGATTGTGGTGATTTGATTGGTGTTGTGTTTTTTGATTTTTTGGAGTAGGGGTTGGGGGCTGGCTATGTTGGTGGGGGCCATTTTGAGGCATGGTCCTGGCCATGTGGATGGGGGTCAAGCGGTCATTTTGAAGGCAGGCAGTGAGCTTTGTGCCATCGGCCTGCACCCATTTTGCCTTGCTTTCACCCATCGTGCCCAGGGGGAGTCAGTGGTACATGAAACTATAACCCTCTCTGTGTGTGCTCTCTTGGATCAATGTTAAATTCCTGTTTCCCAAAAATTTAGCAATTTTTAATTTTGAAATTTCCATATTGTGTGGTGTGCACGTGTGTATTCATAAATGCCTACTTGCAAACTATTTATTGAAGCGCTACATATGCAACATATATTTACTGATGTTCCTCTGTCTTCGTTTGCTTTTCGGTGCACAAAGTCAATAACTCCGCATCATCGTTGAGCATCAGTGCCAGGAAGAAGTCCTGCTGCGGCCTGCTGTTCCGACATCTGAAGAAGATGGCTCCAAAAAGAGGTGCCCGTAGCTCCTCTTGCAAGAAAAATGTCTCTACTAAGGAGAAGAAGAAGCAAGTGGCACCACTTACCAAGGAGACTGGGGGCTCGACTACTAAATTTTTGTGGAAAAAACAAAGGCCCATCATGAGTGCTGCACTGGTAGCCTATTTAGTGGTTCAATCGCCAACGACCAGTGATGTTGGCTCATCGCAAGAAAGTAGCAGCACACCATCAACACAAGTTGTAACTCATCTCACAAGTACTATTCAACAACCAAAGCCGCAACAACAACTGCATGGGCTACTAGTACAAGCACAAGTACATGCGCAAGGAGCTGGCCGAGAAGGAGCTGTCCGAGAAGGAGCTGTCCGAGAAGGAGCTGTCCGAGAAGGAGCTGTCCGAGAAGGAGCTGGCCGAGAAGGAGAAGGCCGAGAAGGAGAAGGCCGAGAAGGAGAAGGCCGAGAAGGAGAGGGCCGAGAAGGAGAAGGCCGAGAAGGAGAGGGCCGAGAAGGAGAGGTCCATGGAGAGTTACAAGTAGAGGTCAGTAAAGAGGCCCATGTAGCGGCGCATGGAGCGGTGCAAGTGCCCACAATGGTTGTTCTTCCAGAAGTAGGGGCACAGGAGGAAATTGACTTTGGAGCCGGGGTATCATGTCAGGAAGACGAAGGCACTCCTCCTGATGATTCATTTTCTCCCAGCTCCCCAGCAAGGAAAAGATCAAGGAGTGTGTGTAGAAGTTCCTCTTCAAGCCCCGCTCCATCAGATGATCTGGATCTAGATTGGCAACCATCTCCGACGTCTGAGAGGGAGGCACACCATGAGCTGCGAAAGGTATCAAATGTTAAAAGGAAGGGCCCCGGAAAGCTCATACTTATGAATCCGAACGTCAGACTTGATGAAGTGGTGCATTCTGATGTTGTTGAACAGGATGACAGCAATGACCTAGTCATCACACACGTCATTCCAGCCACACCGGCCATGCAGCAGACAGACATTTATACCCTATCCCGACATCATGCTGAGGGTGACCCTGGCGACGTGGCACTGGTAGCACCACCAACGCAGTCAAGTAGTACAACAAGTTCAACAAAACCTACAGCTCCCATATTTTGTCCCCAGAGGGGGACTCGATCCAGCTCGACTCCCTCAAGTAGGGTTGCTGCAATAATTGCACAACCCAGTAGATGTCTGCAAGGCTCATCCACCACTGCTTCATCTGGCATTGGCAGTATCATCTCGTGCGGCAAAACCAGAAGTTTCCAGTCCCCAGTTTGGAACTTTTTTAGTGTCCATGCAAAGTATGATAACATAGCCGTTTGTTGCATTTGTAAGACTAGAGTTAGCCGTGGTAAGACTGGTACCAACTATGGAACCGGAGGCCAGATAGGTCATCTTCAAAGAAGGCACGCTGTCGAATGGTTTGCGCACCTAGCAAACATCAAGGGAAAGCAATCCCAAAGGGCAAGTGGCCAAAATATACCCATACTAGGTGTTTCATCTGAAGATGACGGGGAGGTAGAAGAAGCGTCAGACATTTGTCCGGTTGCACCCAGTACCCCTGGCAGCACCACACCCTCCGGAACACATAGGAGGCTCACTGAGAGTCTGGGAGACACACCAATGCGGAAAATGTCAACACTGAGCAGAAGTGGGTCGAAGAAGGCATCAGCATCATCCAGTAAATTTGTCCAGCGCACCATTACAAACATGTTCTCCTCAGATGCGCAATTTCAACGCAACCACCCAATTGTACGCCTGTATAACACTAAGCTGGCTAAAATGCTAGCGGTGGACCTTCTCCCTTTTTCGTTTGTCGAAAATGTGGGTTTTCTTGAACTCGTGGCAACACTGGCCCCTAAATGGAAGGTTCCTAGCCGGTTCTATTTTGCCAGGGTTGCTGTTCCAGCACTACATAAAGAGGTGCTTGAGTTGGTTGGGGCAGCTTTGCAGAAGAGTGCTGTTCACACTATACACCTGACAACAGACATGTGGACCAGTTGCCAAGCCCTTGATTACATGTGCATCACTGCACACTGGGTCTCTTTTTCAGGGGTTGCAAAACAGATAAATGCAGGTGGTGACTTGGTCGAGATTTTTAAGGGTGCTCGTAAACATGCAACATTAGCCATGTTTGGCATGGAGAAAACTCATACTGCAGCCAACATTTTGGATGACTTTAACAAAAAGGTCTCGCAATGGCTGCCCCCAAGAAATTGCAAGGTTGGTTATGTTTCTACTGATAATGGCAGCAATGTAGTTAAGGCCATGGAGAACGGTTACTATTTCAGAGTGCCGTGTTTGGCGCACTGTATGAACCTTGTCGTGCAAAAGTTCTTGAAAAAAGAACTTGCGGTCGACAAAATACTGATCATCTGCAGAAGAATATGCACACATTTCAACCATTCTTTTAAGGCCCGGAAGGAGCTGAGGCGCCAGCAAAATGTACGTAGAATGCCAGTGAAAGCACTTATCCAGGAGGTGGCAACACGTTGGAACTCAACCTTCTACATGCTTGAGCGTCTGCATGAGCTGTTTCCAGTAGTCAATGAGTATTTCCACAACCTGGGTGGTGATCCGACAGAAATGATGCTAGCGGTGGAGCAATGGCAGCTAGTTAAAAGCCTGACAGACATGCTTTGTCCTTTTGAGGTCTTCACGCGTGAAGTCAGCAGGGAGGACTGTTCTTTGAGCAAAGCTATCCCTTGTTGCTGAAGCTCGAGCACCAAGTCAAGGTGGTGTCTTCAGAATTAAAAGATGCTGGAAAGAATGAAGCATATGAGTTGGCGCAGAGATTATTACAACGCCTAGTTAGCAATAAACGGCTTGTAAATAACAAGAAACAACAGCACTACATTTGTGCTACTATTCTGGATCCACGTTACAAAAAGCCATTGTTTGGCAAAGTAATAATTCCTTTTGAAACATCAGATGTTACAGAGTACAAAGGTTGGCTAGCTCAGTCAGCCATTCGTTTTGAAAGAGAGCGGAAGGAAACTGTAGGAGAAGACAGTACTACTAGTGAATCAGCAGGCCATCAGGCGTCCCAAAAAAACACTTCTGCATCTGTGCCTGTGGCAGAAGTGAGTGACTTTTCCTCTGAGCCGTTAACCACACCAGCAACCGTATCATCTGCACCAGGCCCAGGCGATATGTTTGAAGCGGATTGGCTAAGTGAGCTAGGGTTTCCTTGTCCCAGAAAGGACACAGAAGTACAAAGTACAGGAATCCAGGAGAACATTGTTTCAATGGTGCAGGCCTATCTGGATGACTCAACAGCGGTCAATATTACTGAGGACCCATTGGCGTATTGGCATGGGAAAAGAAACATATGGCGAGAGCTCACCAACCTGGCTATCAATTACTTGTCTTGCCCACTCGCAAGCGTGTCTTCAGAACGTGTTTTTAGTTCTGCTGGTGGCATTGTGACTTGCAAAAGGTCCCGCCTCTTGCCCGCAAATGTGGAGCGGCTCACCATGATAAAGATGAACTAGCACTTCATACCACCAGATTACAAAGTACGAGAATGCACGCAGGAAGAAGAGGACACCGACCTACCTGAGGGAAGTTTTCCTCAGTTACCAGAAGTACTACCGACTCAATTTGCAGAGTTTGAGGACGAGCTCTGCTTCCCTGACAGCGAGTTCTGAAAATGAGTCAATGATTCATTAACTTTATTGTTCGTCCTTATTCACTTTTATTCCTGTGTGTCCGTCTTTCTTTCTTTAGCAAGTGCTTCATCACATTCACAACAAAACTGTAATCACCCAATCAAACAACAAGCCCATCAGCAGAACTGTCTTGATTTTGATGCCGCAGCATTCCTCAGGTTCACAACAGTTAGTTGACAAGAACTCAGTCCTGGTCGTCTATCCTCCTCCTCCAGACTCACCCTATCCATTTCCCGTAATGCTGATGCCTGGATTCTGCACAATGAAGAAACGTACGTTGGCGAGTCCCCTAAAGAGGGACTGGAAGTAGTGAGTCCTCATTTAAATACATTTTGCTAAGTGTGACTTTTTTCCCCGATTTGCTTTTTGGCTGTTTGGGGGGTGTCAAACTTGTTTGCGCTTGGGTTTACGGGTCTTGGCTGGGCCATTGCTGGCAAGGTCTATTAAGGGATGAAATTGGTTAGGCATTTACTTTGGAAAACATTTGGTCATTTACACGTGAACGTTTAGGCGTTATTATTGCTCGCTTGCCTGTCTTAGGGGTGTTGTCTGTGGGGCTTCTAGGTTTTTGGGGTCTGTGAGCACCGCCGCTATATTTATAATGTTGATTGCTTTTGTTTTGCAGAAAATCCATGCCGGGAAACTTCAGTTGGGGCCCTGCTACAGAACGCTTTAGGACAATGTGAATTCCAGGTGGAGCCAGCCCTCAAACACAAATTACAGGTAAGATAAGCGTTTGGATGGGAGGTAGTATAATGGAGTATTAGGAGAGGCGAGAGAGTGACAGTGGTACTAGTAGTCCTAGGACTCTTGAATTAACAAACTCTGTGAAAGGCATTTACTTTGGAAAACATTTGGCCAATTACACGTGAACCAACACGATGACAGTGTTCAGTAAAACGAAATTACTGCTAAACCACCACCCACCAGGCTCAAAAGTAGTAAAAAACAGGTATGCTCAGATAAAGTTTGAAAAAGTGCATTTTTATATCCCTAACAAAATAAACTCCCGCAAGACCCTCCCTAACCCCAACAAATAAATAGTCCTTCAAAAGTCCCCAAAAACCCCAACTCCCAATTCCCACCCCCCAAAAGTCTCAAAAAAAGGGGCAAGGGACCCTCTAGGGATGCATGGTGTTGACTTTGGCCTCCAGGGCATCATGCCTTAGGGCCAGGGCATTGTACTGCTCCCGGAGGGTGGCGTGATCTAAGCGGAGGCCCTCCAACAAATCTTGATATTCTTTCAATTTCCGGACCTCCGCCTCCAGGTCTGACACTCTGTGGATTGCACGGTGCAAGCGAGCCTTTAGAGTGCTGTGAGGGGCAGCCTTTGCTGCTCGGCGGTGGCGTCTGCCAGCACGGCTCCGTTTCGCCGGAGCACTGCGCTGACCGGCAGAACGTGGGGTCACGGAGGAGGATGCAGATGTCCCATTCGATGTACTGGACTGCGTGTCCTCCAGTTCCACCAGCCGCCGATATTGGGCAACAGTAGCATCCAGCCTCCGTTGCCGGGCCAGTACAGCTAGCATACTCCTTGTTGGTTTTGATGTTTTAGTATGACCAACTATATGAAGAAAGAAAGACATAATCTGTAACCAATGCTCTTTAAGAATATGATTAACACAAAATGATTCAGCAGGAAGTTGTGTCACAGTACAACTAGCAACTAGCCAGCGCAGTACAAAACTATTCAGGCCAGTATCATGGGCGTCCGCAGGGAGGGGCAAGGGGGGGCGCTTGCCCCCCCCCTGGATCGCAGGTCCATCCAGTGCTGGCCCAGTGACAAATTACAATATGGTAATTACAGCAGGCTGGGACCGATAGACAGATAGAGGCAGAGACAGGGACAGAGAGAGAGGAAGACAGAAGGATAGAGAGAGAGGGATGGAGCCAGAGGGTGACAGAGGGAGGGTGAGGGAGGGAGACAGAAAGAGGGAGACAGAGAGAAAGAGAGAGAAGGAAACAGAGAGAGGGAGGGAGATAGAGAGAGAGGGAGGGAGACAGAGAGAGAGACAGAGAGAGAGACAGAGAGAGAGAGAGAAAGAAAGATGTGTGTAATGTGTGTGCCAGGTCTGGTGGCTCAGTGGACGAAGGCATCCGCTGCAGGGGCATGATTTCAACTTCATGGTCATAGTTTTTTTGTTGCTCTAGATCCACCCCCCTCCCCTATGGGGTTCTTTGTTTATTTAAGCTCTATGTCGAGTTATATTTAAAAAAAATATATTTAATACTTGTGCTCAATCATGTCAGGAGTAGGACTCAGGAGATGGTGATGATGTTGCACCCCCCCTGGAAACATTTCATAGTATTTTCGTAGTTCATCCAGTGACCGTCTACTCTCTGTAGATACACATCATATGCTATCTAAGAGTCAGATAGTACCATGATCCAGCTTACCTGTACCCGCCACCACCACTGTCTGCTTCCTCACAGTCTGTTCTTGGGCCATTTGCGCCGCATCCTCCCCAGAATCGTCCTCGGACTCGGAGTCGATCACCACCACCACATCCGAGCTGGCCCCGCCACCAGATGTTCCACCTACAAAGTAGATTTAAGAATGTTAGATTACACCACTCACTAGTATTTGGTCTAGGAATGAAGAAATGTGAAAACAACAGAAAAAGTAATTGACTGTCTACTCTAGTCTAAAGTAAAAATGTCCCTCCTTCCAGGGAAGGCTGTTGTCTTGCTGCACTTTTTTGTCACAATTGATGAATGCTTGCTTAATTTTAACACACCCCATTTTTCTCTGAACAGACAGAAGCTGGACTTCTAAGGACAAGAGCAACATCAACTTCAAACCAGGTGAAAGCTCGGCTCGACCACAAGAAATGTGTTCCATTACTCATCAACTCAGCACCAAGCACTTTTCCATTTCCAGCTAACTTTATTTTAATATATGTGTTTACTTTTACTTTTAATAAAGCTTTTAAACTTGAATAGACTCTGTGGTTTTTGGTCCTCCAGACTAGAGTGACTGAGCGAAAAGTTTTGCAATTTTTGCAAGGATGAGTCCGTGCCGCTGACACTACCAGGTTTATACAGTGTGCCAAACACGCCACTCTGAAATATTATTACTCTGGTCTTCGGTGTCCATAGTTCGGTTTGTGGAGAATTGTCCCTGCAACAGTAGTATTATGGATTTTGCTCCTATCTAAACACTATTTTGAAAAAATTAAATTAGGAACGCTTGGACAACAATAGGTCCTCTATATTTAAATGAAAACTTACTGGGGCCAGCAAAGGAGCACTCGCCGCCCTGGCCTGCATCCTCCTCCTTTGGAGCCACAGCATCCTCCTTTTCCGTCCGCTTGCCCCTGGGCGGACCTGACGTACAACATAAAAGAAAGAACAGAAAACATTGATGATTGCTGCTTGTCGATGTCCTTGTCAACCAAATCAAACATTTAGAAAGAACAAGAACCAACTATTTCAGCCAAAAAGAGGGCTACAAAGGAAGGACTGCACCTGAGCCTCTACTCTAGGGGCAGATTTACAAGCCCCTTGCAGCTCTTTTGCTCCGTTCTTGCGTCACTTTTGTGACGCAGCGCCACAACAAGAGAGGCGCCATGGTGTGGCGTATATTAACAACGTGACGCATATGGGAGATGCATCCCATTCTAAAGCCCTGCGCCATAAGGGAGCGTTCCAGCGCAAGGGAGGGCGTTCTTGCGCAGGAATGCATGCTAAAAGTGGCTATGGGGAATATATAAAATTTCAATCAGTCATTTAGGACAATGATGCGTCACTGAAACCCTGCGCCTGCATGAAGCAGACGTACGGCTTGACGCAGCAATGCTGGAGCTGCGCCATCGTTGCAACGCAACTCCATCAATGAGACGCCTTTACGGCACCGATGCGTAACGCTTCGGTGATGTTTTGGGACCATGGTGTGCCGCATTGTAAATACAGCGCACCATGGGTGGTGCTGGCATGCCGCACACTTTGCAAGGATGCGCAGGTAATTGCTAATCTGACACTTAGGGGCATACTTACGAGTTCTGGGCTGCACACCTCCAGAGGTGCACCAGAACAAATGCGTAACGCAAAACTAACCTTGCGTCACCGCAGATGCACCGCAATTACAATGCGGCAAACCCTGGCGCAAGGGTAGGCAGATGCGTGACGCATCTCGTGACGAAAGAGGGGCGCATCTCTAGAGTCGCGTCGCTGGCGCGATGCAACTCTAGCAATGCTCAGGGCTGCCCAATACTCAACATACCGCATCAGTCCTTACGCCTGCTTCAAGCAAGCAGGCATAAAGAATTGACGTAGCAGCGTCGCGGAAGTGCCTGCGTTAAATCTTGTAGATTTCACGCAGGCACTTTTGCGAGGCGCACAGCTGCCTGACCGCCACCTCCCACCCCCCCCCCCTGCGTGGGAACGCACCCATTGTGGCGCAGGCCCAGGCCTTAACGTGGCGCATCTCCCTAGATGCATCACGTTGTACATGACTCGCAGGGATGCGCCACGTTTACGTCGCTGTGCGTCAGTTAAGGCAGCGTAAACGTGGCGCAAGGGGCTTGTAAATCTGCCCCTTTGTGTCTAGCATTACGCAGTTCTGTAAAGTACACTCATACATTACTCAGCCCAATTAAATGAACACAAAATAGAAAACAAATAAGCAGTGGCACCGCCACAGAGAAGGAGAGCAGTGCACCTGAAATGCACAGAAGATTTTGAAATATTAATTTACCTCTCCTATCAATGTAATCGGCTGCATTATTGCTCTTTGTAAAAAAGTTAAAACAAACATTTGCAATATAACACACAGAGCAGGAGAAAAAACAGAGTAGTGAGTGATGAAAAAATTGCTACTACTACTCACCAAGCCCGGGGACCTCCACTCCCAGCAGGTCGAGCAGGTCGCGCTCCCGGTCCAGGATATCGGTCCAGCGGTGGGTCACCTGGTTGTAGGTGCGCTGGACCCCCGAGATGTGAAACAGGGCCCGGCACACCTGCTCCCACCGCTTCCGTCGCTCCTGGCGGTTGGTGTAGCCACCAGCGATCCTGCCGCCTGCCGCGATGGTCTTGGGGAGGCGGCGCTGTACATAGAAAACGAGTGCGCCCACCTCCTCAGGGCTGAAGATCTCCCTGGGCACCACCATTTCCGCCCTCAAACGGCCACACGGGAGCCGGGCACAGGCTGCGGGGCCCGTCTTGGGCAGCTTCACAGCTGGCTTCACCATGGTCTGGGCAGGTGTTAGCAAGCAACAAGGAGACAAAATGAAAAAGAATAAGACTAGGGAAGAAGAAAATAAAAGTTTTAAAAAGTAGTTGAAAAGTAAACAAAAGTAGCCTGAAACACAAAAATATAGACCTAGAAAACTAGAGGGATAGAAAAAAAGTTAAATAGATCAAAAAAATATTAAAACAAGCAAAGTATGGCAGAGATATAGAGAGGATAGAAACACCATGCCCAGACACATAGGAATGAATGAAAAACAAGATGGCGGCCCGATCACATGCGCGTAAGTAAGTTCGCACGCGATTTCTCTCGCGAACTCGTGCGAACTTGCATTCGCAATGCGCTCATTCCACGAGATTACACGTAGCGGGCGGAAACGGAAATACGTCACGTAAACAAAATGGCGGCGCCCATACTCAACCTTGGGGTAACTCGCACGAGTTCGCGGCTTCCACGGTCGATTTCGCACGACATCGCGCCTCGCGAATAGCGCGAAATTACCAAAAACGAGTTTTGCAAAAGCAAAACCAACGAGCAGGTGCAAAAGTTCGAGCTCATCATTTGTAACCATTTCCCTGTAGTGCTTCCTGAAGGGGCCCTCCAGAATCCGGTTGCCTACTTGCAACTATTGTGTGACCCTGCTTTGACAGTCACAGAATAGTTAGAAGTATGCCATTGCATCCTGTTAAAAAAAATTTACATTGCAACAAAAAGGAAAGGGAGCAGACAAGCAGGTGCCAGCCTTCTTTAATGTCAGTTGGGGCAGGGCAGGTGTTGTTGTTTGCAAAACTTAAAGCACTTACCAGGTGTGCTTTGCTTTGCCACAATAATGTACACTCACTGGTCAACCAGAGGGTGCTGTGATGACACCGAGGGTGGCATGGGTGTGCCAGCCAGAGGGTGGCATGGGTGAACCAGAGTGCCAGTGTTGACAGAGGATGGCAGTGCTTTGCTTTGCCCCAATAATGTACACTGGTGAACCAGAGGGTGCTGTGATGACACAGAGGGTGACATGGGTGAGCCAGAAGGTGGCATGGGTGAACAAAGAGAGTGCCAGTGGTGACAGAGGGTGGCAGTGATGAAGAAAGCCTTGCAAACAGGCTGGGCACGTAGAAACAACAAGTTCGCAAAACTGGCGACCCGACAAGTAAGTTCGCAATTTGCGAAATTGTACAAAACCCTCGCGAACTTGCAGAAACCCGTGCGAACACACATCCCCAAAAAAATCCGCAAAATCCGCGAGAATTCGCGGATTTTGCGGATTTTCGCAATCCGCAAATTCGCAAATCCGCAAATTCGCGGATTGCAAATCCGCAAAATCCGCCCATGCTTAATCTTTTGATGTTTCACAAAACCATAATAACCTGGCTTTTCCCATTATCTGACGTTTAAGCGCTAGGCGGTCTCTCAGCTTTTGTCTCTGGTTTCTGGTTGCACTGGGACGTCTCGTTGCTGAGGCAGCCATGCGCATTACAAGTCCCAAATAAATAAATAAATAAATGTAATGTTTATATTGTAGCTTATATTATAGAGTGGTACATAGAATGCTTGCACATCTTAGTCACCAAGGAGAGTGCATTATGGATAATGCAGTTCTTAGAAAGTGCTGGGAAGAGGATTAGAACACCAGAGTCAGGTGGTGCTGATCCTATGGGCCCTCTTTACCTGCTTCCTACTGCGTGTCATTATCATCCATTAAGACTTGTGGAAACCATCGACAGCTGTTAGATTTTAATTAACATTTCCCTAGATGACCACTGAATCCGGGACCAAAAAACGCAGGTGCCATCTTTGCAAAAACAGGTCTTTTTGTGATAGATAATTTTGATGACTCCACAATACGTTTTGGGCTCTTTCCTGTTGAGGACATTTGTATTGCGAAACCTGGGGGAATGCTGGGTGGTAGGAAAATTGTGCCTGCCCATTGATCCCATAACTTTTCCACATAGAAATGTGAGGAATATGTGATTTGTTTTTTAGCTAAATTTGAGTTTTTTTCGGGGGATTCAGGGTAAGAAGACATTGGGGATCCATGCCAGCCCCTCCTCCCTGGACTCCCCCAGGTGCCTAGTTGTGAGAAATGTCTGGGTTTGGTAGGTTTCCCAAGATGGCTGCCAAGCCTGGGACCTAAAACGTAGGTGCCTCCCTTGCAAAAACAGGTAATTTTGTGACAGATAATTTTGATATCTCCACACTAATTTTTGTCGCGCACTAGGCCTACCGACACAAGTGAGTTACCATATTTTTGGGAGACTTGGGGTATGGTGGGTGGACCAAAGTTTGTGGCTGCCCGAAGAATCCAAAACTTTCCATTACAAAAATGTGAGAAAAATGTGTTTTCTTTAGTCAAAATTTGAGGTTTGCAAGTGATTCTTGATAAAAAAAAATCATGCTGAGAGTCACACAAGTCAGCCCACCCTGGATACCCCTAGGTGTCCAGTCATTAAAAATATACCGGTTGGCCAGGTTTCCCTAGGTGCCAATTCAGCAAGGGTCCAAAATCTAGAAAGGGTCAGTTTATGGTATAAAAATGCGATGTGGTCATGTTGCGATGAGGGCCATTTCCCGTTACAGCCACTAGGCCTACCCATACAAGTGAAGTACCATTTTTATAGGGAGATTTGGGGGAATGCCTGGTGGAAGAAAGTTTGAGTCTTACGCAGATTCCTGATTTTTCCTTCACAGAAATGTGAAGAAATCATGTTTTTTTAGTCAATGTTTGAAATTTGCAAGGGAATTTGAGTTTAAAAAAAAGGTGGTGAGAGACATGCAAGTGAGTTCATCCTGGATACCTCTAGGTGTCTAGTTTTCAAAAATATACAAGTTGCCTAGGTGTCCCTAGCTGCCCACTGAGCTAGGGTCCAAAATCTAAAGCTACCCACATTGGGAAAAAAGGGTCCGTTTTCGGGGGAAAAATGTGATACGTTCATGTTGCGTTTTGACCCGTTTCCTGTTGCGGGCACTAGGCCTACCCACAGAAGTAAGGTACCATTTGTATCAAGAGACTTTGGGGGATGCCAGGTGGCTGAAAGTCTGTAGCTCCCCCACAGATTCCAGAAGGCATCCCTTCCTGCACATAAACAAATGTTCCTGCAGCACAGTCACCCTTGCAACATGGCGGCAGGGTGCTTGCGCTAGCGCTAGACAGCTTTTTTTGTGCCAGTAATAGGGGAAACACTGGGGTGCGCTGTATTCTTGTGAAAACAATGCATCCCTGTGTTTTTGAAAATGTCAGAGCACGGCGCTGCCAAATTTGGTGCAGCTCCGCTCTCCGACATTTTCTTGTGAATATGCCCCATAGTGATAGTTATAAGCCTTGATTTGCAGCTCAAAAGGCGGCATTATCCTACATTAATCCTGATTTATATACATTTCTCCTTCCTTCTGAAGCCTGCCTCTGATCCCCCATTTCCTCTGCCACCCTCGGTGTGAGATTCGGGGCTCTACAGTACACTCACCTCCAGTGTCTTCTGAGCTACACTCTTTCTTCCCCGGGACGAGTGTGGTGTTTCGTCTGAAGCCTTGGGCGGTCACTGCCACAACTCGAGATCCATGGATTCCACGTGGCACTGGGCCTCTGTGCACGGCGTAGGTCTCCTGCCTGGCCCATCCCACCAAGTTTCCTGCTATTATCCCACAGTTGCTGCACGAATATAGATGACTCCCAACGTGGATTGACAGCGGGAGGACAAACCATCCGAGGCGGCGGCACTCTTAACCGCGATCCTGTCAGCCCACGGCAGCACTGGTGTGGTACATCCAGGGCTCGAGTTGGGGTACCACGCGGGTGGATGGCGTCCCCCCACTTATTTTACTGGGGGGGACGTCGTCCCCCCTGCCAAATAGCTGGACTTCACTTTTTGGCCTCTCTGGGACGAGGAGCTTGGCACCTTTTGTGATGTCACTTCCTGTCGTGACGTCACTTCCAGTGACAGCATCCCCCCCACTTCTTTTTTTACGATTTGTGCCCTGGGTACATCAGCATGACATCTCCTCTATCAAGCTTCCTGCTGTTATCCCTCAGTGACGTCCTGAATAGGGGCATCTCCCATCGTGAAGTGGCAGCGGGTGAACAAACCCTCTGAGGTAGTGGCACCTTTGACCGCGATCACCATAACCCGCGGCCGCACTGGTGAGGTATGTTAGCACGACATCTCTTCTGCTCCAGTCGGCCCATCCACTCCGCTCTTTGTTCGCTCCTTAACATAGCGGGCGGCAGCATGTGAGCCGGCCCGAAGCGCGTTGTGTATCAGCTGTGCTCAACCCACGCATCGAATCACCCGTCACCTGCCTAGGTAGCTGGGGCCCTCAAACAACACAGCGCTTCACACCGGGCTTGTCAGGACTCTGCCGGGCCCTGGGGGAAGCACAGTCGCAGACTAGTCTTCCCCCGGGGTCATTCGTGCGAGACCAGGCTAGGTAGGGGAAATGGGAGGAGTTAGGGGGAGGGTATAAGTCACGGGGAGGAAGGTAACTTCCTCTTCCTGTGCCTAGCACCATCGGGAGAGTTCAGTGAAAAGGCCACCCACCCACCCTGCAGTCATGGGGTCTGGTTTTTGGGTTGGCTTGGCGTGCCAGTTTAGGCCATGTCTGTGGTTAGGCAGTACTTTGGAGGGATAGGGGGGTCAAGAGAGGGTGCACCCCTCCCTTTGGGGGGGGGAAGTTTGAATGATGAGGGGAGCTGGAGCATGACTGGAATGTCACAAGGATCGGGGTAGGATGATAGGTGATTTGTGGATATGGATGAGGTACGTTATGGGGCATGGAGTGGTTGGAGACATGAGGCAGAGAGGGTGAAGAGTGTGAGGCATGAGGTGTTGATATGGGGTTGCTGTTATTTAATGTTGATGGTTTGGTTATTGCTTTAGTTATGCAGCCTGGTCTAATAAATGGCCTTTTACTCTTTAACACCTGCGTGGTCTGTTTATTGCGTGAATCGTCCCGCCCAATTGGGAGATCTGCATTTCAGCTTTAGCGCTGCGGCCCGCAACCTACTCTGCCTCTTTGACTCGTAAGGCAGTCACGTCTCCTTGATAGGCACCCACAGGAGGCCGTGATTACATTTTAGGTGCATATTGAAGACCATAGCAGCGAAACCCAACTGTCTCTACTCTACTCCAGACTGGTCATTCATAGGTGATTAGAATACCACTCCTGGCATTCAACGCATCAAATTCCAGCCAGCTTTGTGGGTATGCCGTGTCCCTCTTGTTTCAAGTGAGCAATGCTCTAAATTGGACTTACAGGCTAACAGATTGCGGTGGGCTGTCTGCGTTGCGCATCCCAGCGCCTTACACTCTGCTCTGAATTCTACTCCCGCCCAACCTGTGCGATATCTTTTGCTGGCATCCCCCAACCACTGTTTAGCACATACCGGGTCACATTGGCTGCCACTTCAGCGGGGGCCACTTGGTGTTCCTGATTTCTGGAGAGGGCCGTTTCTAGGTGTTTTTCCACCCTAGCGGGAATTGAAAAATGATGCCCACTCCCTTTTACTACCATCACTCTCTCCCCCGTCATCCAGGCTAGAAGCTTCAATCATTTCATGCTTTGATAGTGTTTCTATTATGGTCTTTTGGGTCTTTTTGAAGCATTGCACTAACACATTGGTGTTGGTTGGCACACAGCGATGCAGTAAATCACTCTAGCTTGCTCTCACATTCCCTCAAAGGTGAAAAGGTAAAATGTGTTCCTTGGCAGGATATCACATTCTTTGAAAATCCAACCATGAAGATGAGTGCAAGAGGGCCCTCGCCATTATCTCAGAGGCACCACCTCGGAGTACATATTGGAATGGTCCACCACACCTTAGACACACTTATGGCCTGGGTCCATCATCTCACATGGGACATCAATCAATGGTAGAGGCAATGAAGGAGCCTTGGAATGGCCTCTAGTCTTTCCACTCACTTTAGATGCTGGTCATACCTGGCTAGTAGAACAATAGATCTAACCTGTCCTTTGTCTGTTTGGCTGAAAGTAACTTATGAGCTAAAAACAAGATAATGTTTCTATGTGCCTCTAGAGCTATCAGAACAGGTACTTACACCTGTCTGGTTCTATAGGTTTTCTGTACGGTAGACCTTCCTCCCAGACCAAGCTTTGACTGCTAACCACCCCAGTGGCAACTTGTTCTTTGACCACCATGCATAGTCCCAATAGAGTAGGACACTCGTCCTGTGTTTGTTTGAACTTCCACCTGTAGCTCTGACAATGACCCTGAGTCAAATACAAGAATGACCCCAGGGGCGTCAATGTCTGGAATGGAGGCAGCGGGCACCATAACAATATATTCTCAGACCCTGCCCTGGTTTGCACTACAATACACTCTATAGATCCTTCACCTCCAGGTGTGGAGATAACCTCAGCCTAAAGCTGAAATGCTGCCTGTGATCTCGACAGCAATGTTGTCCAGGAAATGCAGGCCTCTGGCCATGGTACTAGCTCAGGCACAATTAGGTTATTGCAAAGCAGGCACCCAGCACCTTGTATCTGTTCCACAGCTATGACGACCAAGACCACATAGCTGTTTACCCTAGCACGCGTCTGTTCGTTTGCAGTGGCTGCCTGAATTCACGGGCACCGGCGGCAAACCGAAACTGATTGCTGTGGGAGGTGGCACGAGGCAGCCCTTGGCCTGCTGCTGCAGAGTTAATGGCCGAGGCCAGACACACAGCGCTACGGCTGCCTGGATGAAGATCAGATCACCAAGAACAGAGAGTTAAGTAAAGTAAATGTTGCCACCCCCACCCGAGTATCTGTAAGAGTACTAGATTAGTGACCTTCAATTTCTGGTCCAGTGACCTGACTGTGCAGTATTTTTAAAGTCTTCTTAGTGTTTCTCGTTGCTGAAATTAGTGCATTTTCTGATTATGTGCTTTCCTCATCTTTATGTTGCTTGCCAGAAAGTGTCACTCATAGTCCCTGAAACGTCACTCATAATTACACTGAAAATATGCACGTCACATCACACATAGCATTAACAAGAAATCAGCCATCTCAGGTATAGAATGATGTCTAATTATCTCTGCAATTAGCGTAATCCTAATATATTAACTCTATTATAGCCCTTTTATCATCATAACTGATTGAACCACATGTTAGGCCCTAGTCATAATAATAACATAAAAATATGGGCAGATATTTACATCTACAGCTAAAAGTACTTTTCTTTTCTATGCGCAAACGATCCCAGAGGTTTGCCTAAAAATCTGCCCCAGACAGAGATTTCCGTGCATCCTGGGAACTCATGATACATATCCCAAGGGCTCCTCTTCCACATGTGCACAACTCTTCTTGCCTTAGAGTTTTGGCAGCTATGGTTTAATGGCGTGCCTGGAATGCACGCACTTCAAACCCCTCTCGGCTCCAAACAGACACCACCGCGGCGCTCAACTTACTGCTTGCTTACTTATTAATAGTCTGGGCCAGGTTATAACTAACTGACCAGGCCTTTAGCCCCCTATATTTTTTTACATCTACCTGCCTGCCACAGCCGACCCGGATCCCACCCGGCCTCCCCGGTATCTGATAGACCTGCAGGCAGCAACGGGAACTCTGTCTCTCTGCTTCTTGCAGGCCGCGCGCACAAAGCCTGAGCCTGTGGCGCCGAACATCATATTAACGGTGGAACTGAAGGCTCATTACCTGGCCTCACGGGAACGTCCCTGGGATTGCACTCGATACAGTCATGCAAGGATCGCAGCTAATTTTTGATGTTAGATAAGATATGGGGAGAAAGCGCACCTGCCCAGCCTCGACCAAGCTCAATAATTTTTTGTTCTGTTGAACGCGTTACTGAATTTGAGCTTCAACTCAGGCAAGCGCCTGCTTCATTTATATCTGTAAGTGCTTCATGACTGTTGAGGTTTCATTTTTTTGCTGCGGCCGCCGGCCACCCTCCACTTTTTGCCGCCCTGGGCGGCCGCCTAGGCCTGCCTAATGGTAGAAACGGCCCTGTTTCTGGGCTCTCGCTCTGGGCAGCTGATTGCACTTCGCGCTGCCATTGATGGGGTACCTGTCGACACTACCAGCCCTGCTGCACAGTTGCTTTCTCCCTCCCTCCTGCAGTGATGGGGAAACCGGATGGTCGCCAGCCCAAGCTTGATGCTAAAAAGACATGCACACGCTTGGGCTCAGGTGAGACCAGTCAGCCAGATGACTAACATCCACCAGCTCCATCCTTGTCCTCTGATGGTGAAGTTACAACACTGCTGTTGGCCTTGCAACATAGATTGACAGGCCTTTCTAACAAAATGGACTCTATGAACAACCACCTAGACTTTCTTGCTCAAAAGGTAGACAAGCACGATGTATAAATTAAGGAGACGAAAAAATGCATCTCAGATTTTTACTTTTATTTTATTTATTTTTATTTTAAAGAGTTTTATATAGCGCTGGCTAGACCCAAAGGTATCAGAGCGCTTTACATAAGATTGCACATAGTTGCTAAATTACATCAGTTACAAATTACAAAAAAAATACCATTAAAAGCATTTAAAGTATATAGAGGGTAAGTAAAATGGAGTGAAGATGGAAAATGGGGTAGGGAAAGGGGGTACGGTATAGATATGACGGAGAGACAAAGGGAAAGTCTGCCCCAGGTCCAGCTGGGTAGGTGATGTCCACAGGGGAATCCACAACCCATCCCCTCTTCAGCTATCAGGTAGCTCCACCGGGCATCGGTCAGATAGCTAGGTCTCAACGGAAAAACATTTAAAGAGTGAAGATGACGAGAGGAAAGGAGCGTAGAGGGGGAAAGGGGTAGGGTGAAAGGGTAGGAGGGGGATAAGACAGAGAGACAAAGGACAGTATGTCCAAGGTCCGGCTGGGTAGGTGATGGCCGAGGGGGAATACACAGCCCATCTCCTCTTCAGCTAACAGGTAGCTCCACCGGGCGTCAGTCAGATAGCAAGGTCTCCACAGTCAAGGGAAAGATCAACAAGTATATATCCTGGAGGGAGAGCAGGGTGAAGGGCCGGTGAGGGCTGTATTCAAGATCGGGTAGATGGCCAGATCAATTGTCCATGAGTGGTAGGGTGTCGTGGGGACACCAACTGAGGCAACCATCTTGAGGTCAGGCAAGGTGGTGGAGTCCTTGCTGCTACACTCAGTCAGTCTCCAAAATTCTCCATAACTCAGAGGCACAGGAGCATTGCTGGAAGAAGTCCCCAGATACAGTCTGGTGCTTGGATGTGTTCCAGAGGCGAGTAATCTGCAGCTAAAAGTATCCATCAGAAATAATTATTTTGTTTTACATATAGAACCCTGGAAAATGGGGAGTGATTTCTGTAAAACAATCAACAAACGCTCCAGCAGTTTCCTCTTAGCACAGGGGGACACTTACCCATATTTCTTATTCATGACCATCATAACTTGCACATACACAACTGGCAGGAGAGCCACTCGACAGACAGTACATCTTCAGACCCTGTTGAGTTGCCTATTCAGGGGCGAAAGGAGTGCAAGCAAAGAGATTCCAAAGGTGGAGCTGGACGAGGCCCCACAGCAGAAACGCAGCGATTCTTCCACCCTTTGAAAAGAGGTGCGAGAACCAAGATGTGGCTATGGCCTCCCAAGGGTTAAGGGTTCCCTGTTGAACTTAGAAATGCATTTTTTACTGGAAGGTTACCCTAAGGGCCCTTGATCTGCAAATGAGTTTGTTAATTTATGAATGGAAATTAGGCATTTGGTATCTAAACAGATCCTTTAATGAACTGATGTTAAAACTAAATATCAATGGTGACCTGAGTGAACCCTGGCGGATTCCATGACTGATGGGTGGCAGTGAAGATCAAAAATACATGAACTAAACTCACCTCTTTACATCCACCACAAGAAACAACAAAACCAGACAAGGCTCAACTTGGAAGACATGATCAGGGCAGTCAAAGGCCCAGAGAGATGAAATGTAGCCTGCATGGACAAACCTCCATTTGCTTGGACATGGGAGTGATCACAAGCGCAGACCAACAATATTTTTGCCTCAGTATTGATGGACTCTAGATTTCTGGTTCTTAAATCGGTCCTAAGGTATCACCAATGGTGCCTTGTTACCTTCTCTAAAACAGCTGCACCTCCTGGTAAGCTATCCTAATTTACATCATGGGTTCTAAACTGAATCTCTTAAAGAGGAGGTGGTCATTGCAGGTCTGTAAAGGGCTGACAATGAAGATACCACATCTCAGGTGCAACAACAAGTTGCCCAGATGGACAAGCTATTGAAGATCATTGCTGCTAAAAATGAAGACCTTGAGGCACGCAGTCGTTGCAATAATATTCGAGTCGTGGGCATCCCTGAGAGCACCCATACTTGGCGCATGGAGGACTATTGCGGAGTACGTTTGGGGCGGGTGTATTCTCCAAGCAGCCCATCGCTGAGCGTGCGCACTGCTCCTTGGGTCCCAGACCTCCTCCGGGCGGCCCACAGCGCCCCATCGTGGCTCGTCTACTTAACTATCGGGACCAGGACACTGCTCTCAAATTATCGCGAGAGAACAAATCACTCCACTTCGATGGGAATGAATTTACAATATACCCGGACTTCGCCGTCATTGTACAGGAGGCCCGGCATAAGTTTTTAAAAGTCAAGCAGAAACTACCAGGGAAACAACACATCTTTTCCGATCCACAGCAAGTTGAAGACTTCTTAAAACAACTGTCCGATGACGTTCACCACGTGGAGACTCCATGGATCGTGCATCCAGATCTTCATCTCCCAATACTGCCGAACACTGAAAGATATTAATGCTACCATGAGAATATAACCTCCTTGACCTCAGCATTGGCCCACATTTCTGGATGGGGCGAGGCCTCATGTTAATGCCTGCTGTAATAATCACTGTGCCATCTTCGCCCTGCCTTGATCACAGTCAACTCGGCGGCGGCTATGCGCTCTGCCCCCTCTGCATGCTCTTTTGAACTCAGCTGCAGGCAAACTACCCTCAGCCGGGCCGACATACTGAACATTTCTACAGCCCGAGACTCCTGATGGATCCCAGCACATGGTACTCAGATAAGTGATTGACTTGATTTCAGACTATTGCATGTTATAGATTCAGGCTCACTACCTGTTCGGACAGGTTGGACTGAACTATGCCAGACCCACTCTCTCTCTCTCTCTCCCCCTATCTCCCGTTCCATTGGGTAACTGCCTGTAGTTTGAGTGAGAAGGGAGGGAATCATGACCCACCGGCGATCGCCCCACTTGGGCAATCCCCACTAGTTACTTGTATTCTTCTCTGTTGCACTTTCCATAGCCTGGATGGCAACACCAGGTGTTCTTTGGGTGTTGGGTGGGTTATTTGATGCTGGCATGATTAGGGTGCCATTGTGGGTTGGTTGGGTTCTGATGTTGTTGAATGTTTTTTGGGAAATCCATCAGCAGATAGTCACAATAACGCGCTTTATAACAGGCATGCACTATACTAGCCATCACGATATATTCATTAGCCACTTGTTACTCCTCATGTAATGCATTCACCTCCTGACGCACTCCGTATAAAATTGCTTCCATGGAATGTCAAAGGACTTTGCAATCCCCGAAAATGTCAGCAAATACTTGCCTATCTTGATAGGCATCAGGTACATATTGCGATGCTCCAAGAGACCCATTTTGATCCACGCCGTTCCCCCTGTTTCGGCGGTAAATGGGCTGTGGAGCGAGTGTTCTCTTCTTACTCTACGTACTCCTGTGGAACCTTGATTTTAGTAAAAAAGAGCATGCCCTTTATCCTAGGCGGTACATTCAGTGACCCTTCTGGTAGGAGTTGCATGCTCTGGGGCACACTGGGTACGCAGTCAGTTACACTTATTTGTTGCTATGGACCTAACATAGACAATCCAGACTACTTTACTACATTATGGGGACACATACTCACGTCATTTGGGGAGGAGACTTCAACACTGTACTATGCCCCTCCATGGACATGTCCAACCCACTTCCGCACCATTACACTAAAACTCATGACACGCTAGCGTGCTTACTGCCTGATCATGGCCTCATTGACTGGCGCTACGTTCATCCCTTTGGCAAGGAAGGTATTTACTATACAACGGCATATGCTTTTTGGCCACGGCTTGATTATTGGATTGCTCCCGTGGGGTTGCTCCTTGGATTCTCTCGGGGGAACACATTGCCAGAACCCTATTGGAGCACGCTCCGGTATGCATGACAATTGCTCCTTCTAACTCGATCACCTCCCCGCGCACCTGGCGTCTACAGCCGGAGGCACTATTAGACACTGCCTTTAGGGCGGAACATGGCGAAGAGAGTTCTGACTTCTTTGAAAGGAATAAGGGCCCAGTCACCCATATGAGCACCCTTTGGGAAGCTTTTAAAGTTACGATGCGGGGATTCTGCATATCAAAGAGCTTTGGGGTCCTTGGAGACATTCGCTGCAGTCTGAGTCGACTTGAGTGGGAACTGAAACAGCTGGATCAAGATTTGTGGCATGATCCAACAGGGGCTCAGAAGGCTACACTCCGGGACATGCTCATTGAATACACCACCACTGCTGAACGGGAGGTCCACTTTCGCGGCAAATACTTCACCGTAAACGGTCGATCCCCAACTGGCTCTAGTGGGTTTTTCCTAGAGGCTACGAAGGCCTTTGACTCCATAGAATTGGACTACCTTTTCACCATCCTCCAATGCATGGGGTTGCCCAGTGGTTTTTTAGCGTGGATACGCCTTCTATATGCCCCCCCCCTACGACGCGGGTTATAATCAACGGTCATACCTCCCCCCTTTCTCCTTACTGGTGGGACTCGACAAGGCTGCCCTCTCTCTCCTCTCCTTTTTGCCCTCGCCATGGAATTGCTTGTGGCAAAAATCCGGCAGCATTGTCAAGAAAAAGGTTTGCGTTGCTTCCTCTGCCCGATCCTAAATACCCTGTATGCTGACAATGTAACCCTTTATCAATGACCCTCGGCAGGACCTCAACCCACTCCTTTGCGAATTTGTTAGATTCGGCGGGCTCTCTGGTATTCATATCAACTGGGCCAAATCGCAACTTTTTCCACTCACAGCATGTGTGGTGCAATTCCCCACAGACTATCCTATAGAATGGTATGACGGCGAGGAGAGATACCTAGGTATACATGTTACAGCCAACCGTGCAAAATTAATGAGGCTCAATTACGGACGTACACTCGCGAATCTCACCAGCAGCATTTCTCACCGGAATGCGCTTCCCTTTACTATGGCAGGTTGTATTTCGCTCATAAAAATGGTCAACCTCCCCAAGCTTTTATATTTGTTTTTAAATATTCCATATGATTCGGGCAGGCATTTCTTTTCCCAGCTCCGCTCTGAGCTTATTTGACTGGTGTGGTGTGGTAAGCAGCCACGTTTACAGTGGGCTACGCTAACAAGGCCATATTCCCAGGGGGGATTTGATAACCCTGATTTAGAACTGTACTATATCTGTGCCCAAGCACACTATGCTATCTATTGGTTTTGCCCTCCCAGATATACACCTCATGTGGCAACTGAGCACTGGCTGGCAGACCCCATCCCGTTAGACAGGGTTATCTTGACTACACCGTTGCCCCGCGCACCCCGCCTGACCTCTGTAGATTGTATGGTCGGAGCGTGGCGACGCATTGCACGTCATTTGCAAGCTCCCATTTTATATTCCCCACTGCACCCACATACATACCATCCAAAGATGCCGGTCTTGCAAGAAGGAGTGTTTCGTAAAACTCAAATTAAACATAACATTCATCATTGGGGCGATCTGTATGCTGATGCCGCGTTCCGCATTAGGCAGCAGCTCTATAAGGATAAACAGCCCTCTCCCATGGAAATTTTTCTCTACATACGCCTGCAACAAGGTGTTAGAGAATACACTCTCTCATATCCACAAGAACCTCCAATACTTGCCCCCCTACATCATATGCTACGAGCTGGAACAGCATCCCACTTAGTGTCTGCACTCTACCACAACATATACAGAGAAAAGGTCTTTCCCTCTTGTCAATCGTGGGAGAAATGGGCGGCTGATATTGGACAAGAGGTCACTGACCAACAGTGGTGGTATTGCTGTAAGCAGACGGAGCAGATTCCTTCTAGTAGTCGGTTGCGTATAACTCATTACAAGTTTTTACATCGTATTTATTACACCCCAGTCAAGCTACACAAATACAAATTACGCAAAACTAACCAATGTGATAGGTTTGGGCTGAAACCGCTGACTTTCTTCACCTTGCATTGGATTACAGTTCAATCTTCACTTATTGGCAACAGGTATTTACCGCTTTAGAAATGATGACATCATTGCAAATTCCCATGTCCCCGATCACTGCGTTGCTGGGGTACACAGAGAAGATACCGGCTGCGCGCCACAGGTTTGCCTCGTTTATTCTCTTACTGGCCAGACGGCGTGTAGCTTGTAGATGGGGCCGTGGGTGTGCACCCAAATTTAAGGATTGGATTGGTGATATGACACTCTGGCAAGAACAAACATGCTCCTATGCTGAACTGCTTCCTCGCTCATCCCAACCCGCGGCATTTGGGGCCCCTTTACAGCATATCGCCTTGAACATCCTGTACAGTCCTCTCGATCGACTTAGATTTTCTTCTCAATCTCCATTTTCTGCTCTATATAAGAAGGGTCCATGTTCAATAATTTTCTCTGTCTGCAAGGATAATCAGGTTCACTGCCTCCCAATTTTACACCGTAATATATATGTATTTCTATACAAGATATGGTCGCGCAGTATAATTTTCATATATGTCGCTTGTTCCATGACAAATGTGTTACAATCTAACTTATTCCATGGTCACGTGTGGTAACTGCATCGCCTGCTCTAGCACAATAGAAGGCGACGAATTTGTACACCATGGGACCAAGTGGAAGCACAAATAATTTTCTAATTGTAGAACTAAGAACATTGTGTACTTGATTCTATGTCCGTGCCAACTAATTTATATTGGAAAAACCAGCCAGCAAGTCAACCACAGAATAAGTCAGCACCGATCGCGGATTAATAAAAAGGTCATGTCTGCTCCAATGGTGGAGCATTTCTGCGAGAAGTCTCACAATGAGCAAGAATTCAAATGGTCTGTCCTATACACTGTAAACTCCAGGTCAAAATGCCATGACGTCGAACGCGTTCTGTTACAAAAAGAAGCGTATCTAATTTTAAAATTCAATAGTGCACAGACTGGTTTAAATAACCTGTCTGAGATAGCGCATATTTGACCACATCGGTCCTGATTTGCATCGGTTAGACATCCCTGGCTTGCCAGCTGGTCTTGGTCCTCTATTGCATGAGAACAGGTCACTGACTCAGAGAAGCCACCCAAAATTCTAGTACAATCTAGCGTACTCATCTTTTGTTTTAAAATACATGATACAATAAACAATTGGAAGGACGTACCCATTACCTTTAGACTAAGATAAGGTGCTGAAGACAGCACTTCTAGCCTTTATTTTCAAGCAAATGTGACTCATGGGACTACATGCCCCATAATGCATCAGTATAGCTTTTGCATATAACAAACAGGAAATAGCGGCGGCCATCTTTACTGAGAGAAATTCGAATCCCACAGCACAGAGCAGCAGCTCCAGCCACAGGTATTTGTCCCACTTGCACTAATACGCGCTTGCTGAGCGCTGAATCAGTTAAAATATTCTACTAAGGGTGCGCTTTGTTTTTCTTTGTAGAATGCTGAAATCAACAATTCCATTTATGCGCAAATGAGAGATTAAATCAAGGTAGGCAATCCCTTCTCAAACTCTCCAAGCGAGTGTTTAACAATATGTGCACATCGCTAAGCGTCTGAATATTAATCTTTCCCATATCTCAGAACCCAAACTGATGATCACGCCGCTTTTAACGGACCTTGCCAGCACTCGGCACTACTGAAAGTAAAAGGCATGCTTCCACTCCCCAACTTGTTTTAGCTAGTGAATATATTGTACCAATCTCGTAATTATAAAAATTAAAAACATCCCTTAAATTCTTTTAGGCTTCTCTGCCTGGCCACGTTATTTCATTTAAACGGACCCCCAAAAGACCCGATCTGAAATTCAACACTGAGCAGCCTTGGTATGTAGCGCACACCGACATTACAGCTACTGTATGATAAAAAGGAGCCCACACACTAGATTAAGCAAAACATTGCTTTTGTATCCCACAGATACAAGATACATACAGCCCTGATGACAGACCAGTGACTCCAGTCTGGTCTAGAAACGCGTCGGCAGTATTGGTTGGGAGACATAAAGTATTACTGTTGCACTAAAGCTAGGACCGGCTGGTCCAGCACTAAAATATACAAGATATTTAATCATTTATCTTCCCAACCCCTAGTTTCTCTCATTCAGTGTTTGTTAGCTTTTTGTTGTTCGTAAATTGATATGTTTGTATTATTATTTTTTCAATAATGTCTGATGTGAGAATATTTTCTATTGTGTGTTCTAATAATTTCTAAAATGTGTAAATAGTCTTTGCCCTTAATGTTTGCTAACATTAGTCCAGCCTTGTAAATATTTGTAAATATGTGCAATCAATGTCTTTTTTCTGTCAGCAATTTTTTCAAATTATAGAAAATACAAAATGATTGACACAAAATAATGGTGTCCAGGGAAGCGATATAAAGTGTTTCTTACCCTATATCAAAAAATTGTATTGAGTAACTGTGGTTTGGGCATTTTGTGTTGTTTACTAATATGATTCGGGAAGGCATTTCTTCTCCCAGCTCCACTCTGAGCTTATTTGACTGGTGTGGTGTGGTAAGCAGCCACGTTTGCAGTGGGCTACGCTTACAAGGCCATATTCCCAGGGGGGATTTGATATCCCTGATTTTGAACTGTACTATATCTGTGCGCAAGCACACTATGCTAACTATTGGTTTTGCCCTCCCAGATATACACCTCATCTGGCAACTGAGCACTGGCTGGCAGACCCCATCCCGTTAGACAGGGTTATCTTGACTACACCGTTGCCCCGCGCACCCAGCCTGACCTCTGTAGATTGTATGGTCGGAGCGTGGCGACGCATTGCACGTCATTTGCAAGCTCCCATTTTATATTCCCCACTGCACCCACTTACATACCATCCAAAGATGCCGGTCTTGCAAGAAGGAGTGTTTCGTAAAACTCAAATTAAACATAACATTCATCATTGGGGCGATCTGTATGCTGATGCCGCGTTCCGCATTAGGCAGCAGCTCTATAAGGATAAACAGCCCTCTCCCATGGACATTTTTCTCTACATACGCCTGCAACAAGGTGTTAGAGAATACACTCTCTCATATCCACAAGAACCTCCAATACTTGCCCCCCTACATCATATGCTACGAGCTGGAACAGCATCCCACTTAGTGTCTGCACTCTACCACAACATATACACAGAAAAGGTCTTTCCCTCTTGTCAATCGCGGGAAAAATGGGCGGCTGATATTGGACAAGAGGTCACTGACCAACAGTGGTGGTATTGCTGTAAGCAGACGGAGCAGATTCCTTCTAGTAGTCAGTTGCGTATAACTCATTACAAGTTCTTACATCGTATTTATTACACCCCAGTCAAGCTACACAAATACAAATTACGCAAAACTAACCAATGTGATAGGTTTGGGCTGAAACCGCTGACTTCCTTCACCTTACATGGGATTACAGTTCAATCTTCACTTATTGGCAACAGGTATTTACCGCTTTAGAATTGATGACATCATTGCAAATTCCCATGTCCCCGATCACTGCGTTGCTGGGGTACACAAAGAAGATACCGGCTGCGCGCCACAGGTTTGTCTCGTTTATTCTCTTACTGGCCAGGCAGCGTGTAGCTTGTAGATGGGGCCGTGGGTGTGCACCCAAATTTAAGGATTGGATTGGTGATATGACACTCTGGCAAGAACAAACATGCTCCTATGCTGAACTGCTTCCTCGCTCATCCCAACCCGCGGCATTTGGGGCCCTTTTACAGCATATCGCCTTGAACATCCTGTACAGTCCTCTCAATCGACTTAGATTTCCTTCTCAATCTCCATTTTCTGCTCTATATAAGAAGGGTCCATGTTCAATAATTTTCTCTGTCTGCAAGGATAATCAGGTTCACTGCCTCCCAATTTTACACCGTAATATATATGTATTTCTATACAAGATATGGTCGCGCAGTATAATTTTCATATATGTCGCTTGTTCCATGACAAATGTGTTACAATCTAACTTATTCCATGGTCACGATGGTGTGTATACAGATCTTTGTAATGTAAAGTGTCATTCTGTTATGTGCATTCTTATTGCTTATGATAGTGAATACTCTGCTTGTTACTTTGAAAAATTTTAATAAAAAAAGAACATGGAGAATTTGTTTGGCACTGGACTCAAAGGTAATGAATATCAACTTACCAAAAGCAAAAATCGGGTAACAAATTGTGCCAATTATACCATGACCTGCTCAGCATACCATTAGCAGCTTAGCCCTTTTCACAGTATTTTCATCTGGGTCAATGTAGTTTGAGGATCAACTGACAGAAAATACTGTTCTCGCTAATAGATCATCTAGCTTTATGAACAGCAGCAAAAACTAGCAGGAGATATCTCTAAAAAGTGCCAGCAGACATGCAGTATTACTGGATGGTTTCTGGTATAACCACTGAATCTCCCAGTAATTACAGAAATGTGTTCTAATGGTGTGAGGCAGAAAAAATATCTATCAACCCATTTAACCGGATATAAGTTAGGATATAGAAATACTTCACCAGTGCGGATAGCATTATCAATTGCACTAGATCTATAGGGTTGAATATCTTGTCTGAACATTGGTCACACTTCCCAAACTAAGGCTCAGATTTACAAGTCTTTTGTACAGGTGCTTGCATGATGCAAAGCACAGCCAATATACTGTCGCTCAAAAAAACATTTTTTTGCACATCTCACTACCAAATGGCTATGTGTGGCATGGCACGAAACTCCTGTGAAAGTAGGCCATGTGGGTATACAAAGGTGGAAACAGCACACACAAACCCAGGGTTCCATGCGATGCCAGATATACCAATATGGTACAAAAGGGGGTGGTGATGGACGGAGCATCTGAACCAATAAACACTCACACCCAGTCAAAAGATCTGGGTTTGATCCATCACCGTTCTTTAGCCCACTCTGCCACCCCAGTTCAGACATGGCTATATGCAAATCAGTCTGAGCCTGTGCCTCATGGGAACAGTCCAGCCCGAACTGCCAAGCCATGCCTTCCCTGGACCGGAAACAAGCTTCCGAGGACCGGTTTCTGGCATTACAGCCGTCTTCAGCCTGGCTTGCTTGAATCCAGTGGCAAAGTGAGCAAGGGACTCACGTCTGAGCATACCCTGCCACACTTATGGCGGCCAAAGCGGTACAAAAGGGGGTGGTGATGGACGGAGCATCTGAACCAATCAAACACTCACACCCAGTCAAAAGATCTGAGTTTGATCCATCACCGTTCTTTAGCCCACTCTGCCACCCCAGTTCAGACATGGCTATATGCAAATCAGTCTGACCCTGTGCCTCATGGGAACAGTCCAGCCCGAACTGCCAAGCCATGCCTTCCCTGGACCGGAAACAAGCTTCCGAGGACCGGTTTCTGGCATTACAGCCGTCTTCAGCCCGGCTTGCTTGAATCCAGTGGCAAAGTGAGCAAGGGACTCACGTCTGAGCATACCCTGCCACTCTTATGGCGGCCAAAGCGGTACAAAAGGGGGTGGTGATGGACGGAGCATCTGAACCAATCAAACACTCACACCCAGTCAAAAGATCTGGGTTTGATCCATCACCGTTCTTTAGCCCACTCTGCCACCCTAGTTCAGACATGGCTATATGCAAATCAGTCTGACCCTGTGCCTCATGGGAACAGTCCAGCCCGAACTGCCAAGCCATGCCTTCCCTGGACCGGAAACAAGCTTCCGAGGACCGGTTTCTGGCATTACAGCCGTCTTCAGCCCGGCTTGCTTGAATCCAGTGGCAAAGTGAGCAAGGGACTCACGTCTGAGCATACCCTGCCACACATAACATAGACCATCCAGACTACTTTACTACATTATGGGGACACATTCTTAAGATAGGCTCCACTCACGCCATTTGGGGAGGAGACTTCAACACTGTATTATGCCCCTTCATGGACATGTCCAACCCACTTCCGCACCATTACACTAAAACTCATGACACGCTAGCGCGCTTACTGCCTGATCATGGCCTTATTGACTGGCGCTACGTTCATCCCTTTGGCAAGGAAGGTATTTACTATACAACGGCATATGCTTCTTGGCCACGGCTTGATTATTGGATTGCTCCCGTGGGGTTGCTCATTGGATTCTCTCGGTGGAACACATTGCCAGAACCCTATTGGAGCACGCTCCGGTATGCATGACAATTGCTCCTTCTAACTCGATCACCTCCCGCGCACCTGGCGTCTACAGCAGGAGGCACTATTAGACACTGCCTATAGGGCGGAACATGGGGAAGAAAGTTCAGACTTCTTTGAAAGGAATAAGGGCCCAGTCATCCATATGAGCACCCTTTGGGAAGCTTTTAAAGTTAAGATGCGGGGATTCTGCATATCAAAGAGCTTTGCAGTCCTTGGAGACATTCGCTGCAGTCTGAGTCGACTTGAGGGGGAACTGAAACAGCTGGAAAAAGATTTGTGGCACGATCCAACAGGGTTTCAGAAGGCTACACTCCGGGACATTATTTACAACAAGGGGTGGTGATGGACAGAGTCTCTGAATTAAGCAGAGTACTCTCACCCAGTCAAGAGATCAGGGCTAGATCCAACACCGTTTTTTAGCTCATTGCACCATCCCAGTTTCAGAACCTGGCTGTATGCAAATTAGTCTGTCCCTGGCCCAGTGCATCATGGGAACAGGGCAGACCAGACTACAAAAGCCAATTCTTACACTGGGAAGGAAACAAGCTTCCGGGGACCGGTTTCTGCCATTTCAGGCGTCTTTGGCCCGGCTTGCTTGAATCCTGATGGTGCAATGAGCAAGGGACTCACATCTGAGTATACCCTTCCACGCTTAGGGTGGACAAAATTATTTACAACAAGGGGTGGTGATGGACAGAGTCTCTGAATTAAGCAGAGTACTCTCACCCAGTCAAGAGATCAGGGCTAGATCCAACACCGTTTTTTAGCTCATTGCACCATCCCAGTTTCAGAACCTGGCTGTATGCAAATTAGTCTGTCCCTGGCCCAGTGCATCATGGGAACAGGGCAGACCAGACTACAAAAGCCAATTCTTACACTGGGAAGGAAACAAGCTTCCGGGGACCGGTTTCTGCCATTTCAGGCGTCTTCGGCCCGGCTTGCTTGAATCCTGATGGTGCAATGAGCAAGGGACTCACATCTGAGTATACCCTTCCATGCTTAGGGTGGACAAAATTATTTACAACAAGGGGTGGTGATGGACAGAGTCTCTGAATTAAGCAGAGTACTCTCACCCAGTCAAGAGATCAGGGCTAGATCCAACACCGTTTTTTAGCTCATTGCACCATCCCAGTTTCAGAACCTGGCTGTATGCAAATTAGTCTGTCCCTGGCCCAGTGCATCATGGGAACAGGGCAGACCAGACTACAAAAGCCAATTCTTACACTGGGAAGGAAACAAGCTTCCGGGGACCGGTTTCTGCCATTTCAGGCGTCTTCGGCCCGGCTTGCTTGAATCCTGATGGTGCAATGAGCAAGGGACTCACATCTGAGTATACCCTTCCACGCTTAGGGTGGACAAAATTATTTACAACACTCCGGGACAGGCTCATTGAATACACCACCACTGCTGAACGGGAGGTCAACTTTCGCGGCAAATACTTCACCGTAAACGGTCGATCCCCAACTGGCTCTAGTGGCTTTTTTCCTAGAGGCTACGAAGGCCTTTGACTCCATAGAATTGGACTACCTTATCACCATCCTCCAATGCATGGGGTTGCCCAGTGGTTTTTTAGCGTGGATACGCCTTCTATATGCCCCCCCCTACGGCTCGGGTTATAATCAACGGTCATACCTCTCCCCTTTCTCCTTACTGGTGGGACTCGACAAGTCTGCCCTCTCTCTCCTCTCCTTTATGCCCTCGCCATGGAATTGCTTGTGGCAAAAATCCGGCAGCATCATCAAGAAAAAGGTTTGCGTTGCTTCCTTTGCCCGATCCTAAATACCCTGTATGCTGACAATGTTACCCTTTATCAATGACCCTCGGCAGGACCTCAACTCACTCCTTTGCGAATTTGTTAGATTCGGTGGGCTCTCTGGTATTCATATCAACTGGGCCAAGTCGCAACTTTTTCCACTCACAGCATCTGTGGTGCAATTCCCCACAGACTATCCTATAGAATGGTATGACGGCGAGGAGAGATACCTAGGTATACATGTTACAGCCAACCGTGCAAAATTAATGGGGCTCAATTACGGACGTACACTCGCGAATCTCACCAGCAGCATTTCTCACTGGAATGCGCTTCCCTTTACTATGGCAGGTTGTATTTCGCTCATAAAAATGGTCAACCTCCCCAAGCTTTTATATTTGTTTTTAAATATTCCATATGATTCGGGCAGACATTTCTTCTCCCAGCTCCGCTCTGAGCTTATTTGACTGGTGTGGTGTGGTAAGCAGCCACGTTTGCAGTGGGCTACGCTAACAAGGCCATATTCCCAGGGGGGATTTGATAACCCTGATTTAGAACTGTACTATATCTGTGCCCAAGCACACTATGCTATCTATTGGTTTTGCCCTCCCAGATATACACCTCATGTGGCAACTGAGCACTGGCTGGCAGACCCCATCCCGTTAGACTGGGTTATCTTGACTACACCGTTGCCCCGCGCACCCCTCCTGACCTCTGTAGATTGTATGGTCGGAGCGTGGCGACGCATTGCACGTCATTTGCAAGCTCCCATTTTATATTCCCCACTGCTCCCACCTACATACCATCCAAAGATGCCGGTCTTGCAAGAAGGAGTGTTTCGTAAAACTCAAATTAAACATAACATTCATCATTGGGGCGATCTGTATGCTGATGGCGCGTTCCGCATTAGGCAGCAGCTCTATAAGGATAAAAAGCCCTCTCCCATGGACATTTTTCTCTACATACGCCTGCAACAAGGTGTTAGGGAATACACTCTCTCATATCCACAAGAACCTCCAATACTTGTCCCCCTACATCATATGCTACGAGCTGGAACAGCATCCCACTTAGTGTCTGCACACTACCACAACATATACACAGAAAAGGTCTTTCCCTCTTGTCAATCGCGGGAGAAATGGGCAGCTGATATTGGACAAGAGGTCACTGACCAATAGTGGTGGTATTGCTGTAAGCAGATGGAGCAGATTTCTTCTAGTAGTCGGTTGCGTATAACTCATTACAAGTTCTTACATCGTATTTATTACACCCCAGTCAAGCTAAACAAATACAAATTACGCAAAACTAACCAATGTGATAAGTGTGGGGCTGAAACCGCTGACTTTCTTCACCTTGCATGGGATTACAGTTCAATCTTCACTTATTGGCAACAGGTATTTACCGCTTTAGAATTGATGACATCATTGCAAATTCCCATGTCCCCGATCACTGCGTTGATGGGGTACACAGAGAAGATACCGGCTGCGCGCCACAGGTTTGTCTTGTTTATTCTCTTACTGGTCAGGCGGCGTGTAGCTTGTAGATGGGGCCGTGGGTGTGCACCCAAATTTAAGGATTGGATTGGTGATATGACACTCTGGCAAGAACAAACATGCTCCTATGCTGAACTGCTTCCTCGCTCATCCCAACCCGCGGCATTTGGGGCCCCTTTACAGCATATCGCCTTGAACATCCTGTACAGTCCTCTCAATCGACTTAGATTTCCTTCTCAATCTCCATTTTCTTCTCTATATAAGAAGGGTCCATGTTCAATATTTTCTCTGTCTGCAAGGATAATCAGGTTCACTGCCTCCCAATTTTACACCGTAATATATATGTATTTCTATACAAGATATGGTCCCGCAGTATAATTTTCATATATGCCGCTTGTTCCATGACAAATGTGGTACAATCTAACTTATTCCATGGTCACGATGGTGTGTATACAGATCTTTGTAATGTAAAGTGTCATTCTGTTATGTGCATTCTTATTGCTTATGATTGTGAATACTCTGCTTGTTACTTTGAAAAATTTTAATAAAAAAAGAACATGGAGAATTTGTTTGGCACTGGACTCAAAGGTAATGAATATCAACTTACCAAAAGCAAAAATCGGGTAACAAATTGTGCCAATTATACCATGACCTGCTCAGCATACCATTATCAGCTTAGCCCTTTTCACAGTATTTTCATCTGGGTCATGTAGTTTGAGGATCAACTGACAGAAAATACTGTTCTCGCTAATAGATCGTCTAGCTTTATGAACAGCAGCAAAAACTAGCAGGAGATATCTCTAAAAAGTGCCAGCAGATGTGCAGTATTACTGGGTGGTTTCTGGTATAACCACTGAATCTCCCAGTAATTACAGAAATGTGTTCTAATGGTGTGAGGCAGAAAAAATATCTATCAACCCATTTAACAGGATATAGTTAGGATATAGAAATACTTCACCAGTGCGGATAGAATTATCAATTGCACTAGATCTATAGGGTTGAATATCTTGTCTGAACATTGGTCTCACTTCCCAAACTAAGGCTCAGATTTACAATTCTTTTGTACAGGTGCTTGCATGATGCAAAGCACAGCCAATATACTGTCGCTCACAAAAACATTTTGCTGCACATCTCACTTCCAAATGGCTATGTGTGGCATGGCACGAAACTCCTGTGAAAGTAGGACATGTGGGTTTACAAAGGTGGAAACAACACACACAAACCCAGGGTTCCATGCGATGCCAGATATACCAATATGGTACAAAAGGGGGTGGTGATGGACGGAGCATCTGAACCAATCAAACACTCACACCCAGTCAAAAGATCTGGGTTTGATCCATCACCGTTCTTTAGCTCACTCTGCCACCCCAGTTCAGACATGGCTATATGCAAATCAGTCTGACCCTGTGCCTCATGGGAACAGTCCAGCCCGAACTGCCAAGCCATGCCTTCCATGGACCGGAAACAAGCTTCCGAGGACCGGTTTCTGGCATTACAGCCGTCTTCAGCCTGGCTTGCTTGAATCCAGGGGCAAAGTGAGCAAGGGACTCACGTCCGAGCATACCCTGCCACACTTATGGCGGCCAAAGCGGTACAAAAGGAGGTGGTGATGGACAGAGCATCTGAACCAATCAAACACTTACACCCAGTCAAAAGATCTAGGTTTGTTCCATCAGCGTTCTTTAGCCCTCTCTGCCACCCCAGTTCAGACATGGCTATATGCAAATCAGTCTGACCCTGTGCCTCATGGGAACAGTCCAGCCCGAACTGCCAAGCCATGCCTTCCCTGGACCGGAAACAAGCTTCCGAGGACCGGTTTCTGGCATTACAGCCGTCTTCAGCCCGGCTTGCTTGAATCCAAAGGCAAAGTGAGCAAGGAACTCACGTCTGAGCATACCCTATCACACTTATGGCGGCCAAAGCGGTACAAAAGGGGGTGGTGATGGACAGAGCATCTGAACCAATCAAACACTCACACCCAGTCAAAAGATCTGGGATTGATCCATCACCGTTCTTTAGCCCAGTCTGCCACACCAGTTCAGACATGGCTATATGCAAATCAGTCTGACCCTGTCCCTCATGGGAACAGTCCAGCCCGAACTGCCAAGCCATGCCTTCCCTGGACCGGAAACAAGCTTCCGAGGACCGGTTTCTGGCATTACAGCCGTCTTCAGCCCGGCTTGCTTGAATCCAGTGGCAAAGTGATCAAGGGACTCACGTCTGAGCATACCCTGCCACACTTATGGCGGCCAAAGCGGTACAAAAGGGGGTGGTGATGGACGGAGCATCTGAACCAATCAAACACTCACACCCAGTCAAAAGATCTGGGTTTGATCCATCACCGTTCTTTAGCCCACTCTGCCACCCCAGTTCAGACATGGCTATATGCAAATCAGTCTGACCCTGTGCATCATGGGAACAGTCCAGCCCGAACTGCCAAGCCATGCCTTCCCTGGACCGGAAACAAGCTTCCGAGGACCGGTTTCTAGCATTACAGCCGTCTTCAGCCCGGCTTGCTTGAATCCAGTGGCAAAGTGAGCAAGGGACTCGCGTCTGAGCATACCCTGCCACACTTATGGCGGCCAAAGCGGTACAAAAGGGAGTGGTGATGGACGGAGCATCTGAACCAATCAAACACTCACACCCAGTCAAAAGATCTGGGTTTGATCCATCACCGTTCTTTAGCCCACTCTGCCACCCCAGTTCAGACATGGCTATATGCAAATCAGTCTGACCCTGTGCCTCATGGGAACAGTCCAGCCCTTACTGCCAAGCCATGCCTTTCCTTGACCGGAAACAAGCTTCCGAGGACCGGTTTCTGGCATTACAGCCGTCTTCAGCCCGGCTTGCTTGAATCCAGTGGCAAAGTGAGCAAGGGACTCACGTCTGAGCATACCCTGCCACACTTATGGCGGCCAAAGCGGTACAAAAGGGGGTGGTTATGGACGGAGCATCTGAACCAATCAAACACTCACACCCAGTCAAAAGATCTGGGTTTGATCCATCACCGTTCTTTAGCCCACTCTGCCACCCCAGTTCAGACATGGCTATATGCAAATCAGTCTGACTCTGTGCCTCATGGGAACAGTCCAGCCAAACTGCCAAGCCATGCCTTCCCTGGACCGGAAACAAGCTTCAGAGGATTGGTTTCTGGCATTACAGCCATCTTCAGCCCGGCTTGCTTGAATTCAGTGACAAAGTGAGCAAGGGAATCACTTCTGAGGATACACTGCCACACTTATGGCGGCCAAAGCGGTACAAAAAGGGGTGGTGGTGGACGGAGCATCTGAACCAATCAAACACTCACACCCAGTCAAAACATTTGGGTTTGATCCATCACCGTTCTTTAGCCCACTCTGACACCCCAGTTCAGACATGGCTATATGCAAATCAGTCTGACCCTGTGCCTCATGGGAACAGTCCAGCCCGAACTGCAAAGCCATGCCTTCCCTGTACCAGAAACAAGCTTTCGAGGACCGGTTTCTGGCATTACAGCCGTCTTCAGCCTGGCTTGCTTGAATCCAGTGGCAAAGTGAGCAAGGGACTCACGTCTGAGCATACCCTGCCTCACTTATGGCAGCCAAAGCGGTACAAAAGAGGGTGGTGATGGACGGAGCATCTGAACCAATCAAACACTCACACCCAGTCAAAAGATCTGGGTTTGATCCATCACCGTTCTTTAGCCCACTCTGCCACCCCAGTTTAGACATGGCTATATGCAAATCAGTCTGACCCTGTGCCTCATGGGAATAGTCCAGCTCGAACTGCCAAGCCATGCCTTCCCTGGACCGGAAACAAGCTTCCGAGGATTGGTTTCTGGCATTACAGCCGTCTTCAGCCCGGCTTGCTTGAATCCAGTGGCAAAGTGAGCAAGGGACTCACGTCTGAGCATACCCTGCCACACTTATGGTGGCCAAAGCGGTACAAAAGGGGGTGGTGATGGACGGAGCATCTGAACCAATCAAGCACTCACACCCAGTCAAAAGATCTGGGTTTGATCCATCACTGTTCTTTAGCCCACTCTGCCACCCCAGTTCAGACATGGCTATATGCAAATCAGTCTGACCCTGTGCCTCATGGGAACAGTCCAGCCCGAACTGCCAAGCCATGCCTCCCCTGGACCGGAAACAAGCTTCCGAGGACCGGTTTCTGGCATTACAGCCGTCTTCAGCCCGGCTTGCTTGAATCAAGTGGCAAAATGAGCAAGGGACTCACGTCTGAGCATACCCTGCCACACTTAAGGGTGCCAAAGCGGTACAAAAGGGGGTGGTGACGGACGGAGAATCTGAACCAATCAAACACTCACACCCAGTCAAAAGATCTGGGTTTGATCCATCACCGTTCTTTAGCCCACTTTGCTACCCCAGTTTAGACATGGCTTTATGTAAATCAGTCTGACCCTGTGCCTCATGGGAACAGTCTAGCCCGAACTGCCAAGCCATGCCTTCCCTGGACCGGAAACAAGCTTCCGAGGACCGGTTTCTGGCATTACAGCCGTCTTCAGCCCGGCTTGCTTGAATCCAGTGGCAAAGTGAGCAAGGGACTCACGTCTGAGCATACCCTGCCACACTTATGGCGACCAAAGAGGTACAAAAGGGGGTGGTGAAGGACAGAGCATCTGAACCAATCAAACACTCACACCCAGTCAAAAGATCTTTTTTGATGACATCATTGCAAAGTCCCATGTCCCTGATCAATGCGTTGATGGGGTACACAGAGAAGATACCGGCTGCGCGCCACAGGTTTGTCTCGTTTATTCTCTTACTGGCCAGGCGGCGTGTAGCTTGTGAATGGCATAGCATACCATAGCAGCTTAGCCCTTTTCACAGTATTTTCATCTAGGTCATGTAGTTTGAGGATCAACTGACAGAAAATACTGTTCTCGCTAATAGATCATCTAGCTTTATGAACAGCAGCAAAAACTAGCAGGAGATATATCTAAAAAGTGCCAGCAGACGTGCAGTATTACTGGGTGGTTTCTGGTATAACCACTGAATCTCCCAGTAATAACAGAAATGTTTTCTAATGGTGTGAGGCAGAAAAAATATCTATCAACCCATTTAACCGGATATAAGTTAGGATATAGAAATACTTCACCAGTGCGGATAGCATTATCAATTGCACTAGATCTATAGGGTTGAATATCTTGTCTGAACATTGGTCACACTTCCCAAACTAAGGCTCAGATTTACAATTCTTTTGTACAGGTGTTTGCATGATGCAAAGCACAACCAATATACTGTTGCTCACAAAAACATTTTGCTGCACATCTCACTACCAAATGGCTATGTGTGGCATGGCACGAAACTCCTGTGAAAGTAGGCCATGTGGGTATACAAAGGTGGAAACAGCACACACAAACCCAGGGTTCCATGCGATGCCAGATATACCAATATAGCATAACCTGACTTTCATGAAATTCTAAGGCTAGATTTAATCATTTTTAAAGCAAAGCTGCTGTGCTATGTTTCTGAAGTGGGCAGTGGCGGCTCCTCTGCTAAGGCAGAGGAGCGCTGCCTCACCGCTTATTGAGCACTGCATAATAAAAATAAAATGATAATAACAAAAAGTTATTATCATTTTATTTTCAATTGCGACTCTGGGTGGGGCAGGGCTGGCTCCCGCAGAGGGAGCAGGGTTGATTTCCACTCCCTCCCTACATGCACATGACACTTTGAATGGCCCTCTAGGGCCATCCAAACAGTCATGCATAGTTGGCAAGTTCTCCATTGGTCTGTGTTGCACAGCTCCGTGGAGAACATGCCCAGCCTCCCCAGGCACTGCCTGAGCAGCCAAACAGGCTGCTCAGACTAATCACAAAGCTGCTCCTGTAGCGTCGTGTTCAGATGGCAGAGCCCAGAAGCCTGGGTGCTTCCAGTGCAGGCAGCAGCTGGGAATATACAAGAAGACAGAGTAGAGGCGTGCGGCGGAGGCAGAGGAAGCAGCAAAGCAGGTAAGATTATTTATATATGGGGGGGCACTAGAGGGTGCCAAGCAAGATGGCCGCATTTGCATGAGGCTCTTGCAGTTCGGTCAGCAATCCTGCTATTATCCTGGCCATCCCGGCATCCTGACCCACCAGAAGCGGCCACACATGCATTGGAGTTGAATTACGCTTGATTGGGACCAAGGCGAAGGCAATTTCTTACCTGGAGACGTGCTATCTGCGGAGGCCAGCTCCCGTGACTGCGTTTCTCAAGGAGGCGGCAAGACGGCTCATTTGAGGTGGAGTTGGCGCAGTGGGAGCGAGCAGTGAAGAATGGCTACCTGAGATGAACCGAGCCGAGGACCCGCCCCACCCTTGGCTGCGGGGGTGTGCGGGGGAGCGGAGAGCCCCCGTGGGAGCTGCTGTAAAGAAGACGTCCCCCACTGCTCTGGGGTAAGAGTGCTGGCCTGGCGAGCCTGCTGCTAGGCAGGCTCGCCAGGCCAGTACTCTTACCTCACTCTTACCCCAGATGATGGGGAGGCAAGAAGCAGGCAAGAAATATCCTGCAAGGCCCAGTGTGCGACACCACGTCCCCGCTGCCTGCTATCCCCTGCCGCTCCACGCATGGGCCTGGCGGGTTCCTTGCAGCCGCCGCAGCTGGAGCTGTGCTGCCCGGGGGCCTGGGAGGCGGGCGGGGTGGGCGGGAGAGGACGCCTGATCAGCAGAGATAGCATGCGGTGTGCCCGGGCCCGATGACGTTGCCTACCGGCTTTCCGGCCTGCCGCTGCTGCCACTCAAAGTGTCTGTGTTTTGTGTCCCGTTCCATGCAGAGGCACAGGGGCTGAGCACAGAATACAACCCCACCCCCTGAATAAACTGTAGGCCTGCACCCGGTTTTGGACTGAATCACCATGCATATCACACACTATAGGATTGTGGGTAGCCCGACCTGTGGACCCCAGCCTAATATAAATCACAAGCTCATGCCCAGCGGCACACACGGGCCTAAGCCCATACCCGTGCCAGCTTCCTAAAACAACACTCCTGATAGGGCTGGGAAGTCTTGAGGTAGCGGGGTGAATCAGGGCCCGCCGACGGGACGCTGCCTACTCCAGCGGCTGCGAGGGCTCTCCCGTCTCATTCCTGGGAACAAAGAACCTACACGCCTTATAAACAACAAAGCAGATATACCGCTATCTGTGGTGCTGATACAGAGAGGCATCCATCGCCCATGGGCTTCCCCCAGACGGGGACCAGTTGGTCGGGCGCGGTCCAAGCGTGAAGCAAGCAGAGAAGAAGCGGCCTGTCATATAATGCATGTGGGGCTGGATGTGGCTGCCTGGGAGACGGGCCAACTAGTCGCGTGAAGCCACCCACTCTCCCTTGGAACGTCGCACGCTCTCGTCGGCGGTTGCAATTACAGGATTGTATCACTCGGGGAGTAGACAGGGACCCCTCCAGAACCCCACTGAACCGCAGATCCTCCCGCCAGGCCATGATGGGGAAACCGGATGACAAACAACGAAGCTCACTTTCGATACCCGGAAGACTCCCCGCTCCCAGACGGAGCCGGATGATGATCACGCGAAACTCCAACTACATTCATGGTGGACTTAAAGGAACTGTTGCTTGCGATGCAATCAAGCCTGACGTCAATTGAATCTAAAATGTACTCCATGTCAACCAGGATGGACGGATTGACGCACAGGGTGGAAAAACATGATGATCGCCTGGTCGAGGCGGAAAGGAGAATATCCGACTTGGAGGACTCTTCCAACACTACAAACGCCTGCATACTCGCAATGGATAAATTGTTGAAGGTGATAGCCGCTAAAAACGAGAAGCTGGAATCGCGCTCAAGGAGGAATAACCTCCGCATTTTAGGATACCGGAATCCACGAATACTGGACGGATGCAGGAGTATGTGGAAGGCTTGCTCATTGCGCTATTCGGCAGAGAGGAATTCTCAGCGGTCTTCATGGTCGAAGGAGCGCATCGTTCGCTAGCGAGCCGCCCTTTCCCTGGTGCCCCCCGCATCCCAGAATAACTAAAATACTAAAATACCCCGATAGAGACACCGCCCTCCGACTATCCAGAGAGAAAGGACGCCTTACTCATGAGGGAACAGAGATCTCCGTATATCCGTATTTCACCATGGCAGTACAAGAGCAGAGACTCAAATTCCTCCAGGTTAAGAAAAAACTTCAACAACTTAACATCCCCTATGCCATGCTGTTTCTGCCCCGAGTGAAAGTGACCTCCCATGGGAAGCAACACTTCTTCACTAACCCTCAGCACGTTTAGTACTTCTTCAAGGCTTTACCCAGAACACCCGGATGGCGCCTGTCCCCTGCGCGTGGGAAGAAGACGATAGAGGTGCATCGGACATTGAGTAATAGACCTCACCGTCCCTTACCACTTGACCCATGTCACAGCGGGCCGCACACACTTGACAGATCATCAAGCTCCTAGCTGAGGCGGCAGCTGGCGTACTCTCACTGAAGACAATAATCACATCTCCCGCTCTTGTAGGCTGCAGAAACTACTAACAACAGTGCACAATATGAGGGACTCAGACACCAAATTCTCAAATCAGGGAAAAACTGATGCGTTCTGAGTCTCGTCCCGCACTCATGTATTGTCTCCTACGCTTTGATCTCCCGTTTTGATTAGACATGTTCAGGCCTATGAGCTTCGCCATCCAAACTGCCAAAATAGACCTCAGATACCACGCCCAAACACCCTCGCCACCGCGAGGAGCACCTGGTTGCCCTCTGGCCACCACCCACCAGGTGAAGCCTAATACTTGAACTTGAGTAACATGGTTGTAAAGTTATCCCACTGTCCCCCGTTTGGACTGGGGATTGCGGGACTGTTAGGGTGGGGGGAGGCATACAGCACAGCAGGTTGGGGTTGCTGTTGTGGAAGGGGGAGGGATCTGGGATTGTTTTTTTTGTCATTTATTGTTACATCGCTGACACGATTCCACTTTTTGCTGAATTTCCACACAACCATACACACTATGGCCTACAACAATTTCCTCTGTTACACATATGACAGAGTCCCGCCCCAGAACACTCCAATATAACTTCCTAACATGGAATATGCTAGGCTTGGGCAACCCCTGTAAATGACGTCATATCCTAGCATATTTAGATCGCCACAACGTTCACTGTGCCATGCTGCAGGAAACGCATCTGTCTCCCAATTCACCCTGCACTTTTGCCGCCCGCTTGGCTAGCCACAGAGGCTTTTCTTGCTACTCCTCATATGCTCGGGGCACCTCTATGTTGGTGAAACATACACTTCCATATACCCCCATTGGATCCTATGCAGACCCGCAAGGTAGATACAACATAATGTGGGGAAGGCTGTCTGCATGGTCCAATACTTTGGTATCGTGCTATGGTCCGAACTCGGACGATCCAGAGTTTTTTCGTGTACTGTGGGGAAAGATACAAGACGTGGGCACCACACACATGCTATAGGGTGGCACTTTAACGTTACAATTAACCCTAGCCTGGACAGGTCGCACCCGCAACCACACCATTACACAGCTGCGCAACTAGTACTCAAAAACATGGTTGAGGACTGCGACCTCACGGACCCCTGGAGGTCTCGCCTCTCACTGACACGTCAGGGCTCCTGCCACTCTTCTGCCCATGCATCCTGGTCACGCATAGACTATTGGCTGGTCGATAGAGGACTGGCAACTTGGACGTCGCACACATCTTATCTTCCTCGCACTTATTTGGACCATTCCCCTGTGTAGCTGACACTTACCCCACTACAGGAGGAGCTCCCATATCTATCATGGCGTCTTAATCCACAGTCCCTCCTTGACCCTGTTTTTAAAGACGAAGTTGAACAAGCGATATCAGATTTCTTCCTCCGGAATAATGGCTCGGTCCCTCAGTACTCTACAATCTGGGAAGCTTAAAGTTACCTTAAGAGGAATCTGTCTAGCGAAGAGTGGGGGGTGTTGAAAGATATCCGCAGCACACTCCACAAATTAGAATTAGAAATAAAGTGAACTGAGTCAGATATCCAAACCACGCCCTCTCCCACATTACAAGCGCACCTAAGCACATTGCTTACCGATTATCAAGAAACCGCAGAATGTGAATGCAAATTTAGGGGTAAATATCATATAGCTCGCCGGTATGGGGAGGGAGAGAGACTGGGGCAGGTGTTGGCTTCCTCCATTCGACTGCCACGCTTCACCAACACTTTTAGAAATTGAAGATGAGGACGGCCTGACACACAGAAACTCATCTGATATACTGATCGCATTTAAACGATTTTATAAAGAATTGTACACTACTCACCGCCAGATCCAGTGGACGTTGAGCCTTTTTTTGAGGACACCGCCATAGCCTGGCTGGGAAATGGTTAAAGAGAGTTCCTTCTAGCACACCATGAGGACGAGGAGATTATCTCCGCCATTATGCAATTACAATCTGGCAAAGCTCCGGGGCCAGACGGCCTACCGGACGAGTTCTATAAATTGTATCGGCACTTAATCATCCTGGTACTAAGGCACGTGTTGAAAGAGGCCCGAGAGTCCAGCATTCTGCCCCGGACAATGCACAAAGTGCTCATCATTTCCTTGCCCAAACCAGGTAAACAGCCCCAGCAGAGGCCCCTCTCCTTTATTAATGTCGATGCCAAAATCCTAGCTAAACTAATCGCAAACCGCATCAGCCCTCTCATGCCAGTGTTGGTCCTCCCAGATCAATTGGGATTTGTCCCGTCTAGGAGCACTGCCCACAACCTGAGAACTCTGTTTGCCCTGCTTCATGACATAGACCCCGAAGAAGATGCGGATGCCATATTCCTTGATGCCACCAAGGGATTTGATTCCCTGGAGTGGGACTATCTTTCCTTTGTCCTGGGGCGAATGGGATTCCCCCCCATTTCTGGCCTGGATTAACTTATATTACTCAGGACTCCGCGCCACCGTAATGGTCAATGGCCTACGATCCTCCTTCCTCCCACAGGCAAGGGGCACCAGACAGGGCTGTCCCCTTTCCCCTCTTCTATTCGCTCTGACTATTGAACCCCTCGCTGCAAAAATCAGACAACACTACCGAGCCCACGCCATTATCTATCCAGAACGACAGATACTCAGATCTCTATACGCTGATGACATCCTGACGTCAGCCTGAATCCCATATTACACTTATTTATTCTGTTTGGGCAACTATCAGGGGTCAACCTTAACTGGAAAAAATCCCAGATATATCCCCTCAAAGATTCCACCACAAAATTCACCCCTGATTTTCCCCTTAAATGGTGTGATGACATCCACACTTATCTGGGAATTACTGTCTCTCGCACTCGCGAGGAACTCATGAGAGCTAATTATGGATGTGCATTAGACTCCATCACTGACAAAATCACGGGATGGATTGCGCTGCCCCTATCCATGGCTGGCAGAGCAGATATAATTAAAATGGTCATACTACCCAAACTCCTCTATTTATTTGTGAATATCCCATATGCCCCCAGTCGTCATTTTTTCTCGGCTATCAAGACTCAACTCATACGACTCCTGTGGGGAGGGAAGCAAGCCAGGCTAAAATGGGACATACAACTCCCTTTCGTGCGGGTGGGTTCTCGGTACCGGATGTTGAATTGTATTTTAGCTGTGCACAGGCACAGTATGCTGCATACTGGATGATACCCCCCTTTATGCCTCACCTGGCAATCGAAGATGGCTACATGAACCCCATCCTCAGCACCGCCTATCTTAGCGCCCCTGGGGTCCCCAGACACCTCACATCTACCACCGTCAGTGCATGGCATGACCTTGCCAAAGCAACCCAATGTACACTAATGTATCCCCCGCTCCTGCCCCTCTTTGGGCGGCAGGATCTCCCGGTAACGCAAGAGGGCGGTTGCCGCCGGCTATTCCGCAAACTCTCCATACACGCCTGGGGACACCTTTATACAAATGGTAAGTTAAGCACCAGCGACGACTTCTTTAAAGATGTAAACCCCACCCCTTTAGAACGCTTCTATTACATTAGATTCTGTCAAGACGTGAAAGCTGTCACACCCACCTTTCCCCTTGAACCTCCAGTTATGCCTCCGCTACATTTACTGTTGCAACAGGATACTCCTGCACATGTGCTCTCATTATTATACCGCACTGTACAGGCCAACAGAGAATATGATCCACCATCAGCCCAAAGCAAATGGGAGGCAGAACTCGGTCACCCCATAATAGAAATTTTCACCAGCAGTAGGTTCAGAATTATACATTATAAATACGTCCATCGCTTATATTATACACCAGCACGTATGTACAAAATAAAGATTCTTGACAACAATCACTGTGACCAATGTGGAAGGGAGGGGGCCGACTTTAGACACCTGGCCTGGGATTGCCCACCTATACAGCGCTATTGGGCAGAGATACTTGCTGCATTAGACCTCATGACTGGTTTACATATCCCTGCAGATCCCCTAACTACCCTGTTAGGTTACACTGAACCCCTCGCTGCTAAAATGCGCAAGTACACCTCCCTGGTGCTGCTACTCGCTAAAAGAAGAATTGCCTGTGGTTGTAGGCAGTACTTATCTTTGGTCTTCAATAAAGGTTTTTTTTCACACAAAAAAAGATTACTTATATATTTTTTTAATCCTTTCTTCCCTCCCCCTGCACAACCACCGCGGTTCAGAGGCATGCACCACTGGAAGTGGAAGAAAGTAGTGCAAGTCAAATTTGCCAAAAATAGAGAGCTACTTCTATTTTCCGCTGTGCTGGCACACACACAGCGTGCGTATCACCACATACAACCTGATGCAAAGATGTGTGCATGATAAGGTTTGCAAATCCTATGCCTACACAATTTCTATAACATGCCAGACATTGGATGTGTGTTGACAATGCAGCACATATGCAATATGTGGAATATCTGGAGAAATTCAACCATTTCCCCAAATGCGTGCCTTCTTCAAGGAGCTGTTATGTTTTTTAATCGAAGCCCAGTCTGACAATCTTACTAGACCGATCTTTGTGTCAAAAACTATGACATGCATCCCCCATGTAATGCCCTTTTGAAGCAAAGTGTAGCCAAACTCTATTTGCTCCTTGAAAAAGGCACCTATCCAAATGCCTTTTGCACTGTCCAATAAATACCGTTTGCTGACTTTGTGCCACTTTATGCCAGGGCATAGTCTTAGTAAACCTGCCCCCAGAACCCAAAGAAAGCAGATTCAAAGAATGGTCAACTAGAAAATGGCATTATTTTCCCACATGTAATAAGAGTAATTTCTGCAAAATTACATGTATTATCACCCCCGGTCCGTGCAGGTAAGAGCGGTGGGCGGTGGGCTGGGTTAGGGGGGGATTCGGCAGATGACCACGAGGGAAAATTAAATAAATAATAAATTATCCCGCGTCAACATCTGTCGAAATGCCCCCTCCCAGCCCCACTGCCCCACTGCTTACCTGCACAGACCGCAGCTGTGTATTATGCATGTTTCCAAGGACATCATATATTAATTTGGACTAAATGGTGTCCCTGAAGTACAAATCTCATGCAAGACACCATTCATTAGCCTTTGTGCAAAAAGCAACACTCACAGCTAGCTGTCTGAAGTTAAATGCGGACAAAACAGAGGTGTTGGTGGTTGGGAAACAGCCCTCGGTTTGGTCCTTCGCATGGTGGCCTGTTGAACTGGGCCCCACCCCAATCCCTAAACCCAAAGTGAAAAATATGGGCATCCTTTTTGATGCACAGCTATCCTTTGAAAGTCAGATCAGGGTCACCATGGGCACCTGTTTCAGAGTGCTGAGGTTGTTGAGGAAGATTCTATGGCTAATACCGTATTCAGCACAAAAAACGGTAACCAAGGCTCTGTTGGTGTCCCATCTTTATTACTGCAATGTGCTCTACTTAGGGGGCTCCAAAGGCAGACTAGAAATGCTTCAAAGAGTACAACATACAGCAGCCCGGATGCCACTAAGAATTCCTAAATGGATCACCATTAATCCCGGTCTGGTGGAACTACACTGGCTCCCCATTAAGCACAGAGTCTCCTTCAAAGCACTCTGTTTTACGGACAGGATACTGAATTGGAGGGGTCCTAGTTACCTTTTTTCCTTGATTAAAGCTTACACACCTTCCAGAGATCTTAGATCGGGCGAAGCAGCTCTGGCAGTGACTCCTAGAGTGCATCGAATGCGACTGGGGGGTTGGGGGGGGTAGCCTTTAGTCTCCGTGCGGCCAAGCTGTGGAACTCAATGCTACTCAACCTGAGACTCAAACCTTCAGAGGCAAGTTTCCAAAAAAAACTTTAAGACTTGGATCTTAAGGCAGAGTTAGTGGGAGCACAGGGCCTAGCTGTTTCTGACTCTATTTGACCATGATATGAGGCTACTAACGCGGGGACAGTCCTTGGGAGTAACCAGGCGCTCTACAAATTCTAAATACAAAAAAATGTAAAATATTGTGCAAAACGTTTTTATTGCACAAAAGACCCCTAGTAACATAATCGACATGCAATCCTTTGCAAATACGGTGCTGCATGTACAGTCCTTATCCCTTGGCCAAACACAGCCCTGCGGATTTTCGCGCTGCCGTTCACACTCCACATTTTAATAAATCTGGGCACCTGTATAGATCTCGTCGCCAGCACTGCTGGATTTGCTTGAAATTACTCAGATGCCGATAGTATTTCAGTAGACACGTTTTAGTTCAAAGTCGCGTCCCCATTTCAGTCTGGGCCCTTCTTTTTGTTTTCAGCCTATTGTCTTGGTAGAATTGTGCCCTTGGGCTTTCATTCTGGCAACTGCACAGTCGGTTTTTGGACTGTGTGTGGGACTCGTGAATTTCCTACAGCTGTGTTTACTTTAAGTGATATACCATCAGCAAACTTATCTGTCCAGTGGAAACAAGCAATTGTTCTACAAAGTACTGTCCTCCTACTCTTAATTTTCAGCTTTGAAGAGCTAAGTGGTATCATAATTGCACTTAATTGGAAGAAAACATCTTGAATGCTACAATTAAAGGCAGTTTCATCCACTCTTTCCTACCACATTTAATTACAAATAGCCTCAAATATTATACTAATGAAATGCAAGAGAGAAATACATTAGTGAAGATGTCCTCCCTGGGTGTGTGTGTAAACAAATTGAAAACCAAAACCAGTTTCATTGTCCTTTCCTTTTATACATAAGATTAAACACCTGCTGCATAATCAGTCTGGTGTCTCTCTCGAAAGTATATTAAAGGACATATGGAAATAGAAAGAATTCAAACCTTTTGCTACCATTTGTCTGGCTATTAAATGCGAAATAAAATATCTTGCCAGAGTAATTTTTTCCTTGCTCTTTTGCATATTTCTCCGAACTGTGTACCTTTATATTTAAGTGAAAGAGAACACTGGAACACTAGACTGCACTTGGCACTTCTCCACTTGCCTTTATCCATGTGTTTACCGTCAGCTCCACCCACCTTCTCACTGCCAGTGTCCCATGACATCCCTTGTTAAATGGCTGCCAGCTGCAGAAGGGATACTCACAGAAACCTTTGCTTCATTGTATGTATTTTACATTTGTCCATAGAACCACTCCATCAAAGGCGTGTCAGTGTGCTATTAAGAGAAATAAACTGTGGAGACATGAGGTCTCGGTCACATGGAAACATCAGATATGGGCGGAGAGGTCTCAGAGATTAAATATTTGAACAAGCATTGGACTTAGATTTAGTATGGATGTTTGGCCATGGAGATGAGGTTATTTACAAGTGAGATCAGAGGATTTAGAAGTGTAGCATGGTAGTGGGTGGAGGGAAAGACCTTAAAAAAGTGGGAGATGAGGAGCAAGAGAGTAGAGAGGATGCGAGAAGAGAGAAACTGGAAAGTGTGGGGAAAAGGGCAAGGAGAGAGTGGAAAGCGAGTGAAAAGCAGGGGCAAGAGGTGTACACATAGCAGAAGGTCTAGGAACTGGTGAAATTACATTTGATATTATGTTATAAATTCCTGGTTAACTGGAGGTGCGCCAATGGTTTCTTGGCACTATAGTAGCTAAAGGAATGTAGAGTAGGTAGTCTGGGGACATTAATGACCCACTTGCGGTATGCTGGTCTGAATAACCAGGTTTAAATCGAAATGTTTTTTATAAAGATGGTGATGCTGGTGGTTGTTATGGTGCATACATGAGGAGAATTATGGAAATCTAGCAAGGGAGATTCTATTGGACCCTAAAGTCTTTAGTCAGTAAGTGATTCTCAGTTGCTAACATTCAGCTACGAGCATTTTGTGTAATTTTGATGAGGAAATGGTCGATCCCTCGCCTGCACCCTAGAAGGTAAGCGCTAGACAGTTACTCAAATTTGTGTGTTGAAATTGATTTGCACATTATTGACTACATGAATTAAACAATAGGACATTTGTATAGTGTTCTGCAACAGAACAGAAACAGAGATCATAATAGCCGGAGCCAGGTATGATTGCTTGCCTCTCCTGAGCCAGCATGGTGGATTTGCCATATAAGAGAAGGAAGATGTTTGCTACCCCAAAAATTGACATGCTATAAAAAATAACTAAACTAGGTCACCAAATCAAAAAACACACTAATAAATGAAAATAAAATATAATATATAATAAAATTCGAATAAATATCAAAAAAGCAATATGGTGTGCAACTTTTTAAAAATGATATATGAATGAATAAAATCATATACTTGCTTTCTGTATTCTGCCCCACAACTTCACAATATTTTTTATGAGATATTTGTGTCTCACAATATTTTTAGATTATATTTTGAATGAGTAGTGGGGGATTGTAGCTTGTAATGCCACTGTAATGATAATATCAAAGATATGGAACAGTATCTACTAGGATAGTGAAAGTATAGATTGTAAAATAAAATCTATAAACAAGGGAATGAGCCTTAACAGAGAAACAGTATTGTCTCCCTGAATGCCAACTCCTAGGTATTCTAATAATTTCAATATGAGATCTACTTATACCGTTTACATACAAGGTAGAGTCATGGAAACAAGAACCCCGTCTAGTGGAAAAAATAAAGGTTATGAGTAAGACAAGAGAATTTAAAACGGGTAAAAGTTCAATAGGTAAACCTCATAATTCACAAACAAAGAAAGCAATAAAAAATTTGCGAAGAAATAAAATCATAAGAAAAGGGAGCAGGAGCAGCTCAGTGCTAACCTTGAAAAACCATCAAATCAAGCAAGGTAGCAAAAAAGCCCCCTGGTTCAACGATGAACTTAAGAAATCCAAGAAGTTCTGCCGTACACTCGAGAAAGCCTGGAGAAAAGACCCAACCTCTGACAACCTGGCCACCCGCAAACACCACCAACTGATCCGATCCACCAAGAAATCAGCATTCAAGGATCGACTTGACAACAACGCCCAAAACAGCAAGGAACTATTCAACATCGTCAAAGAATTTACCAACCCCACCGCCGGCACCAATGAAATCACTACCTCCCAAGACCTCTGCGACTCCCTATCCTCATTCTTCCACAACAAAATCGCCGACATACATAACAGCTTTGAAAACCAGTCAGACGACCAGTCCACTCCACCCACCCCCGAACCAAAACCACAATCTATCAGCCTCTGCGCCTGGAACCCAATCACCACTGAAGACACGATCTGCCTAATAAACTCCATCCACTCAGGTTCGCCAACCGACCCATGTCCCCACCACATTTTCAACAAAGCAGACTCCATTATCGCACCACATCTCCGCGACGTCATCAACTGCTCCTTCAACTCCGCTACCTTCCCGGAAAGCTGGAAACACGCCGAACTCAGCGCCCTTCTGAAGAAACCGACAGCAGACCCCACTGAACTTAAGAACTACCGCCCCATCTCGCTCCTCCCATTCCCTGCCAAAGTCATCGAGAAGGCCGTCAACAGTCAGCTCGCCGCTTTCCTTGAAACCAACAAATCCCTCGACTCTTCACAGTCAGGTTTCCGAGCCAAACACAGCACCGAGACCGCCCTCATCGCAGCAACAGACGACATTCGAACTCTACTGGACAACGGAGAAACAGCTGCCCTCATCCTACTTGACCTCTCCGCAGCCTTCGACACAGTCTGTCAAAGCACCCTTATACAACGCCTCAGCAACTTCGGGATACAAGGAAAAGCATTGGACTGGATCATCTCTTTCCTCGCCGGAAGAACCCAGAGAGTCCGCCTCCCCCCTTTCAGATCAGAGGCCACCGAAGTCATCTGCGGCGTACCACAAGGATCATCACTCAGTCCCACCCTCTTCAACGTATACATGAGTCCCCTCGCATCCATCGCGCGCCAACACAACCTCAACATCATCTCCTACGCAGACGACACCCAGCTGATCCTCTCCCTCACCAAAGACCCAAATACCGCCAAAACCAACTTACACGAAGGAATGAAAGAGGTAGCTGAGTGGATGAAGAACTGCCGTTTAAAACTAAACTCGGACAAAACGGAAGTCCTCATCTTAGGTTCATCCCCCTCTGCCTGGGACGACTCATGGTGGCCACCGGCCCTGGGAACCGCACCCATACCTACGGACCACGCACGTAACCTGGGCTTCATCCTGGACTCCTCCCTCTCGATGACCAGACAAGTCAACGCCGTCTCATCATCATGCTTCAACATCCTACGCATGCTCAAAAAAATCTTCCGATGGATCCCCACCGAAACAAGAAAAACGGTCACCCACGCACTGGTCACAAGACGACTGGATTACGGAAACACCCTTTACGCCGGAACCACAGCCAAACTACAGAAAAAACTCCAACGCATCCAAAACGCCTCAGCCAGACTCATACTGGACATCCCCCGTCAAGCTCACATTTCCGGTCACCTGAAAGACCTCCACTGGCTCCCCGTTAACAAGAGAATAACGTTCCGTCTCCTCACCCACGCACACAAAGCCCTCTACGACCTAGGACCCGAATGCCTCAACACGCGATTGTCCTTCTACACCCCCACCCGTCAACTACGATCGTCCAATCAAGCCCTCGCCGCAATCCCGCGCATCCATAGATCCACCATGGGGGGAAGATCCTTCTCCTACTTAGCGGCCAAAACCTGGAACTCTCTCCCCACCCACCTCCGCCTTACACAGAACCACCTCTCCTTCAGAAAACAACTAAAAACTTGGATATTCGATAAGTAAAGCACCCCCTTCCCTCAAGCCCCTTGAGACCCTCTGGGTGAGTAGCGCGCTATACAAATTTCTGAACTTGAACTTGAACTTGAACTTGAACCTGTTCGCATTTCTTGTATCAAGGAAATGCACCATGTTGTGGAAGAATAATGAAATGGAGCATTAAGCCAGACGTTCTATAGAAGGTAAAGTGAGGTATTCTGTTGGCGGTGTGTTAAGTGTCATCTTGGAATTATTTTCACATCAATAGTCAGTGAAGAAGACATTATCATCCACTATATCCTATCTTCTGAATCTCTTTATTGATGAGAATTATTCTCATATATCAACCTTTGGTGTGAATCCATTGCTCCGTTTCAGAACTTTGAAATTGTTTACACTCTCAGGATCCCATTAAAGCTTCATTGGAAGTCCAACATTTGCAGGATCTTTGGCAGAAAATGGGAAAAAACTTTTGGAAAAATGGTGTATCAATAAAAAAAGACAGAAACCGTACGTTTGACTGCATCTGCGTTTAAGATTTAGAAAGTTGTCACATATGTTCGATTAGAAAATGGTTAGGTGTAAGTCAATTCAGTGCTGACAAATGACATTGGCAAGTGTTTAATAAGATGAGGGAATACAAAACCAGGATTTTACCTCCACCATTTTAAATATAAGTAGTAACTGTGGTAGCTCGGTGCATTATATAAATGCAAATGTAAATCAATTGACATGTCTCAGTGTATCCATTTTCATTGCACAAAAGATGTTATGTTTTGTTTTAAAAGCTTTGCCAATCATGGTAGCGGTTCTGTAATGAAATTAGAGCACAGACAGTTTTTTAAGTTTCCACCCTAAAGAATAGATTAAACTGACCTCACTATGCATAGAAGTGGCAATTCTACTTGCGATGCACATCACTATCACACATGTGCTCCTGACCTATCAAGTAAGTTATTGTAGTGCTGGGCTGGGGCTCCCACAGTTAGTTAAAGCATTCAGTGTGATCCTCTGAGGGGCTAGCGGGTGGGGCTTTATTAGTTTATGGGCATCTTCATGTAAAAGGTCAGCATTAATTATCAATCTATAATAATGCAAACATTGCACAGGATTCAACCAGCCTTTGGCTGATATAATCCTGGGTTTTGTAAACAGAGGTAGTTTGGCAAGCCTCCCCAATAAATATCAATGTAAGAGAAGACCCAGTGGGACCAGCGCTCTGCTGAAGAGACGCCATAGAGGTTAATTTCTCATATGGAGGCATTGGGGAGAGAATGCAGCCTTAAGGCTAGAGCGGTTGACCTCAGAGCTGGGGAACTGGGTTTGCGTCTCGGCAACACCCCTCAACATCTTGAGATTTTGGGCAAATCACTTAATCTCCTTGTGCCTAACAAAAATGAATGTGTCTATCTGTAACGAAACTAGTGCTCATGAAAGCTCTCAGATACCTGATATCCTCGGGTCTAGTTCGCGCTATATAAAACTCTAAAAAAATGTATTTAAAAATCAGAACGTCTCCACATCTCCACTGCCCCCTCTTCCCTTTACCAAATAGAGGCACTTCTTCAGCCTCGGCCAGTGCAGGTAAGAGCGGTGAGGCAGTGGAGCATGGTGAAAAGGATTTCAAGAGATTAACCCCTTGTGTGGTCATGACGAGCTCAGCTCGTCATGTGTCACAGTGGAGCTGTGCTCATGACGAGCTGTTCTCGTCATAACGGCCGAGGCCTGCCCACGCGCAGCTAATTCCCCACCTGTGCGGGAGAATTAATGAGTGGGCAGGTCTGTGACGAACTGAGCTCGTCATGAACACAGCTCCACTGTGAGTCATGAAGAGCTGAGCTCGCCATGAGCACAGCTGGGCCGCGGACCCTTCCCCCTACCCCCCGCACCATGGGGGAATTACCCCAGCTGCCAAGGGGTTAATTTTACTCGTCGTCATCGTTGACCCCACCCGGCCCTACCAACACACCCTTCTTACCTGCACGGGCCGCGGCTGCACTTCTTTCTTCCATTAAGTCCTGGGGGCTTATTTACAAGCTCCTTGTGCCGCCATTGCGTCACTTTTAATACGGGAAAAAGTAACGTACATGCGACACAAGGAGCTTTTAAATCAACCCCCCTGGATTGTAAATTACTCCCCCCTGGTCAGTAGGAAAACAATTCAGACATCCTATTTTGCCCGTCAACCTGGGCAGATAGAACTACATATGTACTATCTTGCCCCCTGCTTTCCCACCCAGAGGGCATATTTCAGAGGAAAAAAGGTATTAAAATCAGCCTTAGTTGTTCCAAGAACTTTTTGCGCAGCTTTTCTGTTGGTTAATAATGTCGTTCTTAGTAAGAGTTTAAGCAGGGCTTCTCTTTCAAACTCCAGTTGCATCCTAATCTTTTGCTTTTAAGGCGCTCAACATATAACAGAAGCTACTTTAATGTAGACATAAACAGTGAATTGTGTATCGAGTGACAAATATATGCAATGGAAAAATCGCGAGCCTTCCATTTTTGCTACAGTTACAAATTGAACGTGCAACAGTGTGAATCTGATTAGAGACGGTTTACATACTGAACCTAAATCCGGGGTTCATGCTGTGCTAGAAATGTTTTCATTTGTTTTTTGGACTGCGGGGATTGAATTGCATTATTTGTAACCACATGAAATTCTTTTACATTACAGCTCAATCACAAAGTAAACAGATGCAAAGCCACCATGTCTGGCCCCGTAGGAGCAGAATTCTTCTTTTGTAATAATCATTTTTTTAGTATTTGAGAAAAGTAGATTAAGTGGGAGCTTTGCATGCTACTCTTTCTTTCATTCAGCTGACTCGATGCTCTGGGAATTCGCAACCCACCCCTTTATTTGTAGGACTCTTGCTGTCACACTTTAGTTCTAATTCTGTAGGTCAAAATTATAATCTTGGAAGGTTAGACCAAGTTCCAGGACTCCTGGCTTCAGTGGCTTGAGTCTGTTAGAAAAGTAATTAATCTTTCTTTCTGATAATGCAGGGAAAAAAAGAGCCGTGCAAAAGGTTTGCTTTGGTTAAACCATGCATAAACAAGTATGTGGCCTGCAGCCTTATCTTTGTAGAAATTGCCAATACTTGTGTATACAGGTATAAATAATTATATCGTATAAAAAATGACTTAAGTGTAAATGGTATTTAATATTAATATATTTTCGTCTATTAAGTCAGTGTTTGATCATTTTTTTTTATATAATTGTATTGATTTTTTACTTAAATCACACAATAAAACTTACCTAACTACCTAATATACATGTATTCTAAACGATATTTCATCTATTCTATATAGTCTCTTTAAGGCTTTCCGCCATGGTGCTTGCTTTTCTGTCTAGCAGTGTTGAGGCAGGCTATTTCTTAATTGGATTATTGACAAAAACTGTGTTAAACACCCCTTCAGCACTGTAGAGCCCCTGCACAGTAGTCTTTGTCAATACAGAAATAATTAAATAGGTTGACAAGCCTATAATAATAATTTTGATATTATTTATTTATATTGTGTTTCAGATTTTATGACTAATAATTAATGTCTGTGAATCCTGATCCAGGAGATAGCAAGAAGGTAGTGATTCCTCCAGAGCACAGACATTTCTTTTTGTCACTGTCCCTCAATGTACTCTAAGTAGGAAGGTTGAGCATAAGAAAAATACTGGGTAGCTTTGACTGTTTGTTCGGGGATGCACAGAGATATGGAGAGCATCAGTAGATCCTGTGTTAGTTGCCAATCAAGTGGTATGTCATGGGATAAGACCAAGGCATGGTTAGTAGAATTCCCAGTTGTAGGTGTTCCTTGTGAGCGAGAGGGAATTTACATTGTTGGTTCCCTTGACCCCCATTTTAGCATTAGACAGTTATATCTTAGTTATGGTAGGACATGACACAGGTATGCAGGCATGGTACTTCTGAGGATCAAGCTAACAAAGATGGAAGCAAGGGCACTCCTTGGGATATTTTCAAAGTTTGGATTTCCTAATGCAGAGATTTCCAACCAAAGACCAAGTTTATCTCCTCATGCTTTAGAGAGATATGGCAATAAGCTGGTGTGACCTACTACCTTTCCATGGCCTATCACGGTGGAAATGTTTAAGCAGACCTTCAAGAGCATGATGAGAACTCTATCAGAGCACTTCAACAGGAAGCCAGATCTTCTGCCATGTTCATTATTACCCCAGAGAGAAATTCCATGAAAGGGTTATGGTTGAGCCCGTTTGAATTTCTGTTTGAGCACCCAGTGCGTGCCCCACTCATCTGAATCAAAGAAAAGTGGGAAGAAATTTCAGAGTCACCTCAAAAATATGTGCTGGATGATGTGATTGGCCACAGGAAGGTGATGGTGCAGTGAATGAGCCAGGGAAAGAAAAGCCTTCATGTATGTAAAGAGCTTATGAAGGAGTGGTATTACAGAAAACAACACTAACTGAGTACCAGTACGCTCGGGATGTGTTGGTGCTGAAACGCATTAATCCAACAGCTTTGGAGGATAGGTGATGTGAGCTATAGCAGGTAGTGCATTTGAATTCTGAAGTCAGCTAATTGGTGGACACAGTTGCCACAAGGGAGTCAAAGAGAGTGCTCCATGTAAGCCGGCTAAAGCTATACCCACACAAAGGCTTCACAGTGAACATCACAGTAATAACAGAGGAAGTTAGAGAATACAGTGAGCCTGTTTCTTGATCTACTGCATGGTGTTGTGAATGATGGTTCAGTGGATGTGGTGCAAATTGTCCTATTTCTTTTCTCTGACCCCAAGGTTGGCACTTGTTTGTGTCCATCACATAGATACAGGTGATAGTTTGTCAGTGAACAGCAAGAGTCCTGGAGTGCATCAGTGCATTGCTTAATAGATGTTGGACTTTGGGGTGAATGAGCATTCCCATGGTCCTTGGGTCAGGCCAGTCTAATAGTGTTGGTAGCCAAGCAAGGATCAACAGGTCTGTGCTTTTATTTGAACTATCAGAATCTCACTAAGGTGACCAATGCCAATATACAACCAGTTCTCAAACCTGATGAACTAATAGACTGGCTAGGTGGTTCAAGCTACTCGAGTACCTTCAATCTGATCAGTGGCAACTGGCAGACCACATTAGCACCTACTGCAAAGGAGAAGAGTGTGCATTCTGTGTGACACAAGTATTATATCAATTAGGGTAATGTCGTTTGGCCTCACCAATGCACTGTACACTATTCAGTGTACCTTTTTCCATTCGGGCTGGGAGAGTTCTGCATGACCTACCTTGACAACATTGCCATTCATTTGTGGGAGGACTACCTGAGGCTGTAAAACAGGTGTTGGTCATCAAATAGGGAGGACAACTGACCATCAAGGTAACTCAGTGCCTGTTGTAGTAATCCTTTGTAGTCGACCTTGAGATCAGGTGGGCAACGGGAAGATCTGCCAGTTCGGTACCAGATTCCACCACCCAGACACAGGTGAGAATTTTTTTATGGGTCACCAGCTATTATAAGGAATCTGTGGCCAACTTTAGGATCATATGTGCACCTCTGATAGCTCTACCTTCCAGCAAGCAGCCTACGAAGATAATTTACGGAATGTCAGGGGCATTTCATGACCTAAAGAGAGTTGGCGGTGCCAGACTATGATCAGCCCTTCATTGTACAAAGTGATGGCTCAGGCAGGAGGAGTTAGGGAGGTACAGACTTAACTTTATGATAAGAGCAGAGAGTGTCTGGTGACCTTTAAGGGCAAACAATTGCTTCCTAGGGAACAGAACGGGACAGCCACTGAAAAATAATGCAGTGCAATAATGTAGGGTTTGAGAAGGTTTTGCCCTTATCTGTTTGGTATCAAGTTTATTTTCCAGACATACAAAACTATTTAATTGGGTAATGACAATCAAAGGGGAGAATCCCAAATTATTGAGAAGGTGTATCTCATTGCAAGTGTGGGATTTCACAATCGAGCACAAAGCCAGAATGAATCGTGGGAATGCAGATAGGTTTTCCCATCAGTTTCACAATCTGACGTCCAGATTCACCTAAAGGTGGTGGAAGGATCAGGATTGTCATATCTAAGAGATGCATCTGTTCGAAGTTGGTTGTCCCATACATGGTTTATGGGTGTCTTCCACTGCCCTGAGCACCTGGCTGCGTGTTTTGATATTCGGCATTTTGGTTTTGGTTTTTGGGTCCTGGTGTCATGCTAAACTAGCATGTGCACAGAAGTCTAGGTGTGTCTGAGATCATGAGAGGCCCAGGAACTCTTCTACGATCCGGAGGGCCAAACTGAGTGTATCCTCGGAGTGGACAGACAATACTGTTTATGTCATGGGGTTAGCAAGTGAGGCTGTCAGTGGCAGCATACCATGTTTTGTGATCTTGTGTACTTGGCCTGACCTTTTTATCTGTTTCAGTGAGAGTGTTGCCTACCAGCCTCTCGTGCAAAATATTACTGTTATGTGAAAACCCAGAACCTTGCTTTACCATCCTGTGTGTATGGCTAATGCAGGCGCAAGTGTAGTATCTGTGTAGCACATGTGTAGTAAAATGACTTTGTGTGTGTATGAATCTGAGTACCTAAGCCCCTGTGATCGATTTTGGATAGCCAGGTTTGCACAAGATGACGGATGTGGTGGACAGCCTCCATAGACAGGGAAGGTGTATTGTTTCCATTCCTGTAGCTGGCGAGGAGATCACGTTACCATCAAATTCATCCATGATTGGCTGAACCCCAGGAATGACCACTTACAATTCACATGCAACTACAGCAAGGCGGGACTGGCCTTCCTGGATTCGTGGATCTATTCATCAGAAGGAACCCTTGAAACCAAACTCTACCAGAAACCTATGGCTCGCAACGCTTTACTCCAATATGAGAGATATCACCCGAAAGCATTGTGTGACAACCTGCCCTACGGGCGGTTTCTGAGACTCCACCAGAATTGTTCCAGCATCAAGAAGTTTAACACAAATGCCTCAAGGATACAAAATAACGTACTGGATAGACACTACCCAGCTAACCTGATTAAGAGGTCCTCTAAACATGCCCTGAACAACAACAGGGAAGCACTACTAGAACAGTCAAGTGACAAAGAGAGCTCATCCAAATTAGTATGTGTTAACACCTTCAGCACTTTCTTGAACATAGTCAAGAAATCCATACTACAGAATTGGAACATTCTCAACAATGGACAATTGACTCTTGAGAAACCCTGAAACCCCTCTTTGCATATAAAAGGGGCCGCAATCTGAAGGATACTTTGATCCACACAAGACCCGCACCCACAAACATTCCAAAACCCAATACTTTATGGAACCTACCAAAGGTGCATGGTCACTATACGTGTGGTTCTTGTGCTGTATGCGCTCAAACTAAAGTGACTAAAAGCATACACATAGGAACATCTAGACCATTGTTACTGCAACAACACAAAAATTGTAACAGCAAACGTGCCATCTACCTGATACGTGCCCTTGTGGTTTGTTTGAGGTACATGGGGATGACTACCAGAAAGATACGCACCAGAATCCTTGAACACAAGAGCACGATTACGTGTGCTAAGCAAATAACAAAACTAACCAAACATTTCTTTGACTTGCAGCATGGAGCAGACACACCTAGCTCGACTATCCTAGACAAACCAAAAAAGGCACGCAACCACACCAGGTTTGGCAACCAAACTCCTCAGGTTAGATCAGACGTGGCTTTAAAGTCTGGGCACCACGAATATGGGACTCAATGATGACATTCCCTGGCTGACACTGGCATAAGCACCTTGAACACACTCACTGTGTTAGCGCACATATTCCTGGCACTGGCATGTCCACTTTCTGTCCAACTGCATGAGCGTGCAGTTTGGACATTGGGCAACACGCCACTTAACATGCTTGGTTGGCTTGGGCGCACTAAGTCCACCTCAAAGCGCATGTAGGGCTCGGGGCTACACGACCTCAACCACAGCATGAAGTTTGCTGCCCAGGAGCCTCATCCTCTCCAGCACGTGGAGACATTGACATGATGACACATGCCTCTGACTCACTCCTTAAGAGTCTTTTAAGTGTGCTGCAACTCCCTTTGCCTCACAGGCACCACTCTGGGTGCTCTGTTACTGAGCAGCCTGGCCGAACAGTGCAAGCACTTTAACACCGGCAGCACCCCATCCGGTGTCTCTCACACCAATTACTTCCAGCACCAAGCCAACATTGGTCGCCTAGACAACCATCTCCGAGACTACATTGCACACCATGCAATTGCTTCTGGTGTTTTTCCGGCCTCTAACGCAGCGCGCAGGCATCACCACATCGATTGCCTTGACAACCGCCCCTGAGACTACATTTCCCAGCATGTTACTACTTCTGGCCGATATCCGGCCAGTAATACAGCCAGCAGGTGTTTTCAATCACCCTCATCTCCTTCGTGTTTATACTGCCCGACCGGGAGATTCTCTAACCCTGTCCAGACAAGCACTACAGCCCTGTGAGGACCCGCACATTTGGCGGCAAGTTTTCTTAAACCGCCATGGTGGTTACTTCTGCATTCCAGGACACCGGTGCCCACCTCGGTATACTGGGCCATGCTCACCGGTTGCCCCGCCCTGCTCCACAGGCCCAAACCTCCCCGTAGCTTGGCCGCCAGCACTGTTATCACAAAGCCGGGCGTCTCTCCACAAAGCAGATGGTCTCTTCATTGCCCTCTGGGAATGACGAGAAAGGCTCCTAACAGCCTGCTAGGCCTGGCGCACGCACACATACTCCTTGCTCCCCTGGTCTGACTGCACATATGGGGTCACTTTCTTCCTACCACAGTAGCCACTTTCAGGCAGTTGCGCACGCTCCTGGTGCCCCCGCCCGATTTTTCAAATAGAGCCCCCTCACAATGCCAGTTTGTTGCACAGTGCTGTCCAGGGAGGTCTCTTTGGGAACCGTCTTTTCCATGGCCACAGTCCTGCGGGCCCCTCTGCTTTCTTTTCCTGGGTCAATTGTGTTTCTTTCTTCCCCCCCCCCCTAGGGTTTTCTGGTTTTAAATTCTATGAAGCTTCTTTAACAGGTTGTGGCACCCGTACCATATGGCTAATAAGCCATGACAGATGTGGTGAACTTCGTACACCTACAATGGTGAGTCACACATCCGAGTACATTACACATTGTTCTAATATGGGAATGTGTCTGAAATGTTTGAGGTATTGGAGGATCTAAATGTGTACTCATGATAAAGCTTTGTATACCTATGTGACATGTTGTTATTTGTCGCCACCTTAGGGTATACGTCGAACATACTGGACAGTGTTGTCCCATTTATTTATCACATTTTTCTGTATTGTTTACACACTATACACCTATTTATTGCAGTAGCTACAGTACCGACCCTGAAGAAAGCCACAACACTATTTGAGGTCTGCTAGGCTGAAACATGTTGGTCTTGTAAGAGCGCAGAAGCCTTGAATCTCGGCACCTGCGTTATGAGCTATATTTTGTTTTTAATACTGACACCCGGCAGTTGTATAAAAGTAGCATCATAGCTGACCCGTTAGCCATTTTAATCACTTTTAACACAGCACTGCACCTTTTTCTCAACACACCAAGATCTCATAGGGTTCTAGTACACCCTCCCTCCTTTTCAAAACATCCCTGAGCTCCTCCCTCGCAGCAAGGGGGTTGTAGCCCGCATGAGAACTAGGTCTCTCATGCGAGGAGGTACCCCCATGATGAAGCATGACACCTCTGGTGTGTGAGGGGAACTGTCCTTAAAAGGGAAATCCCCTGTTATGCACTGATGCACATTGAGCCAGTTGCTAGAACCTCCCTATCGATATGGACCCAGGGCTTCTTTTGTGACGTGTACAAACGCAGGGAAACAGGCAGCAGGCCATCACATCAGGCAGTGCAAAGTACTAGTCCTTCCTGCAGTCCAGCAGGTCACACAACAAAGCAATTTAAGTCCATTCAGTGTCTTAAGTCATAGAGTCAGATCCCCTGTACTTATACTCAAAATGTCTTGGGTGTGGAGGTAACATCTAAAGAATCCTTAGAAGTGTACAACACCCCCTTTCAACTCATCCCTGTCTCCAGAAGTATAATAGGGGGTAAGCAAGCCCTTTGTGTGAGGACAGAAGACAGTCTATTCAAATGTAAGTGTGCAACGCCTCCCTCTCTTCCAGCCCAGGAAGACTATTCAGTATGCATATGTAACTCTGTCACACGCCAACCTCCCTGTGTGATGGCTGTCTGAAAAGAGTAGGTGTCACTCTGCCCTAGACGAGGATTTGAGTCAGGCTGCAAAGCACAAAGAGTCATGAGCGCATATAAAGGCCCACTTTATTTAAAAAGGCATTTCTACAATAGAAATGAAAAATTGACCTACACTCAATAAGCAGGATTAATCAACACTATTCGAACCATACCAAACATGGCAATGCAACTCCTTTCAGATAAGAAATTACCACTTATAGACTTGTAAGGCAATTCCGAATGCTAACCTATGAGAGCAGCAGCAGTCACTGTAGTGAAAAACGAAATAGGCTGTTTGTCACTACCAGGACATTCTACACAATAAAGGCACATGTCATACTTTTTACCTACATAGCATCCTGAGCACCCTGGATTTTATTTAAAGGCCCTGGGTATATGGGATATAACTGTACAAGAGGCATAACAGGTAAAATAAATATGCCAAACAGGAGGAAGCCAATCATGCCATGCCTAAAGTAGAGAGCACATACACGTTAGCACTGAAAGCAGTGTTAAGTTGCCAAGAGTCCTAAAGCCAACAAAAACAGGTCAGAAGAAATACAGGAGAAAGGCAAAAAGTTTGGGGATAACCCTGAAAAAAGGGCAGGGTCTAGCAATCATTCTCATTCTTAAGATATTTTAGTTGACAAATAGATCAACATTTTCCTAATAAAGAACATCAAGTTAATATCCTTCAAGGCCCTATTTCATAGTCAGTTTTTAATTACTGCCAGGGATGAGACCCAGCCCACTTAAAGCCCTGCAGTATAAAACTGCACCAGTTGTCAGTTGAACTTGCTTAGGAAAGAAATGCCACTGTTCCTGTCCAACACTGCTTGAATAACTTCCTGTACAAATACTCACCTCAAGCACAGAACCAACATCTGCATAGAAAATATGACCAAGCATTCAGGATATGCTGTACAAACGAGATCACATTCACCTTTTATTTATTTATGTATTTAGCATTAAACAGCATGCCATTTCTACGAGGTCAAAAACTGTACATAGTCAGGGAGGTGTGAGGTAATTCATAAACTAAATTGGTGACAGAGTTCTCATCAACAAAGGTGTTCTGTGATAAAGCAACAGTGACACATCATCACAAACAAAGCAACAATATGTCAATGCAACATAGTAAGGTAACATGAAAGAGCTATTGACAAATTTGAACTCCTTGGTGCCTGTTCATAAATTGCATCTTGCAATACTTAAAGTAGTAGTACAATAGCTCTACTTACGTACTACAAAACACTCTCACAAACCTACGGGCTGAGGGCTCTACCTCCGCCAGTTCTACCTTTTCTACGTGGAGATCTCCGCCACGGTGGTGGAGATCAACTCATACATAAGCATACATGTAAGTAGTGAATGTGGGAGGAAAAAGGTGATGTGGCTGGAAAAAGGGAATACTTACTCCTAAATGGGAGGGTATTATGAAAATGTTAGGAATGTTTTGGGGAAGGACATACTAATACAAACAAACCTTCGAAAGAGTGCTTTTCACAAATTACACTTCTAACGTTTCTACATCCCTAAAGGTGTCAACAGAGGATAAAAGTACTCCAGCCTACTGTTGAAGTACGTCATGCACCATACATGGCACCCATGGGTACTACAATACACTCCCACAGTAAACAATGGATCAGAAAAAAACAGTAACACCCCATATGTACTAAAATGAAAATAATTACATTATTGCCAAGTCTATTCTATTCTATTCTATTATATTAATGTTTGAGAGGGCTGGATTTTTTTAAAATTATTGTTTATACCTTATTATTTGTAAATTAAACTAATGTATCGAAGTAAACTAATTGATTAATTCATACACTTTTAATTTGATACAGTAATGTTCTGTAACATTTAATTAGTTCTATAATAGAAATTATTATTTAAAATGAGTTTATATTTATATTTTACAGTGAAGTACTTTAACACTTTAACATTTTTTAAAGAATTATAAATATTGATAATGTTTCTTATTGATTCCCCTAGAGAGATGGCAGAGATCTCAATCTACATGTTACCAGAAGTAACTTTAAACTCATGAATCCTTTTGTAGGAGACTTCACCCCTTGATTCTAGGGGATAGAGGCATGTAAGTCTACACCTGGGTGTAAATCTGCATTTGGAAATGGTGAATAGCAAAAAGTGTGGAGTGACACCTAGGTTTAGTAGTAAATGTATAGGTAAGTGAATCTGAACACATTTATTTACCATTGTGAACAAACCTCATTGAGAATAAGACATGAATGAATCTCAGGGAGCAGTGAATTAATTCCCGTGATGAATGCCTAGCAGGTCGTGAAATTGAGTTCTTGATGCTGCACAAAGTGGTTTTGTTGCCAATAACATGTTCTGGTTGATTGGTTATAGATTTCCAGATATTAAGTAGGTGGTAAGTATGTTGCCAATGTTGTTCGAGCAGGCACCATGCCCTGCTTTACATACAATTGTCAGTACTTAGTCAGTGACCTTTTTGTATCCTTTTTCCTAGCCTTGAAATTCCATCACTGGTTTCTGTCAGATCAAAGAATTCAGCTGACGCAAAATGTCTTCTTAGGCAAGGGCCTTGACTACCTCGAAAAGGTGAACCCTATTGTATTTTCCAGGAGCGTATTGGGGGCCTCCGCAGCCCCCACGATGCAGGGGGTAACTAGTTTTGGAGGGGCCCCCTCACCCTCCAAGCCATCCCAGTGCATGCCTTGAAAAATGTGTGCAATGTCATGGAATAAGAAATAGTTAAACATTCAGGAGAGTCACTCTTTTTTCTTGAGCCTGCCCCTGCAGCATAGTAGGGGCCCAACCGTTCAGGGGGCCCCATTGAGCCCAAGACCAATGAGTATCCATGCGTTCTGGGAGATGCCGGGGATCCCTCATCACATTCTGCAGAGGGGCCCAATCATGTGTTGTTATGCCACTGGTATTTACAACATGAATTTAAGATGCAGTAACACTTTTGTGATCTGATAAGTGACGGTATGTCAAGGGTACCATGGAGGAAGTTCTTCAGTACAACTTTCAGCTGTCTCTGATACCACAAAGAGACTATAATTTCTCTCAGGAAAAAAATTAAAACTCCTTTATCATTCTTCCTTTTTCTACCTCCATCCATCCAGCCTTTACACGTATTTAAATCAACTCTGCTAAGCATCGTCTTAATTGGTAGGAGGATGTGCTTTCTAACAGGTGGATCTAGCTCTAGTGTCATATCCATATTATGGTCTTCAAAATAGCGTGCTTAACTTGAATTAACTTGTTGATTGTTACCTCCTGTACACCACGACTTTCTCATGTAAGGTAATATTTACAGCACTATAGAAATATCCTAAAAATCTGTGAGTGGGTGTTTGAGTGATAGTCATTTTTATTAGTCTTTAGCAAAAAGTTAAAGTAATACTCTGCAATCCATGATGGTGGGAAAGTTAGTAGGACGGTCGGAAAAGAAAATGGCATCCTAGTTAATTGACAGTTATTTCAATCCACACTTATCAAGGAGAGCAGGTAATAAAGAAGTTGTACTTTCTAAATTATTAGTACTACTGAATTAAACATAATAGAAGATAAGAGAGGGCTGCAAACGACTTTTTAGTAGATACGTTCTTGGTATAAAAAATTAGAAGGCAAACAAAAGTGCATCTCTAAAACATAACTCTGTGGTCAAAAAGAATATACACCTCTAAACGTATCACAAATGAAGAACCAGTAAAGTGTATTCCAATGTCTGAGTGAAATAATGACTAGAAATCAATCATTGCCTGGAAGCACTTGTGAAATGTGTGCCAAAGGACAGTATGACACAACGAAGCATTGGTATGACATTCCAGACTTTAAAAACTCTAAAAACTGTTTAGAAGCAGGGTGTTCGTTCAAAGAGAGCTATTTCTTGCACAGGTAAGTAGGCTCATACTCTAAATTCCACAAATTATTACTATGTCAGGAACAATGTAAAAATATTGAAAATTGATCTGTAAAGGAATAAAATTCATTAAGCTGTGATTACTAAAGATTGTGAACGTCTGTACTTCTATTAGAAAAACTTAGATCTCATAATAATGGCACCTGTATAGCTCATATACACAATGCCTGGTTTGATCACACCATACATCCAATCAAAATAGCATCTCAAGCTTACATCACAAGTAAAAAGCTGAATAAACAGATCTATGGAGGTCATTCAAGGGAATCACTTTGTTGTATAGCGTTTTAGGACCCTAGTGTAATGTTCCCGATTCATGCCCTTATATAGGTATAAAATAATGTATCCTTATATAGGCATTGAAATCATAACCATATTAAGACATAACTCAAGTAGTCTAAATACGGTTTGGCTAATTCCACTAGTTCCGAAAATCTACAACGATTTCTTGGAAAAACCCACCTTCAGCAGTCAGGGACCTCCCACTGCATGAATATTGATTTATCCAAGAGCTCATGGAGTTTTCAGAGAATTAAGTTTCTAATGACGTTATTATGTCCAATCCTACGTCAAACTCGGCACCTTCAAGGTATAAATATGCCCACACTTGTCCAAACAAACACACGGTGGTTTGGAGCAGTTCGACTATCTACTTGCCCGACGCGCCCTGCTGCAGCAAGTGCCGAAGGAAGCCGACCCTCCAACTGACGCACTGAGAGACGCTGTACTTTTCCAACCTAGAAATCCAGCTCCAGTGTTTCCAGGCTACCCTTGCGGGTTGCTGGAAAATCGAGTCCTGAGAGAGAGATACCAGACCTCCTACATTCTAAAAACCAAGGTACAGAGCTGATTAGACTCTAAGAGAATTCTTGGATTAGATTCTTGGCAAAGAATACTGAAACTAAGCTACATCTCACTTACTTCTTCCCTTGTACTAGACCTAGGTTAGGTACACCGGGGTAGGTGTATTTTAGAAGCACCAGTTGAGTACTTTTAGTCATTACTTATTAATGTATGTATTTTATTGCTTAGAAACCATATCATGCTTTTACAGTATTATTTTATAATACTCTTCGTACTGTACGCATTGTACTTTGCAACCAGTATTACGATTGTAGCAGTTCATTTCCTCTGCATGAGAAAGAAGACTGTTCAATAAATCCTTTTTATTGAAAACGCCTGTCTCTCTATTTCTCTGCACCTCTGGTGAAACGAAGCATGCACGATTGACTGAGTGAAATAACTATCTATTGTTTCCGCGACTCTAGAGATACATTTCTTATTCTGGGGAAACAAAGTTGTCATGTTTTAAGCGGTTTTCAGAAACTAATCCCTTCTTGTGAATTCGAGAAAGTTTCTAGTGACCTCTGAGCTAGCTGGCACTCACAATTAAGTCTGGTATATTCGATAGACACCTAGTAGACCTCAGTCCTACTTCAAATCTATAGGATATATTACTCCAATGCATAGAGCCTATTAGGAATATAGGAACTACACTACAACTTCTGATGCACTTGAATCGACTGTCAACTCATGTTTCATCCCCATCACACAAGTCTACGATGTACAACACAGTGTAGAGGCCAAACGAAACAGATCTGTATTTTCAGCTGTTCTATGCCAACAGAGATCGACACTCAGGAAACTTGAATGCAACTGTAAGATAACATCCATCAGATCCAAGAATTCTCAGAAAATCACAGACAGATTGGAGAAATTATCTTTCTTGCATCAAATTAAGCTATGCTAATCTGCTACTTACAGAAAACTCAATTGAAAAAATGTAATACGTTAGAAAAACATTTTGGGGACAAACTATCTATGTTCACATATAACTGAAGACTGAACCATGCCTTAGCACAGCATATACACACCAGCCCATCTAAAAAAACGAATTTTACCCCACTAACTGAAGTACAACTGAAAAACACAATCAAAACACTGAAGCCTAAATGATATACTAGCGACTGCATACCTTCAACACTTAACAAAATTATTCCAAATGTTTTCTCTAAAATGTGGTTCCCCTTTATTAATTTTTCACTTTCAGAAAGGCAAATTCCCAGACATTCAGAAACTAGTACATATTTCTCCTCTATTTAAAAAACACTAGCAGAAGACCCAAATTCTCTTGCAAATTTTAGACTGGTGACTCATCTTGAAAGGTGATTGAAAGATGTGTAGCAAACCAACTCATCAAATTGATAAAACAAGGAAACAATTGCGAGCCATCACTTTGGGATCCATAAGCAATACAGCACAGAAGCCACCACATTTAAAATCCATAACATCCATCACATGTTTGATAACGCATAAGCCTGTCTGCTGAGACGACTTAATGACTGCCTTTGACAACATCAATCAAAACGTACTGGGATCCTTCATTCTTGCATTGGTTTTTAAAGAACGGTTCTATGATGGTTTATTTAGTACCTAAAAACAAGAAAGAGTTGGTGACACTAAGGTCTTGATTTAGGTTTTGGCTGTCTGGTTACTCCATCACAATGGTAATGGATATCCCGTCCGCATAATTATAAATCCCATAATATCCTATGGGATTTGAATTTCGGCGGATGGGATATCAGTCATTGTTGTGAAGGAGTAACCCATCTGCTGAAATCTAAATCAGGCCCTAAATCTAGAGAAGACATAATGTATTCTGCTCAACAGACTTTCCTTCTGACATTAACCTGCACTGATTAATAAGACTCAAAGTTGATGGCCTCATGGCCACATTAATACAAGCGGTAAAATCTCTGGGTTTCTGGAATGAGTCAAACGTCCACATGGACTCTCAAATTGACCACACCAACAAATAGACACAAGTTGCTCTATTGTCTCTAAAATGCCTCACTCTCCTCACCTAACCACACTTTCACGCCATCATCCAAGCTATTGTAATTTCAAAAACGGACTATGGAACAGGAACAACAAAAACCTCACTGTCATCCGTAAAAGCTCTTTTTCATTCTACTGCTTGGCTAACAACTGATAACATGGAAAGAGTCCAAAAATGTAATTTTCAGTACCAGTTCAACCTGTGACTTAGAAGCATGGGCTCCAACTCCATGCCAAATTCCTTTTCTCTCAGTGACAGATCTTTGCCACCGCTTTTGAATGTGAGCTAAATCAAATAATATTAATCAACATCAAATGTAAGCAGTTCTTAATTTCAGTCAATTATGAGTTTTTTTAGATTGGTTTTGAAAACCTTTATTCTCATTATGAGATTAGTAAAATTCTCTTATTTTTATTCAATTAGTAAGTCACATAAATCTGTTTACAGAAATATCAAGAAAAATATGCGTGTTCCGTAAAGGAATTAATTCCTCTTCTAAATAAACGTCCAGAATTAAAAGCTACTCAAACCCATAACGAGTTTGCGAAAAGAGTGAGATCAAATGAGATTAAAGTTCAAAATACAATTAAGTATGGAAACTCCCCACAAAGAGTAGTTCATGAAATTCATCCTGGTCTTAATATCCAAAACGCATCAGAATACAGTTGCAGTAGCAATCTGTACAAATAAAGCCTCAATAGCATGAGACAACAGATGCAGCAGTAGCTACAACCATCAGGGATACATGGGAATAAAAAGGTTAGTTGAGAAAATCTCTTCACAAAGTGGATTTAGCTCTTCTTCTAAAAGAAAAGAACATTGACCCTCTAGCTAGAAACACACGCTTATATAAAAGACAAGAACACTTATAAACAACATTGTTGCGGGTTAGATCACTCTGATCCAATGAGAATACATCTTTCGATGAGGAGCAGGCTTCATTCTACCTTTTCCACGAAAATGCATGAATTCGACAATCTACTATCAAATATGTGCAACAACATCACTAAACATTTGTGTTTCTGCAAGCATTGACCTTGGTTTCCTGGGGAGTTAATGCAGATTCTAGTCTATTATTTGTTCAATGTTTCACTGCATGACAATGAACTATACTAAAGACAGAAACATTTACTTGAAGATTTCTGGTTAGGTAATGCTTTTGCTATTTCATATAAGTGAGAGTTATTGTTAAAATATGTTATTCTCTATTCAGTAGTTTATGAACACGAATAGATAGTAAGTTCAAGCTTGGTGCAAACGAGAAAATGTAGCTTAAGAAAGATAATACTTTTCTAAAAATTGAACATTTTGCAGTTCTGACAAAGCATGTCACATTCCGGTCAAGCTTTCAAATACCTATGTGCACAGTTCAGCAATTTCTAAAGCTTCTATTTGTTAAAAAGAAATAAAACAGCCGCCTACCAGTGAATATTTTATTTATTTATTTAGTCGTTTTATATAGCGCTAGCCTGACCCGAGTGTATCAGAGTGCTTTACAGAGGATACATTGCGAAGATAACAAGAAAATACAAGAAAGTGACAAAAATGCATGTCGATGTTGAGGTATCGGCTTTGTATTCGAGGGAACTTCTGTTTCGTATTCTCCCCGAGATGGTGCAGGAGCGGAAAAAAGTCTGTGCCTTCACACTGAGAGCTCCTATCGGTTCCCTGGGGCACGGTTGAGGAACAGGATTTTGAGTTGGCTTTTGAATTTTAGAAAGGAGGGGATGGTTCTGATGTGGGGGGGAATGGAGTTCCAGATTTTAGGCACGTTTCCAGCGAAGGAACGAGTCGTAGTTTTTGTTTTTTGAGTTTTTGGCGGGATGAGAAGGAGGGAGTTGAAGCTTCTAAGGTTTCTGGCCTGACCGGCTTTTTTGAGTTTGGCCGCCAGGTATTCGGGTTTGCCAGTATGTAGGGCTTTATGAGTGAGGCACGCTATTCTGAGGCTGATCCTCATTTCAACTGGGAACCACTTAAGTTCACTGAGAGCCGGAGAGATGTGGTCAAATTTCTCGATTCCGGTGACCATTCTGGCTGCCGCATTCAGAGTTGTTTTGATGGGAGCTAGGTGTGACTTTGCAATTCCTGAGAGGACTGTGTTCCAGTAGTCCAGCCTTGACAGTACCAGGGTTTTGGTGGCCTGTTTGAGATCACCAGGCAGGTTGAAGGTTTTTATTTTGTTCAAAAGTCTGTGGTGAAGGAAGGCGCTCTTAGCCAAATTCTTGATGTGTCTGGATATGTTTAGATTCCGGCCTAGAGTTATACCGAGTGATTTGACAGAGTCAGCAAGAGTGAGATTCCCGTTCAGCGCATCTACTGCTTTGAGTCATTCCGCAATTTGAGGGTTCTACTCTTTGTTCGAGATGAGAAGAATTTCGGTTTTGTCAGGGTTTAGTTTAAGATGATTCGAGGACAGCCAGTGTTGGACATCATTCAGTATATCATTGAGTCTTTGAATGTCACTGAGGGAGGAGGTTTCCAGACATATCTGAGTATCGTCTGCATAGAGATGGAAGCGGATGTTGGCTGCTCTGAGTACTTTGGTGAGGGGCTCCATGTAGATGTTAAAGAGTTGCGGGGAGAGTAATGAGCCTTAAGGTACTCCTTTGTTGATAGGGTGAGAGTCAGAAGTAAAGGTTTTGATTTTTTTTTTTTTTAGTGCGATTGTGCAGGAATGAGGAGAACCATTGGAGGACCACTTCACCAAGACTGGCTCTTTCTTGGAGAGCCCTGATGAGGAGTTTATGGTCTACTGTGTCAAATGCTGCCGATGGGTCGAGGAGAATGAGGAGGCAGTATTGATCAGAATCAAGTGAGTGGTGGATATCGTCTATGATGTTGAGGATCGCGGTTTCAGTGCTGCATCCTTTTCTGAAGCCAGATTGGTGGGAGTCCAAGAAATTGATGTTATCCAGGTGTTGGGTAAGCTGTTGGGGAATGCATTTCTCTAGAATTTTGGATAGAAGGTGAAGATTAGATACCGTCTAAAGTTATTCAGATCTGACGTGTCAAGGCCTGATTTTTTCAGCAAGGGTGTGATTTGACCTACTTTAAGGCAGTCTGGAACAACTCCATTTTCCATGGAGCTGTTTATTATTGTGCACCAAAACGGTGCTAGGGAGAGCTTCAGTTCTTTGGTTAGCTGGGGTGGGATGAGGTCAAGGACATGGGAAGAGGGTTTGGAAGTGGAGATCAGTGTGACTATCTCATGATCTTGGATGGGGCGGAAACTTAGCCAAGAATTGGAGTGAGTTTGAGCTCTAGTGCCGCGGTCTGGGTTTCTTAGGATTTTTTGTGGCAGGTCTTCCTTCTCCCTTCTAGAGGGTCTCTGTACTTGTGTCACGGGAAAAGCAGCGGGCCTAGTGAGACGCTGGTGGATGAGGGAGTCGTTTCTAGGGGGAGACCAGGAGGGGTATTGTTGGGGTCTTCGGGCCTTGTCGAGATTGGTGAGGATTTTGTTCAGGCCCCGGGAGATGGTTTCAAGTTGGAGTTCTAGTGAAGCGATACGCTGCGTCATGGAACTGTGTAAGGGGGTGAGGTCATCAAGGGGCTGGTTGGTCGGAGCAGTGACAGTCGTGTTTAAGCTGAGATGTCTATTTTTACTGGTGTAGGGCATGTGGTTACTTTTTTGAACCCCAGGAGGAGGGTCCATTGCGCCATGGCGTGAGATCGACCTTCTAAGGTCTAGATGAGCTCTAGTGTTATTGGGGGATGAAGGCGGTCGAGCGGGTTCGAGGAGATGAGGAGGGTGGATCAAATTAGGAGGACGGGCTTGTTGACCTTTGGAGATTTGGCAGACAATCTCTGTGGAGGCGCTGGAGTAGGCGGTGTCTCTGGGGTGGGAGGTGTCTCTGGGTTGTCGGGAAGCGGAAGCGTGGGACGAGGCAGTTTGAGGACCCTGGTGGGGACGGTTAACTGTTGATGGGTGCTGTGCCGGGAAGGAACTAGGGGTGTGCGGAAGAGCGGCGCGGAGTGTAGGGAAGAGGGAGTCTCTGGGGTGTCGGGAAGAGGAGGCGTGGGACGAGGCAGGGGCAGTTTGAGGACCCTGGTGGGGACGGTTAGCTGTTGGTGGGTGCTCTGCCAAGAAGGAACTAGGGGTGCGCGGAAGAGCGGCGCGGAGTGTAGGGAAGAGGGAGTCGAAGGCTTCTAGATTCTTGTTGTTTGCCTGAATCAGGACAGTGCCGTTAGTGTAGATGGTCATAGACCCCCCTTGGTGAATGGTTAGGGAGCGAAGAAGTAAGTTTGCAGCTATGTAAGGTGGTAGTGGTTTTGGAGATGTGATGTTGTGTTCCGAGGGAGGTGATCCATTCCTCTGGTCTTTCCGTGTGAAAGATCAAATCCATCTTAATCTGTCCTTTGTAGGGGCAGTGGTATGTGTACGTAAAAAGAGTTTCTATGTGTTGTCTAATCAGTTTCTGCTTGAGATTTTGTTTCGCTTTAGGGGAGAGGTTGTGGGGAAAGCTAATTGTGAATGAATTCTTGCTGTGGGGTTTCAGGAGTGTCAGTGAGGAGTGGGTGGAGTGGGATGACAAGTCCGGAGCCATAGCGGAAACTTCTGAGAGGAGGGGCGGTGGGTCAGAGAGGGGGTCAGGGCCGTATGAAAAGGATTGGGCTCCTCAACTGGGGGGTGAGATGCGGACCGACGTCTAAGGTCGTGACGAGGAGGGAGAGAGAGTGGTCCCTAGTAGCCTACCGGTGAAGATCGGGGGGTGTTCACTGTGGAGACATGGAAGGCCATTGTGGAACAGGCAAAGTGAGTTGTATGTTGGGAGAGGAGGCTGCTTAGAGACAGGAGACATAGGTCAGGCGAGGATAAATGAGGGTGAGTGGCTTCCGTGGGATTAGGCGTTGAGTTCAGAGACTTCTTCGGTTATGGATGGGAGCGAGGCGCGGATTCTTGCGGTAAGGCTGGCTTAGGACCTTAATTCCTCTTTGCCTTAGGCTCTATGGGGGTTCTGTTGTTGTAGAGGGGCGTTGTGGGGGAGGCAGCAGGTATTTGCGCGGTGGGCAGATTCCAGTGCTTAGGTCACCCAATGACTTCCTAATGCATTTTGAGCATTTTGGCTACGTGTTATTTTATAGTGTGTTTTCACATTAATATCTAAGGCAAATTATCAGTTTTGTTAATTAGTTTTAATTTAAAAATGTCGCGTTCTTACAATGAACCAAATGCAAATAAGATCTCATTACCCTAGTTTTCAAAAGACCTACACTGACTGCCTCTGGAGGCAAGGATTACATTTAAACTTGCTTTTTTGACCTTCAAAGCTCTGAAGTTAGGACAACAATCCCTCCTTGCCCAAGGCCTCCAGGAAAGAAAGGAATATGAAGAGTAAAGACATCCTCTAGCTTGAAAGCAAGACATTTAAATCCTACAAAACCTGACACAAGTCTTTCTATGGTGTAGGCCAAAAACTTTGTAACAAACTCCCCAACGAGATCAAATGAGAAGAAAACCTTTGTGCTTTCTAAAAAACACCTATGAACTTTTTCTTCTACCAGCACTGAAATATTTAGGGGCATATTCTTAAGGACTTATCGCCGAGTTATCGGTACTTTATCGCAGTCAAAATGGCGATAAATGTATCGCTTCATTCACAAGCTGGTACTAACAGCTGATATCACCAGTTATCCTGCTATAGCAGCCGCAAAAAACATCACCACAGATGACCCTGACAACAAACACTAATGAGATGCAGAGTAGGCATTCCTGTGCAAAAAGCTGTGACAACACCACTCCGCAACATTCCCAACGACCAGCAAGATCAGCGATAAGATCAGAAAACAGGCGATAAGGTGCGTTAGCAGCAGGGATTTAACACCTGCTCTTACCTGGTGTAAAGGCGGACGACAACCTGCACCATAAAAGGGGGCCCAGCCTAGAGCCACACTAGAAGAACAACAGATGCCATGGAGCTACTGATCATGCAGCTCAGAGCCCCAAGAGAGCCACAACACCCACCGCCACCACCCCCATGACACCAACCCTCCAGAATTCCCCCACATCCCCCCGGACTACCACAGAGGCAGCGCAGACAAAAACAGCGGACTTTCAGAAAACGCACCAGCCTCACAGACCAAACACCAGAGGATGTAATTGCCCACTACAGGCTCAAAAGGACGACCATCCTCCGCATCCTGAAAATCATTGCCCACAGGCTACCAACACAGTGGACAACCAACATCCCTCCGCAGACAAAGCTACTGGCTGTGCTGAATCTGTTGTCCTCTGGTACCTTCCAACCAACAACTGCCAGAGTCGGAGGAGTCTCACAGCCAGCTCTATCAAAGTGCCTCACAACTGTCTTGAATGCCATCATCAGCTTGGTACCCCTGCACCTTCACTTCCCCCACAATGCACAGAAACAGCTGGAGACCAGGCAAGGCTTCTACGCCTTAGCTGGCTTCCCACACGTGTTGGGGGCAGTTGAATGCACACATGTCTTACTTATGCCCCCGGCCGACACTGCACACAATTACCGCAACAGAAAGCACACGCATTCCATCAATGTGCAGGCAATAGTGGACCACCGGGGACTCTTTACCAATGTCGTCGCCAACTACCCAGGGAGTGCATGATTTTTACATCTTCCAAAAGTCCATCATCAACCGTCGCTTCCACGATGGCACCAATGCCCTGCTCGGTGGTAAGTACCAAATGAACACACCACAAACCCCAAATCCACAATCATGCAACTCACAACTCTGGAAATGCATGCTACAAACTCATATACAACATGCCAAACAACATTCCCACCCACCAGACACGACAGCACAACTTACTGTGGTAACCTGGCCTAGCCAAGTACATGAGCCAACAATGGCATGGCACCTCAGCCACACAATAGCAGATTGTGGGGAGAGGTGGGAACCAGGCATGTGCGAAGGAGGCAAGTGACCCATGAATGAGAATGTACACAATGCCAAGTGTGGCGTGGATGTGCTGGCCAGACTGCAGTATGCAGACCACAGACATATCCATGTCGACATACACTGCTGGTGTTTGGAGTGTAGTGGACAGTGGACGCCACCATGTTACCCCAGGCAGTGGGGAAGATCGTGGAAATGTAGCTTGTTATGTCCCCGCCAGAAGCGTGAGCCGAGTGGGCTGGCCCGGCATACGACAGACCAGCGTAAAGGTCTGAATAAAAAGCACATAGCTCTGGATGTGGTTCTCTTACGGAATGGCCAACGTGTCTGCAAGGGCGGCGCCTCTCACCCCGCCACGAGGCCGATGCCGTGAGTTGTGTTGCCTGCGATCCTGTGCACCTACTGAATTCTGTGCCGCTGGTCCCCAGAACCGTCTTGCCAGCCCCTGCGCACCCAGGCCTCACTGCTCACCTTCTGACACCGCCATGTGGCAAGGAGGGCCCAACACGTGCCGGTGCAAGCTCCAAGCCCGAGGCCTGCGACCTTGGCAGCCTCCTGAGACCATCACGGCCTTCGCGACACAGGCCCACAGTACTCCTTTCTCGTTGACTTACTCCACCGCTGCCTCCGGCCTACACTACAATCAAGTAGGTCACACATTTGGAACTGAGTCTTGATATCCTGATGGCCAAGTTAATATGGGAATGGAACGTTTGATATCACTGTACTACCTTCGATGTGGTGCCCCCAACTCTGTGCTTAGCATTCCGACCACACATATCTGTGGTCCCTTGCTGACTACTGCCTTCGGCCCACAATGCGGTCCAGTAGGTCACACATTTGGAACTGAGTCTTGATTTCTCAATGGCAGAGTTCATATAATTGTACGCAAGGAGAGGAGTAAGAGGTAGATGCGGTTCAGTCCGGAGGAAAAAAGGATCATCGTTACAGTGGTGATTGAACATTTCCAACAACTGCTCTGGTGCCTGTACCTCTGTGCATTGCAGGCCAACGACAAGTAGCTGTGGGCCTCTGCTGACCGCTGCCTCCAGCCTACACTGTGGTTGAGGATGTCACACATTTGGAACTGAGTTGATTTATTTATGGCAGAGTTTATATCATTGTACAGGCCTCATCGCAGACTGCATCCCCTTTCAGCTCTGGTGCCTCTAAGTATGTGCCCCGACATTCATGGACACTCTCTGGTTGAACTTTGCTGGCATCTGAGTCTATGGCCTGGGGGTTGTCTTCATCATCATGTAGCTGATACTGACCTGGTGGTAAAAATGAGACTGTAGCATTCCACTCCTCCATTTGCCTGTTTCCGCTTGCTTCTGCCCTCTGCATCATACCCTGGAAGGAAATCTTCCACTGTCCCTCACAACCCTCCTCGACATTCACCTTCGACATCGATGAGGACTCGCTCAGCTCGCGTGGCCCTACCTCAGTGCACCGCAAGTCACCGTCCCGTGGCGCGGTGCCTTTGCCGGCCGCAGTGCATCCAGGGGCACTAACTCTGTGAAGCTCAAGTAATGGACCCTTGCTATTTGAACTTTGAACTTCTGATTGTCTGATCACTGTTGTAGTTGTTGCCAGAACCAACCAGCCTCTGAGGGATGGCTTACACTCACCCTACACCCATCCAGCACAGGTGTCACTGGACATGTGACCCTGGCAATAATAGGGGCCTGGCGCACATGCCCGTAGCCAGTCCCACAAATTATCTAAGTGTGTCTGTGTGGTCATTATGTATGCATGAGGGCCCGGGCTCTACCACATTAAATTGTGCTGTGTACAGCGGACGCAACCATGTCACCTCAGGCAGTGGGGTAGACCTGGGACATGTAGCCGTGTCGTAGAAGTAACTAATGCATGTGTCTCTGTCGTCATGTCAGTGCCACCCGTCCCGTAATGGACAATGTTGCTATGTAGCATGCCCCCAGAGTGCGGACTCGGCCAAAGGGTTAAATGAGGGAGCACAAGTCCGCTTGGGGTCAGGGGTCATACATGCCAACTGTTGTGTGAGTCGCTATTAACACAGCATAAGCCAAAGGTCAACCATCAACCGCATCGTAAGTTCAGCCAACCATGAACTCTACATCTGTGTCTTCCCTATCCTTACCATAGGCTTACACAGACATGGCCGCCCACCTTCAGTGCACAACACCACTGTGTTGTTGTCAGGCTTTTGGACATGCGTAGACAGGCATGACAATGGTGTGCCGTAGGAGTGCAAGTGATGCAACTTCGCTACGCAAAATAGTAAATAGGCCCGAGGGGATGGAGGAGCAGCAATAAGGCTACGTTATAAACATTCATGCCGTTCATTTGCTACTAGCAGTACATATCAAACCGGAATCACAAAGTCACACATATCACACACCAATGTACCAGTGAGCCTGCCAACACATCATGCAGAACAAACTATTGACTCATGTCTCCGTGCACTGTCACAGGTGATCAAGGATATGCACTCTGTGCTTGGATGATAACCCCCCTCTGAGCCCCAAACACACAGGCCCAGAGGCAGTTCAATACGGCCCACAAACGCACCAGGGGCATCGTGGAACGCACATTTGGCGTGTTGAAGTCACGTTTCAGGTGCCTGGACATCACAGGTGGAAGGCTCCTGCACAGCTCTGACATCGTGTGCAAGATAATCGTTGCATGTTGTGTGTTGTACAACATATGTGTACGCACCAATGCCCCATGGATACAAGTGCCAGATACACCGGATGATGATGAGGAAGATAAGGCAGGTGGACCACACTCCACTGCAGCCGCAGCAGGAATAGCCCGTAGGAAAACCATCATTGACAATTTATTCACATGAGCACGTCACATTGTGATAGTCCTTAGCAATCATGGGACAGTACAAAATGACCACAGACACAGCATGTGCAAATAAATGCATTCCAAGACATTCCCTGAGTGCATGTTACTCATCTGTACAAGCACATCACTGAGACAAGAGTAAGTGCGACATGTAGTGCTAACAATTTCATAGTTTGACAATAGATGGTGGGTGTGTCACCTCTGTACAGAGAGGCTGTTTAGGGTGTCATGTATTTGAAATGCCAGTTCTGTGTGTCCCACTCTTCGGCGTTTCACATGTGTTCCAAATCATTACATATAGGCTGTCATTTGTGACCTACAAGTGACAACAGGGCTTCTTTTTGGGTCAAAGATGTACCACCATGATGCAGGGATGCACCCTGTGACTCAAGTCCCATAACATGAGTAACATGGATGCAAGGAGGAGTCACTGCCCGAACATTCATTCATGCTTTCATACTTGATTGATTATAGACATGACACGTCTGTGTGCAGGAGGTGTTGATTGTCCCTCTGCAATGTGAAGGGGAGATGCGGTTTCACAGTGTGTTCCATGTATGTTTCCGCATTGGCACAGTTTACATTCTGACTGCATGCCAATGTACAGTGTGACTGTTTGTGAGGAGATGCCTATTTGATGCAAGACACTGGACATTTATTCTACATCACGGATGTGGGGTTGTACTCATACATTGTCATCTCACCGTTTTTTGTCTCTGCTTTTATGGTGCATTTTCCCGTGTGGAACGTGGTACTTGCAGGCCTGTCGCTGGTTATCGCCGATTTTTGTATCACGGTTTGGTTTGGGACATCGCTGCTTTTTTCATGTTCGTGTTTCACATTTTTGCGGCTTCGCGTTGATTTTAACGCGGTCATTTGACAAGTTGTCGATAGACTACCGCATGGTACCGCCATGTTGACAATACAACCTTAACATGACATTATTTTCCTGCACTTGACTGCGATTTTTAGAGTTGCGTTAAGCTAATTTTGCGATCATTATCACACGTTCTTGAGAATATCCCCCTTAATTTTTTTAATTCACTGCAACTCTATACCAAATTTTCTTGCAGTTCATGTGCTGCTATATCTTTTTTCTTTCTAGCTCCTCTCCCTTGCAGAAGCATTTTCTTTGTGGTCATAGAATTCTTTCTGGTGATTACAAATCTGATTTATCTCCTGTTATTTGTTTACCTGATTTCCTGAGATAGATCAATGTGTTGTAAAGCACTCCAACATCAGGAGGGCATAAAAGAACTATATATGAATGTTAGGGTGCACTAAGCTCATGTGCAGAATCCTACAGCAGTGATACCCTTTTCCATCTCTCATCGCCCCAATGAAGACCACATATGATGGCTGGTGGTTGGGGCTGATACAGTGGATCTCTACAAAATAAAGAGGTTGCTTAAATAAATAAATACCTGCCATTCGGAGTGTTAAGGATTACTGTGATTATGAACGGAAATGCATCAGCACTAACCACAAGCAATATCTGCACTTCAGTATGAAACTGGCAATTTATGAAAACTATGCTATGGAGGGGTGGTTTTGAATATTATTCCAAAACTAGCTTTGGTATATAAGACTGGGTTTTATTAACTTAGGTTCAACCAATAGAAACATTGTTCAGGTAAATAATAAAAACACAACAAAACAAAAAATCTTTTTTCACAGTTTTTCTCTCTTTCTTTTTTCTCCACAGGCGGCATCCCTCAAGGAAAATAACAGTTCCAGGTGAGTATTAGTGAGAAATAAAAATAAAAATTCCACTTTCTTCAGCCTATAAGCTGAAGAGGGTGAAAATGTTATTTAAATAAACTAATAGCTCTTTTCTTTTCCAATCTTTCACATCTTTAGACGTCATGGAAAAATATAGAAACACATATAACGACAAAGACTAATAAACATAAAATAGATTCCTGGAATCAAATTTTCTACTGTCACTATGCAAATTCCTTGCCAGAGTAGAGTGGGTTCCGGGTTCCTTATTTAACCTCTCGTTTATGAGAAAACAACCCTTGCATTCTGTTAGGCTTGAGGGAGTGACTTCCCACTTCTCCTCCCGCCCTCCTCTGGCCAACTTATGTCTCCTTTACTATCCCTGTCAAGCACCTGGCTTGTGCACAATCCTCCAGGATTGTGGCAGGTCCTGGTTCGGCAATCTTCGGAGGCACCCACCACTCCACAGACCACACATCAGGCTCACAGTCTTGTTCCTCCCCCTCCATAGTCCCCTGCTGCTGCAGTCATGTTTTTGTCCTGGGACCCAGATTCCATCTTTATCCAATGAGTCTGCTTCCTTACGTAGACTCATGATCCACTCCTATGTCCAGACTCCACTCTCCTTGGACTTTGTTTTTTCCGCCTTCCTCAGTTGCAGTTCCTCCTCTCAGTTTAGAATCTTCTCATCCTACGTAGGGAGAGTCTCTTCCTTTAGTTTTTCCTTCCTTTTTAGCACCTTACTTCCTTTTCTGTCTTTATCTTGTCATTATTCTATTGTTCTTTTTCTCTTTTTGTTCTCTCAGCAGACCCCTCCATGACCCTCTCATCGCACACCCCCACAATCAGGTTAGTCTTCCCTCTCACATCAACATATCATAAACATTTATCTCAAAAATATATGTGATCTACTTATATGTAGATAACTATCTCAAGCTCTGTTACTATGCTTTGTCTGTGGTAATGAATGATGGCTTCTACTTAACTTCCCTAGAACTATAATATATTGTTAATATGCCCTTGCTCCCTACATGTGTGGAAACAAACGTGTACCGCAAAACTGAAACATCCCCACATTTTTCCTTTCTCTGATTTCCCGCAATTCACTGGATCGGAAATGGTGTTAAACCTCAATTTCATGAGGTACAATGCCCTCGTGTTAAGCCACCTCCCATACATCAAAAATACAATTCATTAATTAAATTAGATTGATTACGTGGACCCACTCAATAACTGAGTTCTAGATAAATGAAAAGTTATAGGGTTTTATTACAAATTAAGAAATTTGCAGTACAGAGTCAAAGCCATTAAGGCTCTCAAATGCAGAGTTATTCAGAGTCTTGTAAAAAAGAGAAAATATTCTTAGTCTCATTGGTCTTCAAAATCAGGAAAGAAGCAGACTACATCCCTAGCACAATAGCAATGATTTCTGCTAACCCTCAAAATCAATGGCTTTTATACATAATTCTTGCATATGAACTCCGAATTTCTGCGGAATTCGTCATGGTGGGAGCAAATGTATACATTCTTAAGAAAACACATGAAAAATAAATGTTGTATTACCTTAACTCCTAGGCACTACTAGATTATCAATTAATCAGCACCTCCTAAATTAACATCAACCTGAGATGCTCGAACAGAACAAGATATATTAACAATATTGTGTTCTGTGAATGAGTAGGACCCAATGAACAAGCAGAAAACTTTGTAACATGTTGCAAGTTACATCTGAACTGGGGAAGGCTAATTGTCAGCAGAATGACAACAACTGTGGAAAATAACTCCATACATTTCAGCCTGACTGTGTGCTGCAGAGGTTGTGGGGAGAGGATGTGTTCAGGGGGGGACATCGAATGAGTGATATAGATTAAATCCATTTTTGTCAAGATGGCATTTTTCACTAAAATGTCACCTAGTTAGCATGCATTTGAAAAACTCACTTCTATATATCATAGTAAACTAATTTTAAAAGCAATAACACTACATTAGTCTGTACCTGTAAAATCAAGCATTAATCAGTGCGAGCGCGGCCATTTTATAAGAATTTCCTTAAATAACATCACTTCAAACTTGCATACAACTCTGGAAAATCTGCTCCTTCCTAAGGTGATGAACCTTTTCTACTGTGTTAGAATGGAGCATTTTCACACAACTACATCACCTTTTTGCATTTGATGTTCGATCAATAAAGAGAGGTTTGGTGAAGTTTTAAAGAGTTTTTCTCAGTCAGAGATTAGTTTATGTTTTTGTTTCTTTTATTCAGGTTAATCAGATCAGATCAATTACAGAATAAATCAAAAATATTGGTTAGGACAGGCATAGAAAATAACAGTGTGTTACATTCTTAATTTAGTCCCTATTCTAATCTAAAGGACCTATCCTATCTTAAGTAAGCATGGGCCAAAAATCCGTTATGCTCGCAAAATTTGCGGATTTTCGGCAATTTCGCGATCCACGAATCTCGCAAAATTGCCTACATTTCGCGAATTCGAGAGCGGACGGATTTTATTATTTTTTTAATGCTCAGCTCACTCAAGGGACCCCTGCGCCCTTCGGCGCAATGGCATAGTAACACACACATGGTCACTGGAGACATCTCTTCTGGCACTTTACGCAGCTGTAGTGTAAGAAAAGCACTATACATTCACCCAACGAGGTAGCACTTACTGATTAGCCAGTAGAAAGTACTCCAGTTGAGTAGAGGTATCGCACAAAACAATGGCGTCTTCTTGGATAGATATGAAGGGCAGGGTTCATTCTGGCACGATGCTCCTGTCACAAAAATTAAACCTCAACAGGAAGCGCTTACAGATATAAATAAAGCAGGTGCCCGAGTTCAAGCTCAAGTTCAGTAATGCATTCATCAGCCCAAAAACAATCATGAGCTTTGTCGAGGCTGGGCAGGTGTGCTTTCTCCCCATATCTACAGTCGAAAATTAGCTGTCATGCTGGATAGAGCCCTCTGCATCCTTCACTTTCACAAAGCAATCCCCGTGCAGTTCCTGTGTCCAGGAGCTTCTTTCTCCACATCTGCTGCTCTGATCGGTCTCTGACCTTTTTTACACACAAGAGGCATGTGAACTCGCATAGAAGTCCGCCCGTTTGGCCCCGCCCACACACTAGCTGTGTGCACCGTCTTCCCGCCATTTACCCACTATGATAGACAGCTCACTCAAGGGACCCCTGCACCCTTCGGCGCGATGGCATAGTAACACAGACATGGTCACTGGAGACAACTCTTCTGGCACTTTACGCAGCTTTTTTTGGGCAAATCCGCGAGTTCGCAAATTTTTTCACGTACTCGCACATTTTTTTGCTGATTTTGCGCGAATTTCCCATAAAGGTTAGTTCTGGAGACTCAGCAGAGTACTCCGGACAGTTGCAGTAGCAAAAGCCTACATGAGTGAGAGGGTGAGAAAAATCACAACAGTAACTATGATCAGCATGAAGAAAGTCTCCTCAATCTGCATAAGGATCAGTCAAAGAAAATCACCATCAGCAATAGCTTTTGGTAATTCGAGCTAGAACATCAAAGGGGCATGGCAGGGTAGGAGTCAAGTCAGGGACATTTGTATAGCGCACATATCACTACCAAAAGTCTCCTGTTGCTTGCAGACGGCTCTGAAGTAGGGATGGGCTCATTTGTCGAATAGCCATGTCTTCAGCTTCTTGCGAAAGCAGCTATGACTGGGCATGGTACACATTTTATTCCAGGATGCCGGTGCGAGAAAGGAAAAAGATCGACCCCCTTTCCTAACAGTACGCACTCTTCGAGGAATAAGCAGTGCATCATTGCTAGGTCTGAACGTTCTGGGTGGCTGATACCAACATAGTTTGTGTGACCAATATTTTGCACCATTCCCATACATATGCTTGTGTGCTAGACACAGGGTTTTAAAAAGGATTCGTTTTTTCACTGGAAGCCAGTGAAGAGCTTTCCAACGGGGAGCAGAGGAAGATCTGCTTAGTAGATTTTCATTAATTAAAAGCAGTAGTGCATTACCGTAGTCCATTCTATTTATAATAAGTCCCTGTGTTAATGGTTTCCGCGCCTCCATAGGTATCCATTTAAAAACCTTCCGCAGACTGTGCATTACGCCGAAACAAGTGCCAATGACATGGCTTATTTGGTTTTTCATGGACCGTTTATTGTCCATGTGAAAACCAAGGTTTCAGACCGTTTCCTTGGGAGTTGGACAAGGACCTAGGTTGAGTGGCCACCAATCCTGAGACCAGTATTCCGCAGCCTTACCAAAGAGCATAATCTCTGATTTGCCACCGTTCAGCTGAAGATGGCTTGTTCTCATCCACTTGTCGACATGACTTATACAGTTTTTAAAATGCTGCTTGGTTTCTGAGGGGTCAGGGCCTAAGGTGATCAGGATCTGCATGTCATCTGCATAAGATATGACGTCAAATCCGTAGGCTCTGATCACCTTCGCCAGTGGGGTCATGTACAGATTGAAAAGCATAGGGCTCAAAATAGAGCCCTGCAGTACTCCCATCTCAACCGGTCTCTCATATGAGATGCTGTTTAGTATCTGGACAGTTGTTACCTGATCAGATAAGTAGCTTTTGAACCATTTTAGGGCCTCTCCTCTGACACCAATCTCCCAAAGCCGCTGTTCTAAAATGCTGTGGGAGATGGTGTCAAAGGCGGCAGACAGATCGAGCAGAACGAGAATGAATGACTGACTGGTGTTTGTCTAAGGCCAGTCGAATGTTATCCGTGACGTCGACCAATGCTGTTTCCGTACTATGCGTTGCCCTAAAGCCTGACTGGGAACAATCTAGAAGTCCATGGCTTTCAAGATGGTCAACAAGCTGTTGATTGTCAAGAGATTCCAGCATCTTCCCTAAATAAGGGAGTAGGGAGATAGGACGGTAATTTGAGAGAAGTTTTGGATCAGCCGTTGGTTTCTTTAGGATTGGTCTTACTCTATCTGCTTTCCATACTGTGGGAAAGTTTGTTTCCGAAAGTGACTGATTGAATAGGCCGATTAGTAGTGCATTTAATTCCTTGACTCTTTAGCTAGGAACATGTACTATATAGTAAGGCCACTAAACATGTTGCAAAAACAGGTGAATATGTCTTCAGCATCCAATGGAGGAAGATCTTCCGCAGGTCTGCACTCTTCTTCCTTGATTCCCATGTCGACATGAAGTTATTCGGAGGTGGCTCAAACGTATTACAAAAAATTACATCTACGAAGGTTCTCATGGGAACCTTTTGCAAGCCAACTCTATTAGCTGCACGGTGTCCCATTCTGTAACAATGAGCTGCTCTATGGAATGGAACATTTCAATTCTGGTATGTCCTGGGTAGATCACAAAATGGGAGCTGCATCAAGCATTTTCTTTTCACTAATACGCTTGTTCATTATGAATTTGTGGTAAAGAAAACAACCTAAATACAATGAAGTATATGGTGTGAGAGGAAGAGAAATACATTTAGCATGAAACTGCACATTTCACAAAAGGGTCAGGCTCTATAATGCAGTTATATTGTTAAATCACTATTTATGAAAAGCATTTTTTTTTCTTAAAGGGATAGAGAAGAATAAAAGAATAGTGCGGCATAGCAGTTGGAGAATGATAGTATTTAAATCTTTCTGCAAGTTTACGCAGCATTTCCATTTCTGCATGTTTAATCAAAGCACATTTCCTAACGTCTACTTTAGTATGCATTTCTACGTTTTTAACACGGTTCTATATCATTATATGGTACATTTTTCATAAACATTTTCAGCTTCCTCAATTGCATTTTGCTCATTGTTAATAATACACACAAATATAAATCAATAAAAACATCTTACTCTTAGGAAAAGGATTTAATGTTTGGTAGAGACCCCATTGATGCATTGAGATTGTGTGATCACTCCCGTTAACGGAACAGGAATTTGGAGACGGTCCCTGAGGCACGTAAGAGCCTGTCTCCTCAGTAATGCCTCACTTGGCTTACTACTTCCTAGTCATGACCACACCCCTCCCTTCACTTCCTGTTCTCTATTCATGACGTCCTTTGTTCCTGCTCGTATAGTGCCTGGATCCCTTGGAGAATTCTGCCCTTGGTTCCACGACCTTTTCTCTGCCCGGTAGGTGTTTGCTTACTGCGCCTTAGTTTCCGTTTTCTGTTGTTGTTCGAGACTGGGCGGCAAGCCGTATCGTGGTCACCTTTTTGCTGTAGACCGTGCTCGGCAGTTTGTGCTCAGCAGTCTACAGATACTCTTCAGCTTTTGCCTCCTTAACCGCGAGGACGCGGTTGTTCCGCTCTATTCCCCCAGAGCCTGAAGGGCAACAGATGCCATGGAGCCACTGATCATGCAGGCCAGACACCCAAGAGGGCCACAACACCCACCGCCACCACCTCCAGGAACCCCCCAGCCTGGCCCCCCGGCCAAAGATATGCCACAGCAACTACACGGAATCATGTACCAAATAATCTGCCTGATGTTGCACAATCACATCTGGTGACCTGCATGTGTCGTCACAAAAATGAGCATCACACATTCACCTTCGAATCAACAAATGAAAATCCTATTCAAAGAAACACGGAACAGAAATGAAGACACATGGCGGATCCCTCTGAGACAATCCGTAGGTTACAGCCTGGAAGACAAATATCATGATGAGAAGGTGTGTCCTGCGCACATCAAGGGACAGAGAGAGAGCAAAGGAGAGAGAGAGAGAGAAAGAGAGGGAGAGAGAGATAGACGGACAGAGAGCGGGAGAGAGAGAGATGGACGAACAGAGAGGGAGAGAGAGATAGATGGACAGAGAGGGGGAGAGAGAGATAGATGGACAGAGAGGGGGAGATAGAGAGATAGATGGACAGAGAGGGGGAAAGAAACACAGATAACAGAAGAGATGGACAGCGAGAGAGAGTGCCGACACTGCGCGCCCAGGCCACACTGCTCGCCTGCTGCCACCGGTGTGTCTCCAACCACGTGCCGCCATGTAGTGCAGTCCACCAGGTCCCACATCTGAAACAGATCCATCATCTGAAACAGAGTCCAGATACAAGAAAGGCAAAGTACATACAATTGCACACAACATCATCCCCTGTCTGCCCCTGTGCACCCAGGCAGCTGCAACCCAGTCCCTCTCGCCGCCCAGTGGTGCATGCCTGCCCCTGCGCACCCAGGCAGCTGCACCCCAGCCCCTCCCGCCACCCAGGTCCCACAGACATGGCACCCTCCACATCATACAGCCCCGCTCCGCAGGCCACCAGGTCTCACTTTTGGTGCTGGGTCTTGATTACACCATGGCAGAGGACATATAAGTGCACAGTCCATCATCGCAGGTTGCACACCTGCTCAGCCCTTGAGGTGCCACTAACTCTGTGACTAGCAAGGCCATGCCCCATGGTGGTAGGCCCCCACTGTCTGCTGGCTCAGGCCTACACTGCGGTCAAGCAGGGCACACAAAACCTGAGCAGTCCGGACCGCCGGGACAGGGCATCCTCGAAGGCTGCACACCCGCTCAGCACTTAAGGTGCCCCTACCTCAGTGCACCGAAAGTCACTGTCCCATGGCGGTGAGCCTGTGCCGGTCGCGTTGCATCCGGTGCCACCAAGTCTGTGCCCGCAAGTCATGAACCCTCTATGATTGAGTATCATGGTGCGGACGCCATCATGTCACCTCCGGGCCGGCGGAATGTGATGCTGCAGGCACCTGGACCCCATACCTACATGCACACCACACACATGCACCCCGAGAGAGGTTGAAAATGGCGTTGTGCACTTGCGCCCGGCCCTTTTTATTGGCAGGGTCACATGTCCTGTGACGCCTGTGCTGGATGGGTGTGGTGTGGGTGTAAACCAGCCGTGAGGGAGTGGCTATGGCATGCTGACAACTAGACCTGTGGTCAGAAGATCACTATAGGGGAGTCCAGGCACATGCAGCATTGTCCCCCCCTGCGTGCGTAAGCGTAGTGGGCTGGCCTGGCATATGCCAGTCCAGCATAAGGGTTTGAACTATGACCCCGGGGCTCTGGGCGTTGTTCCCTATGGGGCTGGACAAGGAAGTAACAAATGCGTGTATCGCTGTTGTTGCATCGGCGCCACCCAGACAACATTTGGCAATGTATAACCCTGTGATCCAAGTTCGATGACATGAGCCACATGGACGTGAGAGGAATTCAGAACCTACATTCATCCATATTACCACACTTGAAAGACCATAGACACGATACATCTGTGTCATTCGGAATGTTTAATGCGCATTCAGTGAAGTGTTGCATCTGGAGCAGTACAGGGCCATGCAAACCCCACATGACGATGTTGGCCCGTGGAGGGCCAGCCAGAGTCTTTCAAGGAATGACAAGTCCATAGGTAGGGGAAGAGTTCAGTCCGCAGTCTGATTGCTGTGTCATTGGCTATCACACAGAATATGGCAGTCCATTGCCAGGTCCAAGGTGAGTGTTGCAGAGTGCATTGGGGGACAGTGGAAGGTGATGATGCAGAGGGCAGAACCGAGCTGAAACTGGCCATATGACGGAGATGCATGCTAATGTGTCCTTATCACGTAGGCGGTTTCATCTGCATCGTCATCCTCTGCTGTTCCATGTGCCTCACGTGTGGATGGTGCTGGCCTTTCTCCAGCACTGTGTGGCAGAGACACCGCAGGGGCCAGAGGTGGAATGTCTGTCGCACTGTGTGGCACTGATAGTTCAGGGGGCGGAGATGTGGATGTAGTGGCAGCAGCAGCTTGGTTTTGAGCTTGACGTCATTCCAGCGCATCTTGACCTCTTCCATTGTCCTTTTCAGCACTCCCACTGCATTCACCTTGTCCACGATGGACTGCCATAGTCCATTTTTGGTTGCCAATGACAAAGTGGAGGTGACAAACAGTTGTTGATGGTGTTCGACCACCTCCGTTATCAGGATCCTGTTTTCCTGTGGACTGAAGGGCTTCTTCCTACACTTCTTCTCCTTGACCTTCCCTGACCCTGAGGTCCCAAGCTGGTTCTGCGGAGGGGCTTGTGAGGTTCTGGTTCTCCTCAGTACTTGCTCCGGCAACATCCATTGTGCTACGCTGTTGTTTGGCATTTATTTGTCAGTATTTTTTCTGCTTTTATGGTGATTTTTCCGGCCTGACACGTGTGAATTGCAGGCCTGTAGCTGGTTTTCGATGATTTTTGTATCGCGATTGGCCTCATTGCAGCTTTTTGTGCGTTTGCGTTTCTCTATTTTGCGGCGTGGCATTGAGAATGCTGCGTTATCACAGTGCAATTATACCGCAAAAGCCTGCGATGTTGGAAGTTGCGTTAAGTTACTTTTGCGTTAGTTATCACACATTCATGAGAATATGCCCCGCAGTTTGTTCATAGAAATGAGATTACACTTTTATGGGTGGGTGCATGCCTTTCTAAGCTTCTCTTAACCACTCCACCGTAAATACCTCCTTTTTAGTAGTAAGGACTCACCTTTTTCTAGCCATTCCACATTGTCACTGCAATATTGGAGGTAACTATTGGTGTAACTCAGGCAACTCCAACAAGTGACTCGTGAGCTACTGGTAGCGCTCCACCTGCCTGCAAGTAGCTCTTCTGCGTGCAGCCCTGCCTACTAAATTAGAAGCGTTTTTGGTTTAATTATTATATGTTACCCAAAACTGAATGAGCATAGTAGAGACAAAATGTGTGCATTTTTAGAACTCATAAGCTGATGTTTGGAGAAAAATGGCTACATTTTTAAAAATATTGTTAAAGTTATTTGAATGATAAAAACATGTAGCATAGGGAAGACTGAATACTAACTTTATTACCTTGGTGCTGGAGCACTGCCACTATGGCTGTTCTGTATTAACCATGTAGACGTTTCCAAATTGACAAAGCCTTTTTACATTACTGTTGCTAACCCTACCGGATGCACTAAGGTGATCAGTACTGACAGTCTTGCATGGGGTGACCACTAATGTAATTGTTTCTGATGCGGTAACTAGTCAAGTCAAAATATCTTTATTTGGTTTCCATAATTTGTAGAAAAACCATAAAAGTTCATATAAAAATACTGTATGTAGAAATAGTTAAAATCAGTATTAGCTTACATACATACATTGTGTTTTACAAATTCATCAGATATTTGAGCATTAGTTGAGTAAAAACAAGTACAATCAAGTTAAAAATGCCTGTATAACAGTGATTAATCCAAGTTAGGACGGTGATTAACACAAAATTTCAGAAAACAAGCTACAGCTTTAGCATATATTTCGTTTTCCAATACCCATAGACCTCAATGAGGGTACAATCCATCGTTTGCGTGGTACAATATAAAATTCACAAAAAAACAATATATGGATTGAAGAGTCTAAAGAAATACCATCACACGGACAGGCAGATAAATTCATTGACCAACCATTATGTTGGGGGAAAGAAATTAACCGGTGGAAAATATTAAATCTAAAACGGGTCAAAAGGAATTTTTCATACAAGTTCAGACTGTATGTTATATACGGTTGCAATGCACAGACGGTCTGGATAGACAGAAGATGCTGGACTGAACTTTTTCCTATTTCATTTAAAAGGCGCAGCTCACCTAAGTGCGCTAGACAGACCTTTTTAAATTCTTTTTTGGACAGCTCAGATATTGTTGATGGATCAGTAAAGTATCTTTCAAGGCCGAGATCGACAAAGAATGTTTTCACGTAGACTAACCATCTGATTTTATCCATATTGTCAAGTGACAGACAGTCCTGAAGTAGGGAACGTGTTAGCTCGCACTGATCTGTAGACCAGATCCTGTGCCATAACATGATTGGTTGGATTCTCACGATGTCTGTTATATAATCTAGCCCTAGCTCTAAGTGACATACATATGTCGAAGTGCTCTTGGGAACTGCAAGTAGGTACCTCAAAAAGGTATTCTCAACCTTCTGTAATTCATCTACATTGACGTTCCCCCACACCCCTGAGCCGTAAATTGCAACGCTAATGCATTTGGCCTGGTAGATCTTCAACATTTCTGACGGAGCTCTCTTCCCTAATTTCTGTGCAAATGCCACTAGGGCAGTGGTAGCCCTCAGTAATAACATCTTCCTAGAATTAATGGCCTGTGTCCATTTGTATTTATTGTCTATTAGGATCCCTAAATAAGGGTAAGATGTAGTACATTCTAATACAGTGCTATTGACATATATATCCTTAATTTTCTTCGGCCAAGGGCCTGCATGCATAGCGTAAGTCTTCCTTATATTTAATTTAACATTCAGACTATTCATGAAACTACAGTATTTATTTAAGATCTGCTGTAGCTGGAGAGGAGTTCTTGCGAGAATCACCGCGTCGTTGGCATATAATAGGGCTGGAATTGGGCGACGACGAATTGTTCGAAGATCTTTAATCCCTTCCAACATAGCTACTTCGAGCCCATTAGTATAAAGTGTGAATAGGAAGGGGGCCAGAACGCATCCTTGTCTGGCCCCCCTCTCTATCCGAAAAGATTCGGTGAGTTCTCCCGCTATACCGTGTCTGACTCTTGCTGTTGCTCCCGAGTAAAGCTCGCGTAAATAATTCACCAGTGTTGGGTTCACTCCCATTTCTAAGATGATTGACCACAACTTTGTATGACTGACACAGTCAAAGGCTGCGGTCAAATCAAGGAATACCATATGGAGGTACCCCTGTTTAGCTTGTACATATTTTCCTATAAAAAGTGTGAAGTTCAAAGCCTGGTAAACTGTGCCCAATCCCTCACGAAACCCGTATTGCAGGTCTGAGATTATTTTATGGTCAGCGGACCAGTCCTCAAGTCGCTCTAATAGGATGCGACCTATGACCTTACCGAAAGAATCTAAAAGTAAAATGGGTCGGTAGCATGTTGGACTTTGTCGATCGCCATTTTTAAAAATTGGCACTAAAATTGAAGTAGACCAGGTATCGATTAGTCCTACATTTTTTGCAGCTTCAGGCACTATTGTAAGAATGGGGGACAAAAGGTCTAAATTATATTTTAAAAGATCCACTGGGACCCCATCGGGCCCTGGTGCTTTCCCTGATCTCGAAGTTTTTAAGGCGTTTAATACCTCTGTGTGAGTGAAACGTAACTGTAGTGGGTAAACTACGTCTCGGGGGAGTAATTCCCTCCTAACGTACATAGAATGCTCTATGTTCGCGTCTAAATCCTGACTAAATATTTTTGAGAAATGGTTAACCCATGTTTTAGCATCTATGGCAACATCAAACTTTGGGGTATTGTTTCTTTCAAGAAGGAAGGGAGATTTAACTACTTTCCAAAAAGTAGAACTATCCTTCATTGAGCAGCTTTTATGTAGCTGATTCCATAGATCGTTCATATCTCTATTTTGCGTTTTTTTAAGGCCGCAGCATATGCCTTTCTGAGGCTAGTAATCTCTTTCCTATCCCAATTGGTTTTACTTAGTGCAATTTTTAATGCTGAATAAGCTTTTGTGCACTCGGGGTTAAACCAGCCCTTTTTTCGTGTTTATGTTGTTCGAGTGTTTACGGAATAGTTCTTCTTCTATAATTTTGGTAATAGCATTGTATCTAGACAATATTTGTTCGGGTATAGAGGTAGGATCAAGACAGATTTCAATAGAAGGCAGAGCACGTTTGACTATTTTGGCCGTTGTCAGTTCTCGGTCTATTTTACCCCACTTTAATGCAAAGCCATTGAGTCTATCTAGTTTCAAGGTCTGCTGATCCAAGAGACTCAGGTAGACAGGCTCCTCCGTGATGGTAGGTACACATAATATTAAGCTAATGGGGAAATGGTCACTTACTGCATTATTAATAATGTCAAACGTTTGAATTGTTGGTGCTAAGCTGTAAGAAGCTAGTACAAAATTAATTGTGCTGTTTAACCCCCTCCCATGAAATGTAGAAGAAAAAATTACAGAAGGGGTTACCAATTCATTTGCAAACCCTAACTCCATACCGAATATGATCTCCTTCATACGATTACCAGGTTTCATGTGGTTAAAATGCGTTAGATTGTTTCCATCCTCGTCCTGGAGACCACAATTATTAATACAGTTCTTTTTACACAAAAATAAATTAAAATCACCGCCCCAAATCAGTGCAAATGATTTATTTATGTACTTCGTTCGTAAATCTTGTAATAAAAAGGAAACTTTGTTTAAAACATCAATTAAATCAGTTGAGTTCAAGTTATTATAAAAATTTACTAGAAAGTAAATAGGCGTTTTGTTTATATTTAACATTAAAATCTGGTAGTTACTTTCCAGTCTCAGCGGGACTAATTCCTTAAGTGCCAAAGTGTTTGATACATATGTCGTTAGACCCCCCTTCCGTCTCCCCGAGGTAGATGGTATAGCCTCAGAGAAATAGGTCTTATATCCCTCTAAGTGAATTGGGGAGCTAAGCCAAGTCTCTTGGAGACAAACTATGTTGTGTTTCCTCACCACTTCCACCCACTTATCATTGGTACTCTTTGAGAGTTGACCTGCTATATTCCAAAAAACAATGTTAAATTTCAGGGCTTTTAATTCAGGCTTGGTTCGCATGGACTGGTGGGGTAGCTCTGTGTTTGATGGATGTATTGGCCGATCACTTTCCGACAACCCTGCATTTAGATGGGGGACCACAGTGTCTGTTATTAATAAGGGATCTAAGCTAAATGAGCTGTGAATAGCGAGATTAGGTGAATCATGGGATTTCTCTGGATGCTGTACTTGAAACTGGCTACAAACCACACTGTTAGTCTCTCTTAGTGAATCTCCTATTATACTATTGTCGGGCGCAAAATGTGTCCAGGCAGGAATCCCAATACCCCAGAAGCGAAGCTATGCCTCTACGTTTCCCAAAAGGTGTTTCCCTCACCGTGTTATGGAAAACACAACAGCGAGGAAAGAACCCCTTCAGAAAATGATGAGACCAAGTTAGGGAGTCATCCGCCCAGACCCCTAGACTGGAGAAGGTGGAAAGGCTTGTACTGGAAAGTGTTGTAAGCACAGTGCACATCCAGTAGAGGGATTGAAACCTAAGTACTTGGTCTCTTGTGAACAAAAGATTGAAAGAAATGAAAAAGCTCCAGGAGTCTTTTAGCACTCAGATACAATGTTCCAAACGAGTTGCAAGTATCAGTTCTGTGCATAAACTGAGGAAGACTGGAGACTGTCTTAAAGGTACACGAATAAACAAACGTGTATTCAGACGTTTCTTTCTATAACCAGGAATTGTTCCAAAACCTTGTTTGTATAAAGTTTTCTCAAAAATAAAATTTTAAAAAAGGTAGCGTTACCTGTTTGCCCCACGGGGACGCCAAGCATAGGAATTCCAGAAGATGTCAGGAAGTGTTCACAACATTGCTGGGAAATGCACTCTGTAAGCGCACCAAGCGGGTATCCAGGTGAGCTGTGCGAGGAAATGCCACGGCTTGACAAGCTTCAAGGTAGGATGCCAGGTTACGAGGGGAACTGCAGTTAATTCACTGCGACAGGGAAGGTCCAGGAAGGCGTGCCTGAAAGGCACGGCTCGGCGAATGTCGGGAATCAAAGTGAGCAGCCGTTACAGCACGGCCGCTGGGATGAATACAGGAAGGTGTGCCGGTAAGGCACGGCGAAGAGGAACGACGGGCAGATCTCAATTGCAATATCCAAGTTCCTGACTCCAATCCGAGAGTTTCAATAAGGTTCAAAAGCGGAGGTTGAATTTCTTAGCGAAGAGGCAGGAATCACCAGGACGAACTACGCAGGACTGAGCAAGAAAGCCAAGCACCGCCATTACGTCTCTAGGCGGTATAAGAACCTACCCTGACATCAGGTGATGGCGCAAAGCAGTATGGGACATCACACTGTTGAAAACTGCTTGCAAGGCATTATGGTGTTCGTAGTGTAGCCCTAGTTCGAGGTCTAACAACTATCTCCCAGTTCCAGTCATTCGTTGTCATCTAGCCCTGAGAGAACATTGAATCTATTGTGGATGGGTATGGGCTGAGGTACCCATTGATCAGTAAGAGGATTTCTCCATTTTATAGGGGGACGGTTGCTTCTTCTAGGTGGATAAAATAAATCCTAGTGGTAATATGTTTATCCCTATAGCATCTACGGTATGATTAGCGCCTATTCTCAAAATTTCATCAACCAGCAATGGTGAGCCAAATGTCCGGACTATACAGTCCCCTGACAAAACCTTCCCCCGTGATCCCATCCACTGTACTCGTCTGACCATCTTGAAGTCCAGAAATAATTGTCTATGTAAGCCTACCCTACTACTCAACCAGTGTAGTGATTTGTTCTTAAGGGATATCCATGATTCCTCAAAAGGAGCTTGATTGTTAGGTACGTTACCCAAGACAATAATAAAGGGAGTGGCTTCTGGTGGAAGGTCTAGATGGGTATCCAGAGCTGGTGGATCATCGTTTAAGGGAGTCGCAAGGTGAGCTTGCTTGAACTCACACGAAATGCGTGGTGAATGTATCTGGCGTGAATTTACTTGTGGAGTTATTGGGCTTTTAGTCTTCAAGTTATTCTGGGTTTCCAATAGAGGCTGGACCCTTTTATCTATTATCTTTTTATGTGCTGGCTTATTCTGTGGGGTAGTGCCTACTGCAGGGAGTATACTCTTGAATGTACTGGCCGTAATTGGATGGCCTAATATTTCTGCGTGGGTGTTTGGCAAGTTATTTGGGTGCTCAATACTATGTAGAATCAAGCCTGTTGCTTTATGCTTATTGTTTAAGAGATTTTTTATGTTGGCCATTCTAGATGTCAGCTGGTCCAACCTCAATCTAACATACAAATCTAGTCTCTCCACTAGAGATGTCAGATTCTGAATCTCAGGCTTATAATCAGATTGAGTTATTGAAGCCTAGCCTTTTGTTTTGGTAGGCCTTTTTATCCCCTGAGGGGTATATATCATTTGTTTTTTCAATTTAGGCGAGCGATGTATTATGACTGGAGTAATGTCTTTCTGGGCATCTAATTTTTCGTTGGGACTTGGTTTCTCCAGCTTTTTTTGGGGGGTTGTGTAAGGGAATCATTAGTGATCAGTTTTAGGTCGTCAGAGCCATATTGAATACAGCCATTTGGTAGATTTAAATTCTTTTCCCATGGGTTTGATTGATTGTTTACCTCATGATGAGACGACTCTTGACTAAGTCTAGAAGAATCCCCTTCGATTGATTCCTCTACAGATAAAATCTGCTTATCTAGGGCACCTACCGCACCTATTAAATAATCCAGTATGGTTTGCTGGGTATCAGTATTTGTCTTTGTGCCTTTTGGGCTCGCTAATTTCCTTTTGCCCATGATTTATACTAGTTTAGGCTAACTTTCAGGGGGAATTCAACAAACACTCAATATCAATAACAATAATAAAATAAGCTATATCCCAGGGTAAAAAAAACCAAGGGACTGGGCCCAGCCCGGCCTCTTCCAGTCTAAGACGGGCGCGGACGGACCCGCCCTTGGCCCGCGTGCATCCCGCGCTGCGGGAGGCGCGCTGTTGGTTTTGACGCCTCCGGGTGCCGGGGGATGACGCGTTGGTGATGCGCCACAAGGGGGACGCTGGGAAACAGAGGCCGTGTTCCCGCACACCGGTAGATGGTCCCTGGCTTTGGCGCTGAGTAGAGGTGAGTTTGTGTTGCCCGCAGAAAGTGCCACAAGAGTTCAAAAGGATCCCGCGCTGCGGGAGGCGCGCTGTTGGTTTTGACGCCTTCGGGCACCGGGGGATGACGCGTTGGTGATGCGCCACACGGGGGACGCTGGGAAACAGAGTCCGTGTCCCCGCACACCGGTAGATGGTCTCTGGCTTTGGCGCTGAGTAGAGGTGAGTTTGTGTTGCCCGCAGAAAGTGCCGCAAGATTTCAAAAGGATCCTGCGCTGCGGGAGGCGCGCTGTTGGTTTTGACGCCTCCGGGCGCCAGGGGATGACGCGTTGGTGATGCGCCACACGGGGGACGCTGGGAAACAGAGTCCATGTCCCCGCACACCGGTAGATGGTGCCTGGCTTTGGCGCTGAGTAGAAAGTGCCACAAGAGTTCAAAAGGATGTGGTCACTATTACAAAACTACTGATGTTAGTAGTTTGCAATGACTTTCATTGAACATAAGTAGCTCTCTGCCTCTGGTGTAAAAGAAGACACGCATGCCAAAATGTAGACCTTGGCATACCGGGGGTAATTCTAGCAATATGGGAGCACAAATGGTAAAATGCAGGACCTACCATGCTAGAGGCAATTCTTGGCATAGGGAGTACTTATTGCAAAGTGCTGGAGCTGGGATAATGTAAATAATTCTTAGCCTCAAGGAGGGTAACCATGGCAAATGGGTCGGAGGCGGGGGACAAACCAAGAGAAAACGCTGGTGTTGACATGCTGGAGGCATTTTCTGACACGTGAGACTCCCATATTGTAAGGTGGCATCAATGGCAAAACTCAGGTACAGGCATACAATACTTAGGTCTTGTTTTAAGGGCACATCAATGGAAATGCGTGGCACCCGTGATACAATACTAGCAATGGCATACTTTTGGTAAGGGGGACACATGAATATTTTGAAGAAATGGGGTCAAGTTGTGGTAACCATTGGGCTTTATTGCCACATAATGAAAGTACTGGAATGTTTCATAAGTTCCGTCTGACTTTTTTTGCCAGTTTAAGTGGAAACTGTGGTTTAAAATGTACAATTTAACCCAATTTTTTCCACCATTATCTCTAGAAATTAATCCCTCCACTCAGAAATATAGAAAAAAAAACATTATGGAACACGTAAGGCTCACTTTGTTCTCTCACTGCAATCAGGGCTAGTTTTCCATCCTGCCATTTTCAAAGATCACCTGCCACCGCATACAGGTTGTGAAGCTATGGTGCGCTACAACAAGGACAAATATAAGTGGTTTGTGCTTCTTTGGGGCAGGTATGAACTTGGATGTGCTGTACTTCAGGGGCAGATGTACATTTTGTACATCCTTCTGTGAACGAGTGGAAGCTTTGGGTATTTTGGTTTAAGGCCAGATGTCTACATTTATCAAGTTGACTATGAGTGCACTTGCAATGTTCATCTTTATAGCATTTTATATTTGGTATGTGCAATTGCTACTGGTATACCATGTATTCATTTTTTGAGACACTTACAGCCTTAAGAAGCATCCCTTCCTAGGCTTAGCACACACATGGTTTGTGATTTTGTCTCTGAGGAATAAGCGTTTCCCATTGCTCTCCTTGCTTCTGTGAGCCTTCCACCCTGACTGCCACTTAGCGCACGCCAGTATCACCCCTTTGTTGGGATGCCACGTGACAGCTCTCAACTCACTGGCACTTGGTTTGGCCTCTGATTTCCTTTCCCTGCAGGCCGTGGGCCTCCCCTTACCAGCAGGACCCACCATTCAGCAGCATGTGGAACACTGACTCTGTCTGTGGGAGCACAGAGAGAAGATGTCTATTTCAGCCATAATTCCAAATTAATACTTAGTTGCAATGCAGGCATCCACACAGCTCAATTTATGCCTTTGCTGTCAACCTACAGTTCAGTGTGACTGCACCATTCCATGCTATTCACCAAGGTGGGTGGTGTGGTGTGGAGTGGAGTGGTGAGGTGCGGTGGATACTTATAGAAATTTACCGTGCATATTATGCACGAGTGGGAATGATGGTTCTGCCCTGTTACTTGCCGCTGGGGGAGTGCAGTCTCCCTGCAATCCTGGTTGAAAGGAGTCAAATGCAGCACCCCCCTCTCTGTGTCTTCTTGTTTCTCATGCTCATTAAACTGAAATCTTGTCATTGCTAGAAATAATCTCATGGTGGCTCTGGGATGGCATTGGGTGAGTAGATAGTAGATACAAATAAAAGCCAACACAACGCACCTCAGTCGTAAATTTGCAAACCATCCCTATGAGACAAAGAGCAATTTAATGCCTAGTCCGCCACGGTTACCATGTAAGGCTTGTCGTTAATACATCTATAATTCCATAATGGTGCCCTATGTTTTACCTCAGACCATATGTGGTTTCCAAACTGTGCGCCTCGGCACCCTGGTGCGCCGTTATCAGGAGCCAGGGGCGCCGCGCACGATGTGGGAAAGGAAGTGTGAAAGTCGCATTAAGAATGTGCCACTTTCGCCCCCCCGCCTCCGTGATGAATAGGTTGCTCTGCCCCTAGTCTCTGCCTCTCTGAAGCAGAGCATCACGGCGGCAGGGGTGCACAAACAGAGCACACAGGACTCGGCTACAGACATAGCTATGAGGCTCGCCTGCCAATGAAGGCACTTCTTACTCAAAGGCAAAAGATGATGCCCATAATCCCGCATTTTGGCCCCTGGCAGTTCTAACCATTAAAAAGGCAATCAACTCTTTCAGCTGCTGATGAGCTGTGAAAGAGATGCTGGTCAGTGGCAGAAAGGAAGGTGTTGCAGCACAGGAGGGGGTCATGCTCCATGTGGAGTCATGAGCACCTTCAGTTATTTAGATGCAAATCGCATTGAAAGAGTAAATGAAACTCATTTTTTCATTTTTTTCCCCATCAATTTTTATATAGAGCAAACCCAACCCAAACATATTGGAGTGCTTTACATGAGCACCAATGACATTTCATAAGGACATGTTCCTTTTTTAGATACGGAGAGATTAAGTGATTTGCCCAGGATCACAGGATGTTGAGCCAAAACCAGAATCAAACCTGATTCCTCAGTTCCAAAGTGGGTAGCTCTGACCTCAAGCTCCATCTTCTCCCCTCCTCTACCCATGCTCAGGACCTGTCCAGGGAGTACACTCTTAATATCTATGTCATACATCTGTGGTTCCCAAAGTGTGCGCCGCGGCATCCTGGTGTGCCGTGAAGGGAAACCAGGGGTGCCGCGCTGCTGTGCAGGATGTGGGTCTGAAAAAAATATATAATTATCTTCAAAATGTAGTGAAACTGCGAGCTGCCAATTTTGGAGCTGGGGAACCAGGTTCGACCCTCGACGTCAGCTCAGAATCCTGTGTCATTCTGGGCAACTCACTTAATCTCCCAGCGCCTCCAAAAACAGAATACATGAATGTATCCTTGTGTAATGTGACTGGTGCTCTTCAGGTCGAGTTTGCGCTATATAAATCTGCAGCAAAAAAAAAAATAATCCAGCCGACCAAAACACAGAAAAAGGGTAAAACTTTTCAACTGTCAAATGACATTCACGAACGTTCCTATTATGATGGCTTTTTCAAATTCATGTGCAACGTTGTACCAAGTCCATTATCAGGCAGAAAAATCACATTATTGATGACATATATTTTGGATTCTTTAAATGGTGGAATAATTTAATGATTGGGAGAGAGAGAGGGTGTTTGTGCGCTGCTTAATAAACCTGTGGGTATCCCTGTGTTCTCTCTGGGAGCACAGATACGCATAAAATGACTGTCTTTAACCTCCATTGGGTGGGTGGGTGCAGGCTCAGGGTCCTGGTGGAGAGCGTTGGGTGGGTGGGTGCAGGGTCAGGTCCTTGTGGAGAACATTGGGTGGGTGGGTCAGGGGCCTTGTGGAGAGCGTTGGGTGGGTGGGTGGGTGCAGGGTGAGAAGCCTGGTGGGGAGCGTTGGGTGGGTGGGTGCAGGGTCAGGGTCCTGGTGGAGAGCGTTGGGTGGGTGGGTGCAGGGTTAGGGGCCTGGTGGAGAGCGTAGGGTGGGTGGGTCTGGGGTCAGGGGCCTGGTGGAGATCGTTGGGTGGGTGGGTGCAGGGTGGGGCCTGGTGGTGAGCGTTGGGTGGGTGCAAACTCAGGGGCCTGGTGGAGAGCGTTGGGTGGGTGGGTGCGGGATCAGGGGCCTGGTGGAGAGCGTTGGGTGGGTGGGTGCAGGTTGGGGGGGCCTGGTGGAGAGCGTAGGGTGGGTGCAGGGTCAGGGGCCTGGTGGAGAGCGTTGGGTGGGTGCGGGGTCAGGGGCCTGGTGGAGAGCGTTGGGTGGGTGGGTGCGGGATCAGGGGCCCGGTGGAGAGCGTTGGGTGGGTGGGTGCAGGGTGGGGGGCCTGGTGGAGAGCGTTGGGTGGGTGCAGGGTGGGGGGCCTGGTGGAGAGCGTTGGGTGGGTGCAGGCTCAGGGGCCTGGTGGAGAGCATTGGGTGGGTGGGTGCGGGATCAGGGGCCTGGTGGAGAGCGTTGGGTGGGTGGGTGCAGGGTGGGGGGCCTGGTGGAGAGCGTTGGGTGGGTGCAGGGTGGGGGGCCTGGTGGAGAGCGTTGGGTGGGTGCAGGCTCAGGGGCCTGGTGGAGAGCGTTGGGTGGGTGGGTGCGGGATCAGGGGCCTGGTGGAGAGTGTTGGGTGGGTGGGTGCAGGTTGGGGGGGCCTGGTGGAGAGCGTAGGGTGGGTGCAGAGTCAGGGGCCTGGTGGAGAGCATTGGGTGGGTGGGTGCGGGGTCAGGGTCCTGGTGGAGAGCGTTGGGTGGGTGGGTGCAGGGTGGGGGGCCTGGTGGAGAGCGTTGGGTGGGTGGGTGCAGGGTGGGTGGCCTGGTGGAGAGCGATGGGTGGGTGCAAGCTCAGGGGCCTGGTGGAGAGCATTGGGTGGGTGGGTGCGGGGTCAGGGGCCTGGTGGAGAGCGTTGGGTGGGTGGGTGCAGGGTGGGGGGCCTGGTGGAGAGCGTTGGGTGGGTGGGTGCAGGGTGGGTGGCCTGGTGAAAAGCGTTGGGTGGGTGGATGCAGGGTGGGGGGCCTGGTGGAGAGCGTAGGGTGGGTGCAGGGGCCTGGTGGAGAGCGTTGGGTGGGTGGGTGCGGGGTCAGGGGCCTGGTGGAGCGCATTGGGTGGGTGGGTACAGAGTGGGGGGCCTGGTGGAGAGCGTTGGGTGGGTGCAGGGTCAGGGGCCTGGTGGAGAGCATTGGGTGGGTGGGTTCAGGGTCAGGGGCCTGGAGGAGAGCGTTGGGTGGATGGGTGGAGGGTGGGAGGCCTGGTGGAGATCGTTGTGTGGGTGCAGGTTCAGGGGCCTGGTGGAGAGCATTGGGTGCGTGCAGGGTGAGAGGCCTGGTAGAGAGCATTGGGTGGGTGGGTGCAGGGTGGGGGGCCTGGTGGAGAGCATTGGGTGGGTGGTTGCGGGGTCAGGGGCCTGGTGGAAAGCGTTGGGTGGGTGGGTGCAGGGTGGGGGGCCTGGTGGAGAGCGTTGGGTGGGCACCTTATGCCCTGATGCAGCTGCACTCTGCCAGCTTCTGTCTTTGCTTCACTCCTCATTGAGGGGTCGTCACTCGTGACTGCTGCATGTCGGAGAGTGTGAGGGGAGAAGGGTGCAAGGCAGAGGGGAGAAGGGTGCAAGGCAGAGGGGAGAAGGGTGCAAGGCAGAGGGGAGAAGGGTGCAAGGCAGAGGGGAGAAGGGTGCAAGGCAGAGGGGAGAAGGGTGCAAGGCAGAGAGGAGAAGGGTGCAAGGTAGAGAAGGGTGCAAGGAGGAGGGGAGAAGGGTGCACGGCAGAGGGGAGAAGGGTGCAATGGGGAGGGTGAGAAGGGTGCAAGTCAGGGGAGAAGGGTGCAAGGTAGATAAGGGTGCAAGGCAGAGGGCATAATGGTGTAAGGCAGAGGGCAGAAGGGTGCAAGGCAGAGGGGAGAAGGGTGCAAGGCAGAGGGGAGAAGGGTGCAAGGCAGAGGGGAGAAGGGTTCAAGTCAGAGGGCAGAAGGGTGCAAGGCAGAGGGGAGAAGGGTGCAAGGCAGATGGGAGAAGGGTGCAAGGCAGAGGGGAGAAGGGTGCAAGGCAGAGGGGAGAAGGGTGCCAGCCAGAGAGGAGAAGGGTGCAAGGCAGAGAAAAGGAGGGTACAAGGCAGAGAGGAGAAGGGTACAAGGCAGTGGGGAGAAGGGTGCAAGGCAGAGAAAAAAGGGTGCAAGGCAGTGAAAAAAGGGTGCAAAGCAGAGAGGAGAAGTGTACAAGGCAGTGGAACGAATGGTGCTAGGCAGAGGGGAGAAGGGTGCAAGGCAGAGGGGAGAAGGGTGCAAGGCAGATAGGAGAAGGGTGTAAGGCAGAGGGGAGAAGGGTGCACGGCAGAGGGGAGAAGGGTGCAAGGCAGAGGGGAGAAGGGTGCAAGGCAGAGGGGAGAAGGGTGCAAGGCAGAGGGGAGAAGGGTGCACGGCAGAGGGGAGAAGGGTGCAAGGCAGAGGGGAGAAGGGTGCCAGGCAGAGGGGAGAAGGGTGCAAGGCAGAGGGGAGAAGGGTGCAAGGTAGAAAAGGGTGCAAGGCTGAGGTGAAGTAGGGTACAAGAGGAAGGGGGAGAAGGGTGCAAGGTGGAGGGGGAGAAGGGTGTAAGGCAGAGGGGGAAAGGGTGCAAGGGGGATGGTGATGAAGTTAAAAATGTGCCCCCTTCCCCCTGAAAATATTTCTGCGGATACCCATGATCAGAGCCCACCTCACGTAAACCTCTTGTAACGCCACAGAACTCCTTGAGCCTTTCTCTAGCCTAGTTACTTTTAGTGGGAGTGCTTTATACTACTCTATGTATGCATTGAGATGTACTTTATAAGATCTTTGTGATTGCAAATAAAGTTTTATGACAGTGATGGCTACTCTCTGAATCCTTCATCACGTCTAGGCTTGATTCTTCATGTAGACCAGTGGTTCCCAAGGGTGCGCCGCGCCACCCCGGTGCACGGGTAAAAAAATGGTGAGGAGCCACGGCCAACTGCCAATTAGGTCAAGGGAGCCACGGGTCAAAATTGTTTGTGGTCCACTGCTTTAGGTGGTAGCAACCACAGGACCCGGGCACGGAACAGATATCTGTGAAGGGATTTCGACACCTGGGGACAAGAAGACCCATTTTCCATGCTTGCATTAGGACCCACTTGCTAAGATAATGTGTGTGGGATAAAAAAAACATCGAATTGTTTGGGTGACGTGCAAGAATCTTTTGCCTTCTTCCCACCTACTTCCATCATTTCCCAGACTCACAGATTCCAATGAAGGCCAGCTTCGTGGTTCTTCTCAATGACTTGTTTCTGTATTGACATGCAGGCGTGGCCCCCACCCAGATCTCTACCAATGCTGCGAAATCTATTTAAATGCAGTTGTGACCGGCCAGAGGCTCATCGCCATATTTAAATGCTCTGCGTGTTTTTGTTTTTGATTTTCCTTAAAATTCTATGCAAAAAAGAAAGAGTTCGGTCTTGGACACAGCCAAAAAAAACAAAAAAAGTAATTATCCCCGAATCGAAGTGTTATCACGGCCTATTGAACAGGTAATAGTTATGGCGGATTGATCGAGGTTCGCGGAAAAAGCTTGTCGTGTAGTGTCAAAAGGTTAATGTAATTACAAGAGCAGGCCGCAAGATCAGCTGTAGCCGAGAACAGGCGAATAACTAAGCGCTGCTGCGGAGACACATAATGTTGTCAAGCCATAAATAATTCATCTAAGCATTTCAGAAGAAATTACTGCTCCGTTCACAGCGTATTAGTCAGCCATTAAAAGCCTACCCCGTGCTAAAGACATTTCGATAGTTATATTTGCTGTTTTCAAAGAGCTGATTGCGGCTTTGAGTTTTCAGCAGGCTGTGCGCTGTGCGGTGTATTCAAGTATTCAATGGGACCTGAAATAGATTCACATTTTGAAATAACTTCACAGCAACCGAGATAAGAGGCGCGAGCTGCGCGGGTTTATGAAGTGCGTGTGTGGGTAGTGAAATAATGAGGTGACTTTATGTGAAGGAATTCCTCCGCGCGCTAAGCCCGCCGGCTTCAAGTCAAGGCCGGATACTTATTGGCATTGATAGCGCGCAGCTATCGGGGCAGCGTTTGGCAAATCACTCCGCTGGAGCGAGGTAATTGAACGAGCAAGAGAACCATCAACAGAATCAACTGCCCCTGCAGACAGCCACTCCAGTTTCACTGTTTGCAAGTTCTTATAAATCATTTGGCAAGCCAGGACATTCTTTCTTCCTGAAATAATGTAATTTTTTTTTGCTTGGACCAGGCACAAGCTGGGTGATAATGATGGAGCTGTCATATAACATGGCCAAGTTCTGTTTAAAATATATTTTGTACTTTTTCTGGATCAGCTACCAGTGGGTGAGAACGGTGAGAAGCTTATACCCTCTATTCTTTCCATTGGCTTTATGTAATGGAATTTTCAATATAAGCAGACACGTGGCAACATGGCTGTAGCAGCTTCCTTAAGGCAGTTGGGGCATCAGCCATTTTGAATAGCAGTGTTTGGAGGCCAATCAGATTGTTTGTTTTAAACATGTGCATATATTCTGATTTGTTGAGGTACTCAACCAAATTAGCCAATCTAATTGGCTATGATGGAGCGGGATAGAAAACAGAAATCTGTTTAAACCCGTGAAGTCACACTTCCATAAATAAATTAATAATGCTAACAATTTGTGCTGTGTGTATGCTAATTCAACCTAGTTTAAAGTTACATTACATTACAGAACACGTGGGAAACTAACATGTGTGCTCATAAATGTGCATTATGTTGCATTCTTATGTATGTGGAAAATAATAAATTAATCTTGTCTATTGTCATGTCATAACTAATAGCAGCTGTTTTTAAAATAAAGGCATGTGCTTATTTTGCTTCCCTTGTCTATGTGATGTCATTTCTACTATTCTAGGTGCACATAAGGTTTTATGGATTCATGAAGACAGGTAGATATAAAATGCTGCTTTATTTGTGCTTTACTGCTAGGTAATTTAGACTAATGGGTTAATTATTAGCAATGATGGGAGGCAACAGAACAAACTGTATTTCTTGCATTAATTATTCTTTGTGTTTGTTTATATAATAGTTTTACAAGTGAAGCTTAGAGATGGCTGCAGGAAAATAGTACCCTTTTAAAAGTGACGCAGGGAAGGTGGCGCAGAAAATTGACGCTTTCTGAAAGAGGCCTAATGATGAAAATGGCTCAAGTGAAAATAATTCCAAGAAGGATGGAAAAGGCCTCTGAGCTTTTATTTTGAAAGGTTTTGGAATGAACTGCTAAAAAGATGACTTTTTGGAGAAATTTGCTAACGTTTGCTAACGTGCCACGGGAGTTCAGAGCTGACTAGCTCAAGGTTAAAAAGGAAGCTGTCGCTACAAAATGTAGCAGTCTAAGGAGAGCTGCCAAGACTTCTAAATGAACAATGGACTAGTGAATTTGCCCGGGCATGTAAGAAGGAGGTGTCACAGTTTACTGTGGTACGAGGTGGTTCAGCCAATGAAGAACTAGAATTCGTCTGCTGGAATGTGAAAAATAGTTAGCTCAGCTAAAATTAGGGTATAAGAATAGGTTCAGAGAACACATAGTTGGCTTACGCTCGAGAAATCTGGAGGACGATGTTATGCTGATGGACTTTACACGTGAGGACAGGAGTTTTTATTAATTACTTTATTACTAGGTGATGAGGGTAGAGACAGAGATATAGTTAGGATTTTGGAAAATGCTTAATTTTACTTATTCCTGCTAATGAATAATAATTCTTGATTTATGCTCTTTTTATTAATACTGAAAAATTCTTTCTTTATGACATTTTCTAATGCTTGTTTAATAAAATACCAAAACCTAAGTTTTTATAGATGTGTTAAAATAAACTTTCTAAAAATGACAAGCTGGTCTTGATTATTGCAGATGGTTTAAACAACTATATTTAGATCTTATCGCCTCATGATTCAAGCGCTCTATTGTTGTTATGGGCCTAGTGTTGTAGTGTAAGTTTTGTGGTAGTAGATAGTGTCATTTGTGCAATATTTTGGTGAGAGCGCTGGATCAATTTCTGGTAGCCATCGGACGGTTTATATATGTTGTTTTTGACATACATGTTACATGCATGATACATATATGTTGGTAAATTCATAGGATTAAGTTTTAACACATGTTGAGTTTGTTTATTTTGTGCTATGTGTGTACCGGTACAAAAACTGTGTGATGAGAATGTAGTCATGCAGAATATCTGATCTGTTTCTGTGATATCGCCGAGTATCACTGTTGGTATCGCCGTGTACCAGAAGTATTGTCGCCGTGCAATACAGTGTTGTCGCCGTGCAACACAGTTTTAGGGCTAGGTGTGAATCTTGTAATAGTGAGGGTTTTCTAAGAAATTAGAGCAGCATGAGAATAGGGACAAAGCGCCTTCCATAAAACTCACTGTGATAAGAGTATTAGTTATATTCAAGCTTGAGTGAAGGGCAGGGTAATGTCGGTGCATGATTATCTATAAACAGGTTAGAGTCCTGTACGGGTACATGTTTTATATCTATAAACAGGTGAGAGCCCTGTACGGATAACGGTGTTATTTTGCTAACGGTGCATGATTTCTATAAACAGGTGAGAGTCCTGTACGGATTTCATGTGTGTCTGAAGTTAGGGAATTTTCAGTGTGAAAGTGCGTGATTGTTTTGTAAGGTATGTTCAAGTGGAACTCTTAGAACTTTCACTTCGCGGTGGGTTCAGAGCAAAATGAGTTCATATTCTTACGTGTTAGAAGGGTAGAGTAAGAGTTGCTCTACTGGCAAATGGAAATTATCCTTAGTGTGAATAGCGCCGTCTATTCCGAAGTGTGGATACTTGAATGTATGTAAACTATCCTAATTAGAGAAGCAGACAGATGTGTTTCGTTTTATATATTGACTAAATTGTACCAAAAGTAATTCTAAGGTACTTAGGAAAGTTCAGGATAAAGTCTGTACCATTCTAAGACTTTCTAAAAGTATTGTGCAGTGTTTAAATACATTTAAAAGCTCTGCACGCTAATAAAATTCAATTGAAAAGTATTCAGCATAGTTGAAAAGTATAAAAAGGTAAACTGTGCTAATTTAAAACATTCAGGAGCATTTTAGAATGTTTTGTATTAATTAGGCAATAATTAAGGTATTCCACGTTATTAAACTCGTTAAAATAAGTAAAAAGCGATTAGTATTCATTTTATAAACATTCCACACTTTAAATATAGTATTATACTGTTCTCCGTAGTTTAAAACCCTTTAATTGTGCCCTGATCGAAAATTGTAAGGGAGGGGCTGGTTTTATGAGTGAGAACGTGTGAGGAGAGAGCCTGCAGCTGCAGCAGCTGCTTACGTCAGGGCTTGCCGCGCTCTGATTGGTTGTCGTGCCTAGAACTGTCTGAGCAAAGTAACGTTCTCATTGGCTGAGGAGCGAGTAGTAAATTAAATTGGTTCCTAGCCTTTGTAAATGTTTTTTAGATCGCGCTGCATTTAGCATGTTGTGAGCGTTGTGTTGCTTGCAGTGCGAGGAGAGACTACAGTAGCAACAATGATAAAATTAGCTGCAGCCGTGTAGTAATTGGCTGAGCTTACAGGGACAGTGCGCTAATTAGTTAGAGCGTGGTGCTAAAATTAGATTAAGCACATTGGTAGTATTTTGTATTCTGTAAGTGTCCCCAACGTAGTCTTTTTCTTTGATTTGGCAGCGCTATTGTAAAAGGGCTATTGAGGAGCCGAGTGGGAGAGCTGCGAGCTGCAGCGGCTGCTTGCGTCAGCCGCCGCGCTCCCATTCGTTGAGACGCCGTCGCGTCATTGCCAAAGCCGCGCTGCTATTGGCTAGGGTGCCGACGTGTAATGCACGGAGCCGTGCTCTGATTGGGCAGAGCTCCGTGTATTGTTTGGTAACTAGGCATCGCATAGGAGAGCCGCGGGGGTTCTGGCGAGGCCTTTCCATATTAATGCGCTGTGTTATCTTGACCTGTTGGCCTCCCTCAAGGTTGGAGAAGTTGTGAGGGGGCCGCGCTATAGTTGATGTGGGTTCAGGTCGTGTTATAAAAAGAGCAACGCGCTGATTGGGCGAGGCTCTCTCAACTGTGCTCTGATTGGGTGTAGCGCTGTTGTGCAGGGAGGAGAGCGTGTTGTGGCTGGTTGAGCGAGCGAGTTGACACGGGATTGAAATTGACATTAGGCAAAGTGAATTGAAGGCGAATACGCGCTGTGTTGAGGTTGGAATACCTAAAGGAGCGATCTCAATGTTAGAACATTAGCGAGGGAGCGCTCTGATTGGCTGAAAGGTCCAGCGAATGACAGCGAAGCAGCCCTGTAATTGGTGGAAACATCGCTAATGGCGCTGTGATTGGCTGAGACAGGTTACCAATTGAAATATTTGCAGGATTCTACGGCTGTGTTGTTAATGTCACATACTAATGTGTGACAGGCATTGCGCGCTGTATTGCAAACTTAGAGACTGTTTGGAGCGCGAGGGGAGGTGCGCTCTGATAATAAATATTCCCGCTTAGATTTCCTTCCTGATTACACTATTGTTTTAGAGTTACAGCTAGTATTTGTTAGAGGAGGGGCTGAGCTAGGGAGGAGAGAGAGTACAGCAACAATATAAGTGACTACAGCTGTGTTATAATTGGTTGAGGCAATTTATGGTCACTCTGTGATTGGGTGAAGCACTACAATAAACATTTTATTATGAGATTCCCCGTTTTTGATTGCTATTATCACTACAGTGACACTATTAATTAAAGGAAAGTTGGAGGCTACTTTGATTGTGTGTGTCATCGACTGATGCATGTGGACATTGCTTGCCGAGTAGCATTTAATAAATGATTATTACCGAATTGAGGTTTTCTTTTGCATGGTAGCGAACATTGTGCATAGTTAGGCTTTCTTTGCGAGGGAGGGGCTGGTTTCTGAAGAGAGATTACAGTGGGCAGTGTATTTCAGCAAAGGCAGTGTGATTGGCTAAATATTGTAAACACCACATTGTAATTAACTAGAGCTATAAATTTGTTCATAATTGTCCCCGATTTGGTTTACTTTTTAATTACTACAAATAATGTGTATGTCGAGCGATTACACACTATGCTAAAATTACATTTTGTAAATTAAGACAAATCACGGAGAACTAAAGGTCACAGAAGTTCCGTGTTTTAGAACCACTGTGCTCTGATTGATAAAAATACTGTCGCGTTATTACCAGAGCCGCCCTTTCATTAGGAGAGGTCTACAGTGGTAGAGTATATCCCAGAGGGAAGGGCTTGTTCTGCATTAATTAGCTAAAAGTGTCTGGAGCATCACGGCCAAACAGTGCATTGATTGACCAAGGTATTTATAATGCTGTAATTAACTAGGCATTCGCTTTGGTTTTCATCACACCATTGTTTTTAAAGACTGTTACTGTAAATATTGCTTGCTGAGTAGATTTGCATAAATTAATTATTACTGTTTTAAAATATCTTCCTGCTTCATAGTGTTTTGTGAACATTATATATTATTCACAATTTATTAGAATGTCATAGTAAATTTTATTACATTTTATTGATAAGGAGTTTTAAGGTTATTTACAAGCAAGACATTATATGTAAATTAAGGCAAACAGGTTAGGTTTTTCTTTTTTCACAGGTATATGTTGCAGAAGGTGTGTAAGTGAAAATTAAGTACATTTAAAACACATGTGATTATATGTTGATATTTACTGTTATAAAATAAAATTTTGCGTCGCTACTGTTTTTGCAAATTAACTTTTCTTTACAGGTTAATTAAATTTAGTAATACAGGTAATTTAGGAGAAATATTAAATTGACCAAATTATAAGAATTTTCTACACCTGATAGTGTTAAATTAATTAATTAATTGATCAGCAAGCACTGCAAGGCAAATTAAGAGAGTACGTTTACCAAATTAATTAGCAAAAATGTCTTCCTTGTACAAGAAAATGAAAAAGGTTGTTGCCAAATGTGAGAGTAAATTAAAGATTCCCAAATTAGCGAAAATAAATAATAAAAGTGTCAGAGTAGAAAATATAGATCAGTGTACAATTGATGTTGTAAATATGGATCAGAACAGGAATACAAGAAGACCCCCAGAGCAGATTAATGTAACGTCAAAAGTATCAGATCAGATTGATAAAGTGCCAGCTCAGACTTTTTCTAAAATTGATGCGATAGAAAAGCATGATGAAATGCTTAGTACTTCTGAAATTAGTATTCCTGATCATATAAATTCATCAAATGATTTAAAGGAGTCCATGAAAATTATGGAAACAGAGATAGTCCCTGTGCTGGGAAAAGATGAAATTAATTCCGCAATTTTAAAAGTCCCATTAACTGAAAAGGTTTATTCTATTGTACTTGAGATTGAATTAGTAGGGATTGCAACTCAGCAAGAAATAGAGATGACTTCAGTTCTGGTAAGTGAGAAGTCTGATACTGATCCGATTAAATTGACACAGTCAGACGAGTCAAAATTATGTTCAAAGGAAAAGGAGTTTGAAATAAATGAGCTGAATGAACAGCTACAAATACAGCGACAAGTAATGGTTCAGCAGAATGACATGGCTTCATTGCCATTACAAATCTTTGTTAATGAACAGATAGACAATGCAGATACAGGATTAATTAAAGAACAGGAAAACAGTCTAAAAAGATTAAATGCACTTTCAGAATTTTGGAATAAGAATAATGTTCTTTTGAGTGAAGACATCAAAGTAAAGGACACAATTGATCAACAGATTGAAACATTGACTTCTGCAGGTTCACTTAACAGAAATGCAAATTTAATTAAAAGATTGATTGATGATATTCAATTGGCAGAAAGGTTTGCTGTCGTGATATGTGCGGCATACAAAAAGAATGATGAACATGCTTTGAGTTCACTAATACTAACATCTGTAGTTGAAACATGGCAGGGAGTCAAAGGCTTACAAAATGAAGCAACTCATGAGGAGAAAGGTACATGGTTGAGAACAGATTTTAGACAGCGAGATGAGGATGAGATTTTGTCACACAAAGATGGTGGAATAGTTTTGCTAAATAGCATGATTACTGACATGGACAGAATGTACTATAAAATTGCAGAATTTCTTTACCAGAGGTGTCTGATTTGTCAGCAAGTGAACACAATTAAGAGAACAGTTGTGAGATTGGGAACGGAATTACAGGAGAGTGGTTCATTGACCAGATTACAAATGGATTTCTGTGAGATGTCACTGCATTACAAACTGTGCTACATTTTTGTGATTTACTGTTTGATTACAAAATGGGTTGAAACATTTCAGATGCAACATGATGATGAAATTACTGTTGAAAAATTATCAGATGGTAAAAGACATATTGAAAACAAATTGCTCCATTGTGCAGATAAACTAGAAATTTCAGATGTTGAGGAGCATGAGAATGTTATTATAAAAGACAGAGATGCAAAAATGTGCCTAGCTGCAGGTACAAAGTGGACAGATGTTCTTCCACTTGTTTTGATGTTTCTGAGAAACACTACTGATAAAAAGACAGATTTAAATCCACATGAGATTATGATGGACAAGGTCATGAGACAGACATTCATACCAGAGAAAAGAATGATGCCTATCAATAATAGCATCAATTTGGAGAACTGCAGGAATTTATCAGATGAAATGATTTCTGTGTTTGATGAAGATGAAACTGAAGTGCAAACAAGAGAAAAAGAACAAGTACTTGATCAGTTACCAGGTAAAAGAATGAGGAAAAAGGTTCGTCTAAAAAGAAATTCTCTAGTGCCAAGGTGGCAGAAAAAGAGGTCAGTCAGTCTTGTCACAGCAAATGCAGAGAAGTGCAAAAGACTGAAGAGGTGGATTGACACTGGCCATACTTTTCGTGTAACTACACCTGAAAATCCTGATGAGGATAGTGTCACAATTGATGATTCAGATTCTGAGGAAGAACCTGAAGAGAATCCAGATCTTGAAGATCGACAAGTTGGTCGACATCTGGAGAACATAAATAGAAAACAAGCCTTGATTGAAGAAGACTTGAACGTTGTGACTGAAGACTCAGAAAATGATGGAAATCTGCCAGAAAAAGAAGCAGAAGAAGAATGTGATCAGATTGTGATTCAAGACCAGGAGAGTATTGAAAAGCAGAAGAGTAGCTCTGAAAGCAGGAACAGGAATTCTGAAACTGGGAAGTTGAAGGTAATTGAAGAAGAAAATGAATTGCCAAGTACCAGCTACAAAGATGACGTTCCTAACGGAGTGAAGCTGCCGAGTAAAGAAGTGCCTGAGTCTGAAGTGAAAATGTCTGACACTGAAACTGATGAGAATGATGAAGATTCTCAGATAAGAAAATTCAGAAAAGGAGCTTGGAGAACAGAATGTAAAGTGACCAAGCAAAAGAAGAAATTACCAAGAAAAAGTGATGAATGGCCAGGAGAAAATGAAGGCCTAAAATTCAAATTGAGATACAGATCAAAGAAACAGATTGAGGCAGGAAAGAAAATAGAAGTGATACCTGTAATGGAGGTAAATAGTGACAGTCAAAAAGTGATTGAAAAGAATAGTGACAATGATTGAAGTATATACCTGTTAAATTTTAGGTTTTCTGTTTTTGGCATAAGGCTGAAGAAAATGTGTTAGATGACACAAGGTCGAAGAAATACTGTTAGCTGAAAAATTAATTTGTGACAATAGGTCGAAGAAAAACTGTTAGAAGGTTTAAAGAGTAAAAAAAAAAAAAAAAAAAAAAAAAAAAAATTGAAAAAGGGGGGTGTTAGAAATTTTTAGAAAATTTAGGTAAAATTTTTAAAATTTTTGTTTTATTTTTCTTTGCAAGCTTAATGAAAATACATTCTACAAGCTCAAGATGCTTAATTTTAAAAATGTTGTAAGATGTCTCTGATATATGTGCTCCTAATAATTCAGCTTTGATTGATTTAGGTGGTTATTGTTCTTTTAGAAATTAACAAGGAGAAGTTTAAAGTTAATATGACAAGCAAGATACAGACATTTTATTAGTTATAGTTTTTGCAACACATTTATTGAAGCTTAGTTGTATGTTACACAAGAAAAAGAAATAGAACTAGAGGGGTTTCTTAAAACTCAATATGAGAATTGTAGATAAACTGATGAGATAAGTCTTTAGAAATACTAACACAGGTGAAATTGAATCATGTTCATCTTAGATAAAATCTTTGCTAAATTTTTGGGTGCTGGTGTGGTGATTTGTTAATCACCAGATGAGGGAGTTGATGGAGCGGGATAGAAAACAGAAATCTGTTTAAACCCGTGAAGTCACACTTCCATAAATAAATTAATAATGCTAACAATTTGTGCTGTGTGTATGCTAATTCAACCTAGTTTAAAGTTACATTACATTACAGAACACGTGGGAAACTAACATGTGTGCTCATAAATGTGCATTATGTTGCATTCTTATGTATGTGGAAAATAATAAATTAATCTTGTCTATTGTCATGTCATAACTAATAGCAGCTGTTTTTAAAATAAAGGCATGTGCTTATTTTGCTTCCCTTGTCTATGTGATGTCATTTCTACTATTCTAGGTGCACATAAGGTTTTATGGATTCATGAAGACAGGTAGATATAAAATGCTGCTTTATTTGTGCTTTACTGCTAGGTAATTTAGACTAATGGGTTAATTATTAGCAATGATGGGAGGCAACAGAACAAACTGTATTTCTTGCATTAATTATTCTTTGTGTTTGTTTATATAATAGTTTTACAAGTGAAGCTTAGAGATGGCTGCAGGAAAATAGTACCCTTTTAAAAGTGACGCAGGGAAGGTGGCGCAGAAAATTGACGCTTTCTGAAAGAGGCCTAATGATGAAAATGGCTCAAGTGAAAATAATTCCAAGAAGGATGGAAAAGGCCTCTGAGCTTTTATTTTGAAAGGTTTTGGAATGAACTGCTAAAAAGATGACTTTTTGGAGAAATTTGCTAACGTTTGCTAACGTGCCACGGGAGTTCAGAGCTGACTAGCTCAAGGTTAAAAAGGAAGCTGTCGCTACAAAATGTAGCAGTCTAAGGAGAGCTGCCAAGACTTCTAAATGAACAATGGACTAGTGAATTTGCCCGGGCATGTAAGAAGGAGGTGTCACAGTTTACTGTGGTACGAGGTGGTTCAGCCAATGAAGAACTAGAATTCGTCTGCTGGAATGTGAAAAATAGTTAGCTCAGCTAAAATTAGGGTATAAGAATAGGTTCAGAGAACACATAGTTGGCTTACGCTCGAGAAATCTGGAGGACGATGTTATGCTGATGGACTTTACACGTGAGGACAGGAGTTTTTATTAATTACTTTATTACTAGGTGATGAGGGTAGAGACAGAGATATAGTTAGGATTTTGGAAAATGCTTAATTTTACTTATTCCTGCTAATGAATAATAATTCTTGATTTATGCTCTTTTTATTAATACTGAAAAATTCTTTCTTTATGACATTTTCTAATGCTTGTTTAATAAAATACCAAAACCTAAGTTTTTATAGATGTGTTAAAATAAACTTTCTAAAAATGACAAGCTGGTCTTGATTATTGCAGATGGTTTAAACAACTATATTTAGATCTTATCGCCTCATGATTCAAGCGCTCTATTGTTGTTATGGGCCTAGTGTTGTAGTGTAAGTTTTGTGGTAGTAGATAGTGTCATTTGTGCAATATTTTGGTGAGAGCGCTGGATCAGCTATACCATAAACAATCAAATTGCTGTCTGCATTAAGGTCAATCTGATGGAAACAGAAAGTCTGAAGTACTCCATAGCAGTAATCTAGGGAGAGGCACGAAAAAAAAATACTCCCTACTTCCATCATATCCCAGATGGCACTGAGGGAGCAACTGAAGCGTTCATGCAAAGGAAGTGACTCCAACATTTCTTATGAGAGTTTCTGTATTTGCTTTTGGTTTACTTTTTTGTCTCGCCTTCTGACTGTTACTTGCCCCCTAGCTTCATTTTTGTTTTTGTACTTCTTTCATTTTTCCACTTTTCATGCCTTTCTATATTTTCCATTGTTCCTTTTTTTAGTTCTTTTATTCTCTTGTCCTTCTTTCCTTGTTTCTTCGTTTCCATTTCATCACATAGTTCCCATCCGTCTTTTAATTTTTCTTTCCGTTTTTCTTTGTGATTTCTTTCTTTCCTTGTGGAAGAGGTGTGGCGCCGCGGCCAGGGCGACTGACGCTGGAATCTGGGGATCAGGGTTCGATCCCCGGCTCCGGCGGCAGGTCAGCCCAGCACCATGTGACTCTGGGCAATAGCTCGCTTAATCTTCCCGACGGCCCCCCAGCGCCTTACGGGTGATTGTGCGCTTTACAAATGTGGACTTTACTTTACTTCCTTCCATCTATCTTTTCCTAATACTTGTGAGAAAACCTTGAGCCTATTGATTTCTGTTCTCTTCTCTTCTGTCGGTGGACCTTTTCTTAGTTGCTAGAGAGGTATGAAGGAGTTAATATAACTTCAATTACCATAACACGGGGGACAAAGGTAGCCACGCAATAAAGCCAGGACAACTAGATGAAGTTAAAGGGTTTCTATTACGAACTCAGAAACAAACTGATATAAATGAGTCTCAGAAGCAAATTATAAAAGTAGAGTATCACAAGAATAAATCAGAATCTCCTGATGAAATTCAGCCTAAACAATAAAAAGCACACCATAAGCTCGGTGGCAACTATGCAAAAGATGAGGAAGAGGCTCTGAAGATTAAACTGTAAGATTCAAGCCTCCTGTCTAGTCATTAGTAGATCTAAAGAAATCCAACTTTTCGTACTCTATACTAAAATAGGAAAATCCTGATTAATCTAGGGTAAGCAAGGAACAGGTGTCAGCATAATGCAGTCTTTTGTAAAGTACTCCAAATCTATAGAATCTATATCATGAAGCCACACAGTGAGAGGAATAGCAAAAGAGGACTGAACCTTGCGAAATCCTAAGGGTCTCTGCTCCATTCACATCTTTTTTCCATCTCTTGAGGGGTAAAGAAGTGGGCCTTTCCTCTTTCCAACTTAATACAAGTTCCTGCACTCTCTTCTGACTGTTCACTCCTGCATTGTTTCAGCCAGGCCCGTACAGTCTCCTGCTTACCCCTGCAAACCTTCCTCAACCAAAAAATGTTTCATCTCCATTAATTGCAATGGGATCAACCTTCAAAACGTCTCCATCTCTTTAGAATTGTATACTCAAAATGTTGAGAAATATGCTAAAGGAACCTACACCACTTACTTCTTCGACGTCCCTGCATCTTTCTTTGTCCCACGCTCCTATGCTCCTGCAGAACCCCATTTCTCCAAGATTTATGAACTCTCCCTTGTTCCAGGCTGATTCACTTGTCAATTCCTCTATGTACTCTACCTACAGAATGTATTAGCAGCATCCTATCTCCATTGGCTTCTGCAGATCCTGTTTTCTTTAAGGCTCCTGTACTGTGCCAGCCCTTGAGACTCCGACTGCTCTCCCTTTTCTCCCTGTCTGCTTCCCATGGGCTGCAATCCTCTACTTGCCTGTAGGTCGGGTCTCCACCTGGCAGGTTTTATACCAACACAACCATTATTCTAATGTCACAGTTGGTACAAAACCTAAAAACGTCAGCCGAAGCTAGTATTTTCCCCTTATCACTACATACGTAAAACGGTAAATATAAGGAGAGAGTAATTTAGAATGTTTTCTAGAGTTTCCTTAGTGACTCCTGACTGACTATTAAGATAAAAAAACAGAAAGGTAATGTTAAAAATGAAAACTAGCAATTCTACATAAAGGTATAGTGGGCAGGAGTCCATGGATTCCGGTTTTAAAAGCACAGGTCCACTCCTGGTGCCTTTGTCCCTTAACCCATCAGGTTAACTGCAGCAGGCACAGGGAGAAATCAAGAGAAAGAGAAAGATAGGAAGGAAGATGGAAAGTAGAGAAAAACGATCAGAAAGGGAGAAGAGAGAGAGGAGAGCAGAGGAGAGAGAGGGATAATGGACGAATGGAAAGAGAGAGACTGCATAAATATATGCTGAGGGGCAGATTTACTAAATTCTCACGCAACGCAGCAGGTAAAAAAGCTGTGCTGCATTGAGTGAGAAGAGAGCAGGAGAGTGCTATATTTATAGAAATATGGCACTTTCCTCCCCTCTCCCCAGGGTCGGCACTGAAATTAGCTGCTGTGTGCCTCGCACACACCTTTGCACCATAGTGCAAAGGTCTCTGCTTGAGTCTAGCATAGGTTTTGTACTGGAAGGATAGCCTTCCAGTACAAAATACCATGCTCAAACTAACTTGAAAAGTGTTTTCCCTTTTTATGTGTGCTGTACGGTGCACCACATATACAAAGTCAGAAAAGAAAGGAGAAATGAAAGCATTTCTCCTTCATAGTGCCTATATGGAAGGTTCCCATTGGATCAGCCGCCTGGCTGGTCATTTCACAATCACGAATCTAAATCAAGAATTGACTTTACATTAATGTCATTAGACATGTTTGACAAAATTAGTTCCTATTTACTTAATAAGCGAATCGACAGTGACCATAGCCAGCAAATAGTGGAATTGTGTTTTGATATCTCCAGACATCAAAGTTATTTAACCACACGAGGTCAGATCATGTCAGTTAATCATAAGAAACTTATCTGGAATCCAGATAAAAAATATGTTGTGGAAAAAAAGGCCCAAAAATTGGCATTTGATTGTTTTGAGAAGCAAACAACGCAGACAGTAATATTATGTTGGGAACAATTTACTGAAAAGGTAGTAGAGTTGGATAATACAAATATGACTAGTAAGAAATCGAAACTCAGGGGAAAAAAAAAAAAAAAAATGATAACAAAATCAATCTTCCCTACACTATTAAAAAAGCGAGGCGGACTCGTAATAAGCTGAGGAAACAACTTACCAGAACGCCGGATAATGAAGACGTCAGAATACAACTCAGAGATACAAATAGTAATTTGAGGAAATTAATATGGTCTGAAAAAAATAAAATCCAACAAGAGCTATGGACAAAAATTTTCCACGCCAGTAATCAAACAAATTCTAGAGAATTTTGGAAAATGATTAACGAAATAAACAGACCAAACAAGCATGTAATAGCCTCGCCAATAACAGAAGAGGACTGGGTAAGTTTCCTTAAAAAAACTCTTTTCACAAAAATAGAAGTAGGTACCAACGGTAGGGACTATAAAGATCCCACTGTTAGACCAACTGAAATGGATCTGGTGATAAAATTTACAATCGCTGAGGTAGCGAACATAATTAAGAGACAAAAGGATGGAGCTCCGGGTCCAAACGGTATTCCTTTTGCCCTATATAAAGAGGACCCCCTATTATGGGCTACATTTCTGACAAAGGTTTTCAACGAAATTATTTATACAGGGAAAATACCACAATCCTGGAGAGGATCACTTGCCTCTGTTCAAAAAGGGTAATTGGCAATTACCGGAGAATTACCGTTTGATCACCCTACAAGATACGGACGCCAAGCTATTCACAGGACTCTTATTATCAATTCTTACAGACTGGGTTAAGGAAAAATCTATTTTACCCCCCAACCAAACCGGCTTCATTAAGGGCTTAGGCACCACAACCAACCTGTTAATCTTATCAGTTCTAATGGATAAGACTCTTCTTAACAAACAGTCACTTTACTTTTGTTTTGTCGATTTTAGATCGGCTTTTGATTTAGTAAATAGGCCCCTCCTATGGAAAAAACTGGAGGACTACGGAATCCCAGGCTCTCTACTGTCTCTCATTAAGTTACTATACTCTGACAATTGGGTGAAGGTGAGGATAGGGGATGGCCGGGCCATGACCAAAAAAATACCGGTGACTTGTGGCCTTAAGCAGGGATGCGTGCTCGCACCTTTACTTTTCAATTTATTTGTGGCCGACCTTACCAATTCATTAAACGAGGTAAACTCACATCCACCTAGGATAGCCGGAAAGCAAATGTCTAACTTGCTATATGCAGACGATGTGGTTTTGCTGAGCCACACAAAAGTGGGACTGCAGAGATTGATCGACTGTACACTTAAATATGCAAAGGATAACCAAATGACAATTAACGAGACAAAAACAAAAATAATGGTTGTGACAGGAAAAAAAAGACAAAAGACGAAATGGTTGCTGGGACAAACACATCTAGAGCAAGTGGAGAGCTATCGATATCTCGGTGTCCTTTTCAACGAGACCAGAAGCTTTGTACCACAAAGGGAAGATATTGCAAGGAAGGCTAATAGCTTGATTGCGGCATTTAGAACCCTACAAAAGAATCTATCTGTACTGTCACACGGTCCTCTGTTAAAAATTATAACTGCCAAACTACTACCATCCTTAACTTACGGTGGTGAAGTGCTAAATGGGAAGGATGCTGTGCTCATCAACAATGCTGTAGCAAAAACTTATAAAATATTATTTACCCTACCATGTAATGCCTCACAAGCACAAATAAGGATGGAATTTGGTATGAATAATCAAATATATGCCCGCCAAGGCCAAATATTGAAAGTTTGGAATAGAGTAAAAAACGACAAGGACAATCAATCGTCTATAGCTTTGTGGAGAGAGGTTAAAGACAACCAGAAATTGCAAGCGTGGAAATATCTAAACAACGCAAAAGAAGAATTTGGAATATCAACAATCTGGGAAAACACTGTAACGCAGGAAAGCTTTAAAAAAACAATAAATAAGCTGGTAGCTCACCTATCGCTGCTTAAAGACAAAGCCTTGTTAGCAAAACGCAAGCATTCATGGCCAATCATAAATGGCTACAAAAAAAAACAAGTCCAAGCCTACCTCCATACGGCATGGTCAGCCCAAAGTAAGCGAACATTTATAGGAGCACGCTTTGGTGTATGGCCTGGTTTGTGTCATCTCCCAACTTGGAAACTAAACGAGGGTAATATGTTATGCAGACTTTGCAAGGGGGGAAAAGAAGACATTGTGCACTTGGTATGTTTGTGCCCTGCTATAGCCCCAGAAAGGAGACAAATCCTTAGGAGGTTGTTCAATGCCAGAAACATAAGAACCTGTAGACAAGCAGTAATGGCCTGTCTAAACCCAAATGACCTACCAATGAATGTTGCTTTTGTAAAAATTTTAAATGTGATTGCTAAAGGTCATAAGGACAATGTCATTTAGTTTTATAATTTTTCATTTTTTATTTAAATTAATTTTAAGGCCATTTACTATTTGTATGACGTATAAATGTATATTGATGCTGCTACTTTTTCTAAAGTCACATTTTTGTAAGATTTTAATTAATCAAACAAATAAATTTGAATTGAATAGTGCCTATTTGAAATTGGTGCTATTTTCTTACGCTAAACTCTGTCTACTTAAAAAAAAAATAGAGTTAGTGTTAAAAAAACCTTGGGCGATTGCATGAGAATGCCCATGCACCACCCATTGTATGCCACCCTTGGTGCTAAGTAATGCAAAGCAGCGATATGCGCTGCTTTGTGCTACTTTCAATTGTTTTCCAGTGCTAAACAAGTTTAGCACTGGAAAGTAAATGGGTAAAAAAAGATATAAGGTCATTTTGCATCACTTTTGTGACACAAACACAGTGTTAAATCTAGCCCCCTGAGTTTTCAACAGGATGAAGTGTTAATCCTCCCAATAAGCATGAAATGCTCTCAGTAACTTTGGCATGGGAAGAAGACAATCCAGTTCAAGAACTAAGAAAGTTCTACAATGGCATTTTTATTATACGCCACACATAATAAAGGCTCTTCACCAAGCACTACATTAAATGCAACTTATCTGTGTTAGTTGTTCCTGAGGTGATTTGCAGTGTGCAGGGTTCCAACAAAACTGGCATATTTGAGGGAGTGTGAGCCAGACTGGGATCCAAATCAATCTTGGAAGCTCTTGGATAACAGATCTATGCTGCTACGCCTCTGGTGGCAGTTGAGTAATATCAACGGGTAGAAGAAGTTCAGCTGTTTTTTATATTGTATATTATATAAAAGCCAGAAGGTGATTTTCAAATGCACTGTCAGGTTTTTTGGGGATTTGAACAATACTTTAATGAGACTAGAGTTAAAATTGTAACATGAATAACAGCATGAATTAGGCGAGTAAACTTAAAATGAATTATGATATTGAAAAACAAGGAAGAAGAAGAATACAATCACCAATGTTGTTCCTAACTATTTTAAATAGTTCTACTGTGTGAAGCTTGACAATGGTTGCAGAGTAATATGCACATCTTAAAAGTGATACAGTTGCAAAAAAGAAGTAGTAAAGGATCGAAATATTTTAAAACAATGACCATAAAAGTAAATAATGGGAGAAGCCTAACGATTAAATAGGGAATCCATAAAGAAAATATAAACTATTCATGATTATCTTGATTTTAATTTCAATTAAAAGAGACAGATGAAAAGTGTATGCTATTGTTGTGCACAGTAAAAATATTTGCGTCCTGCACACAAAATCTTCATGGTCTTGTCAGAAACATTGGCCATTTGAAACATCTTTAATAGCAGAAACAATGCCCTGTGCCAATGTGAAACCAGAGAAAATAGGTATTTCTTTAAATTGGGTGCCACATAGTGAATAAACTACCATCAGTATTTTTGCAGGAGTATTTTGGAGCCAGGAGTACTGTGAAGATAGACATGAATTCGAAATATTGTGCTAGGAATAATTTCTCTAAAGGCACAATCTCAATGTACTGCAGCCTGAAAAAGAATGTGCTCTATTCCTTTATGTACATAAATGTAAGTGAATAGAAGTGTTTGTGCCGTCCCAACATTTGTTTCAAGTTGTTCGAAGAATGTATAACTGAATTAAGTCAGGGGGAGTAAGGACAATATATAGATAATGAATGTGAAGAAAATTAGAGAGTGGCCATCGTTGCCTTAGAAGCATTATTAGTCACTCAGACATCCACAGCTGCTCGTAGCACATCTATACCACTGACACCTCTAACACCACACACAAAACCCTTAAAACCCCATCCCATCAGATCACAAATGGCCATTAACATTGATGTGTAATGTTCCGCTCAGAATTGAGATCTCAATTTACACCCCTAACACTCCACTCACTGTGTTTAGTGGCCACACCAAGCTCTTGGGCACACAGGATGGTAAGGTAGAGTTTTAGGTAATAACGTATTATTTAAAAGGTAAACATAAAAAATAAACTACTTAGGGCTACTGGGATGTGAGACTGATTTTCTAAACTTGAAGGAGACAAGAGGCCGCCAGGATTGATGGAGAGGGGGAATTTGAACCTCAATCTCTTGGTGAAATTATTAAACAGAATCCCCCAATAGCCGTATGGACCTTTGATTGTCGACTTGAAGCTTTGAGAGGAACCCAACATCAGAAATATGTTTAAAATACAGTGACCCAAGAGGCTTCACAATGAAGACAGAGAGGATGGTATTCCAACCATAAAGGTTTATTATCATCAATCAGCAAATCTATCAATGGTTCAGAAAATAAATCAATGCAACCATAATATTCACGTGCTCAAGTATTCTAAATGTTAGTATTAAAAAGTACAGAATAGTAACAAAAAATATGTAAAGAATGCAAATAATGTGGTCCATAAACAAAACCCACGCAGTCTAAAATAAAGATAAAGGAGAGTCAGGGATTTCTAAAGAGGAACAGAAGAAGGTATCAGCATTCTGTTAACCTCAGTAGGAGTTCAGAGGGAACGATAGTCTAGCAGAAAGCTTTCCACTCAGGGAAAAATCAAACAGAAAGGTCTGCTCTCTTCTAAAACAGAGTAGGGTCTGAACCTAACTAACTATGAGCCACTAACTAAAAGCACAGTTGAGGGTTACAGAACATCCATTTCTGGCTCCCAAAGTCTGAGGCCAATATTGTGGTGGCATTTGCTGAGAACAGGTAAACTCCTCAAAGTTCCGTTCTCACAACAATTAGATACACATCTGCTTGTCTTCGAGAGTTGCTTAGTCCTAGCATGCCGGGTACAGGAGGCTCCTTTCACCATCATCCCTTCACATCTGCTGTCATCTTCTCTTTCCTGGACTCATCACCTGTCTAATACATAACAATAAACATTTCTCTTACTAATGAGGAACCTGATGACACACTTGCAGACAAAAGAAAAACAGCACAGGGGCAAACTTAAAGTGTGAAATACTCAGCTAAGGCCTAGTGTAGGGTCAGGCTGAGTTAACTCAAGAATCAAAATGGAAGAACATTACAGTATTATTAATCCTTAGCAATCAGCTATCCTTATTAAAATATAAGTACATTCTGTAAAAACAGTTAAATTAATAATCATTTAACTTAGTATAACTTCTCAACAGGCTAACAAGTTGCAACCTAATATAATTCTTGTTAGAGTTAAACATGCAGATGAAAGAAGTTAAACACATGTTGAATATATGAATCACACATAAATGCATATAAAAGATATATGGAAGTTGGTGCCTAAAGTTACACTGCTCCAGGCTCATTAAAGTGGGTGAGTGATATTTCAAGCTGGGTCAGTGATAAAACTTATGAAGTAAGAGCCTGAGTCACTCATTGTTTCCGTGAGTTTGGCCATTTTGTTAGTATCTGATGTCAGTGTTAGCCCATCTGTACAGCTGTCTGATCAAATTACTAATTTCTTGGTGAAAATATTTAAATACTGAGCCAGTGATCCTTCTAAAATGCCAGTGGACAGAAGAAACGGACAGGCCATTCTACCACTTTGCGTTTCCCAAATAAGCTGCAGTCTGCTACCAGACCAGGGTGGGCTGCAATTCGCCAACCTTAAAAACCTACGGATTCAATTTAGACACTGCTTTCTGAAATGTGGGGCTAGTTTGAATATTTTGGCTAGGCTGATTTTGGTTTCCAGTCGGGCCCTGGTGGGCAACCTTGCTACTAAATAAAACTAATTAACAAATGTCCCTCAAAAGTGAACAGACCCAGAGTTTAATTCACAAACCTTATAGATACTCAAATGCCATTTCATCACAAGAGATTCCTGCATTCCTAAATGAAGGCCAAAGTTATAATCAAAATGGTATTCTGGGTAGAAATAAACAGAGAAAGAGGCTCTTATGCTATAAAGTGGAGAAGTCATGTGCTGCTTCATTCTAGAAAATCAATCAAGACATGCAATTCAGAAAAACTGCACTTTTCAAAAGCACCAATAGTGAAATTGATCAATAAGTAAATGTATAGAATGTATACTACCAAACATTAAACAAAAATTATAACAATAGGCTGCATGCAGGGAAACTGGGGCAGAGAGGTGTACAAATATCAGGCATATAAACATTTCACTGAAGAGTGTCAGGGTAACCTTGGTGTCCACAAAGACAGAAATGTAGGAAAGATCATGACATGTAAATTAATTTTTGAAAAACTGAATGTATCCTGAGATATGCCACAATGAAAACAAATCTAATAATCACATTAAAAATCAGTCGAGACACTTGAATAGGTTGGTGTTGCTTGAAAAATGTGCCCCCCAGGGAAATTTGATTGCACACTCTTGTAGCTACTCCTTAGTTCTTTTGACCACAATAATGGGTTATTATGACCCTTAATCTGAGCCCTTGATTTATGGAGGTAATTGGTAGCAATGGTGGAGTCTAACCCTGGGTTCCTGGAATATTAATCTTTTGCTCCCATGCGTTCTTCAGAAGGGCATCCAGTGAGCCATCCTCAAAAATATTCTTCTAAGTGACATCCATTATTAAACAGGGTAAGTGCAGCTACCTCTCACAGTTCTGAGGACTCATCATCCACTTCCTCCTCAGAACCCCCGCTTCCTTATTCAGCTTTGAACCAATCATAGAAAGGTCCTGTTGCTCATGTTTTCTTGGGACATTGAGTAGCAGGTGTACCAATCTTGACTGTAGAGTTGGCTTTAGGACTTGCAGGCCAGTGAGTGGGTTGTTTGCTAACAACTCTTCTGAGAAGATGGTGTTCCTCCATCCCACAGGGCCTGTTTATACATTATAACTGGTTTGGTTTTCTTCTCTCTTATTTTTGCAGTGTGGAAACCCTGATCCAATTTTACTAGCTGGAAAACCTGGACAGTTAAATCACACGAATCTGCAAGTACAAGGCCCAACCCAACCCCATACATGCCAACTTACAAAATAACTTCACAGTGTGAGAAGCGGCCGGGGCCTTGCGCCGAGAGCTATCTAAGAGGCACTCTGGCCCTAACCAAGTGCCCCACCCCCTCCCAAAAAAAAACTAAGGCTTATCAATGCTGTCACTGATGTTCTGGGATGTTTTCACACCTTTTAATGGGCATCGGATTCTGACTGCCCACGAAAACGAGCCGGAAATCCACTGTTTTTCCTTCCACCATGTGACTTTGGCTCCTCACCGGTTGACTGTGTGAAGGGAGCCGAAATTGTGTGAGTTGGCAGATCTGCAACCCTCTACCATGGCCCAGAAGAGCACAGAAATTAATTGTTTCCCCGCGTCTCGACCACCACCCTGCACCATTGTTAAAAGGAAATGGATTTGTCCCTAAATGGGTTCACCACATGCAGATGTGGACTGGTAATTCTGGGTATGCCTGTTATTCCCCATCTGAGGCAAATACTCATAAGAGCTAGGTTTATGTGCTGGGATACCAGCTGGAAACAATACTGAAAGCCACAACGAATCTCTGTGCATATATTCTACCTTATCATAATCGGGCAATAGTCATATAGCTTCTGGAAAATAGATTTGCCATGGCCAGCTTAGGCTCAGAATCCAATACATGTCATTGAATCAATCAATCCCATCTATGCGCTTCACAAACAAGTTTTGCAGAATCTCATTTGATCACTACTTTTTTTCTTTGATAGACTTCTTGTGCTTAATACGTGCATGTGTTGAATGGTGGAGGCTACCAGCACTCGTTTTTAGGTCTCGGACCAACGGCTGGCTTGCCAGCCGGAAGTAGGAGAATTATTGTCTTTCAGTGAGGGGGCTTAAACCCGCCTCTCTCCTGGTCTCTCCTCCATTGGCTGGCTTCCTAAACGGAGGCCAGCCATTGGAGGAGAGAGGCGTCCCTCCAAAGAAGCTCCGTCTCTTTCGGATTTGGGGGCGTGTTCGTGCTGTTCTTTCCACTTTTTAGCCACGCCCCTTTATAGAACGCCGAACATGCCCCCGAATCCGAAATTTGCGGAGCTTTGCGGCCTGGAGAGGAGCTGGTATCACCCCCGTGGCGCTGAGCGCACGCTTTTACCTTGGGATACTCGGGGCAGCAGCTCGCAGGTATTTCCAGCGTAGGTCTCCGCAATCTGGCCTCCGGTCATTCGGGGTCGGTTTCCTTCCGATGTCCCGATCCAACAATCCTTCGTGGGGACTCACGCTGCAACAGCCAATCGGGGCTCGAGCCAGCCCAGCAGCCTATCAGGGCACGAGTTGACTATGACGCGGCGCTGCGGGCTCCAATCAGCGTTCTAGATGGCCGATGACGCGTCGGCCTGCAGACCAATTGCAGCACGGCTCTGACGGGCCCAGCCTCGGTGCTGCTGAGGGGGCTCGTCTCCGTCGACCAATCCGGGTGCAGCTCCTTCAATGCTGAAGCGGAGCCCTCGAGCCGCGGCGGTGATGCAGGTGAAGGGATCTGGACGGCTGTACACTTCTGGGATCCCGGCCTCGGGCGTGGGGGCTTAAATAAAGGATGGAGCGGCCGCTGGAGACCCCTCCGACCTGCACTTGTCTCCTATTACTGCAAGCCACCGCTACGGTCTGCCTGCACGTCCATGCCCAGACCCGTCAAATGTGAAGAGTAACTCATCTTTGAGCAGTGGCATCAGTGCTATTTCAAGTCCAAGTGCACTACCGGCCTTCATTCACTACCAGACGCAATGATCTGCAATCCTGTTGTGTGAGTGGCCTCTTAGTGCTACTGTACAGCCACGGTAACAAAAATCCTTAACTTTAAATCATTGCTTCCCGCTCGCGGAGAGAAAGTGAGCAATCCCAGACCCGTCAAATGCGAAGAGTAACTCATCTTTGAGCAGTGGCATCAGTGCTATTTCAAGTCCAAGTGCACTACCGGCCTTCATTCACTACCCAACCAGACCCAATGATCTGCAATCCTGTTGTGCGAGTGGCCTCTTAGTGCTACTGTACAGCCACGGTGACAAAAATCCTTAACTTTAAATCATTGCTTCCCGCTCGCGGAGAGAAAGCAAGCAATCCCAGACCCGTCAAAATGCGAAGAGTAACTCATCTTTGGGCAGTGGCATCAGTGCTATTTCAAGTCCAAGTGCACTACCAGCCTTCATTCACTACACAACCAGACGCAATGATCTGCAATCCTGTTGTGCGAGTGGCCTCTTAGTGCTACTGTACAGCCACGGTGACAAAAATCCTTAACTTTAAATTATTGCTTCCCGCTCGCGGAGAGAAAGCGAGCAATCCCAGACCCGTCAAATGCGAAGAGTAACTCATCTTTGGGCAGTGGCATCAGTGCTATTTCAAGTCCAAGTGCACTACCAGCCTTCATTTACTACACAACCAGACGCAATGATCTGCAATCCTGTTGTGCGAGTGGCCTCTTAGTGCTACTGTACAGCCACGGTGACAAAAATCCTTAACTTTAAATCATTGCTTCCAGCTCGCGGAGAGAAAGCGAGCAATCCCCAGCGTGTTACTTTTCAAGTTCCACCGTTGCTTAGGTTCTTTCATCAAAGGCATCAAGCCGCTCCCCTGCAGGCGGGGCATACCGACTTTGAAAGTAAAGAAGGCCTACAGTAGACGCACTTATCTGCGGCAATGCTAGGAAAAGCTGCGTTTACCCATTTTGAAGTAGAGTGCTCTTTAGATTGATTGAGGGTGCGAACAAACATAAAATGCAAAAGCATGGATGCTTCTTCAAATAATGTATTACTTGAGAACACTATATTATAATGCTAAAGCGGGCATCTAATTGTTTATACATTGTGAATGTTAAATATTCTACTCAGTCGTATTGGGCAATAATTTTCGGCCGTTTTTTACTTTTCGTTAAACGCGTTTTGCCTTCAGTAATTCGTTGTAAGCCTGGGAGAGCTATGTCTTTCATTTCAGACGATCGTAAAGCTAGCTACACTTCCCTTTTATGGTGCTTGCTTCCCGGCCCCCTGGCTGTGCTTGCTCCCCTGCCCCCTGGCTGTGCTTGCTCCCCTGCCCCCTGGCTGTGCTTGCTCCACCGCTCCCTGGCTGTGCTTGCTCCCCTGCCCCTGGCTGTGCTTGCTTCCCTGCACCCTCGATGTGCTTGCTTCCCTGCCCCCTGGCTGTGCTTGCTTCCCTGCCCCCTGGCTGTGCTTGCTTCCCTGCCCCCTGGCTGTGCTTGCTCCCCTGCCCCCTGGCTGTGCTTGCTCCCCTGCCCCTGGCTGTGCTTGCTCCCCTGCCCCCTCGCTGTGCTTGCTTCCCTGCCCCCTCGCTGTGCTTCCTCTCCTGGGTGTGTATGTGGCTCTGTGTGTGTATGTGGCTCTGTGTGTGTATGTGGCTCTGGGTGTGTATGTGACTCTGGGTGTGTATGTGGCTCGGGGTGTGTATGTGGCTCTGGGTGTGTGTGGGGCTCTGGGTGTGTGTGGGGCTCTGGGTGTGTGTGGGGCTCTGGGTGTGAGTGGGGCTCTGGGTGTGTGTGGGGCTCTGTGTGTGTGGGGCTCTGTGTGTGTGGAGCTGTGTGTGTGTCTCTCTGTTGCTCTGTGTGTGTGTGGCTCTGTGTGTGTGTGTGTGTGTGTGTGTGGCTCTGTGTGGATAGCTTTTTTTGTAGGTGGCTCTATGTGTGGGTGGCTCTGTCTGTGTGAGGGTAGCTCTGTGTAGGGGGCTCTATGTGAATGACTCTGTGTGAGTGGCTCTGTGTGGGTGGCTCTGTATGTGTGTGTGGGTGGCTTTGTGTGTGTGGCTCTGTGTGGGTGTAAATGCAATAGGTCATGCATTTGCGAGCAATTAATCTATTGGCATTGTAAATGACAATGCCATTTATTTAACGATTAAGCTATTGGCAATGTAAATGACAATGCCATTTATTTATGATTTAAAAAAAAAAATGTCATGAGCAATGCCAATAGCTCTACCTTTAATGATGCTGAGACCATTGCATTGTTAATGCTTGATAGGTACTGGGACTTATTTTTCATCATCAGTCTATGACCCACAGAAAGAGAAGTAAATGCAAATAAATAAAGAAAAAGAAAGAAACTGAAAATATTAGATAACGAGTCAAAGTGTTGGGAGGTGTACAAAAGAGGAGTTCCAGGTTAAAAGAAGAGATTTTTGTATGTTACTTGCTTAATTTAAGATATTTAACCACTTTAAGGGACACAAATATTACAGTGTGGTTTTTTTATTCTTTAATAACAGAAATTACACAGGATACGAAAATTAACTCGTTATTAAATTAAACAAGATTGTCATCTGCTTAAGTTGCGTTGCTGATTTTGAGCATCCTAATTGCATGCCCGATGTCTTTACCAATAATTGGAGCAATTATATTCTGAAATTTTCATTCTGGGAACTGAAGTAGTTCATATGATCTAAATACGGCACAATAATTAGTCAAAAGGCAATCCACTTATACTTATTATGTAAATCATAATATTTGTTGAATGCATCTTGAGTGGCCTTATTCTCAGTCACCATGTCTTAATTCGTGAGATGTCATGTTTGGTTAATCCATATTCTGCATAGAAAGCAGCTTGTTTTTAAAATTAAGCTTTCATTTACCTCTTGTGAGCTTCTACTGACTCTAAACATCAGTGGCTAGATTACAAACAATGTATCAATGATTTACCAGTTTGGCATTGGTCATACATCAGTGAAAAAAAGCATTTGCACTACAAAGGTATTTTGTTCTGGTCAATTAGTGTAAATGGGGGGCGGTGAGGGTGGTGGTAATATCACTCAGTTCCCAGTGCAAAATTGCTAAGCTGCTGCATGGGGAATCCTTTAACTCATTGTGATTTTGCACAAAAAATGGAGTTTTGTGAGAAATGTGAAACATGTAAATGAGGTACTCAAAATATATATATATAACCATTAAGCCTTAAAAACATTTGGCATGCCTAATTACACGAAACGATCGAAATACTTGTCTGCAATGAACATCCCAGAACACAAATGGCACTATTTGTCTAAGAAAATGTAAAATATAAAAATTTCAAAATACACAATTAGGAGAATAAAGTGCGATTTTTATAGCAATGGAAGCCATTTTATCATGGATTAATGACCAACTTGAGCGCCTGCTTTCACGACAGAAAACTATTTACAGTAACCACGTGCATTCCCAGATGTATGGCATATCACACTGCCCTGTGAACAACTTGTTGATGAACATGTAAAACAATGAAAAGTTCAAACTTCGGTACTGCTACCAGGTTCAAATATGTTTGCGATTCAGTTTGCTTTCTTAGAAACTGTTTTGTTCTGATGGAACATTTTATGGCCTACTGGTAATTCTGAAGTATGGTGACATTGTGTAAAGGACATAGGGCCACATGTATCAAAAAAGCATGTTCGATTACCAAATAGCGTTTTTTAATGAATCGCTATTTGGTAATTGCAAAATGGAATGTATGCAAGGAAGAGACAAAGATTTAGTGGTAAATAGGTAATAGCTGTTATGGAATACTCGTCCATTCTCTCCTATGGGCCTACAGGCCTATAGGTGCGAATGGTTTTGCATGAGCTAATTTGCGTTTACCTAATTGGTTATCGCAAAGTAGGTAATGCAAAGCCAAGGGTGCCCGTGGGCCTAAGGCCCCCCTGAAGCACCCCAAAATATTAAATGTGCACATGTAAAGTGCACACAAGCCCTGGGGCATGTGTGCCATACATGGCACTTTGAAAAATAAAATTTTCAAAAATTTGCACATGGTTCCCATCAATTTGGAGTCAATGGTAATAGCAATTTCCAAAATACACAGTTTGCATTTAGAAAATGCTTGAAACGTGTGCTAAAGGAATTGCAAATTGTGATTCCTTATTTGTAGTTGCAATTTTAGGCAATCGCTATTTTTGCGATTACCTAAAATTTCGGCTACAAAGACTTTCATACATCTTGAAAGGGTATTTTGCATTCTCAAACGGCCGAATTTAGTGAATTGACCGCTTGCGAATGCAAAATTGTTTGATACATGTGGCCCATAGTCCTGTTGTAAGCAGGTTCTGACTATCAGAAAGGAGAACAGCAAGGTTTGGCAATCAGCAACAGTTTAAGTTTAATTAAACAATAATGGCGAGGAATAGCAGGAACATCTCTTACAGTTGCATGCTGAAATTCAACTTGTATTAGGTTCACATCATGCATTATACTGTACAGCGGGTGCAATAAAGAGAAGCTCAGGTCCCTATGGGCAGGAAATGCTGGCACAGTGTAATTACATGTTAGATGCTTGATCTCAACCTGATGGAAGGGGCCATAAATACCAACCGGAGGTCACATTCTGAGGTGGTCCAGGTGGCCGGGGGTGTCATGTGTGTGTGTCATCTAAGGTGACGCTTACTACAAGGCATTGTTTTGGGATTTATCTGATGAATGCAACTTGCCGGTTGCTCTGGTATCATGTGCTTGGGCCAAATGCAGGCCCTCTGCTGAGCCTTTCTGTTTAAGAGTGTGTGCATATGACTAATTTCTTAGGCATTACATCCTTCGGCCATATGTGATTTACTACTGCAGTCTTCCAGATGTGTTTGAGGGTGTTCCACATCTGGTGTTTCCATCATAGGAAGCACTAGGAGTGGACATAGAGCAGCTGGGTTATGTTATCTGATAAAGGGTGACTCTGAAACTGTAACAAGTGTTTTATTGTGAATTTGGGTAGCACGGGCAACAGTGGCTTTGCGGTGTGTTGGACTCCTAAAATCAGGATCTTTTTATAAATCGCTCTGAAGCTAACATTCCCCCCTCTAGTTGAGTTATCAACTGCTGCCCTGGCTCTTTGTGTCCGTCTTGTGTGTGGAAGTTCCCTGTTTCCAGCTTGTGGTGTGTGTGTTTCCCTTGGTTTTGGGTATCCTAGCCAGAAGTATTCCCCCTATTTTCGAAGTAGCCTCAGTCACACAGGCACATATTATTTGCAATGTACAGCACATAAGGAGAAAGGCCTTGCACCCCTGGTAACAAGGCCTTGCATAGGCATGCAATCCACCTTGGTACCCAGGCAAACCAGCTGGTGAACCATTCTATGTTTGGAGCACCTCCTTCTTTAACCATGATCTGTTGTAGGTTGTGCAGTGCTTGGATGACGATTAAAAGCGTGCCATTGTCTAGGTCGTTCCAGGGAATGAAGGTACAGCATGCTGTACCTATCCTGGCGAATATGCCCCCTTCCTTTTTTTTTTCTCCTCTCAACACTCCTTTTAGATACATAGAGTGTTAAGAGACCCTCCTATACTAAGCTCGTGGTTAACTAAGAAATATGAGGTTGAGGCTCAGTTACCTCCAGGCCACTCTGATCAGGAGTGCTGGGTGAAACAATTTTTATGCTTAAAAGTCTGTCCAGGCAACTCTGACCAGGAGTGCTGGGTGAATCTATTTTTACGCTTGAAGTGCCTCCAGGCCAATCTGATCAGGAGTGCTGAGTGAATCTATTTTTACACTTAAAGAGTACCTCCAGGCCACTCTGATCAGGAGTCCTGGGTGACCAGTCCACAATAATAACACAAACAAGTATCTCCAGGCTTCTCATATCTATGAGTGCTGGCTGAATCTATTTTTACCCTTACAGCTTCTATTTGCCACACTATGTTGATTGCATTATTTAGAAAAGAAAAGCTAATTGTAGCGTCTTACCCTTTTCGATGCCCAACAGTGGACATATCCAGCCTGCCACAGGCTGGAACATTTGCGGTGAAGAGAGGTGCCTGGTGCACCTTTTTCTTTAGAAATGGATTTAGAGAGGGCTCGGGCGGCTGGATCCTCCTGTCCCCAAGCTGCACTCCGAGTATCCACCGTGATCCGCTCCTATCTGGCTCGCCAAATATTGTAAGCAGGTTCTGACTATCAAAAAGGAGAACAGCAAGGCTTGGCAATCAGGAACAGTTTAAGTTTAATTAATCAATAACGTCCAGGAATAGCAGCCAGATATCTTACAATTGCGTGATGAAATTCAACTTGCATCAGGTTCATGTCATTCTTTATACTGTACAGCAGGTGCAATAAAGAGAAGCTCATCCCCCTTTGGTCAGGAAATACTGGTACAGTGGGCCATAAATTGCATGTTAGATGCTTGATTCCAACCTGATAGAAGGGGCCATAAATACCAACTGGAGGTCACATTCTGAGGGGGTCCAGGTGACCGGGGGTGTCTTGGGTGTGTTATTAGGGTGGAAATTACTACTAGGCATTGTTTGGACTTTATCTGATGAATGCAACTGGCAGGTTGCTCTGGTATTGTGTCCTTGGGCCAAATGCAGGCCCTCTGATGTGCCTTTCTATGTGTTTATGAGTGTGTGCATCTGACTTGTTACTTTCAGCATTACATCCTTGTGCCATATGTGATTTACTGCTGCAATCTTCAAGGAATGTTTGTGGATGTTCCATATCTGGCGTTTCCATCACAGGAAGTGCTTGGAGTTGACAGCGGGCAGATGTGTTATGTTGATCTGATAATGGGTTACACTGAAACTGTAATAAGTGTTATATTGTGAATTTAGTTAGTGCAGGCAACAGTTACTCTGTGGTATGCTGGATACCTAAAAGCGGGACCATTTTATAAATCAGTCTGATGCTAACATTCCTGCTGGGTGATTCACCAAATTGCAGCTTCCCTTTCTTCCATAATCATAATTTGAACTGATCAACTTTGCCATACACAGCTAATTATGTAAATAAATAATAAATCCAGTATTTGTAAAGCCCAAACAATTACCCGAGGGTGTCAAGGAGCTGGGGGCCGTTGGGAAGATTAAGCGAGCTATTTCCCTGAGACACATGGTGCTGACCTGCCGCCGGCACCAGGGATCAAATGGTGAGTCCCCGTGTTCCGGAGTCAGGTACCCTGGCTGCTGCGCCACACCTCTTCCACATCAATGCACCGTGTTTTTGTATGCTGTATGCATTTTTTCCATTTGCTTCTGTATTATTACTGTTGTATAATGTTGATTGACCTGCAGGATGATGTCTGTGCAATGACATCCATGTTGTGTGAGTCTGTGAATAATTTCGAATTTAAAAAGCAAACTTTAGTACCAATATTTTCTCAATCAAAACGCTGGCTTCTATTATCACAGCTGAATAAATCTGTGTAATATGGTACCTTTCAGAAACAAGCTCCACTCTTAGCCCTCTACTAAACACAGAGATTCAGGTCCAGCACTGTACATAGTGATCAATAGTGTATCCACACCAGGCCCTTTTTATCATCATTGCTGGAAAACAGCAGGAATACATTGAGGCAGTAATACCTCCTACCAGCAGCTGATTCTGACATATTTAAAGTCAGCTCTCAAAAAGGGGGAGTAGCCATCAGCAACAGTGTTTACTACGAGAGAGCAAGGTGAAGGCGCAGAGACGAGCTGAGCAGAGACGAGACGAGAGGAGAGGAGTCGAGTGAAGTCGGAACGATCAAAAAGCCAGCCAAGCCAAGCGGGTACAGCGGCAGCGGCAGCGATAGTGGAGCTAAATCAAGTGGCAGACAGACACCCGAACCTTGAATCCTGAATCCTGTACCGCAGCGCAGCGGAGGAGAGAGCGGTAAGAGGCGGAGGAGGGGGGGAGAGAGCACAGCTTCATCGGCCCACAGCCTCACCCTGCCTTGACTCGCTCTGCCTCCCCCGCACTGCCTCGCAGTATTGCAGTATTGCCGCCAAAAGCACTCAGCGGGTGATTCCAGCGGGAGATTCCAGCAGGACTCGGAGGTGTTTTCTTTTCATTTATGTGCCTTAGCACTTGCCGCCTGGCACCTTCTGCCCAGAGCCCCGAGTTCCTGTGTTTGTCCCCGCACTCCTGAAATCTCGGCAGGGGAAGCGCCGCAGACGAAGTGACCGGCTGAGGGTATCAGCGGAGTCAGCGAGCATCCTAAACCCCTCTCTGCCCCCTTGCCCCGTTGACCTCACAGCGGCAGTGGGGGAGTGGCGGGGAGGTGTACCAGAGCTTGACTCGGACTACTCGGTCCACCAAAACTTTGCTTTCTTGCCCCCCCCTGCCTGCTCACAGCCCCGGTAGTACACGTCTACCTAAGTACCTGCCTGCGTCGCTCCTGAGGCAGTTGAGCTGAGCTGCGCAGTTGCGGAGCCCTGAGCGAAGCGGGGACAGCCGCAGCTTACCCATCTATGGATCCCTCCAGTGTCGCACCTGAGCCCCCCTCCCCCCTCCCCCCTGGAAGTAGCCTGGGGCCGGGTGTGCGGTGTGTGCTGTATGGAGTGAGGAAACCCCAAGAGTGGCACTAGAACCAACCATCATAATTCAACCTAGCCACCTTGGGCCAAATACAAACACAAACCCAACAATAGGTCCATTAACAACAACCGCAAAAGGTTTTGCTCTCTCCCCACTTTCTCAACGCCTTACAGGAACACTGGAGAGCTACAAAACCATTTTTGCACTAGAAGGAGAAGGAGACACAAGATCTCAATACCCATCAGCAGATAAATTCACAGACAAATCCTCTTCAAAAATTAAAACAAAAAGCAGCTGGAACCAAGCCAAAACCTCACCCCTAGATGAGAAGCGGATTAACATCCAGCAGGACCAGTCATTAGGCACAGTAGGAATTAACTTATCCTTCCTCACAACGGAAGAGTGGGAAAAAATGGTTGATACCTATTCCCAGGGAAAATGCGATACATTAACGCAGGACCCAGAACATAAGATCCATAAGCCTCAACGGCCCTCACTGAAGAGGAGAGCGGACTATGGGCGTCCCTTCTAAATACAATTAATCTTTCGACAAAAGCAATGGAATACCACTCGTACAAGATGGATATCCAACTAAACCTTCTAACCCGCCTAACCACACACGTCATCAACATCGTCAACAAACTACAGGATCTGAACGAGCTGATTAAAAGAGCTCAATCAGAAACTGTGATCAACCCTCCAAGCTGCACTTGTTTCGCAATTATCGATAAACTAGCCACCCTTCCGGCCGTAATGAGTGATCTTCTCACAGACATAAAGTACGCAAATCCCTTGCAAAGAGAAAGAGAAGCAAAGGAATTCGGATGTGAACAAAGAAAAAATGTGGTACATGCCTCAGAGCAAAGAACAGAGGAAACTTCGGCGGATCACCCAAGGAATTAAATAGTATAAAAACTCACCATAAGGAAAGTTATGAATTGAGCACAGTTCAAGAGGATATCCAGGATGGCCAAAAGCCACAAATGACGAAAAGTCTGAGACCAGAGCAAGTGGGTTCCTTACACTCGCCGCACCAAGAACCGCAGCAACTGACTAAATCTACAGAGCCGCAGATTACCCGTGAAGAAGGAGATCAATGGCAGAATGCAAACCTCAAAACAATGACGGAAATTGAAGAGAAAAGGGAGAAATAAGACATCCACTATAAATTCTTTATTCCAAAAGATGAACAAGACGGTGGTTAAAGGAACCACCACCGACGAACTAATCTCAAACCCCAATCTAAGCCCTTTCATCGATCATGGGCGAATGGGACCAGAAACAACGCCCCCACAGATTAAATCTCCGCAAGACAACAAGCCTAATGGGCAAGAAGAGGAAGAGGACAAGCCATAATGTCCAGAGATAAATAACAAGAGTGTAACAAACCCCCTAAGAGAGCAAAAAGTGGGAACAAAAGCAGTTGGAAACAAGGCCTCGCAAAAAATAGGGGGCTCAGACATTCAGGTTCTGGCCAGCAATACGGGCCCTACAATAAGAAAAAAAGAACCCAAGGTAAAACTCAATATTGAATCATTGAACTGGAGAGGGCCAGGCCGACATCGAATATCACAAAGAACAGAACAGGAAACAAATCTCGAACAACCACTCGTCAGCTCCAACCTCACCAAAGATAACTTAACTTCCTACATGGAATCAATTAATAGGATAGGGCCAGTCCCCGAAAACCCAGAATGTCCCATAAAGCAGAATTCAATACAAAATCCGAACATCTTATGGATAACACCAATCTCGCTGACTATAAATCAATACTTTTTATCCCAGAGTATAAATCCAAGGACAGAGAGGACTTTCTCAATAGAAGTAACATCCTCCGACTATTAAACTCAATCACAAATCTGGGGACAGTAAGAACCCAAGATTTGAAGGCCGTAGAATTCATTAACCATAAACACCTGTCGGAACAGGAAACAACAAAAAACACTTGGACCAACAGAGTCCTGGCAGAAAAAATTCTACAAGAGGAAAGGCAACTCGAGGCATGGGGGATTCGAATAAAACCTTACCAGAGTCCCGGCTACCCCGAACCCTTACTCCGCAATTTCCTGGTATTCTCTAACCGAACTCAGGAAAACGACAGCCTGGGTGTACCCAAAAAAAAGTATATTAAGAGGAGCCCGAGGAAGCTCAGCCAAGGGAAAGGACAGAGACCTCCCGGGGCTCAGAAACAAAGATGAACCGGACCAAAGACAAGATTGGGACTGGGTAGCGAAAACCATTAACATCAGACACATCGGCCCATGACAGCCTGAAGAACGATTTAAGAAAGTACCAAAAACAAAGCCATTGCTAAAACTGTGTTCATGGAACATAAATGGACTATGTCCAAAAACCACAAATAAAGATCTACTGTTATACTTCCAGCAGTACGATCTAATTTCACTTCAAGAAACGTGGCTGACAGAGCCATTTCACCTCCCCGGATACAAAACGTATCATCTCCCAGCCAGCAGAATCTCAAAGTTCGGCCACCAGAAAGGCGGACTAATTACATACACCTCAATAAAAACAATAAAAACAGTAAAAGAACTGCTGAGCAAAAATACATCGGGAATAGATAATGGAATTAACGCAGTACATCTGGAAATTTCAAACGCGGAGAAAAATGAACCACAGTTGATCCTGGTCAATACCTATTTGCACCCTAAAGGCAAAAAAAATGGTGCACAGTCCTTGGTATCAGAATTGACGAAACTTATAACGGAAGGAGAAACATCGAACCTCATTGTAACAGGCGATTTTAACCTGTTCCTTTCAAAAAGTAAAGGAAACAACCACCCAATAGAAGATCAACTACATCAAAGGGGGATCCCTTTACTGGACGAGTGCCCTTGGGGAAAAGAAACAACCTTATTCAAAAAGCTACTAAACGACCTAATAAACCTGGGCCTCATTTCGATTAATGGCTGATCTCCGGCGGATCGACCCCAAGCCGCAACCTTTCACAACTTCAACTCAAGCACAGCGATAGACTACACCTTTCTATCTTACTCACTTTTTCCATTAGTACATGATTTCAAAATTGGCACATCTGACTGCAGCGACCATCTCCCGCAAGAACTGACACTGACGGCACAGGGGACAGCACTAACAAGTCCAACTGACAAAAGTTAACGCTCACGGCAAAGTGCAAAAGAATCCAATGCAAAATAAGCGACCCAGAAAAATTCGCGAAAGACGCTAAGATCTGCTGGGAAAGTGCTAAGCCATGCAATGATAACAGCATAACTGCCTGAAAACCTTTGGTCTAGCTAACACAAAGAGCAACTCCTCACAAGAAATCAACATGCCTACGAGGCTAAAAGATAAAAACCCCAGGCTGACAAGCAATCCAAAAACTCAGCCCCAGACACCTCGATCCTCCAAACTAATGCAAATAAAAACAGCAATCAATAGAACACTCCGTGGACTGCGGAAAACAGGGAGTGACGAAAACCTATTGACTGAACTGCGGTCATTAAAGGCCTACAAGATTAAGATCCTGTAGCGGAAAAAAACAGAACTCTACCGACAAAACATGGGCGAAACTGCTTTACGACGCAAGAAGCAACAACAGCGCGAGATTCTGGAACACCGTTAACAAAATTGAGAATCCTAAAGCCCCTGGAATAAACTCCCATATCACGGAGGAGACCTGGGTAAAACCTCTAACCAACCATTTCAATAATGAAACCGATAAAATAACACAACACCCAGCAATTTGGGAGGAGAAAACGAATGACCAAAAGCCACCAGCCGAGGAGACGAACTTCCCAGGTTCAACAACTCAGATTAAGGGGAGAATCGCTAAAGGCCGGAAAGAGGGGGCCCCAGGGCCAAACGGAATTCCCCCCGCACTTTACAAGGAAGATCCAAATAACTGGGCTGAGCAAATGCTCCCCATCTTCATGAAAATCTGGGTGGCCGAACAAATCCCGAGTTCTTGGTTGGGATCAATTATTGCCCCGATCTACAAAAAAGGCATCAGGAGCGAAGCAAAAAACTATAGGCTCATTGCCCTTACTGACATAGATGCCAAGTATTTCTCGGGGCTCTTACTAGAAGAACTAACTGCTTGGGCTTCAAAGAAAAACTTAATCCCCATTAACCAGACCGGCTTCCAAAAAAACACAGGGACAACAACAAATATTCTGGCCCTCTCCCTACTAATAGATTCTGCAATCCAAAACAAAAAACAGCTATATGTCTGCTTTATCGACTACTCAGCCGCATTTGACAGCATAGACAGAAGAAAACTTTGGGCTAAGCTTTTAAGCTGGGACCCCGACCCCAAACTGTTGAACCTTTTGATCTTATTGCATTCAGAGACCTGGATCAAAATAAAATTGGAAGCAGGTAATTGTCTTAATTGTCTATCTAGAAAAATAACTACCACAAATGGTTTGAAGCAGGGGTGCGTTCTCGCGCCGACCCTGTTCAACCTTTTTATGTCCGATCTTTCCAAAGACCCTGACAAATGCAATCATCACGCCCCAAAGATAGGGGGCCTCACTTTGTCGAACCTGTTGTACGCGGACGATTTAATTCTAATAAGCCAAACCCCTGTTGGCCTCCAACATCTCATTAACACAACAAGCGATTTCTCCGAAAAGAACGTTTTAAGCATAAACTTGGGAAAATCAAAGGCGATGATACTAAATCAAAAATCTAAAAAGCAGCCTTCACAATGGTTCCTGCGAGATCAGAAGATCGAAACAGTCAAAGAATATAAATTTTTGGGCATAATCTTCGACTCAAAAGGCTCGTTCAAACAGCAAAAAATTGCAATCAAATCCAGAGGGATATCCCTGGCAATTACCCTAAAGAGCATTAAGAACAAAATAGCGGGACTAAACTTAATCCCTCTGCAAAACATTCTACAAGCTAGACTACTGCCATCAATATCCTATGGTAGCGAATGTATGAGAGGAAGAGATGAGTCCACACTAGACAAAGTAGTAGCAAAATCAATGTGAATACTCTTCAGTCTCCCTCCGTACACTTCGCCAGCTCAACTAAGGCTTGAGTTTGGCCTACAGAAACAACAAATAGCACGCAAGGGTGCTTATGCAAAATGCTGGTACAAGGTAAAGAACTCTGAGATGGGCACCCTGAACACTTGCCTATGGAGAGAGCTGGAAAGAAACATGAACAGCCCTGCAATTGTCTATCTTCAAGCAGCAATAAACACCCTCGCGCTAAAAGATCTTTGGGACACAAGCTGCACACACAAATGCTTCAAACGGCTTGTTAACAAAACTGTGAAGTATCAATCCCTGGAAGAAGATAAAGCAGCAGTAACTAGTAGGACTCACGGGTGGTTCGAGATTCAGAGCTACACCAGGCCCCAACCACAGACCTATCTAGGCACTGGTTTCTCAAGGGCGGTGAAAGAATCCTTCTTGCGGTTGAGAATGGGGGTAATACCATCAAAAGAACATCTTCCCCCATGGAAACACTTAGAATCCAATACAAAGTACAGACTCTGTGAAGATCCAAAAGAGGATGTTTTGCACTTGTTATGCAGCTGCAAAGCCCTAGACAGTGTACGAAGGAGACAACTAATACAGCTGTGGAACCAAAGACGTTTGCGAACCCGTCGACAGGCACTGTTCGCATGCTTTAATGGGGCGGACATTCAATTAGCCTGCAGACTGGTTCGCTTCATGAAATCAGCAGATATCGCACTAAATCCAGCCTTACTCCATGATCTGGATAAACTACGCCCTGCGAAAAACCTATACATGAAAAGAGCTTTCTTTGCGAATGCTAGATAGTGTCCTTTACCCTCCGCTATAGTAAGCAAAGAAACCACACACTGATAGTGCCTCACAGGAATCTTGGGTTTAATTCCTCTCCATTTAAAGACAGCACAAGACTTTTTTTTTTTTGCACATATTTATTTACAAATGTATTAATATTGCCAAATTTTGAAATGTTTTTACACGAATGTGATTGTAATGAAATGTATTCCTTTTATCCTTCCCTATTTTACGTATCTTGCAAAAGTGCTCAAGACAAGCACCTTTTATACCAATTGCAAAGATTTTTATTAATCACGCAATAAAGAATTACTTACTTACTTACTTACACCTTATTTCTGGCAGCAAAAAAATTGACAGAAACATCTCCAATATTATTGGGAGATGAACAGTATTGCACTGTCATCTTCTAGTGTTACCATCACATCTTCATGAGTTATTTCTTAAATGTTCAATGGAAACATATCTCTGAACCAGATTACTTGTCATATTTACCACTCTACACCATTTCAGTATTCTTCAGGCAAACAAATAAGTGCAGGTTCTTGTTAGCTCTTTATAAAATGTTAGGTATTTTCGTTCTGCTCACATTCATAATGCACACCAGTGCTAATGTTTTACTTATTTCTACTATAATAGCCATGCATTTGTATGGTTTAGCTAGTAATTAATAAAGTCTTGGAAAATATAAAAAATAGCATTATAGCCTGATACAAGTGGATATAGCTGTTGTTAAAGGCCCTGGGCCTGTGTTATCAGCCAGAGCTGCAGACAAGGCCTTTAATAACCATCATGGCCAGAGGCAGAAGAACTATAATGCTATTAGAACCTTTCACAAACTGATGGTGGAATGTTCTAAAATAAACAAGGAGAAACAGAAAGGCACACATTGCAATGTTGGAGTAGAAGGTCTATACCAGCCATTATGGCCTTGAGTCACTCCCATGTTAGTGTTCAAATTGTGGTTGTCTTTCCCTTTTCAGAACAAAGAGGGTGTGCCCACCTATTTGAATTATCATACAGATCGGAGGTATCTCGATAATAGTACATCCTTGTGAACTACGCCCACAAAATAGTTGTTGAGACGCCAATCAGTTTTCCAGTTTCTGCAGGTCCACAGGCTAGATCCATGGCCTGAAGGTTCAGAGAAATATCATCGACAAGCCAAAAATCTCTTGGCATGCTTCTCTTCTAAATGAGGGTGTATTTTGGGCTGCTGACATGTGTTTGCTTATATGGCGTTTCTTCCATAATTTAATCAATACTGCTGTGGGTTGGTCATTCTGTGTTTCTCTTGATTTAAAATGCATACTTTTGGGATGGCATGTGGTTGGAGCCTGATGGGAAGGATCTGATTACAGAAAATGTAAAGTGAAGGTGGAAAGTCATGGCAGTCAGCCATTATATAACATTAGCCTTCTCCCTGCCAGATCCTAATTTTTCCATTAAGCTCATCTCTATCTCTTAATGTCATTCCTGAGCTATCTTCTATAATCACTACTCCGCTCACAGACTCCCCCTGGCTCGTTCAGTATTGTTTGTAGAATTGCCTTGTCAGCATGAGATATTAAATGTGTGCTTGTGTTAGTAATGTGCTATAGTCTGTACTGCCTGGTTTGACTTCAGTTTCAGTTAAGGTGCTCTGTTTCTAAATGTGCTGGACTGTAAGTTTAGCTGAATGTCAAACAGATGTTTGGATATACCTCTCTATCACGTATCACCAAATCATCTCCATTTATCTTTTATTTTTTGGGTCTCAAATATGAAGTCTGGAAATTGTAGCACATGGGGGACTTTTTAGCCAATCTATGTTTTCAAGTAAGGTATTTTCACTCATGCCTTCACTATAAACTGCTGCTTTGATGCTCAACAGTAATATTCTATTGTATATTCAATGGTCTTTCTAATCTCTGCTGGATGCCTGTGTGCCCCTTCTATTCTCATGTGTGGTTCATTTTATACACCGTATGTTAAAAATAAAATAAACAATCATACATTACATACAATACACATACACAAAATTAGATATAAAAAAAGCACATAATGATATATATGCTCTTCAAATTTTACAGCCTAAGCAGAAACACAATTTCCTTTCAAACTCAGTGTCTAATGCTAGCTAGCATGAGGGGGGTTAATTCAAGTAATTTAACTGTTAATTGTTCACGTTGTCTTTGCCTAACAGTTTTCACTCTTCTTTCTAATTTTCCAGGCTGTGCTTGTAAAATCTGAAGTGGCTTATTGCACAAGTACAGGTTTTGACAAGTAGCAAAACGTTATGGTATTTTACTCAGTAGAGAAAGTAACCACCCTCCCCTCAAACCCTGATGCAAGGGACAAAAAAATCACGAAGTGCAATATGTTTTCAGTTACTTCATGACTTCAGATAAAGTTATTTGATCCTTCAGTTGCCTGACTTGTGCTCCAACCACCAGTTGGATCATTTAAAAAGAGCAAGCATAGCCTACCTTTGGTATGCAGTAAGTATAATTAACCAAACATGCTTCCTTCCAAACACCCAAGTTATCTTTAGTCTCAAAATGCTCATATAATCTAGTCTTTGAGATGCCTCATTTAGTATTTTGCTCAATTTTAACTGCCAATATTTTTTTTTATTCCAGCATTTGTCAAGCCCCAAGATGTATAGTGTATTCTGAATGTAAATTAACCATAGGAGCCAGGGCTGGATGTATCAAAGCCTTTTACCCATTCTGAGACTACAGGAACACACTTGGATACATAACGAGCCTATTGGTCCCACTCTATTCTATACGTACAGTCAGAAGAAGTATGCCACAGATAGTGTCTTTAATAGATTTGACCTCTAATTCTGGCATCATTTTAAGTGAGTCATTGGCCTTAAGATCAAAAAGTATTGAAAAAATAGTTTTGGTCACAATACCAATATTACAATACCTCCACAATTCCTTTTCACCTATTGTGAAGGAATATGTTTTTTTCAATATAGACATCCTTCACAACTATCACAGATGAGCAGCAATGACATTTCATTTACCCTGAACATACCTCTATAAAATCAAGAAGAATGTTCAATTGATTGATTGATACACACGTTCCAGCATTAAACAGATCCTAAGACATTGGTTAATGATCCCAGTCTCACTGTGGAACGCAGCTTAGCTATCAGATAATATGTTTTCATTCAGAAGCTAATCTTGAGTGCTGTTCGATATTAATCTCCTGGCAATCTTTTTGGCAGATTCCACGTCAGATATTTTCTAGTAACTAGTGAGGTCACTATAGATGTCTTTCATACACAGTGGTATTAAAATGGCGCTTGACCACGAGTCTGGCATATTTCAAAAGACAATCATTAAAAGTACTAGCACTGGAATCCAGAAACAAGGTCTCAATAAATTTAGATGAAGGGCTTTACTACTTTTTTGTGTCTTTAAGAATTCTTCAGTCACCTCTGTGCTAAATGACTCCCAATGCATAAGATTTTCTGGATCTTTAGCATCATCCAAACTGAAATTTTTTAATCTCAGTTATTATTAGCAATTTCATATACCATTGGTTCGGTGAATCATTAATCCTGCATGCTGCGTCATCCCAGAATGTTTCTATATTCTTCATTATTGCTGCTTCTGTTAAGCCTTTCAGCATTCCTTCATTAAAGTGTTTTCTTTTAAATTAACTCTGGTATCTTTTTTGGCTTCTCTGAAACTCTCGCCCTGGTCATGCCCTTCAATTCGGATCCGTTTTAAAGTGTCCACTTTGTCAGTCTTGCATTCTTTATCCTACCACACATTGGAGGTAGCCCTTTATACACTCATCCTCCATCAGCTCTTCAGAATACAAAGATGTGGAGTTAAGAATAGTGGAACTATACTTACCTGAATATACATTCCTTCAGGATATTGCTGTAAAAAATATTGTGCATATGATATTTATTTATTCAAAGTTTTATATAGCGCAAACAGGATCCTTACAGATATCAGAGCGCTTCACAAAGACAGGGTAGGGGCAGTAGGAGTCAACAGAGATAATGGGAACAGTATAATAGTCAATAACATGGTAATAACATGGATAATAAAAACATACATAAAACCAATCCATATACAATCAGGTAAGGAAGTAATATAGGACAGCACAAGTCATTGATCCCACTACAGAGGTGTTCAGGTGGATCAGTAAACCAACGTGTATCATATCTTGGTCGGTAGTAAGAGAGTAGCGTAGTAGTGCCCCCAACAAGTAGAGTATAGTGCCAAGGGATAGGGTGAGCAGTGATACAAAGCAATGCAGAGTCTCTGAACCAACATCTATAACGATCAGGAGATCTTGGCCAGAAGGATTGTTTTCACCTCTTTCTTGAAGAGTGCAGTGGAGGAGATCAGCCTGGTTTCAGGAGGGAGCGCATTCCAGATCCTGGGTGCCATTCCTGAGAAGGAGCGCTTGTAAGTTTTCACTTTCCGGAATCTACGAGGTTTCAGGAGTAGATTTTTTGTACTCCTATTGGATCTCGAACCTCCTGATATAGACAGCTTTTGAGCGAGGTAGTTGGGTGCCTTGTGGTGCACGGCCGCGTGTGTCATAACTGCAATTTTTAGCTGTATTCTGGCTTCAAAAGGCAGCCATTTTAGAGACTTTAAGTCTGGGGATATGTGCGAATGCTTTCTAGAGCCAGTAATGAGTCTCGCGGCAGCGTTCAGGGAGGCTCTTAAGGGTGCTGTTGTGGATAGCGGGAGACCGCTGAGGGCCGCAATTCCGTAGTCTATTCGAGGGATGACTAAAGCTTGTACAGCAGCTTGGAAGTCTTTGGCCGGGAGGAAGGGTTTAATTTTCCTCAGCGTGTTAATTTGGAAATTAGCTGCTTTTGTGGCTTTGCTGACGTGCTGCTGCATGTTGAGCTTGGCGTCGAGTGTGATGCCTAGGGATTTCGCCGAGTCCACGATGGTAGGTTGGACATTGAGTGCTGTTAGGTTGTTGAGCCAGGTTTGGGTGGTGGAGATTTTCGCCGGGGGTGTGATGAGTAGGAACTCAGTTTTCAGAGCATTTAGTTTGAGGTGATTATCGGCCAGCCAAGATTGGGTGTTAATAAGCGTGGAATTCAGATGTTTGATATCTTCCGGGGATTGTAACTTTAGATAGAGTTGTGTGTCATCGGCGTACATATGGAATTGAACATTGGATGCTTGAAGCAAGGTGGCGAGCGGTTCCATAACGAGATTGAACAGTGTAGGGGAGAGGGTGGATCCTTGTGGGACACCTAGATCTGCAGGCACAGGTGTAGATAGCACATTGTCGATCTTGAACCTCTGAGACCGATTGTGAAGGAAGGACGAAAACCACTTGAGAACAGTTCCCGATAGCCCCATTCTAGTGCTTAGCAGCTCCAGCAAGTTCTCATGTTTGACCGTGTCAAATGCTGACGAGAGGTCAAGAAGGATGAGGAGGCAGGACTCATTGCGATCCAGAATTTGGAGGGCGTCATCAATTATGTGTGTCATAGCTGTTTCCGTGCTATGTTTCGCTCTGAAGCCTGATTGATGAGGGTTGAGGAGGTCAAATTGATCAATGTGTTTTGTTAGTTGGAGTTGGACACATTTCTCCAGCAGTTTGGCCAGGGTGGGGATATTGGTGATGGGCCGATAGTTGTTTAGGTCAGACGGATCAGCTGTAGGTTTCTTGAGTATAGGCGTGACTTGCCCCACCTTAAGGGAGTCTGGAATGTGGCCTTGTTGCAAAGAGCTGTTGATGATCTTGGTCCAGAGAGGGAGGAGCAAGGGGATAAAGTCTTTTACAGCATTAGCAGGTAGAGGGTCTGTGAGGTGATTAGAGGGCTTCAAGGTGCAGAGCAGTTTGTGTATTGCTTCTTCCGAATAGGTATCGAAGTACTGCCAGGATGCCTTGTTTTTAGGTTGAGTGTCTGCCATTCTGGTGTGGTTGGGATATCGGCTTACATCCATGATGAGGTCATTTCTTATGTTGTCAGTCTTTAGTTTAAAGAAAGCAGAGAAGGCTTCACAGTGTGGGGTGTCGTTTGTTGTGCTGTTTGATTGTGTGGGTTGTGCCTTTGTTTGGGTCTTGATTAGCTCGAACAACTTTCTTGGCCTGTTCTTCGCTTGGTCCAACTGGCGGCTGAAGAAGTCCGACTTTGTGCGCTTTATTTTCCTAAAGTAGGCATTTCTCTTGTTCTTAAGCTTTTTGGGATGCAGTGCTGAAGGGTCCGATCTCCAGGTGCGCTCTGCCATTCGCATATTACGCCTTTCGTCATTGAGTCTGTCATCATACCAGGGGTTAGAGATTTTGGTGGAGACTCTCTTCAGTTGCAGAGGGGTGACTTCATTGACTATTGTATTCATAGAGTCAAGGTAGTGGTCAGTCAGTGATTGAACATCTGAGGCCCCTGAAGGGGGAAGGAGGAGGTTGCCGATGTGGGGAGGTAGGGTAGAGGGGTTGAGATTCTTCAAATCCCTTTTCCATGTTTTGGTTTTGATTGGTTGAGTAGGGTTAGGTTTAACTTTTTCGTTGATAAAGAAGGTGATAATGTGGTGATCTGACCAATCGCAGGGTAGAATCGCCTCCAGTTGAATAGCGTTCTCTTTGGCAATGATGAGATCGAGTATCGCGCCTTTGTCGTGTGTTGGTTTATCGCATAATTGGGTGAGGTCAAGCGCATTGAGGAAAGTTTTGAGACTATTCACCACGGTGTCTTTCTGATCGTTCCAGTGGAGATTGAAGTCACCCAGGTAGACTTGAGTGGTCTGCCGACCGGCATTGGAAGTGATCAGGTCCATGAATTGTTGGGTGAATATGAGATTGTCACCAGGCGGGTGATAGATGAGATGTAAAGCACAGACTTGTTTGCCCTCACTGTTGATGTCGAGGCAGAGGAGTTCACAGGAGGAAAGGGAGGGGGAGGTGACTTGAGTAACGGAGAGGTTGTTCCTAAAAATGCATGCAATTCCCCCGCCCGTCTTGCCAGGAGACCTGTCCAGCCTAATGATGTGATAATTGGGGGGGACTAGTATGTCCATAATCGGGGTAGAGGCTTCAGTGAGCCACGTTTCCGTTAGAATGGCTAGGTCCAGATCCCTATCTGAGACGAGATCCGCGATGTCGGAGGAATGTCTCTGGGCCGATCTGCAGTTTAGTAGGATGCATTTGAGTTTGGGAGAGAGAAGGGTGGTCGAGCTTTCTAGTGTGAGGGGAACTTTTCTGAGGTTGTTAGGGACGGAGCCTCTGTTGTTGAGTGTTGGGGGCCTTAGAGGGTTTGTAAGAATTGTGGGTATGGGGATGTGTGAGTTGGAAAAGTCTTTTACCAGACCTGGGCCATAAGAGCGTAGGAGAGAGCATAGGTCGCGGTCCGACAAGGGGTTGAGAACACGACGGGGGCGGTGGGAATTATTGCGAACGGGGATAGTAGGCCATTGCTGGTGTCGTCGGGGGCGAGGGTATGTAGGGAGGGTGCGTCGTTTGTAGGGTAGTGGGATGGTGGGAGGTAGACTGGGCTGTGAGGAGAGAAGGTCTTTGATTGCGTGGATGTCTTTTTTGATTTGTAAGATTTCCTCTTTGACTTGTTGGAGGGTGGATAAAGTCAGGTCAGGAGGGTCATTGGGGAAGGTGTTGGTGGAGAGAGCCGTTGGTGAGTGGTTGAGTAGTGAGCTGGAGAGCAGGCAGGGTATCGGGGGGGGCATACTAGCGTTGTTGAGGGGTTCCGCGGTGCTAATGAGTGGGATGGTATTCAAGGTGTGGACGTGTTTGTGGGCGAGGGGTGTGGGTGATGTAGGTGAGACAGGCGGTGGGTGGGAAGCATAGGTAGTGACTTCAGTGGGAGACGGTGCCGGTGAGTAGAATAGTGAGTGAAGGCTGAGGACAGTGGGGGAGACAGGAGGGTAGTGAGGGCTGAGAATAGGAGGTGGGAGAGAGGGGGATGCTAAGGTAAGGGAGGAGGTATGTTCTGTATCTTTTGTTGGGAGGGAGATAGAGTTGTGAGTGGGAGTGGGGAGGGAGCAGGGAAGGGAGAGGTGTCTGCCGTGGGGGGATGGGGGGGATGGGTGGATAAACTCCGAGTGATGGTGTGTGCAGATGTAGGCGTGTTGTGGGTGGGAGTTGTTGTGTCAGGTGTGAGAGACTCGTGGGTGGGAGTGGGGAGGGAGATGGGGAGGGAGAGGTGTCTGTCGTGGGGGGGGTGGGAGGGGGGTGGATAAACTTTGGGCGGTGGCTTGTTCAGATGGTGGTGTGTTGTGGGTGGGGGATGTTCTGTCCGGGGGGGAGGGATGGAGGGGGTATGGGTGGGGATAAGAAGGGTCATGTTAGAGGGGCTGCTAGTATGTGCGGTGGAGTTATTTGTGACTGTCCTTGGGGAGTGGGGGGCGTTAACAGCAGGTGGGCCATTTACTGGGGTGCTGGGGGTAGAAGTGTAGTAGGTGGTGGCTGCGACGTCAGGGGTGATAGTGCTGGCGGAGTTCTGGGTGGGGGTCCGCAGCTTGGAGAGGTGCTCTTTGAACTTGGGGAACAGGTTGTCTAGTAATTCCAGGTTCTTGTCCGTGGATTGGATTAGGACAATCCCGTTATTGTAGATAGTAATGGTAGACCTGCCAGGGAAGAGGTGGGAAGGTGTGATGGTGAGAATTAGGCCATGAGTTGTTTTCCTGGTGGTGGAGACTGTGAGTAGGGATAGGAAAGTTTTTCTCCATTGGGCTCTGCGTGAGGTGTGGAAGATGATATCAGTATTCAGGGCTCCATTGCACGGTGAGAAGTAAGTGTCGGCAAAGGGTGTTTCAGGGTGCGACCTCAAGAAGTTGTGTTTAAAACGTTTAGTGGCATTTTTGGAGAGAGGAGTGGAGGGGTAGTTAATTCTAAAAGTGTGCTTGCCGTTGAGCTCCATTTTATAGAGGCTGTGGTGTTAGGAGTAGGAAATAGGACGATAGTACAAACTGTCAGCCGCTAGTTACAGGGCCAAGGAAGACACTAGTGAGTGTCACTAGTGATAGCCTATAATATAAATAATATACTGGAATAAAATAAAATACCTATGCAGGCAGTAAAATACCTGAATCGAAAGTGACAGTAGTGTGTAGTCAAAAATATGTGAGGTACATGTGTCAGTAACAAAATACAATTGCAAACAAAAGTCAAATGCAGAAAAAAGTATTCTCATTCTGTGCATTACAGATGTTCAAAATAAAGCTAGGAGTGTAATACTGCAATAATAGGCAGACATTCTTTCATATATGAGGTAGCAATCTGCGCGATACATATGTTCAAAATATAGGTAGAAGTATAATACTATAATAATAGGCAGACATTCTTTCACACTAGTCTAAAATACTAAAGTCCAATAGAGACTAGTCTAAAATGGCCGCCAGGTAGTACAGATCGAGACAGTAGTCCTCTGTTTGTTGCTGTTGCTTCGATAGCAGTGGAGAGCAGCTTCCCTTCACAACCATGCAGGCAAGGGGAGATAGAGATATTAGTCCTCTGTCTGCTGCTATTACTTTGAGCACCGGGGATGGGATTACACTTTCTGTTTAAGCAAGCAGAGCTCAAGTCTAGCTGGGAGGAATTCTTATCTCTGTGTGGGGGAGTTAAGCTGAGGGGCCTCGTGGACAACAGAGGTAGGTGGGGGATTTATTGCTACAGTTTTATGGCTCCAGCCATTTTGAACAAAAGGAGTTAGTTTTTAAAAAGAGAGCAGGCGGGTGGGAGAAGTAAATACCTTAAGTTTCTGTGTGCCTGTTAATTTTGCCCGTAGAGTTATACAGGAGCACTGCTTTAGACCATGATGATGATGATCCCTTCCGCTTCGTAGATGTGACATTTCATTCACTCCTATAAAAAAGTTCTTCTTTTTTTGTTTGTTGAGCTGTGCTTAGCTCTCGCGGGTCCGCGGCTCGAGAATGTGATACCCCTGTGTTTGCTAGCAACCTGCGTCCCAGGCCCTTCTCAGCCCTCAAGACCGTTAGCATTCCTCTGCTGGATGAGGGCGGGAGGGGGGGGGGGTTGCGTTGTCGTGTCCCGGTGCTGCTATCTGCGTCCTCTGTTGCCTTCAGGAAGGGGTCCCTGCTTCAGGTCGAGAGTGGGGGAGGGTCCGGTGCCCTTTTCGTTGTGCAGAGCGGGCCAACCGCTCTGCATATAGTGTCACCACACTCCGGTGCAGGGGAGGGGGAGGGGGTTAGCTTCAGAACCGGTAGTCACCTTCAGCAGCGGCTTTACCGCCCCGCGAGACACCTGCTGCAAATACTCCTAGCGAGGTCATTAGAGGCTAAGTCCGGCGCCTCGATGGTTTGCGTTCCACTGCGGCACTGTGAAAGGCGAGAGGTTAGCGGCGGGCAGCCGGTAGGGCAAGGACGAGGATGGCGTTGTCGTCCCGCATCCGGCAGCCGGTGGGGCTAGGGTGAAGTTGTCGGCTTCAGGGGCAGGAGCCCTTCAGGTATCCACAGACCGGTGGAGGGGATGAACTTCAAGCCGACCGCCGAGCCTCCATAGGATCGAGGCTTGTCGGGAGCAAGAGCCCTGCAGAGTATCCACACTCCGGTGTAGGGGGGGAGGGGGAGGGGAGCTTCAGATCGCCCCCTGGCCCTCCGCAGGCAGGAGACTCAATGGGAGCAGGAGCCCTTCACTATATCCCCAATCCGATGCAGGCTAGATGATATTTTTGTTGTCAATATTCTGACTTACAATCAGTCAAACATAGCTGGTCTTTCATTATTTTAGATATTCAATATTTAAGACATGTAGCAAGTCAATTATGCTCCCTGTCAAGGCAGTTGTGCAAAGTATTTTTGTGGTTGTCACTAATTTGTGCTATTTGACACTGACACATATTCGATATCCAAATATTAGTCCTCTGTGAGGCCTTGCACTGTCCTTTACCAGAAGTTCTTGGTATGAGTACTGTAAGTACGGAAGTCTTTACAAACAATTGGAGTCAAAGTCCAAGTTTTGTGAAAATGACATATGGCACACGCCTATAGAAAATCGAGACAGATTTTCCTTTACTAATTCCAAAGCTTTCTATATTCCAATGGATGGGTGGTACCTGATCCCAGTTATTTTTTATTTTTCTCGAATTCCTTCTTATACCAATTGTAATTGAAGAGGAAATCCCACAGATGATAAGGATTTAGTACTATAAGTAACTACTGCCAGAGGTAACAATTCCACCAAGAGAAAATATTGTCTGTTTTTCTTGATCCAATACAGCGGTAATTTCTTTAATTACCACCGGCAGTACATTTCAATCCAGCGGCTATACCATCATCCAAAAGTGTGAATGGAAGCAGCGGTAATGATAGCCCAGTAGGAAATACATTCCCTTTTCAATGCCAATGTGTACACTGATCACGACTAGACTTCAGGGGCAAATATCAGCCTTAGTAATTACCGCCAGAAGCAACATTACCACCTTGTAGGTCTCATTTATGAGAATATACACCATTGATTTTTGAAAGTCATACAAATACAGAGTGTACAATGAATGAAAAGAACAGGAGACTCAACTTATGTACAACAATCCTTCATATACAAATGTTGTACCTAAGGATCTTCACAAAGCAAAAATAGAACTCTGTGAACAAATGATCTCACTGCCCAAGTGGGTGCAGTGATAAATAAAGAGTGACTAGGTCAAAAAAAGTCAATAGACAATGAAAAGGTCAAATATGTCGCTAGTTCATCAAACAATTGATTGAAGTCACAATGTATTCTATTCCTTGGGTAGCAGCTTCTAATACACCAACTTCTCAACTGTATAGTCTTTACTCTGCTGATGGCATTTTGATTAATGAGAGGAAATTAAAGGGTCATCATCAGGATGAGCAACATTTTCAGAGTGTATAAGTAGATTCTGTGATGAGTGAACAAGTCCTGTGTGTTCCAAAGCACATTTTCTTCCCTCAGACTCATTGTACTAAAGGTGAACTCACAGAGGTCTCAATAATTTAGCACTCAGGCTCAATGAACTATGGATTTTGCACCTATAACCTATCAGAACTTGCCATTAGCAAATCTCCTTAGTACTATCTCCCCTGCGCTCTCCCTGCCACCAAGACAGTGCTCTGAGGTGGCTTTACCTGCATGTAGCTCTCTAAAACATAAATAATTATTTTAACAAATTTATTAATTAGCAGGCAACCACATTATTATGCTATAATGTGGACATGCTTGAAGTCTCCCCTTCCCAAAACATTAGCCATGAAAAGTGATGGATAACATTTTAAACCACTCCTCAATTTGCGTTTCCCAGTATAAAATAAAATCATACCAAAAACATGCATGCAAGGTCAACAAACAGAGGAGGATAAAGTGAAAAACAGGACAAGATGCCTGGTATAACTGCAGAAAAATAATGGAAAGTATCATATATAATAGAGCAATACAATGCATAAAAATCCCACAACAGTTGTAAAGGCTTCAATAAACTGCACTAAACTATACGAAACTAAATTTGCTGAATGATTAATTTTGGTAAATGTCATATTTTTATTCAATGCAACCTAGGGAAAAGTACAAGAAAACATCTCGCTATTAAACATTGGAGATCTAATTATGAGTTTCCCTGATATAGGAGTGGAGATACCTGTAAGTGGGGATGCAAGTAATTTTGTAAAAAATGGAAAATAATTGCGAATACTGCATCCAATTTCGGATGCTTTCCCCCGTTACAGCAGAGACCACAGGCCTAAATATGCACGTTTTTGACATCTGCATGAAGCAGTTTGTAAATATTTTTGGAGCCTTTTCTCTGCGCTTTGGTGCACCTATCCTGCCACATGAGTACAGGTGGGAACTGGACACAGCTACTGCTCACAGCCCCCAAAGCTCCACTTGATAGTCTGGGCCAGCTATCTCTCTGCCTTAAATTTTCATGTATGGAGTTTGTGGATTTGATACTTCTTGGCCAGAAGACACTGGGAAACTACAACTTTAAGGGGTATATTGACAAGGAGCCATTGCCAAATTAATGGCACTTTATCGCAGCCAAAGTCGTGATAAATTTACCCCACCATTCACAAGCAGGTGCTAACAGCCCACAGCACCAGTTTTCCAGCGATAGCAGCCGCAAACAACATCGCAACAGAGGACCCCCGCAAATATCACTAATGAGATGCAGAGTAGGCGTTCCCCTGCCAAGAGCCGCAACAACACCATATCCAGTGACCAGACAGACCTGCAAAAGAAACACAAAACACGCAATAAGCCGCGTTAGCAGCTGGGAATTTACACCTGCTCTGACGTGGTGTAAAGGCGGGCCACAGTCTGTCAAACAGACAAACAGATACCATGGAGCAACTGAACATGCAGCACAGACACCCAAGAGGGCCACAACACCCACTGACACAACAATCAGGCCCGCAACACCCCCCCCCCGGCCCACCCCCAAACCCAGACCAAGAAACTGCACACCAACACCACGAATCACAAAACAAATATGTTGCCTGAGGTCGCACAAGCTGGAAAATCAACATACATGCGTCGCCAGAAAATGGAGAACAAGTTGTACAGCAACGCAATGACCAACACAAAACACCATACAAACAAAAGACAAAACAACCATTCGGATGAGTCCTAGCGGGTCCACACTGGACAATACGTTGGACATATCCTGGAAGAATAAATCCAACACAAGCAGGTGTGCCATGCGCCCAACAAAGGAAAGAGAGGGAGAGAGCAAGGGAGAGAGACGGAGTAACATTGCACAAGCAGCGCAAGGTCGTGCAGGGCACCTGGCACCACATGCCAACATGTGTGTGTGTATCGCCATCCGTACACCATGAGCCCAATACCGTGTCCCAATCTCAGCCACAAAGCCACATCACATTCCAAAACCGCAAGTAGTAGTCAGACAAGCCTCAGGGATGAAAGCTCCACTGTGCCAATGCAGAAGGCAGGAGGACACCTGCACCTCTGACCTTGATCCTGAACGTGCCTGGAACACCCTGAGAGAGATGCCATGACAGATGGGGACGACTCCCACACCACGCAGTGCGCAAAAGAAACATCCGACTGATCCACACACAGAAGCCCCTGCCTGAGGTACCCCCGCATGGCTTGGCCTTGACTGTCACAGAAACAGCAACCCATTCAGCCCAAAGTTGCACACATATTCGAATCATTGCTCAAAGCTGTGGAATATCCTCCACACAATTGCCGCAGTGCAGAAGAGTGCCGGTTGCACGAGATGCACCAAGGCAATGGCAGGCCAAACCGGGCGCATGCACAACCCTGTCACGTGGAACACTACAGTGCACACATGCTGCATTTAGTGGGCGTAGTGCCACTGGCAGTGTTGCGGATCAGTTACCGGCTCATTTTCCGCATTGCCTACGCCACCTGCGTCATGCCCTGGTTCCACTGCCGAACATGCAAATTCGAGTGTCCCATGAACGTCTGCCTATCCAACACAACCATATATGAATTGGACTACGACTTGTGTCTGAGCCCCTGTTGGATCACGAACAGGAGTGCAACCGAGACAGCCGTGCATGGGATGCCTTGACACACTGCGTATGTATTGGCAAATGTGCATGGGAGATTGCACAATTCCTCATGTGCAGTGGCCACATAGATTCTCTACCCTATTGGGCTGTCTTGCGGATTGGTGAAATGGTGTGGGCTGAGCACACCTGCCTGGACCAGTTAATGGATTGGTTCACCCTGATGTTCCTTGTACACGACAATGACGTACTATTGGAACACATGGCATATGAAGCTGCGCGGGCTTTTATGGACGAGTAACTACATTCCTGCAGCCACATCCGATTGTTACCCAGAACACAGGTCCCAACATCATGTTGCATCGTGTGGATTGCACACATATCCCACCACAACAGAGGACACGTCTGCCATTGTCTGAACTCTGGATGCATGTGCGTGAAACAACGCGTGTGTACACACACCTGTGCAAGGTGAGGCAGGTCCATGGTCAAAGCAACACAGCTTAGTTTGGCAACGTTGCCAATTCGGACACACTGCTGGGCTACAGCACACACACAGCACTGTGGCACAACATTTGAACATGTCGGACCCTTTCACCAAAGCACTGTCAGCAGAGCAGACAATAGGTGCACTCCGGTGGCAGAGCACAATGCAATGAGTCGTGCCCCCTGACACGGGGCAATGGGCAGATGCCAAACAACACCTGACTTATCCAGCAAGGCAAGGTGGGCTGGGAACATTGCCATCCGTGATGACTTTCGTCCATTGTTGCAACAACAATGTATGAACCTCAACATGTAGCCATGCTGCATGCAAGTGTCTTCAGCATGTCCCTGCCTGTTGTGGCCTTTGCCCTGTCCGTACTGACAGGCACATGCCAATAACGTCTATGTCACCCCACTGGTTTTTAACTGTGAGGTGTGTTGATTTCATTGTCCACTCGTGTGCCACAACGAGCATCGTCCCTACACAGGGAGGGACTGACTGACGCATGTGCAATGGTAGTGTGTCCCTTTTGCAAGTTCACCCTATGTGAGTCAGACATTGTTTTGGGATAGGTGCTGGCCGACCTGTGCACTTATGTGACTTCATCAATGTGAGTATGGTGTGCAACCTCTGACCATGTGGAGCAATGTCATACATCATAACAGAATGTGTCCACACAGATGTGTGTAAGTGGGTATGCAACATGCTGTTCTGTTGTCACATGTGATATAGGCCACCACTCCTGGACTGCTACCGATTTGGTCAGTCCTATCCACAGCCCTATTCAACACATGGATTTGTGCCTGGTGTGGGGGGTCATGGAATTATTGTTGATGTGCAATGGGGACACTGCTAGTACTCAACTTCACAGTCAACCAATTTGCCATGTGTCTCAGGGATACACATGCGCATAGAGGTGTGTTACCATGGTGTACCTTCATGTGCAATCATTGTCCCTACATCCAGCCATACTTCCATACATGAGTGAACATAGTAATGACACATCTGTGTTATTTAGAATGTTAGAATTCAGGTGAGTGACGGAGCTGGTGCTGTACATAGCTATCCAAGCCCACATCACATGGAAGACCAGTGGTGGCCCAAACACAGTTGAGGAGTCATTAGGAAGTGGAGGAGTGCAGTCCACAGCAGTATTGTTGTGTAATTGGCCAGTAGTGAGGAAATGGCAGTCTGTGTCGGGGTCCGGGAGCATGTTGCAGAGTGTTCCGGGGGTCAGTATGAGGTGTTTCCCGGGGCATTATGCATAGGTCATAACCAGGCAGGGACCGGGCATATGACGTTGATGGATGCTACTGCCTCCTTCAACACAAAGTAATTCCCATCGCCTTCTTACTCCCCTGATACGGGTTCTGTGTCCGGTGCGTCCGGTGTGTGTGGCGGGGTGATGGCTTCATCACTGTGTGCCACTGACACAAAAGACTGTGAAGGTGATGGTGCAGCATCACTGTGTGCCACGGACATACCAGGGCTCGGAGATGTGTGTGTCGGCGTTCCCGCTGCAGTCATCTGGGAATGGCTCAATGGCAGCAATGGCAAGATGAAGTACAGCCTGCCTCTGCTCCATGGTCTCCCTTGACCTCCGCATCTGTGCCAACTCTGTGCTCTGATCGCTGGTGCCTGTCTGACCACACAGTTCTCGTATTAGATTCATTGCCCCAGCAAGGTCAGCCAAGGTCTGTGATGGAGCATGGTGCGTACAGGGGGTGTCCGATGGGGACTGTACGTGGTCCCTGATTGGACTCAGACACCCACGTATGGCATCGAGTTTGGCTGCCACGAGTTCGAAGCCCACCCGCAGCTGGTCAGCCAACTCCATCTGGCAATGCCACATATGTTGTTGGAACTCCATGAATTGGTTGGGGGTGCCTGGAGACAGTCGTGGTGATGTGTGTTTCCTGCTATGCAGTCTGTGCAGGTGGTGGGATCATCTCGGGGCAGCTGGCCTGCCTTGCTTCTGGGGATGGGGTGAGGAGGCTATCTACGATCTGTTGGAGGGTGTTGGTGCAGATGACCAGGGGGTCCTCTTCATTGCCACTGAAGATATGTCTGGTCTGCTCTGCAGGAGGTGTTGTTTGTCCCTCTGCAATGTGGAAGGGGAGATGCAGGTTGACAGAGTTGTACATGTATGTTGGAGATTTGCAGATGTTTACATTCAGACTGCATGCCAATGTAAATTGTGACTGTTTTGGCGTAGCTGGCTATTTGATGGCAGTCAGTGTGTTTTTTGACTACATGACGAATGTGTGATAGTACCCGTGAATTGTCATCACACAGTGTCAGGCAATGCCTGCTCTGAGTGGACAGTAACTACGCACAAGCGGAACCGGTTGTGAGTTGTGTCCTATGGTGCTGGTGTTGCACTTTGTGCCTCATTGCCGTCATTGCTGTTGTTCTGTGATTGCTAAGTGTGTGTTGCATTATGGGGGAGTTGCCCCTGCAGCTCTGGTTTCGGGTAGCCTTCTCCCTTTGAGGAGGAGTGCCTTTGAATTGAGTGCTTTTTGCGGTATGTTTTGTTTTTGGCTTGGGTCATATGTGCCCTCGGACTGATTTTGTGGCCTGGTGCATTGTTCGTCTGCTGCTTGTATTATACGGCATGGATTGTGTGTGCATGTGGACATGTCGCACTGGGACCTGCTCCTTTACGGATGTAATCCGCACTGGGCTACCTCCAAGTCGATTTGTGGGCCATCTCATGTTCCTGGGCTGCTGCCATGCTATTGGGCATGCAGTGTTACTTGCGTAGTCAGTGTGGGTCACAGAGCCGCTGCTTCGCTGGATTCAGCACATGTGCATGGGTCTCTTGTGTTATTGGTGATCTGGAGGGGGACCCTTTGTGCACATTGTGGACGGGGGATTACTTGGCTTTTCTATGTGTGCTGCAGTGTGCCAAGACTCTCAGTGACATGATCCAGGGTCATTGTGGGTGTGCCGCGTGCTACACATATTTGTGCATGTGTGCCATTGTGCCCATCTCCCCCATCCCCCTGTCCCTGGTCATTACTCAGCCTGTTGCTGTTGGGTCAGGTCATATCATGCTGTGTCCAGTCCCCCAATTCCAGCCACCGTCTCCACACTGCTGACTGTGGCCACCATTTCCTCCAGCTCGACAATCACCTCCTGTGTCGCAGGACTCCCACCTCCAGTCACCCTTGCTGCCTTCCTGTTGGCGGAGAGCTTCTCCTTGGTTTGGCTGTGCACTTCATAACAGCGCCTCTTGACCTCCTCCAGTGACCTCCTCGCAACATCGACTGCATTGATGTTGTTGATGATGGCCTGCCACATTTCCATTTGGGTTTCCAGTGCCGCAGTGGAGGTGTCAGACAGTTGTTGGTAGTGACCTATGACCTCCGTGGCGATGATCCGGTCTTCCAGCGGACTGAACCCCGTCTTCCTCTTCCTCTTGTCCTTCCCCGAACACTGGATTCCATGCTGGTCCTCTGTGGGGCTTGTGGGGTTCGGCTTGTCCACTGCACTCGGTCCGGGTGCATCCATGGTGCTACGCAGTTTGAAATGTGTTTTTTAAAACTTTTATTTCTTTTATAGGGCCTTTTCCTGCCAGACGCTTGTGATTTGCAGGCCTGTGGCTGGTTTTCTCTGATTTTTGTACCGCGATTGGTGTCATCGCATTTTTGTGGCGTGGTGTTGATTTTCTCATTGATTTTTGACGCGTTATCTGATGACTATCGCATGGTTCCGCATTGTTGTGAATTCGACGATGACACAGGGTTATTTTCCCGCGATGGGCTGCGATGTTGAAAGTTGCGTTACGATATTCGTGCGGTAGTTATCACACGTTCTTGTGAATTTATCCCTAAGTGTCTTCCCACCCTGTGTCCTAATATGTGCTTGCATGTGGAATGGCTACTATGAAGTACCCTTCCCTCGTAGAAGTGTGGTGAATTTACATACTGGCTTTTGCACAACCACTAGTCATTTTCTTTATTGTTGAATATTGTTGTTTGAGGCACTGAATGCTGTCTATATTTAAATCCCACACTTCTCTCACTAGAATTCTACAGGAACATGCTTTTCTGTGAGCTAATAGAGATCACATGTCCTCTGTCTGGAAGACTCTCTGCTATTAATATTAACCATTTTAATAGGGGCCATGAAAAGTCAAATTGAATATAGGGGATATAATTCATCATAAAAAACCATAATGAGTGGAAGAACCACTAGGGAAATTAAAGTTAAACATCCATCCCACTCTCAGACTAAACCACAAGACTAACCCTGAGGTACCAGCAGAAGGAACAGGTAATGCACATTAACGCAAAGATGCCCTGCATATCGAAAGCAAATATTATGGTCATTGGTTTCCGAAACCCCCTTCTACTAATATTGTTATAAAAACAGAAAGTCAGCAATTAATGAAAACATAATCCATTTCACCTAGTTCATCATTAATGCAACATATGTCACAGGCCTTTCTTCCTCCGCGCTAAAAATAAAATACATCTTAAAGTATGGACCCTTAAAGGGCAAACATAGTAATAAAAGCTGAGAGAGAGCACACACCTTGCTGCTGTGATATGCTCTATACAATACGATTATGCTGTTAGAAAATGTGTATAGTGTCAAATGTAACCCAGAGCCCACATCGGCTTTGGACCATACTCATCCCTAGACAGCTCTGTATTTAAGGCAAACATGTATTGAAAGCAGGAGTATAATTCGTGAATTGATTGTATGTAACCAGGCCTTATCAATTTCCAGGCGACAAATATGCCAGAATGGGCAGAGCTTATATTGAATAAATGTGGGTACTGCACTCAGTTTGTCACAATAAAGAATGTTTGATCGGTAGGTGTGCTGCGCTGGATTAGTGCCTGCTCACAGTGTAAATCAAAATGTATGGCCTGGTTCCTAAGGATATCCAGGACTCTAGCGCGCACTACTAAATCAGATAGATATAATCCAGTAATTTCAATTTCAAATTATGTTTTTATCTTGTAGTTCATCAACAATACATTTTACTCATCTGTATATCATGAACATTTTCACTTCAACTGACGAGTGAATAAATAAACAATTACATTCTTTTTGGCATAAATGTATAATCACAAAAGTAATAATGTAAAAACCCAATGCATTTCGGGGCTGCGGCCCCTTCGTCAGGGGTCTGTTAAGAAAAAGGAGAAAAGAAACTACATTACTAGTGATGCCGTTGGGGCTATGCGTTAGAAATATATCTTAGGGTTTAGGGGATTCTTACCACTTGTTCAAAGAAAATCGATTTGTGATATATCAAGAAGTTCACTGATGGTCTAAAAAGAAAAAATGTGAGGACCTTTAGTCGCAACTAAAACATATTTGCAAAAAATATAGGTTTAGGCGTGCCATTGATAAGAGAAAATCATGCTTATAAGCTCACCTTCGAGTGTGGATAGAATCACTAGGGACCAAAATCCTAAGCGAATGAAAAAATAATAACAAGGCATCACTCGTTATTTTCTAAACAAGAGGTTTCACGAGTATGATGAACAAAAGTGGGGGGGTCAAGTTACCTGCGAGCCTTGGCGTATCGAAAGCAAATATTATGGTCATTGGTTTCCGAAACCCCCTTCTACTAATATTGTTATAAAAACAGAAAGTCAGCAATTAATGAAAACATAATCCATTTCACCTAGTTCATCATTAATGCAACATATGTCACAGGTCTTTCTTCCTCCGCGCTAAAAATAAAATACATCTTAAAGTATGGACCCTTAAAGGGCAAACATAGTAATAAAAGCTGAGAGAGAGCACACACCTTGCTGCTGTGATATGCTCTATACAATACGATTATGCTGTTAGAAAATGTGTATAGTGTCAAATGTAACCCAGAGCCCACATCGGCTTTAGACCATACTCATCCCTAGACAGCTCTGTATTTAAGGCAAACATGTATTGAAAGCAGGAGTATAATTCGTGAATTGATTGTATGTAACCAGGCCTTATCAATTCCCAGGCGGCAAATATGCCAGAATGGGCAGAGCTGACAATTACAGAACAAACAACTGTTTCTTCTGATCTGATTTAGGGTCCAGCACCAGTCATTTAGGGAACCACAGGTGGAAGGATTGGGCATGATTCACAAAGGAATGCTTGATTATGTAAAAGGTTACTACAGGATTACGGCTTTCCTACTCTTACAAGTCTTTCCCTTAGGTACTTTTAAACGCCTTTATGATGATTCACAAAGGCTTGTAAGATGATGTTACGGACTACTATAGGAGTACTTTTTTTCGTTACTTTTTCAAGCCTTTGTGAATCAGCCGCATAACATCTAAAAAGCAGTAAAGTAACAATATTCAAGCCATATTCATATGCACATACATTGAGCCCTCTGCACTTTTACTAATAATGGGTCTGTTATTCAGGCCTGATTCGTAAAGGTATCTAAGAATACATTAAAGGTACTTCTGTAGTACTACTTCCGGTACCCATAAATGTTTTCATGAGTGGGCTCAATTCTTTCCGCCAGTTATTACTTCACGTGTTTTCTGGCAGCAAAAAGCTAGTGAAGCCGCTGCTAAGATTATCAAGAGATTGAATGTTAATACCGTGTGCTGTTTCGGTTTCAACTCGCGGTGGTATCGCGTGTGTCATCTAAATGGCACGAAGCAGAAACAAGCATTTACAATGCAACGGTTTCGCCTTTACAAAAGTTAGAGCTATTGGCATTGTAAATGACAACATTTGTATTTATGTGTTGGTTATGAAAACAGATAAATAAATGGCATTGTCATTTACAATGCCAATAGCTTAATCTCTCGCAAATGCAACACACACACACCCACAGAGAGGCCCCCCACACAGAGCCTCCCACACACACCCACACAGAGCCCCCCCCCACAGTATTTACAGTGGAGTTCATCTGTTTTTCTCTACCGCCATGTGACATAGGCTCCTCACCGGGACACCGTGTGATGTGAGTCTCTATGTGCGTCGCACAGTGGCACCCTGCGAGTTGACAGGCATGGTAATGAATTAACAGCACAAGGTGTCCATTTCAATATAGCTACTGGCACGAGAGCCTGGGGTACGCTGAAAGGTGTGTGTGTGTGTGTGTGTGTGTGTGTGTGGATCTAGGTTGTGAAATTGTAAGAGCTGTCTACCAGCATCTGTTCAGCCAACACTAACATTATTATGACTTTTGTATTTTACGTACCGCTGACGGCATTACATTCTACAGGGATTTCTGAGGTGCTGACTAGAATACGAAAGTGACACACAACTGTCCCCATTGCAGTAGTCTCAAGATAACTAAAATATTCCCATCGCATTTTCAGACTTCTGCCATCTGGCACTTACCCAGAAGTGAAGATGGACCATGGTCATTACGGAGCACAGACTCCTCTGTGTAGGATAGATAGGTCCCTCTCCCCCAATATCCCCCCCCCTTAAAAAAATGGCCTCTTTGGTTTGCATAGCCACCCATATAGTGTGTCCCAGGTCAGGAAGCGAGCGATAATAGTAAGTAGTAAGGCCGATGCGGGACGGGACGGTGTTGGGTGGAAACCTGGTGTCTATGGCAAGACAGTCAGGGATGGGTATGGATTGACTTCACAGACCACTATTAGGACATGGTTGCAGCTGCAGATATTTTAAACCCATACAATTCTATTGGTGACCCCTTACTGTACTCGAAGTTTGTTTTCCAGAAGCTTTCATCTTTAAAGGTGCATTGATTTCCTCTCATTCGGTCCACAAACTAACAACTGATATTTAAGAAAAATTATATTCATCGGTTTTGCAAAAGGTGAAGAAATACCGAAGTTTAAGCTAAATGCAGGGCACCGCCTTCGCATACGGCACATAAGGCACACACACTTAAATGATGTGTATCATGTGTTCAACCTTCTGTGGTTGAAAGGACTGGATCACACGTAACGTATTGAGGGTGTCCTGTGTTACCATTTAGGGGAAAGCAGTCGATTCTGTTAAGGGGCTAAGCTTAATTTGAAGTTCTGTGAACAGTTATCGTATGTTTTTATTCTGATGATTATATTTCTATTCTGATTCTTCGTATGTGACATGAGTTTGTGAAAAAATAAACTATTTGTATGTCACACTGCCTGTCAGTGGATGGCCCGGTTCTGTTGCATTTATTAAGTCTTTTTGTGTGCAGTGCGGGGCAAAACGTGAATGATAAATATGTGCTTCTGTGCGTGAGAGCACGCCTTGAAGAAGCAGCTGTTGTGCTTCGAGGCGCCCGCGAAGGGGTGGACCGCGAGCTCCTCACAGGATGTCGTTTGGACGGACTATCCTTGGCCCTAGTGAGTGTGTGATCATAGTGTGGTCTGTAGGGCGGGCATGATTGAGGTGGGGGCCCTTCACGAGAGGGTGAGTGGGCGAGCACCTCGGGTTCATGACTGTTGCACATTGTGGTGACTGACTAGACATTTGTGAGGGCGCGTGAATGAGCAAGGACCAGATTTACTTTTCCATGAACTGGCACCTCAGTCTTACCTGTTCCCTCCCGCAATTGGTCAGTGTTGGAAATGGGGGTTGCCCAAGTCTCAAAGGGGGTAGCATGGCATCGAGCGGGCAGGCCAAACTTCGAGGACATGTGAAGCACTCACGCAGTACCCACAGACGACGCACCAGGCACACCACAAAAGAGGCAGGACACCAGTTTGAGTTGGAAAAAGATACGTAGTTTAGTAGGGTTTCCAACCTGCAAGGCAAAAGAATGCAAAACAGTAGTGTCACAACAGGGCGCCGAATGGCGCCAGAGCCAAGTGAATAATTGGGGGGGGAATTATTTACATAGGAAGTAGTCCATGCTGAAAATAAGAAAAAGGATGGGATCAAAATGTCATTAGATCTGGGGCCAATCTGGTGGGGCCAACTCAGACTCTCATCCTTAGGGGAGGGCTGTAATTGCAAAATATCACATTAGCATAGATATACATCATGCCCAAAAACTCCAGCCCGACCCCTGTAAAGGAAGCTTCAGGGCATCACAGTAAATCCCAACATACAGGAACACCTGCAATAAATCCGCATAGGGATATCAAACATTAGGCGGAAGCATTAATATGCATTGGCATCAGTAACCTCATATAACTCCAACACGACCCCTGTAAGGGAAAATATCAGGGCATCATAGCACAAAATAGACAGGAGCACCTGTAATAAAAGGTACAATCACCTGCACGGTGGGCACAAAAGCATGCAATTAACCATTAGATAGGAAAGTGGCCTCACCATAAGCGTATAAACAGTAACCTAGAAGCCAGGCCTAACCTCAGGGACTATCTGGCAACATGTAAAAATGGCATTTCATTAGGCATATCACCTGGCTAGATGTATCAAACATCAGGCGGAACATACATCGCCCAGCATTAACATAAGGTGTGGCCGTGAATCAGGGGGGCATCGATAATTCCCTGGGGGACCCTATGGGCTAGTTATCGGCCTCCTACAACTGGCACAGTCTACTGGGGCCACAGACTCCGCTGGGGGCCCAACGTTGCAGGTACCCACTGCCAGACGGGGCACCTGATAAGGTAACTCAGTCCCCGGGGGCGGGCACCGGCAATGTACCCCGTTGCCCCCCCTCCACCAACTTAAGACAGGCCCACACTCACCAGCAGTCCAGGGACTCCTTGGCGGTAGGGGCAGGCACCGACAATGTGCCTCGAGGCCCCTGCCGCACAGCGTTTAACTCGCGGGGCTTCCCCGACCAACCGGGAGCCTCGCGGGTCCTGCAGCACCCTCACATCGGGGTGGAAGGAAGGAGGGGTTTGCGCTTCCTCGAGCACCCCTCCCGGCGGTATCTTTCGGCTTCTCCCGGGCCCTTCTTCCTCACAGGGGCCCGGGGTTTTCAAACGGCGTCGGTGGGGCCACCGGGGACGGCGCAGGGACTTGGCCCGTGAGGGGGAAGCCTGCCTGGCTTTCCTCCCTCCTCCTTCAGGTCGCTTCTTCCGTGCCGGCGGGGCTGGCACCGACAGTGTGCCCCGGCCCCGCCTCCTCCACTGGCCCCTCACTCTGGGGCTCAGACCGGCGGGGTGGGCTCCCGCTCCGGTCACTCACAATCGGGGCTCCCCCTCGGCCACGGGGGCCCCGCACCGGTACTTCACCGGGGTCCCCCTCCCTCACGGGGACCCAGGGCTTCAGGACGCTCCTCTTCCCGGGCTGCCGGCCAGCAGCCAATCCGTGCGCGGCGGGGGCGGGCCGATGACGCGGCCGGCCCCGGTCACATGATCCGGGTGACGGCGGCCTCAGGGCCTAGCGTGGCCCTTTCCTCACATCGGCGGCCCTCTCCTGACACCGGGGGCCGCCGCGACGATGCCCACAGCAGTGGGGGGTCCCTTCAAGGCGGCGCCGCGCCGTGGCGGTGAGATCGCCTATTTACAACCGGCGCAATGCAGCGCCAGCGCTCCTCGGCGGCAGTAAGGGGTAGGCTCCCTTTCAATTACTTATTGATATGGCAGACAGCGCGCTGAAACGAGGGTAGGCTCCTCAGCGCTATTCCTCCTCACAGTTTCCTCAGCGCCCGCACAGCGCGATTCTCCTCAGCAGATGGCGCTATTTAAAGCGCACTGCTCCTCCCTCTGCACGCAGCCAGAATAGAGACAGTTCAGTCAGGCTACACAGTACTTCGGCGCTTCACCGTGGTCGCAGTTCTCCTCACACAGCTGGCAAAGGGGGCCACAGCTTCCTTGGGGGCACCAACCTCCCCAAAACAGCGCTTCCACAGCACAGCGTCCGGTAGGCACACCTCACAGGGGCTCAATCCTCCCCAGGCGGCTCCACCCAGCCCAGCACTTCCAAGGGGGGCCACAGCTCCTCCAGAGGGGGGTAGACAGTCCCACTGCAGTTCCTCAGGGGCAAACTCCTCACCTCCTGGGGGGAATCCAATTAGCTCCTTCCCTTCCCAGCGCTCTTTCAGCGCGGCGCTGGCATGGTTCAAGATCCCAATTGTGACAGGGACCTAGTCAGGGGCCCTCCCTTGTCAGGGGCCCATAGGGACAGCATAGGGGGGGTTCTAGGGGTGCAGGGCCCAGCTCACAGGCCCATGTGGCGGTAGCACCTCACAGCAGGTCCCCTCTCTTCCTTGTCCCTGCGCTGACTGACTCTCTGGTGACACTTCACCCTATTTATACCCTCCTCCTAGGCAGTGCCAGGACCTTCTAGAATGTTGGCACATCTAGCCTAAACTGGTTCTAGGGGAGGGGGTGAGCACCCTGGGTGCCAGGCTTTCCCTCCAAAAGCTAGGGGTAGCTGGGTAATATTAACTAGACCGCCAACCTAACGCAGTCAGGTGGCACTACCCAGGGCCATGGCATCCATTTTAAAATCACAGTACATTTTAGTCAGGTACATTTTCAAAATGGGGGATATTTTCTGTACACCATTTAACAACATTACATTTTCAACAAGGGGTCTCACACCATTCATGGCCTATACAGGTTTAATCCCATGGGGGAGACATTCAAATTAGGGGGGCAAAAAGCGAGAAATTTGGGGGAAAAGGCCAAGTCCAACATGACTCCCCCCCAGCCAAAAGCCAGGGTAGACTGATCAATGCCTTGATGGGCTTCCCTGCTTGTGGCGGAAAAAGGTGGACGCAGGCCTGCAACTACAGGAGCACCTGCAGTCTCTCCTCCACTCTGGAACCCAATGGTTCTCTTTCGCAACCCTCCCTTCACCAACAAAACCACCCCACTGGTGTTCCCTAGTGGGATGTTTCTCCTTCCTAGAGTGGGAGGCTCTAGCCTCAGGCTTGTAATTCTCTTGGACCACTCTTCTCTCTCCAAATTGCCACTGGTCCACCCATCTGGGGTCTACACCCTCAGACTGACCAGCCCTTAGGGGCGAGGCTCTCCTCCCCCTACTTCTCCTCCAAGGGTTCCTCCACCTCCTACGCCTGGGGACACCCTCACACAACTCTCTCCCCAACCTGGAGTCGAAACCCACAGGCTGAACTGGTGACAGGGGCGAGTCCTCCCTCTCCCTGCACCCCCTCCCAGAGTTCCGCACCCTCCTACCCGGAGAAGTACCCCTGGGAGTCACTTCCGGGGGGACTCTGGTTACAGAGGTCCCTCCCACCAGGGCAGGCAAACCCTGTCCCTGGCCACCCAACCCAGGATCTGCGCCCTGTGGCTGAGCCGGTGACAGAGAAGAGACCTTCCTCTCTCTGCACCCCCTCCCAGAGTGCCGCACCCTCCCACTGGGAGTAGTACCCCTGGGAGTCAAATTGGTAGGGACCTGAATTACAGGTACCCCACCCTCCAGGTCAGGCAACCCCTTAACCTGGAACCCCAGTCCAGGATCTAAACCCTGTGACTGGTCAGACCCCCGAACCACTAGAGCTCCAATTATTGATGCTCCGGGTCCTCCTGACATGAGGGGATCCCTTCCTCTGGATGACACATCGGGACAGCCTAGACTCCCAACCTGGGGTTCTCTTAAAGAACACTCCAGGCCCGGTGACCACAGCTGGGGCATCTCAGGACACCTCCCCGTCTCACTCCCTTCAGGATCACTTCCCTCAGCCTTCCCAGACGCTCTGGCACTTACCCAGAGGTCTGCCTCCCGAGCAAGTTCCCTGGGGTCTGAGAACCCGCACCGCAACAGATGGTGACGCAGTCTTGGGAAACAACTCCTCAGCATGTGCTCCCGGATAACGGCATGGCACAGCCCTTCCCAATCCTCCACTGCTCTCCTCACCACCCAATCCTCCAGTACAGTCCAACACTCCTCCTCGAACTCTCCCCAGGACTGATGGAACAGCTTTCCCCTGCCCCTAAACACTAACCCGTCCTCCTCTTCCGGGGAATCAGGCACAGTCTCTTGGGCTTCGGGAGTGGGACTCCTTGCACTGGACCTACACTCGCTGCCACCACTGGATCCCACCCTCTTCGGTGAACCCAGACTCCTAAAACCACTCTCAGGGGACAACCTACCCACCTGAGCTGATCTCTCCCTGGCGAAGGCCCTCTCCGCCTCCGCCATCCTCTCCAGCGCTAGGACTTTTTCAGTCTCTAGTCGCTGCTCTTCTACCCTCAGCTGCGCTAAGCCCTCGGCATGCCTGAGCTTTGCCAGCGCCAGCTGATGCTCCCTTACTTCTCTCCTATCTACCCATTCTTCTGGGGACAGGGAAAGGGATGGGGCAGTGCCCCCGGGACTGGACCCAGTGCGAGACTCCCTATCTTCGGTGTCCTCCACAGCTACTGGCGTCTCTGCCCTGCTAGACTCTTCCTCCTCCTCATCGGAGCAACTACCTCCCAGGGTTCTGGATGGGGAGCCCTCTCTCTGGTCTCTAACCCACTGACCCTTCAAAACTTCGGGGGGGTAGTCAGACAAGTCCCCATCAATCTCTAAGGGCTCTCCCCTCTTGAGGGCCTCATAGAGAAACAAATTCCTCCTGATGTTTCCTACTGGGGGTATCCCTCTCTCTAGGAGGAAGTCTATCACCTCCTGTTCAGTGTACTCCATCAATTCCACTTCCTGGTAAATCAACCCCATCGTGGCGAGGTACACCCGGGACACACCCTCCCAGTGGAACAAGGGGACAATTCAGAATACTCTTCAGGAGGAAGCAATCAAAAACAATATTCAGTTAAACAGCAATAATCCCCACAACAAGGCTCGGATTACATCCAAAGCTCTATTTGCAGTGTAACCCGCGGCCGCTGTGGTACTGCGTAAACACAAGTCCTATCCCACCGCTCTGCCACCAAATGTTGGAAATGGGGGTTGCCCAAGTCTCAAAGGGTGTAGCATGGCATCGAGCGGGCAGGCCAAACTTCGAGGACATGTGAAGCACTCACGCAGTACCCACAGACGACGCACCAGGCACACCACAAAAGAGGCAGGACACCAGTTTGAGTTGGAAAAAGATACGTAGTTTAGTAGGGTTTCCAACCTGCAAGGCAAAAGAATGCAAAACAGTAGTGTCACAACAGGGCGCCGAATGGCGCCAGAGCCAAGTGAATAATGGGGGGGAATTATTTACATAGGAAGTAGTCCATGCTGAAAATAAGAAAAAGGATGGGATCAAAATGTCATTAGATCTGGGGCCAATCTGGTGGGGCCAACTCAGACTCTCATCCTTAGGGGAGGGCTGTAATTGCAAAATATCACATTAGCATAGATATACATCATGCCCAAAAACTCCAGCCCGACCCCTGTAAAGGAAGCTTCAGGGCATCACAGTAAATCCCAACATACAGGAACACCTGCAATAAATCCGCATAGGGATATCAAACATTAGGCGGAAGCATTAATATGCATTGGCATCAGTAACCTCATATAACTCCAACACGACCCCTGTAAGGGAAAATATCAGGGCATCATAGCACAAAATAGACAGGAGCACCTGTAATAAAAGGTACAATCACCTGCACGGTGGGCACAAAAGCATGCAATTAACCATTAGATAGGAAAGTGGCCTCACCATAAGCGTATAAACAGTAACCTAGAAGCCAGGCCTAACCTCAGGGACTATCTGGCAACATGTAAAAATGGCATTTCATTAGGCATATCACCTGGCTAGATGTATCAAACATCAGGCGGAACATACATCGCCCAGCATTAACATAAGGTGTGGCCGTGACTCAGGGGGGCATCGATAATTCCCTGGGGGACCCTATGGGCTAGTTATCGGCCTCCTACAACTGGCACAGTCTACTGGGGCCACAGACTCCGCTGGGGGCCCAACGTTGCAGGTACCCACTGCCAGACGGGGCACCTGATAAGGTAACTCAGTCCCCGGGGGCGGGCACCGGCAATGTACCCCGTTGCCCCCCCCTCCACCAACTTAAGACAGGCCCACACTCACCGGCAGTCCAGGGACTCCTTGGCGGTAGGGGCAGGCACCGACAATGTGCCTCGAGGCCCCTGCCGCACAGCGTTTAACTCGCGGGGCTTCCCCGACCAACCGGGAGCCTCGCGGGTCCTGCAGCACCCTCACATCGGGGTGGAAGGAAGGAGGGGTTTGCGCTTCCTCGAGCACCCCTCCCGGCGGTAACTTTCGGCTTCTCCCGGGCCCTTCTTCCTCACAGGGGCCCGGGGTTTTCAAACGGCGTCGGCGGGGCCACCGGGGACGGCGCAGGGACTTGGCCCGCGAGGGGGAAGCCTGCCTGGCTTTCCTCCCTCCTCCTTCAGGTCGCTTCTTCCGTGCCGGCGGGGCTGGCACCGACAGTGTGCCCCGGCCCCGCCTCCTCCACTGGCCCCTCACTCTGGGGCTCAGACCGGCGGGGTGGGCTCCCGCTCCGGTCACTCACAATCGGGGCTCCCCCTCGGCCACGGGGGCCCCGCACCGGTACTTCACCGGGGTCCCCCTCCCTCACGGGGACCCAGGGCTTCAGGACGCTCCTCTTACCGGGCTGCCGGCCAGCAGCCAATCCGTGCGCGGCGGGGGCGGGCCGATGACGCGGCCGGCCCCGGTCACATGATCCGGGTGACGGCGGCCTCAGGGCCTAGCGTGGCCCTTTCCTCACATCGGCGGCCCTCTCCTGACACCGGGGGCCGCCGCGACGATGCCCACAGCAGTGGGGGGTCCCTTCAAGGCGGCGCCGCGCCGTGGCGGTGAGATCGCCTATTTACAACCGGCGCAATGCAGCGCCAGCGCTCCTCGGCGGCAGTAAGGGGTAGGCTCCCTTTCAATTACTTATTGATATGGCAGACAGCGCGCTGAAACGAGGGTAGGCTCCTCAGCGCTATTCCTCCTCACAGTTTCCTCAGCGCCCGCACAGCGCGATTCTCCTCAGCAGATGGCGCTATTTAAAGCGCACTGCTCCTCCCTCTGCACGCAGCCAGAATAGAGACAGTTCAGTCAGGCTACACAGTACTTCGGCGCTTCACCGTGGTCGCAGTTCTCCTCACACAGCTGGCAAAGGGGGCCACAGCTTCCTTGGGGGCACCAACCTCCCCAAAACAGCGCTTCCACAGCACAGCGTCCGGTAGGCACACCTCACAGGGGCTCAATCCTCCCCAGGCGGCTCCACCCAGCCCAGCACTTCCAAGGGGGGGCCACAGCTCCTCCAGAGGGGGGTAGACAGTCCCACTGCAGTTCCTCAGGGGCAAACTCCTCACCTCCTGGGGGGAATCTAATTAGCTCCTTCCCTTCCCAGCGCTCTTTCAGCGCGGCGCTGGCATGGTTCAAGATCCCAATTGTGACAGGGACCTAGTCAGGGGCCCTCCCTTGTCAGGGGCCCATAGGGACAGCATAGGGGGGGTTCTAGGGGTGCAGGGCCCAGCTCACAGGCCCATGTGGCGGTAGCACCTCACAGCAGGTCCCCTCTCTTCCTTGTCCCTGCGCTGACTGACTCTCTGGTGACACTTCACCCTATTTATACCCTCCTCCCAGGCAGTGCCAGGACCTTCTAGAATGTTGGCACATCTAGCCTAAACTGGTTCTAGGGGAGGGGGTGAGCACCCTGGGTGCCAGGCTTTCCCTCCAAAAGCTAGGGGTAGCTGGGTAATATTAACTAGACCGCCAACCTAACGCAGTCAGGTGGCACTACCCAGGGCCATGGCATCCATTTTAAAATCACAGTACATTTTAGTCAGGTACATTTTCAAAATGGGGGATATTTTCTGTACACCATTTAACAACATTACATTTTCAACAAGGGGTCTCACACCACTCATGGCCTTTACAGGTTTAATCCCATGGGGGAGAAATTCAAATTAGGGGGGCAAAAAGCGAAAAATTTGGGGGAAAAGGCCAAGTCCAACAGTCAGCGATTCCATCACGGAGTATAGTCGAATATTGACTGCCCCGCAGCAGGAGAGAGCGAGACACATGACATGTATGACACTTCAAAACCTCAAAGAGCTTCATTTTCTAAAGCCCCTCACTTTTTGAGGTGTATGCCTTTTCGGTGTAATGTAATTTGTAAGGATCGTGGCTCCAGAGCCCAGAGGATGAATTTAATTGAACTTTGAGGTGCCATCGCACCCCGCCAGAATTTCGGCAACCCCCACAATCTCACCAGAATCCCGGCTACCGCCGATTCCCCCTCACCTCATCCCCACACGTTTATTGGCTTTCGTCACCTACCCATCCCCCCAAGAATTCTGATAACCCCTTCCCTCCTCTCCAAATTCCTCAGGGCTCTGTTGAACTATTTGTAAATGTACCGTGTGGGAGTAAAGGGAAGCCAGGAGTGCGAGCCGGGCAAGTGCATGCTTGTAACTGGTGTAGCGCTTAGTGAGGTGTGTGTCAACAGCAGCGCTGTGTGTGTGTGGGAATGCAGCGTGTGCTCTAGTGAAGTGAATCCAAGCACTGGGTGTGCATGTAAACAGCGCCTGTGATTAGCGGCTGTGAGCACGCGCTCACACCCTCTCGTGTGAGGATTATCCCAGCTCATTAGTTACCCTGGAGTGAGAGAGAGGCTGATGGGTAGGTGAGATGTCTGTATCCAGTTACACGACACTGGAGCTCTGTGAAAGACCTGCGCCCTTTTCTACATTTTTAGCCCAGGGTTGTGCTTACGATGCCCTTCGAGGTTCCTTTGTATCGGACGTATACATTAAACCTTTTTTTTCAGTGTATGCTTTGTGATACAAATGAAAAATGTCACGAAACGTGCAAGATCTAGAGACGACCCACTTATTATCACGTGCGTTTGCAAAGCCAATAAAAACATGCGAACAGTCATGTTACTGTATGTACCTTGTGACGCCTCCAAAAGAGAAGCATACGCCACTGTCAGATGTCTTTTCTGTCTCAAACCAATGGAAAGGAAAATGATCCCAGAGTGAGGAGAGGTGAACTGGACCTGGCGCAAGAGTGAAACAGATGTAGCAACGATTCCTGCCATTTAAAAGGAATTGCGCAGTAATTTGAAATAAAATAATCAGGAGCGCAGTGGTGTCTGGTGGCAGCTGTGTGAAGATAGCCAGACCTCCTATGTTTTCAGCAGACCAGTCCATCAGATTGCAAATACAAGTATCAGGAAAGGAGAAGGTTAGATTATCAGAAAAGTTGTGTAGGTACTCAAACAAAAAGAAACAAGTCAGGTCCCGGGCCGGCCAGCCAAACACAGGGCGGCCCGGGAAATGACGTCACGGGGGTGTCCCGGGCTGGCAGCCAATCACAGCGCGGCCCGGGACAAAGGGGCGGGGCTTAAAAAAAGCCCGAGAAACGCCCCCGAATCGCGTTTTCCCCGAGAAAGCGCGATTGACAGCCTCTGTCTCCCAATGGCTAGCCTCCATTTATGGAGCTAGCCAATGAGAGGCAGAGGCGGGTCATCGATCACATATACATCTCAAGAGGTTTTGCTAGCGCATGCGTACTTCTTACGCATTGGCTAGGCAAAACCTAAAAATGTACACTAATCCAGTAGAGGTCGGTGAGTCACTGAAAGCTTGAGCCAGGCTTGAGCCAGGCTTGAGCCAGGCTTGAGCCTGAAGCATGGCAATTACTGAGCTTGAGGTTCTGTTGGCACCTCAAGTTCATGGTGCAGCGCAAAAGTGTCCACTCTTTACACGTCACTAAAACCTAAATGCAAATTATATCTGACACATAAAATGATTGTGCACCTTGCAGATGAGTCCTAGATGTCATAAAGGTTCATGCACATGTTGTGTTGACACTGCTGAATCAGGAGAATCTTTACTGTAGAATTTATCGTTCTTATATAGAGTGTTTTCTAATGTCGAACTTTTAACTTAGGAAATGTCTTCACTAAATAAGAGATGCATTTAATAAAATAATTTAGAAACAATCATTTAATGTTGATAAATAAAGTGACTGACATGTAATATTATTAAAACGTATATGCTTCATTGCAACTAAATGAATGTACAGTTATAATGTGTACTACAAAGCAAAGATGAAAATTAGTAATGTGTAATTGTTCCAAAGACCATCCACTTTACTTCACTGCTGAAACATTGCTCATGATTCCAAAATGTGTGCTATATTGTCTGTGTAACTGTTAAGGATATTGTTCTTAGCTCCCAATGATCCTTATATGTGTGTCATCCTAATATAAGTTAAAAATGACAAACCTTATTGAATGTATGCATTAATGTTACATGCATGTACTTTCAACGTATTCCTTATCAATACCTACTACTGTGCAGTTTGATTGCTTAGTGTACGACCTATGCAATATGAACAAAAAAGTACTAAAGAATTATTGTATTTGTATATGTGTAAAAGTGCACACGCATATTAAATGTGCATCATTGGTTTAATGTCTTAAGTTAGCATTTACTCAAAAGGCCTGTATTTAATTTAATAATTTACTGTGCTTCCCTATTCAGCTGCCTGGCTTCTTGCAGGTGTTCCCATGCATTGCTAGTTTAGAATAGATACATTTCTTGTAACAGCAATAGATACATGCCTGGGAAAGGAATTTGACCAAGAGCACATGAGAAACCTGTGGACGAATAAAATACTATTATGCTCTAGTCTGAGTGTATGACGGTGTACCAATGTCCAGTGTGGGATTTTTCTCTACTGTTACCTTGTGCGACATGTGAATCCACAAAGAGATTGAAACAAATACAATGGACTTCTGTTTTGTTGTTGTATACTTTATTTCGACATGCAACACTCATAATGCAATGAGAATGTCCATACTTTAAACACAAATCTAAAAGTAATACATACAACTATTCACAAGATTATATAAAAAATATAGACTGTCAATAAATATATACATATGGATACTAAAAATGAACGATTTGATATATTAAGTTAAATTCATGTAAGTCACGCCTTCCTCAGGTGACAGAGGGTGCGAAACTAGTTAAACCCATTGAATACAATCTGTTGTCGTTTACCCTCTGTGCAATTTCCTGATACCCCGCATTTGGCCTAGAAACCTGGCCACCGCGCATTCAAATAGTGGTCTATCATCAGACTTCAGGATTCGCAATGCTTCCTTATGGTTTTTGGTTCCCAACTGTTTGCAGATTGGACTCAGCCAATTGGGTCTGGGTATCACATATGGGATGTATGGTTTCCTATCTTTTGGTGTTTCTATGAAGTCTAGGTAACCCTCCAAAGACTGGTCTAATTTATAAGTCATAAAATGTAGAGTGAGCTTTCCTCTGGATCCACTAGCAAGCTCACCTTGGACTAACTACTCCCAGTAGCGTTCTTTTACTTGATTTTTCCATGGGAGCAAACAGGGATAATTTTCTTCCCAGATATCCCCTAGCCCAATGTTGGATAGCAGGCTCTTCACATTTCCTAGCCAGTTAACATTGTTAAATTTAGCCATACGACTTACATCCTCCATAGCATGGGCATAAGGTTATAGTTTGGGCGCCTACTTAATCCTCAGCCAGAACAACTTGGCTTTTGCTGCAATAGAGTGCATTCCTATGACCAGCATAAGAGGATGAATTGGGTGCTCTGGGTCAACATCCCTAGGCTCCTAAAGAATTTGTGTTCTGAGCAATGGACTTCTATTGATGATGCAAACAAAGGGGTGTCACCTACGAACTTGCAGACTATAACCTATCGACAACTGTGAACCCTCTTCAGAACTCCCTTGCAGCGCTGCTGTGCCTTCCCATGTCAATTCCTTGCAGACTGTTTGCTGAACACTTTTCTGCAGACCTATGCAGACTACCCCTTGAACACCTGCCCAAACCAACTCATGCATCTACATTGGCCATTGAATGGGCACCTTAAGACAATATCCTATGTCCCGATGTTCTCCCTAAGTGTGGTTTAATCTGACACTTATTTTCAACCCACTGAAGACTCCTGACCGAGCTTCTGCAATGCTATTGCTGATGTTGTTAATACTCTTATGCCTTATCTTTATCGTTTTCTATAATGCTATTTGTTTTCTAAACACTGAGTATATCTATGCCTTAGTCTGTACTTGGAAGAATTAGATTTACAATGCATAGAAAAGACCAATTGAGATTTTTATCTGAGCATCAAATTCTCATGTTGTTCTGTATTGCAGCAATCAAGCTCCTTGTTTGTTTAATTCTTGTTCACCGATACTTCTTTAGGAGGCTTTGCCTCCCTGTTGCCATCATGTATCCCTGCAGTATGGCCTTAAGAGTGATTTATTTGAACTTATTTACTAATTTATTATATTAAACCCCCTTGAACCTGGCTATCGATTTCTGGTCCTCACTGTGTAGCCAAATGGTTGCACTGTAAATTGAAATTGAACATTGATCGGACATGAAGGACCAAGACAGACGATAAATACGTGGTTTGGTGACCAGTAAATGAGATAAAACCTAAACTCCTACCGGGCCCTGAAACGCTGGAACACCAATAAAAGCCGAGCTTTCATGTTGCATCATGGCCAGAGCTACAGACTGTGGAATTCAGGAACCAGGTTCAAGTCTCGGCATCGTACCAACATCCTGTGATTCTGGGCACATCGATTGATCTCCCAATGCCTATCGACAATCCATGTGGCCGGATGTATGACGTTATAACGCATACTTTTACTCCGCAGACCATTACAACGCGACTTTTACTCCGCATACCGTTACAACGCATAGCGCCTTGGGGCGCTGGATAGTGGTAAGTATAATTTACTATTCTAACTCCAGTCCCCGTGGACCCTAGGGAAGGTGTTGGATAGTAAATTATACTTATTCCCTATCCTAGAGCGCCCCCCAGCGCAATGCGTTGTAATGGTATGCGGAGTAATGGTCGCGTTGTAATGGTAGTGCGGAGTAAAAGATCCGTTGTAACGGGTGTATACCATGTGGCCTTGTGTAATGTAGCAGGTGCTCATCTAAAGCGTTCCAATACCTATGGGTCAAGTTTGTGCTGTATTTTAAAACCTGCAGAAAAATGCACTACGAGGTCAAAGTAATGCCTTAACATAAGAGAAAACAAAATTCATACCCATTTACTGGCTGTTTTGTGCAAAACAAAACCATTCAATCTTGATAAAGCGCAACTTCCTGCTTAAATTGTGTGATCTTAATGCAAATATTTTATTTCCAAAACTCTTTTTTCTTCATTATTGCGTATGAAAGCACTTTCAAATATGTAAGTTCAGACTCCCAGTTTTACAAATCGAGGGGGCCGATTTATGAAAAAGTCATGCAGAGCAGCGCAGCAAGTTAACTTGCTGCGCTATACTGCGTGACAGGGAAAGGGCAGGAATTTGCCATATTTAAGGCAATACGATGCATTACTGTCCTTTCCCATGCAGTAGCTCCCAATGGGCTGCCTACGTCAATGCAGGCGTCGTTATACCATAGTGCAAGTGTGCCTGCGTTGCCTGCAGGATTGTTTTTTGTGCAGGAAAGATGCACCATTCTGCACAAAAACAATCCTGGGTGGCATATTCCTCTTTCGATCTGTGCTGCAGAATGCAACACACATAGAAAGACTAAGAAATGAGGAGAAATAAGGATATTTTTCCTTGTTACACTTGCCCGGGAAGGTGTACCTTTTTGGGGCATTTTCAGGTTTACCAGTACTGGTAAATCTGTGAATGTGTCAAAAAACATGGGAATTGTGTGGGAGCACCAATGCAATGCCCATGGAATTCCTTCCCAGAGCAGAGTAACGCAGCACAGCGATTTGCACTGTGTTCCATTACTCCAGATTTATAAAGCAACTCAGGGCCACGCAAAGTGGGTTTGCGTGGCTTCCAAAATCTAGCTTAAGGTTTGCGTCACACATGTGCCACAATGTGTGGTGCAAACACTATGCAAACCTCCTCGTAAATATACCCCTACCCATTTTGTACATATGGGAAAAGGCTTGATACATAAGAACCAGTTCCAAGGCCGGACTGGCCGTAGCGGGCACCGGACATTTCCCCAGTGGGCCGCCAGGGTAGTGGCTGGTTTTGGGCCCCTTGGGGGCGATTTTTATTACTGGGGACCGGCAATATCGGCCCCCTGTAACAAAATCGGCCGAAACAGGCCCTAGCAAACACTGCGGCCGCTCCCCCTCTGTCCCCCAGGGGGACTTGCCGAGCTGCTTGCCAGGGCCACTTTTGGTTCCCAGTCCGCCCTGGCCATTTCCCACAGGAAATGCTTGTAAATGAATTGAAAACAATTTCTAACAGGGAAATACGATTGCCAATAATACTCTTCATGATACAAGCACAATGGTGCCGGACTGTGGCAAGCTGAGACTTGGACCGAGGAGCAACCAATCTTACCTGGTTGGCTGTTGAGACAGTGGCTCATGGCTGCAGTTGCAGTGCATCCATATGCATGCTACATACTGACACTCTCTTCTTGAAGTTGCGCTCGGACTTTGCCGGAAGACAGCAGATCGCGAAGCATTCATGCAACCTGACAGGGTGTAGGCTTGATGGCCATATTGGATTAGTGTACTGAATCTCTTCTATGTATACATTTTGCCAGGCAAGGCTTTTACCACAAAAGCCATGAAAACATTGCCTGTATAGCCTTCTACAATAGGTCATTTCTAACTTGAGATGGCGTGCTACAAACACAGCTGGGTCTTCTATTTTGGTGGGTCTTGACTCCATTTTTGCTTTTTCTAGCTTAAATGATTTTTTTTCTTTAGCATCTTTTTCCACCCCTGCCTTTCCTATCCTATCCTTACCTTGGTTTTGCTTCAATCGGGTTTTCAATCTGCTAGTCTGCTGGTTCTGGTCTTTTCAAAATGGTGGTCTTTTTGTCTGTTAGTTGATCCTCCTCTATTTCAAGTTCTCCAAAATGTTTTTGTACCAAGAACATTTTCCTCCTGCAGCAACTTCTTTTGGGGACACACTTCAGGTGGCTCTATAACCCATCTGAATGTGTGGCTTCTGGAAGGGATTTTCCTTACCTCAGCATCAATAAATGAACTTGGTGATCTGAATAAACCTGACAGTAAATGTTTCAAATCACGCCTTGTAGTTTTGAATGAAGACAAAGAATATCAAAGAAATTATAGTAATTGAATTTCTTAAATTGTGAATCTGTCATTGCATAATAACAGGCAATGCAATAGTGTGGTAAGCAAGTGAAACAAGTGCAGCACGGGTAGAGGTGTGTAGAAAGAATACAAAACTAAAAACAGGTACAGTCTCATAAGGGATGTAAAGTTGTTACATATATAAATTCACTACTCAAATGTTCTAACAATCTGTAACTAAACAAGTTGACATTCCGACTCAAAAGCAGAATGTTCCTAAGAATCAACTGCATAATCACAAACCAACAATAATATCTAGAATTCAAAAACAAGGACATGTTTCGGTATAAAGCTATTACAACTGATGGCAATGGGATGGACATTCAGAAGGTCCATCCTGCACTCTTTAACATCTACATGGCTCCGCTCGCCCCCATCGTCAGAACCTATGGACTCAACATTGTGTCACACGCAGATGACACCAAACTCATCCTCTCCCTATCCAACGAACCCAATACCGCCAGACACAATTTTCGAGAAGGCATGGAAGCTGTCGCCAAGTGGATGAAAAACAGCTGCCTCCAACTAAACACCAACAAAACAGAAGTACTCATCATGGGCCCAAAACCCAACGCATAGAATGACACCTGGTGGCCCCCCACCCTCAGAAGCCCACTCACCACCATGGACCACGCATGCAACCTGGGAATCATCCTGGACTCAGAGCTCAAAATGGACCGCCAGATCAACTCTGTCTCATCCTCCTGCTTCCACACCCTCCGCCTCCTACGTAAGACCTTCAAATGGATCCCCTTTGAACACAGAAAGACGGTCACCCATGCTCTGGTCACCAGCAGACTCGACTACGGCAACGCACTCTACGCCGGAATAAACAAAAAAACATCACCCGCAAGCTACAGAACATCCAGTACGCCGCCACAGGACTGGTCCTCAACCTGCCAAGACACTGCCCCATCTCCCAGCACCTGGCACACTCCACTGGCTCCCCATCGAAGCTAGAGTCACCTTCAAGATGCTCATCCATGCCCACAAGGTCCTCCACGACCCCAGACCAGCATACCTGAACAGCCGACTCAAATTCCACGCACCCCAGAGGACCCTATGATCAGCCCAGCTCTCCTACGCTGTGGTCCCCTGCACCCAAAAGATCAGATCGGGAGGCCGCTCCTTCTCCTTCCTCGAGGCCCGAACCTGGAACGCCCTTCCGCTCCACCTCAGACAGTTAACATCGCTCCCCATCTTCGCAAGAAACCTCAAAACCTGGCTCTTCGACAGACCCCCCCCTTGATGGACTGGAGCCTGCTAACCCCCCACCCCCAGCACCTTGAGACCCTTATGGGTGAGTAGTTGCACTTAATAAATACCTGAGTGATTAATTGATTGAAGGTAATACTGCAGCTCACACAAATAAGGGGGGCAAAGCTACTACCCTCTGCAAAGAATGCACAAATGTAGACTGCAAACCAATCATGCAGCACAAAATCGCAGCAGCACAAAGAACAACGGAACTCATCACAACCACAACTAAATGTCACACAACAAACATGTACAAATGTACTTGTTAAGCATTATCATCTTTAGATCCTGTTTTCATAATATGGTGGAAAAGGGTGTTTGTAGCATGGAGTGCCTTGACGTACCCCCAAAAGACGAAAATGTTTTATGATCCAGCCCATAGTCCTAAATGCTGTGTAAGGGCATTCCAGCCTCTTGATGATGTTCATGTCATTGGACAGATTTAGCCAGCTAACGTCAAGGCTCTAGCTCCCAGTTGGTTCACTTCACCTAGGTAACCTCTACACAGTCTGTTGCTTCTTCCTTGTGCCGTCCTAGTCTGGGAACATTTCCTCTCCATGCAGAGGAACCTAGATACCTCATCTTTATAGGGACAGGTTACAGCAGCAGGGCTGATTCTAAAGTGCTAGGTCTGGCTCTTGACTTGAGTGAACGAAAATATGTAGAGTAATGTTCATGGCAAATTTTCCTCTGGGCTAGTTAACAGAGCTCCCACTAGATTTACAGCTACGAACTGTAGATGATCAAGACTTATCTGGCTTGAGAGGCAATCTCCTCCAAACATTTCCTGAACTTCTTTAAGGCTGTCAGGAATGGCATGGAAGAGACAATTATCAAGTTGTCAGATTATTTATTTTGGCCTGGCTAAAACCAGACTCTTTCGGCCAAGGTCTCTCAGTTGCTATGCTAGCAGCACAACTCAAAGCAGGCAGGAATGACACCAGGTACTTTTGCTGGGCAGATGTTGTTATGTAACAGAAGGGTGATGTCTATCATCCCATCCCAACTATAGACATGTCAATGCAATTATGTCCATGCAGCATAAATCCCTGCTGGAGCAACTTTACAAGAATGTGCACCATAGAAAGCACTGTCGCTAAATAATAGAGAAGATACAGACATCAAAGCTAACAACAGAAAGTGCCAGAGAGGGCCTCAGTCTATATTAGGCAACCAGGGGAAATGAAACTGAAGGTAAAGGAACGGACAGGAAATGAAACTGGTAACAGAAGCAAAATCACCAATGGAGGGTCACTTAGGCCTGCATAAGAAAAGGTCTGCAGGAACTCACTACCCTCACCACAGGTGCCCGGCACAGAGTTGCCCAAACAACAAATGGTAGACATGCTATAAATACATTGTAAAGTCACTCACTAATTTTAGGCTGGTTGTCTGCCTCTCCCCCAGAGATAAGACCAAAAAAGACTGTGCACCTAAAATTCAATCAGCGAGTGTGATATGAGGTTGCAGCGCTCACCTTCAAGTATGTATGGAGGAACCTCATTTCTCCCATCACACAATGCACAGATCTTGCCATTAATAACTACTCTCTATGATAGAAGGTCAGTTTGGTGATCTTATGATGGTGAGGTGGGCACTCACTTCAAACCTACTTGGCAGTAAAAAGCATACGTGAAATCCCCATTTTTAAAGGGCAGCTGTTGTTAAATCATGAGGCCCTTTCTTCCTTCCTTCAAGATCCTGGGACAGCTTTGTATGATTGCAGTAGATGCAACCCAAGGATCAGGATGGTAAGCATCATTTTGACAGTGGCAAGAATGAAGCTGCATTGCTCTAGTTTTCGGTTTATCCTCAGGATTGTTGAAGTCACAGGACATTCATGAAATGTAAGCAAAAAAGTACATGCAATATTATGTCCATAAATGGTCTCTTGATTACAACTATTATTATTAATCAACCAATCAATCAAATCAAAGTTAATTTTGTATGCATGTATGCATGTATATAGCATTTATAAAGCACAAACCTAGCCAAGAGTCAGCAGAGCGCTGTACATAGTCAATAGTTAAACATTTATAAAAACATGTCTATGAAGAAAGCGTATACATATGAAACAGTTATATAAAATTCATAAAACATCACCTAAGTCTACTATACAAAATATGATTTAACAAAATGTACATAGTTTGCCAGAATATAAAAATTACAAAACAACTAAAATAATTTATATTAAATACTAGGCTTCTGGGCAATTAGAAACAGCATGAAGACACCATGGTGACAGGCCAAGATGGGCAGTCCTAAGCAGAGACAAGACGGAATAACATTATTCCAAAATACTGACTGACCCCATGACAAGACATAGGAAAGGTCAATTTTCCAATATTCAGTGTACCAATCTCAGCATACCTACCCTGATCCTCCAAGCATAAAATAATCATCTGGTGACATCCATCACAAGTCAATTGCTCAGATTTAGTCTAATTTGTAAGAGAAGAAGAGAAGATCAGACCCACTATTTGACTGTCCCTTATGCTTGAAACACGTAGAACTGAAGGGCAGATTGGATATTAATAGTATTTGTAATTGCATTTATATAGTGCCTACTAACCCAGACGAGGTGTTGAAGCGCTTTTCGGCAAATAGCTTGCTACTCCGGAACCCAAAAAGGATTGGCAGTGAATTCGTATAGGGAAATATGAAATTAACTTGAGCAGAGGACATGTTAGTCTATTTGGATTGAAAAAGGATAGCGGAGGGCTAGAAGAGGGAAAGGTTTGCATTTAAATAGCGCTTGCTACCCCTGATGAGGTTTTGAAGCGCTTTTCAGCAAGCAGCAAGCTACTCCGGAACCCGAACAGGATTAGTGGTGAATAAGTATAGGAAGATATGAACTTAATTTGAGCTGTGGACATGTGAGTCTGTTAGTTGGGTTTAAAAGAATAGTTGAGGAATAGAAGAGGGAAGGGTCTAGAAAGTGTGTATTTGCAGATCATAGCAGTAGAGGGGAGGGATTAGAAAGGGATGTTTGGCATTGTAGGAAAAGGTTAGAGGTCGAGAATGGCTCATCACATGCTCTCCCCTCACTGAGAAGTTGGACTATTTACTTAATGCATATATGCTTGGAGCAGTCCCTAAAAGCAGGACTACATCTCAACAAGAACAACATGTTGTTAACATCCAGCTTCTCTCTCTCTTTGTGTTTCAGTTAGTTTTACTTCCAGCTTACTCAGCTGCTTAGAATCCGATTGGGTGTTTTAGTGGCATAATTCGGTATGTCTAAACTTTGATCTTTTTCCAAACTGCTTTATTTGTTTATCTTACACAGCTAAATCAACTAGCCCTTCTTGATCATCAGGGAGAAAAGACACAGCAGACATGATTTCATTCATATCTTCGTTAAAGCTTCTATGGAAACTTGCACTGCAAGATTCTATCAAAAGTCTGTTGAATTCCTGTAAATAATGAATGCACTGATTGAATTATATAGCAACATGCAAATACTTTTTTAAAAATAAGCTAAACACTGATTAAAAATGTCCTACAACGTGATCTTTGGTATCAATACGAGGTGATTTCTGGCTACGGCCTTTACTCCTACATTCTTTAAAAGGAATGTCAATTTCACCTTATCAGAGTGAAAAAGAGTGAAAAAAGCAAGATCGGATAAAGAGACTTACATTGAAAAACAATATTAGAGAATTTGAGTAATTTATAGGGCCACCTTTGACCCCCAGCCCTTGCAACATTGCTTCCTTTGTATTGAGGATTGCTTATCCAACCCTTTCCATCCCACGGCTCTTTGGGCATGATATGTAGTCTTTGCTAAGTGTTGAGCTCACATGAGGGAGAGAAAGAGAATATGTCTTTGTGAATGCATGTGAGCCAGGGTTTTATGTGGGGTGGTGATCAGCACCAGCAGTGCTCAATAACAGACTGCCTTTCAAATCCTTAACTATACAAGCAAACACAATGATTTCTTTCTCAACAGTATACGTTTCTGACAATCCCAGTCACTGTGTCTCAAAGGAATTTTTACTGCATGCTCTTCCAGTCCTCGGATTCTCTGCAGTGTGCAGAGAGCCATGGTTGCATACGTGACAAAAGGAATTACAATTATGTGGGAAAAATTGTGAAATAATTAAACAACATTCAAAATATGGAAACGCCAATGAAAAAAAAATAGAGAGTGGAGAACCCCCACTTGACCCCCCCCCCCCTTGGGGGATACCTGCTTGCTTGTTGCAGTCCAGTATTGCATTCCTTATGCAAGCAGTAGGCAGTGCCAGGTATACGTTGATTGAAATCATTTATTTTCAGCTAGGTGTCAGACACTTACCATCACACAATACTAAAGAAAAGAAAATGCCTCCACCGCAACCTGTTTTCAAGGACCTCGATTAGAGGTATTCAGGGGTATCAGATACTATCTCTGGAATGGCCTTTTCTCTCCTTCGCAGTACTACAAGTCTCAGAAGTCAAGAAAGCAGTGTGTAAACAAGACGTATAGAGCTTGAAGAATCCAGTTGGCTTCCTGTAATTGCCACTTCTTTATCTTCCCCTAGCTCTTTCGTAAGAACACTGGGCCTGAGTACGAGTTTGGCGCATGGGATAATAACCCATCTGCCATATTAAAAGTTCCATAGGATATAATGGAACTGAAATTTGGCTGACGGAATATTCATCACTATTGTGACGGAGTAACCATGTCTGCCATACACGTTAACAGGCCCTAAGATGTTATTGGATATTAGAACATTGGAACGTTGAAAGTTCCATTGAAAACAATGGAGTAGCTCCGGGCCTATCACGGCTGGTATAAGCCCGGAGCTCCAACATTCCAATGATTCTTTGTGGCTGTGAACAAAGGCTTCAGGGAGCCTGAGGGGATTTGAATCCCCTCGCGCTCCCTGAAGCCTTTGTTTAATTGGTTAGAACATTCTGCCCTCTAGTGGCAGAATGTTCTAATAGCCTTATAGCCCTTCGTAGTGCTCTAGGCTTCTAGTGGCCGGTAGAAGCCCAGAGCATCAACATTCAATGTGTTTAGCAAAGGCCTCATGAAGCCCGAGAGATTTCAACCCACTTTGGCTCCGTGAGACCTTTGTTTGACAAATTAGAACATTCTGCCCTATAGGGGCAGAATGTTCTAATAGCCTTCGGATCAGGCCATTAAAGCCTTTAATGGCCGGTAGAGCCTGTTATTGAGGACTCTAAGGCTAAAGTAGATTCTGGACAATCGATCTAACCCATGATGTCACTAGGGTTCAATTATGCTACTTGTCGCATTTTGATGAATCCCCATAAACGCCCGTTCTCACTAATTTACCACTTTTCAATGCATTGCTCCTCAAGCTCCCATTACCATTGTACGAACTCTGTGGACAAAAACAAGTTAATTCTATTACGAGGCTCATCGAAACTCTACCCTCCAAATATTTCTGTCCTATTTCGCAGTACACCATTATAGAAATTATGAAAAAACTGTGCACTGCTTTATATAAGGCTACGGACAGATAGTATGCAATCAAGAAACTGTAAAGCTTAAGTAGTAAGAGCATGTGAAATTGCAGAGATGGTTTCCTTAGCCCTTCCTCAGGGCAAAATGCACTCAAAAGCTTAACTTAAAAACCCTTCCTCTGTTATGCACTGAACTCAGCAATTACTGAATTACTGAATAAAAGCAGCATATTTTACAAAGCTTTTTAATGCCTGCATTTTCGATTTTGCAGCATTGAGTTTTTACTTTCTTCTTCATCTTGGCATTGTCTATGAAGTCAATGTGATGGGAGAACCTGTTTTAAGGAGCAGGGGTCTCGGGAATCACAGCGTTTGTGTGTGCATAAGTGGGTGGGATGGCAGGAAGGGGGAATAAGGACTGGGATTGGTGGTGTTGCCACAAGAGTGCCTTCCATAGTCACCTTTACTGGTAATTGATCCAGTGGGACATGGACGGGGACCACCAAACCCGCTCAAATGCTTTTCTATGAATGTTGTCTAATGTTTAATTCAGAAATGTAATTGGTGGCCCTCACATGGAGTTAGTTACTATCTGGAAAGATTAGTTATGCCTAGCCAACATCTAAGCAACGGTTTTCAGTTCTTCATAATACTAATTTGCATAAAAGAAGATCAGAATTTTCCACCAATGGGCACAGCATTGGAAATGCTCTTTGCAAGTAGGCCACAAAAGTGAACCTTCGAATAACTTATTTTTACTCTCGTAAATATCAGTCCAATAGACCCCCACCCAGGTGTGCAACACCCATTGGGCTCACCAGGCTTCAGCCCTCCGCCCCCCGTCGTGTGTGTCAGCCCGGGCTGAGACAGCTTCGCGGGCTGGCGACGTCTAATTGCAGTACTTCACAGGTCTTTAAAAGACCATTTACTTGTAAATTAGCCTTTTGTTGTGTTTTCTCCCCCTTTTACAGCCACTCTGGTTATGCCTGGAAGAAGTAGCCCCCCCAAAATCTTTTCCAGTCCCCCCTCCCCCCGAAATTTGGCTCTCGTTGCCCGCCTGCCCCCACCTGCTAGTCCTAAAACACCACAATACCAAAACTGTGGCCAGCTGCAAAGCATGTCGCCATAGCTTTTTCTGTTTTCGGAAACTGGTTTAAATTAGGCTTAAACCTCATAAATGTATGCAAAGAATGAAAGGCTCTGGAATGCAGGAGACATACGAATGACGGCTGCAAAGACAATGAATAAATACAAATAGCATTGGCAAAGCTAATATGTCTCACCCTTTAGATGTGCCAGTGCAGACTTATTGGCTTTGCCAGTGAATGTTGCCAATGCTGTGCAACATCTACAAAAAGATAGAAAATTGTTATTGTCGATGCTGAGTAGCATCAGCAAAAAAAATGAATCATGATGTATACGTGCTTGAGTGTTACCATATGTCATGATGCACCCTCCATTTTTTTACTGGTACCATTTCAAGATGGTAGATATTCTTCTTGGAGCGTTACATTATAATAAATAAATATTATGGGTGCAAAAAACATTTTCACAAAGGTGCGACACATCAGGAAATTAAAAGAAACACAGATGAGGGACGGAATGCAGAGCAAATATAACTATTCAACCCAGTCAATAGATCTGGGTTAAATCCATCGTTTTTTTGCTCACCATGCCACCCCAGTTTAGACCCTTCCACTTTGACTTTGTTCTGCATTCTGTCCATCAATTGTTCTTTTTGCATCAGGAAATTGCAGCTTACGGGTCTTAAAAAGAAATAAAAATTGAAAAATTAAAAAGGGGCGGGGCAACAGAGGGATAGGGGGTTGGAGCATATGAACTAAATGCCGCCAATGAGCTGTGGCAAGAGTAAGCAAGAAGGGGCAGGGAAGCAACAGATGAGGGGAGGTTATAACATAAAAGATGAGTGAGATGGGGAGTGGTGGGGAAGGATCACAGAGCTGGGGTTGAGGGAGAGCAACATGGGCCTCACAGGGCAGGGGTGTGAAGGGAGAAACAGTAAACTGGGGGAGAGAAAGTAATAACCTTGTGGTGTGCTAAAACAAAAGAAACAAGCATTCTCATAGCCAGTAGATTGCAGCTTTAAAGGTTGAGCCATTGGCTTCACAGTGTTTGATATTTCTACACAGAAAGGGGTTTATTTGGATGGCTTGGGCAGATTAGCCCCACCTACCCCTACTGCCGCTTGAGAGAAAGACATTTGAGAGGGAGGGAGGAAAGAGATGGAGGAAAAGGAAAGAGGGGAATTAATAAATGAGAAGAGTGGAGATAGAATATGGGGAGCGAAGGAGAGAGGGATAGAGAGTGAAAGACAGCATAAGAGAGTGAGAGGGGAGACAGGAGATAAACTGAGTAGGGGAGAGGGAAAGGGAATGAGAGAGAGAGCGAGAGAGAGAGAGAGAGAGAGAGAGAGAGAGAGAGGAATGGGGAGAGAAAGGGTAAGAAACAGTAAGAAAGAGAATAGTGATAGTGAGAGGGGGAAGACAGAGAGAGAAAGAGATATTGGGGTGACAAAATGATTTATGACATTACTGATGCATGCAATAACAGATAAAGTTGTAAATTGCTCCAGGAAAGGCTGAGTTTTTCGCCCATCCAGGAATAAACAGCCTGGGCATGTTTGGGTCCACTTCACCACCTTTCCATATAACAGCGGACATCCAATGTTCCCTTCTTCCAAACTTTGGGTATATACACTGTTTAACAGAAACGAAAAACAGTTTCTCTATGAGACATTGGCCTCAGGAAGGGAACATGGCCAGGAGTAACAGACTGAGATGAGAATGGAAGCAACAATCTGAACAGAGGGAGAAGACATCTGCTGTGCAGCAGAACACACTCCTCGAGCGATTCAAGAATAGAAAGTGGATAGATTAGGCAGGGGAGGGGTCTCAACTGCAGAAAACCTTCGACATTTCTTCGAGAACATGAAAATAAATAGAATAAACTGTGTACAGTCCCTGCTACTAGGTGAGAAGCTTGTCACAGAATGAATATAGAGAAAAGGCAGCCACCCCTCGTTCCGTGTGCGCCATCTTTAATCACTGCTTAGACCTGAGGGAGGGGCAGTGATGGAACTGGCATTACCAAGAGCGCAAATCAAGAAACGCAGAACATCAAGAAAAAAAAGGACTTTGACCAAAGATGAATGACACTTCAGAATGGCCACAGCTATTCTTTGACCTCCTGGTTCTGGGCCACAAATCATGCATTCATTCATTGCACTGGGTATACTAGTGAAAACCAGCTGCCTTCAGTCCTAGCTTTGGAGGTGCGGGCGGAGAATGGAGATAGTTAAAATATTTCAAATAAAACAACGGGGGTGTGGATGAAAAGCAACAGATAAGGGGGAGAGACAGAGAGTTAAGGTCCAGGGGCAAAGAGATGGGGGAGCAGCATACAGAAAACACATGCACGCCAATTGATTGCTAAAAGGAAAAGAAACACATTGTTGTCTGAATTTAAATAAATTCATTAGTGGAAGGATGCATGTCACTAAATCACAACACTGTGAGACTGACATGCTTCTGGGCGGGACAAACACAAGAATAGGGAGGAAAGACATTGAATCAGGAACACGAAAGTGAGATAGACAACATAGCCATCCAATCGTGAGCACTGGCAAACCCAAAGCCCGTTCTGTTAGAAGCTTTGCTCCAGGGGAGGAACAAATATGAGCAGGATGGAAAGCCACTCAATAAAAAGGCATGCAATGGGATTGACAAGAATATCCACCAATAATAAATAAAAGGCGGACCTAGATCCCACTTTAAGTATTGGTACTGTGAACAGTTGTCTTTAGGAAAGACCTAAAGAAACATTGGCAAATAATTCTAACAAACCGGCTGAAGATGTGACAGGAGCCTTTATTTAGCACTCCGAATAACGGAGCTAGTCAACAAATTTCAGGTCAAAGCACATTTGCTACGCTCATGGGCAAATGATGTTTGGTCATGGTTTATGTATGGTTGATTATTAATGAAAGTGATTTCGTTTTGTGTTTTTCACCCCTTGGTTAACAGGGGGAGAATTATATAATAAGTGTTTTTTGATCTGGGCCTTTGTATTTGAATTTCACAACATTGAGTTTATCTCCCTTTTTTCAAAATAACGTGTTCACTAGATCCCGCTGTGACCGTCTATGTTTTGATGTGTCTAAAACATTGGGTTTTGTTATCTGCATTAAAACAATTGCCTGTGACCATCACCTTACTCGAATAAACACAACTTTCAATTAATGTCACTCTTTTAGTATTAAACCAGCATTCACAAGTGAAATAAAATTGCAGTGAAGTATCAGGCAGCACTGATCTGAGCTATGGCCCTAACAACATGGCCACCTAGGTCATGTTTGGAACTGATGGAGGCGCCACACCTTCCTCTTTATTTGCCTCTGATGCAGGCAAAGGGATGGGTTGGTGTATGAGTGAGTGACAGACTAGAAAAACTACAGGCAAGAAAGGGCAATTGTTGGGAAACTGCATAGAGACATTCATTTTGCAGCGCTTTCTTGTCATTTAATTATAACAGAACACACTTTGCAGTGGATTCCTGAAAATCGTATTTGTCAAAGCGATGTTGTATTCTGTGCAACAGAACGTTTCCCCCTCCCCCAATTCAATGTGAAACATATAGTTATCAACTGGCCCCGTGTCATAGGCTGTCATGTAGCCAATGCTGCATTTTTATCTACCAGCACTAAGCATGCTGGTACTTGTTCAGGCCTATGTTTAATGGGAAAATGGAAACTAGGATAACCAACACCTCTGGTGGGTTCAGCTGGTAAACAAAGACTGAGTAAGTAGCATGGTCAAGTCTTGGGGTCAGTGCGCATGACCAGTGGCAGCTCCTCCATTAGGGCGGAGGAGCGTCGCCCCACTGCTTTCTCGCACTGCAAGAAGCAGAAAATAAATATTTTATTTTCTGGTATTTTAAATATTTTATTTTCTGCTTCTTGCAGTGCGAGAAAGCAGAAGGCAGGGGTATACCTGGTTGCGCGCGGGCGGGAGGATATGCCTGTTTGGGGCGGGCGGGTCGGGGAGGAGAGGCTTGCACCACTCTGAGTACCCTGACTGCTTGGACAGCCCTGGGGCTGATTAAAGCAGTCATGCGCACCCTACCTTTTCTCTATGCATTTTCAGCCTGCATAGAGAAAATGGCCTCCCTATAGGTGGCCAGCTGGGCGCTGTCCTGGACTCTGCACTAATCACAACGCGGCCATTACAGCATTGTGATTGGCTGGAGGAGGGGAGGGAGCATGCCTGTTCCTGTTCAGGACCGGCCCAAGAGCAGAGGTGGTGCGGACCGGGATCAGGTGCGTTTTAGTTTTATTTTAACCAACCCCCCCACTCCCCCCTCCCCATGGTAACACCCGAGCGATAACCCCTGAGCAACACCCCACGCCCCCCCACCGGCGAGATTTGCGAGCTGCGACTGTGCATGACTATCTCAAACTGAGAGTGACTTACCTGTATCTCTAATAGCACTTGAGAACATAAAATCCTACTTGAACACCTCAAAAACAATATTTTCACAACTGTAGAAAAATCATTGAGGAACTGGAAGACAACAGCTCCAGCTGCCCACATTTATGAATTTGTCAAATCCAACGGGATCAGGGAAGGCCTTTTCGGTGCATTTTGGTTCTGAAAAGTAGTTAGTTTATGACCACTTTTTACACAGCTGTGCAAATATCTACCAGGCATTCAGGCCCTTCATAGTGTTTTTTCACAAGTTATTACCTATTGCGGTAGCTACCTTCTCATAGGCCTCGCTCTCAGTGGCTCTGTATTCTGGCCTCTAAATGTATTGTATTGTATTGTCATTTAAATTATATAGCGATTACCACCCCTGACGAGGCCTCGAAGCGCTTTCTCGGCGAGTAGCACGCTACTCCGGAACCCATAAAGGATTAGTGGTGAATTAGTATAATGAAATATAAAAGTAATTTGAGTGGTGGATATGCTAGTTATTTGGATTGAGAAGGAAGAGGTAAAGGTCTAGAGTTTTTTATCCCCCACTGATCAAATGACCACCCTTCAACATACTGTACAAGACATCCAGCGGCCATCTTCAAATATCTGATCAAAGCACATTTCGATGTTGATCCACCAGAAGCAAAGATTTCCCCTTGACTCAGCGCTAGGCTCAAAAGGGCTGTGATTGGCTGCACCCGCAGCATATCTCATCTAAGTTCATTTATTCTCAAAACCCCTTATAATGAAAATGCCTTAAAACTAAATCCGTACCGAAAAATGCAATTTGAACATGATAAACCTAAAATAATATGAATTAAAATGCATTGCTTAGAACCATAGTGAGAATCTGAGACCCAACTGCAGAGCGTTGCTTAAGCCTTCAAAGTTTGATATCCAATCAGCTTCTTGATTCTTTGTAAAATTAGGAAAAGCAGATATACCTCTGTGGTCATGCTATTAGCATGCAAGTATGTATTGTATGTGTTTTTGTATGGCACGAATCTAGCCAGACTTCGTGGCGTTGTTTGCCAATTATGCAACTGGAAAAGGCAAATTATTCAGCATATTGTGTTTCCTTTTTAACATTTTAAAAGGTGTGGCCATAAAATAAATCCCAGTGTGACAGAAAAAAAGTTTCTTAATAAAGAGAAGTATACATTCTACAGCTCCTACGCAAAATGCTGTTCAACAACAATGAATGATTTCCTCTTTCATGGCACAGACACTTTATTTTATCACTGCCCTTTCTAACTCCCAGAACAAAATAATTCGTGTAAAATTTACAGTGTTACTTTCAAGTGAAAACAAGCCTACAGGAGCCTACTTCTTGAAGTATAAGGTGTTAATATTTCATTCTGTGCTCCCCAGTTATGTTTTAAACAGATCTCCAATTTTGAGTTTCCCATGCTCAGACTGGGATGCTTCTGGAATTGAAACAGCTATTTCCACTAAGAAACCGTCTTCTTGCCAGCATTGTGTATTAACCATGTAAAGAGTTTTTTTCCATGCTGTAGGCAAATGCCCTTGTCCCAAAAAAAAAACCATAACTTGGGGACTTTAATATAGTCTGTGCAAAATTGTCACATTTTATGGATCTGTTTAATACCTGACTACACCAATCATAGGATTAAATTAGTTAACTTTTACAAAGTCCAGATTCATGTCAACTTTTTTGAGAAACATTAGCCTTTTTTTTTGCTGTAATCTGTAAATTATGTAGCAGATGGTTTGTTATGTGGCAGCAACCTAGATCATACATTTTGTAAATGCTGCAGCATCAACCCGGAAACGGGAGTAGCATGCTACTCGCTGAAATAATCACTTGACGCATTGTCCGGGGTAGTAAGCGCTATATAAATATAATTACAATACAATACAATAATAATACCAGCACCCATGGCCATGATTCTTTATTCCTCCTGTTATTGCCTCTACTTTGCTCCAGTGCCCTCACTGCTGGTGGGACTGGAGTCAGAGCATGCTGGGTTGATGTAGTGGTCAGCCACTGGAGGTGTGGGGGGTGAGGGGTGAGGGCACGACGTACATAGTCATGTGGCGAGGATACTGCTTTTCTTCAATTCATTTGTGAGCACACACATATGGCTGTACATTTCCTCCAGGAATCAAATGAACACATATAGTTGACATTTTAATTCTCCACTTTTTCCCCAGCATAGATTTTTCAGTAGTAGCCTCTTAATGCATGTCATAGTTTTATATGAATTAAACTAAAGAACACTACTGTATACATGTGTAAATATTAGAAACAGACATATGGAAAGCATGCCACCCATTGCATATAGCCGCCGAACTTTGATAAAATCAAGAGTCTGAAAAACTATATATAAACATCTCTAATGCTCTAGTTCTTAAGCAACAGCAGCTTGTTTTCATTACATTTTTGTTGTGCGCTAGCGTAGAACATGCAAAGGGAATGTCTAGTAACTTCGAGCACAAATGTTTAGTAATATACTACATCGTACAGGCACTTAAGCTGATCATGGCCGCACTGGTGATATCGCGGCTGGATTATGCTAATGCCCTCTACAACGGCATTCCAGCTTACAGCCTGCGGAGACTCCAGATGGTCCAGAACCAGGCGGCCAGGTTGGTCTATGGTCTCCCACGTTATCATCATTCCACACCTCTTCTTAGGGAGCTTCATTGGCTTCCTGTTAAGGAACGTTCACTGTTTAAGACCGGTTGCATGGTCTTCCAGGCCCGTCTAGGCACTGCCCCTGCATTCATCTCCTCGCTAATAAAAGAATATGTCCCCACTAGAGAGCTTCGCTCTTCCTCCAAATCTCTCCTTCAAATCCCACGTTTCAAACGCAAAAAGTGGGGTGGAACCAATTTTTCTACCCTGGCCCCCGCGTTTTGGAACTCCCTCCCTGATAACCTTCGTTCTGCCACTCATTATTTTACCTTCCGTAAAGACCTAAAAACGTTTCTTTTAAACAGGCCTTCTCCGTGTAATTTCCCCTCTTTCTACGACAGGTTTCTTTTGCCTTAGTTGCTGATCTCTCCACTAGCGCCAAGAAACCGTACGGTGCACGCTGCGCTCTATAAATGTTTTAAATTGGAAATTGGAAATCGTTCTGCACAGGAAATAAATTGCTCCCTCAGCAATTGCGCACCCCAAAATCAATCAAAGATTCAAGGCAAAATGCTATCGGTATATTTAAAGTCAAGAGGTGTCAGGCGATGAAACAAAGCATTCCCTTTTTGTAAGGGTTATTTATTGGGTGATTTAACCGGATACTCCTGTCCCACTCTCCTGGTCTCTTTTCCCCGTTTCGCTGTCTTGCTCTGGTCAGAATCTGAGGATTAAAAATAAGTCCTAGTGGTCAAAAATGAGTACAAGGGCCACTATCGGCAAACCCCGGCACAGATTAAGCACTGATTCAGCCTTTTCACCAGAGTTGAGAAAAAGCTTTGGAGTAATTTGAGGCTTGGTAACTGTAGCCACCAACGAGTCTCTCCTGTGGTGGAAGGAATAACTCCACCATCCTAGTCTCGTGTAAGAACTGTCCGATTTAAGGCTTCAGCCACAGTATCAGTTGTGTTTTTTTCACTAAGGAAGCTCTCAATGCCAAATTGGGAGGGTGGCGGCTCTCTGGTGACAAGAAATCCAGGCATAGATGGCACCGTACCATCACAACATGTGCAAGCTGGCAAAGTATCACCAAAGTTGGGGGCAGTTCCCCAACCCACATTAGAAAAGTTCCTGAAGTGCTGCAAGTTCTCACCAGTTACACCATTGTTGTGGCTCTTTGCAAGATTGTTGGAGGTTGCGCTGCATAGAATGGATTGGGACCAGCATTCTTAAACGGAGCAGCCATTCTGATGCCATTTCAGCTGGTGTCATCATTGGTCAATGGCTGGATTGGCAGTGGCCATGACATTAGGTAGCTGGGCTGTCATGTGTGGCATCCTGGCCATCATTTACAGGGGCTGGGCCAGTGTATGTAACAGATGGCACATCATATGTGACTGTTAGGCAATTATATGCGGTGGCTGGGACATCATATGTGACTAACTGGCCATCACATGTGGTGACTGAGCCATCATACGTGGGAGCTGATCCATCATATGTAGTCCACACTGCTGATCAATCGGAGGACTTTCATCTGGTTCATTAGTTCATGACTGCAGGTCCAAAATATCCACTTTACATCTCACAATGACTTTCAGATATGAGAAGATAGTAACAATACACATCCCAGCAGATCTCTCCACTTCGCTTGCAATGCCACCTCTGCCCCAGACATTTACCCAACATTTCTGATTGGACAACCAAGTGCAGTAACCAGCAAAGCAGATTATATCATAATAAACACCATAAAGGCACCTGCAGAGCTGTTCAAACCTGCTGGCGTACTGAAAAAACATAGACTGTGCACATGTGTCTCCCACAGCTCATCATCCCCAACACTTCTTCGCGATGCATCTCGTAACATGATAACTGTACATCGGTGGTCATCATGCATAATATAGAATCTCTTCCCCTGAACAAGAAGATGGAAGCTGTTTCTCTAGGATTGGAAGTCAACCACCAGCAAGTCAGTGGTGGGCGAGGGGGTGTTGTACTAAGTTGAAAGTTGAAAGTATTTATATAGCGCACTGTGACCAAGCGGCTTCCTGGCGCTTGGGGGAAAGAAGCGAAGGTAGAGCTGGAGGAGAGGCAGGAAAGTGTTTTAGGAAAGAATGCTTGGGCAAATAAGTGGGTTTTAAGTGCTTTGCGGAATACCGAATAATCAGAAATAGACCTAATAGAGAGTGGAAGATTGTTCCAAAAACGGGGGGCAAGGGTAGAGAACCTTGTGCCTCCAGTTCTGGTTTTTCGAAAGCGGGGAACGCTAAGGAGAGCCTAACTAGAAGAGCAGAGGTCGCGAGCGGGGCAGTAGTGGCTAATTCTGGAATTGATGAAAACAGGGGCCATGTGAGCACGGGCCATAAATACTATACATCCAAGTTTGAAGAGGGATCTTTGTTGGACGGGGAGCCAATGAAGGGACTTGAGTAAGGGAGTGGTGTGTTGAGACCTGGGGAGCTGATGGATAAGACGAGCAGCCTGGTTTTGAATGGTCTGAAGACGACGCTGCTCGTAAGCTGGAATCCCTACATACAGGCAGTTCCCGTAGTCTAGTTTCGAAAGAATCAAAGCTAAAACAATTATCTTGAGGGCACCAAATGAGAAAAAACAAGCTATTTTGCGGCTGATCCGAAGAGAAAGAAAACAGGATGACACCACAGAGCTAACTTGCGGGCGCATGGAGAGGTCCTGGCTAACCTTGATTCCCAAGGTTCTAACAGAGGAAGAGGGAATCAGGGGAGGACCAAGGATGGAAGGCCAAAAAGCAGGAGTCCAGGGGGTAGTGGAGCCACCCGTCAGGACCAACTCCGTTTTGTTCGGATTTAGCTTTAGGTGGTTTTGATTCATCCAATCAGAAATAAAAATAAGAGTGGTTTGAAATTTAGAAATAGACTCAGGAGAGGGATACAGATCAAAAACAAGCTGGAGGTCACCAGCGTAATTGTATACGGAGACCCCCATATTAAGCAATGAAATAATGAGGGGGTAGAGGTAGAGATTAAAAAGAAGAGGTGATAGAGAGGATCCTTGGGGAACACCAGAGGGCACCGGGAGAAAAGGAGCAGAGAAATCAGAGAGGCGAACAGCCTGCATCCGGCCCTCAAGAAAAGAAGCAAGCCAGGAAAGAGCGGTTCCCTGAATGCCCGCTGCCCTGACACGGTCGAGAAGGATGGAATGGTCGACCGTGTCAAAAGCAGCAGACAGGTCCAGGAGCACCAGGGCTTGAGGAGAATTGGAGTCCGCCTCACATTTCAGCTCATCCAATACAGCAAGGACCACTGCTTCGGTCGAGTGGGCCGGGCGAAATCCAGCTTGGTGGGAGGCCAACAGATGGTTACTCTCGATATAGTTAGACAGGTAGGAAGTAATGTGGCTCTCCAGGATTTTGCCTAGATAAGGGAGCAGTGAGACGGGCCTAAAATTAGCAGGGATATTAGGGTCAGAGCCAGGTTTTTTCAGAATAGGGATAATGGTAGCTGACTTAAATGGGGTCGGAACAATGCCCTGAGAAATAGAAGCATTTAACTGAGATAGCGGAGGTTCAGGACAGCCCGAAAATAGATCTTTTAAGATCCGGGCTGGGGCATAGTCATCCGGAGAACCCGACTTGACCTTTTTGAGCAGGGCCAAAAAGGAGTCTTTCGAAATAAGAGGGAAGTGATTGAGGGAGGGGGACAACGGAAGACAGGGGGGAGGAGGGAGGACGGAAACTGTCGGGGGAATGTTCCGTTTAATGATAGCAATCTTCTCGAGGAAGAAGTTATTCAAAGAAAGGCAAAGAGCTAGGGAAGGAACAAGATTAGGATTAGTGCGGTCAGATGTAGCCAGGTCATGGACAATGGTGAAGATCTCCTTCGATTTGCTGGCTGCAAGTAAGATTTTGCTGGAAAAGTAATCTGATTTAGCTGAGAGGATAGCTCTCTTATAGTTCCTTAACAAGGACTTATATTGATTCCTCAGGAGGGGACAGTAGTTGCGCCTCCACTGGCGCTCTGAGTGTTTCAAAGCCGATTTAAGGGCTTTGAGCTCACTAGTGAACCATTTATTAGCTGCGTGGAGGCGACAGGCCTTGACCCTCCTGAGGGGAGCAACAGAGTCACATGATGTGGATAGCCAGGTGTTAACAGCCACTACCTGCTGGTCCAGAGGGAGATCAGCTAAGTCAGGGAGGGAGGACGCCAGAGAAAATTGAATAGCATTAAAATTTACCTGGTTCCAATTTCGTGCTAGGACGTTCCTGGGAAAAGGGGGCTTGTCTCTCACTGCTAGTTCAATAGAAAAAGAGATGAGGGAATGATCAGACCAAGTGCAAGGGATCGTGTCAATGGAAGAAATGGCACGATTAACCGTCCAGATCTGATCCAGAGTATAGCCATGGATATGGGTGGGGGTGTGGATGTGCGAAACAAAATTAAGACAGCAAAGAGTGTCCGAGAAATCCTTAGAGGTTTGATCTTCCCTGGGGTCGCTCGGCCAGTAATTAAAGTCACCCAGTAATAGGACTGACGAATTATTAATCACTAAAGTGGCCAGCAAGTCTTGAAGCGCAGGCAAAAAGTGGGGCATGGTTTGCGGGGGACGATAGAGCAGAATTATGGTAAGGGGGGCTAAAAGGTTCGATGAGCGGGCCACTAAAAAATCCACATTAGGTATGGGGGGGCAGGGGAGGAGCTGGAACTGCAAAGTGGACCGGATAATCATGGCTACACCTCCCCCGACTTTCCCATCGGGCCGGTCAGCCCGAAGGGCATAGTAGGATTCGGGTAGCGCAGACAAGACATCAGGCGCCGAGTCTGCGGAAAACCAAGTCTCCCTCAGAAATAGAAGATCCGGAGACTCCGTGTCCAGCAGGTTGAAGAGCTCTAGCTGGTGCTTGCCCGCCAAACGGGTATTGAGGAGGAAGGCTGAGGCCGGCGCCAGGGGGCGGGGGGGGAAGGGGGCATATGGGGCAAGCAGTCGTCAAGGATATAGGCGAGGGAGCAGCACATAGGAGGGGAGGAGGTACGGAGATGCCAAGGGCACTGATGCGCTCGAGCACAGAGGGCGTAAGGAGGCCGTTACTATGATAAGCAAGGAGCTGGTCAGATATGTATGTTTAAGGAAGGGCAGGGTCTGTGGCCCTGGGTCCCGGCCGGGCCCGGACGGGCACAGACGGGCCCTCCTTTGGTGCTCCTTCAGCGCGCAGACGGCGTGCCCGCTGCGCGAGACCGCTGCGCGTTCTGAAGTGCATCGCTATTTAAGGCCCAAGCCCCTCCCCCAGCTGGACCGCTAACTCGAGTCTAGCAGGGGTCCGGGACTCACCAAAGATGGCGCCCGACCTGGCCCTCCACAGCCATCGGCACCAACAAGCCGCGGTGGAACGGGGCACAGGGAGGCCGGGTAGCAGCGCGCAAAGATTTTAAAAGGTGCAATTATTAAATCAGCACACAACACAATTATTAAATCAATTGTTTGTAAAAAATTTAAAAAGCTGTTGCAGTGATACTACGGAGAGCAAGTGAGCAGAAGAGAGTCCCTCGCAGTCTGCTCGCCTTTCCAAACGATATAGCAAGGTGCTGCCACCACCCTGATCATTCGCACAGGCCCCCGGAATCGGATTCTATTTAAAGCCCAAGCCCCTCCCCCAGCTGGACCGCTAACTCGAGTCTAGCAGGGGTCTGGGACTCACCAAAGATGGCGTCCGACCTGGCCCTCCACAGCAATCGGCACCAACAAGCCGCGGTGGAACGGGGCACAGGGAGGCCGGGTAGCAGCGCGCAAAGATTTTAAAAGGTACAATTATTAAATCAGCACACAACACAATTATTAAATCAATTGTTTGTAAAAATTTTAAAAAGCTGTTGCAGTGATACTACGGAGAGCAAGTGAGCAGAAGAGAGTCCCTCGCAGTCTGCTCGCCTTTCCAAACGATATAGCAAGGTGCTGCCACCACCCTGATCAGTCGCACAGGCCCCCGGAATCGGATTCTATTTAAGGCCCAATCACCTCCCCCAGCTGGACCGCTAACTCGAGTCTGGCAGGGGTCCGGGACTCACCAAAGATGGCGCCCGACCTGGCCCTCCACAGCAATCGGCACCAACAAGCCGCGGTGGAACGGGGCACAGGGAGGCCGGGTAGCAGCGCGCAAAGATTTTAAAAGGTGCAATTATTAAATCAGCACACAACACAATTATTAAATCAATTGTTTGTAAAAATTGTAAAAAGCTGTTGCAGTGATACTATGGAGGGCAAGTGAGCAGAAGAGAGTCCCTCGCAGTCTGCTCGCCTTTCCAAACGATATAGCAAGGTGCTGCCACCACCCTGATCACTAGCACTAGGAGAAAGAGGGATGGTGGATCCCGCTTTTGCGGAACTAGGGTCCTCACACGCCCAGCAAGCTAGGTGTCATGCTTCATCATCTGGACCTAGGTAAGCACTTCAGTGTCAAACAAAGGGGGAGTAACTGCTATACAAATGTGCTATACAATATTTATCATTTGTGTATCATCAGGAATTGTTTTTATCTTATTAAAATCTTTTTTTGCCATCAAAGTTGAGAATTATAAAACTATATGTGGTTCATTTGTTCTTCTTTCACTGCGGGTGTAAGTTGAAATATTTGTTCAGTATATTTACAGGTATGTAAATTTTTTGTGAATTAGAAACAAACTGACATCCTACTGTATTGCTACTCATGCTCCCTTTATGCAAGGCCACTGAAATCATGTGAAATTGCGGCTGTGGCGTTTTTTGCACAATTGTGAATTTGTTGCATTTAACACATAATCCATCATCTGCTTCGTAATCGACAAATTTTGACAAAAACTGATTTTCTTTCTAGCTCAAACAGATCAAAAGCTACTAAAAACTCTGCAACACCCGCTGCCACAAACTGAAAGGTCCTTTGCGTAGGGTGACTGGTCACCTTTCAGTTATTTATAGCTGTATTTGGATGTAGAACTGGTACTAATGAAGTGAAACCTTTACCATGACTTAATGGTGATGACGTGTAAAAATGATAAAATAATGAAGTGATACTATCTCATAATGTGCCACATTAAGCAGCATAATTTGTGTTTTCTTGCCACATAATTTAGTTGACACTGCCACAAAATATAGGCCTTCCCTGTTGGATAGTTCTAGTGGCCCTGCCTGTACCCCAGATAAATTGTCACATGGTTCACTTTACTAAATCCTCTCACTCCGCAGTCAAAGAAAGAAAAGAAAACAACATCTCCACGCAATTTGTCAGGATACCTAGTATGTGTTCGAAATGGGGGTCCCCAGTTGGAAGTGGGTTGCACCCTGTCCAAGTAGGGACCCTTGTTCTAGTCAGGTTAAGGGAGATACACACCCAAGATAACCACTGCTCACCCCCTTGGTGGCTTGGCACGAGCAGTCAGGCTTACCTCAGAGGCAATGTGTAAAGCATTTGCACGAAACACACACAATAGCATAGTGAAAACACTACAAATGGACACCACCCCAGTTTAGAATAACCAATCTTTAGCTGAATAAAACAAGACCAAAACAACAAATATTCAACCTACACAAGCTAAGATATCACTTTTAAAAGATTTAAAACAGTTCAGTCCATAGGAAACTATGAATGTGTCACTTTTATGGCAAAGTACCTGAGATGCTTTATACTCAAAGATGAAAACAGGTGCAGGCAAGATGAAGTGTTGGAAAACAAAGTGATGCGTTGATTCCTTACTCCCAGGGAAGGTAATAGGTTGATTCCTTACTACCAGCGGATGTGATGCGTCGATTCCCTGCTGATGTGCAGAGGAGGTGATACGTAGATTCCTTCCTTGCTGTCAGGGGAGGTGATGCCTCGATTCCTCACTGCCGCGCTACGTCGATAGAGTACTTGGTACACGAGTGCTATGCGATTAAAACCCGAACGCGCAGGAGTTGATGCGACAGCGGTAAAGCACGTCCTGTGTCAAAGTTCACCAGTTCAGACATGGCTATATGCAAATCAATCTGACCCTGTGCCTCATGGGAACAGTCCAGCCCGAACTGCCAAGCCATGCCTTCCCTGGACCGGAAACAAGCTTCCGAGGACCGGTTTCTGGCATTCCAGCCGTCTTCAGCACGGCTTGCTTGAATCCAGTGGCAAAGTGACTGGGTGTGAGTGTTTGATTGGTTCAGATGCTCCGTCCATCACCACCCCCTTTTGTACCGCTTCGGCCGCCATAAGTGTGGCAGGGTATGCTCAGAAGTGAGTCCCTTGCTCACTTTGCCACTGGATTCAAGCAAGCCGGGCTGAAGAAGGCTGGAATGCCAGAAACCGGTCCTCGGAAGCTTGTTTCCGGTCCAGGGAAGGCATGGCTTGGCAGTTCGGGCTGGACTGTTCCCATGAGGCACAGGGTCAGACTGATTTGCATATAGCCATGTCTGAACTAGGGTGGCAGAGTGGGCTAAAGAACGATGATGGATCAAACCCAGATCTTTTGACTGGGTGTGAGTGTTTGATTGGTTCAGATGCTCCGTCCATCACCACCCCCTTTTGTACCGCTTTGGCCGCCATAAGTGTGGCAGGGTATGCTCAGACGTGAGTCCCTTGCTCACTTTGCCACTGGATTCAAGCAAGCCGGGCTGAAGAAGGCTGGAATGCCAGAAACCGGTCCACGGAAGCTTGTTTCCGGTCCAGGGAAGGCATGGCTTGGCAGTTCGGGCTGGACTGTTCCCATGAGGCACAGGGTCAGACTGATTTGCATATAGCCATGTCTGAACTGGGGTGGCAGAGTGGGCTAAAGAACGGTGATGGATCAAACCCAGATCTTTTGACTGGGTGTGAGTGTTTGATTGGTTCAGATGCTCCGTCCATCACCACCCCCTTTTGTACCGCATGGGGCTTACCTTGGGCCTACCTTTGGGGTGCCTTACATATAGAAATAGGGAAGGTTTAGTCCTGGCAAGTCAGTGAACTTGCCAGGTTGACATGGCAGTTCAAAAGTGCACACTCAAACACTGCAGTGGCATGCCTGAGACATGGAAGCAGGGCTACTCATGCGGGTTGCACAATCAGTGCTGCAGGCCCACTCAGCATTTGAATTACAGGTTCTGGGCACACATAGGGCACTTTACTAGAGACTTACCAGTATATCAAACATGCCAGTCATGGATAACCGGTCATAATCACAATTTACACAGGGACCATTTGCACCTTAGCACTGATCAGCAATGGTAAAGTGCCAAGAGTTCCAAAACCAGCCAAAACGAAATGCAGCACACTGTCAAAAACAAGAGGGCAGAACCAGGAAAGCTGAGGAAAAGCGTGCCAAAGATGCGAGCCTGACATTTAACCTGTCTCCGAACACACAGAAAATCTAACAAGATAAAATCAAATTTTAAGGCATTTTTAATGCTCACTCACCTTTGGATCTCATGCACTTTTAAATACTGTGCCAGCTGCCTTGGATGTGGTGGGGAGGGGTGGTGAAAAGATAAATATGGGCTGGACCAGCCCTCAAATGCCTCGCCCCCTTGGCTATGGCCCTGCTGACAGTACTTGCAGGTCACTGACCAACAACAGTGTCCTATTCACCCTATGCACTTAGAGCGATGTGTGCCTCCTGGAGTTTGTCGACACCATCACTATTTGAGGAAGCATTGCTCCTGCCAATTTCGTCTTCTATGTGAGTGAGGTGAGTCTACTCTTCTGTGGGTAAGTAGTATTTCTTGAAATACGAAATAATTCTGTTTATTGAGTGTGAGCGAGTCACTTCCATTACCATGGTGCCCTTGACATGAACGACTGTCAGTGATGTTGCCAGTAGCAGGGCTACAGATTTTTGTCTCTGGCACTGACACTCAAATACTAGGTCATCAGGTCCTATTGTGGAAATTGTTGCTTGGCAGTTCAAGTCAGCAAATCTCTTCATTTTGGGCTTGGCTTGTTGATCTCGAACTGCCATGCTTTTGTGATCTGTCAGGGAATCTTCCTCCTTTTGGGGCAATCTTGTCTGTAATTGTCTTCCGAATATCAGTTCTAATGTTCATTTTGTCAGTAGAGCTAAGCGGTGTGTTACTTTAGGCTAGGAGTCCTGACAGAGAGCTTGTCCAATCAATATTTGAGTTAGCATTCCTCATCCTACTGCCCATTTGATTGTTGCCATTAACTGTTTGAGGTCAGAGAAATATGATTTTTCTGTGATGTATTTCCAGGTATGAAATACATTTTCAAAAGACGTCCCCATTGTCCATTTTAAGTATGAATGGGATACCACATGCCACATGAATGCCATCTAACACAGGCAGCACAGCAGTTGATAAGACAAATGGTATCCGGTCCATCAATAGAAAACAAGACTATACATCAATGATTATTAGCAAGTGCCTTCATGTGTTGAAGGTTCTATAGAAATCAGCTCGCACCATTGTCCACACTTTATTCAGGACAACAGATATTTGCAGTTGCTCCAGTCTTGGAGGCTGTCTCCTAGCATAAATGACACAACTGAATGATTCCTTCACTGGACTATCTAGTCCTGGAAACCACATGTTTTCTCATGTTAACTTTTTGATGGTCACTATGTCTCTATATCTGTCATGGATCGGGTTAGTAATTCATAAACATATTGATTTAGGATGACTGTTCTTGTTCTGCCTAGGAGTATCCCTTCTTCCACATTCTTGAATGCCAGCATTTCCTCTCTGTCAATCCACGATGAGTATCGGCTGTTGTTGACATGCCTCCACCGTTGGTTCTCCATGATGTCTTTTTCACACCAAGTGTGACATCCTTGTGTGACTCATGAGCTAGTTTGTCCATGGAGATTAGGGCATAGGTAGATTGAGGTAGCACAACATGAATGTATTTGTCTGCCCTCAATGGTGTATTACTGGTAGATGGAAGCAGGTGTATTGAGTCATATTGAGTGGTTTTGTGCTCTTTTCCAGGTTTGTGAATTGCTTTCAAGTCAAATCTATTCAACTAATATCCCACCTTTCTATTTTTTGATGGAATGTTAGCATTCTGGTTTCCATAGATGATCAGTAGTACATGATGGTCTGTTACAATCATGAATGGTTTGCCATACAGAAACAAGTAATAATTCTCACAAGCCATAATTACAGACAAGCTCTATTTTTTTTTGGAGGTGAGTTGGCCTTTTCCACATAGGTTAGGCTTCTACTTACACATGTTATGATCCATCTTGGGGAATCTCAGCCTGCCTTGTGTTAGATCACACTTGTCCCACACCCTACCAGACTGGCATCATTTCAGCGCTCCAGGTGGGGCAAAATATGCCAGGTGGTCAACAGAAGCTACAGCCTCTTTGATTCTTTGAAAATCTCCTCAGAAATACATCATTGTTTTGTGAATTCTTTATGTGGTTCGCTCACAGTGGTGAAGTTCTTGATGTAGCGAGAACAGTAATTCACTAGTCCAAGGAATGATCTAAGGTCTGCTAAGTCCGCTGGATGAATTTTGTTGACCATCTCAGTTTTGTCTGGTTCTATAGCCATTCCTTTACGGAAGACAATAATTTCCAAAGAATATTTTTTAATCCTTCTCAAGCTCACACTTTTTGGCACTTAGTGTTAGACCGACTTCTCTAACTGAATGCATACTTCTTTTAATACTTTTTCGAGATATTCTTTGATGAGACTGAACACCAGGATGCCATCACTGTAAATGAGACTTTGTGGTTGGTCTTATGAAGCTTCACACTATTTCTTTAAAGATTTCTACTGCTGATTGTTGGACAGGCCCCATGAAGGGCTCGCTCCCTCCCCGCATGACAGGGCCCTGGTACCGGCCTTCCAGGTACTACCCGCAGAAGCAACCCCCAACCGTCCCCCATGGGACGTCTGCTCCCGGGAATCCCGGTGTCCCTGGCCTGGGCCACCGTCAGCACCCTTGCCCGGACCAGCCGCCATCTTAGACACTGCGCCACGAGGCAGCGTGGCCTCAGCTCGACCCCAACCCCGGGCCTGGCCAGGTCCCGACATCCCGGCACCACCATCCACCCAGGAGGTGAACGGACCACTTGGCAGGTCAATGGGAATAAGAAGTGTCGATGGCTCTCTCCCGCCAGGTGCCGATCACCCCCAGCCTCCTCGGGCGCTGGCTCCACCCCCCTGCTGGGTGTCTGGACTCCCTCATCCCGGACCTCCCGACCTCCAAGAGCGAGGGTCCGGACATCAAAGAGTGCCAGACCTATAACTGAGGCAGCCCCAGAACAGGAAGGCAGTTGTATCCTGGAGTCGAGAGACACCGCGACGAACTCATCCTTGACGGACTGCTGGCGCTGCCGCAGCCCTGCCTTGTGAACTATTGTCCTGCCTGCTGGCGCTGCCGCGGCCTTCTGCAACCTTCATCCTCGTGGGACCTGCTGGCGCTGCCGCGGCCCGTTGTCACCTTCATCCCCGTGGGACCTGCTGGCGCTGCCGCGGCCCGTTGCAACCTTCATCCTCGTGGGACCTGCTGGCGCCGCCGCGGCCCGTTGTAACCTTCATCCTCGTTGGGACCTGCTGGCGCTGCCGCGGCCCGTTGCCACCTACGACCTCTTCGGGACCTGCTGGCGCTGCCGCGGTCTGACCCGTCCGAACACCGAGCTCGAGGATTGTGAGCTATCACCGTTCCACCGCCGTACCTACGGGTACCAAGACTGTCCCGCTACCCCCTTCCCTAATAGAGACTAGAATTGAGAGGATCATCGTGTCCTGATCTCATTGTATCGTACTACCTTACTTCAAGAGCTGCCTATAAAAGGTGTTAATCTGATCTTCGTGTGGTGTCCATCTGTGGGGGGGAAGTTACTTGTCTGTACGATCGCTGGGGACGGCCCTCACCGGAGGCCTCTCCCCTTGTGCTCGGCCGACCCTCCAGGTCCCCGTCTAACATTGGTGGCCAGCGGCGCGATCCGAACCAACGCGTACCGTACAGATAGTAACTCACCCTATGACTAAACCACAATGACGACCAAAGAGAGCGGATCGGCAGAGAAGTTCCAGATGGAAAAGCTGGAGGAATACAGCCACCGAGAGCTAAAACAATTTTGCATGGACTTAGGCATTGCTACCACCGGGCTAAGCACAAAAGAAGACTTCAAAAACACCCTAGAGGCCTGGACAGAGACGAATACCGCCACACCCCGGGACCTCGAAGCCCCGGAAGTCAACACCACCCTGACGGAAGAACGGAGAACAGGTCCCTCCCGAGAAGAGATCCAGGAGCGGGAAAAAAATAGACTACACGAGCTGGACTTGGCACGGCTCAAATTAGACGGAGAATTGAAGCTGGCGGAACAGAAAATAAACTTAGAACACTTACGGCTCAGAGAAGAGCGAGAGGAAAAACAGAGACAGAGGGATCTCGAAGAAAAAAGACTGGCATACGAACACGAGTGCAAACTAGCAGAGATAGAAATACGCAAACTGAACACAAACCTAGGGGTGCCCGAGCCACCGCGCCCCCCGGGTACTACCGAACAGAAGGTCCACATCCCCAAGGATGTGGTCCGAGAATACCACCGGAACGACGACATACAGCAGTGGTTCAAGGCCTACGAGATCGCCATGACGGCCCACCGGATCGCTCGAAGTGACTGGGGAGCTGGGCTATGGGGAAGATTCGTCAATGAGGGCCGTGATGCCCTGCTGCAGCTTCCGGACCATCAAATGACGTCCTATGACCACATGAAGGCCGCCCTCCTCAGCCGATATGGGCTTACGCCCGAAATGTACCGCCAGAGGTTCCGCAACTGCACCCGGATCCCAGGTACAACTTGGTTGGAGTACGTAAACTATTTCAGCCGAGCCTTCGAGGGGTGGATCAAGGGTAACAACGTAACCACCTACGAACAACTCTTCAATCTCATTGTGTGGGAGCACCTCTCCAACAACTGTTTCGTCGAGCTCAGGCAGCACCTCCTCGACAGTAAATTGACTGAACCACGGCAGCTCGCCACCGAGGCGGACCGGTGGGAGAGCACCCGAGTGGCCCGGAGTGGGCCGAATGAGCAGAACAGATCCAACCAAGGTCATCATCGTCCCCGAGGAGGAGGAGGACCGGGCCGGGGCAGAGACGCTGTCCCGGTCACTCCCGCTAACACCACCCCGCCCCCAGCCGGCCGGGGAAACCCCCCGATGCGCCCGGGGTTCCGAGCCAATGTTACGTGTCACCGATGCCAGCGAGTCGGCCACTACGCCAGTGACCCGACCTGCCCGAAGAACCCGGCTCCCGGGCCCCGCCAGGTGGCGGCCGCCGTCCTAGGAGAAGAACAAGTCTCCGAAGACACTGAAGCATACGAGTCGGAGCAGTTCGAGTGGGAACCTGCCGCCATGACCCTGGCCTGCCTAGGGGGAAGAGACATGGTCCCGCGGACTCCCCTGCCAGCCAACCAGAATGGTCAGCACCTCCTCCCCCGATCGCTCCCGAAGACGACTCCATCCATACCGACCACCCGGAACCAACCCCAGAGGGGTCCGCCCAGCCCCCCGAACTTCCCGACCTGGCTCAGTGGCGTCAAGAAGGGGGGCCCACCCAAGAACAATTCCGGCAGGAGCAAAAGACCTGTCCCTCCCTCGAGGGACTGCGACAGCAAGCGCTCGCCCAGGGCCAAGGAGACACCACCGGGGCCCACTGGGTTTATTGGGACAATGATCTCTTGTACAGCGAGCAGAGAATCGCAGAGCTGGGGGCCGGTCGAGTGCTGGTGGTGCCCCACCACTTCAGAGACTTCCTGTTGAACTTGGCCCATGATGTCCCCCTGGCTGGGCACCTGGGGCAAGACAAAACCTACCACCGCCTGGTGACTCACTTTTTTTGGCCCAAAATGCGAAATGACGTCTCCAACCACTGCCGGTCCTGCCCGACCTGCCAGGCCAGCGGGAAGAGCGGCCGCAAACTCAAGGCACCTCTTCAACCTTTTCCCGTTGTGACCACCCCGTTCAAAAGGGTGGGAATAGACATTGTGGGGCCCCTGGACCCCCGAACAGCACAAGGGCATCGATTCATCCTGGTCCTGGTGGACCACGCCACCCGCTATCCTGAGGCGGTTCCCCTTCGAACTGTAACAGCCCCAGTGGTAGGTCGAGCCTTAATGGGGATCTTCTCTCGAGTGGGCTTCCCCCGGGAAGTCGTCAGTGACAGGGGCACGAACTTTATTTCAAAGTATATGAAATCCCTCTGGCAGCAGTGCGGGGTCACTTACCGATTCACAACCCCCTATCACCCCCAGGGAAACGGACTGGTCGAGCGGTTCAACCGCACTCTCAAGGGGATGATCATGGGGCTAGAAGAACCCCTACGCCGCCAGTGGGACGTGCTACTACCGTGCCTCCTCTTCGCCTACCGAGAAGTCCCCCAGAAGTCCCTCGGCTTCAGCCCCTTCGAACTCCTGTACGGACACCCCGTTCGCGGGCCTCTCAGCCTAGTGAAGGAGGAATGGGAAATGGCCCCCCTAAAATCCCCTCCAGACGTCTACAAGTACCTCCTGACCCTCCGCAATCAGACCCGGAAATTCAGGGAGATCGCCAAAGCCAATCTGGAGGCCAGTCAAGAGGACATGAAGAAGTGGTACGATCAACATGCCTCCTCCCTCGAGTTTGAACCGGGTCAGCAGGTATGGGTGATGTCCCCCATCGAACCGTGTGCCTTGCAGGACAAATGGACAGGGCCCTTCAAGGTGATCGAGCGCAAGAGTCCCGTCACCTATCTCATCGACCTGGAGTCCCCCCGGAACCCCCTCCGGGTTCTCCACGCCAACAGACTCAAACCCCACTTCGTGCGCTCAGAGCTCAGCCTGCTGATGGCTACCGACAGTGGCGCAGAAGGAGACTCCGAGCCCCTCCCTGACCTACTGAGGACCCGTGAAAGAGATGGTTCGGTGGACGGGGTCCGACTCTCCGAGGCCCTGACCCCAGAGCAGCGTCAAGATTGTCGGGCCCTCCTGCTGCCGTTCGCAAACCTGTTCTCCCTCGCACCCGGAGTCACCTCCTGGTGCCTGCACGACGTGGACACTGGGGACAGTCCTCCTGTCCGACACCGGGCGTACCGAGTACCGGATCGGGTACGTACATGCATCCAAGAAGAAGTCTCCAAGATGCTCGCCCTCGGGGTCATCGAACCTTCGGACAGTCCCTGGGCCAGCCCAGTCGTCCTGGTCCCCAAGGCCGCGGCCCCGGGCACCACACCTGAGCTCCGATTCTGCATCGAATATCGGGGTCTGAACGCGGTCACCCGAACCGACGCTCACCCTATCCCCCGAGCAGATGAACTAGTCGACCGCATGGGGGCAGCCCGCTACCTAAGCATCTTCGACCTGACAGCGGGCTACTGGCAGATCGGCCTCACCCCCAGGGCCCAAGAACGTTCCGCTTTCTCCACCCCGGATGGGCACTACCATTTCAGAGTGATGCCATTCGGCATGAAGAACGCTCCAGCCACTTTTCAAAGACTGGTGAACCAGGTATTGGCGGGCCTCGAGGAATTCAGCGCCGCCTACCTGGACGACATCGCGGTATACAGCCGCCACTGGACAGACCACCTCCACCACCTCCGAGAGGTCCTGCAGGCCCTCCAACAGGCCGGCCTCACCATAAAGGCCAGCAAGTGCCAAATCGGCCAGGGGTCCGTGACCTACCTCGGACACCAAGTGGGGAGCGGTCTGGTGGCCCCCCTCCAACTCAAGGTAGCTGCCATTCAGTCCTGGCAACCCCCCGAAACACAGACCGAGGTCCGAGCCTTCCTGGGGCTCACCGGATACTACCGGCGGTTCGTGAAGGACTATGGCAGCATTGTGGGGCCCCTCACGGAACTCACGTCTAAGAACCACCCACAAAGAGTCAACTGGACTCCCGACTGTCAAGCGGCCTTCGAGAAGCTGAAGGCCGCCATGTGCACCGCTCCTGTGCTCCAGGCCCCCGACTACAGCCGCGAGTTCATCGTTCAGACCGATGCCTCCGACCATGGTATTGGGGCCGTCCTCTCCCAACTGAACCCCGAAGGAGTCGACCAACCAGTGGCCTTCATCAGCAGACGCCTACTGCCCCGAGAACAGCGCTGGAGCACCATTGAACGAGAGGCCTTCGCAGTAGTATGGGCCCTCAAGAAGCTCCGGCCTTACCTCTTCGGAACCCACTTCCGGGTACAAACAGATCATCGGCCCCTGCAATGGCTCATGCAAATGCGGGGGGAGAACCCCAAACTATTGCGATGGTCCATCTCCCTGCAGGGGATGGACTTCACTGTAGAGCATCGCCCTGGTCAAGACCACGCCAACGCGGACGGCCTGTCCCGCTTTTTCCGCCTCGACGAGGAAAGTCCCCAAGAGGATGGGTGACTCTCCCCGCCTTCAGCTGGGGGGGACGCATGTTGGACAGGCCCCATGAAGGGCTCGCTCCCTCCCCGCATGACAGGGCCCTGGTACCGGCCTTCCAGGTACTACCCGCAGAAGCAACCCCCAACCCGTCCCCCATGGGACGTCTGCTCCCGGGAATCCCGGTGTCCCTGGCCTGGGCCACCGTCAGCACCCTTGCCCGGACCAGCCGCCATCTTAGACACTGCGCCACGAGGCAGCGTGGCCTCAGCTCGACCCCAACCCCGGGCCTGGCCAGGTCCCGACATCCCGGCACCACCATCCACCCAGGAGGTGAACGGACCACTTGGCAGGTCAATGGGAGTAAGAAGTGTCGATGGCTCTCTCCCGCCAGGTGCCGATCACCCCCAGCCTCCTCGGGCGCTGGCTCCACCCCCCTGCTGGGTGTCTGGACTCCCTCATCCCGGACCTCCCGACCTCCAAGAGCGAGGGTCCGGACATCAAAGAGTGCCAGACCTATAACTGAGGCAGCCCCAGAACAGGAAGGCAGTTGTATCCTGGAGTCGAGAGACACCGCGACAAACTCATCCTTGACGGACTGCTGGCGCTGCCGCAGCCCTGCCTTGTGAACTATTGTCCTGCCTGCTGGCGCTGCCGCGGCCTTCTGCAACCTTCATCCTCGTGGGACCTGCTGGCGCTGCCGCGGCCCGTTGTCACCTTCATCCCCGTGGGACCTGCTGGCGCTGCCGCGGCCCGTTGCAACCTTCATCCTCGTGGGACCTGCTGGCGCCGCCGCGGCCCGTTGTAACCTTCATCCTCGTTGGGACCTGCTGGCGCTGCCGCGGCCCGTTGCCACCTACGACCTCTTCGGGACCTGCTGGCGCTGCCGCGGTCTGACCCGTCCGAACACCGAGCTCGAGGATTGTGAGCTATCACCGTTCCACCGCCGTACCTACGGGTACCAAGACTGTCCCGCTACCCCCTTCCCTAATAGAGACTAGAATTGAGAGGATCATCGTGTCCTGATCTCATTGTATCGTACTACCTTACTTCAAGAGCTGCCTATAAAAGGTGTTAATCTGATCTTCGTGTGGTGTCCATCTGTGGGGGGGAAGTTACTTGTCTGTACGATCGCTGGGGACGGCCCTCACCGGAGGCCTCTCCCCTTGTGCTCGGCCGACCCTCCAGGTCCCCGTCTAACACTGATTGTATGCCAAAACTGAGGCATTTATATCAAAACAGACTCAGGTGCATCAAGAATGTAGTTGCATAGCAGGATGATGGATCTACTTGAAGTTGATGCTAGCCTTTGTAGAGCTCCAGCTTGAAGAACAAGAAGGCTCCATTTAGACAATTGATTATTGAATTGAATAAGCACTTACTGAGTGCATAGCTACCCATAGGCATCCCAGCACTACTAGTGCAGCACAAAAGCATCAAGATAATTTAATAAACGCTACTGAAGGGGAATATTCAGGAAAAGACGGGTTTTAAGCATTTTCGGAAGGGAAGCTGCTGATTTACTGAACGTAAAGACAGGGGGAAGGTGTTCCACAGTTTGGCCACATTATATGAGATGATGTAATTGAGATGTGGGCCAGACGGCCACACTCTCTCAATGGTCAGTTTGGTTTTTGCTTTTTAACACCGATGGAGTACCATAGAGCAGGTTTTTCGAGGTTCACAACACAATGTTTTACTCCCCAGTGAAATATCAATAATGGAGGATGATAGTTGTGGTTTTACCTCCATCTTCTCATATTCCGATGTACACATAATATCACCGGTGACTCTATTCTCCAATATAAATGTAGCCTCATGCATCCCCACTTGTAGGACAATGGAAGCAGTCTTCTTGATTTCCTTTTTGTCAAGCACCTGCAGTTGTTCTTGTTGTCATTTTGGCTCCTCTCAAGGCATATAGATGCTCTCTGGGCCCCCTGTCTGGGGAGAACTCAGGGGTCGAATCAAAACTTTGAGCATCCTTATGTTTACAATGGTGTGTAGACTTAGAGCCCTATTTAATTCTTGGTGGTAAGAGGCACGAATGTGGTCCACCCGCCACATTTAAATGCAGGTTAATTATGGCGGAGACTATTCTGTCTCCGCTGTGATTAACTTCCTCCAACGGCCCCTGGGAGAAAGAGCCATTAGAGAAATGACTACATGTCGGCCCACCAAATTTGGATGGGTGAAGTGTAGTAATTGTTTACTGTTTCTTACCACCAGGAAAGAACATTAAAATACTTTATTACTCCCCCCGCCATGGGAGAAGCCTCCCAAGGTGAGCAGTATGTTTTTCTTTACCAAAAGAAAATCCATTTTGGGATTTTCTTTTTGAAAAGAGAAAAAGATTACTGTTTGTTACGGGGCTGCGTTTTTCAGATGCAGCCCTCTCACAAACAGTAAAATAAATTGACAGGAACCACTGTGATGGCGGTTCCTGCCATTGCCTTTATAAGTGACTGTCTTCCTGGTGGTCATTTATAAATCTGGTTGGTGGAGTATTTAGGGCCTGGCTGACATAAAGTCCTCCACCAGGCCAGCGGTGAATACTCATTCCGCCAGAATATAAATCTGAACCTTAGTTTTCTACCACCTTGTTGTGGACTCTTGGTTCATGAGCATCCTCCTTTGCCCGCACTTGCAAACTGGCTGTCCTGCTTGTACTTTCAACACTTTTGTCCAATTACTGTGCAGGATCCCGCATGCGGATATGATAAACCACAAGCAATTCTTTTCACTTTTGGCCATTGTCATTGGCTGTCTATCTTTGGGTTTTCCCACTGCTATCATTTGGTGTACTTTTCAACTATCCTGGTTCTCTCACTCTCCATATTTATGGTGGTGTTTTGCGACTGTTCTTCATTGTCAATATTCTGTCAAGCATATAGGTATGCTTTAGAATTTTATTGAGTAGCATCATTCGATGATTCACAGACTTATGGCTTTTTTATTGTTGAATTTGGCTAGTTTCTGCAGTCTTGTAGTAAAAACATCCGGGGATTCATCAGCCCCATGGCACACTGTGCTGAAATTGTATCTTTCATATTCTATGTTGATCTGTGCATTAAACTTGTCCTTCACCACTTGATCAATCCTTTGTGGATTGCGATGGTTTATTGTTGAATTTGAAAAACTCACAATATGCCCCTAGTTTCTGCAGCCTTGTAGCAAAACCACCCAGGGATCCATCAGCCCCTTGGCACACTGTGATGAATGTATCTTTCATAGTCTATGTTGCTCTGTGCATTAAACCTGTCCTTCACCATTTGATCAATCCTTTGTGGTCCTTTGTGGATTGTGAAGGACTCAAGAGGAAATGTCACGAGTAAGTTTTCTATGTCGTCACCAACTGAGTTAAGAGACAAGTCCCCCGGGTTCTTTAGCCATATATTTTTTGTAAGTGGCCATCAAGTAGTGTTCAAATGTAATGTTCATTGTTCTCACCTGGCTACTTGAGTTTGGGAGTGTGAGAACAAATGTCAGTGGATGGCGAAATTTGGAACTGGGTATTCCTTCTTCCTATGGCACGGGTTTCTTGGCACGAAACTTTGTTGTGGATTGCTCATGTCATTTGGGTATGGTTCCTGTCTAGTGTTTTGTGGCAGTCCTGTTCTGGTGTAAACCTGCCTTTTGTTCAGCGTTTCCTTGGTCCATGTGCCCAGGTTATTGCTATTCTTCACTGGAGGGTGTTTAATGTTATAGGAAAACATTAGAGTGACTCTGTAATAGCCCCTCCAGTAAAGGTCTATCGGGTTTACCTGACTTCAACATGGCAGAAAAGAAGCAGAAGATCCTGTGTTGATAAGCTTGTTTTCCTTTTGTTACCAGCACTTTTAGTTACCTAGTAGGACTTGCAGGTGTGGCGTGTACTAAATGAGGGTGGCAGGGCAGAGGCGGGTTAAAAAAAATGGCACTTACCTTACAAAGCAGCCGATTCTCATACATCGTTGTCGTCTGTTTGCTCCAGCCGGACAGGAAGCACAAACAGGCTCCCCTAAGCCAATCACAACGCTGCAGTGTAGCATTGTGATTGGTCTGATCACCATGGTTCGGCGCTCACACAGGCAGCAAGAGCCTGTGCATGTTCCCCACCATGCTGTGCATAACAGCCTGGTGGGGACCATGCTGGCCGGCCAAACTGGCATGCACACGTAGTTCACATATTTCCTCCACCCCCTGCTGGTTGCATAGACAGCCAAGCCCTGCCCTGCTCCAAAAACAACTTCATTGCGAAAAATAAAAAGATAACAACATTGTGTTGTTATCATTTTATTTTCCCTTCTTTGCACTGTTGAAATCATTGGGGCGACGCTCCTCTGCCTTAGCGGAGGAGCCGCCACTGAGGACGCTGGCCCCATATGGTGGATCTTGTAAGGTTGTCTCACTTGCTGTAATAGCTTCTGGCTGCATAGAGGAGAGGCTAACACAGTTCTAGTGCCCTGCCATTTAAGGAGGCATAGCAGCTTTGGGGAAGATACAGCACTAAATGGCAGTTTCACAGTCCTGCCTGAATCCTTTGAGCTCACTTGGCACTTTCTTGATCCAACTTGCACTGTAGAAGGTCCAAAATGATCACTTTCTGCAGGAAGTCCGAGTTGACATCGTCACCATTTACTGTGCCCCCAATGCGACAAGGATTAATATGGAGGCAGGAATGCAGTGGTGACCTGCTTTGTTCATTTCTTTTCTGCTCCTTTCTGATATCATTGGCCTACTTCTAGCATAGCTATTCTATTTCCAGTTTGTTCCTTCCTAATTAAGTGTTGGTCTTTGCGTATGTTCTCCCCTTGCGTCACTTTGGGCCCCTGCCTCCTTCGAAGAAAGAGGTGCCCGGTGTGTGTGGGGGGACTGGTCAGTGTACAGGATGGCCACAAGGTCATAGACCTCTTCGTTCTACACAACAGGGACCAAAAGTCAAACAGTTCTGAAATGCCTCCCTATTCCCACAGGCACTGAAACAGCAACTCAAGCCTATGAATGTCACAGGCCACTGACAGGTCCATAATGATATTTACTGCAAAATGTAAGGAATGTGAAGGAATTCCTGTTTAACAAGCTGAAAAAGGACCAAATGGAGTACTTGACATTTTGACAATCCTCCCTACTAAATTGGAGCAAGCTGTCAAAATGGGCAACCACAGAAACTCAAGATTAAAGGTCACTTTTTGAGAATCACTGGGCTCTTGACTGATCACTATATTCCATCGGGCCATTAAGACAAGTAGCTCAACACAACAAGTCACATTTCTAACTGAACACTGATGACACTAAGCATGCACCTCACGGGCAAGAATATTCATTCATCAAGTACATTTTCATTTTGAGTTTCTATCCCCAGCAAGAAAGTCATTCTTGACACACGTTTGCAACCTGGAACCCTTGTGTGCCTTCTCCTGTAGGGCAGCTGCCTGCAATTGCCTTAATACTGCACCACACCTAACAACATTCAACTCCTTCTTAAGGGAAGAGAGGGAGTAACCCCTGTATTACATATGTCATTAACCATTCATACTATACAGTGACTGAAAGTTTACTTTCAGTAGGTAAGACATAAACAAAGCTACACCTACCGGGTTACATCCTACAACATCAGTGCTATACATGAGACCTCCATTATTTAGAGCAGCAATTGTCTCTGTTGAAAAAAAATCTAGCTTTTGAATCAAATTCAAAATTATGTTCTCTAAATTTAGCAATCCAGGAAACTCACTATCATCTGAACCGCCTCAGCCAATTGTTACTACTACGATAACTCGGTTAACAGATGGATCTAGAAGAGCTCTGGCTATCACTTATGGGAAATACCACAACGTACTCCTACACAACAAAACGAGAAAATAAACTATATAGACCCTAGTGGCGAGAATGTGCTTTAACAGACAGATGCAGACTCATAAGAAGCCAGACCTAAAATCACTTCACAGGCTTGTGCCGAACATAAGATCATTGTTCAAAACTCTGTGCAAATTACTTGTGGCTTCTGTGGCAAAGTTCTCACATGCTTGTGTGAATTTGGATGGACATTTCATCTCAGCGTGAAATATAAGCACAATCATTTTCTTAACAGTCTTGTTTGCTGCGGCAAGGATCTCTAAATAATTCGCCTACCAGGGGACAGGAGTCCGGACTTTCGCCCCCCTGATGGGTATCTGCCAGGTACCAGCTGTGCAGAGGCTTGTAAATAAGCCCTAATGTTCCTCAAATATGAAACCCTTTATGGATATAAACAAACTGCTGTGCATTTAAGGAGCAAAGTAAACATCTTCTTTTCCGTATGTGCCCAGTAACAAAGATCACCAAGGGAGTTTTGCAAGTGGCAGTCTCTTATTCGCCCCTTAAAGAGTGTTATACATATTGTGTACCGTTTTCTGCTCCCTATTTGCATGCATGTCTTAATATTCTTATTCCAATAATATCTCTGACTTACCACTCTGAAGCTACTGTTACTGACTTGTAGGGATTTATACATTCTTTTAATTAAATAAATACAATAAATACATGCATTTGCATTTGGCTTTCCAAAAGTTGAATCAACGAATTTGTTTCTGTAATTTTGTTCTTAAGTGGGCTGTAACAGGACTTGCATTACAAATGACTGGTTGACCCAACTGTCAACAACTGCTCCCCCAAGCTCAATTAGATCTTAGACACCTTTCACTAGTGGCCCTGTGTCTGGGACTGGAATGGAAACCAAAGTGGTCCTGGGCAGAAAATAAAGTTTATGGGCCTGTTCCAAAGGTAAACTTGCACTTTTGATAAACTGTATACCTTGGGATATTCATCATTTATGAGAGTCAAGTTATTCAAACGTGTAGAATGTAATGTCCCCACTCCTTTAATAGTGGTCAAAGTCAGTCAAATTACTTTTATTCGATAAATTAATATCATAAAAAGACACGATACAATTATACAAAAGGTTATTTACACAGCATACACCGTAAAAAACAATAATTTTTTAAAAATATTGTGACATAAATATTTCATAAAAACAGGATAAAACTGCAATAGACTCTATTACCTTTCATATCATCATTGGTGCCATAATATAGACAAAAAATTAAATTCATCCTAATCCAGGTTAGCTAAGGTAGATGGCGCACTAATACTCCTATTCCTAAATCGTACAGCGGCTACTAAGAAACTCGCAACAGAAAATATTATACGATGAGTATTTAGTTGTTGCAGATACAGAAGGGCTGGTCTAACCTGAGTGAACCCAGCCTCCCTCAGAATAGGCAGCAGAGAAGTTATCGCATCTACAAGGACTGGCCTTATCTGGGGTGCACCAATTGTGAAAACGACCTAGCGAGAAGTGGATCATATTAAAACGAAATCTCGTTAAAAGGTGCCGACGATAGGGGCGGTTCACTAGGGTGAGATAGAATTCAGGTCCAGGAGAGCTAACTAAGGCGTAGTTCGCTCTAACAGTTGGTTTCATAATTTCTACCTCCTCTCTCTCTAAGGATAGCAAGTTCATCATAGCATTTTTTATCTGTAGGACCTCCGTTCTTGTTATAGTCTCCGGGGAAAGAAAAAGCTCGGGACGCCCTATTTTTTCAAAGCTAGATTTAATATAAGCGATCCAGGGAATCTTGCTAACATTATCCAGCAGAAGACAATCTTTAAGTATAGTATGATTCAGTGAAATTTCTTGGTTGAGCCAAGTCTTCAACCAGCATGTTAGTGGGGCTGTTTTTATCAAATCAGTTACATATCCCACCCCCCAACTCAGTATGGATCGAATATGTGGGGGTAGACTGGGGAACTGTTAAGACTGATCTCAAGAATTTGTTTTCAATCACCTGAATTCTGTCTTGGGGGGAGTAGCCCCATATCGGACAGCCATATGTGGCGACAGCAAGACATTTTGCATTATATACCTTTATTATTGCTTCTACTGGTCTGACCCCCAGCTCTTTTACAAAGCCCAAAAGAGCTGAGGTCGTTCTTGCAAATGCAATGCTTCTACTGTTACATTGCGGGGCCCAGCTCCCTCTTTCATTGAATAATACCCCCAGATAGGGAAACATAGCCACCCTATCAATTTCCTCAGCACCACAAATAAAGGTTTTGGATCTATTTTTCCTGGAACACTTCCCTACAAGCATAACGTGGGACTTTTTAGTATTTATTTTTAAATCCAGGGTCTCCATAAAGCTCCCAAAGGCGTCTAACAGCCTTTGGGGACCTACCCCCGTACGAGCCAGAAGAACGGGATCATCGGCGTACAGGAGAACTGGTATAACCAGATCTCCTATACGCGGTACGTCCTGTGATGGTGCCTTTAAAGCTGGCTCCAGAGCATTGATGTATAAGGTAAAAAGAAGGGGGGCCAAGATACACCCTTGTCTGACCCCCCTTTCTGAGCTGAAGTGACTAGTACATTGCCCTTCAGTGGTAACCCTCACTGAGGCTAAAAGACCAGAGTGCAGGTCAGCTAAAAAATATACTAGGGACGGGTCAAAGCCCATATTTAATAAGCTCTGCCACAATTTTGACCTGTTGACCAGGTCAAAGGCAGAGGAGAGGTCCATAAACCCCAGGTACAGTGACCCCTCCTTGGCTTTGGTATACTCATCAATTAGGAGTTGGAGAGTGAGACATTGATCAAGTGTGCTCCTTTTTGCTCTAAATCCATATTGTGCATTAGACGGGACCCCTCTGTCTTCCAGCCACTACGTCAGTTTATATAAGATAACTCGACCCAAATTTTTTACGGATGAGTCTATCAAGGAGATAGGCCTATAACAGGAGGGGTCCTGCCTATCCCCCTTTTTAAAGACCGGAACAATTATGGATTTGGACCAGGAAGCCGGAAGACTTTTGGGGCCCAGAACATTAAACACATTTGTCAAAATTAATGACCAAAATTTTGGGGCCGCCTTAAACAGATCGGCGGGGACGCCATCAGGGCCGGGGGCCTTGTTCTTTGTAATCTCCTCTAGCGCCCTTTCGACTTTAGCAACCTCCCCACAGCCTGACTCATAAAGGTTCCAGATGGCCAAAAAGTGTTCCAATTCCTCACCCTGCTTAGAGTGCTCAAAATGAATAGGGGCCGAGTATAAAGGCCCCTCATAACCCATATTTGCTCAGAGTTGATCACAGGGATGAGTATTGAAATTCCCCATCAGTATAATCTCAAAAGTATTTGAATTTAGACTATATACAGACATAAATTGTTCTAGAAAGGATAGATTATTATGTTCGTTATCACTAGAATTATAAAAATTATTAAATAGTGTTTTGGAAGTGTCAGATACTGTTAGTTCCACTATTAAACAGTTATGACAGCCTGAGTCAAGTTGTGTTAATGAGCCCTTCAGCTCTAGGGTGAACAAACTAATTAAACCCCCCTTGGCTCTGCCCACCTTACTACGTTTTGCCGGAATACAAAAGTGGCTATAGCCATCCAGGGAAAAATTGTTTAGAGGGTCCCAAGTCTCTTGAAGAGCTATTATGTCAAACGATTTTAGCAGCCTCTCCCAGTTTTCATTACCCGTTTTTGCTTTTATTCCTGCTACATTTCAACTCACAATTCTGCATATAGGGACTTGGGTCCGACCTGTTAGCTCCGACTTATCCTTTAGTCAGTCGTTCTCCTCCAGTTCAGATAATGGGGAGAAACGGTTGGCCAATGGTAAGCCAATATTCATAGGGGTTTCGAACGACCGGGGCAAGGTCCGAACGGCTGGAGCTATCTGTGGGTGGTGGACTACATTCTGGTAAGAAACAGGGAATTTACTTTTCCCTGCAACTGAATGCCATAACCTTTTGGGCGGGGGAGGATAGAAGAAACCCAGTGGAAATGGCCTAATACCAGAGTTTAGCAGTTCAGAGCCATCCCAAAATAGGCGATCTGCGTTGTTTTATGTTTTAAAATTTATAACAATACAGTCCCCTTCTATAGACTTCTGACATGGGCCAACTCACCCCACTCTTCTGACCATACTTATGCTAGTGGATATGTCTGTATCACCGGTGGAATAATGTCTCCAACAATTTCTGGTTTTTCTCATAAGTTCCTGGGTACTTTCATCAGCATTCAGCCCCAATGGAGGAACCCCTGTTAGTACTGCCACTAGAGGGGCTGCTTCAGGTGGAAGATGTAACTTCGTTTGACAGTGGGCAGGAGTTGACCTATTCGCTATCTGATCCAATTCAGCTGGTTTTTGCTTATTTCCCTTTTCTGATGCATTACCCAAGGGAGGAAGAGCCCTACAGGTTACAGCTGGGGCTATATTGGCAGCAGATACATTTGTACTGGGTTGAATACTGCTAGGACTAACATTTGCCATAGTCATATTTAGCCCTATGCTATTTGTAAGCGGGTTCTGTGAATTAATCACCGAGCCAAATAACCCCCGATATTCTTTTACAAAGGCTTCTAAAGCATCACATCTCTTAAGTAGCCCCGCAACACAGATGTTTAATGTGTCCACAATATCCTTACCGATGCTTGTACGGACCGGCTCTAGATGTGAGCTAATTATTCCTTCAATTTTTGCGCTGAGTTTATCTACTATAACATCCTCCAAATCAGTCAATTGATTGTTCACATAATTGTTCACATGTTTAGTCTTTCTTTGGCACTTCTTAGTGGGTCTAACCCCCTTTGCCTGTTGCGAAGATGTACTAGGTACGTCCTCATGAGGGGGCAGTAATGCCTGATTGCCCATGCTTGACTCAGGTACTAACGGTGTAGAGGGGCTTGATGCAGCAGGGGGTGCTGGTTGTACGGGCAAAGTATCTTGATTTCCTCCTTCCAAGACCAGTTCAGCCCCCTCAGCCATCGTGGGAGCCCAATTCTTTTTCCGCATTCGCAATTTCTTTTCTTATAACCCCCACAGCTGATGTCAGGTACGAGATTATAGTGTCTGCATTTCTCTGAACTTTTGCTTTCTGGCCCCCTTGAACCCCATTGCAAAATTGTTTCCTCTTACCCATATTGCGGTTTTCAGGGGGAGGGCCCGACCCGGCCTTGTCCGTCCCTGAACGGCCACAGACGGCCCGCCCTTTGCCCGGTCTTAGCCCGGCGCCGCCCACGATGCGGAGGAAGCTTCGGAACTTTAAGCGCCTCCGGGCGGGCTACGGGGCGGAAGTGGGCGGTGCAGCCGCAAAGCAGCCTGGGAGCTGTAGTCTCCCCCCTCTGTGGCCGTGATGTGATGGTAGCGGCGGCAGGGGAGACCAACAGCGTCAGGACCCCAGAAGCGGCTGGTACAGCAGGTATGGCAGTCTCCTTAGTGGTGGTAGGTCCGGTTTGCCCCCTTGCAGTGTCAGAGTCCCCCACTCCACTGAGGAAGCTTCAGATCTTTAAGCGCCTCCGGGCGGAAGTCAGCGGTGCAGCCGCAAAGCAGCCTGAGAGCTGTAGTCTCCCCCCTCTGCGGCCGTGATCTGATGGTAGCGGCGGCAGGGGAGACCAACAGCGTCAGGACCCCAGAAGCGGCTGGGACGGCAGGTATGGCAGTCTCCTTAGTGGTGGTAGGTCCGGTTTGCCCCCTTGCAGCGTCAGAGTCCCCCACTCCACCGAGGAAGCTTCAGATCTTTAAGCGCCTCCGGGCAGAAGTGGGCGGTGCAGCCGCAAAGCAGCCTGGGAGCTGTAGTCTCCCCCCTCTGCTGCCGTGATGTGATGGTAGCGGCGGCAGGGGAGACCAACAGCGTCAGGACCCCAGAAGCGGCTGGTACGGCAGGTATGGCAGTCTCCTTAGTGGTGGTAGGTCCGGTTTGCCCCCTTGCAGCGTTAGAGTCCCCCGCTCCACCGAGGAAGCTTCAGATCTTTAAGCGCCTCAGGGCGGAAGTGGGCGGTGCAGCCGCAAAGCAGCCTGGGAGCTGTAGTCTCCCCCCTCTGCAGCCGTGATGTGATGGTAGCGGCGGCAGGGGAGACCAACAGCGTCAGGACCCCAGAAGCGGCTGATAGGGCAGGTATGGCAGACTCCTTAGTGGTGGTAGGTCCGGTTTGTCCCCTAGCAGCGTCAGAATCCCCCGCTCTACCGAGGAAGCTTCAGATCTTTAAGCGCCTCTGGGCGCGCTACGGGGTGGAAGTGGGCGGTGCAGCCACAAAGCAGCCTGGGAGCTGTAGTCTCCCCCCTCTGCGGCCGTGATTTGATGGTAGCGGCGGCAGGGGAGACCAACAGCATCAGGACCCCAGAAGCGGCTGGTACGGCAGGTATGGCAGTCTCCTTAGTGGTGGTAGGTCCGGTTTGCCCCCTTGCAGTGTCAGAGTCCCCCACTCCACTGAGGAAGCTTCAGATCTTTAAGCGCCTCCGGGCGGAAGTCAGCGGTGCAGCCGCAAAGCAGTCTGAGAGCTGTAGTCTCCCCCCTCTGCGGCCGTGATCTGATGGTAGCGGCGGCAGGGGAGACCAACAGCGTCAGGACCCCAGAAGCGGCTGGGACGGCAGGTATGGCAGTCTCCTTAGTGGTGGTAGGTCCGGTTTGCCCCCTTGCAGCGTCAGAGTCCCCCACTCCACCGAGGAAGCTTCAGATCTTTAAGCGCCTCCGGGCGGAAGTGGGCGGTGCAGCCGCAAAGCAGCCTGGGAGCTGTAGTCTCCCCCCTCTGCTGCCGTGATGTGATGGTAGCGGCGGCAGGGGAGACCAACAGCGTCAGGACCCCAGAAGCGGCTGGTACGGCAGGTATGGCAGTCTCCTTAGTGGTGGTAGGTCCGGTTTGCCCCCTTGCAGCGTTAGAGTCCCCCGCTCCACCGAGGAAGCTTCAGATCTTTAAGCGCCTCAGGGCGGAAGTGGGCGGTGCAGCCGCAAAGCAGCCTGGGAGCTGTAGTCTCCCCCCTCTGCAGCCGTGATGTGATGGTAGCGGCGGCAGGGGAGACCAACAGCGTCAGGACCCCAGAAGCGGCTGATAGGGCAGGTATGGCAGACTCCTTAGTGGTGGTAGGTCCGGTTTGTCCCCTAGCAGCGTCAGAATCCCCCGCTCTACCGAGGAAGCTTCAGATCTTTAAGCGCCTCTGGGCGCGCTACGGGGTGGAAGTGGGCGGTGCAGCCACAAAGCAGCCTGGGAGCTGTAGTCTCCCCCCTCTGCGGCCGTGATTTGATGGTAGCGGCGGCAGGGGAGACCAACAGCATCAGGACCCCAGAAGCGGCTGGTACGGCAGGTATGGCAGTCTCCTTAGTGGTGGTAGGTCTGGTTTGCCCCCTTGCAGTGTCAAAGCCAGCAAAAACTTCAAATACAACCATAAAGTTACTAGTAGTGAATTTACCATCGTATTTGGTCTTTCGCACACTTGGTGGAGACCTCTGCAATCGGGGTAGAGATCTCTGTATGGTAAAATATAGGTAAATGTTTCAAATTGTTGTAAAGTTAAAAAAAATAGATTAAATATGTTTAAGTTAAACATTAATGTTAATTAACCTGATATTTTCATTTCAATTGTAGAATATTAATAACTTAATTTGAAATTAAAAATGTTATTACTTTGAATATATTAAATTACATACAAATATTTCCCATTAAACAAAATTGCTATATATTTTTCAACAGTTTAAAATATAATTTAATTTAATATTAGTTCATACAGTGTTTAGTTTAATGTGCCTACCTCCATTAGTTTTATAATGGTAGGGTGTTGCAGTATCAGTGGTTGGCCATGTGTAGTGCTAGACTTACTCCAGCGCTCAGCTGGAGTACATTTACAACTCTTTTGGGTCCTTTTTGGCTGATGGAACTATAGAAGGGCAGTTTGTGAATTGCAATGGGCTTACTCTTTTGTGAGTGGGAAAATGTCCCTCCCTAAAGCCTTCCTCAATAGTCCCTCCTTACTCTTCCATTAACTCCTCCCTTCACCTACAACATTTACTACCAAAGAGCATACTTTTGTATTCAGCGTCAGAGCCGAGATCATCACTTGTAAATGATACAAGAGCTGAAGGCATGGACTTCCATACGTAAGTATGTGAATAGCTTTTTCTCAGTACCTTAGTAGTACTATTGTAGTACTACTAAACTTACTATTAAATGCAGTATGTGAATAGTCCCCTGTTTGTCTGACATGCACTTGGAAACAAAAACTTTTAGCACATGGCGGATAATTGTTATGTGATTCTCTGAGATGGTCCCCTGCTTTTGGTACCTCTGTTTAATACTTACATAAATTAGGGCACTTTAGCCATGCCGCCATGGCATGGCAGGAGCTACACCATGTTCTTCTCTTTCATGCAAGCAGTTTTCTCAATAATCCTGGAGCTATGTTTGGGGAAAATATCCTGCAACATGGCAGACATCTCTCAATTTGATAGCATGTCTGCGACAAAAGCACTGCTCCTACCACAACAGCAGTTTGGCAGCAAAGTCATCAAACAGCACATGGTGCTCTAAGTTTGGATGGAAAATGTCCGTACGTCACAATATAGGCCTGATCTCTTACATGACATCCACTTTGCAACCAGATTTCAGACATACAAGCGTTCATGGCAGCCAATACTTTGAGAGTTCCTTGTGAGATAAAATTGATAATATAATGAATACGTCGAACATAAGATATAGCATGGATGTTTTTTATTTCCTTATCCTATGGAAAGAGAAAAATTATGTATCCGACAAAGCCTTTCTCGCATCTTCAGTATACATAGACTCTGTTGTGTTTGGTTGCACCTTATGGCTGTAAAGAGGAGTTCCCTTTGATGCTCTCTCTGGGAACTGAAGGATCCTGAGAGGGTTGGGCAACCAATGATACAAAGAACACGGTGGAAGAGAACAAAGGTGCCTCTAACGGTGTTATAACAAACAAATCCCGACCATTATGTTGATTTGTGTGAGTAAGTATGCTTCACCTAATCAGGCCAGATGAATCTTAGGTAAGTTCGACAAGTACATACAAACAGGGATCATTACCAAAACATCAGCTGTTGGAATTGTTTTTCAAAAAGATTGTAAATATCCAGTAAAATCCCATCCACAGTATCATATCTCCAAGAAACCTTCTTTTCAGCTACCAATCTGAATTCTGTATGAAGTGTAGAACAAAAATCGTAACTTTGCAGGTGCTGGAGAATGCTCTGCATATTCTTGAATCTGATGATGCTTGGTTCTGCTTAAGGTCTCAGAAGTGGCTTTTGATATTCTTGCCCCTGACATACTGCTGCATATATTCTCCACACACTTGGAAATGGGTGGATCTGTTTTAGACTGATTGACGTTCCTCCTACAAGCATAAGTCCAGTTTATCATTATGGAACATGCGATGATCTGGAGAGTGATCAACTTTGATCAACTTTGTTTACCTCAATTTTCAGTGTGTACCTTGAACTCGTGGATCACTGATCTCACGAGAGTACTGACTGACTAATGACCAATACCTCGATGATAATCACTCGTACATCAAAGTTTACTGTTTGAGCAAAATAATAGTTGAAACAAATATCCTGCATTGATGACTGGATGACTGCTTTTACCCAAAAATAATCCCAGGTAAAACATAATGTTATCTAAAACATACAGAAAGAATACTGGCTGGACCAACATTTTTTCCATCAACCGCAGTTTAATCTGCCAAATCCCAAAGTTTCACTACTGACTCAAGAGTAAGTATTCAAGCCATAATGTAGAGGAATGACTAATACCAGGCCTCTGTATTTAGGCTTACATCACGCCCTCCCATGGATAAACGTGCCACCTGCATGTGCTGCTGTTTCTTCCGGAGAGCAGTCATTAACAAGGTTCATATCTTCAATAGATATAGGTCCATGAAATAAAGTTCAAGCAAGTGCCTATGTTCTTCTTTCTAGATCCCCTCCATTCCCAGGACCTAAAGACCCAGGATTGGTGGCTGATCTTTATCACATTTGATTGTGCATGCTTGGAACATCCCTCTCTCTATAACTCTGTCTGCTCTACAGAAAATCAGCTGATATTTTGCAAACACTTGAAAAGATTTTATTCGCTGAACCCTAGAAGGAAAACACTCCTTTCTCTTGATCAGCAGAAATAATAGCCCCAGAATACCTTGGGGCAGATATTCAAGGAACTGAAGCATCTGCATAGATACGTCAGTTTCCTAGCACCAGTGCCAAATGCCCTTGCACCATCATGGATGCGCTGAATTTACAATAAAGTGCTCCAAGGCGCAAGGATTAACAGATGCCTGAGAAATACTGAAGCATCTGTTGGCACAAAAGTGATGCATTGCTGGATTTGCTCATGAAAGTGATGCAACTCCAGCAATATGCCAAATTAGATAGGTGAGTCCCATACAAAAAGCCATTTGTCATTCCTTACTCCTGGTTTGAGCAGGCATAGGGATTTTGACGCAGTGAAGGCATAGAGTGACGCAGTAAAATGTTGTTAATTGCACTGTGACAGTTCTACATGGCTTTTTGCTTGGGAACGTCCTCCCTGCATACATTATACCTGGCACAGGTATAATGTGACGCAGGGCTTTACAACGTTACACATCTCCTTAGATGTGTCACGTTTTTAAATTGTCCGCATTGTTTGTGCAGCCGATGCGTCAAAAAAAGTGATGCAATGGCGGTTCAAGGAGGCACAAGGAGCTTGTAAATCTGTTCCCTTATTCTTAGGTTACAGTGTAGTCTAAAACTTTCTATTTATTCATTTATTGAAGTTCATTCTACCATAATCTTCAAAGCATTTAATTAAAATTAATCCAATAGATTTGGACCAGATTTACTAAGATTTTGCATCGGGTTGGATCACTTTTTTTGACGCAGCCCTAACACAAAATCTATTTTGGTATTAACTGAGTGAAGCAAAGCCTGATTTGCATGTCTTTGTGTGGCTTTGTAAATAAAAAGTAACACAAGGTAGCACATAGTGTTGTCTTGTGTTACCTTGTGTCAAGGATGCGTTACATAGGTGGAGCATGGGTGTACCATGCATCCACCCATAAATCCATATTTGCTAAAGTTAGTAAGCATTAGTCGGTGCCATAATGGTGCACCTATCCAAGACTGATGTAACAAGGAGTATTTTTTTTACTCATTACTTCCTCCTTGTTTGTGTGCTGCATTCTGTGGCACACATACAGAAAGGAAAAAAATGTCTCTAAGAATAGTTTATGTGTAGGAAGGTATACCTTAATACATGCATGAAACTTTCCTTGGTGCGTTGTGTCAAACCTTCGTAAATCTGGGCCTTGGTTGCTAACTTCCCGGCCCTCTTGCAGACACTTAGGAGAAGTGCTGTCATCACTAGGCTCTCTGAAGGCACTTTAATAGCTGTGGAAGAGATTTCCATTTCACTGTTCTGTTAGTAACAGGAGCAAACAAATGAATTCCAATAAGCCGCTCTTGATTCGTAACCCCAGGAATACGGAGTTCCCATTAAAGTTCTCCTGTAAGTTAGTAGACCTCCATTAACCATCTTTGCTCCTTGAGAAGTTCACAGTCACCATAGAAGTTTGCTCTAAGGGGAGCAATCTCAGATGGAACTGGCAATTATGAATGCATGAATGCATAAAACACACAAAAAAGAGAGGCAACATATATAGGTGGTGAAACGACCAAAGACGGGCGACGGTTATTTGAATCCGGTTACTTGATTTTTTAGGGACAGTTTCCTGAAATTTCATGTTTTCCTCTTTGTAGATTACACTTTCTGAAGTGGGTTATCCACTCTGGTTTAACACTACACCCCAAGAACCGCCTAGTGGTGTTACCAGTGGTAAAGGTCAGAATGATAATACCTGACCTTTACAACACGTACTTGGGCATATGCTCGACGGTCTTAACGCTTTGGTCTGAAGTGCAGCTGTCTTTGCTGTCACTGGTTTAGCACAATAACACATTTTGCGCTAATGCCTTTTTCATCTTATGGGTGGGTTTCTTCATTTTTTCACTCTTATCTCAACACACACATGACTCTTCTCTAGATTTCCCTTTTTCCCCTTTTTTCTTGAGCCTTTTTTGTGTTTATACATGAGATTTGAGATCTCTTTTTTATGCATGCTGCTCTGGTACAGGTATGAAATGTGTTTTGTTAAACCTCAACTGCTTCTGGACCAATGGTGTTTGTTACTTTTTCTACTTTCTAAAGGAACTTTATTCACATTTACAACAGTTTTTTAGTTGATATTGTCTGTACAGTAATTTGATGTGAATATGTTGTATGTGCAGCCTTGATGAAGCCCTGTTTAGGGAGAAACGTGCTGGCTGCACGTGTACTTCGTTGAAGCCAATAAAGAACTTTACATATCATCTGAAGACTCAAGAACATTTCTTTTGTTATTTGACCGCCTATATCTGTTGCCTCTCTTTTTTGTGTGTTTTGTGTAACCTTATTACATGGTCTAGAAGCAGCAGACGTTAGAGGTGGGTAATAGTGTTTATTAAGCAAATCAATCTTTTGACATACACTAAAGTGACTATCTGGGCTGTGCAGTTTTAATCATCCTTAGCTGCTTTTCAATTATGAATGCATCTTTGGTGTATCAAACTCTGCATGCAGATTTGCACAAGGATCAGAAAAGAACAGGACAGTCATATTAAGGACCTAAATGTTTTCTGCTTCCGGGTTAAAAGTGTTTGAGAGACGACTCAAGCTAAAATATTGATGTTTATGACAGGCTCAAAACATCTCAGAGGAAAACCTTCCAGGCGCAGATTGAAATCCATCTGTAATTCTGCACTGAAGTGAAGATGTATTAAAAACAAAAGTGGCTATTTGATTGTTATTACTTATTTAAAATTACATCTTCACCAAAATCTGATTCAAATGGCAAAAAGTGCTAGTGTTAGAGGGAGAGAAATCCCACTGATGTGTTAGGTTCGCCAGCGCCACAGTCACCACACAACTGTCTCCTGGTCCGGCACACGTAGAAACATGTGTCAGGCCAACAACTTACTGCAGAGATAGGACAGAAATATTAAAGCATCAGAAAGTTAAAAGAAAGTTCAGATCTGGGGAGAAATGCATTTGACATGTTGTCACATACAATTTAATGTTCAGTCCTGCCCATTCTGACAGCAGGAATGGTTGAGTGGTTTCGCCCACGGTGGCTTTTTCGTGTCGACCCTTTAAAAGTCCTAAGGCAGGAGGCACACCTGGAGGAAGTTTCCTTCTTCTTATGCACTGGGTTTGAAACCAGAGCAGGCTCTTCCAAAATACGAAGTGGAGCAGGTTTCTTAGTACATCACCTATTGGTGCCACCATATTATTTTAAGTTGGCCAGAAATGTTACTTTTTGTAAGTGCATGCTTAGCAAGCGTCCTAAGTAACACATTCGATTTTGCCTGGGGCACTTAAAACCCTCGCACTGTTCCAGTTTGCAACAATGACTGGCACTGCTCCAGCACAGGACATTTTGCTTGTGGTGCGGAGATGGTTTTTTAGACACCACTCGCTCTCTCTTTAGTGTGCTGAGTGGCAGGCTTGATCTGCCTCAGTTCCTGGGTTCACATTTGTAGAGTATGAGTCAGATATTAAATACATAGTCATTGTTTCCTGTGACATATTTTGAACAATATAAGGCCTTCAATAGTTTAGTGCATTGTTAGTTTGGCATGCATGTAATTGACTGTGGGGTCATCTGCATTAGTGGCATGGTTATGTCAGTGTTTTCCTAAGTATGTCGAGGTTACAGAGGTGGCATTTTACGGCTGTTAGCCAGTTCATTTACAGTTCTAAAGTTCACTTTTAATGTTGTATATCTTAGGTTGTTTTACATTAAGACTGTTGTGACTGACTACCATATCTTGCCTTTGTATTACGCGCAGATTTAGATGTTTCCTAATCAATTTAGTTATTGTTTGTTTAGTTTATTTAATTATACATTCGGCCAGCTTGTTTAATCATATTGGTTATTTTTTTTATTTTCGCAGAGGGTCCACAATTCATTACATAAAACAGACAAAGGAATCAAATAAAGTTAGCTCAACAATGATGATTACATCTGCGGTTGGCACCATTAATTACATTAATTCATATAAGAGAACGTGTACAGGATTACCCTTAAAAGTACCAATGAATCCATTAGTCACATGCACATATTCGTCTCCAAATACAAAGAAGTCTTAAATATCCCCTTTTCCCTATATTTTACAGTGTGGCATCTTCCAGTTCAAAGTAGTGCTTTGTAACAAGCCAGGAGTCAAAGGGGGGTGGAGACCGGCTTCTCAATTCTCGTGCCATATACATTTTTATCAATAATGGTGGAAAAAGGTAAAGGCGACATATCACAATAGGATATTCTTAGACGTATCACACCAAGCATAAGATTCAATTCCACCTTAAACCTAGCCTAATAGAGTACCAAAGGTAAATTTCATCCCAAAAGCCTTGGATTGTGGGGAAGCTTGAACATATGCATGATATTTGCCACCAGAATGCCGCATCTAGGGTAACAAACACCACCTGTATACACACCTGCCATTTAGCTAAATGTCTGGTGTATAATATAACATTTAAATCGTTTTAAATTGTTGCAGCTTCAGCCTTGCCGAAATTAATTGATATTAATTGTGAAAAAAGGATATAATGAATGCTGAGGCGATCATTGGGGGATCCACCTCTCGTCCTCGTAAATTAGACCATTGACCCTTCCAGGTAGGTCGCTCCCCCTCCGCACAGCACCGCCTGTGCCCGTTCTCTCCCTCGCTGGCTCCGTGTCTCTCTGCCTGGTTTTTCCTTCTACTCCCCTCACAGCCCCCGTGTCTCTCTGTCCGTTTTGCCTTCTGTTGCTTAGCTGCCCCTACATTTCTGTGACCTTTCTGCCCTTTCTTGGGATCTTTTTGCCTCTGTGCCACTCGTTTCCCCCCGTTTTTTTGTGACCTTTCTGCCCTTTCTTGTGAGCTTTCTGCCTCTGTGCCACTCGTTTCACCCTGTTTTTTTGTGACCTTTGTGCCCTTTCTTGTGAGCTTTCTGCCTCTGTGCCACTCGTTTACCCCTGTTTTTTGTGACCTTTCTGCCCTTTCTTAGGACCTTTCTGCCTCCTGTGCCACTCGCTCCCCTGTCTTTTGTGAACTTTCTGCCCTTTCTTGTGACCTTTCTGCCTCTGTGCCACTCGTTTCCCCCCATTTTTTGTGACCTTTCTGCCCTTTCTTGTGACCTTTCTGCCTCTGTGCCACTCGTTTCCCCCTGTTTTTTGTGACCTTTTCTGCCCTTTCTTGTGACCTTTGTGCCTCTGTACCACTCGTTTCCCCCGTTTTTTGTGACCTTCTACGCTTTTTTGTGACCTTTGACCCTGCTCGCAGGCAGGTCGCCCCCATGCCGCTGCTCGTCACCTGACGGTCTGGTTCCTGCCTCCCTGCTGCCTCCTTGTTTCCGGGGTTTTTCCCTCCCTCTGCCCTTTGTGCCAGTTCCCCCTGCCCCCCGCCGCTCCCGATCCGGCTCTTTCCCGCCGCTGCTTCCCTGCGGCCCCCCCCCCTGCACACCCATTCGCCTCCCCGCTCCCCCTTCCCAGCTGCTCCTCCCTCCCAAGCCACCTCATATGTAGGCCGAGAAGCAGCCGTGCTGCGGGCGCACCGCTGGCGCGCTGAAGGCGCGCCTAAGGCAAGCCCGTCTGCGTTCGTCCCCGCCAAACCGCACCCAGTGCCAGAACCCCTGGACCCCGCGAACGCCACGACACCAGTATCCACTACGATGCCAGCAGCCTCCACGCACTCAATGCCAGCCAAAACCACAACTGCTACCAGGCCACCCCGAAACTGACCCACGGACCCTTCTCCTGCCACACCTACAGCTTCACCTGCGACAGAACCATCAAACCTCCAAGGACTGGGCCCAACCACCTCCGCTGCATACTCCTCAACACCCGCTCCGCAGGCAAACATGCTGTCGAGCTCTGGGATCTGCTCGATACCTCCGCCACAGACGTGGCCTTCCTGACCGAGAACTGGTGGAACGACTCCTTGGCGCCCGACATCGCCATAGTCATCCCAGATGGCTATAAGATCACCCACAGAGATCGCGCCAACAGAATTGGAGGAGGAATAGCCATCGTTCACAAGTCCACCCTCAAAATCGCCACCCACGCAGACGACACCATCGACACCGCCAAACACCTGCACTTCCGGATCCACACCGGCCCCAACACCACCCTCAGAGGAACACTCATCTACAGACCCCCCGGACCCCGGGCTCAGTTCAGCGACTCCATCGCCGACCTCGACAGCACCCATGCACTCGCCTCCCCGGACTACATCCTCCTCGGGGACCTGACCTTCTACCTCGAGAACAACAACGACGCCAACTCCGCCACCCTGATCGTCAACCTCGCCAACCTCTGCCTCAGACAACTCGTCACCGCACCCACCCACACCGCCGGCCTCACGCTGGATCCCATCTTCTCCACCGGCTCCCACGTCGCCTTCGATCACACCACCGAATTCCACTGGACCGACCACCGCTGCATCCATTTCACCTTCAAGAAACCAACCACGCACCACCGCACCCAACAGCTGCCTCTCTGCTGCTGGAGCAAAGTCACAGAAGACCAGCTGATCACCTCCCTCGCTAAGAACCCACCCACTGACCCCACCAACCCGCCAACAGCCACCCCAACAAGAGAGCCACCGGGTTCACCGTCGAGCTCCAGACCTCTAAACACGCATGCCGGAAACTGGAGAAGACATGGCTCCACGAACGCACACCGGACAACCACGCAGCCCGCAAGGACGCCACCCGCAGATATTACCACCTCATCAGATTAGCCAAGAGATCCTCCTTCAAAGACCACTTGGATAACAACGCACACGACAGCAAAGAGCTCTTCAGCATCGTAAAGGAACTCGCCAACCCCAGCACCAACGGCAACGACATCCCGCCCTCACAAGAACTGTGCGACTCACTAGCCATCTTCTTCCACCGCGAGATTGCTGACGTTTACGACAGCTTCAACACCACGACCTCCCTGACTATGCCAGACTCCACTTCCCCTGTGAACACCACCAGCGCCAACCGCCTGACCTCCCGCTCCAACATCATCGACGACGAGACACGCATGGTCATGAACTCCATCCACTCAGGATCTCCGTCTGACCCTGCCCACACCACGTATTCAACAAAGCAGACGCAGCCATCGCACCCCAACTACGGAAGGTCATCAACATCTCCTTCGAAACAGCGACATTCCCGGAAAGCTGGAAGCACTCCGAAATCAACGCCCTCCTCAAGAAGCCCAAAGCGGGCCCGAGGACCTCAAGAACTTCCGGCCAATCTCCCTGCTAGCATTCCCGGCAAAGATCATCGAGAAAATCGCTAACATGTAACTGGCCCGCCACCTGGAAGACAACAACATCTTGGACCCGTCCCAGTCCGGATTCAGATGAAACCACAGCACCGAGACAGCCCTCATCGCCGCCACAGACGACATCAGGCGCCAACTAGACAACGATGAAACATCAGCCCTCATCCTCCTAGACTCGTCAGCCGCCTTCAACACGACTGCCATCGCACTCTAAAGACACGCCTCCTAAAAGCTGGAATCCAAGAGAAGGCTCTTGCCTGCACCACGTCCTTCCTCTCCAGCAGAACCCAGAGCGTCCGCCTTCCACCCTTCCGATCCGAAGCCACCAACATCATCTGCGGCGTCCCCAGGGCTCATCCCTCAGCCCAACGCTATTCAATGTCTACATGGCCCCCCTTGCACAAGTGGCCTGCCATCACGACCGCAACATCATCTCCTACACTGATGACACCCAGCTCATCCTATCCCTCACCACGGACCAACACACTGCCAAAACCAACCTCCACGAGGGAATGAAGGCCGTCGCCAACTGGATGAGGAGCAGCCGTCTGAAGCTGAACTCGGACAAGATGGAGGTCCTCATCCTCGGACCCACCCCCTCCGCCTGGGATGACTCCTGGTGGCCGACCACACTGGGAACAGCACCAACACCCACCGACCATGCACGCCTTCTAGGATTCATCCTCGACCCCACCCTCTCCATGTCTAAGCAGGTCAACGCCGTCTCCTCCTCCTGCTACAACACCCTCCGCATGCTCCGCAGGATCAACAAGTGGATTCCGACCGAAACAAGAAGAACGGTGACACAGGCCCTCGTCAGCAGCAGACTGGACTACGGCAACGCACTCTATGCAGGAATCCCAGCCAAACACATACGACGACTACAACGCATCCAAAACGCCTCCGTCCGACTGATCGTCAACCTCCCCTGCCGCAGCCACATCACCCCCCACCTGAGAGACCTACACTGGCTCCCCGTCGACAAGAGGATCACCTTCAAGCTACTCACCCACGCACACAAAGCACTCCACAACGCCGGACAAGCCTACCTGAATGGCAGACTCATCTTCCACACCCCCACCCGCCAGCTCCTCTCCGCCAGCCTTGCCCTCCCCGCTGTCCTCCGCATCCAACGAACGACCTCCGGCGGCAGATCCTTCTCCTACCTTGCCGCGAAGACCTGGAATACCCTCCCTACCCACATACGGCAGACCCAAGACCTACTCACCTTCAGAAGACTCCTCAAGACCTGGCTCTTCGAGCAGTAGCAGCACCCCTCTCTCCCCTCAGCGCCTTGGGACCCTCACGGGTAAGTAGCGCACTTTACAAGTACTCTGATTGATTGATTGATTATCTCCAGATCATATTCCCTGGATTGATTGAAACACATGTATAGCATATACATAAGAATCCTATCTGCTCCCTTAAAAATTTATTCCAATAAACTATGCCCCCTGGATACTGTGTGATTGCCTGATTAGGATATTGTGCAGCTGGAGATACTTAAAAAAAGCTTTTAGCAGGAAGTGCAATGTCCCCTTGTAAATTAGAAAAGGTGCGGATTAAATTGGCTGAGAAGTGACCAACAGTTTTAAGACCCAGATTATGGCATACCAGACGAGTAGAGTCATGAAAAATGGCAGTAACAAATTATTTGTATACACTAGTGAGTAGGGGTGGATTAGTCCTAAATTAAATGTTTTACTCCAGTACATCCAAATAGACCAAACTTCCTGCACCACCCTAAATTGACTCTGTGTGAAATAGTTGGGGTCAAATCAGGAACAGGCATGCATTTCTGTCCCCAAGCAAATTTCACAAATGTAAACTATTTTATGATCCCACTTCTCTGATACTATTTTATGATCCCACTTCTCTGATACCAAGCAAGGAATGCTTTCCCTGAAGGCAGCCCAAAAAGAATTTTGCAAATTTGGTAGCGCCAATCCACACTCTTTAGGTAATGTTTTCAGTCACTTAATAGCCTGTCTAGCTCTCTTGTACCCCTACAAATAGTTGCCAATAGCTGAGCTCTATCGCTTACAAAAAGAGCTAGGAACTTGAAGAGGCATAGCCCGGAATGGCTAGAGACACTTCGGGAGCACATTCATTTTAACGATGTTGCATCTTCCAATGATAGCGGTAGGCAGCCGATGCCAAAGATCAATTGATTCAGTAGTTTTAGCAAGCAATACCTCATAATTAAGCTTGAAAAGCTCTGGAATATTGCATGAAATTACAGTTCCAAGATAAGTTGCAGAAGATGTTGTGAGAAGTTGGCCTGGTATATGCTGTCCACTAATTAAAGTGGGCACCTTGTACCAGTCCAAATGACCCTTATTGATGATTAGTTCAAAGATAACCTTTATGAAAGCTATCCTAGTGGTAGCTATGGAGAGCAGCCTTCAGGCTAAGTCTTGAAGGAATGTAAAACAGCTTGTTTTACCAGATTGTAACCTCCTGAATAACCAAATGAAAGGAGAACCACACAAGAGATATATAAAATATATGTATTTATTACTAAACACTCTCTACTAACCTCTATAAGAGATTAGAGCACACGACACACACTTATTAATCAATAGAACAACAGTAAATAGCACAATACACAGCTGGCTCCAGGGGGAGACCGAACCATATACTAACACAATGGTATAACAAACACGACTTAACTAGACACAGTGCCTAGAGCACGTAGAATCGCTGGGACCGAAAGGAACTACCCAAGGTAGTGACACAGGGGACCCACAGAGGACGGGTGTAGTGTGTGAACACAGACACGAGTTACGTACAACTCTATGGGAAAGTCGCGGTTGGAAATTTATAGTTTAAGGACACTCCGGAGAGGACTTCAAGCAAACCCTTTGGAACATAGAAAGTTCTAAGGCCAGCACCCTTGTGAGTACTCAGATACCCGTGTTACCTAACCCAGAAGAGCCGGGTGCATAGGGTTAAGTGGCATCGGAAAAACCACTTGACCTTGACCTAGGTCTCCCCCTGAAGAATATAGACACTCAGGGACCTCCATAGGGACTTCCATATCTAACAGGACAGAAAGCTCCTATGGCAAGCAGTGCCAATTCTTAAGGACTGAGGAAATCAAACTTAATCTCAAAAGAGAGCAATTGGCATTGGATAAGGAATCCTTAGAGCTCAGAGAGATAGTAGAAGATTGGGACTAGAGTCCATTGGTGGCAGCAACAGTGTCCCTAGAACTGGAGAGTATTCTCATGATCACAGGAACCTGAACACGATAGTCCCTTCCTACCAAAGTGGGTATGACATCTACAAATGTATGACTGCACTGGAGAGGGTCTGTAAAGTACAGAGTATCCCCCAGGAGCAGTGGGCAGCTATCTTGTGGCTCTCCTTTGCTGACAAAGCTAGAGACAAGCTCCTCACTGTAAGAGAAGAGAATGCAGACAATTATTCAGCCCTGTAAAGTGCTCTCATAGATGGGTTTGGCTTAACCACTGAACAGTACAGGATTAAGCTCAGAGACACCCAGAAGACACAGACCCAGGACTGGGTTGACTTTGTAGATTGTGCTACTAAGGCTCTGGAAGGCTGGTTACTTGGCAGTAAAGTTTGTGATTTTAAAGGATTGTACAATTTAAATATGAGGGAGCAGATCCTTAATAATTGTCAAAATCAGTTGTTGCATCAGCACCTGGTGGACTATGATCTGACCTCTCCCAGAGAATTGGTAAAGAAGACAGACAAATGGGTCAGAACCAGGGTGAAGCAGAAAGCCCAGAACCAAGGTGGTGACTCAAAGAAGCATGATTCAAAAACCTCAGATAAGGGTGGAGAGAAGGATAATGATCAGAAGTCTTCTCAAGGGCCCCAGTAGTCTTCATCTGGGGGGGAGTCACAATCAAACAAAGGTAAAGGCAAAAAGAAACCTTGGTGTCATATCTGTAAACAGACCGCACATTGGACAAATGATTGTACCAAGTCCAAGGAATCCACCAATGCCCCTAAGGCAACTGTTCCCCCTAGTTTAGTCCAAAGTGGTGGTACAAAAGACTAATGGTGTAGTAGGGTTAACCCTGGGTTCTGAGATGGGTTCTGGCCTAGTCAGAACTCCAACTCAGGCTGTATTAGTCTGTGATGGAGGCATGGATATACAGGGACACAGGTGCAAGTGTCACAATGGTGACAAAATATCTTGTGGGCCCTGAACAAATCATACTTGGTGAGATGTACCAAGTGACCAATGCAAGCAATGTCAGGGCAGACCATTCCTTGGCAGTTATGAATTTCACCTGGGAAGGGATAGCTGGCCCTAAGAAGGTGGTGGTAAGTGCAGACCTCCCTGTTGAATGATTGTTGGGCAATGATTTGGAAACTTTAGCTCGGGCTGAGGTGGAACTCAGGACACATGCAGAAATGCTGGTCATCCCTGCAGACGTGTTTGCTATGACTAGATTACAGGCAAAAATGTCTTCCACTGAACAGGCCTTGGATCCTGGAATAATGGACCAGGTGCCTTCCAAGAGATGGAACAGTAAGGGTAAGGCAGTGTCTTCCCCACTGCCTCAGAATACAGATCAGTCTCTTGAGGGAGATGATCTTAATCCTGAAGAAGGAACTGTTTCAAAAGGAACTTGAACCTGATCATGTTTAGTTCTTGGGAACAGGGGGCCCTTCCAGGGCAGATCTGAGCCAGGAACAGCTGAGCTACCCCTCTCTTGAACCCCTCAGACAGCAAGCTGCTGCTGAGGCTGCTGGGAATGCCAGTGGGTCTCATAGGATCTACTGGGATGATGGACTCTTATACTCAGAGAGTAACAACCCCAAGCCTGGTGCTACCAGGAGGTTGGTTATACCTCTGAGGTTTAGGGGCTTCCTATTAACACTGGCACATGACATCCCATTAGCAGAACACTTGGGCCAAAACAAGACTTGGGACAGGATTTCTCCTCACTTTCATTGGCCACATATGTCAGAGGGCACAAATAAGTTTTGTTGCTCCTGTGTCACTTGTCAAGCCAGTGGTAAGGCAGGTGGTCCTACAAGGCCCTCCTGATACCACCTGTGGTAGGGGTTCCCTTTGAGAGGGTGGGGATTTACATTGTTGGTCCCATGGATCCTCTAACTGCATCTGGGCAAAGATTCATACTAGTGGGTGTGGACCATGCCACTAAGTATCCAGAGACAATCCCACTTAGGACTACCACAGCTCCTGTGGTTGCCAGAGCCCTTCTGGGAATATTTTCCAGAGTGGGTTTTCCTAAGGAGGTACTATCAGACAGAGGTGCACACTTCATGTCTAGTTACTTGACTGCTATGTGGAATTACAAATTTACCACCCCTTATCACCCACAATGCAATGGGTTAGTTGAGAGATTCAACAGAACCCCTAAGGGCATGATTAAAGGTCTCCCTGAAAAGCTCAGGCATAGATGGGACATACTTTTGCTCTGCCTTTTCTTTTCCTACAGAGAGGTTCCTCAGTAGGGGCTTGGTTACAGCCCTTTTGAACTTCAGTTTGGACATCCAGTTAGGGGTCCCCTATGTCTAGTGAAGGAGGGATGAGAGTTACCTCTCAAACTACCTAAACATGATATTATGGACTACGTACTTGGTCTCCGCTCCAGGATGGCTGAGTACATGAAGAAGAAATCCGAAAACCTTGAGGCTAGTCAGGAATTGCAAAAGGCCTGGCATGACTAAAAGGCTGTTGTGACTGTTTATCAGCCAGGACAGAAAGTATGGGTGTTGGAGCCAGTGGCCCCAGCAGCTCTCCAAGATAAGTGGAGTGGCCCTCATAAAATCATTGAGCAAAGGTTGTTTTCAATGGCGTGACTCAAAGAAGTGCTGCTGCCAGGAAGATGAAAAGTGTCCGGTGGAATCCAAGCCTGGATTTGAGGTGAGAAGAACCTGAAAGCAGAGGGTACAGAGTCTGGGTCACTTCAGGGTGACCAGGGGCTCGGTAGACGAATGCCCACCGATGTCCGGTGCTTCAGTGAGATGACAGGACGCTTGACTCTGCAGCCATGGGGACCAGGAGACATTGATGATGACCAAAGTCTGGAGGAGAGCTGTTTCACAAAGGTTGTCGAGTGCTGAGGGGTCGGTGTCTGGATTAAACACCAATAAGCCTTGGCAAATGCAACCCATGCACACAGAGGAAAGCAGTCACGGTGAGGCACAGCAAGGTCCTGGTGACTCTCCAAGCTATGGGGAGTCAGGGCACGTCTGGAGCAACCAGGAAAGCCCAATAGAAATCAAAGTTACCTTCACAGCGACCCACAGGCCAACGTGCCAGTGATTGTAAAGGCACCTCGAGCTGAATCATGAAATACCAGCCCGCGGACACTCGTGGAGTGTAGACCAGAAATCTTCAGTGCAATTACTGTGTGAGGTCAGGAATACACATAGCCCAAAGCACAGCCTCAGATATTGCCAAAAAGCATATGCTGCTTCAAAGGTACAAGGTGCACAGGGGTTTGGGTTGCACAGTCCCCACAAGGGATACTGGTCTCAGAATTGCTAAGACGTCAAATCAACCTCAGGGACGCTTGGGAACCCACCTCCTGCGTTGCAGAAATATTCAGAGTCCTCAGGAGCTCAGGAGATGCAAACCAGTCAGATGTGTTAAAGGTGCCTGCCTTGCAGGGGAGTAACTCCTTTACTCCAAGGTAGATTCTTCAGTCATCCAGCATAGTGTAGATCATCAAAGTACTTGGCTTCTACTTGCAAAGTTTAGTCCAGGTAAAATCTAAAGTCTTGTAGTCAGGTTTCCTACTCTATACCCAAGGAAGGTGTTGGACAAACTCTGGGGACCCTCCTAGGGGAGGGACCGGACAGAGGGGTGGTTACACCTATGTCCTTTGTCCAGTTTTGCACCAGAACAGGTGCAACCAGTTTGAACTGGACTATGCACAGGGACACCAAATGTGCCGCCAGTGCAGACCTTCAGGCACTCTCAGAGTGCACCCACTCAGCCCCAATACACTAAAGCCTGTCTGGGAGGTGGTCACACCTCCCTGTGACAGGATACCTATTGTCAAGCCTTCCCCTCCTCAAGCACAGCTCATCAGCAGGAGGGCAGACTTGTGTCTTTGGCTGGTAGGGTCCATTTTGTGCTGCCCAGGTTGAGAAAGCTCGTACCGGGTACCGGTGCCCCACATTAGTGGTTCTACAAGGGAGGAATCATGCCTCCCACGCCAGTTACTGGTGTGGAGGTACGACTCCAAGGTGTTTGACACCAAACGTGACATGTTTCTAAGCAGCCATTTTAAAGTAAGCATTTACGCAAGGTTATAATGCACTTAAGTATATATGATTTGGCTGCATCACAGACAATCCCTGGGAATAGATTCTGAATGCTACAGAGGGGCTCTGCTCATGCAGGAGCACCCTTTAACACCAAACCCAGCACCCTGCCTTCAGGATTGATAAGGCCTGCAATAAGGGTGACTGATAGGTTTATATGTGTACTGATTTAGAATAGATATAGGTAACCTATATCTAAGTAAGGGGTGCATACACCACCTTATACAGGCTGCAGTAGTAGATCTGTGGTGTCAGTTTGAATAGTCTCTCAGGGGTGGCATAATACATGCTGCAGCCCCTGAGAGGTCTCTGGGGTACCAATGCCCTGGGTACATGTTGTACATATACTAGGGACTGATAAGGGTACCCCAGTATCCAATCTGGAGTGTGCCTAAAGTACATGTAATCAATTTAGAGGCGAAATCAGCTAGACTGGGGTCCTGGATAGCAGGATCCCAGTCAATCTAAGTCGAAAACAGTGAGACATCAGCAAAAAGTGGGGGTAAACATAAGAAGCAGATCCTACTCTCCTACAGATGTCACCCGTGAATTCAGTACAGTTATAGGATAGTTCACAATAATTTGCATTTTATTCTGATTCAGTTTGCATTCAGAAGCCTTACCAAAATCTAGTGCCTTCTTTTCAATAATGGAAACATCAGAAATTACGTTGGATGAGTAAATGGTGAAATAGTTGGTATAAGCTGTTACATGCAACCTGACCCCACTAACCTCCATAGGCGAAAGAGACTGATTATTATAATTATTAATGATCCTAATTATATAAGTTTCCAGATAAATTAAAAAAGCAGTGGGAAAAGTGGGCATCCCTGACAGGTGCCCGGTGAATTTTGTTTACCTCTGAGGTTTCACCATTGATAAGTATCCTAGCTCTAGGTTGTTGATATAATGAGGGGACATGCTGTATGTATTTCTTCCCGAATCCTATCTTGATCATAGTCACCCAAAGAGAAGGCTAGGATACTCTAGTGAATGCCTTGTCAGAATCAAGATGGATCATATAGTTGGTTGATGTAGATTATTAGCCACATTAGTAGTTTTTCTGCTTGGAACAAAATTGTCCTGTTGCTGGCTAACACGCATATCAATCATTTCTGCCATCCTTGGGGATAACATTTTGGAACAGATTTTAGCATTGGCATTGAAAAAATAAATCGGCTGTTATGACCCTCGCCAGGTGGGGGTGTTGCTTCCCCTTTTCAAAGGAGATGCCCAAATATTTATTGACTCCCATGTCTCAAGAATATCTTACCCTGATCGATACTCAAAATAGTCAGTGCATCTACAACAGTGTTTATAAAACTCTGTAAGGGGAAACAGCCATTACAATGCAGTCATTGCAGCACACTACATTTACAATGCAGTAATTACTGTGCAACTGCCTTTACATCGCATTCCATTACAACACAGCCATTACAACGCATGTCACTACAATGCATGCCATTACAACGCATGTCACTACAACGCATGCCATTACAACTCATTATAAGGTAAGTAGTGGGGAATTGTAATTTTTACCCCTACGCTATCCAACACTTACCCTACTGTTGCACTCACTGGAGATGATATAGTACATTTTACCACAGAATTATCCAACAATTACCCTACTGTTGCACTCACTGGAATGGGAATAGTAATTTTTACCCCTACACTATCCAACACTTACTCTACTGTTGCCCTAAAAGTATTATGCGTTGTAATGGTATGCGTTGTAATGGTATGCATTGTAATGGTATGCGTTGTAATAGTATGCGTCGTAAATGTCGTTTTTCAAAATGCGCTGTGATGGCATGCGTTGTAAAATCATGTGTTGTAATGGATGTTGCTCTGAGTTGGAGTGGCATACCGCCCCGCACCGGACGCACAGCTATGTTTTACTTTGCATTCCACAGATACCAATCGACACATTCTTTTTCTTCCAAGTTCTTTTATTTTATTAAAATAATCAGAAGTTAATCATTTCTTCCAGCTTTTTGCGCAAATCACAAGAGAGGCGCTTACGTCTTCACCAAATTCTAAAAGGTACAGCAATGCTTATCCAAGCTTTATCCTGCACCCCGAGGGCGTGCGTAAATTTGATCCACACTCATCAATTTCATTTACCCAATGAATTTCGGGTCATTCTTCGACCCTTCGTCAGGGGTTTGATTATCTAAAATGCAAAACACATCTTTTAAAAAAAATGTCTTACCCAATCTCTTTCGCTATTTACTAACACATTGGTACCCTGCACCCTCTCCAGAATCAACGTTTTCCCGCTATGAGCATAACACATGCTACTCCTATGTATGAATACCAGTACTTTCAAAGCTATTTTTTCCTTTCGTGCCTCTCCTCAAGTGCTGTCTTCGTAATTATTGTGTGTCCCAGGTATGCCGCTCCAACTCAGAGCATTATAAGTAACAGCGTGGCTTTGGGCGGTCCACGCTTTCCGGGGAGCACACAAAGAGAAGTGAATATGGAGGAATAAACAGAAAAGAATGTGAAAAAGTGGTGTGCACCATGTCATTCATACATTGTAATGGATGTTGCCATGTAAAAAACACTATGTAAAGGCATGGGTTGTAATTGTTTGTGTTGTAACGTGTCCTATTGCTCTGTAAGTATAGAATCCTGTCCTGCTGCTTTGCCAGTGGAGATTGAGACAATCGCCTCTTTAATTACCTTACCATACCATGCAGGGAGTCTGAACAGAGCGTAAAGAATGCTCAATTTGTGTATTTAAATAGTGGTCAACAATATCCTTTACAATATTCTTTGTGCTGTATAAATAAGCGAAATTGTTCCGAAATCTCACAAGTATGGGTAATTACCTGGCCTTTGTCATAATGAATATGATTGGTACAGTTCCTGGTTTGTGCCTCCTTAATTTTAAAAGCCAGTATCTTACCAACCGATTCCCCTTATTTCTACTCCTCCCCCTTCTTACTCAAAAAAATTTTTAGCAGTGTTTTCCCTGAGTGGACGCCCAACATTCTTTCAGCAATTCTCAATCTGTAAAAAACACTCCCCTCAGCTGTATCTTTCACAATAATCAAGGCAGCATGCACCCTTTCTAACCAAGATAATTCTACTTATCCCCATACTTCGCTATCCCCCGATTTCCGACTGCAGTTAGCAACATACCAAATTGGGATCCCCCAATATGTGCTTTTAGAGCATCCCAGACCATGACGAAAGAAGCAGAGCCCAAAACATTCTCTATAATTTCCACCAGAAATATATGCTCCTCTTAAAATCCTGATCCAATAAAAGATGACATTCAAATGGCCAGCACCTCAGCTTAGTCCCTGTCTGACCAATTTTTAAAGACAAAATGATGGGGTTATGGTCGGATATTAGCTTGGTACCAACATCTACATATCTTAGATTAGGCCCTGTGATATGAATATAGATGATTTTATAGGTTTCTCATTTAAAAATGAAAGAAATGTTCATGATCATATGGCAACAAATATTTACCTGGTGGAATGCTCATTAAATTCTTTCACATGTTTTAGAGAAACCTTATGTTCTTAACAAAGTTGCCATCAGTTTAAAAAAAATACAAACAATAAAATAAAATTAGCAATTAAGAACAGCATAACTCTTTACATTATCAATAAAACAAATCACTTAATCACACAAGAGTTCTTCACATTCTAAACCATAGATTTAACATCTTCTGAACCTTGGTTTCCAATGAACCAGAATTGTTGATAAAACAGAATCAAAAACCATAATCACAATGCAACTGTCAGATACTTGGTCTAATTTGGTACATTAAGGATAACTTCCCAGATTAGGTACTAACTCAAAGGGCGGTTATGTGAGGTATGAACTGGCAACAATCCATGACCAGAAGATATTGGTACAATGAGTTCATAGCACCCACCCAATTTCTGCAAAGGATAGTTGACAATAATATGATTAAATATCTCTACTTTGTTCCACAGAACCAACACAACCTCCTGGACGTACACTCAGACCTGGCCCCACAAATCCCATAGAATGAAACGACATCTAGCCAGAAGATAAACATATGCCTGGTTTTGGGGTATGGTCCCAGAATATCGATTACAGCAATTTCATGCATCAAGAACATTATATTAAAATGATTTACAACCACAATATTGACATGTTAAACATATGTAGGTAAGTACAAAATTACTAGGCTTAATTTGACAAATCCTGAAAATGCATATCTTCAAGTTGCTCAGATGTGGGGTTAAGAATAGTACATCTATATCTACCAATATATACTTATCTTCAAAATAGTTGGCTGTTAATATATTTGTTACAATAATCTTGTACCTCAATATTTCTCTTGTCCATATTCTGACATATAACTGGCATTGGGCACAACTCTAAAAAAAACTAATTTTCCCTGAACACCCAGCACAATTCCCAAACATTAAAGACAAAATAATAGAACATGTCCAGAAGTCATATTAAACCATCCACACGTGGTGCCTGATTTAGAAGTGAGTTGTAATAGAAATGTCCAATTTCTGGAATAGATGTAAAAGCCACCTGAAAATTCCTCCACTTATTCCAATAGTGGAGGAAATTCCACCAGTGGATTTTTATGCTGAAAGAAACACCAGCTGATGATTTCTATAATGCTGGAAATTTAATTGATTAATCTTCAAATAGATTTACCACTTCCTCCAGAAATCATAGGGTTTTCTATTACTACCCAAGTTCATAACACCCTTAGTGGCCAAAGTCCATTTTAGCTTTATAATCCACTGTAGTGTGCTATACTGACCACTAAAGGCCCACTTCAGCGTTAAAGGCCGAGCCAATCTTTAACAAGGGAGCTTGCCTTTAATGGCCGGTATTGCCCAGCTACGGTGTGCTATAAGGTTATTAGAACATTCCTTCACTAGAGGGCAAAATGTTTTAACAAGTAAAACAAAGATGCCAGGGAGCCCGAGGGGATTCAAATCCTCTCGGACTCCACGAGTCATTTGTTCACAGCAAGAGCTGTGAACGTCAAACATTGGAATTTTGGAGCTCCGGGCTTTTACCAGCCATTAGAAACCCGGAGCACTCCATTTTCTTCAATGGAGCTCCTAATATTCCAATGTTCTAAATAATATTATTGCATAATGAAAGCTTTAAAATCAAACAACACAAAATGTAAATGCTGCATGAATATTTTCAATCATTGTACACTGAGAGAACACCTGTAATGTGTAAAACTGGTCTAACCATGGAACCTCTAATAACACTGGTGGTTGGTCTATAAAATACTTGAATGTTTCCCTTGATCCTCTTCAATGGATGAAGTAGAGCCCACTCCTATGTTAGGGTCTGGTTTATGCTTCATAAAATTATAAACTTTTTTTAAATCAAAATGAAGAACAACAAACCCTTTTGGTTCTTGATCTAATTTATTCCAGGTCAAAAGGCAAACACATTTTACTCGAATGTAACAAAGTGAAAGTAGTTCCACAGATTTCGCTGTGTTTTTTTTAATGCTTCTAGGCTAGGAGAACTGTTTGAGAAGAAGCATGTTCTAACATAGGTGAATGTGAGGACTTCCACTCATTTCTCATATTTCAGTTCCTCATCCCTGGTGTGATCCTGCCACATTCAAGTATCCAGAAGACATGCCAGGACCAAAAAATTGCAATGTATTGAAGCACAGATGGTCATCACGCACAAATTGAAGCCCAAATGTATCAAAGATTTTCATCACCTTTGCGTCATTCAAGGGGACACAAGAGTGACGCAAAACCAAATGAGATTTATCTAGCAATGCAAGCCACCTTGCATTGTCCTTCGTGACTTGATACATGTAAAGTAATCCAAGACAGCGCAAATTGCTGCCTTGCATTAATGTGCAGCAGGAAGGCATGCAATGGGTGGAGCGGGTGTGTTCCTATGCACCGATACATGCATTTTGACACATTCCCAGTATAACCAACTCTGGTAGACCTGGAAATGCATCAGAATTGTATGTCTCCCCACCAGAGGCACATCTAAGAGAAATATCTTTATTTCTCCTTTTTGTTTCCTCTTTCTAAGTGTGCTGCTTTCTGCAGCACATTTAAAATGAAGAAACTATCTCTGAGAAATGTGTTTGATCAGGTAGGATTACTATCATGCACAAAAACAATCCTGCCTACAATGCAGGCACCCTTGCACCATGGTGCCTTGGGACTAGGAAGAAGGTTGTGTGCCAGCGCAGGCAGAAAGCAGGAATGTTGTGGCTCACTGGTTAAAGGCGGCAGATCCGGGAGCAGAGGACAGCCCGGGACCAGGGTTCGGTTCCTGACGCGGCAGGGTCCTGGACCAGGGTCAACTGACTCGATAATTCTCGCCTCGGTGCCTACTCTAACTAGGGATCACACTCGGCAACTCTGGGCATTAGCTTGCCTCATCTCCACAACGGTCACCCACATACGCCGGGGATGCCTGGTTTCACCTTGGAGATACCCAGTAGGGACCATCTCACAGGGAAAGCCAGGACGGGTTCCCCAGCGGTCTACAGCGCAGAGATGCTCCTTCGGGAGTCGATTCTAGCGCTTTAGAAACCCACAATCAGTCAATCAATGCACAGTATAATTAATTATACAGTGCATTCCTGCCCTCTCCCTTTCACACAGTACAGAAAGGTGGCTTGCTGCCTTGTGTTGCTCGAAACATTGGATAAATATGGTCCTTTGTTTTGAAGAGTGGACAGCCCTTAAATTTGAGGTGGAGCATCACAGGAGCTACAAATATTTTGATGGGTATAACATTACAGTGTCTGGTTCAAATTGTAGGCAGTATTTTTGAGATGTAATAAAAATCCACGTTCCGTTCACATATCTATACCTGGGACCATATATTAGTCTTCACTTGAGGCTAGAAAGATTCTGTCACTTTCTATATTGCCTACGACAAGGAAGTATTGTTTATGACTTATGAATATGTTTCCAGTAAACAGCAAATGTGATCTTCCTTCATAACATTTCAGTGTGCAAAATAGGTTGCCTTGAACAGGTCTTGCATCTAGAGTTAATGTAATGTTGTGCTGACTGAACTCTGTCCCAGCTAAAATAAGATGTGAAAAAGACCTTCTCACAAGTTACAAATAACTGATTATTTCCTATTCGAACACGACTTCAATGGGGAACTACTGGGTCATGAACCCTCCATACTCTCTACTTGAGCTGTATGTGCAGCTTCCACTCATCTTTTATCCACCTTCCTTTTCCTCTCTGTTCTGTATCCTATTTATTACGTTGAACACAGCCTGATTTCTAAACTTTACTATCAAGACCACACACTCTGCTATTACTCATATATTCAGAGCTTGTTTAATTGTCAACTCTGAGACCTGTATAGCAACAGTTTGCTTCAGTGTAACCTAAGATCTCAGTCTTCAGCACTAGCTATGTCATGGTGTTCTTTTGTTTGTTGCACAGCAGGAGGTTGAAGGCAACACAGAGGGAGGGTAGCTCATCAGGCAACAGGTACCGAGGGCAAGTGAATGGGCAACACAAAAACCAGAGGGTGAGTGGGAGGGGTTGGGAGCAAGCACACACACAATGGAGAGTGGGGTGAGGGTCTGGTGCAAGCTGATGACAATGGAGGGTGCGAATGAGGGGCAGGGGCAAACAGACAGACAACGGGGAAAGAGAGGGTCTGGGACAAGCAGACAGACAACAAACGGAGGGCGAGGCTGGCGGCACCCAGATGGACAGCAGAGCACCGGCAGGTAAGAGGAACATTGAGCGGGGCAGGTACATGAAGGAGACAGTTCAAAGGACACAGTCCTTAAATAATGATCAGTGGAAAGACACAAGTAATGCAACTATGCTCCAGAGGAGGGACAAATACATGTAGAGGAAGGAAGCCTACAGCAGCTGTCCAATAAGAAGCATGGAAATGAGACTGACAATGAAGCCAACCAAAGATAAGTAATTGATGATCTCTACTCCAAGCCCACTATTAGAAAACAAAAGGTCTTGCAGAGACGGTGCACACGCTGCCTTGGCTAGACTAAAAAGTGATGAATAGAATACCTTAGCCAATTACTCTTTACCACTGGAAAATCCTTTCAGTAACAATCCATTTCATCATTCTTAAGCTTTTGTAGGATGTTACAAAATAGGAGAAACAAAATGAAAATGAGTCTGCACAAGAACACAGAAAATATAGATGCATTTTATTCTTTATGGTTCAGCTTCAGTAACTATGCAAAGCAAGTTCATATTCACATTTAGAAGTACTTAGACACAAGGAAACAAGCATAAAGTGACAGATGAACATAATCTGGGATTGCCAGTACTACTCATGCAGAGAAAATGGAGATTAGCAATTTTTACTAGACTATCCTTCACGGGATTCGGTGTCAAGACTGACTTGCACCTGGTGGCTCTGTAACGGAACAAACGTGCCTAAAAACAATGGATTGGAATGCTAACCTGAAGAATTCCTCTTGGTTAAAATGCATTTCATCAAGCACATCCTTCCATCATTTTTCAGTTGTCTACTGGTGTCTCTTCGGTGCCTGCTGGCATCAAGTAGTAGGGTAGGGGCATCTGACGTGGGTGGGAATTTACTAATGCACCCAAGACTCCAACCCATGATAGCATGATCGAATTCAAAAGTTAAAAACATTCAATGACTTTCCAATTACACAAATAAGTTCAAAAGGTTTACTAAATCTTTTCACACGTGTGATCATATCAGAGTCTGCAATTTGTTGCAACTTGGAGGCATATTTACAATGTTGGAGCACCGAGCTGCGCCACTGGTGGTGGCGCACTCTGACATTTTCAAAATCAGGGATGCACACCTCTGTGTTTCCCCTAGGGCTGGCACAAAAAAAGCTGCCTAGCGCTAGCGCAGGCACCCTGCCGCCAGGCTGCAAGGGTGCCTGCGCTTCAGTGATGATTGTTTATGTGCAGGAAGGGACACCTTCCTCCACATAAACAATCAATATTGGTGATTTGCACCTTCTATGTGTGCTGCAGAATGTGTCACACATGGAAAGAGCAAAAAACAAGAAGAAATTAATAATTTCTCCTCTTTGCGCCATTCTAACACCTGGTATGCCATGATGTTAGTTTTTGGAGCTGTCTCAGCCATGTAAATCTGGGGCAGCATAAAAAAGCAAGGGTTGTTGCAGTGGAATGCCCGCAGCAACACCCACTGCAGGCCCCTTTGTCTCAGAGGACTGTGGCTGAAAGGGGCATATTTACAAGGTGTCGGATAACCTTGCAAAGTGGTTAGCGCCACCTTGTAAATATGGAAAATGGTGCTGCGTCACCGGAGCATCAAAAAAAGTGAAGCTCTGGTATGGTGAGGGCTTGTAAATATGCCCCTTGGTTTGTAATTTGTCTCTAACCGTTGATGGCTGGGCAGAAATGAATCGACAGAACTTTCTCTACAAATGGACATGTATCTGTTTGGCTTAGTTTGTGATGGCTGAGTTGGTGGAATTTAGACTAAGGGGGATATTTAATAAGTTTTTGCGCCGTATTTGCTTCACAAAAGTGATGCAAAACGGCACAAAGTATTTTTTTCCTAATTTACTTTCCAGCTCTAAACTTGTTTAGCAGTGCATCGCGCTGCTTCGCATTACTTTGCGCATTGGGGGCATTCCAAGGTTGGTGCATGGGTATTCCCATGCAACCACCCAAGATTTCTCACTCTAAACCCAATTTAGTAAATACAGTAGATTAAGTTTAGCATGAGAAAACTGTGCCCTTTCAAACTAGGTGCAATGAAAGCATTTCTCCTTCCTTTTCTGACTTTGCATGCGTGCTGCACTGTATCTCACAAAAGCACTCAAGGGTCAGAACTATAATGACCAGCACAGATTTTCACTATTGGTAAGTGCCTATTTAGCAGATGATTCCTTGTGCGACACGGTCGAGGATGCGACCCATATACACCCCATGAAAGTGACAAAGTCACTAAAACATATATCATGGAAAGTTGACCGCACCAAGGTTTATACACACGTATTTGATTTATTCAATTTCTATTTTTCACAGTGATAATAGATATTTAGACAGAAACTTCCCACACATAAGAATTTCAAAAAAGAGTTGATTGTAGATTTTTCTTTATTCAAGTTCTTAGTTAAAATTCACAGAATTGCTTGTTGCCAACGCGTTTCGTCACATCCGTGACTTCTTCAGGGCTCAAAGTTAATGTTTCTGACAGAATTCCTAGTTAGCGTCAGCCACCATATAATCTCTACGTGTTCTGGTCTGATATATTCACATTGATATATCCGGCGTGTACCCCTCAAGACAATCAGTGCAACATAGGGAAAGTACCTCCTGTTCTTTTATTCGCGGCTAAAAGATTAGTGCCTCGTGGCCAGCGCTAGTATGAGTATAGGTGAAACTCCAAACGTCCTGGACAATGTATGTGTAGCACACATGTAAAGTGGGAAAAGCTTACCCTCGTGTCTAGGCATGGGGCCCGATTCACAGAACTAACTTAAGACAAAATCCTAAACTAACTACCATTTTGGTATTCACAGAAGACACTTACTCATTTTGGCATTCACAGAAGGCACTTATTCATTTCGGTATTCACAGAAGGCACTTACTCATGAGTAAGTGCCTTGTGTGAATACCAAAATGAGTAAGTGCCTTATGTGAATACCAAAATGAGTAAGTGTCTTCTATGAATACCAAAATGGTAGTAAGTTTAGGATTTTGTCTTAAGTTAGTTCTGTGAATCGGGCCCATAGTATTTTGTACAGGAAGGGTACCATTTCTGTACAACACCTATGCTAGACTCACACACACCCTAGCACTATGGCGCTAAGGTGGTGTGTCGTGCACAGCAGATGTAATCAGCGGCGGCATAAAGGAAAGGGGAGGAGAGAGCCATATCTTTGAAAATGTGGCGCTCTCCTGCTCCTTCCCTGTCACGCAATGCAGCCTCCCAAGAGGCTTACTCTGCGCTGCGTGGATATTTGGTAAATCCCCCCCTAATGTGTCCATGCTGTTTCTCTTCCCTTGTCTCAGTGCTCCTCTCTCATTTCCCTTAAGGTCCCACGACTCCCATCATCCCTCCCACGTGTTTCGAAGTCTTCTCGAGGAGACATGAGGAGCATCATAAATTACCACTTAAAACGAATTAAACATTTGTTGTTTGTTTCCCTGCAAAGATGGATACCATGCATACATTTTCATTAATTCATAACATATGGCTCTACTTATTCATCATAAACTTGTTTTGCAAACACATTTGATTTTGTTTTACTCGTACATCATTTTGTCAATTGCTTTGTTAAACTTACATTCCTTTACTTCTATGTTCGGGAAAGCAGGATTTGCAGATTGCTTCAGTGAAACACACATTGTGCCGAAATCGCATCCAGAATTTCCTTTTCTCTGAAATATCATTTTGCAAGCTGTTTCGAATTTAATCTACAGTTTCAAGCTACCTCGACTTGGCGCCTGTGGATTACAACATTGTCAGATCCCATCCTCAAATTAAATGACACTAAACTACTTCAGTTGGAGTGACTCTATCATCTTAAAAAGGTCTTGTCGACCTACAAAGCAACAAGCATCAGTGGACAAGCAGACCTGATTGAAATGCAGTCGCTTCAGGTGAGCACCATAAGGAGCCAAGATCACCTACCTTCAAGCCTTCTCTTTCCATACATCAAGATGTGGAATAACACCTGGAAAGAACTCTTTCCATACGCTCAGATGTGGAATAACACCAAGAAAGTACTCTTTTTATACATCCAGATGTGGAATAACACCAGGAAAGTACTATTTTCCATACATTAGGTTTTGAAATAACTCCAGGAACATACTCTTTCCATACACCCAGATGTTGAATAACACTAGGAAATTACTCTTTCCATACAGTAAGATGTGGAATAACACCAGGAGAGAACTCTTTCCATACATCCAAATGTGGAATAACACCACGAAAGTACACTTTCCATACATCCAGATGTTGAATATTACCAGGAAAGTACTCTTTCCATACACCAAGATGTGGAATAACAAAAGGAAAGTACTCTTTCCATACATCAAGATGTTGAATAACACCAGGAAAGTACATTTTCCATACATCTAGATGTTGAATAATACCAAGAAAGTGCTCTTTCCATTCATCAAGATGGATGTGGAATAACACCAGGAAAGTAGCTTTTCCATACATCCAGATGTTGAAGAATAACAGGAAAGTACTCCTTCCATACACCAAGATGTGGAATAACAAAAGGAACGTAGTCTTTCCATACATCTAAGTGTCTTGCAGTAATATCGTTAGGTATGATGGTGCTACTTAGTGTAATCCATGTGTATAGTCCACTTTAGTCAGACCTAGAGCAATGGTGGCCTGGCCTCTTAGGAGACAACGGATTATGAGTATCCTGCTTGGATGTGTCAGCGTGTGAAGAGAAGATGTGACTACCACTTTGATCTGTGGTACCTGAGAGAGGTTGGGCTCCAGTATAACTACAAAGGGTGAGTTAGTACTTGGAGGGAATTTGTGCATTACTTGGTACTAGCAATTAATTCAAAACAGTTTGCGTTGAACTCTAGTCCCCATAATACCTTTCGAAGCATTAGGTTTTGGATGAATCACATTCGTCCAGTTTTTAACTGCGAGTAAACTTCGTCCTAGGTAGCTGAGATTGACACCATCATGATTTGTTTGAGCCTGTGAGGGATTTGGACTTCATCACCCTAGCTGTAGAAGTAGGGCCACCCGCGTAGCTAGGGGGGGTGAGGGGGGCGGTCCGCCCCAGGCGGCACCATTTCTGAGGCGGCCGCGGTCGCGCGGTCGCGCAGCGCTGGAGGCCCGTTGCGGCCGCGGCAGCCTTTATAATTTATTTGGGATTCTTGGGGGAACGACAAGGCGCACAGGGTCCCGCATAAATTATTAAGGCGGCCGCAACGGGCCTCCAGTGCCACGGCCGCCGCCCGCATTTGCACTGTGCCTGCTGCAGTGTTAAAAAAAAAACTTACAAGCAGGTCAGGTGTGCAGGCTGCAGCGCGGGAGCGGCCTAAGTCCCGCGTCGTCGCGTTAGTGACGTCCTCATCAGTCCTCCGGCTCCGACCATTGTGGTTGTTGCCCCCCTCCCCACCGCCCAGCCTCGCTCAGAGTCCTCCAGACCAGAGGGGCGTCAATCATTCAGTTCTCGGCTGCAGCTTCTACCGGACATCCAGTGCAAGGTGAGGCTGAATTGTACGTCCAGAGCCCCCAGTGGGCGCTGCCAGGGGCCGCTTGACGGCGCCCAACCAAATATGTGGCAACCTTCGTCGGACTCCATGACTATGGAAATGCCTTCCCAGTGAATTCTTGTGGTTGGAGTGTTTGCCATTTATTTATTGCAGTATTATCCTTGTACCTGTGTTTGGTACTCTTTTGTAACATGCTCACGTCACTTTTCTCTTGTAACACACTGTTTGCTACCTTTCACATTTTGTTGGCTTTTGATACTTGCACAATTGCCACCATTGCCTATGTATAATACACCTATAAAATTAGAAATAAAGTTTAAAAAGAACAACCATGGGAGAAAAGGGGGGTAGTATGTGTAGACAAGTTAAACAAGTGTCTGGTAGCAACGTTAAACACATTGTTCTGTGGGTAGAAGAGATGCCGGGGTGGCTCAAAATCAGGCTGCTTTATTAGCGCATTTTATTAAGTACCACTGAATTATTGCTTTAGTGCAACATAATTAGGAGACATGAGGGCATTTTTCTAATGTTTATTACGTGGTAGCGTACTGCTGTTTTGCTTAAAGTAATAAATCATTCCACGTGCATCAAAGGGTTTATAAAATACACCAGGATTTCTGTTTGAAGAGAGGGGGAGTGGATAGAACTATGTGAGGTGCAGGTTGCAGAAGAGGAGAGAATTGTGTCTAATGTGCAAGAGGCAATTTAAAGTAGAGAATAAGCGAGGTAGAGGGAGATCATGCGCCAGTGGATGGAGAGAATGTTCAAATAGGTCTTCAGTGTTAGGTATTCAAGGTTTATCTGGAGAATTAATAATATTGGTAATAACATCATTTTGAAAGCATTATGTAATACTAAGTGGTGGTATTGTAGGTAGGTTATCGGAGTGTGTAGCAAATGAGCAGGTTGTTAGCTTAGAACAGGCAGCACACTCAAAAATAAATAGCATGGTACATACTGTGGTTTGTCGAGACTTTGAATAGGAGCCCTCATATAGCATGATTGAAGTATCTGGTAAAGCACTCATAACATCCGAGGCACTATACCATTTTGGAATAAAACATATTATGTAGAATGACTAGCTCCCTTGTACAGTCTCAACAGGAGTAAACAGGGAATGTGCCATTTTTCCTTCGGCCTTCATTGGGCACCCTGTCAAAGACATCTTGAGGAGGGCAGATATGAATAAGTGATGGGGGAGCAAGGACTGTACATCCTGATACTGGTGGGCAAGAGATGTGGAGCGGGGCCTAGCCTTGAGAGGGCCTCATGCTTTGGACAATGTCTGCCTAGCATTAAACAAGCTGTGAGTGGCAGGACAGTGGAATACAATGTGGGCAGTGAGGGAACTGGGGCTTGGTAGATTTTCTAGTTCCTATTAGTGTCATTATACCTGCTTGAAAAGACTCTTTTGTAGCATGCACACGCCACTTTTCTCTTGTAACACACTGTTTGCTACCTCTCACATTTTGTTGGCTTTTGATACTTGCACAAGTGCCACCATTGCCTACGTAACGTTTGTTCTTGTGCCTGAGTGTCTGCCATATATTGCAGTATTATACCTCTAATTGTACTTTGTTTTCTCTTGTAACCTGCACACTTGTCACTTTTTCCTCCTGTAATGCACCGTTTTCTACCTTTTGTATTTTGTTTGCTCACAATTGTCACTTTTGCCTCATGTAACTTAACGTCTGCTTTTGTAATTTGTTCACTTGTAATTTTCTCCTCATGTATCATTACTGTTTCTATTGTGAAGCGCTCTGACGCCTTTGGGTAAAGTCCGCACTATATAAAAATGCATAAATAAATAAAAATAGGAGTAGTGCGGTGGGATTTATTTCAAGTGCCCACCGTCCTTTTTCGCCAGCACCCCTCCACCCCCCCAAGGGGCGGCAATCTGAGGGATAGCCCCGGGCGCCACAAGCTCTAGCTACGCCCCTGAGTAGGGCTGAACACGGTGATGACCCCTGGCAGAGGGCTCGGATAATCTTTAAAGAACAGGAATGCATTTGCAGATCCCTGCGGTGAACCTGATATTATAAGCTTAGGCCTGAAGGATTATGATGGGATATGAATTCTCTGGGACTTTCAAGTGAGATAGAAAATGACCCCGAACAAATTATATTTTTGAATTTCCTTTAGACACATCTTTCAGTAAGGACACTGAGAGGCCCAGTAACATGAGATCTGATTTTCAAATTCTTTCATTTTGTTACAGGGAATAGTTGAACTTTTGAAAACTCACGTAAATGCTTCTAATTATTGACAAGTAAAGCTTTTCAAACCAGATTCACCCTTTGAGAAATGCATCCCTTTTACTCTTCTCGGCTTGAGTATATGTGAAGATTTTTCAAAGTCATTGACTTTTTGGGACATCAAGGTCTTGCACATTCACTCAGCTCCCCTGTCCTGAGAAGCCAAATGAGTTGAAGTTAAAAGTGAAGGTAGTTAAAACCCTCACTTTTAAATCTGGAAACGTTCACCTTGACAATCCATATATTTGTCTGTGAGCCTCACTTACTAGAAGTGCCATGACATACCTTAAATGGGTTTCATGTTTCATTTGATCTTAAACTATCTGGCATTCGAGAATGACTTTAAACCCCTCCAGTTTCTGCACGGCCCCACCCTCTAGGTCAATAATCTGTAGTCCTATCAAGACATGAATGTGTGGTGAGACTGTATTAATCCTATTAGTCTATAGTTTCCTTTATCTTGCTTACTTATTTATACCATGTTTTCAGGAATTACAGTGCTCAATCCTCATTAAACTGTTGCAAGTCCAAAAATACTGATGCAGCCACAGAGGAAGTATCAGGGAAATATTTAATGTCTGCACCACAGCAGGGCCTTGAGTTTAGGGGGAGTCTCATGGTAAGAGGCTCCTCAGATGTAGCAGGATAAAGTATCGTTTAAACATAATAGTAAGGGTGACAATAGTTCGAACCACTCATAATTTAGACAATTCACGTCCTTTCAAAATATCAGCAGAGGAAGGTTATATTGTTGACTTTTTGATCAACATGAAATTGTTGATTACAAAAGGTAGAATCATAGTTAAAGGAATTATGCAGCGCAGCTGTTCAAAAGCAATACATGTGAGCTGATTAAATAACTAGAGGACAAGTAGAGGTGTGTCAAAGAGGATATGGAAACAGTTAAAGATCTCTAGAAATTCCAGGAATTGAGTCAACCAAGTATCTTCAAACATACATGGCAGTAGGTTGTGGTCTGTAAGCATTAAACTGAGGGTAGTAAACTGGAACACCAGTAGATTTCGAAGTCAGAGGAAATAATGAAATGTGTTTGCCTGTCATAAACATCTGACTCACTTAATAACATGCCAATAGGGAATACATTTATCTAAACAAGCATTGGCCACGCCAACAGGTCTCGCCTATGCAAGAGCTATTGGCTTTGACATCATCGTTTAGTCACTCTGTACACCAGCATGGCTGCTGTTCAGCCTGGATACATGTTAGTGGGGTAAAGGAGAGCGGTGTAGCATGGAGTGGACTGTCATCGAATGGAGTGTTATGGAGTGTTGTGGAGTGGTGTAGAGTGGTGTAGAGTAGAGTTGAGTGGTGTGGTGTGGAATGTCATGGAGTGGCACGGAGTGTCATAGAGTGGCGTGCAGTGGAGTGTTGTACCATGTTGTAGAGTGGAGTGGTGTAGAAAAGAGTGGAGCAGTGTAGAGGGTGTGGCGTAGAGTGAAGTAGAGTGTTGTAGAGTAGAGTGGCGTAGAGCGGAGTAGATTGTCACAGAGTGGAGCGGCATAGAGTGGAGTAGTGTAGGACAGAGGAATGGCTAGAATGAAGTAGAGTAATGTAGAGTAGAGTGGTGTTGGGTGCAGTGACGTAGAGTGCAATGGTGTAGAGTGGCATAGTGGTCAGTGGTGTAGAGTAGAGTACTGTTGAGTTCAGTGGAAGAGAATGCAGTCTTGCAGAGTAGAGTGGTGTAGAGTGCAGGGGCACAGAGTAGAGTGGCACAGAGAAGAGTGGTGCAAAGAGCAGGAGAGTAGAGTACAGTGGTGCAGAGTAGTTTCAAGTTTATTTTATTTGCATAGTTGCCTAAAACCATTGCAATATAACAGCCAATAAAATGATAAATACAGACAATAAAATGCAGTACACATATGCGAAAATACAAATAGCTCCATGTTGGAAAAGTGGCTCTATATATACTGGACCAAACTAAGGTACAGTGTGTATAGAGTCCACAGTCCCCAGAGGCTTGGCAGAGGCTAAAGTTAGATATAACCTTACTCTCTAAAGTGGTAGCTTGGTCGAGCAGTAAGGCAGTATCAGAGGACAGTGTAAAGCATTTGTTGTACACACTCAGTCAGCAAATGGTCTCACACACTCAAAGAACTGAACTCTAGGCCAATTGTTCTGTATCAAAATATATAGTTGTTTTATTTTAGAACCAACAAGGTATAAAAATATACTTTATCAGAATGAGTGACTTTAGTTAAATACTTTTCAAATAGGCAATAGACTTTTTGATTATAATAGTTACATTTGTTGCAATAGGCAACACAATTTCAAACACAATGCAACATTGAGCTCAATGGGAATTTCTAGATAAATGTACTTAGTTACTTTATGGATTACTTTTCTAACCTCAGGACTGGATCCTAGATTCAGTCCTGGGACTTCTCCTGTAAGCAGTTAAGTAAAAGCGTTTTGGTTACAGTAGTGATTTTTAAGAAATAATATTGTATTTTATAAGTTGACACTTAAAAACATTTCCCCCTAGAATCACCAATGTTATCCTATCGGAGGAAATTCACTTAGCAGGTAAGTAGTGTTATCGTTACTTTCTCAAACTCAGGGTTGGATCCTGGATCCAGACCCGGTGCATCTCCTGTAAACAATTGAAAGAATGAGTTTAAGTCATACAGGCTATTTTTATAGATTATTTGTAGTTTTTGAAAATCGACACTTAGAAACTTTTCTGGTGAAAATCATACAATGGATTCCTACGGAAGTAAATTCAAATTACTGGTAAATACGCTTAAAATTACTTTTAAGGGTCAGTGCTGGGCTTAAAGATACAGCACTGGGTTCTCTCCTGATAACAGGTGAGTAAATCTGAATTCATTCTTCAGCTGATTTTAGATGAATATTTAAAAGTTTCAAAACTCCACACTGAAAAGAATTTTCAAGTGAAACCAGTCAATGTTATCCTAAGGAGGAAAAGTGAGTTATCAGCTTTTGGGTAAGTACTCAACTGGCAGAGTTAAGGTTCTGGGCACAGACTCAGGGGTCTCCCAGGGTCAGGTAGGTGCAGTTGGGACACCCTCAGCGGCACAGGGGCAGCCTGGTGCAGAGGTAGTTAGGAACAATGTTATCCAAGTAGAGGCAGGAGGCCTTTGGTTGGTGGCTGCTGGCAAGCAGGCCACGTGGCTGTGGAAGCTGGGCTCCTGGTCACTTGCTCAGGGCAAATGGGGAAGTAGGTTAGGACAAAGGTTGCACTGCCAGGGGCACTCAGGCGGCTGGGTGCAGGGTGATTTTGAGCTGTCGGGTGCTCAATGTTATTCAATGGAGATCTTGGGAGATGAACAAAGACTGCAGGCTCGGGATGGAGATTCTTCAGGAGCGACCAACACTTCGAGAGGTAAGTTGGGATCTTGGAGGATAGGTAGGCACCCAGGAGTTGGGCACAGGGGGCCGTGGGGCGCCGGGTGCAGGGGTGTCTTTTGATATCGGGAAATCGTACCCTCTGCTGGTCGCGAATGGTGGGTCCCTTGCTGTGAGGCTGAAGGCGTCGTCTGGGTCGTCGAGGAGGGTCCTTGGGCACTGGATTTCAGGTCACAATCGCCGGGGGGATGTCCTTAGGGTCTTTGTCCACTCAGGCACAGGCCGGGCTCGGCGGGTGCAGAGTGTGCTGGATTTGCGGTTACTGGCTGGCACCAGGGGTATTGCTGTTTGAGCAGAACCACTGCTCATGGGAGTCCCAGTCTTTAACAGGTTCAAGGCAGGCAGGTCCTCCGAGGTTTTCAAGGTTGCTGTCCGCAGGAGACGCCGGGATTTAGCAGGAGCAGATTCAAGGATCAACAGGCCTCGAGGGCTGGGGCCAAGTCAATTGGTGTTGTCCTTTTGTTAGCAGCTGCACGGCAGATCTTCTTCTTCTTTATCTTCTTTCTTGTTTTCAAATCAGGATCTGAGGAAGGAAGGTTCAGAGTGCCCCTAAATACTAAATTTAGGGGCCTTACAGGTAGGGTAAGGGGAGGGACCAATAGGTCCCTATCCTCGGGTGAGTACACCCCCTTTCCTGCTCCTCTCTTGTGGGAGGGGGGCAGGAGCCTATCTCTGATTGGGCAGGGCTCCCCGTTCTCAAGATGGCCAGAGCCCAGAGTTGTGCTTCACCTCGTCTCCCCCACCTGAGGGGTGGGGTTGGCAGAGGCTGGCACACCCCCTTTCCTCACTTAGGGTTTCCCGCCTGTCATCCCGCCAGAGTGGGGGTCAGAACCGGTGGGGGCCAGTTGCTGAGTACAGCTCACAAAGGCGGCATACCTTTGAAACTTCCCCTGCCCATCCCGGGGGAGGAGACCTAGCACCTCGGCCAGGATGTGCATTGTTTCAGGCCCAAGAGAGCGGAGGGCACTCTACCCAGGGGTCCAGCAACATGTCTGCTGTGTGGCAGCCTAGGCAGCCTCTCAGACCAGACGTGGATTGTAGGTTAGGCATCTCTAAAATGCCCTCTGTAGTGCATTTTACATTAAATCCCACAGTGGCATCAGTGTGGGTTTAATGAGCTGAGAAGTTTGATATCAAACTTCCCAGTCTTAAGTATAGCCATCATGGTGCTGTGGAGTTCGTAATGACAACCTCCTAGCACCATATACTCTGAATGGTACCACTGCACTTACAGTGCCCAGGAATGGCCCTCGGTACTGTAGGGGCACAGGACTCATGCACCTATGCTCTCACCACTGGCATAGTGCACCCAGCTAAGAGATGACTGATGTATGCCAGGGCAGTGTGTTTGTGGGCATGGCACACAGAGATGTGTGCCATGTCTACTCTTTTTTTTGTTCTGCACCAGGACACTCAGCCTGCTAAGGCAGTGTGTGAGTGTCAGGGTACAAGGCCCCTAAGGGTGGCACAATAAGTGCTGTAGCCCTTAGGGGTCTTCTCTGGTCACAATGCCCTGGGTACCTAGGGTACCATTTACCAGGGGCTGACATGTGGCCAGAGATGCCAATTGGGTTTTAGTTCAATACCTGATTGGCAGGAGCCATGGGCACACTCAGTCAAAGCAATTCAGCAAAACGTGGGGGCATACCATGAAAGAAAGGTGGCACTTTCTCACACTCCTTACAGGCGAGAACCATCTAACAAATAATTAATCGTCATACAGTTTTCTAATAGCCTGGGTGAGATTAAAACAGCAGCATTGTCAGATAACAGCCAAGCTCCTCTCGGTGGACCAAGTGCAAAATTGAGTACAGAATGCACCAGTTGGAAGCGCTTCAAAAGATTTTTAAAGTGCTAAGTCTCAGAAACCCCTTCCAAACAACCAGACTGTGGATCCAAGTGTAAAATGCTGCAAATGTAATGTGCATAATTGTTAGACCTGGCATCATTGGCGCGAGTCTCCCTTCCATTTTTGACGGATTGCCTGCTCTGTTTTGATATGTTTTTGCTGGTTATATGCTTTGTCCACTGTGCCACTGCTATTCTGTGCCACAGTGCAAGTGCTTCCTATGTTAAATTGACATACAAATTGGAAATTCCATGATTGGGTTAATTGATTTACCTGTCAGCCGCTAGTACAGTGCACCATGTGTGCCCAGGGCTTGAAAATCAAATGGGCTTGCAGCACTGGTTGTGCCACCCACAGAAGCAGCTTGTAAAGTGTGTCTCAGGCCTGCCATTGCAAGGCCTGTGTGCAGTCTAGTACTGCCATGTCGACTTGGCAAGTGCACGCACTTGCCAGTCCGTAAACCTTCCCTTTGGTTCATATTAGACACCCCTATGGTAGGCCCAAGGGCAGGGTGCATTGTAAGTATAAGATAGGACATACTCTGATGTGTGTAGCATGTCCTAATGGTGAATTGCAGCCATTTTCGTTTTTCACTGTTGCACTGTTGCAAGGCTACCTGTTCTCCATAGGCTAGAATGGGCAGTTAGATTATTACATTCTTATAATCCTAACCGACTCAGGGAACACAGTAGAAATTCAAATTTGATCTGCCTGAACTCAGAATGATAAAATACATCTTTTAGTAAAGTTGGTTTTAACGTTCTGTGTTTGAAAATACCACTTTTAGAAAGTAGGTATTTTCTTGCCTAACTGTCCAGGCCTGCCTCTGCTAGGTTGTGTATTCCTTGTCTGGGTTTGTGAGTGACAGGGCTAGGGGATTCCAGGAGACAGGCTGGAGCAGCCCGGTGGTAAATAGAGAGATCTGCATCTAGATGGGAGGGAGAGTTGCACCTGGGACCTGAATAGGGCTGGGCCTTCCCTCTACAATGCTGGCTCCACCTCCTGTGGCTTGTCTGATGTTTCTGCCCTGCACAGTGAAAGGAAGGAAGGAGTCATGTAAACAAAGTGCTCACGAACTGGTTTTGACTAGGCAGAGGCCTCTCTGCCTTCAGAGAACAAAGGATTTGGGGGTATAAATATTGGGACCCTGATCCCAAGAAATTAGATCACTTCTGGAACAAGAAACCTTTTGTCAAGGAGAAGAACCAAGGAAGCTGCAGGAGTTTTACTGCCCCTCTGCCAGTGTGCTGTTTGCTGGGTTGGCCTGCAGTGGTTGCTTCATTGCCAAGGAAAGGAGAAGGAACTTTTTAAGGACTTTCATCATTTACAGAATATTCTCCAAGGGCTTGAACTGTGCTTGCCTCCTGCTGAAGTCTCAGGGACAAAAGATTTCACCTCCAGCTCCCCTCTGAATTTCCTTGCTGGGAATTCTCAACTCCAGACTCTGCAGCTGAGATCGTCGCATCGCCGGAGAAGCGAGCCTTCACCGCATCTCCTTGGAAGAGTGTGTTTATCGAAGCTGTCTGCTGTCGCATCACCGGAGAAGCGTGAGGCCATTGAGAGAGTCGCGTGTCGCAGGGCCTGTTGCGGCTCCAAAGTACAGAGTAGTCGCAAGGCTGCCAGGGCGTCTACGCATCGAGATTGCATCACCGTGCCAAGGGCGCCACCTTCTCATATCGCAACCGGATCATCACATCACATCGAGGCGCCATCTTGCGCATTGCAACGGGCCCGCAGGCCGAGAATCTACGCATCAACCCCGCACCGGTAAGGATCACGATGCATCCCCTACTCTGCGCAAGCATTGAGGCACGACGCATCATCTCGCCCGGATCACGGAACCAACACATCTCCCCTTTTGCAAGCCTTTTGTTTACTTTGCGTTACGCATCCAGGTACTTTGTTGAGAACTTTGTTGCATTGATCATCAACTTGAACTAAACAACATTTTATCATCTTTAAGCAATCTTAAGTGTAGTATTGTGGATTTTTTTGTGGTCTTGTGTTATGTCTATATAAAGAATACTTATTTTTATAAAACCTGTGTTGTGTCCGTCTGTAGTGTTTTCACTGTATTACTGTGTATATTCACAAATGCTTAACACACTGCCTCTGAGATAAGCCTGTGTGCTCATGCCAAGCTACAAAGGGGGTGAGCAGGAGTTATAAAGGAGTGTAATCCCCTAATCCCGACTTAGAAGTAAGAGTCCTTATTTGAACGAAGGTGAATACCCTTGCCAACTAGAGACCCCCAGATCTAACAATAATGCAGGACCGTTGCCTGTAATTAAAGTTGCTGCAGGGTCAGGGATGGCCAGAGTCTAGTTCCAAGCGCACCGTATAAAGTATGGCAAAGCTTAAAGTGTTGAGTACAAGGATGGCAGGTACCGACCTCAAGGCATGGTTTAGACATGATAAAAAAGACCGGAAAATATGCGGTTTCGGCCGGCCACCACTTGAGGTACTGGAAGAGTCATAGTCAGGGTGCTTTGGTGTCTCGTTTTGGCATTTTCTTACTCACTAGTGCAAGGAACTTTACTAATCAGCAGTTAAACTGTGGATTTCCAGAGACATAGCAAACCAGCATGGCCTGCCTTCATGTGCAGATCCCTCTTTGGTTGATGTGAGCCTTAAGTAACTGTCTCCTTTCCTCCAACAGCTCTTTACAGGTTTATAACAAGTGCAGCAGATCTTCTGTTGTCTATCACACAAGCGGCAGGCCATCATTGTGGACTACCGCTCCCAGTGGGGAAGGAGCCTAGGGTAAAGTACTTTTGGGGAGCCAGTGCACTGTAACTATTCACTGACATCCAGGCATGAGCTCTGCCTGGGGAGGGCATCTTGTCTTCCACTAGCGAGAGGAGCTTTATTGATTTCCATTGCTGATAGAAGCTTCCCATAGTTGGGTCAGCCCGGTCTTAGTCAGGGATTATTGAACATAGATTCTGGCTAGCAATGCATCTCTCTGTTGCAGCTTCTGTCATAGATAATGATTTAGAGTGCTGGGAGCAGCCTTCCTGATTTTGCCCCAGCAGTTTATGAAAGTTCCTTGCCGGGCCCAGGACTGCTTTTGCAGTCTGGACTCCAGTCTCATCTATGCTGGCAAGTTGCCCTTTGGCAGGCTGAAGATGAATCTGTTCACTTTGACTAGGGTGATGTCCAGTATTTCAGCATCCATACCTCTCTGGATTTCTCTGTCATATGTTCTAGTTGGTAAAAGTTTAGCTTGTACTACCCGGAGAAGAGGGGGCAGCATTGGCCCTTCAGTTATGTTTTCTAATTCTTTAGCATCACTGCCAGTGCCAGCCCTTTCCTTTTGGTTGCTTCCTTCTGACTCACAAATTAGCCCTCTTTGTCGACAATTACCACAAGATATCTGTATTCAGTTGCTGTCTGAAATTTGCGTCTTGCCCCAGAACCAGACCAGTGTTTTTTTCCTGGTATTGCTGATCGCCATAGTGCGTATCTTATCAAAGTTGATGTTCAATCAGTTTTCAGCAGAGTGTTCCTATGTTGTATTAAGGAGATGCTGTAGGCCCACCTGAGTGTGACTGACCAGAACAACATCTTTGGTGTACAGGAAGCTCGAAAGTGCCAAACCCTGTAACCTCAGGGCCTGGGCATAGGAGTTGCTGGCGTTGAGTGCCTGCATTAAGACAGCCAAAACAATGTTGAATAAAGTGGGAGCCAGGACACACCCCTAATTCAGCCCTTTGCTTGTTGGTATTCATCTTGAGAGGTGTGTTTCCTCACCCAGCTTCACCTGCACCCATGAGTCAGTGTGGAGAGTTATTAGCAAGTCCACCAGAGTCTGGGGAATCCCCCAGTGGGCCAGCTTACTCCAGAGGCTGATCTGATGCACATGGTTGAAAGCTGCCCTGAAATCAATAAAGCAGAGGTGAAGAAGATGTTTAGAGGCATTTGCCATGTCGATGAGTACATGGCCAAGATGTTGTCGTACCAGATGTTTTTGATAACCCTTTTTTGATTTAGTGGTATTATTGCATTTTCAGTTGCGCAGGATGAAAGTTCCTCTAGTAGTGTCCCTGCAAAATATATTGCCTCGTTGTCAATTAGAAAAATTAAATGATAGCTTTTTGCCAAGATCTTATCCCTGCTTTTATATACTGGAGAGATCATTGAGACTCTCCACAAGGCTGGAATATGCCACAAAGTCTCAATATGGAGACAAATGGTTCAAGCAATTCTGCCCAGAATTCCGTGTTTTGTTTGAAAATGGCATGGGGAATGCCATTGGGGCCAGGAGCCCTTCTCTCCTGACGTTTGAAATTTGGCATCTGATTGAGTTCGATTGGATGACCTAGGGGAGTGCTGTAGTCCAGCTGGTGGTTGAGGAGAAGGTGATGAAGGACTACCTTTCTTTGAAGAGATTTCAAAAAGGGTGTCCGTTGATAACCTTCTGGTTTCCTGGCCTATGGTGTATGCAGCACGGTGATGGTTAAAGTTGTCCCCTAAGTACACTGCCCAAGTATCTTCTGATAGGTGAGACATAACTCGCCCATGTGATGGATGTGTTAGCTTCTTGATTGGCCCCTCAGAATCTTTCACTATCATTGTGCTTCATATCTGCAAACAGCTTTGTCCAAACCTCGTCTTCTTGTGATCTGTTGGCAGCCCACTTGAGCTTCTTCAGTGTTGTTTTTTGCTGTCAAAGTGATTTTGTAGAGTAATGTTCTCAGGGTTGTGTCGAAGGGACCTTAGAATGCTGTTTATGGTTCTTCGCTTGTTTTAGTTGGATCCATTGAGCCTTTGGAATAAGCCCAACTCATTGGGTGTTTGGAGAGTCCTTACTTTCAGTGGCACAGCAAATGTTTCCACTATACAGTTAGTGAAGTGCTCCCACCTTCCTATTGTACACTTTGTTGTACCCATTTGTGCTGTAGAAGCGTCATTGCTGACTGTGACAGACACCCTATGCTGGACTGTGTGAACGTAATCCTCTTATAATTATTTGTAAAGGTGGAGTGGTATCTCTGCCGAACAACTGAATATAGTTGGAACCGAAAGGAGATAGGTCTATGAAAACGTGGTTAAGGCTAGACCCTTATTAATGCATACAACATGAAAATTGCCTCAACCACTCTTACTTGAACGAAAAAACGTTTTCAGGTTAGAAAAATATTTAGTACACCCCAACCAGGCATGCTTATTCAATGCCAATTATTTTTACATTTTAGAAATATATTTTAACATCAATAGACAGAAATAAGGACTGTACATTCAATTTATATACAAATGGTTTGATACACATAGAAACAGAACAGTGTCAAAATAATATTTAAACATCCAACATCCTACAAAAAAATTAATACATAACAGAAAACAAATATCACATACATATAGAATCAATCAATGAAAAAAATCAAAAAAATGGGGAATAGAGAACAACTGAATGACTCAAAATTGATAATGTCTGTACTGGCCAACCCTAATATTGTTTATTGATAATGCTCTATTCCACCAAAGCTGCCGACGCGTTTCGAGACCAGGACAAGTGTCCCTGGGCTCTCATCAGGGCTTTTATTCTTTGTGTCTGAAAGATGCCAAAAAAAAGCGTTTCACCATTTTGTTGAAATGAAAGCCTCAACTTTAAAAATGCATTCACTAGTAGTATTGACATAAGAAGAGTCTACATACCAGGCTCTTTTTCTAGGAAGGAGAAGGCTTGTGGGACTTGTAGTCAGGAGAAAGGGGGGACCAAGGGAATCAATCGTTTTCAATGGGCAGACAATTCAATCTGAAAAATCAGGGCATGATTTAATAAAATAAACTAAGCGTTTGTATTGGTGCCATACCAATATATAAATCGACTGCGTTGGGATGTAATAAATATTTTTCTTACCTGAATTTTTTTTTTGTTCAAGTAAGAGTGGTTGAGGCAATTTTCATGTTGTATGCAGGAACAACTGAATATAGGCACAATTGTTAGTAGAGATACCACTTAAGGACAATGATCACTTTCACCTTTGTCTCCTAGGCAGAACGAGAACAACTCGATGAAACAATGAAAGGGAGAAGAATGTATAGTCTATTGTCGTGCTTGTGGAAGAGGAATAAAAGGAGGCCGCCTGTGGGTTATCTTTCCATAACCTGCCATTTAGAGCCCTAAATTTGAAATGCTCTAGATCGTCCAATAGGCATGGGCCTATTTTGTTGGTTTTGCCTTGAGGGTTTCTGCCTTGCACCAGTATGTCCCAAAGTGAAGATTATGCAATCACAGAGTCGTCTGAAGAGGAGCCCAACAGATGCAGGTTCAGATCCCCTGTGAGGACAAAGTTGGCAGTTTACACCTCACTAATGTATACCACAAGCTGCTTTACCAGTTGTTGTACGCCATTTGCTTTTCTTTTCTGGGTGAATGTAGATGTTGAGGATTATTATCTTAATTGCCATGTTTTGAACAGCAAGGTGGCAATCTTGACTGTGTTGATAGCTGATGAGGCAGAGTGTAATAGGCATGCTGAAGTGTGCAAGCTATTTTAACATAAGTTGCCAAGCTCCCTGTAAAAGGCCATGTTTTCCCCCTCTTTACTGCTGGCATAAAAAAACACTTGTATACCTGCTGATGATGTGGTTCTGCCAACCAGATTCCCTGCATTAGAATGATATTGAAGGATTTTAAGTAATGGAGAAAGTCTCAGTCTGACATTTTGCTGATGATACCATTAACATTTCATCACAAGCTAAGAGGGACTTTACAGTTCTTAGCGGCTTCAGTTTGGTTCATGTCCTGTCATTGGCTGCCAGGTTGACGGTTTATTGTTCTGGAAATCCACCTAAGGTCAGTGTCCAAGAGGTGTGTCTCAATTGTGCTCCGGCGACAACTGTGTAGAACTGGTGGGGCCCTTGTCTTCCTTGGTGACTGCCCCAGGACCCCTTTAAGGACAGAGCAAGTGGAGTTGTTTGAGCCTGCAAACCCTCTGCTCTGGGCAAGTGAAAGCAGGGGTGAGGGATAGCCTGGTTCACAATAATGAATGATATTCATTCCCCAGTTCTTAAAGACAAGCTTTCCTCCAGAACCTTCTGGGCAATTGTGGGTGTTCTTCAGGATGTCTTGGTGGCTTCACCCACTGAGGGTATTTCAGAGCAGATGAACAATATTGAGAGATCCCTTGAGCTTAGACTGGGTTGGGAATGGATGATAACACCAGTAAGATATTGCCTCTATTCAGGCCATCATAGTTTCCTCTGGATTTGTACTGAGGTCTGAAGATGAAGGTTTTTGTATCTGATTGCGAGTCAGGTGATGCCTGAGTCTGATAGTTCGTTCCTACAGAGTGCTGAGTGGCAAATCTGTGTCCTTCAGGCTGGGTTTGGCCGCATTCCCCTAGCCTGGAACAGCTTCCTGTTATAGCGGTGGAGTTGTTTACGGACTAGGTGCCGGCCTGCTCGCAGGGGGACGTAGCTTCCAGCCTGAAATCCCTGACTGAAGATACCCCCTGCTCGTCGTTAGTTTCTTGTGGTGTTGTGCCTAAGGCTGAGTTGCTGGCTGTTAGGGCATGGGGCAGTTGGCTACACTATGGGCAACAGCTGAGTCATTGCAAGGCTTGCCTTCTACATTGATGCCACTTGTTGCTTGCTGTTTCTTTTGCCTCCTTTGAGGGCCAGGGTGGCGGACTGAACAAGAGTATAGCCCTGGTGTAGGGGGAAGTAGAGCTTCCAGGAGGTTGTTCTAAAGGACCCCCAGGGGTGTGAAAAGCAACATTCATGCACTCAATTGATGGTGCTGCAGCTGCTGAAAGGGCTAGCTCCCCCTCCTCTACCTTTTTGGAGAGGGGTCTCATTAGGGGTGGCTGGTGTAGTCATTGTCTTGGAAGATGGTGCTGGTGCCATGTCTGGTCTAGGTTTCACCTCTGTGCCTTCCTGGTGAAGGGACTTTTCAGTGGGGGTTTCCTGGTGCATGCTGAAATCTTCAGTGAACAACTGACCCGATCTTGGATTGTGATAATTTTTTGTTCCGATGTTGGTCTAAAAAGGGGGCAGATGTCTTTCCTCCTTTGGGTCTGCCTTTGCCTTGAGTCTGTTTTTATTCCCGGCGCACCTACCGGAGACAGTTCTCCTTTGACATTGGGATATGGAATGTCCAAATGGTTCAACGGTAAGGGGCTGTTCTCCCCAGAGAACTAATGGAAATTTTCTGGAGGCAGCTTGTTGAGGTGGCTGATGCAAGTTGCTGCTCTGTGTGGAGGTGCAGCTCAGATGGCAGTAGTGCACGACTGAGGTAGTCTCTTTGTTGAGTTCCTCATATAGGTTTCTGAGCATAGAGGAGAGAGAGAGGATAATTTGTCCACAATAAGTCCACACCCGCAGCTTAGTAGCGCCTCTAGTGACCCTGACAGTGCATGTTTGAGAAGTGAGTTCAAGTTTCCTAACTTCCCATCAAAGCCTGCAACTAAAACTGCTAAAGTGTTGAGTAGTGTCAGCTGAACATTCATTTTATCTGATTGGCACTGGAGATCCTCCACCAAAAGCTACATGGTGTTCAGGAGAGAGGCCCATGTGCTGTCCGTGATCGTTTGGTCTCGCTGCCCGAGTTGACCTTGTCCTCGCAGGACAAAATGAGGGCTACGCAGCCTTTTGACACTGCTGGGGGGTTGGGACACAGGGTGGGTCGTGTGGTTACGAGGCCAGCATATCCATCTGATGCACTTGAGCTTCCTCCTGGAACTCTTGGTGCACTGGAGATGAGTGACACTGTTTGCGGATAGGGAGAGCTGAGATCGTTGAGGTGGTTGAGCCTTCAGGTCCTTAGAAGGGTCAGATTAGTACTCAGAATGATCGACTTGTCCTCCTAGGTTATTGGTAGGGACTCATTTAGTTGACAGTTCTGCAGCTGTGTGCCCTGTCTTTTGCCTTCTTGCGTACTGCATGCAGCTGTGGCCCTGCTTTTTGCCAACTGAGTTTGTGGGGCCGAACCTCATGCTGATGTTGTAGGGAGTTGGCATCCTGCACTGGCTGAGACAGTTCCAGTATCATGCTCATGAGCTGCAGGGGCATCCACCAAGACCATGGACCTGGTTTGCCTGCACAGACTGAGCTTGGACAGGGGATAATGGCCCCACAGTAGTAAGGGGTCTGGACTAGGTTCCTTCTTTCAGCTTAATGTCAGGTGACTGAAAGGAAACTTCACTCGCTTAATTGCCTGTCTCTTGCGGCTGTAGGGGTGACTGCAAGCCTTGAATCCTGCTGTTGGTTGAAAGAGAGCAGAGGCTGCATCTTTCAAAAAGCAAGATTTGGAAAATCTTTAAGGCTGAAAATTCATAGTGTGATTCTTCTTCACATTGTCTTTCACTTCTGCTGTACTACTGCTTATTGTATCCTCCATGTCAGACCCAATTTCAATGAGTGGTGACCCTGGCTGCGTTTGTAAATAGGTTTGTGCTGATTGCAGCCTCCTCTTGCGATTTTTCCCTTCAAATTTATTGGGGGGTGGGCCCCTCTTTTTCCCTGAACTCAATGGGGTCAGTGCTGGTGCCCCTGCAGTCAGAGCTTCTTAATCAGAAATCTCCTTCTTTGTGGCCAGGTAAGATGACCTTTGGTTGGACGGTACCACCACACCTCTGCCTGTAGATTTTGAATCTTGGTGGGGGGCACAAACACACACGCCGTTTGGAGATAGAGAGCCCCCACCAAAGACAGCATGGGGAAAATGGTAGGCAGTAGAGATTGACAGAGGGTGATTCAGGAAGGGGACCAGGCTGAAAGCCGCACCCACATCTAGCTTCTGCTGCCATGCTCTACCCTCTCTCTGGCAGAGCCCCCTCTACTGGGAAGCCATACCACTGCTGTGCAGTCCTGACCCCCACCCTGAGTCTCGCTACCTCGCCTCTGCAGAGTCTCCGGACGGCCGATGGATTGGCGATGCTGATTTAGGTGGAAGGTGAGGTGAGAGATTGAGGCTTTATGGCAGGAGGCTACTGAGCTGCCTTAGCAGCAGTTTTTGGCAGCTGGTCTTAGGGTCCTTCCACCACCTCACCACTTTCTTTATAAAGTTTTATATAGCGCGAACAAGATCCTGAAGGATATCAGAGCGCTTTACAAAGGAAGGAAGGAAGGAAGGACATTAATCCAATATCACCAACAAGAAAAGATTACACAACAGCCATTCTTTGCTGCCCTCCTCTGCTATCGGAGTGCTTTCAGCCACAGCTCCCACTTCCAACACTTCCACATCCTGGTTAACGCAGGGATCTGAGGTGGGAGTAGCTCTTGTGTAGCCTGGGCCACTGAGCGGCTGACAGGGCCACTGAGGGCTGTCGACAACAGTAGCAGTGTTTGTGGCTGTGACGGGTAAGGCAGACAAGGCGGGTGGGGGAGTAAGATGAAGCGAGTAAGACAGCCACAATGAGACCTGGAAGCGAGTACCATACCCACAATTACCTTCTCCCGCCACTAGACCTTCCACCACAGCTCCAAAGATCTGCCCGGCTCAGCTCTGCCATGCCACTATGCCCCTCGTGGGCTCCTCAGTAAGGCTACCATTGATTGGCTTCTCAGTCTCTCACCAACATAGAGAGAGTGGCTACTTGGTGCAGAATAGAATAGAGTGGCATAGAGTGCAGTGAATCAGAATCAGACAATGCTTTATTCGATTTAAGAAAATTGATAAAATCATAAAAGCAACAGTTAAAAATACAAATTCATACAGAGTATACATTAAAAAAAAAAGTAATCCATAAATAAACAGTAATCACATCAGTGTATAATTTCGTTATTTCCGTTGTTTAAAAGAAACTAGCAATTTATGGATTTCCGTTTCCTCAGAATACTTTTTAAAAGGCCAGTCATAATACCAATACAGTACCCATTATCCAGTGTTTGTAAGAAAAGGAAAGCCGGACGGCATTGCCGACATGCTCACTGCTTCAAATATGGCGTAATCCATCTTGCACGTTCCCTAGCATAAAATTTACAGAAAAGGATCACGTGCATTGTTGTTTGTAAAGGAAGATTATCGCATGGGCAGTGGCAAAGGTCCCTAGACCAGTCGTTTACAGCTGGAAAAGTTACCAAGCGATGGAAGCCATCAAACCTAAACCTAGTCAAAATGTATCTATCAAAACCCCCTATACAGCAGACTAGGTAAGGTTGGATACGTTTGCTGGCCAGGCTCATTTGGTGCTGAACCACAGATCTTTTATTAATTTCCACAGCAATTCTGAGTGACTCAAAATGATTCAAGCATAGAGTTTTCAAGTCTTTTCTGGTTATGGAACAGATGGAATCTGGCTTAATATAAAACTCTGGTTGATTCAAATCATTTAGTTGTTTTCTAACATAGTTTAACCAGGGAATTTTTCTAACCTGATCCAAGGTGAATCCTTGATAATTTCACGATTCAACCCTAAATTGGGGAGGTCCAGACTCTATGCCAGAGTAAAATAGGTTGCATTTTAATAACGTCAGAAATATTCGAAATTCCCAGTTCACTATGTCAATTAAAAAAAGGTGTACTCTGAGGAACTGCTAGGATAAACCTTAAAAAAACATTTTCTAATACTTGTGTAGGTGCCACATCATAAAACACCCAAACCCCTGCCCCATAGATAGCAATGCTTATACATTTTGCTTGATAGATTTTAAGAAGGATCCTCAGGGGCCTTTTTCCCATTTCTTTTGAAGAATGGATTACTGCCGCGGTCGACCTTTTGAACTAAATGGTCCTGCTCTTGACCGCTGGTCCCCAGGAGCCTGTATCCTCAAGCAAGATGTCAAGATAGGAGAACGTTTTGGTGGATTACATTTTAACACTCCAAGCTGCTAAGCTTCTACATTTGTTCTTCCACTTCCCACATGTCATCACAAATGTTTTCTTTACATTGAGTTTCAGTCCCTTATTGGCCATGAACTCAACATAGGTGGAAGGGGCTCTCTGTAAGCCAATCTGGGTCCTAGCCATTAACACCGCGTCATCAGCGTAGAGAAGGGAGACAATCTGCTTGTTGTTAAATCTCGGGGTATCTCTTGCGCTGGCCCCCAGTTCCTCTTCCAGTGCGTTGGTATATAATGAGAAGAGGAACGGGCCAGAACGCAGCCTTGCCTAACACCCCTCTCTACGCGGAAAGACTTGGTGCACTCTCCCTTAAGTCCATGTCCCACCTTTGCAGAGGCCCCCACATATAATTGTCTCAAAAATTGCACAATTGTGGGTTCTATCATTAAATCCTCTAAGATTTTCCATTGCTTACTATGGTCCACACAATAAAAGGCGGCGGTAAGATCTACAAATACCGCAAACAGTTGCCCTGTCTTAGCTTGAGTGTATTTACCATGCATTATGGTGAAATTTAAAACCTGTTCAATAGTACCCATCCCCTCCCTAAAGCTGCATTGGACCTTGCTCAAATATTGTTTTCTTCGGCCCACGATTGAAGCCTATTTAACACAACCCTTCTTGCAACTTTCATAAACGAGGCTAAAAGAGATATGGATCTGTAGCACGCTGGGTTATCCCAGTCCCCTTTTTTTAAAAATCGGTATTATGACTGACTCGGACCAACATTTAATAAAACCCTTTCCACAGCATGCTTCTAAGACTTGTGTTAGCAGAGAAGCCCCGAGTTTGGTTGTTGTTTTGTATAGGTCTACAAGAATCCCGTCAGGGCCTGGGGCCTTGCTTCCTTTGCTCGCATTTATAGCCGCCAAAACTTCACCATGGGAGAAGTTGATATCAATCGATGAAAAAGCGGGTTGATCTCCCGAAAGGTCTAATTCATGGTCTTGAATTATAATCTCGCCGTCCTTATGTTCAATATACATTGGAAAAGAAGTCGATCCGTGTTTTTTCACCAATCGCTACCTCTACCTTTGCACTCTCGCTGTTAGCAAAAAAAGATGCCTTAACTGCCTGCCAGAAAGAAGAACAGTCCCTGTGCAATGAGGCCTCATAAAGATTGTTCCATACCTGCTCCTTAATTTCTTTCTTGCGCTTTTTCCTAGCAAGATTGTAAGCCTTCTGCAAGCTCTGATTTCCTCACAGTCCCTCTCTTGGTTATGAAGTGCGGCCTTTAGGAGGGAATACGTTTTGGTACACAAACTATCAAACCATCCATAGCTCCTATTAGGTGGCATCGTACAGCAAAAACTCAGAATGTTTTGTACAACCTGCATGATTTGAGAAAACGCATTTAGAATATCCATGTGAGAAGTATCTTCTTTCAGGCATTCAATAATAGGTGCTAGGGCCTTACAAATAATTTTTGTATTCATCGCCTCGGGATCTTTCTTGCCCCATCAAAGAGTAACCATTTTGGCGGGCCAAAACAATGTCTTTAGTCCACGCCAAACTTTCAACAGTAGAGGGGGCATTGGTAGCTGGTAACACTATGTTAATGCTTAGTGGGAGATGGTCACTCAGACCATTGGGATGGATCATGAATTTAGCAAACCAGTTAGCGTAGCGATTCGGGATAATAATAAAGTTAATCAATTAATTAAATCCCCGTCCAATGAACATAGCGCCAAAATCTACTATTGGAGAACACAGCATATTGGCGAAACCAAGATAAAGAGATGTCATAACTTCATTATACCTTTCACCCCTATCTGAATGTGCAAAGTGGGTAGAATGGCCATTATCCTCTGTTTCAATGTCTCCAGACCCACAATCGTTCAATGTACAAATGCTAGTATTAAAATCCCCGCCCCAGATCGTAATCACATCCATCCCTTTAGATACAACCAGAATACTCAAATCATCGGTTAGACTTTTTTATAACATCTGCAAATTTTCCTTTATTTATATTATTATAAAATTAGACGACCACTACCTTGACTTGTGAGAGCATATGAATGGTAACAATTTGGTAATAGGAGGTGTATTTTGTCATTTTCATGTTCTGGAACCTCAGCATATTGGAAATATAAACACAAATCCCCCTTTGTGTCTCCCGTGTACTGACCGCAGTGCTGGAATGTGGAATGTCTTAAAACCATCAAGATGTAACTCGTTTAGTAACCACGTCTTCTGGAGACAAAAAATGTCAAAGTTATTAATAAAGTCAATCCAAACTGGGTTAATGACCTGCGACTCGAGGCCGCAAGCATTCCAAAAGACTGCTCTTATAGACCCTTCGACTGATTCAACTTGTATATCTAAACCATGTTCGCTCTCACCCTGTCCATGGGTTCTCCCATCTGCATTTTCTGCAATCATGCTGCAGTCATCTACTAAAAGGGGTGAGACAACTTTAATATGTCCACCGCTTCCTAATTCGTTCTGAGTAGTTTTTAGAATTCCTGCCGGGGATAAATCACCCTTACTATAAGGTTCTATAAAAATGTTGAGATTATGCTGGTTAAGAATTATTTCAGACGAAGCTACTGCTGGCGGAGTGTCGCAATGATCTGCGAATGGTACCCTGACGTGTTCCGGGGCACAAGCCCAGTAGTCTAGTGTAATACCCTATCCTGTTCCAGGAGACAGGTTCTCAGTTGTAATTTAGAGGCAGCGCTACCTGTAGAATGATGATATTCATGTGTTGCCAGAAGTCAATCCACATCCTCGAGAAATTGCAAAGGCCCAAGCCTATTTTTTACCTCTAAATTGTAGGTCGAAGTACTATTAAGGTGTGTATTTGTATAAGAAGCAAAGTAATTGGCGGGCACACTTGGCCGATAAAAGTAGCCCAAGGGAAAAACATTAATACCCTCTGCCCTAAAATTATTTGCACTAGTTCGACTTAAAATTTCGCGAACTAGGGCTGATGAACCCAGAGACAGAACTACACAATCCCCTTTAAGAGTTTTTCTACTAGTACCCACCCACAGGACGGGTCTCACCATTTTAAAAGAGGTAAACATTTCCTGCGTCAAACCATCCTTAACACCAAAATAGTGTATGGCTTTATTCCTCAGAGTGATGCAAGGTTCTTTATCGCCCTTAGAGGATGAAGGAACATTTGCCAGAACCAGTGTATAGGGGACCGCAGCAGGGGGAAGGTTTAAACTAGTATAGTTTGATGGGGGTTCTTGATTAGGAGCCACTCGAATTCCTTGCTGAAGGCACGTATCAAGTTGAGGTGAAACCCCTCGTCTATCGTTATTTAATGTTCCTGCCCCCTCTCTAACCCAACAGTATTTGTCCCCGGGCCACTGGGAATTAGGCTTTTTGATTTAATTGGGCACACAACTCTACTAGAGCTTTCACTCTGACTACTCCGTTTTCTGCATCCCGGGGTATTAGCTCGAGGTATCTGCCTGCAGGCTTTGTCAAATGCATCACCCCCACCTATCATGGGCTGTATAATTGTAGCTTCAGTTAGGTGTCCTTTAATAGATGTTAGGCCCACTTCAATATTATCCCGTCTCTTCTCTAAGGTGCCAATAGAGACTTTAATGAATGTGGTTAATTCTGTTAGTAAGCTCATAATTCCCGAGATATTATTGTTATATTGACCTTTACTATTACTGCTGTTTTTTGAGCAGCTGGCCCGTTTTTTAGCTTTATTAGTGGTTAGGTTGTCCTTGCCTTAGGTTGATTTAGGGTCAAGTACTAAACTATTAGGAATTGTAAGAGTTTGTGAATCAGTGGCGGTAAACTTATGGGGGCGTCTTTCTTCTTGTAGGTACATGCTCTTTTAGGTGGTGGTAATGTTGCAGCATTTGGATCATCAAACGAGATCTCATCGCCTCCAGTCTGGACGCAACCTTTGATGATTGAGTAGTTGCCCCATGAACGTTTTTTTCCCACTCAAGCACTCTATGAGGTGGGGATGAGACCCTGCTGGTTTCAGCCGGATCTTTTAATTCCTTATCCTTATTCAGAGCCTACCCTACATTAGAAATGTGTTTTTCGATAGCCCCCACCGCCCCTGTCAAGTAATTCATTAATGCCATATTAGTTGTTTTAACCTTATTTACCAACTGGCCAGGGTTTGAGTTTTGTATCTTCCTCTTTCCTATGTCTTAGATCAAAGGACAACCCCAACAACCCCAACACAATAAGGGAAAATGGGACTACTTGTGGGCCTACCAACACATAAAATACTCCTTGCAGATACAATTATTACCCCCGTTATAGGGGGAAAAAACAATGGAGAAAACAGCCAAAAGTCACAAGTCTGTTGAATTTACCAGAGGGTGGCAGCAAAGAACAGCTGGTCGGGCGTCCCGCGCCGTGGGAGCCCTGCGCGATCTTTATGCGCAGGCTGGCGCAAAATTGTTGCACGGCTCCTGCCACGGTGACTCTATGCCCCCTGGGAAGTGAAGTCCCGTAGCAGGAAAAAACGCGTTGCTGGGGCGGCAGACCGTGAAACTGGCAAGGTAAGACTCTGTGTGGCGAGGGTCCAAATCAGAGTACAACAAGGGTGGCAGCAAAGAACAGCTGGTCAGGCGTGCAGTGACATAGAGCACAATGGTGTACAGTAGCATAGCATGCAGTGGCTTAGAGCGCAGTTGTGCAGAGTAGAGTGGCATTGAGTTCAGTGGCGAGGAGTTATGTTTTGCAGCGTAGAGTGGTGCAGATCAGATTAAAGTGGCTTAGCGTGCCTTGGCGTAGCATGCAGTAGTACAGAGTGGCAGAGTTGAGTAGTTGGAGTAGAGTTCAGTGGCATAGAGTGCACTGGTTTTCGGTAAAATGTAGAGGAGAGTGGCATAGAGGGCAGTGGTGTAAAGCAGAGTAATGCAGAGTAGAGCAGAGTGGTGTAGAGTGGCACAGCATAGAGTGCAGAAGTGTACAGTAGAGTGGCGTAGAGTGCATTTGTGTAGAGAGGCATAGAGAGCAGTGGCATAGACTACAGCGGTTAAGAGTAGAACATAGTGGCACAGAGTGCAGTGCTGTAGAGTAAAATGGCATAGAATGTAATAACATATGGTGTTGCAAAGTAGAGTATAGTGGTGTGGAATGCAGTGCTGCAGAGTAGATTGACATAGAGTGCAATGGCGTGGGGACCAATGATTTTCAGTGAAGTGGTATAGAGTGCATTTGCATATAGTGCAGTGATGTAGAGTAGAGTGGCATGCAATGGCACCGACTGCAGTGTTGTTGCGTGCAAATGGCACCGATTGCAGTGGTGCTGAGTGTAGTGGTATCAAGTAGATTGTTTCAGAGTAAAGTGGAGTGGTGTATTGTAGAGTACAGTGGTGTAGAGTAGAATGGCACAGAGTGCAGAGCATATTAGATTGGTGTAGAGTGGATTGGCATAGAGTGCCCTGGCATAGGGTGGAATGGTACAGAGTAGTGTGCATTGGCATAGAGTGCAGTGTTGTAGAGTAGAGTGGCATAGAGTGAAGTCGCGCAGAGTGGAATAATGCAGAGTGCAATGGCGAAGAATGCAATATTGCATAGTAGAGTAGTGTGGGTTAGTATGCATTGTCATAGAGTACAGAGGCGTGGACTTGAGAGGTATAGAGTGAAGTGGCATAGTGTGGAGCGGTGCAGAGTAGACTGCAGTGGTTTGGAGTGGTTCAGAGTAGAGTGGAGTGGAGTAGAGTGGAGTACGTATGGTATGGTAGCGCACTGCCATTAAAGACAACACATCTTCAAATGAAATGACCATTAGATTTGCACAGTCATGCGGTTTTACTGATAATAGTATACAGTGAACAAACAATAATGTGTGGAAATGTTATTACCTAGGGCATTGATTTTGTTTTGATTGCATTAAAATAGTTGTATTCACCACACTTCAGAACTACCAAAATTTGAACTTCATTTGTGCTTTTCTAATTCTGATATATTCCAAAATATCTTCATAGTTCATTTACATCCACATTTTGTTGTGTGCGAGAAAAAAATAACATCATACAGCCTTCCTCAAGCACTCCTCCCCCCGCCCCCAGCTATCATGATTCCCACATAAAACCTCTCACTTAAAAGTCAAAGAAAGAAAAGTAAACACCAAGCTCCCTGGAAGACAGAGCCTGGCACTTGACTGCTGTAATTGAATGCACAGCCAATGTGAAAAGATAAGAACAAGATTTTAAGGTCTCTTTACAGAAATTCAGTACTTCTGAAAGAATACAGTAAGTAGGGTTCGGGCTACGGAAGGGGCGAACTCAAGCTGGACAGCCTAAAACAAATAGAGACAGCAAATGGAAAGTAATAACATGTGAGTTACAAACCAAAAAGCCAATGATAAGCGATAGGCAGAATGCATTCCCAGGGAAGATTTCCTAATGTCCCCAAGATGTCGTTAACAAACCAGGCAACTGTGCTGCTCTGGTAGGCTTTGACCTAAAAATAACAAATTAAAAACTGGATCATTTGACAAAGCTACATAAATAGTCCAGTGTGGAAAGGTAGGGAAGTCCAAATTTGATTTTTAAAAATATCAACATTGGAGTAACTATACATCTTGGTACAAAAAATTAAAAACTAGGCAGCTGGTTGTTAGCGGATCTTAAGTTAAGACTTAGCCATTTGCCTGTATTTATAGACCCACTGCTAATTACAGAAGCGGCATTAGGGTCTTTGTGTTGATTCTCTAATTCTGTTTGTGGTATTTCACATAGATTACACCCTAAAATAGGCAGGCCTAGATTTGATGGATACATCAAAACTCCTAGTGTATGATAAGTATTTAATCAACTAGTGGAGGTGTTGGAGTAATGTCGAAAGAGGAGAGTATACATTGTATATCCTTCGGGAGGAGATGCAGCCAGAGGACCAGTTTCCTCTCGCCTCACCCCAGCGGGCCGTGGGGCCCTGAACCTTGCTGTAACAGCCCTGACCCCAGCATAATTGAGTGACCTGCAGGTGCAAGTGTGAGAGACTGCTAAGGGGTTGCACAGGGCTCCCTGTAGGCCCCTGGCCTGAGAGGCACATGGCAGGGGCGCCACAGCTCTGGGACTGAAGTTGGCCTCCACAGGGTGTGCTGAGGTCAAGACTTGCCGGGTGCAGCGGTGACTGGAGGCATTGTTCACATCCTCTGGCCCTGATTGGGGCAGGACTTTCACTGAGTGGTGGCGTGAGCCGGAAAACATGGGTACAAGCTCTCCGATTGACCCATACTGAGTGGGTACCTTGTGCAGTGGTGAGCGCCCCCCACAGCATCCGGATCACTTTTTCGGCACCCCATAGAGTACAGGTCAGGGAGGTGTTCACTATCAGCTCTGACCCCGGAACTGGGATTACAAGTGGAACGCAACTGAGGAGAGGTGCTGGGGGGTAAACAAAGTGGAGGCAGTGCCAGGTCCTCAGGATCCTATGAGGGCAGGAGAAGTGAATGGTGAGAACAGAGACAGGGGATTACTACTCACGCGGAGGGCTACTGCATGAGAAGTGTGGGGCAAGTGGGACACAACTGGACACTGGCAGCGGCCCTGTGGAGCTTAGGGGTGCTCAAACTTGGAACCTACCTGGCAGGTCCAGTCTGGAATTACTGAGATACTCCCTGGGGGGTCCACTTGTCTTGGGACACATGCTGAAGGAGTCATGATTCCCCTGCCAGCCGGGTTTGTCCTGCAAAGTCAGCCATTACCAGCATCTCTGCCCACTGGCTTGCCCCTGCTTTGGTGCCTGCTTGATGGTCTTGGTGCCTTACCCTACTGGCCATTCGTGCCTTTGGGCCCCCCGCCTCGATGGGTTGCTGTCCTGTGGCCTTTAACCTTGCTGGAGCTTATGATCCTGCTCAACCCACTTCCAGCCTCCTGGAGACTACCTGCCATCCAACGACCTCTGGGTTAGTGGCCGCGGAGGTCTAAGGTCTGCCGATGGTCTGCTCCTTCAACTGGGCTGCTCGTGCTGCATGGCACTACATCACCTTTTGTATGTTGTGATTCTTCTCCCTTCTGATGACAATTACTCTTTTCGCAGTCAAGGTGCCTCTTCAGTCTGGGGCTCACCCTGAGCCCTCACATCGATCTTCTCTGCCATCACTTGCTCCAAATGAAGTGGTCTCTTCGGATAGCTTGAGTGTGCCCCTCTGATGATGACAAACTAGACATTGTCTTTGGAGCCATGGAATAGTCCTGCGTATCATTCGAGAACAAAAATTCTGCAGTGGTGACTGACCTCACTCTACTATGTGATTACCACCATAAGCTAGCTGATAGAGTCCATAATGTCATGTCATGTCATGTCAAAGGTTCTTATATAGCGCCTTATCACCGCAAGGTCTCAAGGCGCTTGCTTTGGGAACCCGTCCTGGCTTTTCCCTGTGAGATAACCCGTACTGGGCATCCCCAAGGTGAAGGCCAGGCATCCCGCCGCGGGGGGCCGTAGTGGAGATTAAGCAAGCTATTGTCCAGAGTTGCAGAGTGTGAACCCGTGGTTCGAGTAGGCACCGCAGCGAGAATTATCGAGTCCGTGGACATTTGAGCTCAGGACCCTGCCGCATCGGGAATTGAACCCTGGTCCCGGGTCTGACCTCTGCTTCACGGTCTGCCTCCTCTAACCAGTGAGCCACACTTCTCCATGCGGAACAATCACTGGCTACTCTCCAACTGCAAACTCAAGACACACAGACCCAGCTGTACACACTGTGTGAAAAGGTCTGCATATTGAAGAAAAGGGCAGAAGATGCTGTGGGCCGCTCCTGCAGAAACAACATTCATACAGTGGGACGTCCTGAGGATGCGGACTATTAATGTGCAGAAGTCTACCTGGAGGCGTGGTTCCAAGGCATTGCCCCTTCTTCCACCATTTCCCTCTTCTTTTCTATTGAGCAGGCACACCGAGTACCAAACAAGAGGCCCCCCTGGTGCCCTGCCGAGGCCACTTCTGGTCCGTATTCTCACCTACCAGGAATGCGACTTCATCATGAGAGAGGCCCGTAAGCTGGAGCAGGTTATGTGGGGGAAGAGGCGAGCGTGGTAGGTGGCTGTAGCAATCCGAGACCCTGCTCTACCCTCTGACTCAGATGGTGATGGCTCTAAACCTACTAGCCATGAGGGCTCCTCAGCATCTTGCCCTCTCCAACTTCTCTCTGCCACACCACCCAGTATGACTCCACAATTTGCAGAAAACATCCTTTAAGCCTCACTGGAAGATGGTTCACCTCTATGGTTCTCTTTTCTCTTAATATATCATTGAAGCTATGCATGTAGTTTCATTTACAGCAGATCCAGCATTGTTCCCCTAGACTTAGGGCATTGCCGGTGCCTTCACTGTATAATGCTTGCAGCTCCAGTTGAGAGAATACTTTCCAGTATCTCCAGATCTGAACAACGGGTACCTCGCTGTAAGGTAGGGTCTCAGTTACTCCCGGGAACACATGGCCACTAGCTGAGGTCCCCTTCTGACGTGCCATTAATACACAGCCTGTGCCATGCATGCCATGCCTCGTGGGTATCGCTGACTCAGGGGCTAGCTCCACAACTTCTATTTGCCCACTCCTCTAAGGCTAGCGAGTACCTCCGCACAGTACCCCTACATCGTGGGATTCATTCCAGCTAGACCATTGCAACTATTATTCACCAGTGCCTCTCCTGGGGTGGCTCTTCAATTGGTTCGCCTTCTTGTGGGCTATTCTCCTGATCTGTGCCTCAGACCTGCTGGGGGCTGCTGTAGCTGCCATTATTTGGTTTCGTCTATTAACCCTGGCGTTGGCCCCCGCACAGATTTCTGCCTGCCCTACTGTTTAGTCCTACAGCCCCAGGGCCTACTTGGCCCTGGGACCATTGACGTTCTCATCGGGAACACTAGTCGTTAATCAATCACCTAGTACTTTGGGGATGAACGCACTTGTACACCCTGAACGTTGTTGCTTACCCCATTTTCTGCTTGCCTCTACTGGCACCCATTGTAAACAAGTTTGAGCAGAGCCATGTTGTACCTCTCCTCTCTATGGTTTTATCAAGTTTCTTGTGTTGACTTCCATTAGTTCTCTGTTGTTGCCCGCACCCACCCTGACCATACACTTCTTGATGGGCCCTGTATCCCTTCCCTGTCCAGAGCCAGAAATCACCTCTTAAACAACTATCACAGTGGCTAAAACGAACATACTTACCTGGAATGAACGGGACATGCACACTCCTTCCTGTAGATATGCTGTGTACTTCTACCTACACCATCGGATGACACACATAGCATTGCTGTAGCAATCTCACCTCATTCTTGGAGAGGCTGTGCGGTTACAGAAGTGCCGGCAGGGTCAAGTCACTCCACTACCTACTCTACAAATGCTCCTGGACATCCTCCGCTGCACCAAAAAGAACACAGTAACTACACTGTTCATTGACTTGGCTCTTTTACTTGCTAAGCGCTTGATCACTAACAGATGGTAACCATTGCACTCCTCCTGTGCTCTCTACCCGGTCAAACTCCTTGAATGACTGGCTATAGCTGAAAGCACTATGAGGAAGCCAGAGGCATGCATAAGAACCCTATCTCTGCCAGCTGGGACACTCTGCTGGCTGAACTATAGTCTATCTTGTGGGAAGACGACCTACCCCTTGAATAATGTTTGCTCATTGTCCAACTGCAATTATTAAATCTGCCTGCCTGGCACATTACTGTTTGGTTGATGCTGTTTATCCCTCCCTCCAGATAAAAGGCAATGGGCCTCTCTGTGCTGTATTGTTTAGTTGCTTTTTCTCGCATAATGAGTAGGTGCCGGCTTGTTATATTGTTTGAAGTTCTGGGAAGTATCGTCTTTTCATTGTTTATGTAATTGAAAACCCTTTTAATCTTAGGACGTTTTAGAATGCATACCCCTGCTACCTGCTGATCTGCAGGTGTATTTCCTACTTGACTTGACATTAATGGCTATGCACTGTGCAGCAACGTGGACAACTGTTTGCTATGTTTTCTGATTGCATACTACCCAGCATATGAAAAAAGAAAAAGAAAAAAAAGCTAAATAAAATGATTTTCTTTTTAAAATTAGGGGATTGCCTTGGAATATTCATTTAGAATGGAAATATATGATAGACCACATTTTAAAATAGCTAAGTAAAGTAATCTTACAGATTGACACCAGTATGAAGAAGGATAACATTGTTAGCTTAGCAATTAAGAACCAACTAGGCTATACATTAAGTTTGTCACTTTAAAAAAAGGAATATATTATTTAATAAGTTAACAGGAAGAAATGTCTTATGAATATTTGAGTTTATTCTGGAACTATATAGACAGAGTAAGTGGGAAGAAGATACAAGACTATCGTTAACACTTGTATGTTTGCACAGTGGACTCATGTGGAAATATCTGAATCAGAAATTAGATCAGCCTTTAATAAAGCACAATAAATCTTCTGGACCTGATGAGATTAATATTGAATTCAGTAAAGTTAATAAAAATCTATTAGCAGCAAAATTAAAAGCTCAATTTAATAAAGTATAGTTAACTGATGGGACAAAAGCCAAAGGGATGGTAAAAAGCTGCACACTCATTTTGAAAATCGGAAAATATAATTGATGTCTTTATATATAATGCCTACTTCATTATTGAAAGAAGAAATGATTTTTAAAAATAAATCCTCCCCGCAAGTTCATTATGGCACTGTATTTCTACATTAATTCAACCTAAAATGTTGGAAAGCGAGTTAACCACCAACCCTTTTTTTATGTGCAGTCGCGTTTTTGCAGTTCAGGTAAAAACAAACTCCCTGATGGTGATAGCGTTTTTGGCATTTTTGTGGTAATGAAGACAGACGATTTAAACAACTGATACAATGGGAAATAGTCTACCATTTATGCACCAGCACAGTCGGGTGGTCTTAAAGGCTTAAAAACCAGGTAGAAGACATTTTTGATCAGCTGAATGGCATGTCCTTGCTTGGACTGTTCTGACGATGGACATAGGCCTGCAACTAGAAAAAGGTAGGCACTCCTCAATAGGTCTTCTTATGTAATAACAATTACTAAATAATTGTAAGTATTCTGTAATTTTTTTTCCCGTAATTTTTTATTGAAGATTATATTTACATGGAGCATTACATATACATGGGGAGAAGAAAAAGAAAAACGCCCGGGGGGGGGGGGGGGGGGAGTGGTCACAGTCTACTTGGGGTTAGTCCATTCATTCTGTACATTTTTTTAAACAGATGTGGTCGTTTGGGTTAGGTGTCAATTTCATTGACACTATCAAAGCTTTGTACATTGTATGCAGCATTGGTAAGAAGCTTGATTAAAGGGGAGACATCAGGCAAGGTTGAAATAAAATGAAGCATAAAAGCTGGATGCTCTGTGCCACTCTTCTTGTTTAATGTATTAATTGAGCCTCTTGCCCATTTGCTGTTAGAAAATAATTCCTTCCCTGTTTGTACTTAATGATTTGGGTCTTTTATGTGAACAATTTAGTATGCATCTATTTCATTAATTGTTTGCTTTATCCTTAGCCTTCTTGCTATCCCTAACCTTACCTATATCTTTACCCTAAATGTTTCTGTTACCCTTAATCTAACCCTAACCTCAACCCTTACCTTTACCCTAATGCTGAGACTTCCCTTCCCCCTTCTTTTGATGCTGCGGAAACCATAAACTACCCCTTATAGTACCCTTAATTTAAACTTAAACCTACCCCTTACCTAGACTCTTACCACAAATATATCCCTTAATGTTATCCTCAGAATAATCCTAGCCTTTGCCCTTTCCATAAACTTAAGTCTTCCGTTCAACCGTATGGCAATGCACCACTAACCCAGTAATCTTACCTGCTTTGTTTTATTTCACTCTAGTTAACATTATTGATAGAGCTATAGTGTTAGGGTAAAGTTGAGGAGAGGTTTAGAAGGTAAAAGTGCAATAGTGCAGTATAAAGGCGGAAATTGTATACTAGCATGTAATAATATACTCAGATTATTAGTATGGAAAGCTCTCTGGGTGTATAAAGTTGATTAGGTGAAAACAGAAGGACTGTACTGTAATGCACCTGCATCATCCATCGATGATAAAGAGTAAATAGATAGTTATATATCTACATTACAAAAGCCCCAAATGTGAAAGATATATGAATAAATCTATTTGGAAATTAAGAGAAATTTGAGGAGTTGACTAACCTTACTCTAACCCTAGATGCAGGTTGCATTCTACTATGTAATTTTAGTTTGGGAATAAACACCCATTTCTGCCCACAATGGCATTAAAAGTGAAACGCATTTTGCACAGGAGTTTTGGGTTTAGACCTGCAATTTGTGGCATGTTGTACATATTGGAATCATGGGTGATCAAAGTGTGATCAATTCTAATCAGCACACACACAGTAAAGGTGAAACTCAGCACAAATTATGCATTCTTCCCCATGAGCAACCTGAAATAGGGTGTAGTTGTGCACCATAATTAACAGTCTCCAAGCTAACACGAATTATGAGGGCACATTTTGTACCTGTCAAATGCAGGTTAATCTCAATTGGCCACTAGTAATTAGATAGTGATGTAAGTAAATTGTTGAGACTTCCTGTGCTTTATTTTTGTTCCATACCTCAATTCGTAGAATTCCAGCCATTTTTAGGTCTAGGGTTTGACTGCAGATCTGTCAATCAAATCTTGGCTCTGCTCAGTGGAGTATTCAGTTGCCATTTAATGCTATTGGCTGTGTGTGTGTAACCTTCTGTATACTAGTGTATGCTATGTGTGCTGCAGAATGAAGCACACATAGAAAAAGGAATAAGTGAGAAATGAAGGTGTTGCTCCTTCTGAAGCCTCACCTGGGGAGGCGTAGCATTATGATGCATTCCCAGGTCTACCAGTAATGGAAAATCTGGGAATGCGTCACAATGCATAGGTGGATGTGTAGGAACATAGGAACACCCGGACTCCACCCATGGAATATCTCCCTGGGGCAGAGTAGCACACCACAGTAATTTGTGCTGCGTGAGTTACTCTAGGTTTATCAAATCACACAGTGTTGCTTTGCATGGCTTGATAAATCTGACTTGTAAGTTGTGTTGCCCTTGTGCCCCCTTTTGTGGCGTAAGGGCAACACAACTCAATGATAAATCTGCCCCCAAGTACATAAAACAAGCTAAGTGCATAAATGATTGAGCGAATAATAGTCAACATCAATAAACAGGATGAGGAACGTACATATTCAAGGAAAGAGGGAGGAAAGAGAGATGTTTAATAATACGAGATGTAACTGTTTTTGTTTCTTTCATTAATGTAACTTCTGGGAACGTTCTTCCCTCTTCTCTTGCTGTGGAGCAGCATAATTTAGTGCCCACCCCTATGCAAAATATATACTCAACGTGTTTTAACTTGATTAGATGTGTGCATTTTACTAATCAATTGCAGTAAACAGCTGTTTATTCATTCTAATGAGAGTCATTTGTATCGTTAGCTGAATTATAATAAATGTAATCACCATGAATGGAATATACTTGAGCGGCAGCTTCCCCAAAGCGAATGAAAGGTTTCTCAACGTGAGCGGTAGTGACCCACCATAACCGCCAACGTTGAGAAATCTCACAGGGAAGTGGTCTAGCATTGTGTTTTCTTCACTAGCGTTGGTGAGCACGAATGAGGAAATGGGAGTTGGAGGCCTCTATCTTAAGTTCAGGGAGCGCGGTAGAGAGCCCTACGCCTCCCGTTGCTAGATGCCAGATCCTACGTTCCGGGGAATATAGTCTTTGTTGGCAGGGTTCAGCTTACCAGGATTTGGCGAGACCCTGTGTGCGAAGGTGGTTGGGACCAATGAGTAGTGCATTTAACGATTATGGATGCTTAGTGGGAGTAGTAAGCCACCATTTTAAGTACAGGCAGCGCAGCAGCGTGCCCCTTGTCTCCCATTACTGGGTGCTAGAGTCAAGGTTCCGGCGTATATAGACTTTTTCCACTGAATCAGGAGTGTTCAGCGGTAATGAGTTCTGTCCGGCTCTCGGTATGTTGTTGCAGCTAAAGACGCGAGGGGGCCCTTCGGTTCCATCGGCCATCGATCATCGGCATCACTCGCTTTTTCATTTGAGGTTGAATCCCGTGGCAGGTTGGATGTCCAGTGTTGGCTGGTGACTCTGGTTACTCAGGCGGGTTCAAGTTGTGTTATCTCTGACCTGCTGCTATGGAGACTGCGGGCTGGTCGATCCCTTCTCCTGTAAAGGTGGTATGGTGATCAACGATGACGGCAGAGGATCCAAAGCACGGTTCCGTGACACCCCCTTGGCACTTTTGATTTGGTGATTCTCAGAGATCAAAGGGTTCCCGGGGAGGGGGGGGGAGTCCTCGGATTTGCACAAAATAGTGATCCCGTAGCCCTGGAGCTCATTTTCATACCTCTGCTCCCGCGGCCTTCTGACTTCTGGGCACAATATTATGGCCTATTTAGGTCATTGGCTTGTGCTTGATTAGTTTATTCGCTATGTTTCAGGGATTTAAATACATGAGACCAAAGAAGATGCTGACTGAAGTAAAGGGAGTTAAGGGATGAAGTGGACTGAGCAGAGAAACTATGCAAGGCTTATGACAAGATAGAGGAGTTGGAGAAGTCAAAGCTCAAGAAGTTGAAGCCAGCAATATTTGGTAGTGATCATAGAAGGTTCATTTGATTTGTGTGATCTAGCCATCAGAGCGGGGATTGAAGCAGCATAATTTAGTGCCCACCTCTTTTATATGCAATGTATATACTCAATGTGCTTTTAACTGTATTAAGATGTGTACATTTTATTAATAATTTGCAATAAGTAGCTGTATATTCCCTTTAATAAGAGCCACTTGTTCATTTAGCTGAAATATAATAAATATATTTACTATGAAAACAATATATGCTATCTTTAAAATTGCATTTGACATAAGCACTTATGCTAACTGTATGCATTTAAGAATCTGTTTAGGTCTAGTGTGGGCCTAATCTGTAACCAGGCCACAGTGTTGTAAAACATTTGGCAAGCGTCTTGTTTTTCCCTTATTTCGCAGGTGTCTTATCTATGTCCCTGTTACCTTAGAATAGGTTCATTGTATTAAACTAGCACACCACTGATCTCTTTATTAACTTTTGGCTTTGAATATGGTGACTGAGACTTGGAAACACCATCTTGTACCAGGCGGACCGGGCTTATATTACATCCAAGGTCGTCCAGATGATTCTTTCTTTGATGGAAGATGGGAAACTAGGAAGGCTGCCTGGTCCCAGAGAACACTGTCTTTTGATTGCTTCTTTATTCGGTGGAAGATGATAAGGAGAAGCCTTCTGGAAACTTATTTCATTGTGTGCTCTTTAGAATAGCAGTCTAGACTCTATCCTGACTTCTCCTGAGAGAAGACTTCTTTCGACTCTGCTGATTTCCCCTGCCTAGAGGGTTAAAAAATGTCCCTTACTACTTTCTACACATCATCTAGAATAGGGAAGTTACATTATGGAACTGTTGAAGTTAGGACTGAACACGGGATAGAGATAAACAGTTTATTTAGTTATAAACATAAGGCTCACGGGGAACCAGCAGAGCACCAGCGATCAGTGGAATGCGGGACAGCTGAATCCCGTACGGAATGTGTGACGTCACATAAATACCATCTGGGGATTCCAAGATGGAATTATGTGACGTGACACAGTAGACCTAGAAGAAAGAGAACAACTAGAACGAAAGAAGAAATACATGTACAACATCTCTCTTCCTTATAAATGAACAAAACAAAACACATTTCATAAATACTGTCACATGGATAGAATAATCATTCTAAAACAAAGCTATCATAACGTTTGGGAATACATATTTCCCTACCAGACCTAGTATGGGTACGTATGTCAACACATCTGTTGTCCATTACATTCTCATTTGTTTTGCAAACCCCTCTTTCCTTGGATTTTATGGAAGCATGTAATGTTGCATCAGAGTTCTCCTGTCCACCATCCCTGTTTGGAGCTCTCACATCCTCTTGTCCCTGAGTATAGTCTATATCGTTTGTTATTTGTATTTGATCATTGTGGTGCATGGGCACTTCATCCCATTCTATAATGCTGTCCTCCATTAGGCTTTCCTCATCCTCCATTCCCTTCATTATAAGCGATTCCTGACCTTTTTTCAATTTCACGATGTCATCCTTGCTACGCCATCCTTATCCATCAATATACACTGCCCCTTTGGATGCCTTGCTCACTTGTTCTGGTCTACTGAAAACTGATTCACCCTTGTTCACTCTGAAAGGTTTACGTACAAGAATCCAGTCACCTTTTTCCACTTCTTTGTTCCTTACTTTATTTACTTCATCAGAATATTTCTTTGTCTTTAACTGTTTATTCACTATGTTCTCCCTCACCTTGAGAGTTTTGTCATCTATGACCTCCATAGATACATCATGTTTGTACTCTTCCCCAAATTTGGGTGCCAGTTCACTCTTACAACTCCTTCCTCTCATTAAGAAAAACGGGGTGAATTTAGTTGTATCGTTGGGCGTGATATTGTAAGTGTTTACTTTATCCTTTAGGAAACTTTTGACATTTAACTTAGAAGCAATTGCCAACTGTATGCCTTCCTTCATGAATTTGTTCATGCGCTCAACTTGGCCATTACTTTTAGGGCTGTAAAGAGGTGTTTTTTCTTGCTTCACGCCAATACTTTCCAAAAAATCCGTCATTTGCTTAGACACTCTGTGTTCCATTGTCGGACACTAGAGTTTTGGGTTGACCTTCTAAAGCAAAAACTTTCTTCAGATATTTTATCACAATTTCAGTGGTCACATTTTTCACAAATTTAAAGTAAATCCATTTCGAATAGTAGTCTGTCAGAACGATCATATACCTTTCTTACTCAGATAGCAAATTAAATGGCCCTGCAAAATCAATAGCTATTTTCGACCAGGGTTCATCAGGTATATCCACCATCTGCAGTTCTGCCTTGCAGGCCTTCCAGTGTTTGTCAGCTTTCAGACATTGTACACATCTGTCAATAAAATTGCACACATCGTTGTCCATTCCCGGCCACCAGTAGTGTTTTCTTAACAGGCTCTTTGTTGCACTACTTCCAGGGTGGCCCTTGTGAGCTAAAGATATTAATTTTGGCCTAATGTTCGCAGGTGGTACAAATAGATCACATCTTTTTAGGAACCTTCCTTCGATTGACAATTCATCGCCAACTTGTTGGAAGCTTCTCAACTCCTTATGAAGATTTCTGATTGGAGGCCACTTTGTTTTTACGTGAAACAAAACCTTTTCCAATATCAGGTCTTCACTCTGACACTTCAGCCATTCTTCCTCCTTTATTGACCCGTTGCACATTTCTGTGGCATCAATCCATGCTACCACGCATTCTGTTTCATCGAGAGTGCTTTCAGAATGACCCTTTATAGGCAACCGTGATAGACAGTCAGCTCTGCAATTCAAGCCCCCTTTTATGTGATGTATAGTGAAGGTATATTCTTGCAATTTCGACATTAATCTAATCAATCTGGAACTCGCCTTGCCATTACCATTATATTATCTGTGATAATAGTAAAACTTTTTCCCCACAGGTAACTTTTGAGCCTTTGCACTGCCCAAACACATGCGAGAATTTCCCGCTCAATGGTGCTATAGCTTGTCTCAGCCTCGCTTAACCTTCTGGAAATGAAAGCAATTGTGTTTTCCTTCTTCCCTTGCTTCTGACAGAAAACAGCGCCTATGCCCTTTGCACTGGCATCCACTGTGATAACATTGTCTAAATTTGGGTCATATGGTTTTAAGGCAGGTGCCCCGGCAATGTCTTTTTTTATTTCATTGAAAGACTTTTCTTGGTCATCTGTCCATTGGTAACTTACATTTTTCCTGAGAAGTTTTCTCAATGGCTCGACTTTGATAGCATAATCTTGAACAAACTTGGAATAGTATTCACTTAATCCTAGGAATGATTTTAATGTTTCCTTGTCTTGAGGCTGAGGTGCCTCTCTAATTGCTTCCACAAGATCATCCTTTGGCATTATACCATTTGAAGTCAACACGTGTCCCAAGTAATCAATACTATTTTCCATAAACTTGCAATTGTCTTTGGACACAGTCATTCCCCTCTCATTTAATGTTCTCAGTACTTGGCCAATCAGTTTAAGATGCTCTGTTTCAGTCTTTGAATGAATCAAAATGTCATCTTGGAAAGCTTCAACTCCACTTACATCTCCAAAAAGACTGTCCATGAGTTTTTGAAACACACCTGAGGAAGAGGCAAGACCAAATGGCAGTCTGACATATCTGTAAGCTCCAAACGGAGTCACAAAAGTGGTCAGTTTTTTCGATTCTTCAGTCAAGCTAACCTGATGATAGGCTGCTTTCAGGTCAATCAATGAAAAGTACTTTGAACCAGCTATGGACTGTAGTATTTCTTGTATCATGGGGAGCGGATGGCAATTTACCAGTATGTTTCGGTTAAGCGATCTCAGGTCCACACACAGCCTTATATCTCCAGTTTTCTTTTTCTTGGAAACGACAATTGCTGACACCCATTCAGAGGCATCAGTTTCCTCTATCACTCCCTCTCTTTTCAGTCTTTCCAGTACCTCCTTCAACTCATTTCTTATAGATAAAGGTACTGATCTCACTTTATGCTTGGTTGGAATGGCTCCATCTTTCAATTTAATAGCATGTGTGAATCCTCTTACACAACCTATTTCATCTCTGAACACATTTTCATATTTTTTCAGGAGATTCTCTATCCCGTTTTCCATAGCCTCAAGTTTAATGCAATTTATAAAATCTTCTCTTAAAATTATAGGATTTTCAGAACCTGGTTGCAGGATTACTCCAATTTTTGCTAGATCCATCCACTCAACCAGTATTCTACCTCTCTTAGCTACGTATACTTTGGTCTCAATGGTTCTTCCTTTAAAAGTTACAGTGTCATTGAAGTAGCCTACCATGTCTATGTCCTGTTCCCCAAATGCCTTTGGGTTAACATCCGTTTCCTGTAGTTCAACTCCACTCCACTTTTCCTCGAAAACCTTGTCTGATATAATCGTAATAGGTGAACCAGAATCTGCGGTAAATTGTAATTTCACATCTCCTATTCTACCTTCACCAAGTGGACCTTTTATTTTGCCATCTACCATTTCTACGTATAACACTATGTTCCCACACATTTCCTCATCAAAATCTCCAACAGCATTTACATTGACATTACTAATTACTTTCTTGGTTTTACATAATGAGGTGTAATGACCATATTTTTTACATTTCATACATTTCTTTCCAACAGCAGGACATATTTTAGAATCAGCTAAGTGTTCTTGAGAACCACATCTATAACAACTCACATTTCTGCCTCCTACCTTTTTATCACCCCATGTTCTCTCATTACCTTTGCGTTCAAATCTCTTCTTGTCCTGTAAGTAAAATACATTAGAATTACCACTGGTACCAGACAATTCTTTAGTTGAAATTAATGATCTTTCTATCCCTTTGGCAATGTCCACTACTTCTTGTAGAGTTGGTTTCCTACACGCTAATAGTCTCTCCTGCACTTTTTTAGAATAGCAGTAAAACACCACTTGGTCTCTTATGTATGTGTCAGTCAAATCATCATATTCACAATCCCTTGCCAGAACTCTTAGACACGCTATATATTCTTCTACAGTCTCTCCTTCCTCTTGGTTCCTTAAAGCAAACTTGTGTCTTCCCACCATTATATTAGTCTCTTCATCATATTGTTTTTCGGCCTTTTTATGGCCTCATCATATTCATTCATAGGTATAAATACACCAGGTGGATATTCGAATTCAGGCAAGCTGTCGAAGACTTCCTGACCAACTTTCCCTAAAAGGCCAAATAATAGCGACTTCTTCCTTTCAGCATCATATTTCTTGCCGTCTATGGACACTATATAATTTTCAAATGCCCTTAACCAACTCTTCCACTTCATAGCTGGCTTTCCTGGTTCTTCCAAGAAAAGTGGTGGCACACATATGTTATTACTTTGAGCCATTTTCCTGTTATTATTCAGATGTCCAGCTGTGCTTCTTATTAAAGGTTATACACAGTTTTTATTTATAAATTATGCCACAAGATGTCTCACACTTAAATTCCGTTTTTTGTTCTTCACATTAAACCACTGGATCATACTCCTTATTATGTCCATGAAAATTCACTCGTTTTCATGAAAACACTTGCAAGACAGACGCGCTATTTATTTACCAATGTTATATATGTCCGTTTTTTTAATCAAACGATTATGCTTGTAAACACTTCAGAATCGAAATTGACCTAAAGAAAATGGCCGCCAAAACACTGCACAGGTGACGTATGAAGCCGTAGAACCAATGGCAGTGGTTAACGAGCTCGCGTCAATCCCAGCATGCTTCACGCGTCGATCAGTCAGGGTTCCTGTCACACTTCAAAACTCCTGATCTTCATGCGCCTCGCTTGCGATCAGCTGTGCTAACACGCGCACGTCAATTCACTTACTTCGCTGATAATGCTTAACGTCTGAAATCTCAAGGTCTGACACTGCAGATGATTCCCTTCAAACCTGACGTTATTGCCCTTCGTGAGCCTTTTCGTCCTCGGATCCGTTTCGTTAGCCTCGTCGCCACTTGTTGAAGTTCGGACTGAACACGGGATAGAGATAAACAGTTTATTTAGTTATAAACATAAGGCTCACGGGGAACCAGCAGAGCACCAGCGATCAGTGGAATGCGGGACAGCTGAATCCCGTACGGAATGTGTGACGTCACATAAATACCATCTAGGGATTCCAAGATGGAATTATGTGACGTGACACAGTAGACCTAGAAGAAAGAGAACAACTAGAACGAAAGAAGAAATGCATGTACAACAGGAACCAGCTTGGGTCATATTTAGACTGCATGAACATTAAAATATGTACATTTTTACCATACACTTCTAGCAGTTTGCTGATTTATTTGACATGTAACTTGAACTAAACTTGTTGATAAAACCTTTAAGGTTTGGACACCATCCTCGCTCTCATCCTTGTGGAACCATATTAGTTTCACTGTACTTACAATGTATTTCTGAAGTTAGCATCTTTAGTACACTTGATATTGACAATCAAAAGCACACATGACCATGGGGGTTCCTGTTTGATAATTTCACCAAGAGATTGAGATTTAAGAAACCCAGCTCTATTATTTGTTTTTCTATTGCCCACACCTCATGTGAACCTTGCACTCCACTAAGTAGAGAGCGAATGAACACATTGAGTTGCAAATTTGCTTCTTCTTGTTCCCTGCTCTGGAACTCACTTGTAATGCTTAGCATATTTTTCTTCTCTTGTGCTTCCGCACATGATTTCTGACTCTTCTATCTTGAGTATACCTTCTCATGTTTAGATTTGAGGTGTTGCCTCCTCACTGATATCCTGAAAGAGGGTTCACTGACAAAATATTACCTCTAAAATTATAGCAATACAAAAATATCATCACATAAATATTGTTGTCAAACATATTGTCATGCTTTCTTTATAATGTAAATGACAATAATATGGAATTAAAAATATTGTCATTAATATTGTTGTACAAAATATATATTTTTTAAATATATATATATATATGCATATATATATATAAATATATATATATATTTATATATATATATATATATGAAATATATTAAAAACTAACACGAATATAAGACAAATTAAATATATTTAACCAATTTTGAAATATATATACCTATAATACTTATTCAAAAAATTCAAAAACGTATGTATTATTATATCTGTATATATATATATATACATATAATTATAGTTACATATGTAATTACAAATATTATAAGACTAATATTTTAAATTTATATTGTAATTTAAAAATGCATTTTCAATTGAATAATTACATATATATATATTGGTTCGCTACTGCGGGAGTGGTGCACTTTGTCCTTGGTCCCTTGGCAGGAAAAACAGCGGCGTTTACAACCAAAGGAACTTTCGAAGCCCGCTGTTTGAGAGAAGGAACACCAGCCAATGAAATCACTGAGACAGTATTTTAAACTGCAGCTGCGCGAGAAACTCACCTTGGCACAAGCAGCTACCTAACCGGCACTGATGAGGCACACGCCGAAACGCGTCTGCCGGACGCTGACATTGTGGACATCGCAAAGCCTGAAATTGTGCACCGGTTGAAATAAATTTCTTCGTGAAACCTGAGCATGTGTCAGACCTGTCTTTGAAACAAGCGGGATTGGAGGAGTATGTTACGGTGGAGGTCGGCTCTACCGCATCTGGCACGCCCCTCGTTCTGGAGCTCCGCATAACAACCGACAAACAACCTTTGGCTACAAGTGCCTAGAAGGCACAATGCGGCGCCCCCCCCAACCTGGAGTGTCTCGTAGGCATTGGGGAGAGGGAGCGAACATAGCGTTCGCTTAAAGGTTTTCCCGAAGAGTGATTGAAGTCAACCTGTGTTTCCCGCAAGTGAGAACCAAGGAAAGGCAGCAGGGGCATTATCGCGTGCAAGATTTTGGTCACTGTACCTTAAATCCGACTGTTTGTTTGTTCATTGGTTCGCTACTGCGGGAGTGGTGCACTTTGTCCGTGGTCCCTTGGCAGGAAAAACAGCGGCGTTTACAACCAAAGGAACTTTCCAAGCCCGCTGTTTGAGAGAAGGAACACCAGCCAATGAAATCACTGGGACAGTATTTTAAACTGCAGCTGCGCGAGAAACTCACCTTGGCACAAGCAGCTACCTAACCGGCACTGATGAGGCACACGCCGAAACGCGTCTGCCGGACGCTGACATTGTGGACATCGCAAAGCCTGAAATTGTGCACCGGTTGAAATAAATTTCTTCGTGAAACCTGAGCATGTGTCAGACCTGTCTTTGAAACAAGCGGGATTGGAGGAGTATATATATATATATATATATATATATATATATATATATATATATATATATATATATATATATATATATATATATATATATATTCTAAACAAGTTTGCTCACGCAATGAGGATACCCACATGTCGTTTGATTTCACCTTTTTATTTGGGAGGCAGCAGCAAGTACATAGCAGTTTCTGTCAGCGTGAATTCGCACCTCTGTTGCCATACGCGTCTCGGAACACTCGCCTTTGTCAGTGGCATGGCGCGTCTGGGAGAAAGGGCATCGCGCATTCAAAAAGTCAGGTGATATTTAAGTTCATAGTCCCGCCCCACTGGGCGTGTGCGCGCTATGCACTCTGGTTCACGTAGTTTGTAGCAAGTAACATCCATAAGTGGTTTGCGCTAGCTCTCTCTCTCCAACTTTTAACTCCTGTTGGGTCGTTGGCAGAACCACCACTCCTTGTTGCTTTGCTTGTGCCAAGACCGAATAGGTACGTCGTTCCGCCAATGTGTCCTGTCACACTAGACACACGGATCCGCTGAAAAGCGGCGGGGTTATCCTTGTGGCCGGAGCAGGCCACAAAATATTCTAAACAAGTCTGCTCACGCAATGAGGATACCCACACGTCATTTGATTTCAGCTTTTTATTCGGGAGGCAGCAGCAAGTAAATAGCAGTTTCTGTCAGCGTGAATTTGCACCTCTGTTGCCATACGCGTTTCAGAACACTCTCCTTTGTCAGTGGCATGGCGCGTCTGGGAGAAAGGGCATCGCGCATTCAAAAAGTCAGGTGATATTTAAGTTCATTTAAGTTAACTTTAAAAACAAAATTACTTACACAATTAACATAAATATGTATCAATTAAATAGTTAATATTAATTCAAAACTAATTATTAATTCATTATAATTAATTTACTTTCTACCATATACATTGACAAAACTCACAATCTGCACTTGAAGCTTAATTTTAAAAAAGTTACACAATTAACATAAATATTGATCAATTAAGTAATTAATACTAATTAAACATTTATTATTAATTATTTACAATTAATTTACTTCCCACCCAATACCCTGACAAAACCCCCAAACATGCACCTGACACTGAATTAAAAAAAATATAATATTAACATACATATTTGTCAATTAAATATTTCTTAATAATGAAATACTAATTATTAATTAATTGTAATTCATTTACTTCCCACCCTATACCCCTACAAAACCCACAAACCGCAACCAAAATTTAATTACACAATTATCATAAATGTTTATCAATCAAGTAATTAATATTAATTACAAAATTATTACCAATTATAATTTATTTACTTCTCACCCAATACCCCTACAAAATGCACAACCCGCACCTAAAATTTAACATGAAAAATAGTGACACAATTAACATAATTAGTTATCAATTAAATAACTAATGTTAATAAAAAATGAATTCTTAATTTATTATAATTTATTTACTTCCCACTCTGTACCCCTATAAACCCCACAACCCGCTACGGTACAAAGAAATCTCAAAGATTTATCAAGCTAAATGTAATTACTACTAAACATTTAACAACTATATTAAAAAACATAAACAGTAATTATACTAACCATTTATAACATATACATTTAAAATGTATACTAAAATACAAAGAAATAATTAAAAAACAATTTTATACACAACTATATTTTTGTAGATGATAATAATGATTTCGATATTTTCAAAATCGATATTACTTACCTTAAAATCGATATTCTTGACAACGATATTCTTGCAGACGAGATTTCCAGACGATATTTTAGATGGAATATTTTTGGTGCGATGATATTTTGGTTTTGCTATTTTGTCTGAATACCCTGAAAGACTAGTGACTTGCAGCCCCCTCCTTAGTTTTTGTTCATAGACTTTGCATGTGACCCTTTGCTCACTGTGGGGAATATTTATAAATGAATGGCGGAGTGCGGCATTAAGCTATAGCTAACACTGTGCTCCGCTATTCTGAAAATGCAGGGATGCACCCTTATTTCAACAATACAGTGCATCCCTGCATTTTCCCTAGCGTTGGTGCTGAACTCAGCTGCCTAGCTCCAACACAGGCACCCTTGCAACATAGTGCAAGAGTGCCTGCATTAAGGGAATGATTGGTTATGTGCAGGAAGGTGTCCCTTCCTGCACATAAACAATCCAGAATGACGATTTTTTACTTTTATGTGTGCTGCATTGTGCAGCACACACTGAAGTTGCAAATCAGAATATTTGTAATCAGTTTTTATGTGCTGGAAGGGACACCTTCCTGCACATAAACAATCATTCATCACGTTTTGCAGTTTCTATGTGTCCTGCACAATGCAGCACACATATGGCTGCTGTGACAAAGTCGCGAAAAGACCACCAACCATATTACGAGTTGGAAATGTACGGTCCGCAGTCCTTTGGCCATTCCCATGGTGGTGCCCAAATAGTTCTAGCATGGCATGGACGTGAAGTCCATGCCGTGCTGGAACTGGGGGTAAAACAGACATGCATTCCTATGGTGTGGGGACATGGGGCCCACTATGTTCTTGCTGTGCTGGAACTGGGGGGAATACAGACATGTATTCCTATGGCATGGGGGACATAAGGGTTCCCTATGTTCTTGCACCACCATTAAAAGGCTGGTGGTGCAAGAACTCAAAATATGCTGAGTGGGACTGTGCCAGTCCCTGCTCAGCATAATTGATTGTGGCACTCCTGCGCCATCTCCACGGAACAACGGTTCTCTGGTGCAGCAGGCATTCCACCGCCGATACAACTTTGTAAGTAGTAATCGGCAAAACGGTGGACCGCAACTCCTAGGCCACCGCCAGTCTGGCGTTTGCAACACCACCAGATTCGTAATCAATCCCATAGAAACAGCAAAAACAAGGAGAAATAAAGCACTTCTCCTTGTTTCACCCTGTTAAGGCAATATTTTCCCTGGTCTTTTTGGCGCTGCTTCCTATTTACACCACCCTTGTAAATAGGGGGTAGCGTGAAAATCAGTGGGTGTTGCCGTGGAACGCCCATCACAACACCCATTGCCCACCCCTTTCACGCTAAGTATAGCATAAAAGGGTGCCTTATTTACAAGGTGGCGTTAAGCCATGTTAAATGCCTTAATGGCGCTTTGTAAATAAGGGGAAGCCCCTATTGCCACAGGTACGTCGATAAAAGTGACGTTTCTGTGGTGCTAGGGGTTTGTAAATATGTCCCTATGTATTTTTCTCTCAGAGTAGATGGGAGAAGAGCTCGCAGACATCAGTGTACTTGTTTCATTTCACAACCTCAGCAATCTCCTCAATACCTGTACACCTTCTTCCTCCTCCTGTGCAGAAATAGGAGATAGTCCTGGGAGGTGCCCCTCCCCTCATTGGGCTACTCTGGAAACAGCAGCCTCCTGTTGCACCAACTATGCAGGAAATCCAGCTCTGTTTGATAGGCACACCAAGTCCACAGGCTAATGAGATAGACTTTGGACTTGGTGTACTAAAAGAGTTGAGTTTTGTATCAACCACACTAGGAAGGTTTAGAATGTTAAGTATAAGTCACCACATAATGGGTTGGTTGTATGTGGACTATTTGTTGAGGCAGCAGTCTCTGAACACCTAAAATGGTGCCAAAAATCTGTGGCTATGACAACTAGACCTGGTTTTAATACTTTCAAGATGGCACCGAAAGTCTGCAGTTTCAGTAGCAGGACCATGGACTTTGAAATTTATGGACCTTATTGGGTCCCTTCATATAGTTCGCATAAGCCTTGAAATAGGGGCTACAGGCTTAATAGGGCTCATGCCTGACATGGTCTGCTGATTACTCAAGGGGTTAGCAGACCTTGTGACACATACATTTTTTTTCCGCTCTTAGGTGACTCCTTGTTAGTCCACCCACTTAATCCTGGGGGTCAGGGTTTACTCAACATGCTCCTATATATCTTCATTATGTAATGGTGGAAACAAAAGAACATTTTCCCTTGCAGCCAGACATAGAGCTCCAGTCTGTTTTGAGTCCACAGACCTGAATTGGACAATGGGATCTCTTTAATCCAACCGGGTTTGCTTATTTTTTAGAATTTAGGGGCATATTACCAACCAATAGAGATAATTTTTGTCTCTAACTTATTTAGAGACAAAAATTATCGCCGCAAATCGGCGATTTTTATCGCAGATAAACCTTGCTATTAGCAAGGTTTATCGCAAATGCGATAAAAAACGGCCGCAATGCATGAATATCGCTGAAAAGTCAGCGATATTCATGCATTATCGAGCAAATGCTCTTAGCCATGTTATCCACCTCCCATTGGATAACATGGCTAAGAACTGCTCAGGGCAGGTGTTAGCTTTTGGAGATATTCGCGCTTAGCGCGAATATCTCCAAAAGTTGGTAATAGGAGATAGCGATGTTAGCGACTGTTTTCAGTCGCTAACATCTTGGCACGCCCACTTTGCATGTCATTAGTGATAAATATCACTGATATGCAAAGCGGGGCCCAAGATGGTCACTATCTCCTATTAGCTGTCGCTAACTGGTGTTAGCGACAGCTTGGTAATAGGGAGATCATTTTATCTCCGCTTTCTTGGCTTTTAAAGCCAAAAAAGCGGAGATAAAGCCCCTTGATAATATGCCCCTTAGGTCTCTGGACTTAAGTTAAAAGACCGTCTGCAAACTAACGGTCAAATATCTCTAACATGACTGACAAGTTGACTCCATTTGAGGACTTCTAAAGCTACTTTTCTAATGCTAACTTTCTTACATTTACTGAATGCACTTTCACCAATGCAATCAAAAGTACTTCCTTGAGTAAAGTTCAACTTTCATGTCAAGTATGGTGTAGTTCCATTTAGCTGATTTTTCTGTAGCTCTATGAAAAGCTTCCTCTGAGATTTAAAATGGAACTGTCACTTTTTTGACCCTGCTCCTGTTTTTTGTCATCCGTTTGACGAATCTGCCTTTAACTTACCATGCTAAACTCAAATCAGAGGAGCACTTTGTCTTGAAAGTTTCTGGCAAATTCATTAGCAGGCACCAAAGTTATTAACAACACAAAAAAGGGCTTTTAAACAGAAACTCAGACCTAACCATAACTACGAAATCACCATCATCACTTGTGTAATTGATAAGGTAGATACAGAGTAAGAAATGACTTTTCTCCCAAGAATGAGTTTTTACATCTTGCCATTCATTACAAAAGACAAATTATTTCTGATGAGACATTGACCATAAGGTACCTAGCCCATCAGAATACTGGCTTTATCAGAATCACCACTGAAAAAGTTGTATTCCACTGAAAGATTTCTGTATTGCTTCAGAACTTCGAAAGTAACACCTCTCATAATAATACCCCAATTATTAGTTCTAAAAATAAATACTTTGAAAAAGGAACAATTCCCAAAGTATTTGTTGCAAAATACAGTGACTTCAGGAAAGAGTGAAAGTTGTTAAAGAGTTAATAGTATGGGGTACCAATATAGGTCATACTCATGAAGTGATTATGAGTATGGGTACAGAGAATAAAGGGGGAAGGGTTTAGGGTATAGGCTTAAGGATGAAGGGTTTGTGATATAGGGATATGAGTTTAAGGTACAGGCATTAAGATCTAAGAATTAATAGTTAGGAATTAATGGTTATAAGTATAGTTTAAGAAAATATGCTTTAATAGTATGGGGTATGGGTTACGGTTAAGAGAAAAGTGTTAAAGGCGTGGCAATTAGGTTTTGGGGTATAGAGTAATGCATTTGGTTGATGGGGCCAAGGATATGCACTTAGGGGTTATGGATTAAAGGTATAGGGTTAAAGGTTTGGAGCAAAGGATTATGGATTTGGAGTGTATGGGTAAGCATTAATGGTGTGGGAAATAGTGTTAATGGTTCAGAGTCAGGCTTAAGGTTTAAGGGTTTGGGCTAGGGGGTTAAGGATAGATTAGTCCAGGGTTAGGGTTATGGGTAAGCATGGGCGTAAAATCCGCTCCGATCGCGTATTTTTCGGATTTTCGGCAAATTCGCAATCCGCGAACTCTCGCAAATTTGTCGAAAATCCGTGAATCCGCTCGCGGCGGATTTTTTGCTTGGTTGCGGCGCGCGGCGTGGTGCACGGCGTTCACTTTCCGTCATTTAGCGTTTGCCGAGTTGTTTTTCTTTGCGAGTGCCGCTCAATTTTGGATCTTGCTGCGTGATCCCGCGGGAGTTTGGCGCCCGCGAATACGTAATCGCGGCTTGCCACCTTGCACAGCACACCTCGCGAGAGTTCGCAATTGCGAACACGTAGTTGCGGCGGAAAGGAACAATCTCGCACTCGCGAAATAGAGATTTTGCAATTCTGCACAAGAAAATCACCAGCAAACAGGATAAACCTTCAGAAAATTATGATTTTTATCAGAATCACTGCTCAGGTTGACATTTGCATGGCCTTTTTTTTTGCAAGGAGTCCATTTTGGGGGGGGGGGGGAAGGAAGTGCCCCACAGTCTCCAACTTCCTGTTCCTGTCCAGCAGGCTCCTCCCAGTGCTTTGTCCATCTCCTGGTCACTTTCATTTGGATCTGGAGCTGGAAGGCTTACTTTTTGTGGGTGCTGCTGGATATTTGGATTTGAGGCCTTTTTGACTGTCTTTGGATCACTTTTGGATTAGAAATCAACTTTCACAAGTAAGTTTGTTTGGGGCATTACAGTTGCTGCAAGTACAATTTTGGAACTTTTTCAGAACATTAAATAAATTATATTGTGGGTAGCCACAGTATCCAGTAGGACCAGGGTTGGTTAGGGGTGCATGATACAACTGTTTTGTTGAATTTAAACACCATTGAGGCCATGGATGGGCTGGGATTGTGCTGATTTTATTGTTTTTTGTCGTTTTTTGGGGGCTGCTGGTGTGGCCTTTTGCCCAGGGGTGGTGGTGCATGGACTGGGTGTGCCTGTGGTGTGGTCTCACTCTCTTTAATGTAAACATCATGGATGGCATTGGATTGTGGTGATTTCTGGCTGTTTTTCTGTTTTTTGGGGGTGTACTGTTGATGTGGACTGGCCATGTGGGTGGTGGTGGTGGCCATCTTGAGTGCTGCTGGCTGGTACAGGCAACATGTGCTTGGGGTGTAAGGGGCCATTTTGAGGAGAGGCAGTGTCTGAGGCCTGCACTTATTTTGCCTACTTTTCATCCATTATGCCCAGGGGTAGTGAGTGTTGCATGGGCCTAGTGTTTCTGAGGGGTGTCTTCTTGAATTTAAACACCATTGAGGCCATGGATGGGCTGGGATTGTGCTCATTTTATTGTTTTTTGTCGTTTTTTTGGGGCTGCTGGTGGGGCCCTTTGCCCAGGGGTAGTGGTGCATGGACTGAGTGTGCCTGTAGTGTGGTCTCACTCTCTTTAATGTAAACATCCTGGATGGCATTGGATTGTGGTGATTTTTGGCTGTTTTTCTGTGTTTTTTGGGGTGTACTGTTGATGTGGACTGGCCATGTGGGTGGTGGTGGTGGCCATCTTGAGTGCTGGCTGGTACAGGCAACATGTGCTTGGGGTGTAAGGGGCCATTTTGAGGAGAGGCAGTGTCTGAGGCCTGCACTTATTTTGCCTACTTTTCATCCATTATGCCCAGGGGTAGTGAGTGTTGCATGGGCCTAGTGTTTCTGAGGGGTGTCTTCTTGAATTTAAACACCATTGAGGCCATGGATGGGCTGGGATTGTGCTGATTTTATTGTTTTTTTGTCGTTTTGTTGGGGCTGCTGGTGGGGCCTTTTGCCAAGGGGTAGTAGTGGTGCATGGACTGAGTGTGCCTGTAGTGTGGTCTCACTCTCTTTAATGTAAACATCATGGATGGCATTGGATTGTGGTGATTTCTGGCTGTTTTTCTGTGTTTTTTGGGGTGTACTGTTGATGTGGACTGGCCATGTGGGTGGTGGTGGGTGGCCATCTTGAGTGCTGCTGGCTGGTACAGGCAACATGTGCTTGGGGTGTAAGGGGCCATTTTGAGGAGAGGCAGTGTCTGAGGCCTGCACTTATTTTGCCTACTTTTCATCCATTATGCCCAGGGGTAGTGAGTGTTGCATGGGCCTAGTGTTTCTGAGGGGTGTCTTCTTGAATTTAAACACCATTGAGGCCATGGATGGGCTGGGATTGTGCTCATTTTATTGTTTTTGTCGTTTTTTTGGGGCTGCTGGTGGGGCCTTTTGCCAAGGGGTAGTAGTGGTGCATGGACTGAGTGTGCCTGTAGTGTGGTCTCACTCTCTTTAATGTAAACATCATGGATGGCATTGGATTGTGGTGATTTCTGGCGGTTTTTCTGTGTTTTTTGGGGTGTACTGTTGATGTGGACTGGCCATGTGGGTGGTGGTGGGTGGCCATCTTGAGTGCTGCTGGCTGGTACAGGCAACATGTGCTTGGGGTGTAAGGGGCCATTTTGAGGAGAGGCAGTGTCTGAGGCCTGCACTTATTTTGCCTACTTTTCATCCATTATGCCCAGGGGTAGTGAGTGTTGCATGGGCCTAGTGTTTCTGAGGGGTGTATTCTTGAATTTAAACACCATTGAGGCCATGGATGGGCTGGGATTGTGCTCATTTTATTGTTTTTTGTCGTTTTTTTGGGGCTGCTGGTGGGGCCCTTTGCCCAGGGGTAGTGGTGCATGGACTGAGTGTGCCTGTAGTGTGGTCTCACTCTCTTTAATGTAAACATCATGGATGGCATTGGATTGTGGTGATTTCTGGCGGTTTTTCTGTGTTTTTTGGGGTGTACTGTTGATGTGGACTGGCCATGTGGGTGGTGGTGGGTGGCCATCTTGAGTGCTGCTGGCTGGTACAGGCAACATGTGCTTGGGGTGTAAGGGGCCATTTTGAGGAGAGGCAGTGTCTGAGGCCTGCACTTATTTTGCCTACTTTTCATCCATTATGCCCAGGGGTAGTGAGTGTTGCATGGGCCTAGTGTTTCTGAGGGGTGTATTCTTGAATTTAAACACCATTGAGGCCATGGATGGGCTGGGATTGTGCTCATTTTATTGTTTTTTGTCGTTTTTTTGGGGCTGCTGGTGGGGCCCTTTGCCCAGGGGTAGTGGTGCATGGACTGAGTGTGCCTGTAGTGTGGTCTCACTCTCTTTAATGTAAACATCATGGATGGCATTGGATTGTGGTGATTTCTGGCTGTTTTTCTGTGTTTTTTGGGGTGTACTGTTGATGTGGACTGGCCATGTGGGTGGTGGTGGGTGGCCATCTTCAGTGCTGCTGGCTGGTACAGGCAACATGTGCTTGGGGTGTAAGGGGCCATTTTGAGGAGAGGCAGTGTCTGAGGCCTGCACTTATTTTGCCTACTTTTCATCCATTATGCCCAGGGGTAGTGAGTGTTGCATGGGCCTAGTGTTTCTGAGGGGTGTCTTCTTGAATTTAAACACCATTGAGGCCATGGATGGGCTGGGATTGTGCTCATTTCATTGTTTTTTGTCGTTTTTTTGGGGCTGCTGGTGGGGCCCTTTGCCCAGGGGTAGTGGTGCATGGACTGAGTGTGCCTGTAGTGTGGTCTCACTCTCTTTAATGTAAACATCATGGATGGCATTGGATTGTGGTGATTTCTGGCTGTTTTTCTGTGTTTTTTGGGGTGTACTGTTGATGTGGACTGGCCATGTGGGTGGTGGTGGTGGTGGCCATCTTGAGTGCTGCTGGCTGGTACAGGCAACATGTGCTTGGGGTGTAAGGGGCCATTTTGAGGAGAGGCAGTGTCTGAGGCCTGCACTTATTTTGCCTACTTTTCATCCATTATGCCCAGGGGTAGTGAGTGTTGCATGGGCCTAGTGTTTCTGAGGGGTGTCTTCTTGAATTTAAACACCATTGAGGCCATGGATGGGCTGGGATTGTGCTGATTTTATTGTTTTTTGTCGTTTTTCTGGGGCTGCTGGTGGGGCCCTTTGCCCAGGGGTAGTGGTGCATGGACTGAGTGTGCCTGTAGTGTGGTCTCACTCTCTTTAATGTAAACATCATGGATGGCATTAGATTGTGGTGATTTCTGGCTGTTTTTCTGTGTTTTTTGGGGTGTACTGTTGATGTGGACTGGCCATGTGGGTGGTGGTGGTGGTGGCCATCTTGAGTGCTGCTGGCTGGTACAGGCAACATGTGCTTGGGGTGTAAGGGGCCATTTTGAGGAGAGGCAGTGTCTGAGGCCTGCACTTATTTTGCCTACTTTTCATCCATTATGCCCAGGGGTAGTGAGTGTTGCATACTTGCATGTCCCTAGTCTTTCTGTGGGGTGTCTTCAATGTAAACATCATGGATGGCATGGGTTTGTGCTCATTTTTCTGTGTTTTGTCGATTTTTTGGGGTGTATAACTGAACTGATGTTCCTCTGTCTTCCATTGCTTTTAGGTGCACAAGACTCAAGAGAACCACCAGTGCCAGGAAGAAGTCCTGCAGCGGTGTGTGTGTGCAGCATAACGTCACGCGACGTCACGTCTGGACACAGACAACTCTGCAACTCGTGCAACTGCTGCCTGCTGTTCTGACCTGCTCTGAAGAAGATGGCCCCAAAAAAAGTAACCCGTAGCTCCTCTAGCAAGAAAGGTGCCAGTAAGGAGCAGAAGAAGCAAGTTACCAAGGAGACTGGTGTGCCGCCCGCCCCTTTTTTTGGTGGTAAAAAAAAAAGTATGCCTGCAGCAGCAGCGGGATCTGCTGGGGACCAAGCTGGCAGCAGCACCCCCGCTCCATTGGGCTCAGTGCCACCACCACCACCACGCCAACTTAAGTCCAAGCCCTTGAGTGCTGCAGAGGCAGCCAGTATAGTTGTTCAATCACCATCGACCAGTGATGTTGGCTCATCGCAAGAAAGCAGCAGCAATGTCCCTCAATCAACACAGGTTGTTGTAGCTCATCTGACGAGTGTTGAACAACCACAGCCGCAACAACAATCACATGTGCAAGTACAAGCCCAAGTACATGTGGAAGGAGAGGCAGCGCAAGGAGATGCGCAAGCAGAGGTGCATGGAGGGTCACAAGTGCCCACAATAGTTGTCCCTCCCGAAGTAGGGGCACATCAGGAAATCGACAATCAAGGCGGGGTATCATTTGAGGAAGCCACTCCTCCTGATGATCCTTCATTGTCTTCCACACCCCTAGCAAGGAAGAGATCAAGGGTGGTGTCTACATCTTCTTCAAGCACACCTCCTTCTGATGATACGGATCAAACTTGGGAACCAGCACCACTGCCGTCTGGGAGTGAGGCACACCATGATCCGACAAAGGTAGTTAAGCGTAAAAGGAAGCTCGTCCAAAGTCTTAGAGTTATGGAGTGTGATGAGACTCAACAAGAAGTGACGGATACTGCTGCTGATGAAGACTCTGCCAACGACGACCCAGTCATCATAAAGGTCACTGCAGCCCCAGCGGGCATGCAGCAAACAGACATTTTGACCCTAGCCCGAAGAGCTGCTGAGCGTGATGATGATGATGTTGTCGATGAGGAGGCAGTGGAAACACCACAATCATTGGAGTTAAGTAGTACACCAACTCGTCCCGCTTCCATATTTCTTTCTGGCAAGAAGAGACCTCCATCCACCTCGACCTTAATTAGTGGCGGTGAAAGTGCACAACGTACAAAAGTTGGGCAATCCAGATCCTCCACTTCATCTGGCATTAGCTTCATGACCACCACCACCAGTATCGCCGCCTCCTCCAGGTCCCACAGACACTTCAAGTCCCCAGTTTGGGACTTCTTTACTGTTTGTCAAAAAAATCCAAAGTTTGCCATTTGTACCCTTTGTAAGGTTGCAGTTAGTCGTGGTAAGCCAGGTACCAACTATGGTACCGGAGGCCAGAGAGGTCATCTTAGGAGACAGCACACTGTCCAATGGTTTGCGCACCTAGATGCGATCAAGAAAGGCCGAATTCAAGGAAACGTTGATGTTGCATCTGATGATGACGAGGAGGAAGAAGACGTGTCAAACACTTCCCTTACACCCAGTACCCCTGTCAGCAGCACACCCAATGTGAGGCACACTAAGAGTGTTGGAGCGAGTGAGACACCAACGCACAAAAGTTCACCAGCGAGCAAAATTGGGTCAACAAAGTCATTATCAGCCCGTAAATGCTTGGTCCAGGGCAACATTAGAACAATGCTTACTTCAGACGTGCCATATGAACGCAACCACCCACTGACGCGTCTGTATAACACTAAGCTGGCTAAAATGCTAGCTGTGGACCTTCTCCCTTTTTCTTTTGTAGAAGCGGTAGGTTTTCTAGAATTAGTGGCAACGCTCTGCCCTAAATGGAAGGTTCCTAGCCGGTTCTATTTTGCCAGAGTTGCGGTTCCAGCACTACATGAAGATGTGCTGGAGGCGATTGGGGCAGCTTTGCAGAAGAGTGCTGTTCACAAAATACATCTGACAACAGACATGTGGACCAGTGGCGCAGGCGCTGATTACATGTGCATCACTGCACACTGGGTCTCTTTTTCAGGTGTTAAAGCAAAGCTAAACGCAGGTGTTGACCCGGACAAAGTTTTCAAAGCTGCTCGGAAACATGCAACACTAGCCATGTTTGGCTTGGAGAAAAGTCACACATCCCAAAACATTTTGGACGAGTTTGACAAAAAGGTCTTGAAAATGCTATCCCCAAAAAAACGCCAGATTGGTTATGTTTCCACGGATAATGGCGCCAATGTAGTTAAGGCCATGGCGCTGGGTCGCTATTTTAGAGTGCCGTGTTTGGCGCACTGTATCAACCTGGTAGTTCAAAAATTCTTGAGTGATAGAGACAGTGCAGCGTTCGCGGTAATGGCCACCTGCCGCAAAATGTGCAACCATTTCAGCCATTCTTTTAAGGCCCGGAAGCATCTGAGGAGGCTGCTACTTCAAAGTCGAATACCAGTGAAAGCACTCATCCAGGAGGTGGCAACACGTTGGAACTCAACCTTCTACATGCTTGAGCGTCTGTATGAGCAGTATACGGTACTCGATCACTATTTCTTCACAGAGGGTACATCTCAGAAGGAGGACATGCGGATGGGTGCGGCGCAATGGGACATAGTTAAAAGCCTGACAGACATGCTTCGTCCTTTTGAGTTCTTCACGCGTGCAGTCAGCCAGGAGGACTGTAATTTGGGAAAAGCTATCCCATTGTTGTGCATGCTGGAGCACCAACTGATGGCGGTGTCTTCTGAGTTTGAAAAAGATGAAAAAAAAAAGACCATTTTATTTTGTCTGAGAAATTATTAGAGCGCCTACGTGGTGATGAACGTCTTCAAAAGATCAAGTCAGAACAGCATTACATTTGTGCTACTATTCTGGATCCACGCTACAAAAAGGCGCTGGCAGGCGAAGCATTCTTTCCTTTTGCTGATGCAGATGTTCAAAAGTACAAACATTGGTTAGCCTGGTCAGCCAAGAGGTTTGAAAAAGAACGGCAGGTTATTGAAGGAGAAGAAAGTACATCAGCATCAGCAGGCCATCCCCAGTCACAAGAATCCACTTCTGCACCTGTGGCTGGGGCACAAGTGACCTCTCAGCCGTTAAAGACACCGGCAAGTGGATCATCTGCACCACACACAATGACAACACTAACAGTGGCTGCGGAGGAGGATTGGCTAAGTTTGATGGGGTATGGTTCTCGAAAAAATGTCACAGGCACAGCAAAAAGTAAGCAAAGTGGAGGAACAGTTGATGACCTTGAGTCGATGGTGCAGGACTATCTGAATGACTCAACAGAGGTCTTTCTTAATGATGAGCCATTGCAGTATTGGCATGGGAAAAAACAATTGTGGCCAGCGCTCTCCAACCTGGCTATAAACTATTTGTCTTGCCCACTCGCAAGTGTGTCTTCTGAACGTGTTTTCAGTGCTGCTGGTGGCATTGTAACTCCCAAACGGAGCCGCCTCTCGCCCCAAAATGTGGAGCGGCTGACAATGATCAAGATGAATCAGCACCTCATACCACCAGATTACAAAGTACGAGAAAGCACGCCGCATGAAGACGAGGAGGACGGCAACGTAGATGAGGGGATTTGTTCTCTGTTCGGTGGCACTGACCTCATCCTGCCTGAATTCGCAGAGTATGATGACGAAATCTTCTTCTTATTCCCTGACACCGAGCCCTGAAAATGAGACAATGAATAAAGAACTTTCTTTTTCATCCTTATTCACTTTTATTCCTGTGTGTCTCTCTTTCTTTGTTTTGCACAGTTAATTTAATTCAAACTTTCATCACCTAATCCCAAAAACAAGACCATCAGCAGAACTGTCTTTACTTGTTTGCTTATTGATTTGAAAGTGCCGCAGTCTACATTCCTCAGGTTCACAAGTTCTGAAGAACATGCTCCTCTATCCTCCTCCTCCAGACTGCGATTTCCCTCAAAGCAGAGTGCTGGATTACGCCCAATGAAGAAAGACTCAGCACTTGTGGGGGTGTTGTACTTCTTTGCGGGTGAGTTGACGGATTTGGGCCCATTGCTGTGAAGCTCTAATAATGGACAAAAGTGTTTTGGACCAAATATGAGGTGGAAATTTCTTGCCGTTTTTGCTGACTTGCTTGCCTTTGAGGTGCTGTTTGGCGGGGTTCCGGGTGTTTGTGGGTGATTTTTGGTGTCTGGGAGCACTGCTGCGACAGTCTAATCTTGATTGCATTTGCTTTTCAGGAAATCCGTGGTGGAAAACAGGAGTTATGATGATTGATGATGACCTAGCTGCACAGCGCCGCGTTTGGACCGAAGGCCGAGAGATATTGTAAGTATGAGATTTAGCTTTTTCGCTGTTTGGGGGTGTTGTCGGGTGGTTTTTTGCAGGTGGGTTGGCGGGTCTTGCCTGGGGCATTCCTGGGAAGGCCTAATACCGGATAGAAGTGTTTTGGACAAAATCCTTAAGGAACAGCCTTTTTTTTGCTATTTCTTCTGACATCTTGTTCAATGTAGCGTTTTGGGGGGCTTCCTGCTGTTCGTGGGTGGGTTGCGGCCGGGGTCTCTGTCGAAGCACTGCTGCGACAGTCTAATCTTGATTGCATTTGCTTTTCAGGAAATCCGTGGTGGAAAACAGGAGTTATGATGATTGATGATGACCTAGCTGCACAGCGCCGCGTTTGGACCGAAGGCCGAGAGATATTGTAAGTATGAGATTTAGCTTTTTTGCTGTTTGGGGGTGTTGTCGGGTGGTTTTTTGCAGGTGGGTTGGCGGGTCTTGCCTGGGGCATTCCTGGGAAGGCCTAATACCGGATAGAAGTGTTTTGGACAAAATCCTTAAGGAACAGCCTTTTTTTTGCTATTTCTTCTGACATCTTGTTCAATGTAGCGTTTTGGGGGGCTTCCTGCTGTTCGTGGGTGGGTTGCGGCCGGGGTCTCTGTCGAAGCACTGCTGCGACAGTCTAATCTTGATTGCATTTGCTTTTCAGGAAATCCGTGGTGGAAAACAGGAGTTATGATGATTGATGATGACCTAGCTGCACAGCGCCGCGTTTGGACCGAAGGCCGAGAGATATTGTAAGTATGAGATTTAGCTTTTTCGCTGTTTGGGGGTGTTGTCAAGTGGTTTTTTGCAGGTGGGTTGGCGGGTCTTGCCTGGGGCATTCCTGGGAAGGCCTAATACCGGATAGAAGTGTTTTGGACAAAATCCATAAGGAAACACCAGTTTTGGCACTTTTTGTAAGTTAGGGTTCGTTAGGGTTCGCCCTAGCAGCAGGATTGCATGTGTTTCGGGGGGTTCTATTGCAACGCAGTTCTGGGGTTTTAGAGCACTGTTGGAGCGATGCTGGCTATGGATACTTTTGCTTGCTTGCAAGTGGTTTGAATACAATCCACGGTCTGTATTTGGGCCTACTGTTACTTTCAAAGTACGTTTTGTCACCATTTTTCTGCTAGGCATCGTTTTTGGAGATCTGATTGGGGGTCTTCTACATTTTTGCGACTGGCTTTAGTAAGGGTCTTGGTGGGAGCATTGCTGGGAAGGTCAAATTTTGTTCTAAAACACAGTTTACAGTATACCTACCTTGAGGGGAAAGATCCGCTATAATATTTTGGCCATACTTATTTATCCTTAAAAAGGTGACTCAGACAGAGCACGCAATTTCAAAAATATTGTACTGTCTATTAGGGAAATCAAAGTGTCACTTTTTGCACCACACAGCGTACATACCTTTCATTTATTTATCAGTGGTATTGTAATAGCACTTCCTGTTTTCCGTTCAATAATTACAGGCCGGGTTTCAGTCAACATCCGCCAGGCAGGCAGTGGACAGGGTGTCTTCTGTCAGTGGTCACCAACATTGATGGACGAAGCGTCAGCTGGAATGGAGGAGTGCCGCCAATAAGAGGAATTGTTTGCTGCATGCAACTTACTTACCAAATTCAACAGGACAACTCCAACAACATACGCAATACAGATACAGTATCCATTGTTTTATTCTATGAGTGTGACTGGTTGTGCTTAGCTTTAGTTTGTACCCAAAGATTCTCTTTATCTTCAATTATTGTTTGTCCATGCTGTGCTTTTTTTTTCTTCTCTCACCAAAACCTACCCAAAAAGAAACCCCCATTCCCATCCATTTTCCAAACCCTAACCCTCTTCCCCCGGGCTGTGTTGTTTTGCTTGATGTCTGACTGAAATGACATCAATAATTCCACACACTTGCTGGGGAGGATAAGGTCATAGCAACAGGCTGGTGAAGGAATACGAGGATATCTTCTAGACTTACTCAGCTTCAGTACTATATCTTCTAGTAGTAGGAGCCAATGTCAAATAAATTCAACGCAAGTACTAGTTATACTTGCAAGCAAATACTTTACCATTTGTTAGGCTACATTATGGCACTGTTCTAGTGTACTGTCACCTGCTATATTCTCGATGGTACCGTAACCGTTGTAATGCTACAGTAAGGACAAACCAGGTTTCGTTTTCTTTTTTTCCATAGGCATGCAACTGCCACTGTGTCACACCACTAGTACCACCGCAATGAGGAAATTTCACCCGCCCAGGATTGCCAACGTTAATCCCCATTTCACGTGGAGCCAGCCCTGGGCCTAGCCCTAATTTCTAACACAAATTACAGGTAAGATAAGCGTTTGGTGGGAGGTAGTATAATGGAGTATTATTTAGGACTAGACGAGAGATTGACGGTAGTACTACTAAAGTCCTACGACTGTTCAGGAAAACAAACTTACTGTTACACCCCCGTCCCCCACCCACCAGACTGAAAAGCAGTAAAAAACAGGTATGGTCAGATAAAGTTTAAAAATGTATATTTATGTAGCCCTAACAAAATAATCTCCCTCAAGACCCACCCTAACCCCAACGATTGTCTTTGAAAAGTCCCAAAACGATCCCAACTCCCAAATCCCACCCCCCAAAAGTCTATAAAAAAAGGGCAAGGGACACTCCACTACTGGAGGGTGCTGGACCTGGTGCATTTTGCGGCATGGGCATCATACTCCTTGCGGAGGGTGGCAAGCTCGAAGCGGAGGCCCTCTACCAAGTTCTTATAGTTCTGGACCTCCTGCTCCAGGTAGGACATTCGGACTCCTAGGCGGCGTTGGCGTGCCTTGCAGCTCCTGTGGGGGGCAGCTGGTCTTTCTGTTGCTTGGCGGTGGCGGTTGTCTTTGTTAGCCCGGCTCGGTCCCGCTGGAGCACTGCGCATGCTGGCGTCCCGTGGGGTCACGGAGGAGGATGCAGCGGTCCCAGTCGAGGATGTTGTTGTTGCACCGGTCGACTGCGTGTCCTCCTCCTCCTCCAGGGCCACCAGCCGCCGATATTCGGCGACAGTGGCATCCAGCCTCCGTTGCCGGGCTATTCGCGCCTGCTCCCTCCGTGATGTTGATTTGGAAGGAGCAACTATATGAAGAAAGAAAGACATAGTCTGTAACCAATGCTCCTTAGCATTAATAACACAAAGTGATTGAGCCGAAAGTTGGGTCACAGTACAAGTAGCAAATTGAAAGCACAGTACATAACTATTGAGGACAGTATCTATGTAACCTCCCACTTCTGCATCCTTGCTCTAACATTAGTGGTAGTTTAATGAACAAATTCTACGACCACTATGGACTTCCATTACAGTCGACTATGACAGTACACCAGTCTTATTCTTCTTCTTCTCTCTTGTTTAGGAAAATTGGTACGTTATCTTATGCAAGCCGGCAGAATGGCAGCACAGTGAACTTGCACCCGAGAAAAACAGTTGCACACCATGATGAGTGAGACAGACTTGCGTTACTGTACCCGTCCAGTACATGCGGGTGGTGAAGCTATTACTTTTCTATTACGGGTGGCACTGAGAATACTCTGTTACAAGGGCTACTGCTTAATTAATTTACCTTTCACCCTACAGTGCAAATGAGTACTAGAAAAGGAAAATGAAGAAGCTAAATAATTTGATTATCTATCACTTCACATGGGACGTATTTGATGACATATGGGATGACTTTAGGTGCTTTGCTTAATATTGAGTGAACAGTGATACACCCACACATGAATGACGCACTACAACTAAACTAAAGTTATTAAGAGAGGTACGGAGTGTCCACCGTAATAACCAGATATATGCTGTGCTTGCAGTTGCAATACAAAGTACTGCTACTATTCATGGTAGTATTGGACACATTTAAAATTTCTTTTCCTTGCCTTCCCTACACTGGAACGGACGTGCGGGTGCGGTGGTACATGCTCTTCAAGGTAACACTTAGTTCATCCAGCGACCATCTACTCTCTATAGATACACATGTGCTATCTAAGAGTCAGAGAATACCATGCTCCAGGCATCCATTCATTCAAAGTATACGCACACATACAGTTTCTGTTTCACCCACCCAGGCTGATGTCCTTCCACCCATCCTTGCTTCATCATTGACCCAGCCATGCACCATACCATATTCTTTCCTTCCCAGCCACCTCGGGGGCCAAGCAAACACATATCGTTCTTCTTTGCCAGCCATCATACAATTTCGCGTCCCACTTACTTACACCCTTCTTTCGCTTTTCGTTCATCCCATCCATCACGTTCGTCTAAGAACTTATTGGGATTCTTCTCACCAAAAACTTCACAGCTAAGTCGAAGTACATTTCGAGGAGGCTACTACCTGGTTGATTTGTAATACACCCGTGCAGAAAGCACACTATGCAGTCTTCAATCTCAATAAGTAAGGAATATATAGCTTACCTGTTCCCGCCACCACCGTGCGAACCCCCACAGGACCGTCCGCCGGCTCTTGCACCGCCTCCTCCCCAGAGTCCTCCGAGTCCTCGCCCAACACCGCCACCTCCGCGCTGGCCCCGTCACCAGATGTTACACCTACAAAGTACATTTAAGAATGTTAGAATACACCACTCATTACTATATAATATTTGGTCTAGGAGAAATGTTAAAAAAACAGAATACAATGTAATAATTTGTGACTGTCTACTCTAAAGTAAAAATGTCCCTTTTTCCAGGGAAGGTTGTTGTCTTGCTGCACTTTTATGCACAACTGATGAATGCTTGCTTTTTATTTTTAACACGCACCACTTTTTCTCCTAACAGACAGAAGCTTGACTCCTAAGAACACGACCAGGATCAAGTTCAAACCAGGTGAGAGCTCGGCTCGACCACAAGAAATGTGTCCAATTAATTGTCAGCACTAAGCACTTTTCCGTTTTCAGTTAAATAGTTTTATGACAAAGTAGATTTTAATAAATGTGTTTACTTTTAATAAAGCTTTTAAACTGAAATAGACTCTGTGGTTTTTGGTCCTCCAGACTAGAGTGGATGAGCTAAAGGTTTTGGAATTTTTGCAAGCATGAGTGCCTCTGACACTTCTTGACTGTGCTGTGACTCCGTACTCTCTTGTCCTGCGTACGATAATCTAGAGATCATTGGGGATCAATCATCGGTGACTTCGGGAGCTGAATGACTCTGCCACACTATCTAGTCAGTAAGGAGACAGTGCATAGAGCTATTGCTGAATAGAATGGGAGTCCAATGGAATTGCCAAATGTCCAATCTTAGTTAGCTACACAGACAGACTAATAAGAATAATCTACTAATAGGGAGTCATATTCGAGCCAGGATAAGAATTTATATCCAGTCTACAAGAAGATCAAAGACGATTTAGAAAAAACCGAATGAGGAACGCTAGGAAAAAATAGGTACTCTTTATTACAATTAAAACTTACTGGGGCCAGCAAAGGAGCCCTCGCCTGCCCGATCCTGGCCTGCATCCTGAACAGCACCCTTCTCCTCCTGTGTCCTCTTGCCCTTGGGGGGAGCTGATGTACAACATGAAAGAAAGAAAGACCAGAAAACATGGATGAGATTTGTCAACCAAATCAACCATTTCAAAAGAACAATAACAACATTTTTTGGAGAAATAGCAAATAGATAGACAACTATTCCACGGGATCTATCTCATGTGGTATACTACGTTATTCGTATTGCCTGATTTGCGGACCGTTGACTTAGAAAATTCCTATGTAACTCAATAAACAGACTACTAAAGAGGTTTGCCTAGGCCTGGCACTGCAGGCAGCAGTCCGCAGCACGCGAAGTGACAGACAAAGTCCATCCTGCTTGCAGATCAGTGAATACTCAAACTATCAATCCACCCACCACCACCACTATTTCTTCTTATAGCCATGTGTCTAAAGGAAGGACTGGACTTCAGTCTGTTGGGGCTGATTTAGAAGTCCCTTGCGGCTCATTTTCCTCCATTGTTGCGTGACTTTTGTGACGCAGCGGCAGAACAAAAGACTCGCCATGGTGTTGGTGCGGCGTATATATTAAAAAAAAAAAATATGGGCGATGCATCACGTTGTAAAGCCCTGCGCCATCAGGGGGCGTTCCGGCGCAAGGGAGGGCGTACCTGCGCAGGGACGAATCCTAAAAGTGGCTGAGGGAAATCTACAAGATGTCAATCAATCACTTTTAAGACAATGATGCATGAGTCAAACCCTGCGCGCTTGAAGCCGACGTACGGCTTGATGCAGCATTGGGGAGATAGGGTACCCCAGAGCATTGCTGGAGCTGCGCCATCGTTGGCACGCAACTCCAGCAATGCGCCGCCTTTACGGCACAGATGCGTAAGGCTTCTGTGACGTTTTGGGCCAATGGGTGGTGGTGGCATGGCACACAATTACTGCCGCATCCCTGCTACTTTGCAGGGATGCGCCGGTAATTGAAAATATGACCCTTAGTGTCTAGCATTACGCAGTCCTTATCTTTACACTACACTCATACATAATTTCTCAGGCCAATGAAATGAACACAATTTACAAAACAAATAAGCATAGTAGCAAGCAAGGCTACTGAGAAGGAGAGCAGTGCACCTGAAATGCATAGAAGATTTTGAAATATAATTTACCTACAATGTAATCGGCAGCATTATTGCTCTTGGTAAAGAACAAAGATTTGCAAATAACAGAGCCGGATAAAACAGAGTAGTGATGAATAGCTACTACTACTCACCAAGCCCGGGGACCTCTACGCCGAGCGCGTCCAGCAAGTCCCGTTCCCGGTCCATGACATCGGTCCAGCGGTGGGTGGCCTGGTTATATGTGCGCCGGACCCCAGAGAGCTTATACATGGCCCGGCACACCTTCTCCCACCGCTTCCGGCGCTCCCGGATGCCATAGCCAGTTGCAATCTTGCCGCCTCCCAGGATCGTCTTGGGGAGGCGGCGCTGGACGTGGAAGATGAGCGCGGCCACCTCCTCCGCGCTGAAGATCTCCCGTGGCACCACTTGCTCCCCCCTCAAACGCCCGCACGGGAGCCGGGCACGGGGTGCGGGACCCTTCCCCTTCTCAGGGTGCTTCCCGGCTCCCTTTACCATGGTCTGGGCAGAAATAAACTTAAATGATAAAGAAGAAATAGAATAGTGAAGAAGAAAAGAAAAGAGTTTAAAAAAGTAGTTTAAAAGTAACTAAAAGTAGCAGAAAACACAAAAATATACAGCTAGAAAAAGTAGAGGGATAGATAATAAGTAAAATAGATTAAATAAACTTCAAACAAGCAAAGGATGGCAGAGATTCAGAGAGGATACAGAAAGCATGCCCAGAACCATAGCAATGAATGAGAAACAAGATGGCCGCGCCCGTTCACGACCGCGTGGGTAAGTTCGCGCGAGATTTTCCTCGCGAGCACGCGCGAAATTGTACTAGCGAGCAGCACAGTTTGCGAGATTACACATAGCGGCCGGAAACGGAATTACGTCACGCAAACAAGATGGCCGCGCCCGTGTACGACCGCTAGGGTAACTTGGCAAATGTATAGCTACAAGCGCCTCGCGAACACGCGCAAAAGCACATGAACATACACGTCGCAAAAAAAAATTTGTGTATTCGCAAGCATTCGCGGCTTCCGAAATCGATCTCGCACGGATTCGCGCCCCAAAAAACGCGCGAAATTGCAGAAAAAACGATTTTTGCTAAACTGAAAGCAATGAGCAGGTGCAAAAGTTCAAACTTAACATTTGTAACATTCACTGTAGTGCTTCCTGAGGGGCCCCTCCAGAGTTTGCAACTATTCTATGACCCTGCTATGACCCAAACAGCAGGCTCATAGAATAGCTACAAGTAGACCATAAAGGTCCTGTGAAAAAAAATTTCACTGCAACAGAAAGCAATTTAGAGATAAGGAAGGAAGCAGGTGCCAGCCAGACTGGAACTTTCTAAATAACTGACACATTAATCAACCCCAAATTAATTCATGGCAGTTGAAGTAGGGGAGGTGTGCTTGCTTTTTTCACCCCCCATAAACTACAGTGATAAACAAACCTAATGGGTGGCAGTGAGGATGTACCAGAGGGTGGCATGGGTGTCCCAGAGGGTGGCAGTGGTGAAACAGAGGGTGCTGTGAACCTGTGAGATAAACCAGACGTAGAAACAACATAGTCGCGGCCGTTGCGTGCCGAAAAGTAAGTTCGCAATTGCGAAATTGTCCCAAAATCGGCGCGAACGCTCGCCAACACAAAAAACGGGAAAATCCGCAAATCCGCCAGAGTTCGCGTATCTTCGCGGATTGCGAATCCGTAAATCCGCAATTTCGCGTACGCGAGATCCGCTAGATCCGCCCATGCTTAGTTATGGGTATATGGTTAGGAGTTAGGTCAAGGACATGGGTTTTGGGCTTTAAGGGTATAGAGTTAAGGGTTTGGGACTAGGAATATGGGTTAAGGGTAAATGGTGTAGGGTTAAGGTTTTGGAGTGGAGGAATACGTTTTTGGAATTTAGAGTTGAATTTACTGTTTTTTTTTAAGGGTTAGAGGTTTGGGGTTATGGGTTTAGGAATAAAGGGATATGAGTTACACCTATGGGGTTAGGGGTTAGAAGATAAGGTAAAAAGTATAGGCTTAAGTGTACAGAGTTAAGGGATTCCAATATAGGGTTAAGCATTTATACCAAAGAGGTTATGGGTTCAGAGGCTGAGGGTTAAGTGTTTAGGGTTAATGCCTTTGATTGCATTTGTTTAGTATAGATGTGCTGAGGTTTATTAGTTATTTTTAACCTCTCTATAAAAAAAACAATTTGAAGTGTTGGTCTTCAGGGTAACAACTACAAGTAGGGGCCTATTTATCTAACTTTCACGCAGCGCAACTCAGCAAGTCATCTTGCTGCTCTGAGTGTAAGGGCAGGTATGCTCCATAAGTAGCTTTAGGCATAAGGGGGTCTGCGTTGCAGGCAGGATTGTTTTTATGCATCTTCTCCTGCACAAAAACAATCCTCTGAGGCTTTTCCCTCTTTCTATGGGTGCTGCACAATGCAGCACACGTAGAAAGAGGAAACAACAAAGAGAAATATAAATAATTTGAATTTACAGACACACAATTCTGAAGCAATCCCAGGTCTGCCAGTGTTTGTAAATCTGGGAAGTTGTCAGAATCCCTGCCGCTGAGTAATATGAGGCAGCAATTTACGCTACCTTGCATTACTCTAGATGTATGATAGCCATGCAGGGCCACCCAAGGTGGCCTTGCGTGGCTTGGTAAATCTCATTTTAGGTTTTGCATCATCCTGTGACTTCTTGCATGGTGCAGGGCGACGCAAAATCTTCAAAAAATGTGGGCTGTAATTAATTTCAATTAATTGCACTTCAGTTTAGAGGTGATGTAATTAAAAGTTTATAAAAAACAAACTTATACTTTTTCCCCGTACAAAAAGAACCGAGGGACTCATTTACTACAAAATGACGCAGTGTGGTAGTGCAAGCCATTTTGCTGCGTCGTGTTGCATCATTTTAAGAGCACAGGGATGGGTCGTATGAACAGCAATACAATGCATCTGTGTGCGTTCACTTGTGCTGGGACACAATTGGCTTTCATGCACCAGCGCAGGCACCCTTGCATCATGTTGCAAGGGTCCCTGCGTTGGGGGATGATTGTTTTTGTGCAGGAAGGGACCCCTTCCTGCACAAAACAATAATTGATGGCATTTTCTTCTTTCTATACGTTCTGCTAAAAGTATTTCACTTAATTGCGGATTCTGTCGCATTCTAAGCTTTAAAAAACGTTGTCAATCTGGGAATGCATCAGGCTCTATGCATGTTGCATGAGAACACCCACAGGAACACCCATGGAACGCCCCTTTCATGCATACAAATACGTGAAAGGGGCCCATATTTATAAGTCCATGAATAGTCATGCAGGGTTACTTTACGTGGCCTTGTTAATATGAGCAAGCCCATTGCGCCACCGGTGAGTCTACAAAACATGACGCACCGTGCTTATAAATTAGGCCCTGAATCCACAAGGTAAAAATAGATTTTACCTGCTGCAAGCAGGCAAAGAGTCCAGGGAGAACAGCAAGAAAAAAACGTGCAAATCAGATTCCAGCATGTTTTTCCCTAGATAATCATAATTTATTTCACCCCCTCCGAAATTACTGAGATCTCTGGCAATGGCACACCCGGGGGATGGAAATAATGTTTTTTTTAAGGGCCACTCATAATGTGGGCCGTTTTCCCCTGGTTCACTTTCACTTAAAATGAGAGCCCCTGACCTTTGGTTCACCTACCACGCGACCATCCATCCTACAGGGCAGTCAGTCCAGGACAGACTTCTGCGTCATGTCCTGTTAACACCCAGTGAGAATGGCGACCTTGAACTGACGGCCCCAGTGTTCGTACCCGCTACATGTCCTGTAAACAGGCCGAGCTTCGCTCTCATTTGCTCTGCAAGTGAGCACTGACATTCAGGCACCATCAGTTTGAACCCAATCAGGACCCTTCACTCTCCCCCTTTCTCTCTCCAGCCCCCTGACATCTTTTATTGCCGATTCAACACAGAAAACAAAAGCCTGTCTCCAATGCGAGCACCAGATAGCCGAGCTCTGTTAAGCAGGATATATTTCGATCAATAATTAATTTCTAGGCTCTGAGCTATATGTTACTTTAAGGGGACAGTCCTGATGACTTTTCCACTCATATAAGCATAATGGTTAGTGAGTCCCTGCAACATCAAAACGTGCCATTATGTGAATTTTTATTTTCGGCAGAGATCTCCTGACAGACACATTAATCCATTCAGTCCCAGACCCTTCACAATGCTCACCAGTAATCAATACACAGGTACCCTCGAGGACGCAGCACTGCATTCTCCAGAATAGGGAAATGTTTTCTATTAGCAATTTTTTTTCTTCCCTTCAGTGGAAACAACCCAAGATTGTTTAAGTTGGCGGGCAGTACAACAACAATCAAGGCTCAGAAAAAACCCAGAATGCAATGGAACACGGCCATATCGTTTTCCTTCAATTAGGAAAAGGCAGCCGAACGAAATGAACCCGCTTTCAATTAAAACATTTCGTATGTTTGCAAATATTTCCAGCAGGACCCTGCAAGTGTTTCCTATTTCAGCGAGGTTGTATTTTTTTGTTTGTATTTCAATGTAAGCTGTGCAGGGTTTCTGTTTTAACTGTGGTAAACACACAGCAATCATGCAGTCAACAAATGCAATTCGGAGAGGAAGTTTATTTCAGAAAACAATTTCCTGTGCTTTTTGTCTTCGGGCTCTTATGCTTTCTCTGTGTATCTTTTATCTTTGATGTAGTTAGCCAGGTTTAAGTCTACCCTGATCCAAAGGCCTTTTCTCACCAGCGTTTTGTGCAGTGAGGCCTACCTCTGGTGGCCACTGATACAGTGGGATTTGCCTAAATCTGGCCCACAATGTCACTGTCCTCCCAGACTGGCTCAGCTGGCCTTGTGGAAATCTTAGAGTGCTATCAATCAATCAATCAATCAATCAGTGTTTGTTAAGCGCGACTACTTACCCGCGAGGGTCTCAAGGCGCTTTATGCTGAATGATGCCTTTACCAGCATTTGTATCCTGCCAACTTTGTGGGTTCTGTCTCTTGAGATTCCATAAAGATACACAAAATAACCCTGACTGTTTTGAGCGTTACACTAAAAGAAGTATTTGAAGCGGGGGGCGCTAGAGGGCGCACTGCAGAATGGCCGCCTAAGGGTGAGGGTCCTGTAGCCTGGTTCATAATCTGACAACTATCCTCTCTAGCCGGTGTTCGAGCCTGCTGAAATTGTGTACGAGTGTGAGTCATGACATGACCTGCCCTCGGTGAAAGTTTCACGGAAATCGGACAGCGGGAACTATCCTATCGAAGCTCTTGATCACTACTCGGGGTTGGCGCTGGGTGGTCCGTGAGTAGCCACAGCCGGGGACTGTGGCTAGGAAACACCGAGGCTGCGCAAGCGGCTGCGGGCCGCACTACACTGCGGACACCTTGTGACAGACGGAGCTCAGCGGAGAGTGGGGGCTGAGATGCGAAACGGAGGAGAGCGCTGAGTGTTGCACCTACCCGGAGCTGGTGGGCTGTTTGCGCTGTGTGAAGGACAGGATTGCTGCCGGTGAGGATACGCGCCAAGACTGCTGCACTGGACACGAGGGCGCCATCTTGTCTCATCTCGAGGTGGTGCGCGGCCATGCACGGCGACGGCGACGGGACTTCGTCCCACTGAATGGACACTCAACCGTAGACACTATGGAGATCCTGGTAAGGCGGGTTCTGTAGCAGAGAGGTGCTGGCGGCGCCTGTAGAGACTGACTGCAGTGGCGATATACTAGCAGATGTGGCGCGGTGGCCGGAGCATTGATCCTGTGCAAGTTCTGCACTGCTGTGGGGCTGGCCTGCTTTCGGCGCACTCGCGGAGCGTGGAGGGCAAAGGATTCGGCATTTGTGCCCCCACGAGTGTGGCGTGGCAGTGGAGGTGCTGACCTGACTGCACTGCACTGGATATTGGAGGAGTTCGTGCGCGGGTGTGCATTGGTCACGGCCTACCAGACTGAGAATTGACACAGTCACTGTGCAGGTTTGCCTGCTTGATTGATTACTGTACAGGTGCACGCTACTCATCGTGAATTTATACCCTGGTTGGCAAATTCGAACTGCGTCACGCTATACAGGACAGTACTCATATTGGGACATCAAGATTAACAGCGGCGTCACTCTTTCATCGTTATTCCTCCCTATCGGTTTGTGTTGCTGGCCCTGGCATTGGGATACCGCAGGTAGAGCTCTGTGTCGGCCTGCCCGCTTTCCAGTAGAGGTCCTCTAGTGACTGTGGTGCGACGGACATTGCTGCTTGCGCACTGAACCCATTGTGGTGATACCACGTGTCAGGTTGCAGACATGGGACGCCCGGACTCTAGACAACCTAAACTCACATTTGATCACGTTAAAAAAGGTACCACTTCTAGTCAGGACAATGCACAATCACAGAGGGGTGACCAGACGTCAGATGGGTCCTCAACTGCGGAGATGAATAACCAGCAACTATTACATGAAATTAGGCAAGGCTTTGCCACGGTGGTGGACAAAGTGGACAGAATGTCCTCCCAAATGGACGCCATAGTCCATAAATTGGACCAGCATGAAGAACGCATTGTTGAGACGGAACGTCGGATATCTGATAACACTGATGTCACCACGGGACACACTGCGCAGCTACAGCGGATGGAGAACCTACTGCGGGTCATCGCGGCGAAGAACGGGGATTTGGAGGCCCGCAGTAGACGTAATAATATACGCATAACGGGTGTTCCGGAGTACACAAATACTGGGCGTATGGAAGACTACTGATGTCCGCGATTGGTGCTGATGCTTTATCTACTCAATTTATAGTGGAGTGAGCCCACCGCTCTCTCGGCCCGGTGCCGAAAACTGGCGCGCCGCCTCGGCCGATTGTTGCGCGCCTACTGAACTATAGAGATCAAGATGCAGCCCTGCGTGCGGTCCGCACTAAACAAACACTGCATTATGATGGAGTATCTTTTTCTATATACCCAGACTTCACTCCGCTGGTCCAGGAAGAACGGCGCAAATTCCTAGAAGTGAAGAGAAAGTTAAGGACTGCACAAATAGACTATGCTTTATTGTACCCTGCCAATCTCAGGATTACCCATCAAGGGAAACAGAGATTTTTCAATAATCCGCAACAGGTGGAGGATTATCTGCGCTCCCTGAAACTGCTGAAACGTGGGCCGACGGGTCGAGGTGCAGCAGGACAGGCACATTCACCAGAGGATGATGAAGAATCTTGATATCCTGCTGACTGCCGGGGGGAGGCCCCCCTTGGGGGGCTGCATGCCGCTATCGGGCGAAGATGTGGTTATGCCGTCGAGACTCGGATGATTGGAAGACCATTCCGGCTTGCAGACTCCAATTGTGCCGGTGGTAATGTAAACCAGGACCCCACCTCCCCATCTCTTATAGAGCCCGGTGGTGTCTCGGGTCGTAGGGCTTGGAGAGGGGAGGTGGCTGTGTCGTCTGCTAGTTCTGTCCCCCAATGGGTGTTCCCCCTTTACTACGAACAATTGACTGTAAGTTGCTGAAATTGTTTATGAAGTTGTGGACTGGGGGAGGGATGCAGAATCTTGGACAGTTGGGGTTGTCTGAGTGGGGGGGGAAGGGAAGGGAGCGGGAGAGCTTACAGTATGGTGAATTTCCGCTGAGTTGTGGTCATTGTTGTTTGCTGAATGGGACTGAGACGGGGATGTTAGGGGATGGGATGCGGGCACTGGGGGGGTGATCTGACATGGTTGGGGATTGTCAGTGGGAGGAGGGTGGGGACGGGGTTGGCAGTTATGAAGTTGAGTGGATGAAAATGCGAGTACACCTCTCTATGCAGCTCTTTGATGCTGGAAGCGACTATGTGCTAGATCTTAGACGATTATTTTACTTTGATGTGCTCACTAACGATAATGACTGATGAAGTTGTGGGGAGGGTATCGGTGATGTCCTGGAATGTACGGGGCTTGAACGACGCTAGAAAATGTAGAAATGTGTTGGCATATCTGGATAGACATGGTGTGCACATCGCCATGCTACAGGAGACGCATTTACACTCACGCTCCAATGACACTTTCGCAACTAGATGGGCCTCGGTTAGGAGATTTTCCTCATACTCTTTATATGCCAGGGGTACGGTTGTGTTAATTAAGAACTCAGTCCATTTCCAGGTCTTTGGGGACATTTTGGATCCTGATGGTCGTTATGTGGTGCTGTGGGGCAGACTTGGAACCAATACGATTACTATTGTAAATTGCTATGCTCCAAATGTAGATACACCTGATTTTTTCACTGCATTGTGGGGGAGGGTTGTCAGCATTGGCCCGCAGCATGTCATCTGGGGGGGTGACTTTAATGTGGCATTGAAGCCGGGTATGGACAGATCGGATGGAAGTGCGCAATATAACAGGAAAGCCAGGGAGGTGTTGAACGGCATTGTAGACGAGGGTGGACTAATAAATGTCTGGCGGTTTGCGCACCCCACGCATACTGAGGGCACACATTTTACATCATACACCAATACCTGGGCTCGTCTTGATTACCGTCTACTGTCTCGAGGCTTGGTTGCGGATTTGGGTACAGTTGCACATCTGGCTAGAACGTATTTGGATCACTGTCCGGTTTTGGTACAGGTTGCTGTACCTGGATATGGCAGAACACGACCCCAGTGGCGGCTTGTCCCTACGGCACTACTAGATCAGGTTTTTAGGACTGAGCTCGGTGAGGAAATTGAGGCATTCTTTCCCCGAAACAAGGGTTCAGTTGCTAGTGTGGAAACGATCTGGGAGGCATTTAAGGTCACGGTGAGGGGGTACTGTATATCTAAGAGTTTTGGAGTACTGAGAGACATACAGACTACTCTCAGGAAATTGGAGCTGGACTTGAAAGGGCTGGAACTACAGATGGCGCGCAGCGCTGATGCAGGGTTACATGGTATATTCAGAGATAAACTGCCACGTTATGAAGAGGAGGCTGCCAGGGAAGCAAAGTTTAGGGGGAAGAACTGGACTGCGAGGAAGTATTGTGAGGGGGAAGGCCGGGCAAGGTGTTAGCGACACTCACGAGGCACCCACGATGTAATACACAAATTTTGGAGATACACACCGCTGATGGTGGGATGTGTCAGGATACTAAAGGGATACAGGAGCTTTTTCTGGCGCATTATGGTCACTTGTACACCACTCAACAAATGGGAGAGGAGAGCTACGGGGGTTTCTTAGATGACATAGCATTGTGCTGGCTGAGTGATCACCACAGATCATTCCTCAGTGCTCCACTGGAAGTGGATGAGATAAGGGACGCGATCATGTCCTTAAGTAATGGTAAAGCAACCGGCCTCGACGGTCTTCCTGTCGAGTTCTACAAATGCTACATTGACACCATGGCACCAGTATTGAAGGAAGTCTTTGAAGAATCATTAGAGATAGGCGTGTTACCCTGCTCAATGCGGGAGGTGGTGATAACATCACTTTTGAAACCTGGTAAGGACCCAGCGGAGTGTGATTCCTATCGGCCCCTCTCGCTTATTAATTGTGATGCTAAAATACTGGCAAAAGTCCTTGCGACGCGCTTAACCCTTATAATGCAGAGAATTGTTCCACCAGATCAAGCCGGATTTGTCCCTGGTAGGTCCACCAACCATAATCTACGCACTCTCTTCTCCCTACTCCACACTATAGCTCCAGAGTTGCCGGTGGTTGCAATCTTCCTCGACGCTACTAAAGCGTTTGACTCAGTAGAATGGAACTACCTCTTCGCTATATTACATAGGATGGGATTCCCTCAAATGTTTATAGCGTGGGTTAAATTGCTTTATACTGAACCTGTGGCGAGGGTGGTTATTAATGGAGGTTTATCCGAGCAGATGCCCATCACAAGAGGCACTAGGCAGGGATGCCCTCTATCCCCGTTGATTTTCGCGATAGCGATCGAGCCTTTGGCGTGTCGTATTCGACAATTACATAAAGAGAGTGCCTTTAGATGTCTTCAACGACAAATAGGAGTATCATTATATGCGGATGATGTGACCCTGTATGTCGTGCACCCACGAACCAATCTTAACCTTATCTTGCGTGAATTTTTGGTATTTGGACGCCTCTCGGGTACACATATCAATTGGAAAAAGTCTTTGTTTTTTCCACTCACACCAGCGGTTACACGATTTCCGCTGGATTATCCGATTGAGTGGTATGGCTCCGACCTGCGCTATCTGGGTATCATGGTGTCTGCGGACCGGGAGGAGACTCTTCGGTTGAATTATGGCACTGCTATTACCAAATTGGCAGATAATGTTACACGTTGGAGGACGATGCCACTGTCTATGGCGGGTAGAGCATCCCTCATCAAGATGGTCATACTGCCGTGTTTTTTATATTTGTTTCAGAACATTCCATATTTTCCAGGTGCATATTTTTTTAAAAGATTACGAACGGAACAACTTCGTTTGTTCTGGGGCGGCAAACAGCCACGTTTGAAGTGGTCCGTCATTACGCAGCCTTATGACAAAGGAGGGTTTGATGTCCCCGATTTTGAGATATATTATTTGAGTGCACAAGCACAGTACGCCTATCACTGGATCAATCCGACGCCGTTCATGCCGCAGTTAGCGGTTGAGGACTGGATAGCAAAGCCTCTCCCGCTAAATGGCCTGATTCATGGCTCTGTGGATATACTGGAGACTCCGTCCACAACGGTGACTTGCACTATAGATGCCTGGAGGAGGGTGGCAAGGGTATTGAACGTTATTCTGTTGTATTCGCCACGCATGCTGCTCGCCTATCACCCCCGGATAGCACTTTTACAGGAAACAGGCTTCCACTTGATGTGTAGACGTCTCAAGATTGCCACGTGGGGAGACCTGTTTCTTAATGGGCAATTTCGCACACAAGAGCAATTTTTTCAGGAGATGCACCCTACGCCTTTAGAGGTCTTTTATTACATACGATTGAGGCAAGCACTGAAAGAGGTATTGCCGCACTATCCGGATGAGCCGGAAATAGTGATGTCACTTCATACTATGCTAACGCCATCGGGCGGTAGTCATCTAGTTTCTAGACTATACAATGCTATCAGACTGCAACGACATAGGGTTGAGAACAATGCTTGCCAGTTATGGAGCTCTGATTTGGGTAGTGAAATTTCTGATGAGCAGTGGAACTACTGTTGTGGCATTACTGCCCACATCTCATCTAGTTGTGGACTTAAGATAATTCAATTTAAGTTCCTACAGAGGTTCTATTACACGCCTGTTAGGAAACTACGATTCCAACTCTCAGATAATGACAGGTGCGACAGATGCCACGCAGAGGGAGCGGGTTTCCTTCATTTGGCCTGGGAGTGTCCAGTGGTCTGTGAGTATTGGACCCAGGTACACGCTACACTGCAAATCATGCTGGAGGGACACTTGGATAGGGACCCCCTCATCATGCTCCTGGGTTACACTTTACAGACTCCCCTGCCCACTAGAAAATGTCTTGATATTGCTTTACTGCTTGCGAAACGAAGGGTTGCATGTCGATGGGGGGGGGGGGCCCGAAATTTAAAGACTGGCTGAAGGATGTTATATACTGTCAAGATCAGAATGCTGTCTATGCTGAGCTACAACCTGTTCGTAGTAGGCCTAAAGATATTGGGGGCCCGTTACAGGTTTATCTTCAAGTATGTGCCGGGGGACAAGAAACTGCAGAACCTGATGACATTGAGGAGGGGATGCATATATATTTTTTTTTGCACAATAGTATTGTTTCCTTAATCCCTGCTCATTGCTTTGTCCTTCTTCTTATGATGTATTGTGATTGACCACTTCCGGACTCACGTATTACCTCCCTGATATATTGCACTTCATATAGTATTGCGGACCTGCTTATGTCGTTTTCTTCCAGGTGGATGTAATTTCTGAGACTGTACTGTACATCTGTAGTTGAATGATGAGAGAATGTAATGTTCATGTTTCTTATTTCATAAAAGAAAAAAAAAAAAGAAGTATTTGAAGCAATTATTTTCTTCCAAGCTGTTCCACATAGGTTTTCTTCTAAATATGTTCATGGTGTTTGGCCAACCATTATCTTTTGTGTATGCTCAAGAATCCTTTTTTAGCAGAAGCAAAAGGGTAATTCCTGAAAAGGTGTTTGGCTAGCAATCTGAGCTGCAGTGATCCGTGCAGGTAAGTGCGGTGGGGGGGTGGGGTGGGGCCGGGGGAATGTCGGTAGACGACGGAATATGAATAATTTATTTATTTAATTTTGTCTATTGCATCGTATTTCGACTTCCCCCCTCCCCTCCTGACCCGCCCCACCTGCACGGACCGCTGCTGAACCAGATTCTTTCATGTTGTAAGTATGAATGTGCACTGACAGCTCCACAGAAAGAAGATGCTGGCACACTTAAACACCTATGGCATACATGTAGGCCACACGCACAAATGCACATTAACTGCACTGATCAATGTCATTTTCATGTAGATACTTGACAATACACTTATTTGTAAATAGAATATTATCTTAAGAAATAATACAATTGACCAGAACAACTGTATAATATCACATAATTGAAATTGGTCTGCTGTGCCTACCAACAAATTTGACACCCCAGATTTGACATGGGGAAGCTGTTGAAATGTAAATATTGTGTGACATAAATTGCCTCCCCAAATTGCAAAAAGTGAGTAAAGTCATTCAGTCTGACGTCATAAATGGAAGTTCAGCAAGATTCTCCTACAATGCAAATTTTGAAAAAAATGGAACAAAAAGATGCATTTTAAGGTACCACTGGATACATTTGTTAAAAGTTATGGGATTTAGTGTCAGTTCTAAGTGAGTACACACAGACAGCTTCCAGTAATTCTAATAAGTTGAAAAGCAAGCCCGATCTCCAGTGTTTAATGTGTTGGGGCCCAAAGTCTTGGTCAGAAGCCTGTGAACAGCGCCATCGCTGTCAGACGTTGAATAGCAAGGCTGTGTATTCCTGCCTCTACCTCATGCCTTTTTAATCTACCATCCCACATTCCCAGGCACCTTATCTCCTTCTTTCAGGTTCCTCTTCATCCATGGTTTCTTCTTTTGTGCTGTTTTCCATGTTTCTTTTACTCCTTCTGTCCCTCTTATAATTTTTGGTTCTCTTGCTCTGGATCAAAGTCTGCTGAGGAAATTAAGTGCTGCCCAAAATGAGTGCTGATGGGCCCCACCTTAAATTAAGCACTGTGTATCTCACCCACAGGTGTGAGGGGTGTTTCACAGAACCCAACAAAACGTAAGCATATCTACAAATTGTGTATCAAGTGTGCAAGTTCCCTAAAAAGTTTGGCTAAGAGCCATAAGAGTAAGTGGCTTATTACGATGTCAGTCGGGAGTTTTCTCCAACCGACACCATCTCGGTCTCTGGACCATCTGACCTCCGATAGGTGGTTCAGACTGCCTGATTACAATGCGACCGAACACTGTTCATTCACATACTCACTATTCTCAATGGGCGCTTGTGTTACGGCCATAAACTGGCTGTAATACAGGTTCCCATAAAGAAATGGGGGGGGTGTAAAACCCTGCACCCTGTGGCAGGCCTCCCATGTGCCTGCCACACAGTGCATGGATTTACAGAGGACCCCTGGGTACCCCCACGGCCACCAACCATAAGCTGCAGAAGAAAGGGGGCCATGCTAGTGGTCCCCAAAGTCAGTTTTCGACAGCTTTTCCGTGTCGGAAAGGCCAGCAGAGAAAGGCTATGGGAAACCGACATCGTAATCCCGACGCTGGAAACGCCATTCATAGGGTATTATGGTGCGGTTCCGACCTGCCAGAAGACTCTGGGAGCCGGTTGGAACCATATTGGAATGACCGGCCAGTTCACACTCTGACTGGCGACATCGTAAGACGGCGGTCAGACTGACCGCGTTGGTCGGAAAGTTTCCGATCACGGATGGAAAGCTTCCGACTAGCAGTCAGAGTTTTCCAACCAACATCATATTCGGACCGGTATAGAGAGCAGGCACCTGAAGCAGTGGTAAACCTGACCTAAGCCAGAGTGCTTGCAGCAGTGGTTTGCAGAGCATTTCTGCAGCGAGGACGCTGAGGACCTCAAGCCAAGCGAGCCGAGCAAGCGGTGAGCGGTGCAGCGGGGGGGAAGTGCAGCCACCCCACGCCATTACCCCTCAGATTTTTTCCCAGCTCTGGGCCCCAGAGCAGTTGGGCCCGAAGGACATGGTCGACCAGGGACTCTGGTCTTTGCCAGTGACTGTGGTCACCAGTAGCTGGTGGCCACCAAGAGTGTACCACAGGTGGTCCACGGTGGCGGCCCAGGCTAGCTCTGGGTGCAGCCTACGGTCACCTAGTAGTCCCACTTGTCATATAAAGGAGCCTGGGCCACAATTCCAGGTACGTCCCTGGGCCCCCCTGTCTCCTTTACATCGTCCTCTGGCCTCCAAGCCTTCAGCTGCAACTTGCAAACTGCAACCTGCCGGCTGGTGCAGTGGTACACCGCCATACCACCAGCTCCACCAGCTCCAGCACCAACACCAATACCAGCATACCAGCATGTAGCCTCCAGACTGGTGCCCAACTGGTGAGTCAATAAGTAGGGTCTATGGTGCGTACCCCTCTTCCTGACTTCCTGTGGCTTCTGCTCTCCTGTAATATCAACTTGTTATTTTGCCACCAGTCTGTGAGTGCTAGTGCGGCTGCCATTAGACAGGGGCTGCTGCAAAGAGAGGCCTGAAGAGAGCCGCGGAGGTGGCCTGGTTTATTCCGGGTGCAACCTGTGGCCCAGCCAGGACGCCCCACTTCCAACTCCCTTTTGATACAACCAGTGTCTCCCCATCTCTTGCCATTACTTCAAGTCCCAAATAAGTAACATAAGTACATCTAACGCGCCCTGGTGTTTTGGAAACGCATTAACTGGGGAGCCAGAAGAGAGCAAAATATACCCTGTATTTGTTTCTGCACGCACAATTCGGAAGTCCCCCTTATGAGACTCTAAAACATTAAGCGAGAAACAAGCTAATATTAGAGATGGATTACTGCACCAACACCATCAACTCTGATAATAGGCATCATGTGCTCAGGAAAAGAAAGAGTCTCAGTTCCTCCCATAAGAAGAGCAAGGAAACTGCAGGACTCAAAAACATAAAAAAAAGTAAAAGAAAATACTCTGGGAGGGAAGCAATTGCTAATTTCACCAATTGCACGCATGTTTGAAAAGCCTTTAAAAATCCCATATAAATTTGATTTTATGAAAGATCCAGTTGGAGCAATGTTGTCAATACAAATGGAGATAGAAGCAACCAACCTTCAATCTCCGATCAAACCAGACTATAAGATACAAGCTGTATGTCAGGGTCAAGGATCACAAAATGTGATCAACCATAATCACCTTGGGAAAAAGGAAAATGAAGGCATGTCGGAGGAGCATATCACAGACCATGAAATGCTAACAATAGCATCAACACTGCAAATGGGACAAGACGATTCAGACATACCAGAAATACCTCAGAAAATGCTGAAATCAGGTGGCCCCACTCCTCCTGGAGGTTAAAGTAGAAATTAAAAAGACAAAAATTGAGATGGAGTCTCTGCCTACACTGCCTGAAGACATCCAGGCAATTCAAGAATCATCAGCAGCAGGTTCTCAGGAAATACTGTCCAGAGTGAATAGTAACAGTAAGAACTCCTTGGGAATAAATCTAGAAATAAGACCGGATATGGAGAACCGCAAATCCTTCAACAATCACTCAGGTGAGCTAGAAGAGTAAATAGAGGAATAAAAGAGGATAACTTACAGCTCTGCAGTACTCAGTGCAAAAATCATACCTGTAGTGATAAAAACTGGCCTAGCAAGACAATAAAGAAATAGGAAGAGCAATTAAACTCCCTAGTGGGCTTTATTAATGCATCACAATGTGATTCTGAATGCCAGAAAACTCAGAACTTTCCATCTTCAGGTAATCAGGATTTAGGGTCAATATGGGACATATTTCATAGCAATTCATCTCTGACACTAGAAGCTCTCAAGCTCCAATCAAATAAAATGTAGTTCCAAACTGAGTTACTTAATGTCATGTCAAATGCAGTGGCTTGAATAGATCAGAAATTGGCTAAATTAAACAGTCTGATAATAAGAGCTCAAATGCAAGCCACTGCCTCTTATCTAGATTGCACATGTGCCCCAATAAATCAATAAGTTGGTAACAATACCGGATGTAATAATACAATACTTGAAGATTTAAAACTGAGTCTTCAAATCAGAAAATCTAATGAACAAGGGGAATATAGAAAACAAATGATATTGGACCAATTAAAAATACAAAACTACAAAGTGATTTTGTCCAATCGATCTCACTGAGTGAAATGGCAAGTATGTATAACCCAATAACGGCAACAGGTAGGACCAACAACAGGAAGGATGGGTGCTAAATGGTGCACAAAAACCTACAGGACTTTCCACAGAATAAAACGCTTCAGACCAGTGGGATAAGGGAGTTATTTCTCCACTCTATAGTTTGACAAACAAAAAAGAAAAAAACTACGAAAAGCAAGAAACAAGGCTAAACGTAACTCACTAATTACTATACAACACCAAGAAGTAGAACCAAAGGTGACGGGTGTTGACAACATAAAACAATACAATGAATCACTGGGAAATCAGGATAAAGAAATACATGGAAAACAACTTACTCAAACTAATAAAAAAGTAAGAAGTATTTTGCTTTATTCAACAAAGGCAAATGTGGAAAAACTTTAAAGGAACAAAGTAATGAGTCATGTGATTGAAAGAATTCAAGTTGTAAGACAAAAAAAAGTGGCGAAAATCCTTATGAACCAGTCATAGAAGGAATAAATAAATATTCAACGGTGAAAGAAGCTGCATTGCTAGAAGACCATAAAGGTTTGAAGAAGATGTCAGTTGACAAAACAGATGTACTGTGGGAACAGCCTGAAAAACAATAGAGTTCATTGATTCAAATGAAAACTAAAGTACTGTAGAATGATGATGTTGAAAGTCATTCTATACCACCCTTAAAGAGAACATTCCAGGTATATTACAATGTAAATCAAAGCTTAAAACAAAGTCTACAACCACCCCAAAATCACTCAAATATTACCTTAAATGATTTGATGGAGCCAACAAATGTGCATCGGAGTCTATCAAACAAATAACATTTAACCATTGTAATGGATGGAAGTGAGAAATCTTTCATCAATGGTAAAACTCAACTGATATTCAAGCCTGAATACTGTTCCAGAAGCAGACATGATATATTAAATTGAGGAACTATCCTTCATCTTTTTAAAGCTATACAGTCATTGAAATAAGTCACTAGTGAAAACATTGAAGCTATTGAATTCCTTCCAAATAAAGAAGGTAGCCAAGAAATGACGTTGAAATCTTTGAACCCTCCCTCTGGATCGGAATTAGTCATTAATGAAAATGAAACCTTTGTAAGCTGGGGAATATAAATTAGTAGGCCTCACCAAATAGTATATCTAAGTCAATTTGCTACATATGAGAGCCCGAAACTCCAACAGAAAAAAAAGTTCATCAGTTTTTTTCAATATTGAAAAATCCCATAGGCAAAATAGATAAATCAGCAATATTGATAATGAACCAATTTAAAATAAAAAACCCAATTAGATTAAAAGAAAAATGGAGTGCAACTGCCCTTCATGGGAAAAGACAAAATTGACATAATAAACCAAGAAGACCGAAAGAGGAAAAATATAAATATTGTGAATCCCTAAAACTTTGCTCATGGAATATAAATGGGGTACATTTAAAAATAAAAAATGCACACTTAACCTCAATGTTAAACAACTATCAGATTATATTTTTACAGGAAACTTGGTCTACAAACTCTGAAATGCTTGTAGGTTACAAAGGATATTTTGAGCCGCAATAAAACAAAACAAATTAGGCAACCTTTATTTCCATAGATTTGAAAGTAGAGTATGAACAAGTGTTTTGGGAAGACTCTGGGGAGCAGGACTCGGGGACTCTCGCTGACACCGATACCCTACTGGTACAGGTAAGGGACGAGGACGGTCCCTTTACCTTTCCCTGGAGGCGGCAAGGGGAGGAGTTCGGAGAAGTGCGATTGGCTTGGTGGAACCTATCAGAAGAACCTGGCGAGAAGAAAGAGGAAGTGACCGTTATGATAGGCGTGCACGCGAAAGAGCCAACAGGAGTGCTCGGAGAGGAGAAGACGCCGTGGAAGGAGCTCGCTGAAGACAGCCCGTTTGCCTGTGAACCGGAGTTCGCATCGAAGGTGCCTGAACAAGGAGAGACGACCGGAGGACACCAGCACCGCGCTACGCCCCGCCACACTCCAGGAGGAGGGTGGCTGCAGAAGGAACATCAGCGTACCCTGCACGGCGAGGGAACAGGTAGTTCTGTGGGGAGGACACTGCTTCTCTCTTCTGGTTTCCACATTTCTACTACGCTCGGTTACACCCTCACACTCCCCTCCCTCTATTCAGGTTATCAGACAACGTCCACTGACCCGTGGTTTGTTTGTTTTGTGTTTCTTTCCCGCAACTTCCTGGACTTCTTTGCAGTACCAGCTGGGAACCCTGCCCTCCCGACTTTCCTGGAACCAGTGCTGTACGGAAGAAACTCCCTTTAACCGGACTTTTGTATTGTTTTTGTTTTGTTTGGTGAACAGACTTGTGAAATAAACCGTCTTTGACCTGAAACTAGGATGTACAAGCACTTCATTTAGGGCACCTAGCCCCTCCCCTCCTTTGGGACTCGACAAAGTGATATGAACAATAATAATCTATTAACAGTAAAGCTACAGTACATGGAAAACAATAAATCAAAATCATTATTGTTAATAAACTTATATATTCACTCGATAGCAAGCTCATGGAGGACCATGAGCACTATTCTTACTAGTTTCTTATTACAGCAAATAATTTAGGACCCATTAATTGAATATATTATATCAGGGGTCTTTAACCTAAATCTACTTTTGGCCTATTTAAGAGACAACATAATCCAGCAACAGGTTGATTTATGGGCAATCCCTCAGCAAACAATACCTGCAGTAATTAGTACCACACAAAGTAAAATTGGTATAACCTTCCTTAAAGATATAGAAGCAATGGGATTAAGATTTTTAAATAGGAGGCTTCCACAAGACACACCTCCTGCATGGACATATCATTCACGCAGTACCAAATCAAGCATCGATTATACAATAGCATCTTTAAATATTTGTAACAAGATAACATCCTTCCATAGGAAGAAAGTGACCGATAGCGATCGAGCCAGCAAATAAGTATTTGCTGGCTGTGATCGCTATCGTTACATTGTATACAATATAAAACATATGCAACTGTACCCAGGCAGATGGAAACAATTAATTATAGGAGAGTAATCTGGAAAGAAAACTCCAAAGAAGCTACCAACAAACTGGCTAAAAATTTGGTTAAAGAATGCTTTGAAGAGGAATCTTTGTCTGTTGGGGAAAGATGGACGTATTTCATACAAAAGCTAGTTAAAATGTATGTGTCAAAACCCTATTGAATGAAATACCAAAAGAGTCAAAGTGAAACAAGTAATAAAATTAAATTATCTCACCCTATGTGGATCCTGAGAAGATCACGTAACAGCCTTCGGAGACAGATAAAAAAATGCCCAAATTATATGGTTTTACATTCTAACTTAAAAAGTATTAATCATAACCTGCAGTGGTTAATCTGGGATGAAAGAAACCAAGCAAAGCATGATCTCTAGGCTAAAGTGCTGTACGCAAGTAAACAATTGAACTTAAGGGATTTCTGAAAAAACGATGAATGGTTTTTCATGACCTATTGAAACAGCTGTATCATCCACATTAAGTATAGGATATTGGATTTGATTCTTGACAACACACCTAAACACCAACTGGGAAATTAACCAACAGGAAGACAGTGCAAATGTGATTGATACGATAAGAAAGGATTAGGACCATGAAATTGACATAACAAAAAATCAACTATGCAAACTAATTCAAAAACAAAAAGATGGTGCTCCTGGTCCTAATGGCATTCCATTCGCACTGTATAAGGAAAACCCGGTTTTATGAGAAGAATATCTCACAAAAGTATTTAAGGAAATTGTCAATACATTAATAATACCCGAAACATGGAGGGGATCATTAATATTACCAATATATAAAAAAAGGTGATTGGGCAGATCCTGAAAATTATTGATTAATTACCTTACAAATACTGATCCCAAATTATTTGCAGGAGTCCTACTATCTGAAATATGTAAAAGACATCATCACTATATTAGGTCAAACAGATTTGTTTCTTTACCTCAATAAGGTGGGATCACTGGAAAAAGTGCTTATCAAAGATTTGTTTTTTATTTTATTTTTTTTAATGATTTTTATTGATTTTTATATAAAATCATAGAATACATAAATTTACACTGAGAGAGTTCACCGTAACCCCCTAACCCTCCCCCCACCCCTTAGTCTAGCAGACTTCTTTAGGAAAAGAAAAGATACAAAAAGAAAGATATGCAATATGGGTACCACATTATGCATTGTTTGGCCCAGTCTAATAACTGTGTGCTGTGCCCCAATGTCAATCACAGAGCTGACATTTGAAAATAATAAATCAAGCTACATCAAGCTAGGCACATGTACAATAATAGCACAGCATAAAAAAATAAAAAATAAAATAAAATAAAATCTTCAAATAAGAAGATAGAGGCCATTGCAAGTTCAAATACAAATACAAGAGCAGTTATCAGTTCCTTTGTTCCTTACTACCTGGTTAAATAGTTAAATCCCATATATAGACTTCACTAAGATTGGCACCAATAAATCTAAATTTAGGTTTGAAGGAGTTCCCTGTTATTGTTATTGTTATTATTATTATTATTGCCTTGATTATCACACCATTCCTGTAGCGGAGCCCAGATTTTCAGACCAGCATTGCGTTTCATTCTACCTTTCCCTTTATAGATTGCAATTTCCAACTTAAATGTGGCTAGTAATCTAGCGACCCATTGCTGAAATGAGGGTGCCAGTTCATCTAACCAGGCCGATGCAATACACATCCTAAAAACAGCCATTGACATAAATATAAATTCCGCCCCTTGTCGATTCCGGTTTGGGTCATTCGCTCCTAAAAGCATCGTTTCAATACTCAAGGTAATGGGATTTTTCACCACCGCTGTTATAAACCTCTCAATATCGAGTTTCAGTTGCGATAGGCCGTCGCAGGTAGCAAAAATATGTATACAGTCTGCATTCGGAAAGGGGCACCGGGGACAGTGAGTTCTTTACCCGAGCCCCATTTTGCAATTTTGTCAGGAGTGTAATATAACATAAAGAGGGTTTTATAAAACTGTGTTTGAAGTTTAGTTGATAGTAAATAATTTTGTGACATTGCCATTGTACTTTCAATTTCAGCTCGGGATATGTCAATTTTGTTTTCCCATTTCGAGGCTATCTTTCCAATATCATCAGGTACCGAGTTACTTAGTAGGATATATATTTCACTAATGGTGTTAACTTTACTGGACGACAGTGTCTCAAATATCTCACACTTTATGCTGATGATTTCACAAAGATTTCTTTTTGTTATGAAGTCCCGTATTTGTAGGTATTTGAAGAAGTATCTGTTGTTAAATTGATATTTCATTCTTAGTTCCTCGAATGTGTGAAACCCCGAAGAAGAGCAGAAATTGCCGAAGTGTGTAATTCCGGTTGCTTCTCATTTCTTCATACAGCTATCCCTGAAAATAGCGGGCAGATCTAAATTATCTTTAAAGAGTGTATAGTATGAGATTCGCCCAATATTCATTAGTTTTCTTATTTTTTGCAATATTTTAAAAGAATGTAGGAGCGGCTTAAATTTAACTTTTTTGTGATAGCTGTCATGTAGATGACGCCATTGATATCCAGAGTTTTTTTCACCTAACAACCGGTTATAAATAGATGGTTGCCCACCCTGTGATGCTACATTCGCTAATTCTATTTGAAGAAGTTCTTGACTGTTAATCATGTTTGCTGCCCAATAATAGAGCCGCAAGTTTGGTAAACCTAAACCCCCCGTTCCTTTGGTAGAGTAAGGAATTTTAATGCGCGTCTTGGTTTAGAATATGACCAAATAAATTTTGAGAAAGTCTGTTCCATTGATTTTAAACAGGAGTCCGGGAATTCTAGGCATATTGCTCTAAATAGGTACAGCAATTTAGGGAAAAACGCCATTTTAATGGCGTTGACTCTACCAATCAGGGAAAGGTGCAGGTTATCTAGTCGGTGGAGATCCTTTTGTATTGTCCTTAAAACAGGTTTTACATTAATATCTACCAGATCTTCTAATTTGTCAGTGATAGCAATCCCCAAACATGTTGCGTTTGGAGTAACTCTAGGGTCGGCAAAAGTTAAATTATCATTAATCACAATTTGGGTTTTACCTCGATTAAGGGCGTATCCGGAAACAACTCCAAATTTGGTGGCCTCGTCAACGATAGCAAGCATAGTTAGTGCTGGGTTCTTAGTGACGATTGCTATGTCATCAGCATAGGCTAAAATTTTAGTGGAGAGATCGCGTGATATAATAGGCTCTATTACCAAATTTATTTCCAGGGGCAGCCTTGTCTCGTCCCTCTCGATATCTTGAATGATTTGGTAAGATTGCCATTGACAGAAACCATAGCTGTCGGGTTGACATATAATTGTTGTATTGCCAAGTTAAAACTTGGGGGAATTCCAACTCTTTTCAGAGCTGCCCAAAGGAATTTCCAGGAGACCCTATCAAATGCTTTTTCCGCATCTAAAAGTATGAGGGCCATAGGGTCTCCTGTAATTCGTGACTGATCAAAAAGTGTAATGACTCTATGGACGTGATCAGTAGTAGATCTTCCTGGGACAAAGCCATGTTGGTAATTGGCTATAACTAAATGGATAATTGGGGCCAGGAGATTTGGTAGTAGTTTGGAGTAAATTTTAGAATCCGCATTAATCAAGGTAATTGGTCTATATGAGCCTAATTGATCAGGGTTTTTTTTTTTTTGGGAAATATTATAATTTTTGCACTAGACCAAGATTTAGGAAGGGGTTCCCCCTCTGAAAATATAACCAAATAAAGTCACCATTATATGTTGAAGTTCGGTTAGGAAGTTTAAAACAAATTCCTAAGGTAGACTATCTAAGCCTGTCGCCTTTCCCTTTGGTAAATTCTTGATTATTCGTTGAATTTCCTCCAAGTTTGGATCATCCGTTAATACCGATTGGTCTGTTTCATCAAAACCTGATGTGTTTTGTAGGTTAAGATATTCATTTATCATATTTTCTGTATTGTTATCCTCACTTCCCTCAGTATATAATGAGCTATAAAACTGAAAAAAAGCTTCCTTAATGTCTTCGGTATTAGTAACTATACCTTTTATTGGATCTGATATCTCCTGAATAGTATTGGTCGTCTCTAGTTGACGCATACGGACCGCTAGTTGGTGAGCCACAAGTTTGTTTACCTCGTATACCATCTCTCGATTAGCAGTTGCTTGTTTTACCGCTTTAGCTGTGATATCATCTATAATTTCTGCTCTAGCTATTGCGACTCGAGTTTGATTTCTTTCAATTATTTCTGTCCCAGCATGCGTTTTGATGGCCTCAACTAGACCCTCTTCCGCCTGTCGAAGTTCTTCTTGTTGAGTCTGAGATTTGTTTTTTAAATGAGTCATGGCACAAAGGGAGGAAAGGGAGTTGAAAAAACCCACGGTCAGGGATTATATCTTAGTCACGTCAACACAAGCCATGGAACCTTTTTTACCCATTATAACTATGCAGAACAAAGAGGGCCCTGTGGCTGCAACAATAGGTCTCCACAGGACACCTTACCTTTTGTTGTTCTTTGCCTGGACTATACATGAGAAGAGTGTTTTTAAGGGACTTTTAAGGCAACTTAGATTCAAGCAGGCCTATGTTGCTCTGTTGTTTTAAAAATTGTCTTTAGATTTATTTACGCTCTTTTGTGTCTCAAATTGTTTAAGATCCGCTCTAAAGTTAAGAACTACTAGGGGAACATAAAGGCTGAAGGCTTCCTCTTAATCTGTGTATCCAGTATGGGGGGTCTGAGAGCCTTTTAATGTTTATAGTAGTTTTTTTTCAAACTGAAGCAATGATCACAGGTTGTTCACAAATTTAGGAGACCAAGAAAGACAATAGCACTGTTAAGATTTTACACTGCTTTTACTGTCTCAACACCTCCCTGACTGTTTTTATGAATACTACTACCTACATTGCTATGCTATTGAAACTGTATCTTTTATGGTCATATTTTTTTTTATATGCAGAATAAAGATTATTATTATTATTACTATCAAAACTATCTGTATGGACAAAGGAGAAACAGATAATTCCAACAAAAGAAAGGATTAGGTACCACAACAAATATATTAGTGCTATCAGTATTGATGGATAAATACATTGCAAAGAAACAACTACTGTATTTGTGTTTTGTGGACTTTTTAAATCGGCTTTCAATTGTGTGCATAGACAACTACTTTGGCAAAAGGTGCAAGATCTAGGTATTCCACCCTCCCTCTCACCATCAATCCAATTACTTTACTCAAACCCTTGGGTCAGGGTTCGGAAGGGATATGGTTCATGTTTAACAAAGGAAATTCCAACTTCCATGGGCTTGAAGCAAGAGTGTGTTCAGGCTCTATTGCGTGTTAACCTGGTCTTATTAGACCTAACACAAGCATTGGTTAAAGTGAATGCCTACCCTCCAAAGTGATCTAGGACTCAGAAATCAAATCTGCTATATGCAGAAGATGTTATCCTATTAAGTCAAACAAAGGTCAGGTTGCAACGCCTGATAAATAGGATATCACGGTATTAACAAGCAAATGGAATGGTTATAAACTAAACCAAGACAAAAATCATAGAGGTTAACAAATATCTAAGTATGAGCATAAATGGTTCCTCGATAAATTGCAATTAGATCATGTAAGATCATACAAATACCTGGGAATTCTATTTGACGATAAGGGAACTTTTCATCCACATAAGGTTGATATCCAAAGAAAAGCTAACACCCTATTAACTGCATTTAGAATCTTGCAGAAGTCATTAGGAGGGCCGAGTTACCTACCGCTTTTAAAAGTAAAATCGGCAAAGCGAAGCACTGTGTGAACAAGATATATATATAATCATCAATTATCAAATACAATCATCAATAATGCTGTGACAAAAAAATGTAAATCACATTTTTAGCTTCCACATAATGCATCACCTGCACAGAGTAGATTGGAATTTGGGTTAACGAACCAGCTCATTGCATGAAAAGGCCAATTTATAAAAGTATGGAAAAGAATAAAAATGGATAATGTAAATCAAATGTCTAATCTGTTATGGCAGGAAATAAACACAAATAACACAAATCGGAACTCTCAGTTCTGGAAGTATTTATACGCCACATTAGATGAATATACAGCTAATTCAATCTGGTATATGCTAATAACCACAGATTCATTAAAAAATCTATTAATAAAATAACAACAAAAACTATCAATGTATATTGATAAAAACTCTTTTGCTTAATGAAAGCATGCATGGTCATTAATGAATGGGTGAAAATCCAATCATTTTTAGAAACACCATGGTCTCTGAAGAAAACAAATATTTTTTATAAAAGGTCGTTTTGGTGTCTTCCCCGGGTTAAGACACGTAATTACTTGGCTTCGATCAGTGGAATTGACGCTCTGTTGCTTATGCAAAATGGTAGACGAGAATATTATTAATTTGCTGTGTGTATGCCCAAACCTTAAAGCTGAAAGGAAATCTATACTCAAGCGGCATTTTAACACACAAGGAATACGGATTTGTCGGCAAGCATAACAAGATGTCTGCATTCAGATGATATAACACTGATCTCAGCTTTTGTAAAGTTTTTATTATTATTAAGAACGGATTCAGACCAGCAAAATCAAATTGAGAAGTAATATAGGATGTATATAATATGTAAATTGTATTATGAAGTCGGAACTATTTACAAATCTATGATTGGCACTCAATTACGGTTGAACACCAGCATTCCTGTAGGATCCATGGGAAAATACATTCAGTGGCATGTGGCAATAGACAGTCGCCAATTCACCTGCTTCAGAGGACTCTTAATGTGCGGGCTAAAGATGTGATTATTGTGCGTACTTACCCACTTGCATTATCCACTTTTTCTTTATGCACCTGGATGCTACTGTCAACTCGCAAAAGCACCTGTAAGACTTGTCCTTGATTATTTCACCTGCTACACTAGACATGGAATGTCACTCTAATGTACGTATGCACTGAACCATATATGTTGGATGTATTCCCAACAGTACTTGATCTTGCATGCCCAATGCTGTACTATAAACTTAAAACTCAATAAAATAGATTCACAAAAGAAAAATGAAGTCGGAACTATTAAGTCTGTTATATTTAACAATAAGAATGACTGATTTATTTATTCATGTTTTTATACATTTTTAAACTGGACTTTTTATAGAAGGAAGTATTGTTACCATATTGTAAGATTTTAATCAATCGAACAAGAATTAAATTGAAAATAATCGGACCCTAAGACTCAGTTCAAATAATTCCAGATCTGCTATTTGAAATGGTCCCTTATGAGTTCTAATATTTATAAAGAATATTGTAATCATTAATGTACCCATCCTGATCCTTCTAAGAGGCTTGTTAGTCATAGTGCAAAACTGTCAATCTACTTGGAAGGGGCAGGATGAGAAATGAATTGAAAAAAAATCAATCTTAGTCTTTAGACAGAAGATGTATTTTACAGGATAGACAATTCATACAGACTGTAAAGCTACCACTCATTTTCGCTAGACTTTCCATATTTAGATAGTATACATTAACTATTAGATTAAGAAACTGTTGCAGGCTCAGCCTTCACAGAACACTAGTGTTGACAACGGCATAAATACAATCAATAAAGATCATGAAATGCTTCCCATAAGTCATGAAATACACACATAAAAAAGGCCTTCTGGCACCAAGAAACAACATTAGCAATATGTATCTCCAACATGAATTAAGGTTCAAATAAGCAGCTATAAATATACTTTCAAAATTCATTAATTTCAAATCCAAAAACAGCTTCTGGTTTTAGAAAACAATCAATACATTTTCTAATTTCTTGCAAATACACTAATTTTCACAAAGCTGCAACTTTCTGAAAATGTATACATTGAGGTCTCAATTACAGCTGTATCATTTTTGGGCAATAAATGGATCTTTTTTACTGACTATCAGTTAGCCATTTTCTAAAAATTAAGAATTTATTCCCAGAAAAAATTATTTTTCAATTTTCTTTCTCGATTTGTAGTAGTATTTGTTTAAAATGCCTTCTGTAGCATGTAGCCATTTGCAAATGCTCAAAAAAGAAGTAGAGAATAAAATTAGAAAAATGAGAAGAGACAGTTGCTGCTATTTCCAAGAGGATTTTAAATTCTATCAACTGCAGAAGAGTTGACAGAGACCTAAAATTTTCAAGCACTTACAAGGTATAGCTGAATAGTGAAAAATGCGTTGGCGCATGGTAAATCAACTAGTTAAGAAAATATTGATTAGTCATTTTCATCAATTAATTACATATACAATTGCTCCACATATAGTGGTTCTGCCTCAAATGCCCATGTCAACACCATTTGTCATAGATTCCCACCATATTCAAAAAATGGCTGCTAGATGTCAGATTTAGGGATGGGCACCACATTTCAGGGAAATAAACCCATGCTACCGATGCCAAAGATGTACTAGTAGTGGCCACCATGTATCAGAAATGGCTACCTGATGTCAGGAAGATTATCCGCATTATACTGAAAGTACCCACCAGATGACAGAGGTGGCCACCAGAAGGCATGAATAGCCCCAGCATGTCACGGGATGCAGACAGATACCAGGAAAGACCATCACATGCTATGGATCACGACCAGACATCATGGTTGACCACCAGATTTCTGGAATGCTCAGTTATACTGGGGATGCCCATTTTATGCCATTTATGGGAAGTAGATTACACAGGAAGCCACTACTTGCCAGGGGTGATCCCTAAAACAAGGGATTGCCCACACATTTTAGGAATGTGCACTAAATACCACATGTGACTATCAGACGTCACAAATGGCCTCCAGATGACACACGCCAGGGGGACCACCAGTTATCAGGGTTGGGCGATATGTCAAATCTGTCTACCTTGTGTCACTGATGTGCAGCAGCAGTTAGGAGTGTGCACAAGGTATAGGAAATACCCACCAGATACCCAGGCAGCCCGTTTAAGCTAGGGCTAGCCACTAGATGTCTGAATTATGCCAAGGACACCCACTGAATTCCAGGGGTAGTAACTACATTGTTAGGTAGCCACCATATTGAAGAGCTGCCCATCAGGGTTCCATTTGTGGACCCGAGATAATGGGTGGCAACCAGTGTTTAGGAAGGCCTCCTTATGTGTATAGTGACCATCCTGTACCAAGCATGCTAATGAGAAGTAACGCATGCCCAGCAGATGCCAAGGGAGGCCACTTGAAGTCAGAGTTCTCAATCAGATTTGAGGGTTGCCATGCCAAATTCCAGGGTTGTAGTCACAATGCACACTATACATTTAAATATCCATGCGCATTGGAAGACACACATACAGATATTTTTGTGAGCACAAACAAACTAACACACATGAGCACTCCTGTTGTATGTTTGCATAGGATTTCAATTACTGCCCACCATGCACTTGCCCACCCTGTACTGATGGCCTAGGGCCCCCAATCATCTATTACTAATAGTGATTACTTCAGCTACATTATCATGCTCATTGTATGAAAATATGTTGTTTATGGGGCTTGTTGTTTATGGGGCTTGCATTATGGCAGTGTGACTTTATTTATATATTCAAATAATGTATTGCGTTTTCCTCTTTACAGCACCCCACTTTCTGTTCCCACTGTACCATGTCTCTATCTGCAGGAGAGAAATGTCCAGTTCAGATGCATGGTGTGGCTCCGTGAAGCCTTTTGAGGCTCTAGAACCCGAGGACCTGCAGGCTACAACATATTTCATTCCGACCAAAGGGAATGGTGTCACACCAAAAGCCAAATATGGACAGGCACTGCGGGACAGGCCAACAGATGAAGAGGACATCAAGCTGCGATGAGGACAGGGACAGGCCTCAGCAGCCTTGGCTATCTCACAGTCATAACTGTCTTGTCTCATCTCCTATTACTTTCCTCTTTGGCTGAGCCACCCTCACAAGGGAGAAGCTAGGAACTGGGGAGCTGTGATAAGCTCTTGCCAGTGCTCAGGGTGAAACACTTCTACACCATGGGTACAGGTGAGTGGAGGGAGAGTGGTGTGTGGGCTCGGATACAGACACTAAGCCCATGAGTCTGTGATGTGAATAAACGTGTCCAACACTCATGTGGTGTGTGTGTGTGTGTGTGAGAGAGAGTCACATGTGTGTGTAGACCACCCTCAGTTTCCCTACCACTATTATGGTTTATCTGTCATACTCAGCAGTGGGAATGCAGCAGATATAATGTAGTTACCTCCTTTCCTCTTTCTCTTCCAGTGTGATTTTGACTCGAATGTCTATCGAGTAAAGTTGCCCATATGAAGACCATGCTGCTGAATTCCCCAGCCCATTTCTCATACTCCCAGTGAACCACAGAGGAAAAAGCACATACAATCAAGAGCTTTAATTCAATCAACTTCAGTGGTGACATCAGATTACACATTGACAACATATAAGCATTAACATTAAACAGTAACCAAATAAACACCCTTAGAGTTTCGTGGAAGAAATAGTCCATCACAAGCATGGCGGTTGCTCCATTCTCCATATTACAAGTCTATTTTAGCCTATGGCTCTTGTAATATGGTGGTGTTCATATCTGCCACATTTGCGATGGAGAATCATGTCTACCACACTCTAAATAAGGTCCCAGGTTTCCCCTTGTCAGACCCTAGAGTAGCATTTCAAAAATGCTCCTTCCGGATACACTCACTACAAGTGTTCACCAGAATTATGCAATTATGGTGCTCATACATTTCCCGCATTATTATAGTTTTTACCACACATGCCACCTTTTCACCCATCCGCAGCAGAATTTGCTGTTCTCGCCCAAAAAATTAAAATTTTGCTTCAACCTGTAACAATTTACTAAAAGGAATGTGCCTCACATGGTGTAGGAATTGGCAGACAATTTGCAAATATTAACTGCCCATCATTCAGTTGGCAACAGCTGTATTAAGGTAATAAAGTGGTATTAATAAAGTAAAACCTTTTTCCCAGATTGATGTACTGATTAATAATGCCTTGTGTCTTCAGCATGGAAAAATCTCAATATATAAAAATTAAAATACAGTGACAATAATATTTTTTTTCGAGTCATGAAAATATTTTGCTTCCTTATTCATATGAGTTCATATTATGCCACGCACACTATTGTCAAAAAACATTTATTTCAATTTCTAGAGAAAATTCAGAATGCAGAAAGATCCCAAACGCTTTAATTTTCTTTTTATAGTCTGATATATTTAATCTTTCAGTGCCTTCCAACGAGGCACTTATAGTTATGTAGTGTAAAATTCTGTTCTGCAAGGTTGTCTTAAAGGAAAGATTTGCTGCTAGAGGCCAGTAGTATAGACACAGAATTAACAGAACACAGATGACCGAGTCGGCGCAGAATATAAGAGGCACACATTTCATTACAAGTACTGTGCACCTTCAGGCTTGTTTTCTGTAGTTTATCATTAATAGATTACACAACCTACTGAGTGAGGAGGGATAAGTGTTTACAAACCGGTGCTCCTATGAGTTCAAGCAAGACAATATAAATATTTGCAAGAGAGGAACATTTTCAATAGGATAGTGTACATGTCTATACCTTTCTTTCTTAAGAGCCCTTTGAATTATATATAGCACTGCATTCTCATTTGCAAAAATGTATGTTGAAATGACAAAATAAACTGATACTAAGCTACATAATGTGCCATATAATGCTGCTTAATTTGACTTTTCTTGCCAAGTATTGTTGTCAATCATGCCACATAATTTTGTTGTCCATTGACACATAATTCCAGTGACCCTGGGCATAACAACCTTCAAGACCATAACCAGCTTCTGCTAACCTCTAAGGAAGGATCCGAAGGAGGTAAAACAAAACAGCAAAGACAACCGCCCAAATGCCAGCAATATAATCCAAAACATAAAAATGTAAAACCGAGAACACACACTAATAAACTAGGCGGCAATAATAACAACCACTTGGATACCATATGGTTTCAGAACTGTAGAAATATCACTTTGCACAAACTCACATACACACACACCATGATTAAGTTGTGCAAGTGGTCTACATCTGCACTCATGTTTGGGGACCCGGGTTTAGTTTTCATAATCAGTCGGTGCCACATAATAAAGGAGAGAAGGTAGAAAAGGGAAAAAGAAAGATGGGAAAATAGACAAAGTTATAAAGCATGGAAGAAAATAAAAATATAAAGAGCCCTGGGGTTTGATCAAGACTCAGCAGCCATTTGTATTTAATGTGGCAACCATTGGATTCTGCAGTGCGCTGTGCGCTGTGCGCTGCTGAGACAAACTTTGAGTCTCTACATTTATATTATTATTTTATTTTTTTACATATTTAGCTTTGACACACACCCCAAAATCACTTTGTTAAACGAGGCGGGAAGAACTGGCACATCGCACAAGTTTGAGAACCGATGGATTTGCAAACTATTCCCATTACATTTTCCCTCTGAGAGTTTGCATGCTTTTAAGCCTCTTCCAAAGGTTGAATTTATAGTTTAAGCTTGAACAAGGAAGATATATTTAGCTCCCACTCGATTTGAAATCCAGACTGCCTCCCAGACACACTCAATTACAGACACTATGGGCCGTATCAAATAAAGTGAGCACTGATGCCGGCCATAGTTTTGGGCTGACTGGTGTCTTGAGTGTTTGAAGAACTGGAGCAGCGCTATTTGACCTCCTTAGGATGTATGTGGTAAATGGCTGCTAGTCATAGCAACTTTCAAGGCTTGTGCTGCTTTTGGCTGTAACTATGGCAGGGTTTGTTGGCCTAGCTAAAATAAATAAATAAACATAACACAATAAAATATACAAAGCAACATAACACCACAATTAGAACATAACAAGGCATATCACAACACAAAATCTGCAGCACAACACAACAAAATCATACTGCACTAATGCAGCACAAAAAATAGCAGCACGAAAAACAACAGGACACAACATTAGCACAACAACATGCTACACAGCAGATGTGCACTAACATTCTTGTCACACTCTATCACTTCCAGAATCCTGTTTTCATACTACAGTGGAAAAAAGGTGTTTAGAGCTTCTTTAATAGCACCAGTCAAAAATTTGTGATCCGCCTCGCAGCGTTGTTTCTGCTGAAGCCGTGGAGTCTGTGCTTTGGGGACTGCGAGGACCAGCAGCCCATACTGTCAACAGCTGCGTCCTCTTCCCCTGGTGATCCCGCCCTACCTGGATTATAAAGACCGCTCATGGCCCCCGCTCCGCGGGTACCGTTCGCAGCGTTGTTTCTGCTGAAGCCGTGGAGTCTGTGCTTTGGGGACTGCGAGGACCAGCAGCCCATACTGCCAACAGCTGCGTCCTCCTCCCCTGGTGATCGCGCCCTGCCTGGATTATAAAGACCGCTCACGGCCCCCGCTCTGCGGGAGCCGTTCGCAGCGTTGTTTCTGCTGAAGCCGTGGAGTCTGTGCTTTGGGGACTGTGAGGATCAGCAGCCCATACTGCCAACAGCTGCGTCCTCTTCCCCTGGTGATCCCGCCCTGCCTGGATTATAAAGACCGCTCAAGGCCCCCGCTCCGCGGGAGCCGTTCGCAGCGTTGTTTCTGCTGAAGCCGTGGAGTCTGTGCTTTGGGGACTGCGAGGACCAGCAGCCCATACTGCCAACAGCTGCGTCCTCTTCCCCTGGTGATCCCGCTCCTACCTGACGACATATAACTGGACACACCTCTCAGCCACGCGGACGCGTGCGGGCGTCCGCCGGGCTAAGCCCGGGCCAAGGCCGGTCCCGTTTTAGCCCGTTCGAGACCGTGGGAGACCGAACCAGGCCGCCCCTCCTTCTTGTGCTGTATTGACATACGGACAGCTACAGGTATTTAAACGTCAAGATTTCCTCTGGGACTAATCTCTGAAGCATGGTGGGTTGGGAAACAAGGAGTAAATCTACTTTGATGGCTGGCTCTACAGTAGGCACAATGGAAAAATTCATTGTTAGAGCCAATTCCCTTTTATCTCATGAAATCACCATACTGGAACGGCACCTATCTCAGGAATTAACAACTATTAAGAGGTCATCACTGGGTGGTATAGCGAATGCTAAAACACCCGAGAGGCGTGTGGACACAATCATAAATGAAGTCCCGGAGTCTGGCGATAGCCTAATAGTAAATGAGACTTCTACAAGGGATAATGTTATATTGTGTAATGATATTGCTCCACCGGATCTGCCGGAGAGTAACTTGTTACTTAATGTTCCCGCTAACCGACCAAATGACAGTCTAGATAGTGTAAATAACTTGCAATCACGTGGGAACCGGGAGGAGGCGGTACCAAAACGGAAACGGGCAGCACAAAAATCTGATGGGAGAAAGGCAAAACTTGCTAAGCAATCGAGTTGCCAGATTCCCGAAGGCAGGGCCGCTGTGGTCACAGGTGAGATCACCGCTTCCTCAATGGTGGGCTCGCCCTCTTCCATTCAAGGGGACCGAAATATTAATAACCTGGCACTGGCGGGCACAGATCTGACAATTGAAAACCTGAGTGCTTTATTCAAGATTCTATTTAAACCCCTAGAAGCTAGACTCACTAAGATCGAAACAAGATTATTTAACATTGAGAAGGCTACAGTCGGGGCTGTTGAGACCCTGGCCACGGTTAAAAAGAGGTTGGAAGGGGAGGAAAAGGAGACAAGCCAGGGGGAGGTGCAGTCAGTCAGCACCAACCCCACAGTTAATTTACCACAGGTACAATCATGCCTTTCCGATAGGATTCCACATTCCTCACCACAAGTTAATCCCCCACTGGTAGACAAGAAGTCTGCATTACTAGCAGGACATAAAGAGCAAGAGGGTAATATCAATGGGAACAAATTAAGACCAGATTTGCCCCCTGAAGCTAGCCCCTTTGTAGTTGTTCTAGCGGGAGTTCCTATGCTAGAGGTGGGGGCTAGAGAACCTTTCATATCACTCAAAAATAAGGTTGTCAGCTGGTTGAATAAGAACAGTCACTTCCCCCCCAAATCTCGAGTGAAATTCTGATGGCAAGAAGGGTCCCTTGGGTAGGCAACACCACCAAAACGGTGAAGGGCGATTGAGTGTTAGTGAACTTTAGGGATCCCAGAACTGTTTCGCATATTTGTGCATGGCGGAACGGTGAATCAGATAATACCATCCAGTCCCTCCCACTGTCCTTTTTTTACCCACCAGTCCAACTGGGTGAAAGCTGGGGGTTGGATGAGGGAGGGGGAAGCAGGGGGAACTTGGCTGGGGCGGGCTTCATGCATGTGCCCGACACCTTCTGTAATCCCAACCGATATAGTTGCCTGGATGGGGTGGATTGACTACATTCTAAGCATGCAGGGGCTGGCTAATGTGTGGAAATCGAGAGTAAGAGTGGCATGCTCCCTAAGTCTAGCGGGGGGCTGGTCCGCGTTTAAGCGGAAAAATCTCGAGGTAGCGGCCTGGTAGTGAGCAATAACCCGGGGCAACCGGCATGGCCATCCCCTGTCTCTAACGATCAGCCTAGTATGGGTGGTGACACAAACTGTGTATCCATGGGCTGGGTATGCAGGATCTGTTAAAGTCTACCATTACGGGTTCCATAGTATCTAGGGGGGGACCCGATAATGACACAAACATCGGCTCCCTACTATCTTGGAACCTGGCCGGGTTGGCTAACAAGTTGGATTGTCCCGAGTGGGGATCGTTTATTGATAAAAACGATGTTTGCTTTTTCCAGGAAACATGGGCCAGAGAGGAGAAAATACGTGCTGGTTATGCTTCTTTCTTTGTTCCGGCACGCTGGGGGGGCAAGGGACGCCCGTCAGGGGGCCTTGTAGTCTGGGTGGGTGTACACCTGGGCTGCAAGGCCAAACAACTGAATACATTATCAGAGGATGTCCAGTGTGTTATACTAGAGTGGCCCAATGCAACCAAGCTCGCACTGGTTAATGTGTATTCTAGACCAGTGAATATCACCGGTGAATCAAGAACCATTGAGGAACTGTCTTTATTTTTGAGTTCATTACCTAGTGGTACCCCCTTTGTGGCCGGGGGTGATTTTAATTGCCACTACGAGCCTCTACCGGGTTTGACCCAGGGGGTAGCCACTAATGAAGACGATCAATAGGTACTACCACCAACGGCAGCTCCTTCTCCTAGAGCATGGACGCCATTGGTCATTCAAATCACCGCCCTAACCCTCAAACATTCAATTAGAGCCTGCAATGGACGAGTTCAATCAGATATACCTCCAAAATGTACATTTAATAAGAAAGGGCAGGAGTCGCGCCTGGACTATATACTGGTTGAAACTCGGACCTGGCAAAAGGTGATTGATTTTAAGGTCATAGAAATAAGCGACAGTGACCACAACCCACTAATCCTGGAAATATATTCTCCCGGTACTGTTATAGAGAAGATTAGGGGTAATGACCTGCCGGACTCGAGACTGGTTTTATCCAATGATAGACTTAGAGTCAAGTGGGCCTATTTATCGTCACATCCAAAGAAGGTTTGCGAGCTCTATGCCCGAATTATCCCCACTTTCGAAGAAGTTAGTGAATTAACATTGGATTCACATTCTTCTGACATGCATAACAGGCTTGGGATTCTGCATGGTCAACTTATTAATGAGTTGGAAGATGTGTTCAATCCCAGGACCATGAAGAAACTGCCCAAAGGAAAAAGAGCTTCATGGTATAATGACGCTTGTAGAAAGGCGAAGGCCGATCTAGTGTCCGTCCTGAAAAAGAACAAAGATAGAGCGGTGATACAGGCCATGAGACCCGACTACAAGAGCCAAGTCCAACTCGCGAAGGAGGAGTGGGATCGCGATAACTGGACACACTTAACTGATGCTCTTGCAGTTAGAGACTCACGTAGATTTTGGTCTATTGTAAAAACTGGGTCTGATGAGCCGCTGACGGCCGTTGAGGCTAATATATCAGCTAACATCTGGGAGGACCACCTCCGGACTCTGTATGCTGGTCATAATGCCGACTCGGATGGGGAATTGGGCAGGGAGTTGCTGCTGAATTCTATCCCGCAAACTAATGGCGACGATTTTACCATAAAGGAGGTCTCTGCTGCAATTCATAAACTGGCAGCAGGGAAAGCACCGGGGTTGGATAAACTTCCGGGGGACCTCTTTAAGCATGAACCCACAATATGGGCTCCGTATTTGTTGGTCATTTACAACGCGATCCAGAGGGCATGTCGGTACCAGGTACTTGGCTGGGCGCAGAGATTGTCCCTATTTTTAAGAAGGGTTCACCTCTGCTCCCAGCCAACTACATGCCTATTAGCCTGATCGACGTGCCCCAAAAGATCTTTGGGAGGCTGATCCTTGATCGCCTCCTAGAGTGGATGGATGAGAACTCCATATTGAGTGATTACCAGGCGGGGTTCAGAAAGAACATATTTACAGTTGACCAAACCTTTCGCCTGTCCTTGCTGTTCTGAAAAACTGTCACAATCAAAGGGGGGAGTCTATACACGGTTTTCGTGGACCTGCGTGCGGCCTTCGACTTGGTGCCAAGGGGCAAGCAATGGACCGTGCTCACGGAGATGGGGATTCCTTCCCTTCTCTTGAACATTCTAATACGGCTCCACCAGGAGAACTTCGCACGAGTAAGGTGTGGGAGGAATGGATTGTTGTCTGCCAAGTTCCCCGTTGGCAGGGGGGTAAGACAGGGGTGCGACCCTGTTTTGCCGCTACGTCAACGGGGTAATTGACCACTTAAACGGGATAACCAACACTGATGCCCCTAAGCTTGCCGGCAGCCGGGTGCCTGCAATCCCTGCTGCTGTCTAAATCCCTATGGGGATCCAACGGGTGTTGGACGGCTTTGAGGTATTTTGCAAGGATCGGGGGCTAGAAATTAATGCCCTAAAAACAAAATTCATGATCTTTAATGCTCCAGCAAATTCTCGTCCTAACCCGAGTATAGGCGATGACAGGTTGGAAAGGGTACAGATTTTTGAATGCTTGGGGGTGACCCTAAATGAAAACATGAACTGGGCCCCCCATCAAATTAAATCCCGACTCAAACTGGCCCAACTATCAGGGGGCATTCTTAAGCTCCATACTTCAACAATTAAACCTGTCCGCCCACCCATTGAGATTTATAAAATACAGGCCAGGGGGGCAGCTGTATATGGTGGTGAACTTTGGGGACATGAGTGCAGACACAAGATCACTGTTACAGAAAATAAATTTCTGAGGCAACTTTGAGCCTTGCCTTCTAGCACTCCTTTATTGCTACTGAGGCTAGATATGGCCCTTAGACCAATAGATGAAGTCCTGGGACTCAAACCGTTAACATTCTGGAGAAGGCTCTGGAGTTCACCTGAGCTCCTCAAATATAGGCAGGAACTACTAGAAATTTTAAGGCTAGGAAAAGCGGGCAAAATTCCTTGGTTCAACTATATAAAAAATGAGTTGGGAAAGTTGGGGATTTTGCAATTGTGGACTGATCCGAAGATAGCCTGTACTAGGGTCTCACGAAAGCACCTAGCCAAACTCTATTATGATAGTAAATTAAGGTCTTCAATACAGAGTGTGCAAAGTGGAACCCTAATTGACTCCTTTTTAAAAGAAAAAGATTTCTACGCATTTGAGTTAGTGCTGGATGACATTTTTCCTATTTTAACTAAAAAGCTGTACTTACAGTGGAGGTATGGAACTCTGCCAATTAGAGCTTTTACTAGCAAATGGAGTACCTCCACTGTAAAATGCTGTCCGGGCTATAATTATGACTTGGAGAACGACCTGCATATTATGTTTTTTTGTCCAACTTACAAAAAAGCAAGAAGGTATTGGCTTGTGCCGTTGTGCAGAAATTTGGGTTTTAATCATTGCATGCAGACATATAGAATTTTAAAAACTGACTTATCCGCTAATATAGTGTTTGCTGTAGCTAAATTTTTGGCAGCATTTTGGATCAAGCGCAGGAATTTTATAACCAATGATTAATTTTCAGCTTTTGTATATGCTATACTGTATCACATTTGTATAACTATTAGATTAGATTTTTAATGATGAATTGTAAAACGAATAGTTTTGAATGTGTTACTATTTAATGGGAATTTTTATCATCTTGCTATTTACGTAAATCCTTGTTTTTTTTTATGATGTTTGTATCTTGTATGGTTAAGTCAGCCGAAATAAAGAGATAAAGAAAAGATCCGCCTCTGTTTTGTCTTTGAAATTTTGCAGTTGGCTCTACTCTTGTAATTCACAATCATAAATAAAGTTATTTTAAAAATCTTGGCCATTGGCAAACTTTAGGAAAATGCAATCAAAGATGGCCAGTGCATCTGCACTCACAGGTGTGATACCCATCTCTGAATGATTTCTTTTTTACTTAGAAAAAAGCCATTCAAATACGATGAATGGGCATGCCTGCACATGCACGACAGCAATATATAAAAAAAATTCTTATACTTTAAGAAAATTCATTCAAAGATAGTCACTGTGGCAGTCGCGCAAGCGCACCGTTTCAAGATGGTCTCCCCTTTATGCCCATTTAACGCTGGCATTTTTATTTTTCATTTAAAGGAGACGTTTGAAATGATGAAGGCGGTTGCAGCAGTACCTTTTGGAGTCTGGTCAGCAAGTAGAGCTGAGAGCCATTGAGGTGAGCTGCTCTCCGGTGGCTGGTGTGCTTTTCTCCCAGGAAATCCTGTCAGAGAGGTGGAGAGCAGCTTGGTAAAGGGAGAGGTTGAAGCCTGGGCCACTCCCACAGCTGATTTTAGCTGAAGCACACTGCTTATTCAGGCCTTTTTTCTCATTTATCAGTATTGCTCTAACAATATTGCTTATGACTGCTCTTTTATTGTTGCCTGCATTTATTTCTCTATTACTTATGGAGGCCAAGCAGTCACACAGTATGGCTTCTAAATGGAATCAAAACGTTTCTCCACCACCAGTAAAATCTAAATTATTGGTTATTAATGAGCCTTCATTATCCACTTTATTGGATGAACTTCAAGCTAAGCATTCAAATACTGATAATATTACGACTGAGATAAAAAATGTACCTAAAGACGTGGCAGGTCTTTCTATGAAGGTCTCTGACAACGCTGTTAAAATTCAAGACAATAAAGTTAAAATTGACCATCTTTTGCCCATCGCAGCCAAAATTGAGTCAATGAATAAATTACTATTAGATTTGGAAAATCACAATAGACAATACAATCTGGGCATTTTTAATTTACCGGAGGATGTGGTAATGACTGCAGGGTTTTTCTAGAAAACCTGATTCCTGGACTTTTGCGTGTTAAGTTTCCTGAAAGATTTGAAATTGATAAGGCGCATAGAAAACCCTCTCATTGCAATCCAAGACAAGATAAGCCTTCTCAAATGATTTTCACAGTGCTACGTCATCACCATCTAATTTTAGTAAGAAAGGCTGCCAGAGATCTCCCTTCATTAATGGTCAATAGGAATACAGATTTCATTCATCAAGACTTTGCTAAAGAGACATTCAGTATACATAAGGATTTTACAAACCTTAATCCTAGGCTAAGAAATGTGGGTTATAAATATGGTTTGTTTGATCTGTCTACTACGCAAATCTGGAAGGATGGTTTTTCCAAATCTTTTCAGCATCCTGGACATCTTTGCCATTCAGTCTTTGATGCAAACAAATACAGATACCACGTGAATTCATTGTTGCTCAATTTCTACTGCCAGTATGTTTAATTGATTGGCATGTTTAGTGGCTTACTCTTGATATGCGTGTGCACGATTCAAAAGTTCTATATGTGCTTCTCTGTTGTTTGGTTATTAGTTTTGATGTTTGTTGGTGTTTTTTGTGTCTTTTATATATCAATTCTCGAGCTACTATTTATTTTACTAATTCATCCTGTTTACCTATTTTCCTCTCTTCCTTCTTTCAAAATTGTTTCATTCACTGTTAAAGGCTTAAGGCACCCTGTTAAACATACTAAAGTTTTGGATTATTTAGCGAAGTATAAAGCGGATATTTGTTTAATTCAGGAAAGTCATGTAGATGATAAAGTTCTATCTTATATGAATAAGAAATGGGTTGGGACTGTTATTTCATCTCCAGCTCTCAATAGGAAAAATGGGGTAGCAATTATTTTTGCAAAAAAGTTACATGTTCAAATTTTGCATAAACATACTGATTCGGAAGGTCGTTTTATTATAACTAAGATTAAAATTGACAATAAGGTTTTGCACCTCATTAATGTATATCGGCCTATGGGTTACAATTTACATCAGAGGTTTTAAACTTAGATAATGTTAATATGTTTATTGGAATGCATTTTAATCTTATTTTTGACCCTTTACTAGATGGAATATCTCAGGCTAAATTTCGTCCTCCAAAGGCATTTTTTACACTTGAAGCATTTTTTAAGGATACCAAAATGGTTGATATTTGGCATCTACATAATCCTACTGACAAACAATTTACTTTTTTCGCTAATCCTCATAACTCTTACTCTAGGTTGGATTATTTTTTAATTTCTTGCAATTTAATTTCTTAAATTTCTAATCCAAACATTCAGAATATAGATATTTAGGACCATGCTTTAATCTTGTGTATTTTTTTATGCTATGAATACCAACAGGATAGTCATAATCATTGGCGTATGAATACCAACATTGCTCTTCATGGAAATAATAAACCAAGAGTTTTATTAGCTATTAAAGAGTTTTTTTCATTTACTAATGCTGATTCCACATCTATTATTAATCTTTGGGACGCATTTAACGCATATATTAGAGCACATGAAAATAAATTATTTAACATGAAAATTGATGATTTAGGAAAGCAGATAACTAAATACGAACGCCTATATATCACTTCTAATAAACTCTTATATAAAGAAAAATTACAGAAAGTTTGTTATGAATTGAATTCTATTTTAAGTAATAGAGCTGAAGTACACATTTCTAATAATGTAGCAAAATGTTGTTTTAGTGCAAATAGGTCTGGCAGGATGTTAGCTAATCACCTCTGTATTAAACATGACAAAATGGCTCAATTGCTTTATCCCATGACAAAATTATTAAAGAATTCTGGAATTATTATTTAGACTTATATAATAAACCACCTTCATCAGATACAGCTCTTGTAGACAATGTTTTGGAAGGTTATGGGTTACCTAAGATTTCACAAACTGCTAAAACTAATTTGGAACTTCCGATTACAAGGGAGGAAATACTTTAAGCTATTAAATCACTTAAGTTGAAGCAATCTTCTGGTCTGGATGGTATTCCTGCAAAATTTTAAAAAGAATTTTCATCTAACCTCCCATTATATCTGCTTTCTTTATTTTCACATTTTAGTGATACTGGGTCTATGTTTGGATCATTTACGGAAGCTCTGATTATTGCCTCTTGAAACCAGATAACAGACCATTCATTGGTTACCAATTACCGTCCTATTTGTTTAATAAATCAAGACTGTAAGCTGTATGCAAAAATCCTTGCGTCTAGGTTAACTTGTATACTTTCTTCTATTATCCATATAGATCAGTCTGGATTTATGAAAAAGAGACATTCATCAAATAATATTAGACTATTATTTCACGCAATTGAAACTGGAGCAATATTTTATTATCCTGCTGGGGTTTTAGCATCAGATGTGGAGAAGGCTTTTGATAAAATTCATTGGCAATACCTTTTTCGCTCCTTGTATGCATTCAATTTTGGCTCCATATTTATCTGTATCATTTCAGCACTCTACTATAGTCCTTCGGCTAAACTTTTTATTAATGGCAGACTTTCACAGACGTTTTACCTTTTTAGAGGGACCAGGCAAGGTTGCCCATTATCACCACTACTTTTTCTTATTGCATTTGAACCCTTGTTAACTGCTATTAGAAATTACTCCGAAATTGAAGGCCTTCAAATCAACAATGTGCCTATAAAAACATCAGCTTATGCTGATGATATTCTTTTATATATTGCAAATCCTGAATCTTCCATTCCTCCTTTGCTGAATCTAATTGGTGTTTTTTTCTCACTATTTCAGGCTATAAACTTAACACTAACAAGACAGAATTTTTCCCATTAAATGTTAATTGTTCACCTGATATGCTAACTAATAAAGAGATTTTTTGGCAAAAAAATAAACTTAAATACTTGGGTATATTATTTGCCAAAAACGATAAACAAACTGTGTCTCTCAATTTTTAATCTACTTTGGCATATATTAAGGGCAACATTCATAAATGGTTCTATTTTTGTTCATCCTGGTGGGGTAGAATAGATGCAGTTAAAATAATTTTAAATCCTAAATTGTTTTATATTTTTTCAATGATTCCTGTTCAACTTCCTCTCAAATGTTATAAGGATATAGACAAAATGTTATCTAATTTTATTTGGCATAATAAAAAGCCACAGTTAAGTTACAAAAAATTGAAACGTCTAAACTCAATGGAGGGTTTGGATTACCATATTTTCTAAAATACCAGAAAGCCTTTATTTTAAAGCAAAGTATTTTGGAGCATAATAACTCACAGGCATTGCTACATATTGAACAGAAATCAGTATCACCCTACCCTCTAGCTGCTCTGCTTACAATGTCTAATTCTTTTGGTTTTTTAAGGAAATCAGTAATATTGAAATCTACTAGACTGATTTTACCTGATTTAGATTCTATTTTTCAGTGTTCTATTTCTAATACATTGAGTTTATCACATTGGTAGAACCCATCATTAAAATTAGTTTGTCATACAAGTTTTTGGAATTTATGGATAAAAGCTGGCATTTTGTACTTTAAAGATATTTTTCATGACAATGCCTTTATTAGTTTTGATGATTTACAACAAAAATGTAATTTGTTACCATCAGGTATCGGTAAATATGAATTGCTTTGTAACTCTATTCTTGATTCTTTCCCAAAGGGCTTTACTTTCACTGTTTATTCTGATTTAGAAGTATTTCTCCAAACCAATGCGCCCTCTCCTCATATAGTTTCATTACTATATAAAAAGTTAAATATTTCTGATGGAGATAATATCAACTTTCTTGCTACCTTTTGGAATGCAGAATTACAGTTGTCCTTTCCTTTGGACTCATTGAGGAACATTTGGTTGAATTCTATTTCAGGTTGGTTGCCTGTAATGTTATACGAACTAATTCCTATATACTTTGTAATTGTTTATGGACCCCTTTAAAATTATATAATGCCAAACTTTTAACTTTTTCTACTTACTCGAATTGTTCTTTAAATAATGGATCATTAAGACATATGTTATTTGATTGTCCTTTTGTCAAGACGTTTTAGGATGAAGTTTGCCAAAGAATTTCTTGTATACTGAATGTATTAGATACTTTGTCATATGAATTAATTATTTGCAAATCCTCTTCCCTCACTACTAAACTGTCTTTATTGAATAACAAACTCTTTGATGTTTTAATGTCAGCAGCTGTGAATTCAATTACTGCTAATTGGAAAGAATCTTCTTTAAATGTTCATGCATGGTGGGCCTGGATTATTCTTACAAGAAAGGGTGCTAATTTGACTTTATATGGTATTATTCATATTAATTCAAACTGTTTGCATTTCTGGAAACCAATTAATGATTATCTATTGTTAAATCCATAGTATGTACAAATGTAATTATAGCTTTGTGTAGTATGACTTCTTAGCTTTAGTAGCTCAGTGATCTGTTCTTATGAGTGTTTGATGTTGTTCTTTTTATTTTATTTACAGTGATATAATTTCAAACAAACAAAATCCTTTATTCGGTTTTCAAAAATATAAAAAAACTACAAAAGTACATATATAAATTCGCACATAAACACTTATTTAAAATATGATTTTCTTACAGAATGCATATAAAAATTCAGTAGGATTTTTGACTTAATATAATGTGCAAAAAGGCAGTCACTTTAAAAACAATCTAAAAACATAATGCACTTATACAAAATATAAAAATATGTAGTTTTGGTATACAGTTTTTGACAACCCTATTCTAAATTTGGCCTATGCCTAACAACAAACTTCAGAAATTTAGCTATGTCTTTTGCGATACACTCCTCATCCAAAAATTGCAGAGAAAGGAAGGCGGGGCGGCATCTGCGTAATCCCATAGCTTTTAGGATTGGGATCAGCCAGGCCAGCGTCTTCTCGATTCATTATAGAATTTGCAGAATAAAATTGTGTGTATTGAAGATTGAAGGGAAGCATCGTCACAGGGGCACATTGCTAGAATCGCTGCCCAGTCATTTGTTTTGGGAAAAGTGACTAAGCGATAGAAAGTATCCAGCCTAAAGCGTATTAATAGAAATCTTTCATACCTCGACAGATTAAACGTTAAATAAGGTTGAATACTCATAGTCATTTGAATCATTAACATATGTTGGACTGATACTTTGCTAACCTTGTTTGTCAGGTGCAGTTGTTCTAAATGCGTCAGACATCGTTTTTTAAAGGCTTTCCTAGAATATTCCAAGAGTAATTGGGGGACTGTTAGTATTCGAGCATGCCTAAGTCATGGAAGACATTTTTTATATAGGCAATCCACCCAATCTTGTGAGCGTTATCTAGCAAAAGGCAATCCTGTATAAACCCTGACAAAAGATAGTTTTGTCAGACGTCCAGATACGAAGCCAGTGGTTGGATCTTGACTATGGCTGTTAGATTTGAGAGGCCCAACTCCAAATGGCATGAGTAAGTCGAGGTGCCTTGTGGTACAGCTAACAAAAACCTTAGGAAGGTGTTTTCAACCTTTTGTTGGCCAGTCAACTTTCCATATCCCCAAACACCGGCCCCGTAAAGCGCAATGGATGAGCATTTAGCCTTATATATCTGTATTAGCTCAGTGGGGGGCCTTTGTCCTAGTCTTCGAGAGAAGTTAACTAGTGCAGCTGTTGCCCTCACGAAGAGCAATTTTCTAGATTCTATGGCCTGCTTCCATGAGCATTTATTATCTATTAGAACTCCAAGGTACGTGTACGTGCTTGTGGTCTCAAGTTTTTTGTTATCTATAAAAATGGGCCTTACTTTTTTTGTTCTAGGGCCTGCTGACATAACGTAGGTTTTTTTGATATTGATATTCAAGTCCAAATCGGCCATAAAGGTATTATATCTCGATAAGGCGCGCTGTAATTCTAGGGGGGTGCGTGCTAGGATAACAGCGTCATCGGCATATAGAAGGGCCGGTATTGGACGATTATTAATAGTTGGCAAGACCTGGGACCCTTTAATCATTTCCTGTTCTAAGGCATTTGTATAAAAGGTAAAAGGAAAGGGGGCCAGAACCCAGTCAGTGCCCCCCAACACCATATCTTACTCTTGCAGTAGCGTTAGAGTATAATTCCCGCATGAAGTTTACCAGGGCCTGCTCAACCCCCATTTTCAATAGAATAGACCACAGTTTTGAATGACTTACGCAGTCGAAAGCTGCTTATAGGTCAACGTACACCATATACAAGGCTCCCCCCTTAGCATTAACGTATTTACCCATCAAAAGGGATAAATTAAGGGCTTGCTCTGTAGTGCCTAGTCCTTCTCGAAACCCAAATCGGATATCTGAAATAATCTGTTTATCTTCCGCCCACTGTTGGAGTTGCTCGAGGATAACTCGACCCGCCACCTTCCCCAAGGAATCTAGCAGGGATATTGGGCGATAACAGACAGGAGATTGACGATCCCCTTTTTTTAAAATGGGGACAAGGATAGATTCCGACCATGAGTCTACTAGTCCTACAGCACATGACGCTTGGAGAACTCTTGTCAAAATTGGGGTCCACAGCTCTGTGTTATGTTTAAAAAGGTGATATAATTTAGGTATGTAGGTACTTTATAATATAATCCCGAATGTATTACTTATTAGAATTGTTATCTTTATTCATATTATAGTATTGGATTAATGTTTGTACTTTTTTGTAACTCTTGTTTGTAAGTTACCTATTCTCAAAAAATTGTATAAAATATTTTTAACACAAAGATAGTCACTGTGGGTATACAAGCATGTACAAAGGCAATTTTTCAACCTTTATTTTGTAATTTGAAGAAAAACTTTCATAGATGGCTGCCAGGAATGGGTATGTACTAGTGACAGCTAACTTTGAATGCAGAACCATCTGCAGTAGTTAACATTGAGTGGTTTTCTGAAAAGATAAGTCATTACAAATTATTTTAATATGGCCATCTGCTGATATAGAGGCAGGTGGTACTCAGTGCACAAGGGAACTGGGAGGGGTGATGTAGTGGGCTTTCAGGGGCAATAGTTTTTAATAAAGAAAGAGGAGGGTGAGGAGGTGTGAAGAAAAGGAGGCAGAGAGAGAAAAAATGCATTTCTTATCCTACAATTCAAGATCTGACAACAGCAGTGGAAATATACATGCCATCCAACCACAACACAGTGAGATTGAAGTGCTCTTTGGGCCTGAATAAGGAGTAAAGCTATCACATAAAAAGCAGGGAATTGAGACAGGCAATTACTCCATCAAATCATGCGAAAATGGCTGACACAAAGTCTCTACTGTATTGTTCACAATGAAAACTGTCTGTAGCAAAACATAAAAAGTAATGGCTTTTAAATAGCACAATGTCAACAAGTTGCAAGGCCTCTTTGTTGTGTAAGCCGTCTGAGTTAGCAGTGTGTTGACTGTTACTTGTATTTATCATTATGGGGGGGGGGAGTGCGTGTGGTTGGGGACTCAATTCTTCCAACTTTCCCCAACCTGAATTGTGTGCATGTGTTGTGAACTTTAGTCAGGTGCTTATGTATTCAAGGCCTATGTTCCTCTTTCCTACTATTTGCATCCCTGTCTCATGCCAGTATCTCAGTGCTACATTGTCAGACTCTATTTCTCTCTTTTCAAGTATTCTTGTTTCCCTCTCCCAACATCAATGTCCATGTGTTTATGAACTTTCGTTTTCTTGTGTTTCTTGCTTTCTTTCCCTATGTTTGTATCTCATTGTACCACTGTCAGTTTGTGTGTGTTTGACTGTCCGAATACTCATTTGTATATCTCTCTGTCCCCCATCATTGTTTCTCGATTCTGGTGTCAGAGCCAACGTCTTTTAGTCCTACTTCTAATATCTTCTTCTCCTGCAGTTAGGGCCTGTGTATCCCCATGTAGCAGTACGTGTCTAATTGTCCAGTGTTTCCCTGTCCCTCACCTGGTATCTAGTACTTTTCCTTTCGCTCGTAAAGTTAGTCTCATGTATTCGCATTCTCAGTTCCTTTTTCCTATAATCATTGTCCTTATCTCCTTGTCACAGTATCTATGCCTTCCTGCTCCACTGTCTGTGCCTATCTCGCAAATGTCTCCAGTGCATATGTCTCCCTATCAAAGAGTGAGTCTCTTCCTGAATCAGAGTGTCTCATTAGCCCAATTTGGGCGTTTGCCTTGTCCTTCTAACAGCATCTCCACATAGTAGGAAGGCCAGAGTCTACCTATCCCTGTGTCACTCTTCCTATCACAGTGACTGTGTCTCCTTGTCTGATCTTCCTTGTCACCCCATTCATCTAACTGTTCTTTTTCCTTCTGAGCCTAGTGTCCTAGACTCCCACCCCAGTGTCTGTGCTTCCCCGTCTCATTGTTGTTAGCATGTTTATATATATAAACCACCCCCAAAACGCTGCTATTTTGCTCTCTCCATCATAGTCCTTCAATCTCACCTTGTTTTCCTCTCAAAGCTGCCTAAGAAATACATCAAACTCTACAGCTACAAATATATATAGGAATAATACTACCTTGACATTTCCCCCATAAACCTGGAAGCAATCATGCTGTGGACCTAGTCTAACCAAAAACAACCAAGATGATAGCAATGAAGAATGTAATCTAGTAATCAAAAAATCTTTGCCAACATTTTCAAACAACAAATACTTCCAATATTAAACATCATTTTAAGTTAATTATCGCTAGACTTCAATAATACCATTCATAGAAGGTATTGTTTTTCTGTGTTTAGCGAACAAGTTAATTTGCATTTTCCTGGCGTGGGAAGAATAAATATTCCTTTACAAATTGTGACCAGGTTTGATGAATTTTACAATAATCTAGGTGGTGTAGTCCCATTTCTATAACCATTACTACTAGGTTAGATGTTATATACAGATGGATAAAGAATCTCGGAAAACCTAAGGACATTTTCTTTGGTATAATCCATGTAAATTTACATGCCAACCCATCAATAACCACCTCTAACTCTGACTCTGCCCCTGGTATAGCGTAAAAGCTGATCATTCTTGACATAACATAAAACTGATTCTGATAATGAAAATCAAATGTGCACTTTGCACACATCTAGAAAAATAACACTAAAACTGACAAAAGTTGAAAAACCTGCACAGTAAAAGTGTGTTTGGACTTGTAGAAATAGCAGGATTAATGGAATAATTAATTTAACATGTTCATTAAATGATTACCTTATATTTTAACAAAGTAATTATGAAAAGATTATGATGGAAAAGCTTCCTATGATGCAAAATAACACAAATTATTAATATGAGGCAGTATATCCATGTAACAAATTAGTCTAACTCCAGATTCTGAAAATATTAATGATGAAATGTAGCATCTCTATTGCCTTTGTTGTAATGCGTATGTATATACAACAAGAGAGGAAGGGAATGATTGGCTACTCTCCTACCCCAAAATTCATCACTATTAACAACAAAAGAGAGCCTACAAATTGTGATTGGTTTAACCGACAGTCTATCTCAGATAAAGAACCACAACACAGTGAAGAAAAATAAATTAAATATAAACGGTCAAAAAAACCCAGGCCTAAGGGAAAAGAAAAAGAAAAAGGGGATTATTCCTTAAAAGAACCCTCACTCACCCTAGTGGTGACATGCTTCATCATGGGGTTCAGTCACAGATGGGGCCGACTAACCCCACCTGTGTGCTTCGACGCCTGCGAGTGCAGCGGAGCGGGTATGTGCAAAGGAATGGTGTAAGTGATCTGTGATGGAAGGGTGTGTTAAAAGATCACAGCTGTGCCTCAACAAACTTTATTAAAGGCCAGTTGTTGACAATAAAAACAGTGAAGTTACTGGGATATATATTAAAATTCCAGTTACTATATGTGGGTGGTCAACATGTTTCTGCTGGTTGACGCCATTTTGGCTCAGCTTTCATCAGGACCGAAATAACAAAAAAGAAAACGTCCTACGGGGGTCCACACACTCTAAGGCGCGTCCACACCGTTAAGACTCCAATGAGAAAACAAAAAAGGGGGGAGGGATTTTTTATATACTCTCCTCTTTTAGACTCACGGTTTTACCCGTCATCAATGTTCCTGCTAATCGTCAGGATGTATTCTGTAAGATAATCAGAAAACAAACATGTATATTAACTATTTCCCTTACAGTTAAATGACCAAATGAGTAAGTCTTGTTCCGATTACTCTGTTTTTTTAGCACATTGATGTAATTTAACATTATAATGGCGCTATTTTGGCAAAAGTACACACTAATTGGAATATACAAAGTGCCACAGCTCCAATGGAGACATTAATCCTATTAAATCGAAATTCATGATTAAAATACCAGTTTATCATAACATAACCAATTAGCCCTCAGCGCTAACTTTTAGAAACCACTGAGGCTAAAAAGCCCAGACAAGGACAAAAACGAACTTTTGGTCAATAAAAAGCACTTACGGTGCTTGCATATTCAGCATGCCACATGGGCTCGCAGGTCTTGGCAAATTTTCACTCCCCGCTCGGTCTGACAAAAACCAAACGATATATGTTAGTAAGTGAGAATGATTCTCACTACCTGTCCAATGCATGAACTGTGAGGACCGCCCCACCGTAAGGCGGAGTACATCCTCGCGGTGATTTTGCGCAAACACTTACTGTGTGCCGGGAGACTCGCCGCCTAGAACCTAGTGTGTTCGACACTGCAGCCCGGATCTTACCAACCGCGTTTGCTTAATGATTTTTAAAGGTACCGTGTTCCGACATGTTCCGACGAACTAGCGCGTCATTAGTCATGTGATCATGACGTTATTACGCAGTCGCGGAAATAACACGTACACTGTTTTGTGATTATAAACTGTTTTCTCTAAAAAACAAAAGGCAATTGAATATACGTGCGAAAATATATCAGCCGACCTACTCGCAGATTTCTTTTTCACTGCCCTCACCAAATTTATATCACAGTTTTAATTATTTACTTCAACTCCAAAACAGCGGGAATACACTTCCGGTCTAAGCCAATCTAGAAACTAGACCGCTAACCCTTTCACAGTGTTATAGATCAATACTGGTGCTTCCCAAATGGTGTTTGATACAGACTATGGTGTCACCAGATTGATAACTTCACAAACTCACAAAAAGAAGATCGAAGGATTCAAATTCCAGAATTGAACAGATAATCATGTAAAATATGGAGGATTCAAATTCCAAGATTGAACAGATAATCATATAAAATATAAAATATTTCATTTCCAGAGATGGAAAAAATATCATGATCATCGGAATTAGGGGGGTTATTTAAATACATGGCCCCACGGGATGTCATCATTAAGTCCCACTTGGTGAGATGCCAAGCGATGAACCCATCTCTGCTCCTGTTCGAATAACCTTTGTTCATTGCCACTCTGTAAATGCTCGATCACTGTCCAGTGGAAACTATCGGGGGAATGTTTCTGATCCAAAAAGTGGGTGGTCATCTTGGTGTTACTCTTCCCACATCGTATATTGCTCCTGTGTTCGCATATACGTAATTTGACCATTCTTTTTGTCATCCCCACGTATCTTAAACCACATGGGCAGGTTATTAAATAGACAACATTTGTCGTATTACAATTAGCATGGCTTCTTTGTTCCCAGGTTTTATTGGGTTCCAAGGTCAATGTTTTCGAACTACTTGTAAAGGGGCAAACACTACAACTTCCGCAAGGATAGTGACCCAGTACAGGTGGTAAGCCCCACAAATTCAGAACATTTCTGGTCAATTCTGGTGTTCTACGGGGGCGTGTATGGACCAAAGCATCCTTAAGGCTTTTTGCTCTTTTATATGAGAACAAAGGTTTGTCCCAGTTACAGGTGTTGGATGTGAGAATCCTCCAGTGTTTATTAATACTACGAGCCACCATATTCAAGGCTGTGTTGAATGTTGTTACACAAGTAAGGGGTACTTCACCATTCTCTTCGGTGGGCTTATCTTCCAAAAGGGAATCCCGATTTTGAGTTCGGGCCCTTTTGTAGCTTTTCGACAGGAGATGTTTGGGGTACCCTCGAATTTGCATCTTCTCAGTAAGATCTTTGGCTTGTACCTTGTAGTCTTGAATATCCGAACAGTTTCTCCGAATACGGAGATACTGCCCGAATGGCAAATTCTCCCTCAACGGTCGGGGATGAAAACTCGTGAAGTGTAACAAGTTATTTTTATTAGTCGGTTTGTAATGGGTTCTGGTTTTTAACTCTTTAGCAACCTTTGTGATTGTGACATCCAAAAACACTATCGTGGACTCACTGTGCTCATGTGTAAACTTAAGATTCGGATCGCAGTTGTTGACCCATGTGAAAAAAGAAATCAATGATTCCTCATTTCCCCTCCAAATCAAAAGCACATCATCTATGTACCTTTGCCATAGAATGATGTTATCACAGAACGGGTTGTTAGTGGGTAAAATGTGTAACTTCTCAAAGTTAAATACATACAGACCCGCCACGCTCGGGGCAAAAGTACTGCCCATGGAAGTACCAGTAGCTTGTAAATATAACCGGTCTTCGTACTGAAAGAAATTCCTTTTAAGGGCCAAAGAGGCACATTCAACCACAAAGGACTTAGATGTGTTATAATCCCACGAGTTGGTTTCTAATGTGTGGGCAATTACCTCGATGGTCGCATCTTGCGGAATGCAAGTATAAAGGCTTTCGATATCTAGTGTAGCCAAAAAACATTGTCCATCCGGTTGTTTTAATGCGCCATAGCAAATGAAAAACTGGAGCTAATAAACAAGTTACATTGTATATGACTGAAACTTTCAGCATATCTTTTTAACATTATTAGAGTCTTAGATTTCCTAAAACAATTTTATTATAATGGTTTTTTAAAATAGTTACTTTTAAAATTGTGGTAGTAAGACATAATTAAAGTTGAACATATTTATGCACTAATCACTGACAAACATAACAAATATTTCTTTATATGACATGCTGGATTTATTTCTTTATGCATGAACCTAATTATGAGTTTATTTTACTAATAGGAAGTGTTTACTTTAAATGCTTTGAATTGCCTTTTTCCTTAGGCCTGCATTATTTCATGGTCTGATGTGATGTACTCTTGTTACATTTTCACAATGTTGCTTTCTTTAAAATATTCACATTACATTCCTAAAAGATTAAAACACTTTCTTCCTACTTCTTTGTGAGTGAAATCATGGGAACATGAACTTCCGACCCAATACATGAAGAGCAACAATGTAAATAGGCTCTTTGTCAACTAACCTGTGGGGACGGAATGGACAGTTGCTTCTCATGAGCGACATTGGAAAATATGTCGGAGTACCAATTTTGTACCTGATGAGCGGAATAATGATCACATGACATTCAGACAATTGTATGGTAACAACTGATGTCACAAATGGACAATTTGGAGTATAAAAAGCGACTTCCTAAAGAGGAGGGTTTGAATCCCTCTTCAGTGCCTACCTACCCACTATAGCATTGGACTTCTCATGCCCCTTGCCTTTTCCTTCTGTTGATGAACTTACCTACTGGAGGATTTGGAGCTGTCTGGTGTGACACCAGACTTGAACTTTCCTGATTATTGCTCCAACCCTCTGGCCCATGTGCTTTACCCATGCTAAGAAAAATCTTTAGAACCATCCTCTCACCTTTGTTGATGGTAGGAAACATTAACATGAACCATCCTGTTTATGAATTATTTTATTCAGCAATAGATTTATTTTGATTAAATGTGTGGTTTCATCCTACAAGCTGTAAGACTCATGACTGAACTGCTTAACATGTTACTTATATGCATTGATATTGGATCTTTAATACAATACAGACTTATCTAAAAATGACTGAGTCTTTATTAAGTGTGTCTTAATGTTCTTTCCACAGAAACTGTACTTATAATGATCTGATTTCTAATGCATGATTGAGAGAGACATATCATTTTCAGTACATCAGGTTCTTTTGCTCTTGTTCTGTGTAGCCACAGCAGAGCTTCCAGTATGTGTGATACTTGTTAGATTGAACTTCTTTAGGAGGTACGGTCTTCCAATTGCAATACTCTATGTGAGTCGGCTACTAATTAATGGTCCTCATTGGGTCGCCAATAATTCAACACCCTGATTTCTCATCTCTCACTGCGACAAAGCAAGGTCCATCGGAGGACCTATGCCTCTGTGGGTGAAGTACAGACTCTGAGTAAAATGTCTTAGTTGTAAAGTCATTGATGGGCCCAGAAAGAAAAGAGAAAACACTTCCACTGCAACACCCCTATCACCTTTACAGATGCCGCCTTTTCCCAAATTCTAGATAGTAGGTTTAAACCAAACAATTCCATGGTTGATATGCTTTTCATTTGCGTTTTTTGAAAAATTGAGGCAAATACTTATATAATTTGTTAAGGTTTGTTTCCTTTTAAGTTGCATCTATGGACAGTGATTGGGAATGCCCGGGGGTAAAATAAATAAAATTATGCATCGTTTGACGCCCAATGACAATACTGGATGGACCCATGTCCCACCCTATACTACTCAGAAGAGTTGTATTTGTTGCTGTTGGGCTAAGTGGGGACTTCAGAAAGTAAACATGAATTCCTATTTATTTATTGTTACTGTGTTTGCCTTTATGACCCTCCTCTGAGTAGAGACACCAGTTAGTGCTAAACAGTTAATCCTAAACAGTTAATCCCAACCAAAAGAACCTTTTGACACCACTGTCTTTAGTCCACTTTCCTCAGATTGAGTCCTCTCACAGTTCTGGTTCTTGGGTTTAATTTATACAGAATTATCACATGCAATATTATCCTTTCAGCCCAGTTTCTTCAAACTCAATCCTGTCATAATTGTGCTTTCTGTGTTTGATCTATTCAGAATCTTCGTAAGTGCTATTATTAGCCAACAAGTGTTTTGTCTACTGGTCCCTCATCCTTCAGGACTTTCTGTGTATTTTTGCACAACTTAACAATTACACTATGATTAATAATCATTGATACAAATTAATAGTGGCATAACTGAATATATCCCATGTGAACAATATGTTCCTATGATACAATAACCACGGTGAACATGTATGTTTTCTTAGTTCCATGAATTTAATAGTTTTGTTGAAGTGAGTGTAAGTAATTCTCATATATTTCTATAAATGTGGACATTTGTGTTCTACATATATAAAGAAGCATATGAGATATGTGAATCTTCCCTAAATAATATGTATCATTTGATTTATGCAACAAATCATCATCGTTCTTCCAACCCTGACAACACACAAATAAAATATAATATTAACAAATGTGTGTGTCCTCATTTGATGATAGATGGAAAATAACAGACATAAAAGTGAGTTATAACCGACTCAATATAATTTAAAGTTAACATCTAACTCATATGTTAGTTACCATATTGCTATATCGCAGGGAACCTTCATTGAACATATAGTATTCACTGCATGACATCAATAAGTATGTGGCATAATCTAGTGCCCTATCACAAGATGGAAATTTAGAAAATGTAAGGCTAGTATGTAATAATATCCAAGAGTTCCTATCACTCTTACATTATTTTTAACAGAAAACATGCCCCATAAGTCATCAGAAGTTTTACCTGCTATCTGATGTGTATACAATAAGTCACAATTATACATCTTATATCTTAAAGTTCTCCTTTGTGTAGTCACCCCTTGGCCACCGTACCAATCCTAATCCTATACAAACTGCCCTATTATCCAAAATAAAACACCTATTTTCATAATATATAGTGTAAGGGGTAGATGTACCGGATGTCTTGGGGCCTTATTTAGAGTTTGGTGGTTGAAATACTGTGTTACAAACATTACGGATATCCTATCTGCTGCATTACAATTCAGTATATATTGCAGCACTTTTAAGACGTCAGACAGGATATCCGACACATTTTGACAGAGTATTGCGGTCAATAAAGGGCCTGATTTAGAGTTTGGAAGACAGGGTACACATTCGCAACAGAGTAAACTCTTTGTCTGCTCACCTAAATTTGAGTCTGCAGATAGCCAGGTTTACACTGAAGAAGTACATTTTGTGCCACTGGTGTAAACTTTCCACTGATGGCACAAGGGTGTATGGGCTGTCAGAGGTAAGCCATCCAAATGGTCCAGTCTTTTTAGAGAGTGCAGTCAGACGGCTTTTGTTTACTGTCTTCACTGACAGGAATATCCTGGTGGTGAAGGATGGTTAAAATAAATAAATTATCCCTAGAACATGGGAGAAAACTCCCATAGTATAAGGCCATAATCTTTTACCTTTCCAACAACGAATTCAAGTTTTGAGGGTTCGTTTTAGTAAAAAGAAAAAGAAAATAAAGTTTGGTGTAAATATCTGTCACCAGTGAGGACACACACACATTTTTAATTGCCTTTGTTTGAACTGCTGTGACAGCGATTCATTCAAATCCAGCGGGTTCCCTGCTGAGCCAGGGGTGAACTCTAAATTTGGCAGGTGGAGTAAAGGCAGGACGGTGGACATAAAGTCTTCCGCCACACTGACTACCTTTACTTCATATGCCAAACTCTAAATCAGGCCAGAAGTCTAAACATTGCGATCAGTAATTGTTTACGTGTATGAGCTACTGCTTAATCAGATCGTATAAGGTCACTCTGAATTCCTATTCACCAAAAACAGTTAAAGTCTATTTACACTTTATTCTATACAACATGAGGAAGCAACCAGATAGAAATATTAGAGTAACCAAGCGTCTCTCTATGCATACTTTCCAATGCTTTCTCCACCATAAAAGAGGTCACAAGAGAGCCCTCAATATTGCACGAACATCAAGGACATTACTAGAGAGAAGAGACAATTAAATGCACCTTGAACTTTTTGTAGCACACTCGGGTATGATTCCATTCCTTGTTTGTACTGTTTAGCATTTTCTCTAATTCAGCTCTTTGAGTAGAACACATTTTCAACATGGTGCTTGATTATGTGTGACTGTGAAAATCTTAGCCATGCCTTTTTGCCGCCAGTTTTTTTTCGTACATTGTGTCTCTTCAGGTTATGAATTATTGAGTTCGGCATTAAATAAATGTTCAGGTAACATCCTCTTAGTTCAATGAACCCTCATCTTAGACCTATATGGATACAGAATCTCTACTATGTCTCTTTAAATCTGCCCAAACAACAAGGCATATTATCGAGCCTTGGCGATAAAATTATGGCCGCTTTATCGTCAGAAAACTGCCGATAAAGCGGCGATAATGGGCTTGATAATATGCTCTATGGAATTCCAATCGAAGCCCATGTTAGATGTGAAGACATCTAACATGGGCTTTGATTGGAATTCCATATAGCATATTATCAAGCCCATTATAGCTGCTTTATCGGCAATTTTCTTCTGATAAAGCGGCGATGATATGCCCCAACATCTCTTGACTATTGTACACCTGTCAGGACATGATGCAGACACTCTTTACTAAAGTTGTAACTGCGTGTTTACTCTTGCAATTAAGGCAATTCAACTTTCCAACCATGAAGCTCACTGAACTTGATGCAGGCCAGAGATTTATTTTTTACAAGTACTGACAAAAAATTCAGGATCCATTGCCCCAGTGCTTCCTGTGAGACCCCGTAGGCTATTAGGAAGAAAATAATTTTGGTATGGAGGGGCAAGAGATGGTGCGGAGGGAGGCGAGGTGGCCATACTTACCAAAAATAGGTTTCAAATTCTTGCCGATAAGCCACCCAACATTAAACCAGGAGAAGGAACTACAACCAGGCTCTTTAGATGCGCAGGATGAACATAAATTGGGGTGCAGACTGGGGTAGAGGAACTTTTAATGGACATGATGATGAAGATGAAAGCCAAATTCGCAACTTTAGAACAGAACCAGGCAAACATACAAAGTGCCTGCGAAACCATTGAGGGTGAGATGGACTCCCTAATGGAGATTGTAAATGTTTTAGAAGCGTCACTTGAAGTACTAAAAAATGAGGTTGGAACAAACATTAAGGAAATTCAAACACTAAGGACAGGGGGAAAGAACTCGGAGAAAAAGATTGAATATCTAGAGAACAATGCAAGGCAAAATGATATAATAATACTCAATATCCCTGAAGGAGTTGAAGTGGATAACCTTAAAGGTTATGGGCCAGATGTAGGAGCCAAAATACCGGTCGGTAACGGGTGAATTCGGCCGTTACCGACCGGTATTTGGGTTTTCAGATGTAGGGGCATATATTTTACAGAATCGGTAAATTTACAGATTCGGTAAATTTACAGATTCTGTAAAATACCGAATCGGTATTTTTACCGAATCGGTATATCCAAATGTAGGTGTCACTCCTGAGAGTGCCACAGGCCTTACAGATTCGGTATTTTACCACCCAATCCAATTGGGTCGTAAAATACCGAATCCAGGTGTGCATGCACATGTGTGCATGCACACCTGTGCAATGTGACACACAGACATGCCCTTAGGGCATGTCTGTGTGCCACATGGCTCACATGCCGTCTTTGGGGTGCTAGAGGGTGTCAAAGTGACACCCCCTACACCCTTGCTAAAATCGGTATTTACCGATTCTGTAATTACAGAATCGGTATTTCCCATTGATTCCTATGGGCTTCAAAGCCCATAGGAATCAATGGGAAATACCGAATATGTAATTACAGAATCGGTAAATACCGAATCTTAACGATTCGGTATTTACAGAATCTGTAATACCTACATCTCCCCCCTTCATATTCACCGCCTCTTAAATACCGAATCGGTAAAATTCGGTATTTAAGAGTCGGTAAATATGAATTACCTACATCTGGCCCTATATGATTACTTTACTTAAAGAATTTGTACTATCTGTGGAACCTATTATCATTTTTGATCATCTTCTGCAGGAAGTTATTTCTGTTGGTGCAACAACCTCCTTGAAATGGCAGGTTGGCCAGCTCTTCAACCTGAACAAACTATAACCTGGGGCACCTAAACCTTTGGTGTAACTATCAAATTGCAGCTACTGTTTTTCCACTGTGCTGGAACACTTTGTTTTGGGATATTGCACACTAGACCTAACACACAGAGCTAGCCATAAACTGGACTCCAGCTTTGGAAACCAAAATTGATACAAGTCCTAATATTCATTCCCATATCTGTACCAATTATTTTTTCGTACATTGTGCCTCTTCAGGTTATGAATTATTGAGTTCGGCATTAAATAAATGTTCAGGTAACATCCTCTTAGTTCAATGAACCCTCATCTTAGACCTATATGGATACAGAATCTCTACTATGTCTCTTTAAATCTGCCCAAACAACAAGGCATATTATCGAGCCTGGGCGATAAAATTATCGCCGCTTTATCGGCAGAAAACTGCCGATAAAGCGGCGATAATGGGCTTGATAATATGCTCTATGGAATTCCAATCGAAGCCCATGTTAGATGTGAAGACATCTAACATGGGCTTTGATTGGAATTCCCTAGAGCATATTATCAAGCCCATTATCGCTGCTTAATCGGCAATTTTCTTCCGATAAAGCGGCGATGATATGCCCCAACATCTCTTGACTATTGTACACCTGTCAGGACTTGATGCAGACACTCTTTACTAAAGTTGTAACTGCGTGTTTACTCTTGCAATTAAGGCAATTCAACTTTCCAACCATGAAGCTCACTGAACTTGATGCAGGCCCTAGCACTAGGATGCTCTAATGCCCAAGAGATCAGTTGAGAATGTACAAGACCTGTTTACACCAACAGAAATCAGCATTCCTTAGTAATGAGATATACCCAGCTCCCATCATATAAAGGGAAATGTTTTCAGAGGTTTTGCTCATATGCTCACTGCTAATTAACTTTTTCAGTCCTTTTGCAACAAACTCGAGTTTCTCTTCAAAAGGGTTCGACTGATGTATGAGACCAACTCTCTCTCTGACTGCACTCTGATTATCTGTTTGCTGGCTGTCTTTTAGTTTGATGGTGTGGATTCCATGGATCGGCTGCCTTCCATTTCAGAGGTAAAGGTTTGCTTCCTATTAAAATGTTTCAAATACAATTCTGTTTTTTTTTATCCTCATTCTGCAATAGTAGGTATACGGAGTTTTCAGAGACCCGCTTCTCTGTTCTCTGTTCCTTCACTGCCCCTTTTGCGTTTCGAGTAATGGTTTGGGGAGTCTCCCTAATATTTCGTTCAGAGGGGGGTCCCCTTGTTTCCATACTACATTCAATAATTACTCGATAGATACTTACTAAATAGTATTCATAGGTCCTGACGAATCGCCCGTTATTGAACACTTGCGAGAAACATGTTGACCAGATATTAGCACTCTCTGGAAGGCCTTTGGAAACATAATATTCCAGACTCACCCTCCAGAATCTTATTTTAATTAGAGCAGCGGACCGCCAGAATAAACCATTCCTTGGTACCCCTAGCTTTATTTTAACCACCCACGATGCGTCTACAATCCTTACTGGCCCCACACCCGCACTTCACCTACACGGATGTTGGAAAAAGATCTCCGCTAAAGAGCCCCTCTTTGAGGTGTCGCCCGTTAAGTATTGCACCGCCGACCCAACGAGGAGCAAGCCCAGATGATGAAGCATGACACCTGCAAAGGTGTGTGAGGGCATTAAATCCAACAAAAATGGGTTCCCTGGGGTAATGATCTCTTACCCTTAAGAACACTCTTCACATCCCCTTACGCATATCTCTCCTTACTAGGAACAGCTCAGCAAATTTGTATTAACTTGTACTTTTTCGGGCATTAGCTGTAGCTGGACCTTTTACTTACCTTAATAGTAACAGCCTGGCCCTCCTTTCTTTGAACCCATACAATTTAGGAAAGCCCAGTTCACCCTATCAAAGGCTTTAGCCGCATCAAGGGTGACTATGGTCAAGGACGTTTTTTCTGTCACTGCTATGTCTATGGCCCCAATGAGCTTGTGTGTTAAATCATGCAGCTGCCTGCCCTTCATAAAGCCTTTTTGATCTGTCTTGATTAGGTTTCCGGCTATTATCTCTAGCCTTTTTGCCATAATTTGTGTGTATATTTCATAGTCACAATTTAGCAAAGAGATTGGTTGGAAGGACTCACATTTTGTTGGATTTTTTCCTGGCTTTAATAAAATGTTTATTGTTGCGTCATCCCATGATTCTGGAAGTTTCTCTTTCTCTTGAAATATTATATTTAGCAGGTCTGTGAGGGGGCCAATCAAGACCTCACTGAGCTTCATGTATAGTTCATTTGGAAGTGCGTCTGGACCTGCCGCCTTCCCCTTTTTTAGGCCTTTCATCACTTCCATTACTTCTTCTCTTGTGATCTCCGAATTTGATTCTTCCTTTTCCTCGTTTGTCAGCCTTGGGAGTTCTTGAGCTCCTAAGTATTCCATAATTTGTTGATGAGTGGGATTTATGTCCTCTGTGTATAGATCTGTGAAGAATTTTGCGAATTCTTCCATAATTTCAGTGTCATCTGAGCTCGATTCTGTGGCACCTTGCGGCTGGATTTTGACTATCTTATTCCTGAATGAGTCGGTTTTTGTTTTCCAGGCCAATAATTTACTGCAGCCCTCTCCATACTCATAGTGTGACAATTTGCTCGCTTCCCATCTCTCCCTCACTATACCCTCTAATAAACTTGCTAGATTCTCCTTGTGTTTTATCCCGTCAACTTCCAGCTCTCTTTTTCTATCCACATCCTCTTCAGGCTCTATTTGTGTATCCAAGTTATTTATGATGTTTTCTAGCTTTCCTATCTCTTGTTTTGTTGTTTTGTTTTTGTGTACTGCCAGGCTTAATATTTTCCCCCTAATTACTGCCTTTTATGCGTCCTATTTAATTTGCGGAGAGGTTCCCTCTCTGTTATTTTCGAAATAGGTGACAGACTCTGCTTTAAGTTCTGTTATGATGAGTGGGTCATTTAGAATGGTGCGATCTACCATCCACCTTGAGGTTGTTTTGTTACTTCCCAATTGAGATTTTAAAATAACCGCCTAGTGATCAGACAAGTGGGCTGGTAGGTGCTCAACTCTTTGTATGTAGTTTACCAGGGATTTATCTACTAGAAAGAAGTCAATTCTGGACTGTAAGTTTAGTTTTTTATTCCTAAACGTATAAGCATGTGTTTTGTCTCCTTTCTCTTTCCAAATGTCTTCCAGACCTAGATCTCTTTTACAGATACCTAGTCATTCTCTCATTTTTGGTAGGTTCGGTTGTTTCAACGGGGGGGGAACAGTCAGTTATAACGTTTTGAATTAAGTTAAAATCTTCTAGTAATATTGGGGAAGTGGCAGTTATTAATTGTATGTATAAGTTCTGAAGCGAGACTGGGTCATCCATGTTAGGCCCATAGTAACCCGCAATAGTGTAGGGATTATTGTGAATTTTTACCCTTGTGACCGCCCATCTACATTTTTTGTCCAATTCTACTTCCTCTTTTTTTGCTTTTAGAGATATTTTAAATAGGATTGCTATCCCTTTTACAACACAGTCTTGATTTGTGCACACAAACCCGTCTACCCATTTTAGTTTTTTTAATATTACTTCCCACTCTTTTTTTAAGAGATGCGTTTCTTGTAAGATTATGATTTGACAGTCTATCACCTTCAGATATTCTAAAATCCGACGTCTTCTGCTTGGAGTTTTGCGGCCGTTGACATTCCAAGAAGGTATGTTAACTCTGTTCACCATTCTTTCTTTTGTCTTCTATTTGCCATGTCTTCCTACCCTGCTTTTGCAACAATTGGCAGTCCTGATTTCTCCTTTCTTGCAGTTTGAGGACTTTTTTGTTTTTTCCCTATTTTACTCCCCACCCTAGTGTACATTTTTTTGTTTTGTTTTTTCAGGTGTTTAAAACTGTCCCACCCTGGGGAAGCCTCCCTGTTGTCTTTTTTGGGCTGTATTAATGGCCCCTTTGAGCTCTGTGTTTGAACCTTTATAGTGTGCAACGTCCTTCTTTGCCGTTTTTGTTTTTCCTGTTTCTCCCTTACTCCTTATATGTTTTGTTTGTATTCTCATGATTAATGCTTTGGTTCCATCTGATGTCTCACTTGAGCCTTTATTTGTTCAATAAAGTGGGCGACTTCATCTGGCTCTCTTATATTGTACATCTTGTTTCTCCACATGATTCGGAGCGCTGCCGGAAATTTCATCTGCACCGTGGCTCCCAGGGTTCTTAATTCCTGCATGTGTTGACCTAGTTCCCATTGCCTTTCCTGTGTCGCTTTTGAGATGTCTGACCGGATCCTAAATGACCAACCTCCCTTATCCTGGGGACCATTTTTTAGGGCCTCGCTCAGGATTCTTTCCTTGAGTGTGTAAGTTTTAAAGTTTATTAGTATCTTCCTGGGGTTTTTCCTGTCTTTATTTCTTCCATAGGGATCACGATGCACTCTTTGTATGTCCTCTTCCAGCCCTGCTGCATTTGTCCAGGGGAAGTGCTCCTCCAGGAGTTGAACTATAAACTTTTTAATGTCTGTCCCTTCTTGGCCTTCTGGTATGTTTAGGAGTCTTAAATTATTTTTTCTCACCTGATTTTCCAGTGATTCCAGTTTCTCTTTTATGGTCTTGTCACTCTCTCTCAGGACCCTTATTTCTTTTTGATTTATTTCTACTTTTTTGTTCAACATCCCAATTTCTGACTCTACTGCTGTAACTCGATTGCTTAGGGCATTAAATTTAGTATCCAGTACTTCACACACCTCCCGGATTTTACTTTGGTTTACCTCCGAGACTGCGAATTTAGCTCTCATTTCGTCCAGCATTTTTTCAAGGAATTGGTCCGTTAAATTTAAAGTAATAGAAGCCTTTTGGGAGTGACCACCCAGGTCATGATCTTGTATCTCAGCTTGTTGCTGGGATGGTATGAAGTGCGAGTCTACACCTGGGATCGGTGCGCTAGGTGCGCTAGATGGGCTAGGTGAGCCAGGTGCATTCTGAGGTGTTTCCTCGATGGGATTACAGGGTTCAGTTTCCATCCTGCACTCTGATCCTGTTTGAGTGTCAAAAGTAGTATTGGCTACTGTGGATTCTACTACTGGGGATGGGTCTGAATCCACAGCTTGAACCCTTTGTTTAATCTTTGCCTGTTCCTGCGTCAGCTCCTGGACTTTAAAAAACGATCTAAGGGAGGGGGTTATTTTGAGAGGTTTCTCTGGGATTTCACTAACCACCCCCTTCTCCTTCAGAGACTTCTTCTTGGAGATTAGCGAGTGTGTGTCTGTTTTTGGGTATTTCCTGTTCTTCCGCTTAGTGCTGCGGGGGGCAATAGACTGTTTGATGGTTAGTGGGGTGGTATATTTAAAGAACTGCCTGTTTCTTAAGCAGTAGCTTGATCTCCCTTCTCCTGCTTCTGTCAGAGCCCCCCTTCACCCCCTTATGCTGCTCCACACACCTCTTTGACAGTTACCCTCTCTGTAGTTCCCTCCCTGCAGTCTCTTAGGGCTTTCCCTCCCCATCCTTATCTTTATCCCCCACAAGCCCGCTTATCCTTTTCATCCATTGTAGAGCTACGCTTGACCCGTGACCCGGTCACTCCACTACCTCACGGCCCCCGTGTGCCCGGATTCTGCTGCCTCTGCCTGCTTGGCCCTCTTGCTGCCGCCTCTCCTCAGGGCCCCTGCTCTCCAGGCTTGGCCTCGCTCTCCAGGCTTGCCCAGGCTTGCCCTCGCTCTCCCCCGCTCCGCTTTCCCGCTCTTTCCAACCCCCCCTCTGCTCCCCGCCGCTGTTCTCCTGCGGGCCCGCCCCCTTCTCCTGTCTCCTGCTCCCCATTCGCCGCCCCGCTCCTGCCTCCCAGCTGCTCCTCCCTCCCACTTCACCATAAATGGCAGGGACCGCGCGCACGCGCAGAGGCCACGCGCAGCGGCCACGCGCAGCGGGTGCGCCTATTGCGCACCAAAGGCACGCCAAAGGCAAGCCAGTCGACGCCTGGACCGCGCCCAGCGCCAGAACCCCTGGACCCCGCCAGAGCCATCCAACCCGACTGAGCTACGACACCGCCACCCTCCACGCACTCAACACCGGCCGACATCCAGCCTGCTACCAAGCCACCCCGAAACGCACCCACGGAGCCTTCACCTCAAACGCCTGCTACTTCACCTGCACTCGGTCCTGCACCGCGCCAGCCAAAACAGCCGCCAACAACAACCACCTCAAGTGCATCCTGCTCAACACCACAGGCACGCCATCGAACTATGGGACCTCCTGGACAAAACGGCACCAGACGTCGCCTTCTTCACGGAAACCTGGATGAACGCCTCCTCAGCCCCCGACATCGCCATTGCCATCCCGGACGGCTACAAGATCATCCGGAGTGACCGCGTCAACCAGACCGGAGGAGGCATCGCCATTGCCCACAGAAACACTATCCGCATCACGACCTACACCGACGACACCCTCGCCACCGCAGAGCACCTGCACTTCCAGATTCACACCGACCCCAAGACCACCCTCAGAGGAACCCTCATCTACAGACCCCCGGGACCACGCTCACACTTCAGCGAGGCCATCGCAGACTTCATCAGCCCGCTCGCCCTCACCTCCCCCGACTACATCCTCCTAGGAGACCTCAACATCCACCTGGAGAACGACCAGGACAACAACACCACCGCCCTACTAGACAATCTCGCCAACCTCGGATTCATGCAACTGATCAACACCCCCACCCATTACGCCGGCCACACGCTCGACCCCGTCTTCTCCTCCAGCAACCCCATCTCCTTCAGCCACACCACCGAGCTCCACTGGACCGACCACAGCGGCATACACTTCAGGAAAACAACGACCCACCACTGCCCTCAACAAACCCCCCAAAGATGCTGGAGCAAGATCACCACCGACCGACTCACCACCTCCTTGAGCCTAAACCCTCCCACCAGCACCACGGACCCCAACGAAGGAGCCCGCAACCTCACACAGTGGATCACCGACTGCACCGACACCCTTGCTCCACTGAAAAACCCTCCCAGCAACCTCAACAGCAAGAAAGCCGCGTGGTTCACCAACGATCTCAAAGACTCCAAGAAATCCTGCCGTGACCTTGAGAAAGCCTGGTGCCACAACCAGTCAACGGAAAACATGTCAGCCCTCAAGAACGCCACCCGCAAACACCACCAGCTGATCCGCACCACCAAAAGGTCATCCTTCTGAGAATGACTGGATAACAACAGCCACAACAGCAAGGAACTCTTCAATGTCGTGAAAGAGCTCTCCAACCCCACAGCCAGCAACAACGACATCACGCCTTCTCAAGACCTCTGCAACTCTCTGGCCACCTTTTTTCACCGTAAGATCGTCAACATACACGACAGCTTCGGCGCTCAGAACTCGTACCCCACCACCGAACCTACAACCCCCACCACCACCCTGTGCGCCTGGACTCAGGTCAGCACGGAAGATACCACCCACACGATGAACACCATCCACTCGGGCTCCCCAGCCGATCCCTGCCCACACCACATCTTCAACAAGGCCGACTCCATCATCACACCCAAACTTCGGGACATCTTCAACAACTCCTTCATATCTGCCACCTTCCCGGAGAGCTGGAAGCACGCAGAGATCAGTGCCCTCCTGAAGAAACCCACCGCAGACCCCTCAGACCTCAAGAACTTCCGCCCCATCTCCCTCCTCCCCTTCCCTGCAAAAGTCATCGAGAAAACCATCAACAAACAGCTGACAGCCTTCCTGGAGACGAACGGCTCCCTCGACCCATTGAAGTCCGGATTCTGAGCGAACCACAGCACGAGACCGCCCTCATCGCGGCCACCGACGACATCCGGACCCTGCTGGACAACGGAGAAACCGCCGCCCTCATCCTGCTCGACCTTTCGGCCGCGTTCGACACGGTCTGCCACCGCACCCTGACAACCCGCCTCCACCACGCCGGGATCCAAGGAAAGGCCCTGGAATGGATCCCCTCCTTCCTCTCCGACAGAACCCAAAGAGTCCGTCTCCCGCTCTTCCTTTGCAGAAGCCACCAAGATCATCTGCGACGTACCTCAAGGCTCCTCGCTCAGCCCCACCCTCTTCAACGTCTACATGAGCCCCCTCGCAGCCATCGCATGCAAGCACAACCTCAACATCATCTCCTATGCCGAAGATAACCAACTGATCCTCTCCCTCACCAACGACCCCACCTCCGCCAGAGCCAGCTTCCAGGACGGAATGAAAGACATCGCAGATTGGATGAAGCTCAGCCGCCTGAAACTGAACTCAGACAAGATGGAAGTCCTCATCCTCGGCCCATCCATCTCTGCCTGGGACGACTCCTGGTGGCCCCCTGCTCTGGGCTCCCCACCCAAGCCCACGAACCACGCACGCAACCTGGGCTTCATCCTTGACTCCTCCCTCACGATGGCCAGGCAAGTTAACGCCGTTACCTCCTCCTGCTTCAACACACTTTGCATGCTCCGTAAGATCTTCTGCTGGATCCCCACTGGAACCAGGAAAACGGTCACCCAGGCCCTCGTCACCAGCCGTCTGGACTACGGGAACGCCCTCTAAGCTGGGACCACCGCCAAACTACAGAAAAAACTCCAGCGCATCCAGAACGCCTCAGCATGACTCGTCTTGGACATCCCCCGATACAGCCACATCTCCGCCCACCTGAGGGACCTGCACTGGCTCCCCATCAGCAAGAGGATCACGTTCAGACTCCTCACCCACGCACACAAGGCTCTCCATGACTTGGGCCCCGAATACCTCAACAACCGCCTCACGTTCTACATGCCAACCTGCCAGCTCCGCTCCGCCAGCCTCGTCCTCGCCACCGTCCCACGGATCCGCAGAACCACCACCGGAGGAAGATCCTTCACCTACCTGGCGGCCAAGACCTGGAACACCCTCCGCACCCACCTACAACTCACCCAGGACCATATCTCCTTCAGGAAGCAACTCAAGACCTGGCTTTTCGAGCAGAAGCAGCCCCCCCCCCAGCGCCTTGAGACCCTAGCGGGTGAGTATCGCGCTTTACAAATGTTCTTGATGATGATGATGAGACTCTGCCGTTGCCACTGCCGCTGCCACTGTTGCTCTGCCTTCTGCTCCTCTGGTTTCCGTGGCCTCCGCTTCACAGTCCGCCTCTCCACGCTGCGTTAGCTCCCTCTTCCTCTCTTGGGAGGTCTCAGTGGGAGTCTCAGTGGGAGTCTTTCCCAGGGACCCACACTTGTGTCTGCAGTCTTGCCTTGTTGTTGATGCGGAGTTTGCTAATAACAAAATTGATGTCACTGCTGTTACCACGCTCGTGCTCTGATCCAGAGCACTGTCTGTGTAAGACGCTGTATCGGCTGCTGCATGTATCAGAGCTTCTTTGCCGGTCTCTGCTCTTTCTGTCTGAGGTACCGCCCGCCCCCTTGCTTCTGCTCCTCCAGCACCTCCGTCGGCACTTTTGATCCCACCCTGGATCCTTATCGGGCTCCTGTTTTCGGGCTTGTTATCGGAGCTTTGTTCCGTGGTTTCCGTGGTCTCTGTGTCAGGTCCAGCTCCAGGGCTGATCTGAGCGCGAGTGTTGTTGTTGCCCTCTCTCCCCCGGAAGAGGAAAGACACTCTACTCGCCGCACTTTGGAAGATCTTCCGGGCTTCCTGTCAGGCCAGCCAGGACCCGATGTACGTGGACAACGCCTCTCCTCTCCGCTTTCCTCCAGGACGCGGACATGCAAACGGGATAAGGTGAGTGTGGCCCCCGCTGCCGGTTCTAATCATTCCGGGGTGATTTTGCTTATTTTGTTTATACCGATACCAGTTTCTCTCGTGTCAAGGCAAAATTCTACTGTCCCGCCTCTCCGTTTCTTTGGACTGTCCGTTTGACGTTGCAGTTATCCGCGAGAGGAGTAAGGGGATTCTAGTTGCTTTAGTTCACTATCATTTTTAAAAGTGGGATTAACTCATAAGCACATCTGGACACTTTTTGCCGTATCTTCTGGTTTTTTGGTCGGCTCTACACGGAGCTCCCGAACTGACTTCCTAGCCGGCCGCCATCTTCCCCCCTATCGATACAAATATAATACTGTTTAAACAATTAGTTTGCTTCTGGAAATGTTGATGTGCAGCTAGAAGAAGGCATAACTTCTCCCCGTTTGAACTAAAAGCCTGACACACACTAAGGATTATAGGAAATTAAAGCCTGTTCTCCCTTCTTCCTGTATTGACACAAATCAGCAAGTAGCTCTTTATTGCTCTAGACTTTCTTGACCTTATAGTGGTGGACTTCCACTAAGGAATGGGCACAAAGTTTGCATTTATCATGTTTCTGGATGAAGTGTGTTTGGACCGAACTTGAGATGCCCTATTCGGCCAATCTGCCAGAACGCTATATCTCCTTTGATATGGTGAACCACTCCACTTTTGCTCATAGTAATGATGATGGCAGATGGCCTGAGGGACACTGTCCTTTTCTGGCCCACCACTTGCGTTTCAGCCTTAGAGCCCTCTGAACAGAGCCTATAATCGAACTTGCTCTACAATTCAAATGTGTGGACTTCCTACTTGATAAGGAGCTTTCCCCTATCGACGAGACTAATGCAGTCTTTTTTGGCAGCTTTTTCCGTCTCAGGCTCTTGAGGAATATTCTTCTGTTTATTCCTTGGGTGTCAGGGGCCTTCATTACAGGGGCCTGCATCTAGTCCACAATTGATAATGGGAATGTTTTCTACAAGGGCCTTTTGCACACTATCAAAATTCTGCAGCTAATTCAGAACCACTGTGTGACCGAGATACTTAGGGCCATATGTAGGTAATATCTATTTACCGATTCTTAAATACCGAATTTTACCGATTTGGTATTTAAGAATCAGTAAATAGTATGTAGGTAAAAATTTGGTACATTTTACCGAATTAGTAATATGAATGGGAAGCCCTTCACCATTACCAATTCGATAAATACCAAATCAGTAATAGGGGGAACATATTCAAGGGTGGCAGGGTGTCACATTGACACCCTGTTGCACCCCTGAATCGTGCATGTGTGCGAGCACACATACATGCCCTAAGGGCATGTATGTCTGCCACATCGCACTTTTCAAAAAGCACAAATTTGCTTTTTGAATGGTTTTCGATATTTACCACCAACTTGTAGTTGGTGGTCAATAATGAATCCTCAAATCACAAATGCACTCACTTGAGTGCTCCCTCCATTGAGGATTCGGTAATTTACCGATCCGGTATCTTAAGGATTCGGTAATTTAACGATTCCTTAAATTACTGAATCGGTAAATTACCGAATCCTTATTTATACCCACCTACATTGGAAAAAGCTAAATACCGGTCAGTAATGGCAACCGTTACCGACCGATATTTGGCTACCGACATGTGGCCCTTAGTCTTCAAAAATTGCAAATGGCATTGAAAATACACTTGCTCGAACTTGAGCTGTGCCAGGGCTGGACTGGCCATATATCTAATCAGGCATTTATCTGGGGTGGTGCATTTAAAGATCCACAGCCACCTCCCTCTATCAATCTCTCCAGCTCCCCAGTGTTCATTGCAGCAGGCATGGAGTGGCTATAATCAATAAAGGGACAGAGGATGTAAAGGGAAATACATCTCAATAGAAAAGAGCATAAGGAAATACTAAGTAGATGGAGAGAGAGCAGAGACAAGAAGAGGGTCAAAAAAGACAAATTGGGGTGAGGAAGGTGGACATAATGAATGAATGGACGTATGGAAACAGAGAGGTATCGAAGGGAGGAGGGCTGCTTTGAACATTTTTGCCAGGCCTACTTTTCATTCCTAGTCTGGCTCTGAACAGCACTTCCTCTCTGGGAAAGTGTGCCTAACCCAGCATAATTTTTCATCATAGGGCTATAGTCCCATTAAAATTGATTTCGCATTTGTGGCCTGCAAAATTGACTTTGCTCTGAGATTCTTCTCATGCCTGCTTTCGGAATGCCCGGTGGTAGAACTTTTTGAAATTTGCCTTCACCTTTTTGTATCTATATCCATTCAATCAACCTTTGACACTCTTTTTCCCAAGACAGTAGCCTTTCTAGTTTGAGGAATTGTTCAAGGTGTACCTGTTCATGTAGCCTTTCAGTATGGGGCAGGTTGTGTCATTTTACCACCAACATACTTTTGGGAGAATGGATACTTACAAGTAATCTTTTTCGTTAATTAATTCATACACATCACAGATTATATACAACTGTGGGGATAGTGACAGTATTTGTTCCAGTTTTGGATTCAGTGCATGTCCTGCCAGATGTATTATTCACAACAAAAGAAAGTCTTCATCCCAGAAGAGAAAGTCTCAGAAAGGATCTGATCCTCATTCATTGTTTTGTGTGCCACTTGGACCTATCACAGAGACAATACCATAGTAATCAAGAACAAAAACACAATGCCTCTATTAAGTTTGTCTACATGGCATATAGTCTGTTTCAGGAAAGCCCTCAAGCACTATCCTGTGTAAAAAGGGGATCAAGCCAGCCAGTTTCACTCAATCCCCTCAGTCTGTCATCTAAATCTGGAATGATAATATCGAGAGTTTAAGGGGGAAAATGATTATTCAAGGCCGCATTATATCACTCTCCTAATACTCTTATTAGACCCACCAACCTTAAATACTGATTTTGCTGCTTTTATACTAGTGCATACCCTAGGTGATTCAGTCGTTGACATAAATGTAGGAATATACATTGAATACATCCACCAAAGGTCTGCAGAATGTATGTTAGGTAATATAAGCTTGTTCCCAACCACAAGAGTGAAACATTGGATGGTGTTTCACCCTTAAATTGTGTTGACATGTTTCAAGTCTAAGTCATTCATCAGGTCACAGATACTTATTCAACTAGGCTTGCCTTTGTGTGATAGGTAATTTCAAATAATTGATTATTTTAATGTATCTATATCAAAATATATATATATATATATTCACTGAAAAAACCATAGGTTATAGACCATATATAGTTAGGAATTAGCATTTAAAAAACCTTATTTTACTCACACAAAACCATTGAAATTCCATATATAGTTAGTTGCACTAACTATATATTGCGCACCCGCAATCCACTGCTGATGATGTCACATATTACATCATTCATGACATGGTCAGTGACATCACTGATGACATCACTGATGACATCTCAAATGACATCACTGATGACAACATCCAGTGACTATGTTTCTGTAAAGTTAAAATATGTCTTACATATTGAAGAATGAGTGGATGTATAAGTGTCTGGACGAAGGATTTAGTAGGTGCATGACTGAATGTATGAGTGAGTGATTAAATGTGTCTCACTGAGTGCATGGGTTAGTGACTAAACTGTCTTAATTTGTGCATCATTATGTCTGTTGTTCTGTAAACTGCTGCATGTGTTGATCAGTAGCTATATGAGTAACTATATGGGTTATTGATTGATTGCCCAAGTATTTGCATGGGAGACTGAGTGTGTGTGTGGCTGGATGGGAGGTGTGTGACTCTGTACAGATCAATGTGTACTTGTATCAATGATTGTATAAGAGAGTAAGTATGTGTTAGTATATGGTTGAAAACGTAAGGTGCTCTATGTTTAACTGTATAGAGTAGAAAATGGAAGTGTGATTGATTCTTTACAGGACTGACTAGGTGTGTGAGTAACTCCATGGATGAGTGGCAGAGTGTGAGTGTCTGTATAGGTGTATGAGTGCATATGATTGTGTTGTAAACATGAGTGATTGTATGTATGAATGATTGTATGGGTGAATGAGTGAATGTGTGTGTAGACGTAGGAATCAGTGAGTACGTATGTAGTAACTAGTATTGGTGTGTCAATGGTTTCAAAAATTATACTCTGTTTTTAACACTGGGTGAAACAGAGGTTATATTAAAATGTGAGGAGATGCATTGTATTGTCACATGAATGATATCATCAGTGATGTGATCATTGATGTCAAGTGAGATGTCATCAGTGATGTCATTTGAGATGTCATCAGTGATGTCATCAGTGATGTCACTGACCATGTCATGAATGATGTAATATGTGACATCATCAGCAGTGGATTGCGGGTGCGCAATATATAGTTAGTGCAACTAACTATATATGGAATTTCAATGGTTTTGTGTGAGTAAAATAAGGTTTTTTAAATGCTAATTCCTAACTATATATGGTCTATAACCTATGGTTTTTTCAGTGAATTTTCAAGGTTTTGTAAATGCTAATTCCTAACTATATATGGTCTATAACCTATGGTTTTTTCAGTGAATTTCAATGGTTTTTTAATAGCAAATATCATAAGCTGTCGAATGTCAAGTACGTGGTAAGAATTTTTTTTTTCGTGTTTATGCACACTGATCTGCTTTGATTGCTGCCCCCCACCCCTCATTTCTATTAGGAGTACTCTCTCTTTGCAGATAGTGAAGGGTAGTTAACGCAGCCCTTTCCCCCTTTGTAATCCGTCGTGCCTGCTTCTCTCTCCATTTGATTGATTGTTCTCTTTGGTTCATTCTCTATTTACAAACAAGCACAGAGTCGCAATACTCTGTTTAGTCTTTGCAGATAGCGAAAAATCGTGTAAAAAAACAAAAGGAATCGAGCAAAATCAGTAGGCCACTAATGGGATCTCTTTTGACCTCGCTAAAATAGAAACATTAGGAACAACCTGTTGAAAATAGCAATGCGTATGTATATAAGCGGCGTTCATTTGTGTTCACAGTACCCCTTGTTGATTGTTTCAATCGAGCATTGAATTGTTCGAAGTTAATTCTCTTAACGATCTTCTCTACCTGCAAACGAGGAAGAATAGGAATATTCTATCTCCCTTTGCAGATAGTGAAGGGTAGGTAACGCAAGCCTTTAACACGTCGTACCTATTTCATTCCTCATTGATTGATTGATTGTCCGAACATTGACTGTTTGGGAATTAGTTCTTTTTGGAGGTATTCCCTGTTTGCAAATAAACGTAGGAAAATCTTTGCAAGTAGTGAAAGGGTACGTAATGCGGACCGTTCTCCCCCGTTGTAATCTGTCATGCCTATCTACTCCCCACTGATTGATGCACCTTTTTCACCCGGACCATTTACTAGAGATACGTCATCTGGCCCGACCAGAGAGCACCCCTAGTGAAAAGGACATATGCAATAATAACGAAGTGATCACTGTATCCTGTTAACAGAAACTTTACCATGAAACAACCTGGAAAGAAAAAAATAGGAAAACGAAAATCAGTAGGCCACTGATGAACATGAACTTTTATTAAACAACGAACAAAGAAACGATAACATAACGTAATGATAAAACCTATTAATGTCCTAGAAACAAGAAAACGTTAAAATATGCCAGTGGTGAGAGACCAGAAAAACAGTAAGAGAAACCAAATCACCCCTCGCTGTCCCACCGCCTGCCACGCCAAAAAAATCGATAGACTAGGGAGTAGAACATCCACCCCCACTCTGGAAACTTCCAAGGTGGGGCAGGGTTCCGGCTACGCCCAGCCGGGAGCAGCCCATATAAGGCAGGTCCTGCTGCCACGCCTCGGCCAGGAGATCCTAACGTAGGGTGTAGCCGGAGGAGAGGCCGAGACCAGCGGGACCCGGCCAGGGGATTGCCTTTACAACGCTGAACAGTTGCAGGGGGGGGGAATGTCTCCTCGACCCTCCCCTCTCTCTCCCAGTCCGGCCGCGGTGGCCCTTGAGAGTTGCAGGTAGTCCCGCCACATGCTCTTCCGGTCCGACCACCAACGGTCGGGGGGCCGAGGCCGACGGGATCCGGCTGCAGCCGATAAACCAAGAAACCCGTTCATGGGGCCAGAGCCAGGGGCGTCCGGCCGACATCCACCGGAAGCCCGGCCCGAAGACGGACGGGACACTTCTTTCTTTTATAATGGCTGCGACAACACTGGAGGGGGATGTCTTGCACATGCCTCCGACCCCCCCCTCGTCCTCATCGCCTGGTCCGGCCATAACAAATCTCAAGCGAGACGCCGTGGGGTGCACTGGGAGGGAGAGACGGTGCGAACAGGCCTCTCCCGCCTCCCCAGGTGGAGGCTTCCCAGCTGCACCCTCAGCGCTCCAGGCGGTGGCATCCTAACAACTCCAGTGCTGCACAGTTTCGGAACGACCTAGATAACGGTTCTTCCACTGTGGCCATGCTGCAACGTCTCGCCCGGCAGGGTGGAGCCCGTCCGCTCATGTGACCCCGCGATCGCCGGTAGCTGCCGAACTCTCAAAATGGCGGTCGACCTGGCAAGAGCGGGCCCAACATAAAGAAATGGCCCGGTCACTGGTTGACTCCACCACCGTAGTCCTCCACGACCTTGAAGATTCTAGAGGAGCCGCGGGAGTCTCCGACCCCCGATGGGGAATGACTGCCATGATCGCCCGTGGAGTGACGAAACTGTATCCGCGGGACGTCGGCGCTCCCATGCTGGCGCCAGCCTCACTTTGAATTACTACAATCCTGCAGACCTCACTTCCGGTGAAAGCACAGTGTGACCCGGTAGGAAAAATTATTGCACCCCCTCCCCTTTTTGACTGATAGTTCAAACCACCGATCCTTTCCTTTGCCCTTTTAACGGAACTTTGGACTGCCTCCCCCTCTTTTACATTTTCTAGAGAAAACAAAACATTAACCACTACATTAGCATAGCAGTTGACACCAGAACTGTTTTCAAATTGAAAACCAACAACATCTTCAACAGAATCCTTTTTGTTTCTGCTGTGACCCTGCTACAGCACAGGCATTGTCCCCAGCAGTAATTCTGCAATGCCGGTAAGAATAGCTGTGGTGCCTACTGGACTCACTCACCCCCGCGGCGCCCCACGCCGTTATTTGCTGGTCGGCAACTTGCTAGACATCACTTTCGTGCCATCTAGATTTCAGCGCGTTCTGCTGCCTTGGAACTATTCGCACAACAGACCGCTACTGACAAGAATATTTCATTATTGGTCCTGTCAATTTCAATAAATCTATTGGATAATTAAAAAGAAATTGCCACGGTCTCTTCGTTGTTTAAATGTTTTTACTGTTTTTGTTTTGTTGTATATATTTATATGTTATTAAAGTTTTATATTCCTACTACTTTGTTGGAGTGCTATATATTTTTAATGTGACACATAATTGTAAAAACTTTGATGTACAAAGAGTCATTCCTGGAATCTTCCGCTTCAGGCTCGGTCCTCTCCCCAATCACAATACAGGATGGTTTTCAGATAGTAGGAACGCGTGTGCTGTGACGGATCACATCGGGTGTGGGCCTTGATCTACTATAACTCCTTTGAAGAGGGGTGATTCTTTACAGCTGGGGCCATAAACTACATCTGCAGGGCTAGCTGATAGCCTAGGACCGGCCTGGACATTCGGACACAGAGGAAGAGGAGTGTCAGAGGGTGCGGTAGTGAATAGGGCGAAAGGGAGGTGTCGGGCGGGCACAGAGTGTGATTCTCAGGGAAGAGCAGCGCAGATGGGGGGAGGTTTATTGCTAATGCATAAGACAGAGAGCGGTGGTGACCAGTGCCTGGGGGAGATGCTTACGAGGGTGAGGAGCCATGCTACGAATCGACAGCGTGCAGAGAGTGGGTCTGGTCAAGACATCTAAAATGGCTGCCGTGCACGACAAAAGTGTGGCATTTCAAAAAAGGCAAGATGGCGCAGACAATGTTTTTCAACACTTCCTCATTTCCTTCGAATCGAACGTTAACAGACGTTGGGGCATATTACCAAAGTTAAGCGATATTTATCGCTAACGATGCTTACCAACCAATTTTTTACCACTAAGCATCGTCAGAAATTATCGAAGATAAACCTTACTATTATCAAGGTTTATCGCAAATGCGATAATAAACGGCCGCAATGCATGAATATCGCTAAAAACTCAGCGATATTCATGCATTACCGAGCTAATGCTCTTAGCCATGTTATCCACCTCCCATTGGATAACATGGCTAAGAACTGCTCAGGGCAGGTGTTACTTTTTGGAGATATTCGCGCTTAGCGCGAATATCTCCAAAAGTTGGTAATAGGAGATAGATATCTTGCATGTTGTAATGCAAGTTATTGTGGTATATGGAACTCATACCATAATCTCTCAGGAAAGCAGAAACTGATCCTTTTGGAACCGCCTAAAAAGGCCTAGGGGGTGAGGAGTACTCTACTTTGCCCCCTTTTCACGTTCCGAACTATTTTATTTTACTCTCTTCTGTAATTACACAAAATAGCAGCGATAAGATGCATCGGAGACACACAGTGAGAGAAAGGAGGCCGGAGATGAAGAAGACATGTCAAATACACATTGGAGATAATATAGTGGCAGAAGGGAAGTAAATATGAGTAAACTTACCATGTAACATAAAAATGTTGCACTCTATACTATAAGTCTCATTTTATACTACAATCACTTCGCTACAACCTCATAAATTAAAAATAAAAATAAATAATGTCTCAAACAATTTTTGATTTCTAAATATAAATTTATTCTTCAGAATTTTCTAAATTTGAAACAACTACTAACATGTCCTCATCAGTAATTTCCTCTTCAATCATCTCATCTGGAATCTCCTCATTAAAAGTCTGCAATGATGATTCTTGTAACTCTATGGTCTCCAAACACTCGATAAATTCGCCATCAAGAGATTGATCAAAAAAATCATTCAAGTCATCTCCTCCTTCTGACAATATTTCATTATTGGTGCTGTCAATTTCAATCAATGTAGTGGAATCATTCAAGTCATCTCCTCGTGACAATATTTCATTATTGGTGCTCTCAATTTCAATCAATGTAGTGGAATCATTCAAGTCATCTCCTCCTTGTGACAATATTTCATTATTGGTGCTGTCCATTTCAATCAATCTAATGGAATCATACAAGCCATCTCCTCCTTGTGACAATATTTCATTATTGGTGCTCTCAATTTCAATCAATGTAGTGGAATCATTCAAGTCATCTCCTTGTGACAATATTTCATTCTTGGTGCTGTCCATTTCAATCAATCTAATGGAATCATACAAGTCATGTCCTCCTTGTGACAATATTTCATTATTGGTGCTCTCAATTTCAATCAATGTAGTGGACAATTCAAAAGAAATTGCCACGGTCTCTTCATTGTGAGCCATTTTATTTTGAAATTGCTTGCTGTAAATTGCAGAAAAAAATAATCACTTTCATTTATCGTTTTTAGTAATACATAATATAAAACTAACTTCATCAAGTATTTAGTATAACAGAAGGACAGCAAATAAATAACAGAAAACATTTTTCAAATTATCTTCAAGTGTACAACATAGTTCCCCTTACAAATTAACAACTCACCTTTTTAAAAGTAGCAGAAGTGTTAGTACTGTGTAAATCAAACACCAGAAATTCACCACCAAAAATTCCTCACAAATGTACCTCAGACAGTAGTATCACAAAATGGCTGTGGTTTCCTCTCATTTGACATATATACATAACCAATTAACTTTCATCACACACAAATACAAAACCAAAGTAACATTTTAATTGGTTCTAAATTTCAACACTTTCAAATGTGTTTTCCCCATGCAATTTTCCATAGGACATTTACATACGTCTACAGCCTGAATGGCTGAACGGAATTACACCAAACTTGGCAAAATGGTACATCAAACCTAAGAGGTCAGGAAGGATCTACTATGCCCCCTTATGGTCATTTCCCCCTTCGCTTTGGCCTCCTCTTGTCTCTCAATCCTACCGAGGGACAAGATGGCGGCCGCTACGGACTGTTTGGAATGTTGACAGACGCCGGAGAACCAATCAGCTTCGCAAAGCTCCGTAACGCGAAAAGTACGCGAAGCGGAGCGCTGTTACAGATATATATCTTTTTTTCAACGTTAATTTCTCAAAATCCACTGGAGCACATATATTGAGACCTAGCAAAGGCACATCGGGCTACCAGTCCCTAATATTTTGCCAAGTTTCGTGCAAATCCATTCAGCCGTTCGATTATTATTATTTTGGTTTTTTTTTGCCCCGCGGGGCCCTTTTAAAACCTCCACATCAAACCTAGGGGGTCAGCGAGGATCTACTATGCCCCCTTATAGTTATTTCCCCCTTTGTTTTGACCTCCTCTTGTCTCTCGATCCTACCGAGAGACAAGATGGCGGCCGCTACGGACTGTTTGGAATGTTGACAGACGCCGGAGAACCAATCAGCTTCGCTTCACAAAGCTCCGTTGCGCGAAAAGTCCGCGAACCAGAGCGCTAACCGGTCCGCTGTTACAGATATATATCTTTTTTTAAACGTTAATTTCTCAAAATCCACTGGAGCACATATATTGAGACCTACAAAAGGCACATCGGGCTACCAGTCCCTACAATTTTGCCAAGTTTCGTGCAAATCCATTCAGCCGTTCGGGCTAAAAGTGAGGCCAACCGCCCTATGGAAAACTCAATGTTAAAAACACGTTTTGGGACCCCCCTTTTTTCTCGGCCCCCACTGGACGAACCCCCCCCAAATTTTCAAGGGCTGCTCAGAAACAAAATGTGCCATTTTCCTGAAAATTTCAGCCGATTCCGTCCACAAACGCCAAAGTTATTAGACATAGAATTTTCAAAAAACCCATAGAGAAAAAATCCTAACTATATATACCTACTGGCGACCGCCAGTAGGTAATATATATATATATATATATATATTCATCAAAAATGGTTGCCGTCGTAGGGACGTCCTCCCGGAAGGTGAACCCCTTAGAAATGAGGACATCAGCAAAGTCAGCATCGCACTTTCCATCACTTAAAACTGCTCTACGCGTTTCAGACCGAAATCCTTGTTCAAGAGCCTCGCACTCAAGGAAAAGGCAAACAACATGTAGAACACTTGCTGAACTTGATTTATTGGGTGTGCCCCAGTGGGCGTTTGTCCTGTCCCATTGGGCGTGTACCACAAAGTACTCTGGTATTTGCAGTTTCTACATGGAATATTAAACCCCAGAGAGTGTTCGTCATTCTCCTCAATATCGTGCACCATTGATCCACAGTGGGCTGATGAAGATTACAGATGCAAAGTAAGCTCCCAATACAATGTTTCTTATACTTGAGCCCTACGCTCCGATCAGCTTCCTCCCGGAAGGTGAACCCCTTAGAAATGAGGACTTCAGCAAAGTCACCATCGCACTTTCCATCGCTTAAATTGTCTCTACGCGTTTCAGACCAGAGTCCTTGTTCACGAGCCTCACACTCAAGGAAAAGGTAAACAACATGTAGAACACTTGCTTAACTTGATTTATTGGGTGTGGCCCGTCCCATTGGGCGTGTGCCACTAAGCATGTATGCACTAAGTATGTTTTATTCAACTAGGCTTGCCTTTGTGTGATAGGTAATTTCAAATAATTTATTTTTTTAACGTATCTATATAAATATATATATATATATCAAGTGGACAAGACTAATCAGGCAGCTTCGGCACTTTTCATACCACCAAGTTATTGGTACAGTCCAGACCCACTGCAACCACGCTCAGAATCCATGCCGCTGCCAATTGCTGTTTGTGACTGCACGAAGGAATGAGGAGCAGTGTATCCGGTATTTCCAGGCTGAGCTGAAAGTGTATCCTTGCGGTTGAGGCGTCTTGGGGACTCAGGAAGGGATTGTTTCATCAGCAGCTCTCCCCACAGATCTTAAACAGCGTTTTTAGTAATTTCCAGCACCCATGAAGGGATATGATGGAGCCGAGTGGAGTACTCGCCTGACATGCAGTAAGAAGTGCATTTTGGGAACTGCAGTCTGCCGACGTGAATGCAGGTGTGCTACGGACTCTGGAAAGCCAGAAATGGTAGAACGACTGGACGTATTTTGAAAGGACTGATGGGAGTAACGCTATTGGAGCTGGCATTTGAAAAAGGGAATGCCCGAAACACGCCATGCCTGCTCTTTTGAAATAAAGCCCTTTCCTGAAATCCCCGCTGTGTCTCATCCTGTTCTGTGGCAATTTGGGAACATTTTGTGGCATATAGATCTATATATATATATCCATACCCACAATAGCACCACTGTGTTCAACAAAGCCATTGACAGCAAATGCAGTAACTAAAAACCTAAAACATTATGTGGCTCCAGGGTGATTCCACAGCAATCCAAGATCAGCAGTTGTCTGTGGATTACCCCAAATGTTCACTGTTGCTTCCAAGTGAACCCCGATCAGATACCTATAATCCAGAGGTGGGACTGGTTACACCCAGAATTCATTAGGTTGGCATAGGAATACCCATGGATGGAATAGAATCATGTTGGCCATGACAACAAGGAGTGATCTTCATAGTCCGCATGTGTGAGGGGCAACAAATGAAATTAGCAAGTCAACCTGCACGAGGGGCTCCCTTATATCGCATCACCTCTGAACAGCATGCTCTCTTCCTCAACACTAAGAACACAAAGTGAAGTAGGGAACATTTACATTTATGTCAGCTGTTGGGAATTACTCTAGGCCATATTCTCTTCCAAGACAAGCACTGACTATTTTTTTTTTTAGTCCTCATTCTACAAAACATGCTCTTGATTCAAGAATGTAACACTGGTCAGACCGATTGTTACAGCCCAGAAAGAAAAGGAAAGGAAACCCGGTCTCTATTCACTGAAGGGTGGGTGGATTAGACCCCCGGGTACTACTTCCTGCAAGACTAATCAGAAATAATCAGGGCTCCTCCTCTTTTATAGGCATTTCACACTTAGCCCTTGCTGGTTTCCCATTATTTCAGCCAAGCGAGCAAATTTTAATCATTGGACCAGTAAGTGCAAGAATTTTGTTTCTTGATACCAAGGTTATCCTTAAACAGAAAAAGGTAAGAAGAAAAAAAGAAGAAAAACTTAATAATAAGGTTCAGAAAGAGAGGTAGAAAAAAAAAGAAAAATAACTCTAAGTGTGTTAATCCCAAAAGTAAAAATTGAGCTAATACACATTAAGTTGACACCAAAGGGGGCAGGGTAAAAACTGTAAACCAGCTATCCCATAGATTCCAGAATTTCGTTTTTTAGCCCTTTTGCTTCTCCGATCAAGAGTTGAGATACGCTGGACTTAGCTAATCCATTCATATTTAGTAGGTGGGATGGGTAGAATCCATTTTACACAGATCTACCTGCGCGCCAAAAGGATGAAAACAAACAGAAGTGCCCTCTGGTTTCTTGAGAAGGCTAGGTTTTCTGTTTCTCTCGCAACCCCAAAAATGACTATGGACGCTGTTAGCCCAACCTCTCTGCCCATAATTACAGAAATGATGTTACTCACGTGGTCCCAGAACAGCTTGATCGAAGGACACTGCCAAAACATATGTACCTCGTTTACGTTAATTTCCTCACACTTCGGGCACTTCTTTGTCGTTCCAGTCCCCAGTTTGGAGAGTTCAATGGCGTCCAATATGCCTTATGGACAGTAAAAGGATTTATTTTTAGGGGGCAGCTTTCACATACGACCAAAGAGTAGACATAGATACTTGCCCAAGAGTTTTGAGGTCATCGTCCGGCATGTCCTTCTTCCAGCTCTCTGTGAATGAGTTCAGTTTTTTATCTCCAATCTCGATCATTTGCCAGTACCATGCTGCTACTTCCTTTCGGGTTTGTCTTGTACAAATCCCTTTTACCAAATCCCCATTCGCAGCTATTTCATTACTTGTTGATTTAGTCCAGCCGAGAATTTGCAAATACTTAAACCAGTTAGTGCTAAACAGTTAATCCCAATCAAAAGAAACTTTTGACACCACTGTCTTTAGTCCACTTTCCTCAGACTGAGTCCTCTCAGAGTTCCGTTTCTTGGGTTTCATTTATACAGAATTATCACATGCAATATTATCCTTTCAGCCCAGTTTCTTCAAACACAATCCTGTCATAATTGTGCTTTCTGTGTTTGATTTATTCAGAATCTTTATAGGTGCTATTATTAGCCAACATGTGTTTTGTCTACTGGTCCCTCATCCTTCAGGACTTTCTGTGTGTTTTTGCACAACTTAACAATTACACTATGATTAATAATGATTCATACAAATTAATAGTGGCATACCTGAATATATCCCATGTGAACAATATGGTTCCTATGATACAATAACCACGGTGAACATGTATGTTTTCTTAGTTCCATGAATTTAATAGTTTTGTTGAAGTGAGTGTAAGTAATTCTCATATATTTCTATAAATGTGGACATTTGTGTTCTACATATATAAAGAAGCATATGAGATATGTGAATCTTCCCTAAATATTATGTATCATTTGATTTATGCAACAAATCATCATCGTTCTTCCAACCCTGACAACACAAAAATAAAATATAATATTAACAAATGTGTGTGTCCTCATTTGATGAGAGATGGAAAATAACAGACATAAAAGTGAGTTATAACCGTTTCAATATAATTTAAAGTTAACATCTAACTCATATGTTAGTTACCATATTGCTATATCGCAGGGAACCTTCATTGAACACATAGTATTCACTGCATGACAACAATAAGTATGTGGCACAATCCAGTGCCCTATCACAAGATGGAAATTTTGAAAATGTAAGGCTAGTATGTAATAATATCCAAGAGTTCCTATCACTCTTACATTATTTTTAACAGAAAAGGTGACCCATAAGTCATCAGAAGTTGTACCTGCTATCTGATGTGTATACAATAAGTCACAATTATACATCTTATATCTTAAAGATCTCCTTTGTGTAGTCACCCCTTGGTCACCGTACCAATCTTAATCCTATACAAACTGCCCTATTATCCAAAAAAAAACACCTATTTTCATAATGTATAGTGTAAGGGGTAGATGTACTGGATGTCTTGGGGCTTTATTTAGAGTTTGGAGGTTGGAATACTGTGTTACAAACATTACGGATATCCTATCTGCTGCATTACAATTCAGTATATATTGCAGCACTTTTAATACGTCAGACAGGATATCTGACACATTTTGACAGAGTACTGCGGTCAATAAAGGGCCTGATTTCGAGTTTGGAAGACAGGGTACACAATCGCAACAGGGTAAACTCTTTGTCTGCTCACCTAAATTTGAGTCTGCAGATAGCCAGGTTTACACTGAAGAAGTACATTTTTTGCCATTGGTGTAAACTTTCCTCTGATGGCACAAGGGTGTATGGGCTGTCAGAGGTAAGCCATCCAAATGGTCCAGTCTTTTTAGAGAGGGCAGTCACATGGCTTTTATTTACTGTCCTTCACTGACAGGAATATCCTGGTGGTGAAGGATGGCAAAAATAAATAAATTATCCCTAGAACATGGGAGAAAACTCCCATAGTGTAAGGCCATGATCTTTTACCTTTCCAACAACGAATTCAAGTTGTGAGGGTTTGTTTTAGTAAAAAGAAAAAGAAAATAAAGTTTGGTGTAAATATCTGTCACCAGTGAGGACACACACACATTTTTAATTGCCTTTGTTTGAACTGCTGTGACAGCGATTCATTCAAATCCAGCGGGTTCCCTGATGAGCCAGGGGTTAACTCTAAATTTGGCAGGTGGAGTAAAGGCAGGATGGTGGACATAAAGTCCTCCGCCACCCTGACTACCTTTACTTCGTATGCCAAACTCTAAATCAGGCCAGAAGTCTCAACATTGCTATCAGTAATTGTTTACTTGTATGATATTCTGCTTATTCTGATCGTATAAGGTCACTCTGAATTCCTATTCACCAAATACAGTTAAAGTCTATTTACACTTTCTTCTATACAACATGAGGAAGCAACCAGATAGAAATATTAGAGTAACCAAGCGTCTCTCTATGCATACTTTCCAATGCTTTTTCCACCATACAAGAGGTCACAGGAGAGCCCTCAATATTGCACGAACATCAAGGACATTACTAGAGAGAAGAGACAATTAAATGCACCTTGAACTTTTTGTAGCACACTCGGGTATGATTCCATTCCTTGTTTGTACTGTTTAGCATTTTCTCCAATTCAGCTCTTTGAGTAGAACACATTTTTAACATGGTGCTTGATTATGCGTGGCTGTGAAAATCTAAGCCATGCCTTTTTGCCACTGTTTTCTTTAACAGTCCTTTTCAAGAGCTCCATCTGCTCAAGGTAAAAGGCTTGTTTATTACTCTTGAGGTGTAGCCCAGACAGTTCACCTAGATATCACTTTTCATAGCCTAGGAAAAGGTGTTTCATTGCTTTCAAAGTCCTACTATCTCCTTCTTCAGGTCGCCCTTCTCAATGTCCACTCTGTTATAGGCCGTCCTTCGGAGACAGTCACTCTATTTTCAGAACATCTGTAGGATGGTATGTTTATCACTGAAATATAGCTTGGAGCACAATGTGGCCGAGCCTGCTAATAGCCACGTGGTTTTGAAATGATACTTTCTGTCTACCTTCCCTATTATCAAGTTTTTTCAATTTTTTCTCATTTGTGCATGAAAGCAAGAACTTAAGTGAGATGTTAACTTTTGAGCTGAAGTACTTCGCCCTTATCTCAATCTGCACACCCCCTCCTTGTCAAGACCTCTTCCAACATTTGATTGGATCTTAGATTGGAACTTAGATTTGGCCCCGATAATCTTCAGTTGTTGGTTCATCAGTCATAATCACTGGACACTGGAGATTCTCCCTTGTAGAGTTTTAATTATTTGTTTCCTATGTCTTTCCCATCCTCCAGTGGTCCCCACATTTCCGCCCTTTTAGTGGACATGCATTTGTGATTAGGTTTGCTGAATCTATGTGTGGAAATTGCCCACTTCCAGAACCCCGGTGATGTGTGAGATACCCATTTCATGCAGTTCTCCAGCCTTGCCAGTAAGATCAGGGTGTGTGGAAGTGTTCTCTGACTCTTATGTAGCCTTATTGTAAAACCGTCACTATTAAGGATTCTGAAAATTACCAGTTGCAGGCTTACCTTGATCTCTCTCCCCATTATATTTGATAGTGCCTTACCCACTTCTTGCCAAAAGAGTTGGATGGTAGGACACTGCCACAACATATGAACATCATTGGCCATCTCCAAACTGCATTCCGACATTCTTTTTTTTCTAGACCTCCCTGTTTGGTCAACTTCTACGGAGTCCAGCTCACTCTGTGTAGAGTGAATAGATGTTTTTTTCTTGAGGGGTGCAAACTTTACTGTACTCCAAAGTGTAGACATAGATACTTGACATACTGATGCCACTTCCAGCATCTACAGGTCCCTTTTCCAGGTCTCTTCTGATAAGCTGAAGGCTCCATCGACCCCCTGTACTAACATCCAGTGCCAATTTGACACCTCTCTTTTTTGGGGAAGTTATCTTGTATTTATTCCCCCCATTCTGGGTTACCATCTCCATCTTTGCCTAGTTACAGAACCAACTGGTCATCAGATAATATTTAAATCTAGACAGCCTTTCCTAGAATATCAGACTGCCATTTTTGATGATCTGGCCCCATTTGTCAATGCCAGCTTCTATTAAAGGTCTTGCCAGGCTATCTTGCAAACTTCAGGAGTCCCTGCTAAATTCCAGATTGACACAAACTCACTATAATATGGTATCCCTCATATTTGTCTGATCTGGAGCCATTGTTTGCCTTACCCTTTTGGAAAACTTAGGATGACCACATTTATATAGAAAGTGGGGACCTTCATATGACTCACTAAGCAGCAGAGCTGTTAATCTACTAAGTGGTTCAATGTATATGTTGAAAAGCAGTGGTGACAGAGGGAGCCCTTGTCAGGTTACTCTTTTATCTTTATTTTTTAGTCAGTTTCCCATTTACCACTACTCTTGCTGTTAGTTTCCTATAAATTTGTCTATTTGCTCTTGAACATTTCTTTCCTAAATCAAGTTGTTTTATCTTATCATGTAAAAAGGACCAGCTCACTCTATCAAAGGCTTTAGCGGCATGGAATGTTAATATTGGTAGTGGTGCTCCTCATTCCACTTCCATGTCTATTGCTCCCAGTTTGTGAGTCAAATTCATACAGTTGCTGTCCTTTAATAAAGCCTTTTTGATTTTCTTCTACTCGATTTCCTTTTACCTTTTTTAACCTTCTAGCTAGTATATGAGCATAGATCTTATAATCGCTGTTTAGTAGAGAGATTGGTCTGTATGACTCACAAAATTTGTGGTCTTTGTTGGGTTTTATTAGTACACTAATTGTGGCTTCATCTCAACATCGTGGTGCAGTTTGTATGAAAATCTCTACTGATAGGGTAGAAAGTACCGGAATTAGTTTTTCCACCAACATTATGTACAGTTCGTTTAACAGTCCATCCAGGCTTGGAACTTTCCTTTTTTGTTAGCTCTTTTATTGCTGCCTCCACCTCCTCCCTGTTTTTCTGTTGATTCAATCCTTGACCTAGGTCTAATCCTAGTTTTGGGAGTGGATTCTTCCTGGGCCATTCTCCTATCTGATCCTCCAAGACCTCTAGATCTTCTGTGTAGAGCCCTTAAAAGAATCTTGCAAATGCCTGCTCTATGTCTGCTTCCGTTGTGCACCAATCACTGGTTTCTTTATCTGTAACCCCCTTGATAGTGTTTCTCAATCTGTCCACCTCTGTCTTCCAAGCCAACAGTTTCCCTCAGCTTTCTGAATTGTCTGTTAATTTGCCCTTTGTTATCTTAATCTTATTATTTATTTTGGCTAGCTCTTGGGAGTCCCCATGAATATCTCTATTCTTCTTTAGTACAGAGATTCTCTCTGCTTCGATAATCCTGCTCCTTGTCTCTTTGCATTAATGAGCTGCCAGACTAATCAACATTCCTCTAATGCATGCTTTGGAAGTGTCCCAGATTGTGATAGTGGAAGCTGAACCCTTGTTTATATCAAAGAAATTGGTTGTGTCATTCTTTAACTGATTGACTACCCCCTTGTCCTGCAGTAGTGATCTATCTAAGGTCAGCCTAGTAGAGATAGGTACTTTATCTAGAAGTAAGTTTAATCTCCCTGTTTTGTGATCTGATAGATGTTGGGGGACATGCACTAGCTCTTTAACTGTATTCATTATCCTAATATCTACCAAAAAGAAGTCTATTCTGGAGGCATGACCACATTTTTTGTTATAAAATTTGAACTTTTTCTCTCCCCCTTCTGTCTCCAGATATCATTCAAATCCAGGTCCTTCATCAAAACCCGTACTTGTGACAACATCTTGGGGTAGTTAGCCATGTATCTTTTTGTGGCTTTGTCAAGAGCAGGGCCCAACAGAACATTAAAGTCCCGCCCTATCACTATGGGAACTGATATTTCTAGCAACTGATAATATAAATCCTGGAGAGGGGATCGTCATTGGTATTTGAACTACAATAGCCAGCTAGTGCAAATCCTATGTCATATATTTTGATTTTAGCTTTCAGCCGCTGCCCCCCAGGGTATGTTGTACAATCTCCTAAAATTTCCAGAGAAGAAGTTTTAATTAAGACAGCCACTCCTTTGGTACAACAAGCTTGATCAGTCCAGGTAAATTATTTGCTCGTATTGTGCTTTTTCATAATTTCTCAAAATTCTTTTTTCAATAGATGTGTCTCTTTTAATATTATTTTTTCACTCGCGGTTTGCCTCAAATATTCCAGGATTTTCCTTCTCCCACTTCTCTCCCTAAGGCCATTCATTTTCCAAGTTAAAATACTTAGAGGCTGCACCTTCTTTATTCCTGCCATCTTGCTCTCTTCCCTCTGTATATTTCTTGCTTTTCTGCAATCATATAATTTCGGTTTCCTGTCACTAATGAGGAACATTTATTTTCCCCCACTTGCTTCTCACCCAGTGCCTTCTCTTTCTCACCTCCATTAAATGTGCCCCCCACCCCAGTCGGGGGGATCCTCCCATTATCTCTTTTGGGTATTGTTTATCTACCCTTTTGAGCTTTTCCTACTCTGGTGTCCAACTTTATACATGGTAAGGTTTATTTGTGTATGTAAGTTCTTTGCTTCTTCTGGTTCTCCTATATTATGCATTTCATTGTCCCAAGAATAAAAAAAACACTAAACCGGAGCATAAGCAGTGCAACAAACCTGAGTTTTTCTCCTATACTTAATAGCTTTGCAGGACATACAAACTTTGAAGGACCCACAGCACCCTTCTGCTATGGGGGTCATGTTCCTGTTCTAACCCCAAATATATTGGGAGAATATATAAAGAAGGCAGTAGGAGGAGGGGCTAAGTCTTACTGTAGTATCAAAATCACCACATCCCAGAGATTTATTTTTTAAAGTACTGACAAAAAAAAATCAGGATCCATTGCCCCAGTGCTTCCTGTGAGACCCCGTAGACTATTAGCAAGAAAATACTTTTGGTATGGAGGGGCAAGAGATGGTGCAGAGGGAGGCGAGGTGGCCATACTTACCAAAAATAGGTTTCACACACTTGCCGATAAGCCACCCAACATTAGACCAGGATGAAGGAACTACAACCAGGCTCTTTAGATGCGCAGGATGAACATGAATTGGGGTGCAGACTGGGGTAGAGGAACTTTTAATGGACATGATGATGGAGATGAAAGCCAAATTCGCAACTTCAGAACAGAACCAGGCAAACATACAAAGCGCCTGCGAAACCCTAGAGGGCGAGATGGACTCCATAATGGAGATTGTAAATGTTTTAGAAGCGTCACTTGAAGAACTCAAAAACGAGGTTGGAACAAACATTATGGGAATTCAAACACTAAGGACGGGGGAAAGAACTCGGAGAAAAAGATTGAATATCTAGAGAACAATGCAAGGCAAAATGATATAATAATACTCAATATTCCTGAAGGAGTTGAAGTGGATAACCTTAAAGGTTATATGATTACTTTACTTGAAGAATTTGTACTATCTGTGGAACCTATTATCATTTTTGATCATCTTCTGCAGGAAATTATTTCTGTTGATGCAACAACCTCCTTGAATTGGCCAGTTGGCCAGCTCTTCAACCTGAACAAACTATAACCTGGGGCACCTGAACCTTTGGTTTAACTATCAAATTGCAGCTACTTTTTTCCACTGTGCTGGAACACTTTGTTTTGGGATATTGCACACTAGACCTACCACACAGAGCTAGCCATAAACTGGACTCCAGCTTTGGAAACCAAAATTGATACAAGTCCTAGTATTCATTCCCATATCTGTACCAATTATTTTTTCGTACATTGTGCCTCTTCAGGTTATGAATTATTGAGTTTGGCATTAAATAAACGTTGAGGTAACATCCTCTTAGTTCAATGAACCCTCATCTTAGACCTATATGGATACAGAATCTCTACTATGTCTCTTTAAATCTGCCCAAACAACGGGGCATATTATCAAGCCTGGGCGATAAAATGATCACCACTTTATCGGGAGGAAACTGCCGATAAAGCGACGATAATGGGCTTGATAATATGCTCTATGGAATTCCAATCGAAGCCCATGTTAGATGTGAAGACATCTAACATGGGCTTCGATTCGAATTCCATAGAGCATATTATCAAGCCCATTATCGCCGCTTTATCAGCAGTTTTCTGCCGATAAAGCGGCGATAATTTTATCGCCCAGGCTTGATAATATGCCTCAACATCTCTTGACTATTGTACACCTGTCCGGACATGATGCAGACACTCTTTACTAAAGTTGTAACTGATTGTTTACTCTTGCGATTAAGGCAATTCAACTTTTCAACCATGAAGCTCAGTGAACTTGATGCAGGCCTTAGCACTAGGATGCTCTAATGCCCAAGAGATCAGTTGAGAATGTACAAGACTTGTTTACACCAACAGAAATCAGCATTTCTTAGTAATGAGACATCCTCAGCTCCTATCATATAAAGGGAAATGTTTTCATTTGGTCACTGCGAATTAACTTTTTCAGTCCTTTTGCAACAAACTTGAGTTTCTCTTCAAAAGGGTTCGACTGATGTATGAGACCAACTCTCTCTCTGACTGCACTCTGATTATCTGTTTGCTGGCTGTCTTTTAGTTTGATGGTGTGGATTCCATGGATCGGCTGCCTTCCGTTTCAGAGGTAAAGGTTTGCTTGCTATTTAAATGTTTCAAATATAATACTGTTTAAACAATTAGTTTGCTTCTGGAAATGTTGATGTGCAGCTAAAAGAAGACATAACTTCTCCCCGTTTGAACTAAAAGCCTGACACACTAAGGAATATAGGAAATTAAAGCCCATTCTCCCTTCTTCCTGAATTGACACAAATCAGCAAGTAGCTCTTTATTGCTCTGGACTTTCTTGATCTTATAGTGGTGGACTTCCACCAAGGAATGGGCACAAAGTTTGCATTTATCATGTTTCTGGATGAAGTGTGTTTGGACCGAACTTGAGATGCCCTATTCGGCCAATCTGCCAGAACGCTATATCTCCTTTGATATGGTGAACCACTCCACTTTTGCTCATAGTAATGATGATGGTAGATGTCCTGAGGGACACTGCCCTTTTCTGGCCCACCACTTGCGATTCAGCCTTAGAGCCCTCTGAACAGAGCCTATAATCGAACTTGCTCTATAATTCAAATGTGTGGACTTCCTACTTGATAAGGAGCTTTCCCCTATCGACGAGATTAATGCAGTCTTTTTTGACAGCTTTTTCCATCTCAGGCTCTTGAGGAATATTCTTCTGTTTATTCCTTGGGTGTCAGGGGCCTTCATTACAGGGGCCTGCATCTAGTCCACAATTGATAATGGGAATGTTTTCTACAAGGGCCTTTTGCACACTATCAAAATGCTGCAGCTGATTCAGAACCACTATGTGACCGAGATACTTAGGGCCATATGTAGGTAATCTCTATTTAATGATTCTTAAATACTGAATTTTACCGATTCGGTATTTAAGAATCGGTAAATAGTATGTAGGTAAAAATTCAGTAAATTTTACCGAATCAGTAATATTCGGTATTTAAGATCGGTATTTACCGATTCGGTAATTCCCATTCATTCCTATGGGCCTGGAGGCCCATAGGAAGGAATGGGAAGCCATTCACCAATACCGTTTCGGTAAATACCGAATCAGTAATAGGGGGAACATATTCAAGTGTGGCAGGGTGTCACATTGACACCCTGTTGCACCCCTGAATCGTGCATGTGTGCACATGTGGCACACATACATGCCCTAAAGGCATGTATGTCTGCCACATTGCACTTTTCAAAAAGCACAAATTTGCTTTTTGAATGGATTTCGATATTTACCACCAACTTGTAGTTGGTGGTAAATAAAGAATCCTCAAATCACTAATGCACTCACTTGAGTGCACCCTACATTGAGGATTCGGTAATTTACTGATTCGGTATCTTAAGGATTCGGTAATTTACCGATTCCCTAAATTACCGAATCGGTAAATTACCGAATCCTTATTTATACCCACCTACATTGGAAAAAGCTAAATACCGGTCGGTAACGACAACCGTTGCCGTTACCGACCGATATTTGGCTACCTACTTGTGGCCATTAATCTTCAAAAATTGCAAATGGCATTGAAAATACACTTGCTCGAACTTGAGCTGTGCCAGGGCTGGACTGGCCATATATCTAATCAGACATTTATCTGGGGGGGTGCATTTAAAGATCCACAGCCACCTCCAGTGCCTCTATCAATCTCTCCAGCTCCCCAGTGTTCATTGCAGCAGGCATGGTGTGGCTATAATCAATAAAGGGACAGAGGATGGAAAGGGAAATACATCTCAATAGAAAAGAGCATAAGGAAATACTAAGTAGAGGGAGAGAGAGCAGAGACAGGAAGAGGGCCAAAAGGGACAAATTGGGGTGAGGAAGATGGACATAATGAATGAATGGATGTATGGAAAAAGAGAGATAACGAAGGGAGTAGGGCTTCTTTGAACATTTTTGCCAGGCCTACTTTTCATTCCTAGTCTGGCTCTGAACAGCACTTCCTCTCTGGGAAAGTGTGCCTAACCCAGCATACTTTTTCATCATTGGGCTAGAGTCCCATTAAAATTGATTTCGCATTTGTGGCCTGCAAAATTGACTTTGCTCTGAGATTCAGAATACCCGGTGGTCGATCTTTTTGAATTTTGCCTTCACCTTTTTGTATCTTTATCCATTCAACCAACCTTTGACACTCTTTTTCCCAAGACAGTAGCCTTTCCAGTTTGAGGAATTGTTCAAGGTGTACCTGTTCATGTAGCCTTTCAGTATGGGGCAGGTTGTGTCATTTTACCACCAACATACTTTTGGGCGAATGCATACTTACAAGTAATCTCTTTAGTTAATTAATTCATACACATCACAGATTATATACAACTGTGGGGATAGTCACAGTATTTGTTCTAGTTTTGGGTTCAGTGCATGTCCTGCCAGACGTATTATACTCAACAAAAGAAAGTCTTCATCTCAGAAGAGAAAGTTTCAGAAAGGATCTGATCCTCATTCATTGTTTTGTGGGCCTCTTGGACCTATCACAGAGACAATACCATAGTAGTCAAGAACAAAAGCACAATGCCTCGATTAAGTTTGTCTACATGGCATATAGTCTGTTTCAGGAAAGCCCTCAAGCACTATGCTGTGTAAAAAGGGGGCAAGCCAGCCAGTTTCACTCAATCCCCTCAGTCTTTCATCTAAATCTGGAATGATAATATCGAGAGTTTAAGGGGGAAAATGATTATTTAAGGCCGCATTATATTAATCTCCTAATACGCTTATTAGACCCACCAACCTAAAATACTGATTTTGCTGCTTTTATACTAGTGCATACCCTAGGTGATTCATTTGTTGACATAAATGTCGGAATATACATTGAATACATCCACCAAAGGTCTGCAGAATGTATGTTAGGCAATATAAGCTTATTCACAAGTCCAAACCACAAGAGTGAAACATTGGATGGTGTTTCACCCTTAAATCGTGTTGACATGTTTCTTTCAAGTCTAAGTCATTCATCAGGTCAAAGATACTTATTCAACTAGGCTTGCCTTTGTGTGATAGGTAATTTCATATAATTGATTATTTTAATGTATCTATATAAAAAAAGTATATATATATCTATCAAAAATGGTAGCCGTCCCCCTTAGAAATGAGGACACCAGCAAAGTCAGCATCGCACTTTCCATCACTTAAAACTGCTCTACGCATTTCAGACCGAAATCCTTGTTCACGAACCTCACACTCAAGGAAAAGGCAAACAACATGTAGAACACTTGCTGAACTTGATTTATTGGGTGTGCCCCAGTGGGCGTGTGTCCCGCCCCATTGGGCGTGTACCACTAAGTACTCTGGTATTTGCAGTTTCTACATGGAATATTAAACCCCAGTGAGTGTTCGTCATTCTCCTCATTATCGTGCACCATTAATCCACAGTGGGCTGATGAAGATTAAAGATGCAAAGTATGCTCCCAATACAATGTCTCTCATACTTGAGCCCTCCGCTCCAATCAGCGACCTCCCGGGAAGGTGAACCCCTTAGAAATGAGGGCTTCAGCAAAGTCACCATCGCACTTTCCATCGCTTAAAACCGCTCTACGCGTTTCAGAACAGAGTCCTTGTTCACGAGCCTCACACTCAAGGAAAAGGTAAACAACATGTAGAACACTTGCTGAACTTGATTTATTGGGTGTGCCCCAGTGGGCTTATGGCCCGCCCCATTGGGCATGTGCCACTAAGCCCTCTGGTATGATATGTCTTATTCAACTAGGCTTGCCTTTGTGTGATAGGTAATTTCAAATAATTGATGTTTTTTTAATGTATCTATATAAATATATATATCAAGTGGACAGGACTAATCAGGCAGCTTCGGCACTTTTCATACCACCAAGTTATTGGTACAGTCCAGACCCACCGCAACCACGCTTAGAATCCATGCCGCTGCCAATTGCTGTTTGTGACTGCACAAAGGAAGGAGGAGCACTGTATCCGATATTTCCAGGCTGAGCTGAAAGTGGATCCTTGCGGTTGAGGCATCTTGGGGACTCAGGAAGGGATCGTGTTTCATCAGCAGCTTTCCCCACGGATCCTAAACAGCATTTTTAGTAATTTCCAGCACCCATGAAGGGATATGATGAAGCCGAGTGGAGTACTCACCTGACATGCAGTGAGAAGTGCATTTTGGGAACTGCAGTCCGCCGATGCAACTGCAGGTGTGCTAGAGACTCTGACCCGGCCCACCTGGAAAGCCACCAATGGTAGAACGACTGGAGGTATTTTGAAAGGACTGATGGGAGTAACGCTGATGGAGCTGGCATTTGAAAAAGGGAATGCCTTCTCTTTTGAAATAAAGCCCTTTCCAGAAATTCCACCTGTGTCTCCTGTTCTGTGGCAATGTGGGAACATTTTGTGGCATATATATAAATATATATATATATATATGACACAGGTTAACATGGAGGGTGTCACGTACTACGGGTTGTTTCTTCCAATGATTTAACTATTAATGTATGTAGAATACAAGGTACAGAATCGAAATGAATATGTAGATGAACATGATGTAATGTTTTGATTAATACACGCCAATCAACGTGACCTATGTATTGTACCAAAAAACCGCCTAAGAATGTCATGAGCAGTGTAAGCAGTCACGTAATTGTGTGGGTGTAACTTGTAGTCACCATGGCAACAAACCAATGCCAATTAGGGATGACAATTATGACTCATGTGATGATTTGAACATGTATAAAAAGCGTTAGTTTGCCTGGTCAGATGTTAGTGAGAAAGGCGGGGTAGCCGCCGAAACGCGTCTGAGCAGAAGTTGATGTGAAATAAACACCCTTGAACTAAGATACACGGAGTCAGCGCCTTCTTGGATGGTGAAGTTTGGTGTGGTGAAAATATATATATATATATATATATATATATACCCACAATAGCACCACTGTGTACAACTAAGCCATTGACAGCAAATGCAGTAACTAAAAACCTAAAAAATGATGTGGCTCCAGGGTGATTCCACAGCAATCCAAGATCAGCAGTTGTCTGTGGATTACCCCAAATGTTCACTGTTGCTTCCAAGTGAACTCCGATCAGATACCTATAATCCAGAGGTGGGACTGGTTACACCTAGAATTCATTAGGTTAGCATAGGAATACCCATGGATGGAATAGAATCATGTTGGTCATGACAACAAGTAGTGAGGTGATCATCTTAGTCCGCATGTGTGAGGGGCAACAAATGACATTAGCAAGTCAACCTGCACGAGGGGCTCCCTTATATCGCATCACCTCTGAACAGCATGCTCTCTTCCTCAACACTAAGAACACAAAGTGAAGTAGGGAACATTTACATTTATATCAGCTGTTGCTCATTGCACCATCAGGATTCAAGCAAGCCGGGCCGAAGAAGGCTGTGATGCCAGAAACCGGTCCCCGGAAGCTTGTTTCCTTCCCAGTATAAGAATTGGCTTGGTAGTTTGGTTTGCCCTGTTCCCATCATGCACTGGGACAGGAACAGACTAATTTGCATATAGCCAGGTTCTGAGCTGGGATGGTGCATTGAGCTAAAAAACGGTGATGGATTAAAACCATGATCTCTTGACTTGGTAAGAGTATTCTGCATCATTCAGAAACTCTGTCCATCACCACCCCCCTTTTCCAAAATCGGTTTTATCCACACTATGTGTGGGAGGGTATGCTCAGACGTGAATCCCTTGCTCATTGCACCATCAGGATTCAAGCAAGCCGGGCCGAAGAAGACTGTGATGCCAGAAACCGGTCCCCGGAAGCTTGTTTCCTTCCCAGTATAAGAATTGGCTTGGTAGTTTGGTTTGCCCTGTTCCCATCATGCACTGGGACAGGAACAGACTAATTTGCATATAGCCAGGTTCTGAGCTGGGATGGTGCATTGAGCTAAAAAACGGTGATGGATTAAAACCATGATCTCTTGACTTGGTAAGTGTATTCTGCATCATTCAGAAACTCTGTCCATCACCACCCCCCTTTTCCAAAATCGGTTTTATCCACACTATGTGTGGGAGGGTATGCTCAGACGTGAGTCCCTTGCTCATTGCACCATCAGGATTCAAGCAAGCCGGGCCGAAGAAGGCTGTGATGCCAGAAACCGGTCCCCGGAAGCTTGTTTCCTTCCCAGTATAAGAATTGGCTTGGTAGTTTGGTTTGCCCTGTTCCCATCATGCACTGGGACAGGAACAGACTAATTTGCATATAGCCAGGTTCTGAGCTGGGATGGTGCATTGAGCTAAAAAACGGTGATGGATTAAAACCATGATCTCTTGACTTGGTAAGAGTATTCTGCATCATTCAGAAACTCTGTCCATCACCACCCCCCTTTTCCAAAATCGGTTTTATCCACACTATGTGTGGGAGGGTATGCTCAGACGTGAGTCCCTTGCTCATTGCACCATCAGGATTCAAGCAAGCCGGGCCGAAGAAGGCTGTGATGCCAGAAACCGGTCCCCGGAAGCTTGTTTCCTTCCCAGTATAAGAATTGGCTTGGTAGTTTGGTTTGCCCTGTTCCCATCATGCACTGGGACAGGAACAGACTAATTTGCATATAGCCAGTTTCTGAGCTGGGATGGTGCATTGAGCTAAAAAACGGTGATGGATTAAAACCATGATCTCTTGACTTGGTAAGAGTATTCTGCATCATTCAGAAACTCTGTCCATCACCACCCCCCTTTTCCAAAATCGGTTTTATCCACACTATGTGTGGGAGGGTATGCTCAGACGTAAGTCCCTTGCTCATTGCACCATCAGGATTCAAGCAAGCCGGGCCGAAGAAGGCTGTGATGCCAGAAACCGGTCCCCGGAAGCTTGTTTCCTTCCCAGTATAAGAATTGGCTTGGTAGTTTGGTTTGCCCTGTTCCCATCATGCACTGGGACAGGAACAGACTAATTTGCATATAGCCAGGTTCTGAGCTGGGATGGTGCATTGAGCTAAAAAACGGTGATGGATTAAAACCATGATCTCTTGACTTGGTAAGAGTATTCTGCATCATTCAGAAACTCTGTCCATCACCACCCCCCTTTTCCAAAATCGGTTTTATCCACACTATGTGTGGGAGGGTATGCTCAGACGTGAGTCCCTTGCTCATTGCACCATCAGGATTCAAGCAAGCCGGGCCGAAGAAGGCTGTGATGCCAGAAACCGGTCCCCGGAAGCTTGTTTCCTTCCCAGTATAAGAATTGGCTTGGTAGTTTGGTTTGCCCTGTTCCCATCATGCACTGGGACAGGAACAGACTAATTTGCATATAGCCAGGTTCTGAGCTGGGATGGTGCATTGAGCTAAAAAACGGTGATGGATTAAAACCATGATCTCTTGACTTGGTAAGAGTATTCTGCATCATTCAGAAACTCTGTCCATCACCACCCCCCTTTTCCAAAATCGGTTTTATCCACACTATGTGTGGGAGGGTATGCTCAGACGTGAGTCCCTTGCTCATTGCACCATCAGGATTCAAGCAAGCCGGGCCGAAGAAGGCTGTGATGCCAGAAACCGGTCCCCGGAAGCTTGTTTCCTTCCCAGTATAAGAATTGGCTTGGTAGTTTGGTTTGCCCTGTTCCCATCATGCACTGGGACAGGAACAGACTAATTTGCATATAGCCAGGTTCTGAGCTGGGATGGTGCATTGAGCTAAAAAACGGTGATGGATTAAAACCATGATCTCTTAACTTGGTAAGAGTATTCTGCATCATTCAGAAACTCTGTCCATCACCACCCCCCTTTTCCAAAATCGGTTTTATCCACACTATGTGTGGGAGGGTATGCTCAGACGTGAGTCCCTTGCTCATTGCACCATCAGGATTCAAGCAAGCCGGGCCGAAGAAGGCTGTGATGCCACAAACCGGTCCCCGGAAGCTTGTTTCCTTCCCAGTATAAGAATTGGCTTGGTAGTTTGGTTTGCCCTGTTCCCATCATGCACTGGGACAGGAACAGACTAATTTGCATATAGCCAGGTTCTGAGCTGGGATGGTGCATTGAGCTAAAAAACGGTGATGGATTAAAACCATGATCTCTTGACTTGGTAAGAGTATTCTGCATCATTCAGAAACTCTGTCCATCACCACCCCCCTTTTCCAAAATCGGTTTTATCCACACTATGTGTGGGAGGGTATGCTCAGACGTGAGTCCCTTGCTCATTGCACCATCAGGATTCAAGCAAGCCGGGCCGAAGAAGGCTGTGATGCCAGAAACCGGTCCCCGGAAGCTTGTTTCCTTCCCAGTATAAGAATTGGCTTGGTAGTTTGGTTTGCCCTGTTCCCATCATGCACTGGGACAGGAACAGACTAATTTGCATATAGCCAGGTTCTGAGCTGGGATGGTGTATTGAGCTAAAAAACGGTGATGGATTAAAACCATGATCTCTTGACTTGGTAAGAGTATTCTGCATCATTCAGAAACTCTGTCCATCACCACCCCCCTTTTCCAAAATCGGTTTTTCCACACTATGTGTGGGAGGGTATGCTCAGACGTGAGTCCCTTGCTCATTGCACCATCAGGATTCAAGCAAGCCGGGCCGAAGAAGGCTGTGATGCCAGAAACCGGTCCCCGGAAGCTTGTTTCCTTCCCAGTATAAGAATTGGCTTGGTAGTTTGGTTTGCCCTGTTCCCATCATGCACTGGGACAGGAACAGACTAATTTGCATATAGCCAGGTTCTGAGCTGGGATGGTGCACTGAGCTAAAAAACGGTGATGGATTAAAACCATGATCTCTTGACTTGGTAAGAGTATTCTGCATCATTCAGAAACTCTGTCCATCACCACCCCCCTTTTCCAAAATCGGTTTTATCCACACTATGTGTGGGAGGGTATGCTCAGACGTGAGTCCCTTGCTCATTGCACCATCAGGATTCAAGCAAGCCGGGCCGAAGAAGGCTGTGATGCCAGAAACCGGTCCCCGGAAGCTTGTTTCCTTCCCAGTATAAGAATTGGCTTGGTAGTTTGGTTTGCCCTGTTCCCATCATGCACTGGGACAGGAACAGACTAATTTGCATATAGCCAGGTTCTGAGCTGGGATGGTGCATTGAGCTAAAAAACGGTGATGGATTAAAACCATGATCTCTTGACTTGGTAAGAGTATTCTGCATCATTCAGAAACTCTGTCCATCACCACCCCCCTTTTCCAAAATCGGTTTTATCCACACTATGTGTGGGAGGGTATGCTCAGACGTGAGTCCCTTGCTCATTGCACCATCAGGATTCAAGCAAGCCGGGCCGAAGAAGGCTGTGATGCCAGAAACCGGTCCCCGGAAGCTTGTTTCCTTCCCAGTATAATAATTGGCTTGGTAGTTTGGTTTGCCCTGTTCCCATCATGCACTGGGACAGGAACAGACTAATTTGCATATAGCCAGGTTCTGAGCTGGGATGGTGCATTGAGCTAAAAAACGGTGATGGATTAAAACCATGATCTCTTGACTTGGTAAGAGTATTCTGCATCATTCAGAAACTCTGTCCATCACCACCCCCCTTTTCCAAAATCGGTTTTATCCACACTATGTGTGGGAGGGTATGCTCAGACGTGAGTCCCTTGCTCATTGCACCATCAGGATTCAAGCAAGCCGGGCCGAAGAAGGCTGTGATGCCAGAAACCGGTCCCCGGAAGCTTGTTTCCTTCCCAGTATAAGAATTGGCTTGGTAGTTTGGTTTGCCCTGTTCCCATCATGCACTGGGACAGGAACAGACTAATTTGCATATAGCCAGGTTCTGAGCTGGGATGGTGCATTGAGCTAAAAAACGGTGATGGATTAAAACCATGATCTCTTGACTTGGTAAGAGTATTCTGCATCATTCAGAAACTCTGTCCATCACCACCCCCCTTTTCCAAAATCGGTTTTTCCACACTATGTGTGGGAGGGTATGCTCAGACGTGAGTCCCTTGCTCATTGCACCATCAGGATTCAAGCAAGCCGGGCCGAAGAAGGCTGTGATGCCAGAAACCGGTCCCCGGAAGCTTGTTTCCTTCCCAGTATAAGAATTGGCTTGGTAGTTTGGTTTGCCCTGTTCCCATCATGCACTGGGACAGGAACAGACTAATTTGCATATAGCCAGGTTCTGAGCTGGGATGGTGCATTGAGCTAAAAAACGGTGATGGATTAAAACCATGATCTCTTGACTTGGTAAGAGTATTCTGCATCATTCAGAAACTCTGTCCATCACCACCCCCCTTTTCCAAAATCGGTTTTATCCACACTATGTGTGGGAGGGTATGCTCAGACGTGAGTCCCTTGCTCATTGCACCATCAGGATTCAAGCAAGCCGGGCCGAAGAAGGCTGTGATGCCAGAAACCGGTCCCCGGAAGCTTGTTTCCTTCCCAGTATAAGAATTGGCTTGGTAGTTTGGTTTGCCCTGTTCCCATCATGCACTGGGACAGGAACAGACTAATTTGCATATAGCCAGGTTCTGAGCTGGGATGGTGCATTGAGCTAAAAAACGGTGATGGATTAAAACCATGATCTCTTGACTTGGTAAGAGTATTCTGCATCATTCAGAAACTCTGTCCATCACCACCCCCCTTTTCCAAAATCGGTTTTATCCACACTATGTGTGGGAGGGTATGCTCAGACGTGAGTCCCTTGCTCATTGCACCATCAGGATTCAAGCAAGCCGGGCCGAAGAAGGCTGTGATGCCAGAAACCGGTCCCCGGAAGCTTGTTTCCTTCCCAGTATAAGAATTGGCTTGGTAGTTTGGTTTGCCCTGTTCCCATCATGCACTGGGACAGGAACAGACTAATTTGCATATAGCCAGGTTCTGAGCTGGGATGGTGCATTGAGCTAAAAAACGGTGATGGATTAAAACCATGATCTCTTGACTTGGTAAGAGTATTCTGCATCATTCAGAAACTCTGTCCATCACCACCCCCCTTTTCCAAAATCGGTTTTATCCACACTATGTGTGGGAGGGTATGCTCAGACGTGAGTCCCTTGCTCATTGCACCATCAGGATTCAAGCAAGCCGGGCCGAAGAAGGCTGTGATGCCAGAAACCGGTCCCCGGAAGCTTGTTTCCTTCCCAGTATAAGAATTGGCTTGGTAGTTTGGTTTGCCCTGTTGCCATCATGCACTGGGACAGGAACAGACTAATTTGCATATAGCCAGGTTCTGAGCTGGGATGGTGCATTGAGCTAAAAAACGGTGATGGATTAAAACCATGATCTCTTGACTTGGTAAGAGTATTCTGCATCATTCAGAAACTCTGTCCATCACCACCCCCCTTTTCCAAAATCGGTTTTATCCACACTATGTGTGGGAGGGTATGCTCAGACGTGAGTCCCTTGCTCATTGCACCATCAGGATTCAAGCAAGCCGGGCCGAAGAAGGCTGTGATGCCAGAAACCGGTCCCCGGAAGCTTGTTTCCTTCCCAGTATAAGAATTGGCTTGGTAGTTTGGTTTGCCCTGTTCCCATCATGCACTGGGACAGGAACAGACTAATTTGCATATAGCCAGGTTCTGAGCTGGGATGGTGCATTGAGCTAAAAAACGGTGATGGATTAAAACCATGATCTCTTGACTTGGTAAGAGTATTCTGCATCATTCAGAAACTCTGTCCATCACCACCCCCCTTTTCCAAAATCGGTTTTATCCACACTATGTGTGGGAGGGTATGCTCAGACGTGAGTCCCTTGCTCATTGCACCATCAGGATTCAAGCAAGCCGGGCCGAAGAAGGCTGTGATGCCAGAAACCGGTCCTCGGAAGCTTGTTTCCTTCCCAGTATAAGAATTGGCTTGGTAGTTTGGTTTGCCCTGTTCCCATCATGCACTGGGACAGGAACAGACTAATTTGCATATAGCCAGGTTCTGAGCTGGGATGGTGCATTGAGCTAAAAAACGGTGATGGATTAAAACCATGATCTCTTGACTTGGTAAGAGTATTCTGCATCATTCAGAAACTCTGTCCATCACCACCCCCCTTTTCCAAAATCGGTTTTATCCACACTATGTGTGGGAGGGTATGCTCAGACGTGAGTCCCTTGCTCATTGCACCATCAGGATTCAAGCAAGCCGGGCCGAAGAAGGCTGTGATGCCAGAAACCGGTCCCCGGAAGCTTGTTTCCTTCCCAGTATAAGAATTGGCTTGGTAGTTTGGTTTGCCCTGTTCCCATCATGCACTGGGACAGGAACAGACTAATTTGCATATAGCCAGGTTCTGAGCTGGGATGGTGCATTGAGCTAAAAAACGGTGATGGATTAAAACCATGATCTCTTGACTTGGTAAGAGTATTCTGCATCATTCAGAAACTCTGTCCATCACCACCCCCCTTTTCCAAAATCGGTTTTATCCACACTATGTGTGGGAGGGTATGCTCAGACGTGAGTCCCTTGCTCATTGCACCATCAGGATTCAAGCAAGCCGGGCCGAAGAAGGCTGTGATGCCAGAAACCGGTCCCCGGAAGCTTGTTTCCTTCCCAGTATAAGAATTGTCTTGGTAGTTTGGTTTGCCCTGTTGCCATCATGCACTGGGACAGGAACAGACTAATTTGCATATAGCCAGGTTCTGAGCTGGGATGGTGCATTGAGCTAAAAAACGGTGATGGATTAAAACCATGATCTCTTGACTTGGTAAGAGTATTCTGCATCATTCAGAAACTCTGTCCATCACCACCCCCCTTTTCCAAAATCGGTTTTATCCACACTATGTGTGGGAGGGTATGCTCAGACGTGAGTCCCTTGCTCATTGCACCATCAGGATTCAAGCAAGCCGGGCCGAAGAAGGCTGTGATGCCAGAAACCGGTCCCCGGAAGCTTGTTTCCTTCCCAGTATAAGAATTGGCTTGGTAGTTTGGTTTGCCCTGTTCCCATCATGCACTGGGACAGGAACAGACTAATTTGCATATAGCCAGGTTCTGAGCTGGGATGGTGCATTGAGCTAAAAAACGGTGATGGATTAAAACCATGATCTCTTGACTTGGTAAGAGTATTCTGCATCATTCAGAAACTCTGTCCATCACCACCCCCCTTTTCCAAAATCGGGAATTATTCTAGGCCACATTCTCTTCCAAGACAAACACTGACTATTTTTTTTTTAGTCCTCATTCTATAAAACATGCTCTTGATTCAAGAATGTAACCCTGGTCAGACCGATTGTTACAGTCCAGTAAGAAAAGGAAAAGAAACCCGGTCTCTTCTCACAGAAGGGTGGGTGGATTAGACCCCCGGGTACTACTTCCTGCAAGACTAATCAGAAATAACCCTTGCTGGTTTCCCGTTATTTCATCCAAGCGAGCAAATTTTAATCATTGGACCAGTAAGTGCAAGAATTTTGTTTCTTGATACCAAGGTTATCCTTAAACAGAAAAAAGGTGAGAAGAAAAAAAGAAGAAAAACCTAAAAATAAGGTTCAGAAAGAGAGGTAGCAAAAAAAGAAAAATAACTCTAAGTGTGTTAATCCCAAAAGTAAAAATTTAGTTAATACACATTAAGTCGACACCAAAGGGGGCAGGGTAAAAACTGTAAACCAGCTATCCCATAGATCTCAGAATTTTGTTTTTTTAGCCCTTTTGCTTGTCCGATCAAGAGTTGAGATACGCTGGATTTAGCTAATCCATTCATATTTAGTAGGTGGGATGAGTAGAATCCATTTTACACAGATCTCCCTGTGTGCCAAAAGGATCAAAACAAACAGAAGTGCCCTCTGGCTTCTTGAGAAGGCTAGGTTTTCTGTTTCTCTCGCAATCCCAAAAATGACTGTGGACGCTGTTAGCCCGACATCTCTGTCCATAATTATGAAATGATGTTACTCACGTGGTCCCAGAAGAGCTTGATCGAAGGATACTGCCAAAACATATGTACCTCGTTTACAATCATTTCCTCACACTTCGGGCACTTCTTTGTCGTTCCAGTCCCCAGTTTGGAGAGTTTCAATGGCGTCCAATATGCCTTATGGACAGTAAAAATATGATTTATTTTTAGGGGGGGCAGCTTTCACATACGACCAAAGAGTAGACATAGATACTTGCCCAAGAGTTTCGAGGTCATCATCCGGCATGTCCTTTTTCCAGCTCTCTGTGAATGAGTTCAGTTTTTTATCTCCAATCTCGATCATTTGCCAGTACAATGCTGCTACTTCCTTTTGAATTCCTCTTGTCCCTTTTACCAAATCTCCATTCCCAGCTATTTCATTACTTGTTGATTTAGTCCAGCTGAGAATTTGCAAATACTTAAATTTTGATACCGAGTTATTGGTAAGAGCAGAGAAACACTGCCATGAGATTAACTCCTCTTCTACTATTAGCTCTCCCCATCGCATTATCCCGGCTCTATGTAGAGGGAGTGTCAAACCGTCTTCTAAACATGCTGGGGTGCCCGGGGAGTCCCAAATCGGTGATTCTTCATTATAGTAGGATATACCTAGTAGTGTCCTCACTTGAACCCAAACTTTGGTGGCAGCTTTAAAAATCTTCAGTCTAACCTTTTTGAAAAACCTGGGATGGCCAAATTTTAAAAGAAAGGAGTCAGCTTGTGTGTTATGTGTTTGAGTTAAGGCTTTAAAAAGAGGTGAGTAGGCCTGGCTATTATTTAAGAGTTGGCATGAGTTTTTAAGATGAAAGGCGCAGTAATAAAAGTATAAATCAGGGGTGGTTATACCCCTGTTAGATTTTTTTCTCCGAAGTTTTTTCTGGGAAATTCTGGGATTTTTCCTACCCCACATAAAAGAGGAAAAGAGCCACTGTGCTTTCCTAAACTGAATTTTGAAGAATTCCAAGGGAATGGTGTCAAACAAAAAAGTGAATTTCGGTAAAATTGACATTTTCAGCAGGTTGGATCTGCCTACTATAGAGAATGGGATAGACTCCCATGCCTGCAGCTGCTGTAGCACACTGGCCAGAGTTTTATCAAAGTTTATTTGGGCTATCTTATCTAAATTCTTTAAAATTTGCACCCCAAGATACCTTATTTGCTGTTTTTCAAGGTCTCTTTTATAAGGGGAATTCCTTATCATCAGCTCAGTTTTTTCCTGGTTTATGGCATATCCAGACATTCTCCCAAAATTCTCCAGCTGGGCCCAAATCTCTGGAAGTGCCTGTTCTACATCCCCTGTCAGGATCATAAGATCGTCGGCGTATAAGCCTATTTTCTTTTCCAAACCCATACAACTAAAAGGAGGGATAATATGACACAATCTTAGTTTAAGTGCCAAAGGCTCGATATACATATTAAAAAGTAGAGGCAAAAGGGGACAGCCCTGTTGGGTCCCTCGTGAAATTTTGAGTTGTTTTGTTAAATTTCCATTCACCAGCACCCTAGCAGAGGGATTCTTATAGAGGGCCTTTACTGCTGTTACAAAAGTTTCTCCCAAATTGAAGCGTTGGATTACTTCTATTAAAAAGGGCCAACTGAACCTATCAAAGGATTTGGCAGCATCGAATGTTAAAAGTGCCAAAGGAATCTCATATAGATTTGCCAAATCTATGGCTCCAGTAAGGTCTTGAGTTAGTTCGTTCAATTGTCTTCCTTTCATAAAGCCTCTCCGATCTGGATGTATTATGGAGCCTACAACTTTGTCTAGCCTTTTAGTAAGGATTTGGGTGTAGAGTTTGTGGTCGCTGTTTAAAAGTGAGATGGGTCTATAGGATTCGCATAATTGTGGATTTTTATTAGGTTTCGGTATTATTGTGATCGTGGCCTCAATCGAGGATGCTGGTAACTCCTGAGCCAGAATATATGCAGAATTAAAAAGTTGAAGTAAGAATGGTGCCAACTCATCTTTTAGTATAGTATATACTTCATTTGGGATGGCATCGGGACCTGCTGCTTTCCCTTTTTTTAACATTTTTATAACATGCAGCACTTCCTCTAGCGTAATTTGATTGTTCAAGTTATTGCTATCTGAATCTGAAAGGATGGGAAGTTGAAGATCTTGAAAGAAGGCTTCCAGTTGTTCTTTAGATAGACTTAAGTCTTCAGCATGTAAATCTAAGAAGAAATGAACAAAAGCTTCCTCGATCTCGGAATCTTCCTCGATTATCTTCTCGGTGAACGAGCATTTTAGGCTCTTCACGGTGTTTCTAACATAGTCAGATTTAGTTTTACACGCCAGGAATTTTTCACACCCTTCTCCATACTCGTGGTTTCTAGTCTACTCGCCTCCCATTTCTTTTTATTTCTGGCCTCTAGGTGCTCTATTAACTCATTCTTGGCTAGAATTAGCTGTTGAATACTAGATGGATCATTTGGAGTTTGTTCTAATTCTGAGGATTTTTGGGTTATCTTTGCTTCCATTTTTTAATATAATCTTTTGCTTTCCTATTATGTGCAATAGAGAGAGAGGTTAATAGGCCTCTTAAAAGGCTTTATATGAATCCCAAACTATATGATGGGCGCTAAATTTATATGAATTAAAAAGAACTCTTTTGTGGCTACTTTCAATTTTTCAATGATTGAAGGCTCCAGAAGTATTACACGACTCAGAGTCCATCTTCGTGGAGAGGGGGTTGTATTAAAACAATTTCCAGGAGAACAGCCGAGTGGTCAGATAAATGTTCTGGCAAGTGTGTGACTCTAAGCGTATCCCTGCTGGTACTAGGGTCACCAAAAAAAAGTCAATCCTTGAACGATGGCCGTATTTCTTATTGTGATTGGTGAATTTCCCCCATGCAGACCCAGGAGTTTGCCTTCGTTCCCCCCATATATCCCGGAGACCACCCTCTGCCATTAATAGTTTCAGGGGTTTTCTAGTTTTTTGTGTGGCACTTATGACTTTTTTAATTTTAGATGTAGAGTCATGATTGGGATTTAACACTACATTAAAGTCTCCTCCCATGATAATATGATCATTTTCATTTCCCACAGGGACTGGAGTTGAGTCGGGTCATCGATATTGGGGCCGTAATAACTGACCAGTGTAGTCCAGATTAAGTTGATTTTTGCCCTGACAATTACCCATCTGCCATGGATGTCTGCCACTACATTCCCGATGACCATCTGGGTATTTTTCCTGAAAATAATAGCTACGCCTTTTATCCGTGCCGACTGCGTTGAGTAGAAACAATGCTCTATCCACTTATGGTTTTTAAGTATTCCTATCCACTCTTCTTTTGTGAGATGTGACTCCTGAATAAGCATAATATCGTAGTTTGTGAGATGCAAGTATTCCAAAATGTTCCTTCTTCTGGCAGCGAACCTAAGGCCATTCACGTTCCAGGATAGAATCCTTAAGGTTTGTGATCTATCCATAGTTGTCAGCACAGGACAAACTAATATGGGTACCTTTCTACCTCAGCATCTTATTTCCTAAAGCAATGTTATGTGAATGAGGACAATTTTTTATATTTTTTCCCCGGATGCTCCCCCACCCTGTGATGAAAATGTTTTCTTTGATTTTTTCATGGTGCTTTCTCTTAAACCCCCCACCCCATCCCTCCCTGGGGAACCCTCCCTCATCTCTAGAGGCGTTCTCAGTGCCTCTTTTCTTTGGCCTCTCACCTCTCCTGACGGGTAGGTAGTAATTATGTTATGCTCTTTAACAGGATGAGCTTTTAATCTGTTGAATCCAAGAACTGACCTCCTCGGGATCTCTAAAATTAAACATTTTATTCTTCAACATCACCTTCAGGGAGGCGGGGAATTAGAGTTTCGCGTTGGCCCCTAAGGTCTTCTGTTCCTGTATCTGTTTCCCCAACTCCCACTGCCTGTCCTGTGTGGTACGTGAGATATCCGATCTAATGCATAAAGACCAATCTCCCTTGTTGTATACCCCCCTTTTTAGCCCCTCTGAAAGAACAGCTTCTTTTATAGAGTATGTTTTAAAATGTACTAATATTTTCCTTTTTTTTTTTTTTACCAAGCCGTCAAGTAAAGGGGTCTCGGTGTACTCTCTGAATATCTTTTTCAAGGGTCAGTTTCTCAATTTTGGGGTGGGAATCATTTAAAAGATTAATTATAAAGGTCTTAATATCCCCCCCCCATTAAGGTCTTCCGGGATATTTAGAATCCGAATGTTGTTTCTTCTGGAGTTGTTTTCCAAGCTCTACAATTTGTCTGCCAGTGCTTTATCCTTCAGGTTTAGTCTCTTGATCTCTACTGAGTTCTCCTTGACCTGTTTCGAGAGGTCATCAACTGTGGCTTCTACTGCTTCCACTCTGCCCATTATGTCATTTATTTTTTGTTCCAGCTTTTCACAGGCTCCCTGAATCCTTTGTTGATTGCTTTCTGATACATTAAATTTCTCTCTCATTTCTGAGATCAAGCTTAGAAGTAGATTCTGTGTAGTGGAATTAGACCCCATTGCATTCTCGCCCAAACCCCCTTCCTGACTAGCTAGTTGATTTGATAGGTTTATTTCCATAGGAACATTACTTGAAGTGGGGTTTGAGCTGAGGGTAGAAGGGGCATTTGTGTTAGCATTAGAAGTTTTGGGAATTCGCTGTTCTATGGCTTGTTGTGTAGGATCAAGCTGTAATGTGACTTCAGTGTTTCTGCTAAACATGCAAAGCTGTTCTCCAGGGGAATTGCATCGTTTTTCTGCTCCATGACTCTTAAGTCTCCACTATCACTGGTGTTTAGAGACGCTCCTGTGTCTAGTCTCTCAGAATTCTCGAGGCCTTGGTTAGTCTGTATATTCACAGCTCGAGTCTGAGCTTGTACTTTAAAATAAGTTCGCAAGGAAGGGGTAACGCGGGAGCTTGCTCAGTTGGTCTGATTAATTTGTTTGTTTTTTGTTTTTATAACTCTTATGGCTTTTTTTCCCTGTGTATAGGATTGAACAGTCACTTTCTCCACGTGCGTATTTTTTAATAGGGTATAGCCTAGAGAAATTTTTATGGGCAATGTATCCACCCCCCAGGCGCCTTTGCTTCGTAAGGTGTACCTGTTGGGGTTGTTATTTGTTTGGGGTCTATTGCTATCCCCCTCTGAGGCCTCTGTGAGCTTCTGGGTCCCCACTGTTTGTTGTATCCCAGCACTTCCAAGCTTATCAATACTGGCCCTGGATTTAACATTAGGCTTAGCACTCCCTCCCTCAAGGAAAAGCCCCGTGCCCCCTTCCTCCTCCTCCTTACCAGGGTCATCCGCGGGAGGGTTTCATCTCCCACTGCGTCTTTCCAACTGCCCTCCTGTTGTTCAGCCACCACCGCCACCGGGATCGAGACTGCAAGTGGGCTTCCACCTTTCGAGAGCCCAATCCTAGCCGCTACGCGCCGACCCCTGGTGACCCGAAGCACTGCCTCCGCCCAGATCCCACCTCACGGCAGTAGGTCGGCACTACCCGCAGTCCCAGCCACAGCGGCAGCAACAACGGAATCCCCGCCGGGAGAACTGGCCGAAGCACCGGCGCGAGTACACCCGAAATCGCAGCGCAGATCGTAAGGCAAATCGGAGTGGACAAGGTAAAATAAAAAGTAGAGATCCCTCGGAGCTATTTCTGATTCACCTTATGTGAATCCACCATCTATTCAGATTTCCTTTTCCCGTCCGTTTGGAGGTGTGGAGACCTCGACCGCTCAGCTCTGACTGACAGCCGCCATCTTCCCCACCCTCATAAACACTGACCTTTGAATGGAAATTTTACTCTGGTTTCAACTTTAATACAATTGCTTTTCAAACGGGCTGTTAGAAGAAAACAGGAAGGATATAATATCACAAGACGATTAGCACAGGTAGTATTCACCTTACTCTGTAACTTCAGTGGGAGAGGTCCAGTGCGCCTTATCGCATAAAGCCAGCACTATGAGAGCTAGGTATAGACTGAGTAAATGCCACGGTTTTGGACTATCAGGTGTCTTAAGAAGTGCTTTAAATGGAAATAGAAAAGTGCTGGTACTATTTATTCAGAGTACCTATTTTCTCCTGAGAAGTGCTGGTACTCTCCCTTTAACTATATTCCAGCAGAGCTAAAAAGTGCAAGTTCTCTCCCTATCAAATCACAGATGTGCAGGTACTCAGTACTGGATAGTACCTGCCCATTTGAAGCACTGGTTTAACCGATTAACTGCGGTGGCAATTCCGCCGCGGTGTGGTGGTTTAGCACAGTGGGAGGGGCCGCATCGGCCAACGGACGTGCACAGCACTACGAAGGTAATGCGCGCATCGCCCATTGGCCGATGCAAGCAGTTAAGGGGTTAAGAAATTGAAGGGGTTGAGCAGCGCTATTTTATCACCTTAGACAGTGGTAAATGGTTGCTTGCCATTGTAACATGAGTGTGTTGCTTTTAGCTGGAAATTGAGCAGCATTTATTAACATATCTAAATAAACAACAGAACATAGCACAATAACATAAACCAAAGCAAGATAACAAGACAGTTAAAATTTAAGAAGGCCCATCACATCAAAACAGTCAAAACAGAACACACCCACTCCACTACAATGCAATAAAATCACATCATAGCGATAGAGCACAAAAACACAGCAGCATAACAACAACAGAACACAGCACCACAAAAACACACAATAAATATTCAGAATGTCCTTGTAGTACATTACAACCTCCAGAATTCTGTTACCATAATACAGTGGTAAAAGGTGTTTGCAGCAAGCACTGACTTAACTTACAGCAAGGACACGAAATGGCGGCAATTAAAAATGTTTTGTGATCCGGTCCAATATTTCTTGCACACAAATACTTGCTGTTTACAAGCATTTTACAGAATGAAAACAAATGGGGACTGTCTCGAAGCAGGAACACTTCTCTAGTAAATGTCTAATGTCAATCAGCTAATTAAGCTAAGGGTACTCGGTCATCCGCTACTGATTAATTTCTGTAGGTTGCAATTGATTTTAACTGATGATTCGACTCCACCCTCTTTCCCTCCTAATTAAAAAACAGGCATTCAGCATGGGCAACATGTCAGATCTCAAACTAATCAATTACAATTCGTAGTCTTGTTTGGTGGGAACACTTTCCAATCGCTTCAGAAGAATCACTAGCAAGGTTATAAAGAAAGATGGGTTGAAATGCTACGCTGAGTGATTGCCAGTGGTTAGACGTATTGCAAGCATTCCTCTAATCACCTTTTGTGTGTTTAGCGTCATACATACATCAATGGTGTAAACATTGGGGTGTTCGAGAAATACATAGCAAGTGGTGCCATCTTATGTGAGACACCTTCAGCCAGTAATTGCACTCCTTGTCACTCCAAAGTACAATAACTAGGCCTCTCAAGGTATGTTAGCGCCTTAGGCAAGGTACATTTTTGTACACCCCCTTCTTTTGGCACTGGTTTCATGACTGTATCGTTTAGCAGCATGGACCGTAAGAGATCGCCAATCTGGCCTAAATGTGGTCCTAAACAGGATAAACAGTTTCCTGTCTTGGGTTTTCATTTAACAAATCAACGCATTCTGAGAGTCTAAATATTGATATGCAAATGGAAAGCAAATAGAACAAGCATTTACAATGCAACGGTTTCGCCTTTGCAAAAGTTAGAGCTATTGGCATTGTAAATGACAGCGTTTTTATTTATGTGTTGGTTTTGAAAACAGATAAATAAATGACATTGACATTTACAATGCCAATAGCTTAATCTGTCGCAAATGCCACACAAACACCCACAGAGAGCCCCCCACACAGAGCCCTCCCCACACACACACAGAGCCCCCCCACACACACACAGAGCCCCCCCACACACACACAGAGCCCCCCACACACACAGAGCCCCCCACACACACACAGAGCCACCCCCCACACACACAGAGCCACCCCACACACACACAGAGCCACCCCACACACACACAGAGCCACCCCACACACACAGAGCCACCCCACACACACACAGAGCCCCCCCCCCACACACACACACACAGAGAGGTCCCCCACACACACACAGAGCCCACCACACACCCACACAGTTCATGTGACCATGCAGCCCCTGCAAGAGCCGGTCACAATGAGTACTGCCCTGGCCTTGAATAATTAAAAACTGGGGACTAATTACAGAATAAGCTAGTAATTATGGCTGAGAGGACAGGCGTCACATGGCTAGCTGCTGGATCGTGTTCGCCTCTGTTCGGCTTTTTCCAGACCCCATAAATGTTGCATCGTCCGGGTCCCAAGGGCACATGCTCCAGCATAGGTCGGGCCTGTGGCAGCCCCCGGGGGCCCTGTGTCTGCTCACACCATGCTGGGGACACTGCGATGGGGACGAGGAGCCTTGCCGGCCTCGGTACAAAGACAGCTTTCCCTAGGTAACTGGTTGCTTATCACTGCCAGACACTATTGGTAATAACAATGCAATCGGTGTCCACATAAGAACAGGTAAAATGCGAGCACACAGGAGCATCCCATAATCGTGAACTTGAAGGGCACGTGTACAACGCAATGATGTCACGAGTGATAATATAATGAGAGTAAAAGAGAGGTAGTAAAATTACAAACCCACCTAGCTGTATTACACATTCGAAAAGTACAAACATGAAATACCAGACACGAACGGTAAAAATGGTATAATTCAAAATGAAGAAAAAATCCGCGATTTTTCTGAAGCATTACTGATACGCTTTCTTTACACGTGTGTTTAAATAACTCAAGTGTCCAGAAGTGCCATTTTATATTTTAGGTGCATATTATTAGGATTTTATACTAGGAAGTCGATATGTGTTTAGATGTGAGCGCGCACATAGACAATTTAAATATTTCTAGAAATGTAGGACTAAGGTGTGAGTCTTAATGTAGGGAGCTGTTATGAGTACCGACGACCACAGAAATGTTTATACAAATTTGTAGATTAACAATGTGTGCAGAAGGCGCTGCCCCGGAAAGCCGAATAGCCTCAGAAATTCGCTTTAATTTTAGTCCATCCATTTGAGAAGGAAAACGTTTTCATATTCCGGAAAAGGAAAAAAAGATTTGACTGTAAATTTGCTTTCAAGGACAAATACACTTAATGATACATTATGTTCCAGAGGGCAGTATCATTTTAATAACAATACTTGTTTTAATATGTAAGACATGTTGGGCCGGGGCTAAAGCTGTTCTGGTTGAACGGGAGCCTGCTTAACAAAAGTTATAGCCCGGGGCTATCGTATGCCGTTATTAACTTCTGTTTGATTAGGGTAATTGTTCAAGTTTGCTCCGGACAGTATGATTAATTACAGTTCAATTAACGTGTCCTTACAGAGCATTTGAAGCCATAAGGCCGTTATAGGAAAGAGCCTCGGGAGCTAGGCTGTCTGAAAGGAAAAGGTTGCCCGCTCAGATGCGCTCACAATCCATCAAAGCCCTCGCAAGGCCAGGCTGCGCGCGCGGCCCAGCGCCGCTCTCGGTGGCCGCCGCTCCTCGCAAAAGCGCTTTACGGGCAACTTAACTCCAGTTGGAGATCGTAATTTGGGGATGGTGAATGCGAGCCTCCCCGGTCAGTCTGTATCTCTCTGTCCAGTCCACTGTAGAAGCAGCATGCGAAGAGTGTGCTGTCTGAGGAATAAATGTGACAACGGAGGTGTGTATCTGGGTGTGAGGCTCTGTAATCAGCAGGTCCGCAACGCCCATAGAGCTCAAAGGGCTTCAGCCACCCACTCCCCTCCCCACCTCGTCATGTGTGTCAGCCAAACTTCCTGGGCGCACACACAGACAGTTTTTTAGCTGCTGTGGGCTGGTGTCCGTCTTATTGCAGCCGCACCAGAGTACTTCATAAGACCATTTACTTGTTCTTATTTTAGCTTATCTATTCGATTTACGCAATGCTATCTACAGTGATAGAGAGTAAATCCAACGTCCTGCTCTAATTGATAAACTGAGCGCAGGAATTCCTCAAGTTTATGATCTTATACAATTCATTAACGTCAAATTTAGTTTAATACGCATCACTGTATACCTGAGCTTCACTTAAAGTACAGTCCCCTCCACCCCCAAACCCCAAGGTAGCACGCCCAGTTTTCTCTTGTTGAACCAACATTGTCCTGGTGTCAACAGGGCTTTAAGTGGAATCTTTTTTAATATCATATACAAGCCATAGTTGCTGCTTAGTTATCTTCTGCAACTAACAAAGCCAATAGTACTGACTTGTAGGTATGATGTTACTTATTGTATAATAAATCTGGATGCCATGACAAAACCAGCAAAATACAAGGCGGGCGACAGTATGCTAAGCACAGATTTTTAGCTTACAGTTTTAAGACACGCCCCTAATTACATTGGGCACGCCCCTTTGAGAGACCCTCAAGTTTTTTCATCCCACTTAAAGCTCTGAAGACAGCGCAATGCACTATGTATGCTGAAAAAATTGCACCTTTCCAGCGCAAAATACGCTGGAAAAAAATTACCCTTTCAAGGGTTTGCACCGATTTGCCTCACTTTGCACGACCCTTTGCAAATCTGGCACTTATTGTACCAAGTATGCTGCACCTTTGAAACAATATGCTGCAGCTTTTGAACCTGCGGCAAAGAGGGCGTGCAGGCTCGGTGGACTGTATACAAGGGGTTTCAAGGGGCATCGAAAGCTCAATATAAATATACATAATATCACAACGGTATTCAGGCGCTTGATTTCAAGATAGGAATGCATGCATAACTGGAATTTTGGCGTGGCTGCTAGGTCTTTCACATGAGGGGCACGTGACCAGTGGAGGGGCACAGCCCGGCCAGCCACGAAGGAAACAGCTGCTCTCTGCACATGCTCACAATTGGTAGCTGCGTGTGTGGAGGGTGGTGGGAGGGCGTGGAATACTTCGGCGCAGCAGAAGCACAGTGAGTGACCGGGGCATGTCCCTGGGATGCGTTGTATTTTGCTGGTACACTGTGAGAGGGGGGCGGGGCACAAATGATTGAAACGGGGGTCTCTGATACTAACTAAAGTGACTCTCTGTGACTACGTGACCAAAACCCAGTAGATCAAACCCATTTCTTATTTGTAAATCACACAGTAGCATCACTTATTTGCAGCGCTTGGAAACGGCAGAATTGCGGTAGGAAAAACTATTCATTGTTGTGCATCCAGAGAAAGTAACGGAGCTTAGAAATGGTCCCAAAGTGACCACATTTTTAAACAAAATAGGGTTACTTTTTGCAGACATGTGAAACCTACATTTTTCCCCTCCCCGTGCCACTCGACCATTGCCGTCGGAAGGAAAAGGAAAGCGTGAAAGGGAAGCCAGCTGTTCTTGCCGCCATTGCTGCTCTCCTTGTCCTGCTGAAGGCCAAGACGACCATTGAGACCCGTGAGGTGCAGCTCAAGCCTACCTTAAACACGGACAGCGGGGGGGGGGCACACGGGGAGGGGGGGGCGGGCGGCTACACGGACAGGGGCAGGGGGGGCGGGAACGGACAGCGTGGGGGGTCGGGAACGGGATAAAGACATTAAGAGCGAAAACGTCAAAATACGTACACAAACAAAGTGAAAACACATTTATAAAGAAAATGCTCCTTACCTGATCGCCTCGTGGGAACTCGAATCTTGCAGCCAACTCCAAAAACAAACAATTGTAAAAAGACGAAAACGGGCCGACTGAAAAAAAAAAAAATAACACACACCCACCACCGCGATGACGATCCGAAGTGGGTGGAGAGGGAAAAAAATGTCGGGAACGCCCCCGAATCTGGTCCGAGATTGACGGACAGAGCCCTCTCCCAATGGCTAGCCTCCATTTATGGAGCTAGCCAATGGGAGGAGGGGGCGAGGAGGGGGCGGATACCCGACCCCACAGAGAAACATAAGGATTTTGCTAGCGCATGCGTACTTCGTACGCATTTTGCTAGGCAAAACCTAAAAACCAGGGATGGAAAATGTCTGTCCTAGTGACATGGATTAAACAGCGTGGCTTGCTAAAGATGTCACACAAAAGACACATGCTCATAGCACAATTAGTCCCTGATTATGAGTGGGTCGGAATTCCAAGTTGAGTGCTATTTAACCTAATCACTGAGTGTGTTAAATACCTCACCCCTTGTAAAATTTCAATAGGTCAAGCCTACCAACATTCAACAGGGGAAATGTGTACGGTATTTACCAACCCATGCAAATTTTGGTGCGATAAGCACCAAAATCCACATTATTCCTCATACACACAAAAATAAATGCTATTTATTACTCATACCATGGGGTATCGTTATTTTTGAAGTGTGCTAAATAGCACCTTGATTCCGATGAACTCGGGAGCAGGCCATGAGATTGGTGAAAATGATAAAATCCCAGGGACAGTTGTTCAATCACCACATGTATTTTTCACTTTAATGTGTGTCAGCATGGTACTGATAAGCAGGTTATTCTAAGTATTCTTGTTGTTGAAATTTCTGATTTGCAAATGCCCTGTAGTGGTATCCTAAAACGTGTTCCAGGTTAAGTCTTTTGCAAAGCTCTAAAGATTCCCGCTACCTGCATGAGTAGCTGATCCAGACAGTTTTTTCCTTTGACTTCTGGGACGTGTATTCCTGATTTTAAATTCAGGTTAACAGGACTACTTGTCTAGGATGCAAAGGAAAACAGGGGAAGGGACAAGCTATTCACACCTGGGATTGTGAAACTTGAAATGTGTTCTACAATGCCTGCTCTTCTCCACTTCCCTTGCACCCCTGGGAGCTCAAAGGTTTCCAGTTCAATTAAATAACTCCATAAGAAAACAAAAGAAATAAGCGTGTGTTGTTTTCCCCCCTCCCTTCCTTAATGTACATATAGAGGCTTTTGCCATCCTATGGGCGCAGTTTTGTAGCAGGTCTGTTAGGATGTTATGTTAGTAAAATTTATACAGCGCATGTTCACCTTAAGGTTTCTTGGTGGTAATAAGTAGCAATAGTGAAAGAAGGGTTGAGTTCTACTTTACTAATTTACAGATGGAAAGCTTGTTTAGATAATCGTGTTTTTAAATCTTTCCTAAACCTTATGAAATCACTGGTTTGGCGGACGGCACAAGAAAAAGAGTTCAAGAGGGCTGGAGCCAGTACTGAAAACCTAATACCACCCAGCCTTTGCTTTTTAAACGTTGGACTAGTCAGCACATGGAATGAAGAAGAGCATAGCAATTTGCCAGGTATAAAACTCTTGATTCAAGTTTGAACAAATTGAGGCCCCAGATTATGAAGGGTCTTAACGGTAATGCAATATACTTTAAATATAATCCCTCATTCAACTGGAAGCCAGTGGAGGTCCAATAAAGGTGGTGTAATATGGCAGTACCTAGGTTGATTATCAATAAGTCTGGCTAACTAAGTGGTCGATTAGGATCGTGGATGGACTTGCGTCCGTCCGCCACCCCCGAGGTGGAGGGACCGACCGCAGGAGCAGCGGCGGTCCCTCCGTAGCAATTAGGATGTGACTGCCACCCTGGCGTTCACATCCCGTATATTTTACATTGCGGCGGGTGCTGCTTTGAGCAGCACCCGCCGCAATGTAAAATATGCATGTTTAACTTTGGCATGCACAACTTGGCAGGCACCGCGTGGTGCCTGCCACCTTGTGCATGCCAAAGCAAGGGGGTACCATAGGTACCTCCCATGTGTACCCCAACACCCTGGGGGCTCGCAACGGGCCCCCAAACACAAAAGACCACATGCTTTTCCACGGTGGAAAAGCCGCCGTGGAAAAGCATGTTTCCGCCTGCATCATAATATGGCTGGCAGTGTCTTGCAGACACCGCTACCATATTTGGGTACACACACTGCGGATCAGCGGCGGACGGACTTGCCGTCCACCGCTGATCCCACCGCCATCCTAATGTGACTGGTGGTGTTTTCGCACTCCGAGGCGGTGGATCCGCATCCTCCAGGCCGGCAGTAGCTTCCGCCGGCCCGGAGGATGCGGATTCACCGCCATCCTAATCGGCACCTAAGTCTGCATAGTCTGCAATCTACTCACTTGACTTTTTTGGGAATACCCAAGTAAATACAAATCACATAATCCATGTGGGATGTAATTAAAGCAATCAGCACCATGATTAGTGCAACTTTGATCAAGAACCTTGTTATCTTCTTAATGTTAAGAAGCATAAAAGACACAGTTGGAAGACACAGATCCTGTCTGGGGTTTTAAAGACAACTCTTTATCTATAAACACTCCCAGACTTTTTGCAGTGTTTTGGGGAGGGAGGCACCCCTGATGGGCGGATGGAAGAAGTCCATAAGTTTGCATCATTGTTCCCCACAACAGTTTCTCTTTTGTCCACATTAAGTTTAGAAAGATGCTACCCATCCATTACCAGATTAAAGACATTATGGATTGAAAATTCCTCTGGGAAGCAAAGGAGCCATCAAGTCTGGTAACAAGCTGAGAATCATCAGTGTAGTTGTAGATTCTGCAGTTCAAAAGATTCATGGCCTGAATAAAATGTTTAATGTAAATATTAAACAATCGGGGAGAAAGAGAAGAACCCTGAGGGGCCACCATACTCCAGTCAGGATGCTAGGACTTTTAAAGGACCAAAATGTACTGATTGCATACAGTCACTCTGGAAGGATTTCATCCAGTTAAGAACAGAACCATGGAGGCCAGCAGCTTCCATCTGGTCCACCTTAAGGATGACCAAAACTCTGTTCTTTTGCTTAGTTGCAATTTGTGTTCTTTGGAGATCAACTTTGAGAAAGAATAATGTTCAGTCTAGTCAAAGTGCAGTACCTGCACTTTTATTTGCTAGATGCCAATTTATCTCTTCACTTGACCTGATTTGTCTTACTAGGAAGGAATCGCACTACCAGCACTTTGGTCTTGCCTTCAAACGTTCTAGTCCAGCTACTTGTAAATGTATTTCAACACATTAAGGACTGCCATGTAAACAATAATTTAGCAGGGTTTTTGGTATTCTCCTATCTCAAGAAAGGTTTGTGACGGCAATTGGGGCAAAATGTTGTGCATTTCCCATTATGTCCCTATCAAATGATCACAAAGCCATGGGTGATACAGACAGTACAGAAAAAGTAATTTCAGATTTTTTTCATAACATCTTGATTACTTCTACATTTACGTTCCACAAATCTAACTATTTCAGGCTATTGCTAAAAGAACTATATAGTTTTTACTGAGCCAACATATTTGCTATTGCATAAGTTATGCAGACTTTAAGAATCAGAGATTAGACTGTCTACACTAGGGGTGGGTGTAGTTCGCGAAGTAGTGCTACGCGTAGCTACACGAAGTGCACTTCACACTACGCGAGCTACGCGTAGCACTACGCGAACTGCGTAGTGGCATGTTCGCACTGTGCAAGATGTCATTTTTAATGATTGCACTGTGCGGACAAGCATCTGGCACTGTGCAATCATTGAAAACAGCATCTTGCACAGTGTGAGCTGTTCTTTTCTGCCGCTCGAGTAGATTTTTACTCAAGCTGCAGCTTTCTCAACGCTGACTGGTAGTTTCTCATCGTGCGCGGCCTCGAGCATGCGAGACTACTCGCCCTGAGAAACCTGACCTCCCTGCGTTGAGAATCTCGCCGGGAGGTTTATTTTCCTTGCTCGCGATCCTCAACTTGATGTTGTTGATCGCGAACAAGGAAAAAGTCTCGCGAGGATGTCATTTTGCTTGCTCGGGGTCGCCAACTTGACGTTGAGGACCGCGAGCAAGCAAAAAATGACAGCTGCACTACGCTATGCAATGCTACGCATGTTTGCACTGTGCTACCTGCAGTTCGCGTAGTGCAAAGTTGTGCAAACTTCGCAAACTACGCGAGCGTAGCGTAGTGCTTTGCCCAGGGTTAGTCTACACCAATCTTACCGGCTCAAATCTGACATTGCAATTATCAGTCTGACATCTTTATATGCAATCATTTCATACTCAACCATCACCAATCAGTTTATGAAAATACACCTTTTGCTATGAAAGGCAACATGTTAATTTTAAGATATAAAGCAATTCAACACGAAAGCTTGTAATTTTCATGAAAAAATATAAATATCATCCAGCATTCTATTTTTAGTAAATAGATGTTTGTTCCCCAACTTGGTATTTTCATTAAGTACTAAAAGTCACATGTACTACTGCAATACATGGACATATTGTGCATTTCAAGCTTGTTTATCACAATTTTATGCCAGTGATTGACCACATATGCTAACAACTAACAGCACTATGCAAGAGCCAGCCTTATTGTATGGTTGCGCAGCATCATGTCAACATTAATAATAATAATCCACATATGTAAAGCGCGAACGATCACCCGTAAGGGTCTCCAGGCGCTGGGGGCCGTCAGGAAGATTAAGCAAGCTATTGCCCAGAGTCAAATGTTGCTGGGCTAATCTGCCGCCGGCGATCGAACCGTGATCCCCAGATTCCAGCATCAGTCGCCCAGGCCGTGGCACCACACCTCTCCATTACTCACAATATGACAATCATGTTCACCATCATGCCAAGGAGAGTGAAGGAAATCCCTCTTTTCTGCATAGTCATCCCAGATATTTCGTGTTTTGCTAGACCCTATATTTTTGATGGCTTTAGAACTTTGTGCTCTTTACCCCTGCTAACCAGTAGTAGAGTGCATGTGTTTTCCGGTTAATTATGGTTAAGTAGGCTTATTCCTGCTTGACGCATTTATGCCAGTAATTTTCTCTGTGCCATTTCTCAGGACTTCTCCTAATAACATGCCTAATCAGCAGACGAGGTGAAGAAAGTCGAACATGCTTTTCCTGAAATATTTGCCTGCTCTCGCTTATGTAGTGCCCCTCAGTTAAGGGAAGATGCCACTTAAGCCAACTCTTAAACTGAAAATTGGATATCCGAAGCCCTTGATGAAGTGGCGCCATGGACAACAGGAAATAAAAGTCCCAGGGTGCAGAACTCCGCTCCTTGGTTTACTAAAGATCTTAGCCCAGCCGAAAAAGGAAAGATTACTGCCCCATTAGCAAAGGTAATTATAAAGCGGAACTTAAAAAGTACCACGTGCTTATTAGGAAAGTCAGATGCAACTTTTATACAGAAAAAATAGAAACTGCCAATCCTGAAATCACTGTCTTCACTGGACTGAACTACAGCGCCCGTACCATCATATGTTGAGAACTGCAATAAGATTGCAGATTATTTTTCATCCAAACCATCTATGATACCTTTCCTTTAGAAGTGCGCAGTCCCACCAATCTTGACTTCCTCCTGGAAGAACCTGTTAGAGAGAACGGTCTTAAGGAATTTATGACCCAAACCTGAAGAGGCTGAAGAACATAGCATCAGGTATCATGTCAGGCTCTCCTACGGACCCTGCTTCACCTACTTTTTTATTGTAGGGGAATGATAGTATCCTCCCATACATTCAACACCTCATTACACTCTCTTTCAGCACAGGCGAAGTTCCTCTGAATTGGAAGTAAGCGGTAGTCCTTCCACTTCAGGAGAAATCTTCTGCTGATCACACAGCACTAGAAAACTTACGTCCTATTTACTTGCTACTTTCATTTGCCAAAATCACTAAGAAAGTGGTGAATAAACAACTAACCACATACATTGCCGCAAATTAACTCTACCATCCAACCCAATCAGGCTTTAGAGCCTCCTATTCTACAGAATCTGCTCTCCTTCTGGGCACTGAAACTCTGAGAAAGTGTGCGGATGCGAGGCAAACAGCAGCACTACTTCTCTTGGACTTAAGAGCTGCCTTTGACTCCATACAGCACAACTTACTCCTTCAAAGGCTAAACAGAGGCAGTGTTGGAGATCAAGCTTTCTTCAGGAAAGTAGCTTCTAGGTCGATCAGAATCTCTTTCTGTCAGAAAGCATGCCCCTTATGCCAGGAGTAACACAGGGCTCTGTTTTTGAGACCTACCCTGTTCAATCTCTATATTGATCCCCTTGCAGACATTGTGGAAAGACACGATGTTACAATTGTTACACACAGCTAATTGTCACCCTCTCTCAGGACACTGAGGCTACAGCCTCCTATTTTTCCCTATGTCTAGAAGAGCTAGCATCGTGGATGTCCAATCATTGCCTAAAACTTAACGGCAATAAAACTGAGGTGCTGATAGTTGGGAAAGCTCCCTCAATCTGGACCTCAGCTTGGGAGCCTGAGTCCTTAGGGCAAATCCCCACCCCAAAACAGAAACCAACAATCTGGGGGTATGGTTTGACTCAAAACTCTCTTTCGATAACCAAATTAGGAAAGTCGCTGGCAAGTGCGTTGGAATTCTTAAAGTACTAAGGAAACTTATTGATCGTTTACCCATAGCAGCCAGGAAAACTATTGTTCATGCCTTGGTCACATCTCAATTAGACTATGGCAATATTATTTATTTAGGCGCTTCCAAAGGCAGTTTTACTAAACTTCACCTCATTCAGAATGCAGTTGCGTGTTTAGTTCTCAATCTCCCTAGAAAATCCTCTGCCTCTAAGACTCTGACCTCTCATCACTGGCTGCCTGTAGAGAATAGAATCATCTAAAAGGCAATGTGCTACTGCCACAGAATCTGGTGGAACAAGAGCCCTTGTTATCTATGATTCTTGCTCACTCCCTACACTTCCACTCGCAATTGAAGATCAAGAGGAACCCTTCTGGCCAAGGTACCTAAGATTAAAAAAGCCAGGATGGGAGGGCATTCATTTAGCTATCTGGCAGCAAAAAACTGGAACACCCAGCCTATAATGCTGAGATCTGAATCAGTGGAACATACCTTTCGTAAACAACTGAAAACCTGGCCATTAGCTTCCTAATTTCGGTTGCAGCTCCCTCTTTCAGTCTGCCCACCAGTCTGAATCAACTGTACCTCCTTCTCTCTCTTCTGTGGCTGGTATCCTAGCGCGGGGACACTGATGGTGTAACCAGGCACTTTATGAATGGTATTTGATTTTATTTGACTTCCTTAGTACATGGTGTAAAAAGTGTACTCAGGGCCTTGATGTTAAATGCCACATGTGTACTGCAGCACCTGTTGTGCTTTCCCTATAGTTGCAGTGCAAACATGGCCTCAGGTCTACCCCAAGTAACCTGACTGTTGCACTGTAAACATGCTCTGCAATTTGTGAAAAGAAACCTTTTTTGTCAGATAAAGACCTCCCTTTTAATTATTACTAAGTCATCCCTAAGTAAGCCTTGTAGCCCACAAGGTAGGGTGCATGGTATTAAAAAGTGGTATATGTAGAAAGTTATTAGTACCATGTCCCTACAGTGACAAGGCCCTAAAAGCTATTTTCACTGTGGCAGCCTAGCTGTCCTATATAGAAAGCCAGAGGAATGGAACCAGCTAGAAAAATAATTAAACCAATATCTGTAATAGTAAAAAAACATCACATTTAATGGTAAAGGCTGATTTTGAATAAATATTAAGAAAAAGTAACTTTGGAATTTTACCTAATCCCTGACTGCACTTGCAGATGATTAATTAGCATAAATATCAGATAGCTCACAGCCTATGCTCAGCCATGAAAAGTTGTGAAAAATGCGTGAAATGCCTCTCAGGTGCAAATAATAGGCTGAATGGGCAAAGATGGCTCCTCAGAACTCTACTGAATATGCAGGGTGAGAGCTGTAGGAATCATTTTTGACACTATAGTGTCACATCTTGCTGAACTGGTCTGTTGAGCTACAAATAACACTCAGAGCACACTGGAAAGGGACAAGGCAGGGAGGCATCACAATTTTTGTGTATTCATTGACTGGTTGCTGGACCTTGCTTTTGTACTATCAGACTTCTGTCTCCGGGTTTATTGTGGGTACAGTGCAGGCCTCAAACTGGATTTCAGTATTAGAGGTGCGAAGATACAAGGATTGCCATAGTACACTCTGCATGCACAGCCCCAGTCCTCAGAGACCAAGTTGAGTGTGGCCGAATACCTTCACCATCATGAAAATGATTTGACACATGGCATGTTGCGCCTGTTTGCAGTAGGGCAAAATGAGCTACTGAGAAAGTAGCTAGGGTTGGTCCCAGGACGTTTACCCACTTGAATAGGACATGCCCTGCAGTCACCTTTCATCCCCAGCTGGTTCCAGGGTTAAAGGTGGCACTTCCCGGCACCCACTTCTGGACACTTGTTTGACATGCGGAAGACTCAGCCTGCTATCTGTGACCTGAGAAGAACCTGATGGGCTCTACCTGTTCCCTCTTGTAGTCAGGACAAAGAAGTGGGTTCCAGGGGTCAGTTGGCTGTCCTTCTGCTTCTGTGTGGTGAAAAGGAGACAACAGGCTGTAAACTACATCATCCTGAAAGTACCCAGCTGACCGTTGGCAACTGGACTTTCACTTTAGAAGTGCACTCCTGCAGTGGATTGGGGCCTAATTTTTGACCAGGATGAACCTGGTTGATGTACCTGTACCATGCTCAGTCTAAAAGTGCGCCTAGGTTGACTATCATTGCCACTTTGTGCTTTTTAGTTTTACTTCTACTTAAATCTTTAAAAATTCATATTTTCGATTCCTCTTGTTCGATTTTGATGTCATTTTGTTTATTAATTTTTGCTTTATTTTTCTAATTTGTTGTAGGATTCTTATTATTACTAATTTGCATTGTATTTTGACTTCATTACTGTTTTGGTACTGAATAAATACTTTATATATTGTCTTGTTAAGCCTGTCTGCTCTGTGCCATAGCTATGAGGGGGTTGAGCTCAGGTTAATTTAGTAACTTTGAGCATTCACCCGGACAAAGGTTATGATTTTTCCGTGAGGTAGGTAGATACCACCCCAAATAATACTCAAATGTCTTTACATAGAGTGAAAACAGCATTATGCTAGGATTAAGGATCATCATGCCTTGAATGATTATCATTATTCCATGGCCACAAGCATACCACGGAAATACACTATCTTGCTATGGATACGGACATTATGCCAAGAATTATCTCCTTTGTTCGAGTGCCGGTCTTATACCAGACAAAAGGTGCCCACAATAATACATGGGATACCAGGCCAGGACTGTAATAAGGTTGAGCATCACATAACTACAACAGTATGCCAGGAATTATCACATTGACATCAGGGTCAGCATTATTTATTTCAGACCTGTGCACCATCACAAAAAGAAATACCTGAAATACAGAAGTTGCATTTTATCTCACACACCAGTATATATATATATTCACTGAAAAAACCATAGGTTATAGACCATATATAGTTAGGAATTAGCATTTAAAAAACCTTATTTTACTCACACAAAACCATTGAAATTCCATATATAGTTAGTTGCACTAACTATATATCGCGCACCCGCAATCCACTGCTGATCATGTCACATATTACATCATTCATGACATGGTCAGTGACATCACTGATGACATCACTGATGACATCTCAAATGACATCACTGATGACATCACTGATGACATCTCAAATGACATCACTGATGACATCACTGATGACATCTCAAATGACATCACTGATGACTACATCCAGTGACTGTATAATTCTGTAAAGTTAAAATATGTCTTACATATTGAAGAATGAGTGGATGTATAAGTGTCTTGATGAAGGATTTAGTAGGGGCATGGCTGACTGTATGAGTGACTGATTAAATGTGTCTCACTGAGTGCATGGGTTAGTGACTAAACTGTCTTAATTTGTGCATCATTATGTCTGTTGTTCTGTAAACTGCTGCATGTGTTGATCATTAGCTATATGATTAACTGTATGGGTTATTGATTGGTTGCCCAAGCATTTGTATGGGAGACTGAGTGTGTGTCTGGGTGGCTGGGAGGTGTATGACTCTCTGCATAGATGTGTGAGCAGTTGATTGACTAGATGTATGGGTTCAAAAGTGCATGTGGAAACAGCTGTATGGGCGGTTGACTGTGTGCATGAGTGTATTGGTGAGTGAATGGATATCTCAGTGCTACATGTCAAAGTAAGTACATATGTAAAACACAGTACATGTGAGAGTTGACATATATAAATAACTGTGCATAAGAGCCAGTGAATGTGTGAGTGGCTGTATGGATCATTGTGAACTTGTATCCAGGATTGTATAAGTGAGTAAATATGTTTTAGTATATGTTTGAATAAGTAAGGTGTGTATAACTGTATAGTTGAGGAAATGGAGGTGTGATTGATTCTTTGCATGACTGACTAAGTGTCTGAGTAACTCCATGGATGAGTGACAGTCTATGAGTGTCTGTTTACACTGAGTGTATCTAAGGTTATATTAGAGTCTGAAGAGGTTCATCGTATTATCACATGAATGATGTCATCAGTGATGTGATCAGTAATGTCAAATGAGATGTCATCAGTGATGTCATTTGAGATGTCATCAGTGATGTCATCAGTGATGTCATTTGAGATGTCATCAGTGATGTCATCAGTGATGTCACTGACCATGTCATGAATGATGTAATATATGACATGATCAGCAGTGGATTGCGGGTGCGCGATATATAGTTAGTGCAACTAACTATATATGGAATTTCAATGGTTTTGTGTGAGTAAAATAAGGTTTTTTAAATGCTAATTCCTAACTATATATGGTCTACAACCTATGGTTTTTTCAGTGAATTTTCAAGGTTTTGTAAATGCTAATTCCTAACTATATATGGTCTATAACCTATGGTTTTTTCAGTGAATTTCAATGGTTTTTTAATAGCAAATATCATAAGCTGTCGAATGTCAAGTACGTGGTAAGTGAAAACATTTTCGTGTTTATGCACACTGATCTGCTTTGAATGGTGCCCCCCCCCTCCCTCATTTCTATTAGGAGTACTCTCTCTTTGCAGATAGTGAAGGGTAGTTAACGCAGGCCTTTGCCTCCGTTGTAATCCGTCGTGCCTGCTTCTCTCTCCATTTGATTGATTGTTATCCAAGTATTTACTGTTTTAGAATTAGTTCTCTTTGGTTCATTCTCTATTTACAAACAAACACAGAGTCGCAATACTCTGTTTAGTCTTTGCAGATAACGAAAAATCGTGTAAAAAAAAAGAAAAGGAATCGAGCAAAATCAGTAGGCCACTAATGGGATCTCTTTTTGACCTCGCTAAAATAGAAACATTAGGAACAACCCCTCATGACAAATACAAAACTAGTGAGATGAACTGAACTCCACACAATGATGGCTGCAAAACAGCTCGGCTCCGCCACCCACCCCGCCCAAAATAACGATAAAGAGCGGCTGCCATGATTGGTTGCGGAATGGCCACGACGGAGCTACGAAATGGTGCTGCTCTCATGCTAACCCCAGCTTCAGTCTGAAACATCCAGAAACACTGTAGACTACCAATTCGATCAGTTCCGGTAGCGCCCCAATGTAACCCGGTAGAGAAGAACTAGCCCTCCCCTCTTTGACTGATGGTTCTTGTTGCCTGTCCCTTCTGTTGTCATTTAACAGAACTATTTAGCCTGCTGAAAGGGGTTGTGTTCCGACCGCTGGTTGGTGGAGACATTTTGACTATATTCTGGACCTGCGTTGTCGCGTAATGCGTCATATGACGCGCCGCGTTAGCGCATCCGGAAGTCATCCGGGGCGCGCAGCGCGTAACGTAAGCATAACAAGTCATGTGACTTGTTAATAAAACTTTTCATTGGTTCATTTTACTTTTCTTATTGTAATGATGAAAGGCTTGGTCATATGACCTAAAAATTACGCTTTTTATTACTTCCGAACATTATTTTTTCTTAAACATATATGTTATAATGTTCCAGGCTAATGTACTTTCCCGGAAATTTTACAACTGTCCTGCAAGTAAAATATATTCTTTTTTCGAGAAAAAGAGCGTTTCTTCGTCCCATGACGGAGCCGTTGAGCAAAAGAGGGTCGACCTGCTGTCTTAGTCGCCGATACGCCTGAATATGAGATTCTTATTGATCACTTTATGTTGCAGGAATAGAAAACACAACAGCCCTTGACCATTTATCTTTACTGCGTTCCTTCGTATTATACCTTTTACCCTTCATGTAATTGGTCTGCTTTATTTCACTTGCCTTTTAATGATTCTAAAACAGTGACTATTATTAAAAACTTTACCAATGTATATACTACTACCATGTTTTCTTTTAAAAACCTTTATTGTGAAAATTTCATTATACAAATACGAGCCTATAACCACGTGGGCCTGCCACGGAGCAAACTGTAATCGTATATGATGAATAGACATTTACACTGTAGAGGAACGTAACGGGCGGGCCATTAGGTTGCAAGAACTAAGGTGTCTAACAGTTACGGAATCGGTGGACGTACATTTTATAATTAAAATACGACAGGGCCAGTTACAATAAAATTATCTAGATATACATTTGCGGGCAAGTACCATGGGTGACGTTAATTCGAACTTTCAACAGTACAGTAATCAATAACACATCAGAACTTAATATCAATAGGGATGTCGAAATATTCAATCAATTCTCGTCCCCGCCCGCCATGTGCTTCAAAACTGCATACGTATCTCGTGATTTCAAGGTTCTGCAACCAGTACACAACAAGGAGTTACGAGTCCCATTTATTCCGGCGCCATTTTGGGCGAGGACGGGCAGGTCCAGGATATAGTCAAAATGTCTCTACCAACCATCGACTATGATGATGTTCATATGCTGTATTTATTAGAGTAACACTCATCTGTCCACATAAAATTAATTTGCCACAATCTAAACATGTCATTTTAATCTTTCCAAAGTTCTTCTAAATATTTGGGACCGTTTCCCTTGCCTCTGAAGCTCTCAGTGCCACTTCTTTGATGAATGTACTAGCAGGTCAGGGGTTCTCCTCCAAATCTCTCTTTTATGCAGCACTATAATTAATTGGTGCCACCTCTCCATATGACGATGCATGGTATAGTTACCACAACTATATTTTTTTTCGGTTCCTCTGGAGAGTTCATCGTGGCAGATGAAGCGTGTAACGTACCGGGCATTTACCTTTTTTTGCATGTACAGGAAAGGAAAAAAAAATCGAGCGTCCGAGTTCTAAGGTGTCCCAGGGCCATTTTAGTGGACCAGGCCCAAATCCAAAGAACAGGCCGCCATTTTGAGAGTCCTCTTGCAGCCGCCTGTCGCTGTAGCATCAAGAGCAGCCGAAACTCAGCTGAATGGCAACTGAAACGGTAAAGGGGCGCCCCACTACAGCAGACGAGCCTGCACCTAGGAAGGCCCATTCACGCCGGCTCCCCCCCCTTCGGGCACCCCACGCCGTTATTCGGAGCAGTATTGTAGGATGGCCACACCAGTGCGGCAACTTGCTAGACATCACCTCGGTGGTAACCGAATCTCAACGCCTTGTGGTGTCTTCTATTCAGAAAACATTGTTATGCTGCCTTCGACCTATTCGCCGCAAGTGCGCACACAACTCAACTGCATAGCTTGCTAGACACCACCTCAGTGCCATCCGGATCTTGGAATGTCAGCGCCTTTTGGTGTCTTCTCTTCAGAAAATATTGTTGCGCTGCCTTTGGCCCCATTCGCACATCAGTCCGCTACTGACGCCATCTCACAGGCTAATGGGGCGCCCCACGCCGACTTTCAGCATTGTAGGATGACCACACCAATACAGCAACTTGCTAGACATCACCTCGGTGCCATCCGGATCTCGGCGCCCCACTGCAGATGAAGTGCCTCTCAACTATGAAACCACCACGGTGACATCCGGATCTTGGCGCGTTGTGCTGCCTTCGGCCTATTCGCACATCGGTCCGCTACTGACGCCATCTCACAGGCTAATGGGGCGACCCACGCCGAGTTTCAGCATTGTAGGATGACCACACCAGTACAGCAACTTGCTAGACATCACCTCGGTGCCATCCGAATCTTCGCATCTCAACGCCTAGTGGTATCTTCCATACAGAAAATATTGTTACGCTGCCTTTGGCCCCATTCGCACATCAGTCCGCAACTTAGACATCACCTCGGTGCCATCCGGATCTTGGCATCTCAGCGCCTTGTGGTGTCAGTCAGAAAATATTGTTGCGCTGCCTTTGGCCCCATTCGCACATCAGTCCGCTACTGACACCATCTCACAGGCCAACAGGGCGCCCCACGCCGACTTTTACCATTGTACGATGGCCACACCAGTGCCACAACTTGCTAGACACCACCTCGGTGCCATCCGGATCCTGGCATCTCAGCGCCTTGTGGTGTCTTCAAATCAGAAAATATTGTTGCGCTGCCTTTGGCCCCATTCGCACATCGGTCCGCTACTGACGCCATCTCACAGGCCAACGGGGCGCCCCACGCCGACTTTCAACATTGTAGGATGGCCACAGAAGTGCGACAACTTACTAGACACCACCTCGGTGCCATCCGGATCTTGGCGCGTTGTGCTGCCTTCGGCCTATTCGCACATCGGTCCGCTACTGACGCAAACTCACAGGCCAACGGGGCGCCCCACGCCGACTTTCAGCATTGTAGGATGGCCACACCAGTGCACCTTACTAGACACCACCTCGGTGCCATCCGGATCTTGACGCGTAGTGAAGCTGCAGCAGCTGCAAATAAGCTTCAGACAGTGTTACAACCGCTGCTCAGAACTCTCAACTATGACACCACCTCGGTGCCATCCGGATCTTGGCATCTCAGCGCCTTGTGGTGTCAGTCAGAAACTATTGTTGCGCTGCCTTTGGCCCCATTCGCACATCGGTCCGCTACTGACGCAAACTCACAGGCCAACGGGGCGCCCCACGCCGACTTTCAGCATTGTAGGATGGCCACACCAGTGCGGCAACTTGCTACACACCACCTCGGTGCCATCCGGATCTTGGCATCTCAGCGCCTAGTGGTGTCTTCTATTCCGAAAATATTGTTGCACTGCCTTCGGCCCCATTCACACATCGGTCCGCTACTGACGCCATCTCACAGGCCAACGGGGCGCCCCACGCCGACTTTCAGCATTGTAGGATGGCCACACCAGTGCGGCAACTTACTAGACACCACCTCGGTGCCATCCGGATCTTGGCGCGTTGTGCTGCCTTCGGCCTATTCGCACATCGGTCCGCTACTGACGCAAACTCACAGGCCAACGGGGCGCCCCACGCCGACTTTCAGCATTGTTGGATGGCCACACCAGTGCGGCAACTTACTAGACACCACCTCGGTGCCATCCGGAACTTGGCGCGTTGTGCTGCCTTCGGCCTATTCGCACATCGGTCCGCTACTGACGCAAACTCACAGGCCAACGGGGCGCCCCACGCCGACTTTCAGCATTGTAGGATGGCCACACCAGTGCTGCAACTTGCTGGACACCACCTCGGTGCCATCCGGATCTTGGCGCGTTGTATTGCCTTCGGCCTATTCGCACATCGGTCCGCTACTGACGCCGCCTCACGTGCCAACGTATTTTCTCCGCATTTTATACCCTATGCCGCATAACAGGTCATGTGACTTGTTTATAAAACTTTTCATTGGTTCATTTGACTTTTGGTTTCCTAATGATGGAAGGCTTGATCATATGACATAAAAACAACACTTTTCATTGGATGAAAACTTTTTTTTTTTCCCAAACGATGAAAGCCCCACCTTGTTTCTGGATGTTTCAGACTGAAGCTGGCGTCAGCATGAGAGCACCACCATCTCGTAGCTCCGTCGTGGTCATTCCGCGAGCAATCATGGCAGCCGCTCCCCACCAGAAGCCTGCAGGAGTCGGGGCTCCCAAAACTTTTGATGAATTCTCAAGGCGGAGGGGACGCTTTCGAGAATGGGGTCCAAGACCTAGCAGACAAGCGTCCGATTTCCAAGGTGTCCCAGGGCCATTTCAGTGGACCAGGCCCAAAAAGGAAACAGCCTGCCGCCATTTTGAGAGTCCTGTGACAGCCGCCTATCGCTGCACCGCAAGAGTGGGCGCAACTCAGCTGAATTGCGGCTTTTGACACAGTGGACCAAAAACGGACGGAATGGCAACTGAAACGGTAAAGGGGCGCCCCACTACAACAGATGACACTCCACTGGAGAGGCCCGTTCACGCCGCCTCCCCCGGGGCGCCCCACGCCGTTATTCGGAGCAGCATTGTAGGATACCAAAACCAGTGCGGCAACTTACTGGACATCACCTTGGTGCCATCGTTCTGCTGCCTTGGAACTATTCGCACAACAGTTTGCTACTGATGACCCACCCCCCGCGACGCCCCACGCCATTATTTGCTGGGTGGCAACTTACTAGACATCACTTTCGTGTCATCTAGATTTCAGCGCGTTCTGCTGCCTTGGAACTATTCGCACAACAGTTTGCTACTGATGACCCACCCCCCGCGACGCCCCACGCCGGAAATCTGGACGTTGTGCTGCGTTGGGACTATTCGCACAGCCGACCGCTACTTCGTTGTTTTTCCCTAAAAATGTTTATATGTTATTACTATTTTTGTTTTCTTGTATATATTTATAAATTATTAAAGTTTTATAATCTTACTACTTTGTCGGAGTGCTATATATTTTTAATGTGACACATAATTGTAAAAACTTTGATGTACAAAGAGTCATCCCTGGAATCTTCCGCTTCAGGCTCGGTCCCCTCCCCAATCACAATACAGGATGGTTTTCAGATAATAGCAACGCTTCTGCTGTGACGGATCTCATCGAGTGTGGGCCTTGATCTACTATAACTCCTTTGAAGAGGGGTGATTCTTTACAGCTGTGGCCATAAACTACATCTGCAGGGCTAGCTGATACCCTAGGACCAGCCTGGACAATCGGACACAGAGGAAAAGGAGTGTCAGAGGGTGCGGTAGTGAATAGGGCGAAAGGGAGGTGTCGGGCGGGCACAGGGTGTGATTCTCAGGGAAGAGCAGCGCAGATGGGGGGAGGTTTATTACCCATGCATAAGACAGAGAGCGGGGGTGACCACTGCCTGGGGGAGATGCTTGCGAGGGTGGGGAGCCATGCTAAGGATCGACAGCGTGCACAGAGTGGGTCTGGTCAAGGCATCTAAAATGGCTGCCGTGCACGACAAAAGTGTGGCATTTGAAAAAAGACAAGATGGCGCAGACAATGTTTTTCAACACTTCCTGATTTCCTTCGAATCGAACGTTAACAGACGTTGGGGCATATTACCAAAGTTAAGCGATATTTATCCCTAACGATGCTTAGCAACGATTTTTTTACCGCTAAGCATCGTCAGAAATTATCGCAGATAAACCTTGCTATTATCAAGGTTTATCGCAAATACGATAAAAAACGACCGCAATGCATTAATATCGCTGAAAACTTAGCGATATTCATGCATTACCGAGCTAATGCTCTTAGCCATGTTATCCACCTCCCATTGGATAACATGGCTAAGAACTGCTCAGGGCAGGTGCTAGCTTTTGGAGATATTCGCGCTTATCTCGAATATTTCCAAAAGTTGATAATAGGAGATAGCGATGTTAGCGACTGTTTCCAGTCGCTAACATCTTGGCATGCCCACTTTGCATGTCATTAGTGATAAATATCACTCACATGCAAAGTGGGGCCTGGAGTTCTGGACTTTTTGGTTCCGTCCAGAGGTGTCAGGGATAACACCCGAAGACCCCGGAGTTCTACCTGCCTCGGTGCACAAACAAACAGAAACACGGGCTTCTCGATGGTGGCGTCAAAGACCAAAGGTTTATTACTGCAGGGACACAGAAGTCACAGAAACTACACATGGGCAGTATCTAGGAGCCTGTTCAATTTGTACAAAGAGGGTTGCTCCTTATATACTGAATATTGGGCTTCAGGCAAATTCTTTACATGTTAGCACATTCAAAAACCTTTGTATCTTAAACAATAAATATTTGGCGTTGCACAGGAATCGTCAACAATATCTGATGTCAAAACATTACGAACGAGGGGTTCCCACTATTCCATCATAATCCCATGTCAATTTCTCATTCAAGACCCGGACCGCCTCATCGTAAATTTTGTTACCTCCCCCTAATAAAGGCCCAGAAGGAAAGGAGCAGAGCCAGGTGCAGAAGATAGAACAGTAGGATAAGAGATGTTTGGGGGTCGTAAATGGGCAAGGCTACCAGCTTCGGCCGCCTAATCATGATCAGGCCAACGGACACGAGAACCAGTATAGCAGGACTGGCCTCAGGCTGGGGAGGCAGCTCTTGCTGAGTCATGCTGCCACAGCGTTGCTTGCCTAAGGTGCACGTGTCACTAGCAAGGTGAATTGCCTGCTAAAGCCTATGTGTCCTTAATTGAAAGAGGTCATTGCGTGTCCATTGACTATGTGAGGGCAAAGAATACAAAATGTCTGCCGTAATCTAAGATGGATGCCATGGGTAGAACAGAAATGTGTTTGTAACAGGAGTGCTCTTGCTCGTAGCATAGCGAAAACACCAGGATATACTAGATGGATCATTTGCGGTTCACTGATACCAAAATTATGTATTTGCGACAATGTTAAAAACACGGGTTCAAATCGTCACGGAACCTCAGACCCTCCTTTTGCCCTTACATAGGCAATTACTCAGTCTATGTCAGAATCTAACTCTATGCTCATTAGGTCAGTGACATGTTGTTGCATCATCATCTTGTCTCGTACCTTCTCCCCAAATGTAGGTGGTTTTCTGAAACAGGTTGCAGCACAGAGACTACACAAAGCGGGACCACATTGGATAATAAGGCAGCACGAGAACAGAAATACTAGGATGACACCAATGACCATCAGAACCTTCCATCCCCATGCTGATACCAGAGTCCAAAACCACTCCATGAAGGACCAGTTTCCCTTGTCTACGTGTATAGAGTCGGAAATCTTGTGTAGCTTAGAGATCGCTTCATAGACGGTTGGAGCATTATTGGGAATAAAAACACAGCAGCTCGATTGGATCATTCTGCATACCCCACCTCGATCTGCAAGTATTACGTCTAGAACCATACGGTTCTGCAACGTCATGAGACGATCCGCCTGAAGCTCAGCTGTTAAGTTACTAAGGGCACCAGCAGTTTCTGTAATAGTAGATTCAACTACCCGTGTTAGTTGACGTAGATTTCTACTATTGGCCATAGGCCCCCAAAACGGAAGGAAACCTTTGAAGAAGTCTCCAGCTTCCTGACCAGCGGTATCTTCCTTGCTGAAGACACCTCTTGCTACTCTGGTCTTGTGATAATCTGAAGAAGCAGTGTATGTCGGAGGTAACAATCGAGCAATATAACATGAACCTGAGAAGTCAGCAGGCAGCCATGTATACGCTCTGTCTTGACAGATGAAGTAAGTACCCCTAGCAGTAAGGAAGGCAGGGGAGGAGTTGGACGGAAATACGTAAGTCTCAACGCACTCACTCCTCCCTAGCTGAGCTCCCAGATTTCTCCCATTTCCTTGCAAACAGACCTGACCTCGGTGAGGCACGACCCAGACTGAAGTGGAGCTTTTACGCTTGCTTTCTCCCAAACTAAGGCGATACTCTGTAGAGTTCCAACTCAAATACACCCGTAATTCATCTCTAGGGTAAGATGGAGTATTATTGACGTCTTTAATCATGTCAATAATTCCCTGGACTAAAGCTTTGTTGGCTGAGTTGTATTTAGTGGACCGTGGTGGACGCGAAGGATAGGTCTCAAGGGCATAGGAAAAAATGGTCTGAAAGGCCTGAAATGATCCATTATAGCTAAAAGGCAAGACTAGATAGGGAATGCCTTTATCCATAGTGTGAGGTATCAAGCCACACACCCAGCAGTCTGTAGTATTAACTACCAGTTGGTGTTGATGCAAGAGCTGTACAAATGTATTGTTAATAAATTCTGAGCGTCGAGCTTGTTCGTGTTCAGGAAACGAGTGAAAAGAATGCATAGAAGAAACCGTAGAAGTAGTAGGATCAAGGGGAGGTACTGTAGTTACCGGCATAAAAATCAAATGCACACCAAAAATGATTCCACCCACCAACGTTATCAAAACAATTAAAAATGTAACTGCACATTGCATTAGAAAGCATTTGCTGTGAAGTATTCTGTACAGTCTATTTCTGCGAACATAAATTACATTCTTTCGTTGCAGCTCAGGAAGCTCCATCTTCTACAATCCGTTCGTGACCACTGATGATGTGTACGTAGATGAAAATGCCTCTATCAGCCCTGGGAGTTCCCAGAACTAACAGAAAGATCGACCTTGTGTCTGACCCCCGCAGATTCAACTAAGCACACAGCCACGACCCTACGGCTACCCAGACGGCAAGGCAAAATTTAAAACAACAAAATAATAGCAAACTTCCTGGCTGGAGGCAATGTATCAAAAATTCAAATGTGAAAATAGGCAGTTTCCTGCTTTATTTGTCCATATTGCGAGATCGCAGGTTGTATCTCAGTTTTGCAGGAGCTGTCTGATCTGGAAACAATGTATTTTCAGCCGACGTTGCAATGTTCACGTTTGCAGATGGCAAATGTTCTTTTGGTGCAGATGGCAAATGTTCAGGGTTCAAAAGAGCAGTTTCAGGAGGAGAGCCAGAGTTTGATGTATCAGTGATCAGTTCTGCATCACTGAAAGGGATGAAACTGGGTATTTGTTCTGCTTCAGAGGCACTGATTCCTTTCTTTACCCAGTTGTCGTAAGGAAGTGGCAGAGGCACACGTTTGACGTGTGTCGTGTGGATCCAATTCTTCCGTCCGGCCACACGAATAGCAGTTCTCGTCGCCAATAAGACTTGGAAGGGGCCAACGAATCTGGGCTGAAGATTTTTCGTTCTTGCAAAATTTCTAATGACTACTTGATCCCCAGGTTTCAGCTGATGACCTGGACTCTCCGGTGGCTTTGGCAATGCATCGAAAACCTGTTGGTGAATAAGGCTCAATTTAGCAGTCAAGTCGAAAAGGTAATCAATTAACATTGGGTATTCCAGCTGCTTAAATTCTTTCGGTCTAGGTACCCCCCAAACATTTGCAGGACGACCAAAAATTATTTCATATGGACTAAGCCCTACTCTAGAATGTACAGTTGCTCTTGTTGATAACAAAGCCAAAGGCAGTGCATCTGGCCAGGGCAAACCCGTGGACGCTTGTATCTTAGCAAGTTTCAGTTTAAGGGTGCCATTGTAACCCTCAACTAAACCCGCGGACTGGGGATGATTCGCACTGTGAAACTTTTGTCTAATCCCTAGGCCGGCACACACACTCTGCATAACTTTCCCTACGAACTCACTTCCGTTATCTGACCATACAATCCGTGGCATTCCGAATCTGGGGAAGTATTCTTTAAGAAGGATTTTGGCAGTGGACAAAGCAGTATTGTCCTTCAGTGGGTATGCTTCGATCCATCTGGAGAACGCGCAAACTACCACTAGGACGTACTTTAGATTGTTGCAACGATCCATATGAATGAAGTCTAACTGAATCACTTCAAAGGGGCAGGAAGGAGGAGCGAAGTGACCTGCAGGTGTGGGGATTCCCTTGCCAGGATTATGCATCAAGCATACCATACAATTTCTCACCACTCTCTCTGCACACTTACTAATCCCATCATTCTTCCAAACTGGAGCCAACATCTTACAAATCCCTTTAGAACTGATGTGCGCTGCTCCATGTGCCATCGTTACTACTTCAAGCACATACGCATCAGGCAACATCCAACGCTGTTGTTCCGACAAGTCAATCCAACACCCACTCGGGTCCAATTTACCCGTGCTCTCTTTCCATGCAAGCTTTTCCTCCTCAGTCGCCTCTTTCTGAATTTCTTTCACGCTTTCCACTGTGTCCTCACACATTCCAGACTCAGAAATCCATCTTGCAGACGTTGCAACATACATTCTACTCATCATATTTCTAGCTGTCTGTTTTGCAGTCTCATCAGCAAAAGCATTCCCACGACCAACATCATCCGTGATTGCTTTATGAGCACTGCATTTCACAATCGCAACTTCAGTCGGCAAGGTTAGAGATTCCAACAAGTCATTAACTAGCTGACCATGTTGAATCTTAGTCCCATGGGACGTAATGAAACCTCTCTCTTTCCACAAACGGCCAAAACTATGGGCTACGCCGAATGCGTACTGGCTATCTGTGAACACATTCACTCTCTTTCCCTTAGCTAAAACGCACGCTCTTGTTAGCGCGATCAATTCTGCAGCCTGGGCAGAATTCTGACTCACTCTTGCAGTCTCCACAATCGTACTCAAAGTCGTTACTGCATAGGCAGTAGTCACATCACCATTCTCCAATTTGAAGCAAGACCCATCAACATACAACGTGCCATCTGGATCTGATAACGGAGTGTCTTTTAAATCAATTCGTCCTTTTGTTTCTTCCTCAGTTCTGAAACAACAGTCGTGTGGTTCGGAATCACTCGACTCTTGACTAGTCGGCAACAATGTTGCTGGATTCAATACATTGCATCTTTTGATCTGAATATGACTCGCTAGCAATGTCAGTTCGTAACCTGATAATCTAGCACTGGTAAGGTGCTGCGTCTTGGTTCGGTTCATGAGTGTATCCACAGCATGAGGAACCATAACCACTAGCATGTTGTTCATTACTAAACCAGCAGATTGTCGAATGGAGGCTGCAGCTGCGGCTGTAGCTCTCAAGCAACTAGGCAACGCTCTAGCTACCGGATCTAACGTTGATGAAAAATACGCACAAGGGCGTTGTTTATCACCAAATTTCTGTGTCAAAACACTCAACGCACAACCTTCTCTCTCATGGACATAGAGCGTGAATGGCTTACTGTAATCGGGTGTACCCAATACAGGAGCTGAACACAGTGCATTTCGTAACTCAGAAAAACTCTCCTGACATTCGGCAGACCATGGCACTGGACTCGGAACATTTTTCCCAGTCAAAGCTACCAACGGTTTTGCCAAAAGAGAAAAATTTGGGATCCATTGCCTACAATATGAGGTAATACCTAAAAAGGCACGTACTTCTCTCTGCGTGCTAGGAACATTCATCTGTGTAATTGCTTTTATTCTCTCTGGGGTCAACTTCCTTCCCTCCTTTGACAAGAGATGACCTAGGTAGGTCACTTCTTGGCAACAGTATTGCATTTTTGAAGGTGACACCTTGTGATTCAAATTTGACAAATGATGCAATAAAGAAATTGTAGCTGTTTTGCAAGTTTCCTTGTCATCGGCAGCCACTAGAAGATCATCGACATATTGTACTAAAGCAGAACCAGGAGGAAGCACAAAGGAGTCTAACTGGCTTTTTAATGCTTGACTATAAATGGACGGGCTTTCACAATAACCTTGTGGAGCACGTTTAAACCTGAAGCTTCGTCCTCCTAAAGAGAAACCGAAGATATCTCTGCTTTCCTCGGCTATCGGAATGCTGAAAAAGGCATTTTTCAAGTCGATAACCGAAAACCATGTTGCTGTAGCAGGAATCAACGTTAACAATGCAGTAATGTCTGGAACCACAGGAAACTGTGGAATCACAATTTTATTAACCTCTCTAAGATCAATTACAAACCTATATACTGGAGGTTTTGTTGGGTCAGTTCGTTTCAAAATAGGCAGTACAGGACTATTACAGACATTACCTCTAGTTTCTTCTACAACGTCTTTCTCAATCAGATCTTGCACAATTAATAAAAGTGCGCGTTCACCTTCACTAGAGATTCTGTATTGTGGAATTCGTGGAAGTTTTACATTCGCTTTCAAAGTTACTACATATGGTGGAATTTCTAAAAGACCTACATCATTAGGACCAGTCGCCCAAAGAGTATCAGGGAGAGAACGCAGCTCTGGTGGGAGCGCATCCATCGACAAGTACATCGGAGAAATTATTCTTTTACCTGACGTAAGCTGTACTCCTGCCGGAGAACAGTACAATGTCGCGTACATGCGTTTTAACAAGTCTAAACCAAGCAGATTTTCATTACAACCTGTCGTCAAAATCAGGGTGCTTTCAAGTGGCAGGGTCCAACAGAAATAGACAAAGGACCAGAAACAGGGTTGTGAACAGGGGCGCCTGAAAAACCTACTGAAACGTTTGTAGAGCCAGACAAAGGTGCGCCAGGGAGTTTCGCATGTATGATAGAACTTTTTGCTGCACCAGTATCCAACAGAAACGGTTCGACTATACCTGATGTTGCTACTGCGACATAAGGCCCACTCTGATCTACTGGAACTGATACTACTCCCTCTCTTTGTCCATGGCTGTCCTAGTACTCTCTTGGCTGAACTTCCTCACTAGCTTCATAGTAGTCTTCAACATGATACTGTTGAGACCTATTTTGTTGGGCAGATTGTCCATTTCGCTGATCGAAATGATTAGAAGGGCGATCACTTGTCTGTGGAGGCATAGCACCTCGTCCTCGACCTCTAGAGTTTTGTATAGAACTACCACGACCTCTCTGAGCTGTCGCAGCATTATTTTGCGCTAAGACTGGACACTCAGTCTTATAATGGCCTTCCATTTTGCAATAAGCACACTGATTCCATTGGTACTGTGGCCTCTGAGAATTATACTCCGTCCTTTGATATGACCCTTGCTGTGTATGAGAATTATTCATGCGAGGCGGATATGCTTGCTGTAAAAGAACTTTAGTTTTTAAATCTTTCGTCTTTTTATCTGATTTTTCTTTCTCCTCTTTATCCCTATTTTCATAGTACTGGGCAGTCGCAAGTATTTGCGCAGTCGTAGAGACAGCCCACGCACTTTCAGAATTCTTTAATTTACCACTAAGTTCTGGCAACAGATTGTGCACAAATTTATCAACAAATAATCTCTGGCCTCCTTCTGTGCTCATATCCTGACCACTATGATCCACGAAAGTCTCCTCGAATCTTGTGAAAAAGTCGGAGACGCTTTCGTCTTTCTTCTGTTTGCACGCGGACAATTTGTCCCAGTTAACGCGTAATGCAGGCATCAGGGTTTTCATTAAATCGATTATTCTACCAGGCAAATTAGCAATTAAGGGTTCAGGTTTAGAACCACCTATTTGTTGACCATCCGCTGCAATTATAGCTGCCCAATCACCACCTAGGGCAACTGGATGATTCTCTTTACGAATCTTAGCCCAAATTGGTTGCGGTACTACATTACCAAATAGCAGATCTATGTCAGCTAGATTCAATACACAAGCGTCAACTGTCTGAGCCAACTCTTTGTAGTATCCTGCAGGATTTTTACGCGGATCTGGCAAGGCCTGTTTCACTGCTAATACTTCAGCTCGCTTCCATGGAATATGTATCCATACTCTCTGGAATTGGGCTGGAGCGGCTGCAATACCAAGGTTTACATTAGCTTGCACAGCTTCACGCCAAATTGGTGGAACCTCCCTCATTGGGTATTGACGATTTTGTTTCGTACTACGTTTCTCTAACTCCCTCGGTGAACGAAGGGATGGGTCATTCCTATAACTTAAAATCAGTTCCATCGCTTCTTTTATATTTTGACCAACTATCATACCTGCAGCAAACTCTTTCTGAACATTAATTAATTCTTCTAGATTTGATTCAGGGTCATCCTTTTCCAATTCCTCACGTAGAAGGAAGCACATTTCATCGAACACATATCGTTGTGTCGGTTCGTTCCATTGCATAAACGTATCTAATACATCTTGTACATTATATCTTCCAACTTTCGAAACCCATCTAAGAGCAGTGGAATCTAATATTCCTCGCTCTTCAGTACTGGGAAGCTGACTACGTCTCTGCACAGAGTCAGAGGTAGGAGTCTTAATCAGAGTTTTATAGAAGGGAGATAGAATATTAGAGACAGAATCAGTGATTCTCCGACGAACAGAAAGTGGAGTCATAATATTAGCAGAAGCAGTAAATAGAGTAGCAGTTGGAACAGATAGATCAGGAACAGTAGGAGTAGTGGGCAAAATAGCCTGTGAACTAGCAGGTGTGAGCGATACAGGTATAGGTAAAGAAGCCGGCAACCCTGGAAGAGGGGGTGTCGAAGGAACATTAATATTGACCACAGGAGGTACAGGAACTTGATTCAGAGGAGCAGGAACACCAGGTTGTCCAGCAACCGGTAATTGAACATTCGGTATAGGTGGAGCCGTAGCACCCTGTGCATACGGTGGGGGTGATCGTAACAAGTAAGACAACAGGGGATCCTTTTCGGGGTCCTCTACTATCTTAGCTGTACTCGATGGCAAAGCAGGATAGCACTTGTCTATCGCTAAATTACGCTCTCTATTGGCCACCTCCATCGCTTTCTCAGACTCGTTGAGTTGCAGCTGCTTAGCAGACTGTTCTAAAGTCAACTCTTGCTTTTTCTGTTCTTTCTTCAACTTTTTAATTTCTCTCTGTTTAGATTCTTTTCGCCAATAACGGAAAGAATCAAACATTGCCGGCCGGGCTTTCTTCTTGAACAATTTCGTTTCTAAATTATCAAGAACTTGGGGTTCAAAACTACCATGCAGTGGCCAACTAAGGACACCATCTTTCTCTGTATAGTGGATCCATACCTCGTTATAAGAGATAGGGCCCACACCAAATTTGCAATATAGATCATAAAGGGGAGTTCCAATCGGAGGAACCGAACACGAGTCCTCCAACTGGGAATCACTGTTGCGACTAAAACAAGACAACATACAATTTTTCCGACTTACCATTTTATAATCCGGAACACAGAACAGACAAAACACAAACAAAAGGTGCGCACTCGAACCAAGAACTTAGGCCTACCAAAGCGAACAAATGTATCGATACCCAAACTAAACCAAATGATTATCTTAACCAGAACAACCAGTGATAATCTTACGAAACCAAACCAAACCAAAAACTAAAAGGATTATCCAAACAGGAGCAACCCTTACGAAGTAACCAACTAGCAACCACTTAATACTTAACTGAGGCACTGAAGACGTCACCAAGGAGAAACCCGTCACGTCTCGCCGTACTAAGGACTGCACCTCGGGTCCAAGACAGGGCGACGGTCAAAACAACGGACCACTGTAGCCATCCGAACGGGAACCCTCGTGGAAGAGAACGTCGGGCCACTTTTGCGATATGCCGGGATCGATGAAGTGGGGCGCCTCCCTCTGGAATCTTCACACGAAGCTTCTCGAACTCTTCAGGCTTTTGGACCGGTACCGAATGACGTCGCCCCACGTTGGGCGCCAATTGGAGTTCTGGACTTTTTGGTTCCGTCCAGAGGTGTCAGGGATAACACCCGAAGACCCCGGAGTTCTACCTGCCTCGGTGCACAAACAAACAGAAACACGGGCTTCTCGATGGTGGCGTCAAAGACCAAAGGTTTATTACTGCAGGGACACAGAAGTCACAGAAACTACACATGGGCAGTATCTAGGAGCCTGTTCAATTTGTACAAAGAGGGTTGCTCCTTATATACTGAATATTGGGCTTCAGGCAAATTCTTTACATGTTAGCACATTCAAAAACCTTTGTATCTTAAACAATAAATATTTGGCGTTGCACAGGAATCGTCAACAATATCTGATGTCAAAACATTACGAACGAGGGGTTCCCACTATTCCATCATAATCCCATGTCAATTTCTCATTCAAGACCCGGACCGCCTCATCGTAAATTTCGTTACCTCCCCCTAATAAAGGCCCAGAAGGAAAGGAGCAGAGCCAGGTGCAGAAGATAGAACAGTAGGATAAGAGATGTTTGGGGGTCGTAAATGGGCAAGGCTACCAGCTTCGGCCGCCTAATCATGATCAGGCCAACGGACACGAGAACCAGTATAGCAGGACTGGCCTCAGGCTGGGGAGGCAGCTCTTGTTGAGTCATGCTGCCACAGCGTTGCTTGCCTAAGGTGCACGTGTCACTAGCAAGGTGAATTGCCTGCTAAAGCCTATGTGTCCTTAATTGAAAGAGGTCATTGCGTGTCCATTGACTATGTGAGGGCAAAGAATACAAAATGTCTGCCGTAATCTAAGATGGATGCCATGGGTAGAACAGAAATGTGTTTGTAACAGGAGTGCTCTTGCTCGTAGCATAGCGAAAACACCAGGATATACTAGATGGATCATTTGCGGTTCACTGATACCAAAATTATGTATTTGCGACAATGTTAAAAACACGGGTTCAAATCGTCACGGAACCTCAGGCCCAAGATGGTCGCTATCTCCTACTAGCCGTCGCTAACTGGTGTTAGCAACAGCTAGGTAATACAGATATAATTTTATCTCCGCGAAGCGGAGCGCTGTTACAGATATATATCTTGTTTTTGAACGTTAATTTCTCAAAATGCACTGAAGCACATATATTGAGACCTAGCAAAGGCACATCGGGCTACCAGTCCCTAATATTTTACCAAGTTTCGTGCAAATCCATTCAGCCGTTCGATTATTATTATTATTTTTTTTTTTTGCCCCGCGGGGCCCTTTTAAAACCTCCACATCAAACCTAGACGGTCAGGGAGGATCTACTATGCCCCCTTATGGTCATTTGCCCCTTCGGTTTGGCCTCCGCTTGTCTCTCGATCCTACCGAGAGACAAGATGGCGGCCGCTACGGACTGTTTGGAATGTTTACAGACGCCAGAGAACCAATCAGCTTCGCTTCACAAAGCTCCGTTGCGCGAAAAGTACGCGTACTGGAGCGCTGCCCGGTCCGCTGTTACAGATATATATCTTTTTTTAAACGTTAATTTCTCAAAATCCACTGGAGCACATATATTGAGACCTACAAAAGGCACATCGGGCTACCAGTCCCTACAATTTTGCCAAGTTTCGTGCAAATCCATTCAGCCGTTCGGGCTAAAAGTGAGGCCAACCGCCCTATGGAAAACTCAATGTTAAAAACACGTTTTGGGACCCCCCTTTTTTCTCGGCCCCCCCTTGACGAACCCCCCCCAAATTTTCAAGGGCTGCTCAGAAACAAAATGTGCCAATTCCGTCCACAAACCCCAAAGTTATTAGACATAGAATTTTCAAAAATCCCATAGAGAAAAAATCCTAACTATATATAGGTAATATATATATATGTATATATATATCTATATACACACATTCGCACACACACAAACACAGATGTACATGCGGCATGCGGGGATTCCGTGACAATTTGCCTGCAGGATGATAAACACAGCACGGACTACTCTGCACTGGTAACAGCGGACTACTGATACCAGCACACTGCGGGGGAGAATCAGCCCTGCGAGGCGACCACTTGCTGTGGCGTCTCTCCTTTGATAAAGGTCCAAGTTGGGACCGAAATGCATTAGGAAATTTTACACACTGCAAGCAGCAAATGAATAAATGCTTTTAATGATCACGGAAGGTGAGCGACTCATTCTTCTCCTGGTAAGGAACTTGGTGCATGTAATGAGGCAAGGTCCTGCCTCGAGTTACGCTCCCCCACTGAAGAGCGCCGCATGCTGCCCGACCCTGGACCCAATCTAGATGTTTGCGAAAGCCCAAGGGCAGGCGAGCAGCCTCCAAGGACCAGACTTTGGACAAGGCTCCCCGCAGCCTGAAAAGCGGCATGCGGGGATTTCGTGACAATTTGCCTGCAGGACGATAAACACAGCACGGACTACTCTGCACTGGTAACAGCGGACTACTGATACCAGCACACTGCGGGGGAGAATCAGCCCTGTGAGGCGACCACTAGAGGGCAGACACCCTTAAAAATCAACCCACGTGCTGGAACAGCTGCTGTACCTGAAATTGCTGTGGCGTCTCTCCTTTGATAAAGGTCCAAGTTGGGACCGAAATGCATCAGGAAATTTTACACACTGCAAGCAGCAAATGAATAAATGCTTTTAATGATCACGGAAGGTGAGTGACTCATTCTTCTCCTGGTGAGGAACTTGGTGCATGTAATGAGGCAAGGTCCTGCCTCGAGTTACGCTCCCCCACTGAAGAGCGCCGCATACTGCCTGACCATGGACCCAATCTAGATGTTTGCGAAAGCCCAAGGGCAGGCGAGCAGCCTCCAAAGACCAGACTTTGGACAAGGCTCCCCGCAGCCTGAAAAGCGGCATGCGGGGATTTCGTGACAATTTGCCTGCAGGACGATAAACACAGCACGGACTACTCTGCACTGGTAACAGCGGACTACTGATACCAGCACACTGCGGGGGAGAATCAGCCCTGCGAGGCGACCACTAGAGGGCAGACACCCTTAAAAATCAACCAACGTGCTGGAACAGCTGCTGTACCTGAACTTGCTGTGGCGTCTCTCCTTTGATAAAGGTCCAAGTTGGGACCGAAATACATTAGGAAATTTTACACACTGCAAGCAGCAAATGAATAAATGCTTTTAATGATCACGGAAGGTGAGCAACTCATTCTTCTACTGGTGAGGAACTTGGTGCATGTAATGAGGCAAGGTCCTGCCTCGAGTTACGCTCCCCCACTGAAGAGCGCCGCATACTGCCCGACCCTGGACCCAATCTAGATGTTTGCGAAAGCCCAAGGGCAGGCGAGCAGCCTCCAAGGACCAGACTTTGGACAAGGCTCCCCGCAGCCTGAAAAGCGGCATGCGGGGATTTCGTGACAATTTGCCTGCAGGACGATAAACACAGCACGGACTACTCTGCACTGGTAACAGTGGACTACTGATACCAGCACACTGCGGGGGAGAATCAGCCCTGCGAGGCGACCACTAGAGGGCAGATACCCTTAAAAATCAACCCACGTGCTGGAACAGCTGCTGTACCTGAACTTGCTGTGGCGTCTCTCCTTTGACAAAGGTCCAAGTTGGGACCGAAATGCATTAGGAAATTTTACACACTGCAAGCAGCAAATGAATAAATGCTTTTTAAGATCACGGAAGGTGATCGACTCATTCTTCTCCTGGTGAGGAACTTGGTGCATGTAATGAGGCAAGGTCCTGCCTCGAGTTACGCTCCCCCACTGAAGAGCGCCGCATACTGCCCGACCCTGGACCCAATCTAGATGTTTGCGAAAGCCCAAGGGCAGGCGAGCAGCCTCCAAGGACCAGACTTTGGACAAGGCTCCCCGCAGCCTGAAAAGCGGCATGCGGGGATTTCGTGACAATTTGCCTGCAGGACGATAAACACAGCACGGACTACTCTGCACTGGTAACAGCGGACTACTGATACCAGCACACTGCGGGGGAGAATCAGCCCTGCGAGGCGACCACTAGAGGGCAGACACCCTTAAAAATCAACCAACGTGTTGGAACAGCTGATGTACCTGAACTTGCTGTGGCGTCTCTCCTTTGATAAAGGTCGAAGTTGGGACCGAAATGCATTAGGAAATTTTACACACTGCAAGCAGCAAATTAATAAATGCTTTTATTGATCACGGAAGGTGAGCGACTCATTCTTTTCCTGGTGAGGAACTTGGTGCATGTAATGAGGCAAGGTCCTGCCTCGAGTTACGCTCCCCCACTGAAGAGCGCCGCATACTGCCCGACCCTGGACCCAATCTAGATGTTTACGAAAGCCCAAGGGCAGGCGAGCAGCCTCTAAGGACCAGACTTTGGACAAGGCTCCCCGCAGCCTGAAAAGCGGCATGCGGGGATTTCGTGACAATTTGCCTGCAGGACGATAAACACAGCACGGACTACTCAGCACTGGTAACAGCGGACTACTGATACCAGCACACTGCGGGGGAGAATCAGCCCTGCGAGGCGACCACTAGAGGGCAGACACCCTTAAAAATCAACCAACGTGCTGGAACAGCTGCTGTACCTGAACTTGCTGTGGCGTCTCTCCTTTGATAAAGGTCCAAGTTGGGACCGAAATGCATTTGGAAATTTTACACACTGCAAGCAGCAAATTAATAAATGCTTTTAATGATCACGGATGTAGCAGTAGAGATTAGAGAGGGAAGTCTAACTACACGCCTATTTCGTAAGACCACTGCTGGCAATGCGGTGCTGCATGCGGCGAGCCATCATCCGATTCCCCTAAAGAGAAGCATTCCCTATGGGGAGTTACTGAGGGCTCGCCGCAATTGCAGCACCGACACTGATTTTCAGAAGGAACAGAAAGCGATGATGGAACGCTTCAGCCAAAGAGGGTATAATGAGGATACATTAAAAGTTGCCCAGAATAAGGTTCAGGACCTAAAACATGAGGAAGTCCTATTCAGAACATCCATGAGTGATAACAAAAGGAAGGAAACTCAGAATAGGATTGAACCAGATGCACCCCGCATGATTACCAACTTCAGTAGGGGAGCATGGGCCCTTGAAAGAATAATGAGGGCCAATTGGAAACTATTAACATCCAACCCAATTGTTGGAGGACTAGTGGGTAATAAACCACAAGTAACCTACCGTAGGGCCCGATCCCTTAGAGATAGATTGGTGCACAGTTACCCCAAAGAACCATTAAAAACCAAATGGCCACCAATCCCCAATGGCTTTACAATCTGTGGTAACTGTAAATGCGACCGCAACGGAAAATCATGTAAAAATTACAAAACAGGAACAGGCCAGACAAAAACCATCAATCACCAGATAAACTGCAACACAGAATTTGCTGTCTACGTGCTGGAGTGCCCTTGTGGCCTCCAGTACGTGGGCAGCACAAAGCATCCACTCAAAGTTAGGATTCTGCAGCACCTCCGGGCCATCACAAATAAGGACCATAATTACCCGATGGCTCGCCACTATGAAGAGAGCCATGGTGGGAATAATGGAAGCCTGAGGTTTTATGGCATAGACAAGATACCCAAAACTATCAGGGGTGGAGACCGCGAAGCGCAACTGAGAGTTAGGGAGTCCAAGAATATTATAGATATGGAGAGTAAGACCCCGAATGGACTAAATTATGGTGAAGAATTGTCATCTCACATAGGCTTCTAGAGCGTTATCGGTACAGGGCAAAAGCTAACCCGCAGTATGATGAATGTTGTATATGTATCACTATCACAAATTTTATTGTTAGTACTCCCCATTTCTGATACTACCATTAGGGACTAGAAGTGGTAGAATTACCACAATTGTGGAGCATGAGATTAATGCTATCTGCCCTACTGCCTAGGTAGATAAAAAGAGGGGGAGTTACTTAGTACTCACGTAAGAGGATTGTATGTTGGGTACTCATTGTATTTTATATTGTATTGTCAATTTGGATTTCTTTACATGTTTTCACATATTCACTTATATAAATATCTCACCTTACACTCATCCCCTATGAATAAGCACTCATATTCTGACCTGACCACCTTTCCCGATGAAATAAACCTAGCCATTAACTGGACATATCACGAGGGGAGCACCCCTTAATTAGAAATTCCTTATCCACGGTCCCTGAATCTGGGGAGGAGTAGGAGCAGTAGCAGTCCATGGGACACTGTGGCCCCGAATAGAGAGTGCCACTCAATGTTGATATATGTGCCAATTACTCGAGGGAACAAGTGGACAATAACCTTGACTTCCGCTTTATGTAATAAATTGTATTTCTCGAGTTCTTACAGGGAGCGCCCCTTTTTAATGGAACTGCGGGACAACGGTCCCGAACCCTGCTCAGGAGGCTCGCACTGAACTACATCTCCCAATAGGCATAGCGACTCTGGTAGTCCTCAGTCACGTAACGTCCCATATAATCTGGAACTCCAGCTCCCGGAATACCATGCGGTTGAGTAGTCCCCCTTGTACAAAGCTAGGCAATATGAACATTGTACCTACTTACATAATCGTCTATTCCAACCCTTTAAACAGATTATGCAGTTTGAAGAACACAGTATAATTGTAATGATGAAATGTATACATGTATATAGTAATGTTTTTTACTATTAGGTTATGCTTACTTACGGAAGTATTTTCTTTCTGTTTATGGAAGTTGACATGAATGTAGGACTATAATTTTGGGAAAATGCAAAATGGTGGTTACTTGAAAAAGGCTAATGCCGAAACGCGTCGTCCTTGATTTACGAGTGCACAATAAAGGATTTGTGCAAAGACCTCCTGGTGTGCCGTCTCTGTGTCCTCCTAACTAGTGGGATCCAGCACCTTTGATATATATATATATATATATATATATATATTACCTACTGGCGGTCGCCAGTAGGTATATATAGTTAGGATTTTTTCTCTATGGGTTTTTTGAAAATTCTATGTCTAATAACTTTGGCGTTTGTGGACGGAATTGGTTGAAATTTTCAGGAAAATGGCACATTTTGTTTCTGAGCAGCCCCTGAAAATTTTGGGGGGGTTCGTCAAGGGGGGGCCGAGAAAAAAGGGGGGTCCCAAAACGTGTTTTTAACATTGAGTTTTCCATAGGGCGGTTGGCCTCACTTTTAGCCCGAACGGCTGAATGGATTTGCACGAAACTTGGCAAAATTGTAGGGACTGGTAGCCCGATGTGCCTTTTGTAGGTCTCAATATATGTGCTCCAGTGGATTTTGAGAAATTAATGTTTAAAAAAATATATATATCTGTAACAGCGGACCGGGCAGCGCTCTGGTTCGCGGACTTTTCGCGCAACGGAGCTTTGTGAAGCGAAGCTGATTGGTTCTCCGGCGTCTGTCAACATTCCAAACAGTCCGTAGCGGCCGCCATCTTGTCTCTCGGTAGGATCGAGAGACAAGAGGAGGCCGAAGCGAAGGGGCAAATGGCCATAAGGGGGCATAGTACATTGTCGCTCACCCCCTAGGTTTGATGTGGAGGTTTTAAAAGGGCCCCGCGGGGCAAAAAAAAATAAAAATAATAATAATCGAACAGCTGAATGGATTTGCACGAAAGTTGGCAAAATTGTAGGGACTGGTAGCCCGATGTGCCTTTGCTAGATCTCAATATATGTGCTCCAGTGGATTTTGAGAAATTAACGTTCAAAAAAAGATATATATCTGTAACAGCGCACCGCTTCGCGTACTTTTCGCGTTACGGAGCTTTGCGAAGCGAAGCTTATTGGCTCTCCGGCGTCTGTAAACATTCCAAACAGTCCGTAGCGGCCGCCATCTTGTCTCTCGGTAGGATCAAGAGACAAGAGGAGGCCAAAGCGAAGGGGCAAATGACCATAAGGGGGAATAGTAGATCGTCGGTGACCCCCTACGTTTGATGTGGAGGTTTTAAAAGGGCACCGCGGGGCAAAAAAAATAATAATAATAATAATCGAACGGCTGAATGGATTTGCACGAAACTTGGCAAAATTGCAGGGACTGGTAGCCCGATGTGCCTTTGCTAGGTCTCAATATATGTGCTCTAGTGGATTTTGAGAAATTAACGTTCAAAAAAAGATATATATCTGTAACAGCGCTCCGCTTCTCGTACTTTTCGCGTTACGGAGGTTTGCGAAGCTGATTGGTTTTTCGGCGTCTGTAAACATTCCAAACAGTCCGTAGCGGCCGCCATCTTGTCTCTCGGTAGGATCGAGAGACAAGAGGAGGCCAAAGCGAAGGGGCAAATGACCATAAGGGGGCATAGTAGATCCTCCCTGACCCCCTAGGTTTGATGTGGAGGCTTTGAAAGGGTCTCGCAGGGCAAAAAAAAAATATACCGTTTTTTTAGTTTTTTTGCGTGGAGTGCGCCCGGTTCGCGAACCGGGAAGCGGTCTGGGGAGCGTACTTTCTTGAAAATTAGTGAAAAAAGTTAGAGTAAAATAATAATTGTGAGTGATCAGATGTAGGGTAGCTCTGAGAAGAGCTTTTGGGTTTATGGTACATTTAGGTACTTATAAGGAGGTACCAATGCACAGTCTTAAATTCAGAGTGAAAACTCTGTTGCCCTCATCTGAGAAGTGAACTCCATCTGCTCTGTAGATATCTTGCATGTAGTAACGCAAGTTATTGTTGTACAGGGAGCCCATTCCATGGTCTCTCATGTAAGCTGAAACAGATTTGTTTACATGCTTCCTCGATTTCTCAATTTGTGGACAAAATTGGTTCGACCACCTCCATTTCTGTCTTTGGCATATATTTGAATATACCAAGGCAGTCTGAGGAAAAAGTGCCATCAATTGCTCAAAGGTGTCCTTTAAAAGCATTTCCAGACCTACCCCAGTCAAAGTGCCCAAATCATTACCTCCACAGTGCACAATTAACAGGTCAGGTTTTGGCAAATGCATAAAGGTTTTCACCAATGGTATCAATTGGTGACATTTTAATCCTCTGTGGCCAAACCACTTAATTTCCACATCTTGTAAATTGAGGTTAGGTAAATTCCTGTTTTCAGCGTACCTTTGAGCCCAATAGATGTAGCTATGTCCAACAATCCAGACAGAAAACATGGCGAGAGAAGGTTCTCCTGCAGTCAGATGAAGTGTGGCAATGAAATGGCAGTTGAAAAAATGAGAGTGTAAAATGAAAAAAACTGAGGAGTTTCTGTGTTAATGAAGCAGTAAGAGTGATTGGTGGATTTTGATTGCTGAAAACAGAAAGTTAGTGTGCATGGATGAGTTCGTTGAAAGATGTATTTTGAGTGGCGAAGAAAAAATCATTAAATGAAAGAATGCTTTGGATATGCAGGTGCACTGAGAGTTCAGAGTTCAATTGCAACATTGTTGTGTGAGAGGTCTTGCAAGAGGTGGTTGCTATGCAGAAAAAGCAGAGAGGGGGCAGAGGGGGGAAGGGTTTTGCTTTGAAAAAAAGTGAGGGAAGAGTTTTGATTGGGTGACATGAGAGATCTGTGTGAGGAATTACAGCATTTCTGTGCTTTTGATAGCTGCAGACTCTGGAGTGCATACCTTTTGCTCTGCTGAAGACAAATTGGTGTGTTTCTGAGACTGTTTTGAAACTCAAAGTATTTGCTAAGGTGAGAAAAAATTTCTTTAATTTAGATAGAAAATAGTGTGCTTTAAGGAGAAAATTATGAAGAAAGTTGTGTTTTTCAAATGTTGCTTTGTCTCAAGTGTTTCAGAAATAGATTTTGTTTCTTTGAGAAATTGTAATTGGAGAACATGTGAAGTATTAGTACTGACAGGGCTTTTATGTGCATAGGAGCTGTGGAGTGTTTTCAAATTATGACTTGTAAATCGTTTTTGAGAAAAAGCAATGGTTTTAATATTGATGAGAAGGACATAATGGTGTCTGCTTCTTTATAAGGTAATTGAGAGTCTCTGATGTTATTTTTCCCATTTCAATGTAAGAAGTTTGTCTGTGGAGCAAATTGCTTTTAAATATGCTCCCACCTGTGCATGGCAAATTTAGATTTTGAATGTTTCCGTTACATAGGCATGTTAAAGGTGACTGAAACATGCTGCAAAGGCAATCAAAAAATGCTTTTATGTGTCTTAAGGACATTTTAAGTCATTTCCCCATGTGCAGTGTTTTCAAATTATGAGTTGAAAATCGTTTTTGAGGTAAAGGAATGTTTTCAAAATTTATGTGCGCCATATGACCCCAAATTTTTTTTTCAGGGGTGCAGCAGGGTGTTCTTGAGACACCCCTGCACCGTCGGAAAAATTCGTAATTTGCGATGAGGTAATTGCTAATCGCAAATTGCACCTTCATTCCTATGGGCCTCCTGCTGCATGGAAATGAATGGGTAATCTTGCTGAAATGCAAAGTCGAATCTGTATTTAAAAGGGTCTGCACCTCTGTACGGGTGTTCGCTATGTGAAGCACGAAAGTTTCACGGGCCGAACTCAAGGCCACCTCTCTCTGAGACAAAAGAGCTCTTATTCTTGCCATGCTGTTGAAATGTGCTCCCAAGGTTGGTATTTGTGGCCAGATTGAAAACTCCCTATGTTCATGTGTGGGAGGAAATAGAACATTTCTGCAGCAAATAACCCGTTCATTTACTGTTACGATAAAATGAATACTTTTAATTAACCCAGAACAATCTTCATTATTGAGCATCAAATAACTACCATTTTCCAAGAACTTGAACGTGGGGATGATAGCAGGAACTGGCGTGCCTTGCAACACGCAAGCCATATTTGGTCGGTGTTTGTTGCATGAACCGTGTAACTGTATGTGCCTACACATTAGTGAATGATCTGGCGTCTCAGTGCATTCCTCTCCATTCAGATAAAGGTCTTGATCATCTTTGAAAATCTGTATGTGTATGGAAGCGACCAGACCTCATGAAGAAAACCACTACCTAAAGGTTAATAACGACCTATTGGTATATATTTCATACAATTTGAAAACTTATATAAAGCAAAAGGCAGCGTTATTAAACCGTGGATAAGGCACGTTGCCAAAGCAGTGAACCTTTTGGATTTATACTGGAAATGTTAAAGGAAGAATTACGGAGTAGGGCCTGTAAATCTTTAATGGACAACGAGTAAAATTACTCCAACCATCATATTCCTCTAACTCCGGGATAGTAGGGGTGTTTAATTTTTTAGAAGTAGCCAATCCAAAGCATTTGGTCTGGGAAATTGTTTCATTCACAAACAACATATGATTTGGGATGAGACATGCACGGTGGAAAGCCTCAGTGCCTTGTACCTGCCAGGTTCGTGAACCCCAAACTGATGTAGATCCTGGATATTTTTACACTGTGTTACGTTAGCATGGGCTCATTACTGGTTTAAACGCCATTTTTCCTTTTTTGTAACTTCTGCACACGATACTTAGTTGTTGCTTTAGCTTTCAGCCTACCTGCGTCAAGATCTATGCCTGCTTCAAGCAGGCGCAGGGTTTTGATGTAGCTTTGTCCTATCTGATTGTAAATGCGGCACACCGTGGGTGGCAGAGCAGCGGTGCACGTTAACTGGTGCATCCCTGGGGATGTGCTAGTTAATATAAATCTGCCCCTTTACATTTAATTATGTGCAGGGGACACAGAGTAGGTGAGGTTTATCCAAGGTTAAGAAGAGATGAGTCCTGTTCAGTGAAAAATTGGAGATAGGCTTCAGTATATTATATACTTAAGTAGTGTGTTAAGTTTTTGATGACTGTTATTAATTTACTGTTGGGTAATAGTGGTTAATAACATTTTTTATTATATTTTACCACAGATTCAACTGCAGATTATTTCAAGATTTTAGGATGCCTAGCAAAGAAAGAGTAAGAAAGGCTGCAAAACGTCAAAGACAGCAGGACCATGGAAGAATGCAGCAGTCCTCTAACAAAAAGATTTGTCAAGTCACCAAGAAAGCACCGGGTAAGAGTCGAAAAACAGTCATAAGAAATATGTGTAGTAAAAAAAATATTACTACAGAAAATGTTTCAGTCCAGAAAAGGAGACAGAAATCAAATGGTAAGGAAAGGCCAATGAGAAATGTTACTGCTAGAGTAAGAGATAACTCTATGCATGAAAGTAGAAGGAAACAAGAGTTTAGGGATATTCGTAAACGAATGTTCCGCAACAGGATAATTGGGAATTTGTTAAAAAATATTAAGAAAGGTCAGCAGAAAGTGGTTTTTTATAAGAGAAAAAAAATTGTTGAGAAAGTTATTGACCCCTCTGGTGGCAGTTAGTTCTTGACAGATAGGTGAGTGGACAATGGGAGTTTTGTTAGAACGGAGTCAAAGTGTATGTGCAATTTGCTCACTTTATAATCTTCATGTTTTCATGGGTGTCTCCCTCTGTTACTCACTGATACCTCCATATGGTATGAACCCAGTTGTACAATTGAGCCTGCATAGCTACTGCATGTTATTTCTTTTTAACCTTTTAAAAACCTCCTCACACTTCACAACAATACCCACCTCACCTACTCAGTGATTGTTCTGTATGCCATACTTTAGACACTTGGCATACTTAACCACTCAGGCATGTATTAATTGTTACTTGAATCACAAGTACACCTATAGCATGCCACGCTATTCACAGTTCTTCCCCATGGCGTGACCGACTCTGCATTTTGCAAATTGTTTTTAACCATTGTTGTTGTTTTATCTCCTTTCCATGTTTAGGCATAGGACAACTCTCACAGAGGTAATGCACATATAAACCTACACATGACACCAGCATGTGGTTAATCACCTTTTATAGGTCCTGATGAATCGCGGGTAACTATTGCCCACTGCGAGAAACATGTCGACCGTTTGCACAACTAGCCCTATCTAGGTTCACCTGAACTTGCTCGTTGACTCCTAGTGAGCTAGCCCCCTGTTTTTAACTGCAGCGAGGGACCTCCAGAATAAAGTTCATTCCGGTACCCTTAGCTACATTTTAATATCCCTTTTCACTATCACATACCACCCTGCCCACACACCCACACCTCACCATAAGGCAGTTGGAAAAAGATCTCCGCCAAAGAGCCCCTCTTTGAGGTGAGCCCGTCGGGGATTGCACCGCCTCCCCGACGAGGAGCAACCGCCGATGATGAAGCATGACATCCTTCGGGGTGTGTGAGGCAAATCCATCCAACAAAATGGATGCCCTTGGGTGTTACATTTACACCTTTGGTCACGCCAGCTAGTCTTTCCCTCAGTCACGCTCAGGAACAGTCCAGCAACCCCTTGTTGTAACCATTGATACGGGCACACGCTGCGACTGGACCTTCCACTCCCTTGAGTGGTAAACGGTGTCCGTTGATCAAGTGATCTCCTTCCTCCCTCCTTTTGAAAATAAAGTTATTGATCAGGCATTTGAAATTAAACGTAAGTTATTTATTTTGACAATCAATAGAATTCGGAAGCTAAACAAGGTAATTTATGATTTCAAAAGAAATAGTAGATGGAAGAGAATAGTTAATCGTAGTAATTTTTGTGAAGTTTTTTCTGGAGAATGGATGCATAGTTCAAGCTCTGAGGCATTTTTTAATGAGGAGAGTTATTTCCAGGATAATGATTTGGTGCATGCAGTTGACACCAGTGGTCGAGCTTATGAAGTGAAAGATGGTTGTCCAGTTGAAAAAGAAAAACTTGTGACAACAGAGATAGAAGAGGTGTTAGGTAATGAGGTTTTAGGGAGACGTCCTAAGGGTCCTGTGTACACCTGGAAGTGTAGTAGTATTTGCAGTGTACGACAGGATTCCATCAATTTGCTTTGTGATTTTATACGGTCATTTAGTAAGAACAGTTTGAAGCAGAAAATGAAGTTGTTGCAAGAATTAGATCCTTGCAGAGTGAGAGAAGTGATAGGTTTGCATGGTCATTCACTGGCTTGTCTTTCCAGGAGAGTATGCCAGAGTGTTTTTCATCATTTCAGGATGCTAGCAGTGCATCATAATAAAGTGAGGAAATTAGTTAGAATGTTGTATTATGCTAAGAGTCCAGCAATTATGCTTAAACAATTATGCGCTGCTCTTTTGCATGGTTCTGAAATAGATGTGAAGAATATATGTGAAGAAATTGAGTTTTGTTACTTTGGAAGTAAAGAGGAGAATGTTGAAATTGACCAAGAAGAAGAGAGTAATGTGGAAGATAGTGTACAGGTTTCCAGTACAGATAATTTCCAGAGGGAAATTGCGACGTTTGAGGTGAAATCAAGTGAGAGGCCAAATTTCACTTGTGTGTGTTGTCGACGCACTTATTATAAGAATCAGACTAAGTTAGTGGATTTATATGGAAAAAGTGAAAGGGAAAATAATAGTGAATGGAAGGATTTTACAACATACTTGATGGTAGAAAATTGTTTTGATTTGGGATTGGATCAACGTGTGTGTACTTATTGTTGTAACAAATTAAATCAAAACCAGATGCCTGCTAGAGCAGTTCATAATAATCTGGAATTGGTTGAGATTCCTTCTGAATTGAAGGATTTAAATACTTATGAATCTATTTTGATTCAAAGTATCCATCCCTTTCAGGCTATTGTAAGAATGGAGCCAAAGACAGGGAAATTGCCTCCATCAGATTTACAGAGAGGATTAAAGGGAAGAGTTGTTTATTTGCCTCTAGATTTGAAGAAAAACATTAACACAATTGGAGTAGAAAAAGTGGAAGAGGAACCTCTTGTTATCTTAGTTAATGGGGTTCCGACAAAGAATAAGAAAATATGGCAAGATTTAGTAGATGTTAGGAAAGTCAAAAGGGCAACATTGTATTTGAAAAAATATAATAAGTACTATAAAAATGTATATGTTGCAGAAGAGGAAGTAAGTGAGGAAGAGGATAACGATTTGTGTGCTGGTCAAATTGAGAAAGTAGAACCCTGTACTAGTGAAGAAATATATGAACATTATAGTGTTCATCCTTTGCATTCCAAGGAAGTCATGGGGAATGCTATTGAGTTGTTTCAAATGAAACAAGCGAAAGGGAGTCCCATTAGTGTTTGGGAGGAAAGTTTGGAAGCTCGGTGTTTCCCACAGCTTTTTCCAACAGGTCTGGGAGGAAGATATGATGAGCGACCTCATCAAATTCCTGCTTCTGAATACCGGACTTTGCGATTGTATGCAGGAGATCCTAGGTTTCGACAATGCATTCCTTATTTGTTTCATCTCCTGTTTGAAAGCGATCTGTCTGGACTGTCATATGCAGTGAACCACATCTTGAAAAGTGGTATACACATGCAAAACATCTCGGCAAGTGACTTTATGGATAAAGTCAATGTCCAAGACAGTATTTTGGATTCTCACCTGATTAATCTCATGGCGTGTCAGCGTGGTACTAATGAGTACTGGTACCGTCGTCATGGTGATTTAAAATGTATGCTAAGGAACTTAGGAACTCCCACATGGTTCCTCACTTTGAGCTGTGCTGAGTATGGCTGGGAAGACTTACTTGAATTTCTACGAGAGGCAAATGCTAACGTAGAAAACATCGAATTCAAGACACCCGGAGAACTGTGCTCTTTGGATCCAGTCAATGTATGTAGGTACTTCAATCATAGATTTGAAGGTATGATGTCTTTCATCATGAATAAGAAGAATCCACCTCTTGGAGAGGTGTTGGATTTCTTCTGGAGGAAGGAGTACCAAGCAAGAGGTGCTCCTCATATACATATGTTGCTGTGGATCAAGGATGCACCTAAATTTGGAACGGATGCAGAAGACTCAGTGATGAGTTTCATAGAACAGTATTCTACGTGTGCTGTTCCAAACGCAAAGGAGAAAAAAAGCCTACGAGAAAAAGTTCTACGTTTCCAAAGCCATCGATGTGGAAAGTACTGTCGTCGTAAATTCCGGAACAAAGACAAGTTCTACACCAAATGTCGTTTCGGCTTTCCACGACCGGTGATTTCTAAAGGAAGAGTGAACAGTTTGATGTCTTCGCTGCGACATAATGTGATGAAGAAATCACCTAAAAACACATACAATTTGAAGAGGAACGAAGAGTCTAAGTACATTAACGACTACAACCCGGTGATTTTGTCCATGTGGAATGCTAACATGGATATACAGTTTGTGGCTGATAACTGTATGGCTGTGGCTCGGTATGTGACATCTTACATCACCAAAAAAGAGAAGACAGAATTGAAGGATATGTGGGAGGACATTTCCCATGAAAAGAGCCTCAGCAAGAAGTTGTACAGTTTCAGTCTGAAGATGTTGTCGCATCGAGAAATCGGAGCTTACGAATGTTCTGACCGGTTGTCTTCAGCAAGTCTCTATGCCAAGTCCAGGAGTATCGTTTGGGCGAGTGTTGGTCTTGCTGCAACGCGTAATCGAGTTCTGAAACCTGTGCGGGAAATTGAGTATTTGGCGGAAAAGGAGCCAAACAGTACCGACATTTTGAAGAGCAACATGTTGGATACATATTATCCAAATCGAAGCAGTCACCTCGAGAATGTTTGTCTGTATGAGGTTCTGCAAAATTACATATTCAAGAGGAACATCAAAGAAGATACTGAGAAAGGAGTGTATGCTGTAATAGGAAGTGAGGGATGTCTGGTCAAGCAAAGAAAATGCCACTTGATAAACCATCGAAAATTGAGTGGCGAATCTCCTGAAAAAAAGGAGTTTTTCTATTTAGCACTTTTGCAACTTTTTAAGCCTTGGCGTGCAGAAGAGGAACTGCTTGGAGATTTCTTTGTTACGAAGACTCATTCAATGCTGCCAAGGAGACCATAGAATGTCCTGCTTTTCCCAAATATGTAGAAATGTTGAATGTGGAAATTGAGCAGGAAGCAACGATTGCAGCCGAGATTGCCAGAGACAGTTCTCAGGACAGTCAGAGTTCTGCTTCATTGAGTCAGGATCCACTAGGAGGACCTCTTATCGAAAATGAAGCTGCCACTGCTATGAATGAAGTGGAAAGAGCCATGGCACATGCTCAGGAGGATGCGGTTAACTTAGAAGAGTTGGAAAGACAACTCAACGTTGAGCAGAGGAAAATATATGACGAACTTACCATGCAAATTGATCATGGATTAAGTCATGACAAGAAAGAGTGCTCATGTACGTCGTTGAAGCCTGTCCGACTGTACGTGAGTGGAGAAGCGGGAACTGGAAAAAGTTTCCTTATTAAAGCAATTTCATGTTATTTGCAGGAAAGGACAGAGTCATCGCTGTCTTGTGTTGTCACCGCTCCAACTGGACTGGCAGCACATAACATTAAAGGGATTACTTTACATCGTTTACTGATGCTGCCAGTGGAGCATGACAACAAATTAGAATATCACAAGCTATCTGGAGATGCTTGTTTTGAAGTTTCAAGAGTCTTGAGGAAAATGAAACTTCTTATCATTGACGAAGTAAGCATGGTTTCCAATGTCATGCTTGCCTTTGTGCATTTGAGAATGCAAGAAGTTCTCAAAACAGAGTATGATGTGTTATTTGGTGGCAAACACATCATTGTTTTCGGAGATCTTCTGCAGCTGACACCAGTGAAAGGGCAACCTGTGTTCAAAATGCTCACGCATGAAGATACCAGGAAGTGCTTAGGGAGTATTGGCAACGTCAATATATGGTTAAACTTCAATTATGCTGAACTGCATGAAAATATGCGTCAGGCAAAGGATGAAGTTTACAAGACTATTCTACAAGATGTTAGAATTGGAAAAGTGACCGAGCATGGGAAAGAAGCTTTACATGCACGATTACTGACAAATTTATATCCAGACGAAGATGTTGTGCCTGAGAATATTTTTCAGAAAGTTACTGAGAAAAAATCTGGAATATGTTTGATGCCAACTCTTGCAGAATGTGCCAAATTCAACAACAAAATGTTGCATTTAGAAAAGCAAGAGATTGTAAAATTGGAAGCTATTGACAGAGTAGAGCATATGGGATCAACAATTATTTTGTCTGAGAATCTGAAAACAAAATTGGATTCATTAGAGAAGAGTATATCTAAAACTGCGGGTTTTGAAAAGACTCTGAATGTGTGCTTGAACTGCCGTATAATTTTAAGAAGGAATTTACATGTTGAAAGAGATCTGGTAAATGGATCAATGGGTAATGTTGTTGATTTTGTGAAATACAGAAATAGAGATGGAATTGAATTTTTAAAAATTAAATTTGATGGCATTGAGGAAGTACAGCTAATTGCTCGTTGTTCTGCTAGATTTTTGCTTGTAAAAGACTTATATGTTCGTCGTAAGCAGTTTCCTGTTTGCTTGGCATATGCGGTGACAATTCATAAATCGCAAGGTTTAAGTGTAGACTGTGCATTGGTGAATATTGGCAGTTCTGTGTTCAAGGAGGGTATGGCATATGTGGCATTGTCACGAGTTAGGACTTTATCGGGATTGTACTTGATTGAGTGTGATGTCACAAACATTTGTGCGGATCTAGATTGTGTTAAGGAATACAATAGGTTGAGAAGAGAGTATGCGCCACATTTGCCTCAGTATCCTTTGTTTGAGAAACGTGTGGTAGGCCGGAAACGAAGAAATGTGACCAATACTGGGGAGGTTGTAGCAAAAAGACGAAAAGTCGATGAACCTGAAATTACAAGCAGAAACAAAAAGGATTCTGTTGAAGATGTTGTTGGTTTTCAATTTGAAAACAGTTCTGGTGTCAACTGCTATGCTAATGTAGTAGTTAATGTTTTGTTTTCTCTAGAAAATGTAAAAGAAGAGATTGTGGTCAATTCTGATCAAAGATTTTGCAGTTTGTTAAATTCTGTGTTAGAGAAATGTAGCACTGATAGAACAAACATAGAAAGTGTGTCTGAAATTCGAAATCTGTTAGACAGATGTTCAGGCCAAACACAATTCTCTCAAAATAGTCAGCAAGATTGTCAGGAGTTTTTAATGTACATGCTTGATGTATTGCATGATGAAGGTGTAGATGTAGATCACCTGTTTGGGCTTTCTTATCAATGGCAGCATGACTGCGAGAACTGTAGGGTATCAAGTACTACTAGTGTAGACTCAGAAAGATTTATATATTTAACTTTGCCAGACAGTAAATCAGTCTCTTTTAATAAGCTAGTAAAAGCAGCTGATCACAACATGGAGTGTAGCCAATGTAAATCTGAAATGATGTCCACATTATTTATACGAACATATGGCCAGTATGTCATTTTAATGTTCCAACGATGTAGGCCTGATGGAACAAAATTGACAACTTTAATTAAAAATTTTGTGGCTTCACAGTTGTCAATATCAGGAAGGACTTTTGTAACTGTAGCAATTATATATCATGATGGTCCTTCAATAACATCAGGACATTATACAGCTTATTTAAAGTGTAGAAATGGCTGGTCATTCTGCAATGATTCTGTTTTAATTTTCAAAAAAAAATTGCCGTTTGACCTTAAAAACTCTTACCTGGTGTTTTTAAAACCAACATTTTAGGGAAAGAATCTCGGGATGTGCTCTGAGGAATTTCAAGAAGTTCTCATGGCTCCTACACGATTTGGCCTTGAGGATAAGTGTAGTACAGAGACATAACTTCTTACCATAACACTGGACTTTATGGAGAAATACGTGCACTTTGAATGAGTTCAGAAAAACTGTTTCTTTTTATAAGCTAATTGAAGCAGCCAATCAAAACATGGAGTAGAGGGAATGTAAGTCTGCAATGCTGTCTACTGTTTTACATTGCTTTGTGATTAAAAGTGATGTAGAGAATTAAATAATTGTACTAGTCATAAAGGTAGTGTAAGTCTGCTTCATAGTAAGCAGTATCAGTGTGATAGGAAATGTAGAACATGATTGAGGAAGAAGGGGAAGATATTACTAGTCCAGGATTGTGTAAATGATCTTCAACATTTTAATTCTGAAAGTTGTGGAAATGCGAAAATACGGGATTGGCTAACAAGAAATCCAAGAGTTATACATGGCTCTGACAAGATTTGGCCTTGTGGAATCTTGTGGTAGAGAGCAAGAAGTCATTTCTTGTATGTAACATGTTTTTGAAAACGATGGAGGTTTTCTTTCAGAAAGTGGCGGGTTGAAAGTAATAACAGCACAACAGAGTGTAAGCTGTTCATAGGACATCCTTGGCCGTCATGGAAAGTAAGTTAACTTTAAGGAGTTCTGAATTCTGATTTTTAATGTTGTATGGGTTTTTTAAACACAATCATTTTGATTGTGTTTTTTTTTCCCCGCTGTTATATGATGAATACCTTCAAGTCACTGTTTTAGTGAAATTTGATACATTCTGAGAACAGCAAAAATAAACCATTTAACATGTATAATTAATTCTGTTCTGTTTGCATTTATGATGTACATGTAGAACTGTGTAGGAGGCATGGAGAAGGTGAGGCTTCTGTAAGTGTCAAAGTTGTTGCATACAGTCCTCATATTCTACGTAGTCTTTTATATTTCATTACTTTCACTGTTTCTGACTGATCTAAAACATTTTTTTTAAAAAGAACAGTAAGTATAAGGGAAGGAAACAGACAGTTATGTTAAAAGAAACACAGCTATAGGGAATAAACTAGGGATACTGTTACCCGCAATCCTCTGCTGATGATGTCACTGAGCATGTCATGAATGATGTAATATGTGACATCATCAGCAGTGGATTACGGGTAATAGTATCTCTAGTTTACTCCCTTATAGCTGTCTTTCTTTTAACATAAGTGTCTGTTTCCTTCCCTTATACTTACTGTTCTTTTTTAAAAAAAAAAATTTTTGGGTTCGCTTCCGGTTCGCGTACCGGGGAGCGAACTGGGAAGCGAACTAAGAGAAATAGAGGTTGGCACAGTTGCAAATATTGTACCAATTTTTTAATAACGGGGAGGTAGTTCTGAAAAGAACTTTTTTTTAAATTGTTTTTGTTGTTTTATATTTTTTTTATTATTTTTCTGAACATTTTTTTACTTTTTTTGAATTTTTCTGAACAGTTTTATAATTTTTTTGTTTTTTTTTCGGAGGGGGCAACGAAAACGATTCATTGTAAAGGGCTCAACAGGAGCAAGAAAACAAAAAAAAAGAATTTATTGTTTGGGGAGTTTCGGACAAACATGAGCATGATTGTCAATAGCTCTGTTGATCAGAGTGATGCTACTTTCTGCGTAGCAAATGAATCCACTGCAATGTAGGCAGACTTGTTTTACTTCACGAAATCTCGTTTGTATATTTGGCACCATCTCCCTGCCCTCTGGTCCCGTTACTTCCGGTACAACAGATCTTCTGGCCATAATAGGGAGATTATCTAGGTCGTCCTGTTCCTCTTCTTCGTCTTCTTGCTGAATTATAACTTTAGCAGGTGGTCCACTCTTCCTTGGATGTGGTGGAGGTGGTGGGGAAGCACCAGCTGAAGCTAGTAAAGAAGCCATTGCTCACTGGTAACAAAGGGTCTTTCTCTCACAATGATGAAAGTCAGAGTGAGGAAAGAAGGAGGGATTTTCACCATTTGGGAAAAAAAATAGTTCTCAACCAATGAAAAGTGTTCATTTTAGATCATATGACCTAGTCTTACATCATTAGGAAACCGAAAGTGAAATGAACCAATGAAAAGTGTTATTACCAAGTCACATGACCTGCTGTGTGTATGTTACGCGCTTTGCAGGGCCTCCCGGTTTGCTTCCAGAAACCTGTGCTTTGCGACTCGGTAAGCGTACGAGTTCGCTAACGTAGCACGTCATATGACGTATCACGCGACAACGCGAAACGTCATGCGGACGGGAGGCGTCACGATGTTGTTTTCTAACGCGGCAGTTGCGGTAAAGAAACGTTTACCGGCTCGTGGTCTATTTCGCGGCATCAAGGTCAGCTAACGGGAAGCTTCCCGATTCGCGAAGCGGGAACGAAGAAAAAAAAATATTTTAAAAAAAGTTATTAATAAACATATAAAATATATTTTTGGATTTAAAGAAGAATACATTTTACAGCTACAGATATTAGCTGTTAAAAAACCAATGAAATTCACTGAAAAAACCATAGGTTATAGACCATATATAGTTAGGAATTAGCATTTACAAAACCTTGAAAATTCACTGAAAAAACCACAGGTTATAGACCATATATAGTTAGGAATTAGCATTTAAAAAACCTTATTTTACTCACACAAAACCATTGAAATTCCATATATAGTTAGTTGCACTAACTATATATCGCGCACCCGCAATCCACTGCTGATCATGTCACATATTACATCATTCATGACATGGTCAGTGACATCACTGATGACATCACTGATGACATCTCAAATGACATCACTGATGACATCACTGATGACAACATCCAGTGACTGTATGTTTCTGTAAAGTTAAAATATGTCTTACATATTGAAGAATGAGTGGATGTATAAGTGTCTGGATGAAGGATTTAGTAGGTGCGTGACTGACTGTATGAGTGAGTGATTAAATGTGTCTCACTGAATGCATGGGTTAGTGACTAAACTGTCTTAATTTGTGCATCATTATGTCTGTTGTTCTGTAAACTGCTGCATGTGTTGATCATTAGCTATACGAGAGGCTATATGTGTTATTAATTGGTTGCCCAAGTATTTCTATGGGAGATTGAGTTTGTGTGGGGGTGGCTGGAAGGTGTGTGACTCTATGCATAGATGTGTGAGCAGTTTATTCACTAGGTGTATGAGTTCAAGAGTGCATGTGGAAACAGCTACATGGGCAGTTGACTGTGTGCATGAGTGTATTGATGAGTGAATGGATATCTCAATGCTACATGTCATAGTAAGTACATATGTAAAACACAGTACATGTGAGAGTTGGCATATATAAATAACTGTGCATGAGAGCCACTGAATGAGTGAGTGGTTGTATCGATCATTGTGAACTTGTATCAGGGATTGTATAAGAGAGTAAATATGTGTTAGTATATGTTTCAATAAGTAAGGTGTGTTTAACTGTATAGTTGAAGAAATGGAGGTGAGATTGTTTCTTTGCATGACTGACTGGGTGTGTGAGTAACTCCATGGATGAGTGGCAGTGTGTGAGTGTCTGTATACACTGAGTGTATCTAAGGTTATATTAGAGTCTGAAGAGGTTTATCGTATTAGCACAAGAATGATGTCAAATGAGATGTCATCAGTGATGTCATCAGTGATGTCATTTGAGATGTCATCAGTGATGTCATCAGTGATGTCACTGACCATGTCATGAATGATGTAATATGTGACATGATCAGCAGTGGATTGCGGGTGCGCGATATATAGTTAGTGCAACTAACTATATATGGAATTTCAATGGTTTTGTGTGAGTAAAATAAGGTTTTTTAAATGCTAATTCCTAACTATATATGGTCTATAACCTATGGTTTTTTCAGTGAATTTTCAAGGTTTTGTAAATGCTAATTCCTAACTATATATGGTCTATAACCTATGGTTTTTTCAGTGAATATATATATATATATATATATATATATATAATCAAGTCTCTTTCGCAAAGGTCGACTCTGCCTCCTTGCGACAGCGGGCTTCTGGCTAGGTTGCGAGCCTAAAATATTCCAGCACAGTATCCTTACCGCTTTCGTAAGAAAAACGCCGAGCCCCAATTTTTGATGAAGCAATTTTATTCTTCAAACAGCAGTGGCGAACTTCACCCGACGCGTTTCGGAACCAGCACATGGAGTTAATTGTAAGCACCTGGCTGGTGTCGACGCGTTTCGTATTCACTTCTTTCGGGGCATTAATAGTCAGGAAGCTGCATTGTGGGCATTTGAGTTCTTTATTCGGCATAATCACTTTCCCTTCAATGGGCTAATCTATAATTGTACTCATCGCCTTCGGAAAACACAATGTCCCATAGAAGTGAATACGAAACGCGTCTGCACCAGTCAGGTGCTTACAATTAACTCCATGTGCGCATGCCCTTACCTATGAAAAGCCTTGGGGAACGGCTTACTTTCTGTCGAGTGCTGCTGACTTCTTGGACACATCCCCTGGAGTGTAGTATGTTAGCGGTTGTCCTGCCGCTCAGCTTGCACCACCCACGGAAAGTGGGGCCACCTGCTCGATGCATTTCAAGCCCGCAAGTGGTACGCAAGTTTGGATCAGGGCAGACGCCTATGGAGGGGCTCATGCGGAGCCTATAAGAAGCAAGATTGTGACAAAACTGTACTTCAAGCTGAGTTGCAGTTATTTTAAACTTCGTGGCACATCGTCTCCCTCCTCCTGCGGCAAATCGGCGAAGTGTAGAGAAGGTGAAACTTTCACTTCTCCAGCGGCGGTTTGTGTTTGCGGCTCACCATTGATTATGGATGATTTATGAGGAGGTGAGCAGGAAGGGTGTGCAGTGAAACGCATTTGCTTATCATTGGAGTATTCGATGAGGCAGGAATTTACTGCGCAATGTGTGTCTGAACGCACACGCGTTCCAAATGATGAAATACTGACATAGTGTAAGGGTGCGCTGTCACGGATTTTCGGCCATTTTATAGTGTTGGGAAGCTTAATGGAGAAAAAATAAGGTCTCGTAATGCGTCGTTGCGCATGAGTGACATCTGGATTGGGAGGATCATCGGCCAAATATGTTATTGTGAAGAGTTCATTTTTTTATGCAAAATTGTCGGGATCCAGTGTGTGACATATCGAGAGGACAGTGGAGTTTTGGGTTTTACAGAAGCATGATGCACGGACAGTGAGTGTGCCAAATTTATGATCATACATTTCAGCGGGGATCGGCACACCTTGTACTCTCACTGTAAATTAAAGTGTGCTGGTCATAGGTGCAGATCAGCAGTAAATGACACTTCCTTAGGTTTTTGTGGGTACTGCAATATAAAGTTGGGAGATATTTCATTGTTGGGCTATGTCATCTCTCACTGTTCATTTGTTATAGTATTCACTACAAGGTATTAATGTAGGTTTATTGTGTATTTTTAATATATTTTCTTTCTACATATCACTGTGTTAAGCGTTTTTTTGTTTATCTATTGTAACTTTAACATAAATAGGTGAACATGCAGAATGTTACACAACCGCCCTTTTTCCTGACAAGTCCAGGAGAACCAACTAGTAAGTAGCAAAAGTGGAAGAAGATATTTGTGAACTATGCAAGGGTTTGTGGGACAAAGTTAAGTGCTGAGCGAAAACATTCTATACTTCGCCACTGTCTCAGAGGTGAAGGTGCTGGAGCAGTTCCCAGAGCTTAGCGCTGCTTATCAGAGAACATTGAATGAGTATGAGATTTGCATACTTAAATTGGATCGACATTATCGCCCCCGTTTAAGTACTATTATGGAACTATATCATTTTGAATTACGTGAACAGAAGAAGGATGAGTCTGTAGAAGAGTTTCTCACAGGGTTAAGAAAGCTTGCTGCCTCCTGTAAGTTTGGAGGTGCGGTAGAAGAAAGAATTCGGGATCAGTTTGTTTTAAAATGTGCTCTTGATAAGATTAGAGAGGAGTTATGGTTGAAAGATGAGCCTCCCTTGGATGAAGTTTTGGCAATTGTCAAAAGAATGGAACACGTGATGAAATGTGTTATGTTGAAGAAGTTGTATGTCAAGTTAAAAGCAAAACTTCTGTGGAAAGGCTACTGGATGGTCATTTACCTGAAAAAGTTATCTCCCTAACTTACAGAAAACTCATTAACAATATGGAGGACCTTTCAACTATTGTTGTTAGCTCTATTCAAGACTGTCATAATAAATGGTTTCCAATACACATGATTCCGTTATATTTTAGTGTTAGGCTTAACTTCATATATGTCCAAACCATTCGTTACCCTCACTCAGTCAGGTCCCTATACTTGCCTTAGTTTCAGAAAAGACTGGAGGATGCTGTTGTTCCTACTCAGGAAGAGATTCTATTCCTTACAAGATTTCTTCCTTTTTCCCAGGGCATCAGGATGTGATTACAAGTGTCGCCCTGTCGGATCAATAGACGATATTCAAATGATATTTCTTTTTTTTATTTTCATCCCACTACCTCTTCCAAGTTTTTATGCAGTAAGGCATTGAATAGAGCTAACAACAATAGTTGAAAGGTTTTTCCTTTGGAGATTTATGATGTAAACTGGAGTGGAATGGGTTAGGTAAAGAGAAAACTGTGAGGATCTTTCTATTAATTGTGATATATTGTTGTTTTATATATACAGAAACGTAGAAATATTGACCCCATGAAATTGTGGCTGTCCTGAAGAAGGTGTTACTATATCAATGAAATGACACCGAAACGCGTCGACGCTTGGAAAAGTAGAATCCAATAAAAGCCCTACGAAATTACAGATTTACCGAAAGTTTGGATACTGTAATTTCGGTTTAGATATATGAGGCTATTGGGTCAGTAAATCAAGGGAGTAGGAATTTTTGATCCTACAGGTGAATAGGGGTCATAGATTGTGATTAATTGTGTACCTTGGAGTTTTGAAATTTTATATGTGAAAAATCTGTAATGTTTTTATAATTTGTTTTTTAAACATTGATATGTTTTATGAATTTAATGTGAACAATTGTTTTTGATGTGTGACAATACAATGTATGTCTTCAAATAATGTCCTTCAGTATAGTTCTGAATTTTAACAACAGTAATCAACTACAAATAAAAGAATAAGATTGTAAACGTCATATTTTTATGTTGGAGTGATACATATATAGAAAGTCTGCTGTGCTGAATATGTGGGTGTATATGAAATTCTAGAGTGTGAAGGAAAGCAGATGTAGTCCAGGGATCCTTTTTTGACTTTCAGTGTCTACAGTACCCTGTTCCCTGGATCTTAGTGGGGTCTTCTCTCCTGTGAAAACAATCAGGTTGATGATAAAACAACAAATCATCCATCTCATGTTGTCACTATTGAAGGTGTTGAACTTGTGATAAAGTTTGAATCCCGCTCCCGTCTCACTGTTATTTGCAAGGATGTTTTTGATAAGCATTTTAGGAACAAAGTCAAGCTTTTTAAAAATGATGTTTCTCCTGTTGGTTATGATGGTTACCGATAAATATTCTTAGTTATATCTTAGCATGTATTAAAGTGAGTGGACGTATGACTGCTGGTAAAATATATGTGGCAAAGAGAGAGGACGCACTTTTAGGGTGGCTTCATCAACTTTTATTGGGAGTTTCTCTCAACCCCAATGTAGTGCCTCAAGTCCAAGTTCAAGTGGTGGATGATTCTGTTACCGTACTAGCTGAACGTTTTGCTGATGTTTTTGAAGATAAATTAGGATAAATTAGGATGCCTGAAGTGATATATACATCACATAAAATTAGGACAAGGTGCTTTCACTGTTGTTGCAAAGGTAAGGAGGGTGCCTTTGAATGGGCAAGCTGGTGTGCAGGAAGAGATTGAACGTTTGATCAACATGGTAGTAATTGTGCCTGTTGAAGCAACTGAGTGGTTGGCTTCGATAGTCGTTGCTAAGAAGGCCCGTGGTGAAATAGGCCTCTGCATTTACTCACGCTTGCTCAATAAAGAAGTAGTTGTGGATAGATTTCCATTGCCAAACATTGATGAGTTGGTTTGGACTTTGGCAGGGGCAAGGTACTTCACTGCCCTTGATTTAGCTTCAGCTGATCATCAGGTTGAGTTAGAGGAGCCTTCTCAGGTTTTGACGGCCTTTGTGACGCCTATGGGAACTTTTACATTTCTGAGGATGCCATTCGGTCTTGTTTCGGCTGCGTCTGTTTTTCAATGGATCATGTCGAATGTACTCAAGGGTCTTTCAGGTGTGAAGTGCTATTAGGATGATTTGTTGGTTTATGGTAGTACCAGAGCAGAGCATTTCTCAAGAGTTTGTGCAGTTTTTGAACGCCTGAGAAAGGTTGGTTTGACGCTAAAAAAAAGGAGAAATGCAAGTTTGCGGTGGAAGAGGTTAACTATTTGGGTCATTGCATTTCTGGGCAGGGTGTTTTCCCAAAGAAAGAACTGGTTAACTCTATTGTGAACATTAGTGAGCCCTCTAACAAGGAGGAATTGCTATCTTTTTTGGGAATGGTAGAATGTTATTGTAAGTTTATTTCAGGGTATGCTGATAAGACACAAAATCTTAGAAGGTTGACATGTAAGAGTGAGATTTTCAACTAGAGTTCTGAGTGTGCCAGGGAGTTTTTCTCCATCAAAGAGAATTTTATGAAGGCTCCCTCATAACAAGTTTTACGCCTGGAGACAGGACACTCATCTTGACTGATGCAAGTGCCAAGGGATTTGGAGCATTGTTACTTCAAAACATTGGTGGTGTGGAACATTTGATTGCTTGCGCATCGAGATGTTTGAGAGTCTCTGAGCTTAATTATTTGGTTATCGAAAAGGAAGCTTTGGCTATCTTTTGGGCATTGAGGATGTTCAGAAATTTGATTTGGGGTACCAAGGTGGAAGTTCTCCCAGATCATAAATCTTTGAAGGAAGTTTTTTTCAAAGAAAGGGCTGGATTCTCTTTCATCTAGAATTAAGAAGTGGATCATTTCACTTCAAGAGGTTGAGTTCGAGGTGGATTATATTCCAGGAGTTATAAATAAGTCTGCTGATTGTCTTTCTCGGTTGGTTGATGTAAAGGCAATTGATATGGATGAGGCGAGTCAGGTGGATGACGTGATAAATGTTTGTGAAATCACATTGGGAGCGGTAGAGGAATCAGAGTGGAAAAATGAAATTGGAAATGATCATTAAGTTAAAAATGTTATTGAGTTGCTTCTTTTGGGAAAGAACAGGCGTCTGCAGAAACCATAGTCTTTGGTTTGGGAAGAATTGTCTGTGGTTGATGGTGTGCTTGTTAGGGGTACTAAGCTTGTTCCACCTTTGGGCCTGCGGAATAAGATTTTTGGTCTTGTGCATGTTAGACATCTTGGAATTGTGAAGGAATATTTGAGAATGCAATTCTGGTGGCAAGGGATGGATAAGGAGGTTGAGAGGAGGATTTGTGATTGCCTGGAGTGTTGTACCAGTGATACAATATTGATCACTAAACAGATGCCAATGGTCTGTAGGAAGTTACCTGAACATCCCTGGGATGAAATAGCCATTGATATTATTGGACCTTTGCATGGTGTCAGTGATACTCCTTACTTAATAGTCGTTCTACGTCTGTATTCCAGATGGATTGAAGTGACTTCTGTCAGGGATATATCTTCAGCAAGTGTCATAAAGTTTTTGGAGGAAATATTCAAGAGAGAAAGCTTTCCCAATTGCATTCTTTCTGATAATGGGACACAGTTTTGTTCTTTTGAATTTCAGTCCTATCTCAAAGATTGTGGCATTAACCATACAAGAATTTCAGTTTACCATTCAGAAACCAATGGGGCTGTGGAGAGGGTAAACAAGACTCTCAAGGAGAGCATACAATTGGCCAGGGTGAATAATTTGAACTGGAAAACTGTCCTGCAAGACATGATCATAGCGTATTGCATGTCTCCCCACATGACCACAGGGAGATCTCCCTTCGAGTTGTTCAAGTTTAGAGCCTCTAACTCTAAGCTGTGTCCAGGATGGATGAATTTGAACAAGGGGTTAAAGAATAATCAGATAGGTGATTGGAGACGAAGGGAGCTTGAGATGAAGTTAAAGAGGAAACTGTATTGGAATTACAAGAAATCTGTGCAAACCAATGATGTGAATGTGGGTGATCAAGTGAAGTTCAAGGCACCTGTTGGCTGCCGTCCTTGGTCAAAATACACCAGAGTTAGAAATGTTGTCAAGCTATTTAAAAATGCAGTGAAGACTGATGATGGCAGAATTTTTAATAAATGTCGGGTTGTGGTGGTTAATTCTAATTTTAAACCCACTGTTGGTACTATAGCTTTTCCACAGTAATTTTCTTCAACATCTAATGCTGATTCCTCTCTTACCTGTTCAGATCCTTTGCAAAAAAAATGTCAAAGAGTCGGAAAAGTACCTTTGTATATGAAGGATTATGTTTGTTAATCTTCTTCATGTGTTTTGTTTGTTTTCTCTCATAGGTATCTTACTTGTTTCACTACAGACCACTGCACAGCATGAGCAGCACCTCGCACCAAGAACCCATGGCGTATACAAGTGTGCTCTCGCTACTACAACAGAGTATCACAAACAGTGCAATGACTGATAAGTATTTAAGGAAACAGAAGCAGAATCTTTGGTGTGTTCTTGATACAGCAAGAAGATGATTTATTCTCTCCAGACTCAAGAGATGTTATGCAAAGCCGACACGTGTTTCGTCGTGTACAGTTGAGTCAACACGACTCTTCAGGGCTGATGATACAAGAATAACATATACAGAGTCAGTACTGCCGTTGTTACATACTGCAAATGGTGACAAGGTGCAGCCAACATGCAGTAGTGCCGTACGTGTGGGTTCGCACGTGATGGTATTGTGTAGTGGTAACGTCAACACACTGGTACATGTGTCACTCCAAGGCTGTGAGTGGTTGTCCTTGGGTGGTGGTGCATAGACATGAAGTCTTATGACATAACGCTTTGGTGTGTGATCGTGTTTAACACATACACGGTGATCTTGCATTCCGAGGGTTCATGCAGTAGTGGATCAGTCAGAATAAAACTAGGTGAGCCTTTGTGAGGGGGTGTAGGTGAGGGACCATAACGGTAACATGACGTGGTTGACCGGTGGTTTTTATCCGTGTTGTTTAGGGGCAAGCAGGATGTTCCGTTATTGCGCCCATTAAAAACGTGTGATTGGATAAGTTTAGACAATTCACTCTCTCTCGCCATTATGGATTATTTACCTTGAGGAATGGTATGTTCGTGGTATTTGGCATTAGGTCTGGGCTAATATCCGTGTACTGGACGGTACTCGCCGGAGAGAGACTAAAGGAAAGAGTATATACAAAAAGGGAATCATTAGGAAAAGCATTCTAAAGTAGGGGAAAAAGGCACCTACTCAGTAGAATAGATGGCGGACAATAAGTGCGGTATTCTTACCACAATTCTAAATGTGACTACATAGAAACGGTCTGTCCCTTTATGATAGTCACGTAGAAAGTACTTGTAAATTGGCAATCTGCATTCAAGAATGTCAAAAATCTTCGTATTTGTCCACTCTGTGTGAAAGGGGATCGCAGAAAGAAAAATAAGGGAAAAGAATCAAGTATGGTCTGCCAAATGAATGCGCGAATTAGCGCAACGTTACAGAAAGACATATTGCATTGTTTCATAAAGAAATAGGTCTATAGAGCACTCTGTTAAGGAAATACTTGACTCCTGGTGTGTCAGGTTCTAACACTTGATGCGCATAATAGCGTATTATTACAAAAGGACATATTACTTCTTTAGAAGAGATAGGATTATAGAGGACTAAGTTAAGGAAGTACCTGACTCCTGGTGTGTCAGGAGGTAGCCGGGAGGGGATCCGTCTGATACTTGGCTGGCTAGAGACGAGTACGTCTCTAAAAAGGCGGTGCGCTGCAAAACGGGAAACAAGAGCGCGGGTTAGCTCTTAGAAAGCCCAGTACCATGGGCTTCAGAACATGCGGTGGTGATAACGGGAGTTAGTTGCCGCTTACCTCTGTTTTGGAATCCCTCCTCCTGTGGTTCCCGGTTGCCGTCTCTCTGTACGGACACGTGACCAGGTGGGGGGGATTACTTTATAGACAAAGGTAGAAATCGAAGATGTCCACGTCGTCAGTGGTGTGGAAAAACGGGTTCGCCATCTTTAAGTGGCAGAAGTGCATCAAAAAATGAGTATGTGGATCTTTTTCTGGGACCTCTAGTCAAGAACCTTCCATCTTTCATACAAGACTCGAAACACATACTGAACATCATGTCAGACCTGGAGTGGCAGCAAGGTACTAGACTAGTAACTTTGGATGTGGTGTCCCTGTACACCAGCATCAATCCTGAAATAGGTATCAGTGCAATTACCAAACTTCTTTCAAATAGACCTGCTTCGCTATGGGCACATACCAACATGCTGCTACACATGATGAAGATCATCCTGGATAATAACTTTTTCATTTTTAATCGGAATTGGTACAGACAGAAGAAGGGAGTAGCCATGGGCTCGAAATTTTCACCCTCCTTCGCTAATCTCTTTATGGGGGCCTTGGAAACCGACCTAATCTGGGGTATCAAAGGCGAACCATACATTGACTCCATAGTCTACTGGGGGCGATACATTGACGACTGTTTTCTTTTATGGTCAGGATCCGAGGAACTTCTCCAGTCCTTCTTCAAGTATCTAAACAATAACTTATGGGAAATCAGTTTTACTATGCGCCACAGCCTCACCAACATTGAATTCCTAGATCTTGAATTCTATGTTAAGAATAACCAATTGCATTCCAAACTATTCAGGAAACCAACCTCCTGCAACTCCATTCTCCACGTTTCGAGCTTTCACCCTGAGCATCAGTTACGGTCTATCCCATATGGAGAATTCCTTAGGGCTAAACGTAACTGCAGTGAAGCAATAGAATTCGATAACTGTATCATGACCATGAAAAATAGATTTCAAAAGAGAGGGTATTCGAGCTCATCCCTTCTGAAAGCAGAACGTAAATCCAGAGTCATCTCTAGACCAGATTGTCTGAAAGCACGTACGGAGGTGGAGTCCTCCAAACAACCAATCAGACTGATTACTGAATTCAATGCACTTAACTATCACGTCAAGAAGAGCTTTAACAAACACTGGAAAATCTTAACAGATGATCCTGTTCTTAAAGAGCTTCTTCCGAACAGACCTTCCATCACATACAGAAAGGGCTTCACCCTGAGAAACAAACTAAGCCCTACAGTCCCCCACAACACATCGGTTCAGGACTGGCTATCCACACGAGGTCTTGGTTTCCACAAATGTGGGTTTTGCTCCATGTGTATTTGGGGCAAACATGGTACCAAGACTTTCAAAGGCCCTGATGGAGCTATCTACAAAATTAGACACAACATCACGTGTTTGACTAAATTTGTGGTATACATAATTGAATGCCAGTGTGGAAAGATCTATGTAGGCAGCACCATCAGGACATTCAAGGAAAGAATTTCTGAACATATAAGAGCAATACAGAGGAGAGACCCCAAATACCCTGTGGCTTTACACGTAGCAGAATGTCAACCATTGGTAGATGATATCAAAGTACGTGTTTTCGGCATAGATGTGATTCCCCTCGACATCAGAGGGGGCAACCGCGAACTGAAGCTTAGACGTAGGGAGGCGACTTGGATCATGCGTTTAAAATGCGTGGAACAGGGGCTCAACTACGACCCTGAGCTTCAATTCTTCTTAGGCGACTAGGCAGCCGTCTGGGGGACCCTTCTTCCACAAAGACTTACTGAACCTTTAATGTGTGATCAGCGAGGAACTCACAGTGTCACATATAGACATTTCTAGATACACCTACCATGTACTATGATGTCAATGAAGGTAACTACTATGTATATTGTGTTAATACATGATCTCATGAGCGGTTATACCATGTAATACTTCTGACCAATACCTAGGTCTAATATTGTATAATGATCATAATGTTTAAGAAACTAATTGTAATGTGTTTTGAACCCGTTGATAAAAATGACATGCTCACTAACGAGAGGTGCGGGTGGGCACTTTCACTCTAAATTACTTAGGTCACGGAATTTACGATCTTTACCTCACTTGGGTCTTGGAACCCGAACACTCACGTGCACACCAACCACCTTCACGCGCCTCCTGTTCCCAACCATGTAAGCCCCCTCACTCTAGGCAGGCTAAGACATTAGGAGTTCCTTTATGAAATGACTTTCTCTTTCGTCCTAATTGAAACGACCTCTGCATAGAACTGAGTGCATATTTTATATATTTTTTGATGCACTTCTGCCACTTAAAGATGGCGAACCCGTTTTTCCACACCACTGACGACGTGGACATCTTCGATTTCTACCTTTGTCTATAAAGTAATCCCCCCCACCTGGTCACGTGTCCGTACAGAGAGACGGCAACCGGGAACCACAGGAGGAGGGATTCCAAAACAGAGGTAAGCGGCAACTAACTCCCGTTATCACCACCGCATGTTCTGAAGCCCATGGTACTGGGCTTTCTAAGAGCTAACCCGCGCTCTTGTTTCCCGTTTTGCAGCGCACCGCCTTTTTAGAGACGTACTCGTCTCTAGCCAGCCAAGTATCAGACGGATCCCCTCCCGGCTACCTCCTGACACACCAGGAGTCAGGTACTTCCTTAACTTAGTCCTCTATAATCCTATCTCTTCTAAAGAAGTAATATGTCCTTTTGTAATAATACGCTATTATGCGCATCAAGTGTTAGAACCTGACACACCAGGAGTCAAGTATTTCCTTAACGGAGTGCTCTATAGACCTATTTCTTTATGAAACAATGCAATATGTCTTTCTGTAACGTTGCGCTAATTCGCGCATTCATTTGGCAGACCATACTTGATTCTTTTCCCTTATTTTTCTTTCTGCGATCCCCTTTCACACAGAGTGGACAAATACGAAGATTTTTGACATTCTTGAATGCAGATTGCCAATTTACAAGTACTTTCTACGTGACTATCATAAAGGGACAGACCGTTTCTATGTAGTCACATTTAGAATTGTGGTAAGAATACCGCACTTATTGTCCGCCATCTATTCTACTGAGTAGGTGCCTTTTTCCCCTACTTTAGAATGCTTTTCCTAATGATTCCCTTTTTGTATATACTCTTTCCTTTAGTCTCTCTCCGGCGAGTACCGTCCAGTACACGGATATTAGCCCAGACCTAATGCCAAATACCACGAACATACCATTCCTCAAGGTAAATAATCCATAATGGCGAGAGAGAGTGAATTGTCTAAACTTATCCAATCACACGTTTTTAATGGGCGCAATAACGGAACATCCTGCTTGCCCCTAAACAACACGGATAAAAACCACCGGTCAACCACGTCATGTTACCGTTATGGTCCCTCACCTACACCCCCTCACAAAGGCTCACCTAGTTTTATTCTGACTGATCCACTACTGCATGAACCCTCGGAATGCAAGATCACCGTGTATGTGTTAAACACGATCACACACCAAAGCGTTATGTCATAAGACTTCATGTCTATGCACCACCACCCAAGGACAACCACTCACAGCCTTGGAGTGACACATGTACCAGTGTGTTGACGTTACCACTACACAATACCATCACGTGCGAACCCACACGTACGGCACTACTGCATGTTGGCTGCACCTTGTCACCATTTGCAGTATGTAACAACGGCAGTACTGACTCTGTATATGTTATTCTTGTATCATCAGCCCTGAAGAGTCGTGTTGACTCAACTGTACACGACGAAACACGTGTCGGCTTTGCATAACATCTCTTGAGTCTGGAGAGAATAAATCATCTTCTTGCTGTATCAAGAACACACCAAAGATTCTGCTTCTGTTTCCTTAAATACTTATCAGTCATTGCACTGTTTGTGATACTCTGTTGTAGTAGCGAGAGCACACTTGTATATAATTGTTTAGTCCCTTGACTTTTCAGACGGTTAAGGGTGTTTTTCCGCCTGCTCTTCACGCACTACATGTCTACCTGTCAATTAACACTCTGTAACGTATATCCTAGGCAGTGCGCCTGAGAGATCTGAATTTCTAAAAACCCCACTGAAGTGTTTCAAGAACCCATGGCGGTCCACCCATCTACTGTTTTTAACGTGGTCAAAAGAAGCCGGAAACCTGAGAAATTAGGGAAAACTACAAATAACGAAACGAAAAGAAAAAAAGAAGAAGCAAGTGCCTCATATGTTACTCGCCCCAACCGTGACTCAATTTCTGGTCTGCATTTGTTTCTCCCTGCTTGCGCCACTTATACATGCATAGTGCCTTGTGGAGAAGCGGTATTTCTTAGAAGACTTTCTCTGTGATCTTGCTTCGTATTTGTGTTTGGGCAGAGAAAGTAGAGGAAACTGATTGCAAGTGTCTCTGACGTCAAGTGCGAGCCCCCGTGTCATTTGGATTCATGTGTGGCAGCAAAGGTCGGACCCCGGAGTGAGGCGTTAAAATGCTCTGAGGACTTACACTTGAGGGGTGCTGATCGGGGGCAAGGATCGGGCCCCGGCGTTGTTTGATTGTGTTTGCAGTTTGGACACATGGCGTGAAGAGAAGGAGGATTCTCCCGAGGCACGCATCCTCTGCATCATTAAATTGGTGGTCTAATTGACTTCTGCCAGGGAACTTGGAAATGGGAATTGAGAGAACCTGAAACAAGACGAAATTGGTAGAAGCAAGACGAGAGGGAAAGGGAATTACTTGTGAGGCACTCCTGGCGTCACTTCTAAACCGTGAGTCAGTTACAGAGTGGCATGTTTCCGCCTGCATGCGCGTTCTCTGCATGTTGAAAGGTTACCAGGCAACAGTGACACGCGTTTCTTTCTGCGTGTTCTTCGTTTGTTAAAGTGTTGCCTAGTAACAGCTCAAGCGTTTCCTTGCGCCACTCCTGCATGCTCCGGAGCTCGTGAATAAAAAGTCTATCTGCAATAAAGGTCATTTTAAAAAATGTTCGTGAGCTGTGGGCCGTACTGGAACTGAATGTTAGGCGCCGCAATAATAATAATAAGATTGTGTGTGTAAAGATAATGTGCGCGTGAAGAACAATCTCTTTGAAGTCGCGCTGTAATAAATGTTTTGGATTTGTGAGCCGCAGGCCATAGGAAATTAGACAACAGTATAAGAATAACACATCAAAGAAGTGCACGTGTGATGAATCTCTTTGAAGTCGTGTTGGAAACCTTCATCTGGAAGAACTGGAGCTATTCACGATCACCGCAGTCAGTTATAAAGATTAATACATGGAATATTGCTGAGTGAATATCGGCAGTGGATCAAAGTGCCCTTTAGACCATAATGGCAACAGAGAGGTAGAAAAGGGGCAAATAGTCCTGAAAAGAAGCAAGAGCTTAAATAACAAGCATTAGAAATGCAATCGGGCTCGGATTTATTTGACTTTGAGCTAATGGCATTGTAAATGCCAATGTATTGTTGCTATGTGTTATGGAGTGTGTTCATGTGGTGTGTACTGCCAGTTATCTCCTTGTGAGTGTGAGAATATTGCACCGTTACTGCCTGTGATGTCCTTCTTGTGAGTGTGAGAAGCTTGCACCTCTGCTGCCTGTGGTCTCCTTGTGAGTGTAAGAAGCTTGCACTGCTGCTGCCTGTGATGTCCTTCTTGTGAGTGTAAGAAGCTTGCACTGCTGCTGCCTGTGATGTCGTTCTTGTGAGTGTGAGAAGTTTGCACCGCTGCTGCTTGTGATGTCCTTCTTGTGAGTGGGAAAGGCTTGCGCCTCAGCTGCCTGTGGTATCCTTGTGAGTGTAAGAAGCTTGCACAGCTGCTGCCTGTAATGTCCTTCGTGTGAGTGTGAGAAGCTTGCACCGCTGCTGCCTGGGAGTATGAGAAGATTGCATTGTGCATCTCTGTGCTGTGCCTGTTCTTTGTAAGGGACTCTTGCTCTGTTGCTGCTGCTGCCTTGGCACCGTACCTGCAGTGAGTGTGTAAGGGCAGCTTGCACCACTGCTGCTTGTGATGTCGTTCTTGCGAGTGTGAGAAGCTTGCACCTCTGCTGCCTGTCATCTCCTTGTGAGTGTAAGAAGCTTGCACTGCTGCTGGCTGTGATGTCGTTCTTGTGAGTGTGAGAAGCTTGCACCGCTGCTGCTTGTGATGTCCTTCTTGTGAGTCTGAGAAGCTTGCACCTCAGCTGCCTGTGGTCTCCTTGTGAGTGTAAGAAGCTTGCACAGCTGCTGCCTGTGATTTCCTTCTTGTGAGTGTGAGAAGCTTGCACCGCTGCTGCCTGTGGTCTCCTTGTGAGTGTAAGAAGCTTGCACTGCTGCTGCCTGTGATGTCGTTCTTGTGAGTGTGAGAAGCTTGCACCGCTGCTGTTTGTGATGTCCTTCTAGTGAGTGTGAGAAGCTTGCACCGCTGCTGTTTGTGATGTCCTTCTTGTGAGTGGGAGAAGCTTGCAACTCAGCTGCCTGTGGTCTCCTTGTGAGTGTAAGAAGCTTGCACAGCTGCTGCCTGTGATGTCCTACTCACTACTCTACTCTACTCACTACTCACTACTCTGCACTCACTACTCACTACTCTACTCACTACTCTACTCACTACTCTACTCACTACTCTACTCACTACTCACTATTACACTCACTACTCACTACTCTACTCACTACTCTACTCACTACTCACTACTCTGCACTCACTACTCTACTCACTACTCTACTCACTACTCTGCACTCACTACTCTACACTCACTACTCACTACTCTACTCACTACTCACTACTCTGCACTCACTACTCTGTCTGGGTTAAGGGAGACCCTCGAGGCCCTGGTGTCACTGCACCTGCTGCACCCTCACAGCCACTGGTAGTAAAATACAGGACTGTCTGGGTTAAGGGAGACCCTCGAGGCCCCGGTGTCACTGCACCTGCTGCACCCCTGGACACCCACAGCCACTGGTAGTAAAATACAGCACTGTCGGGGTTAAGGGAGACCCTAGAGGCCCCGGTGTCACTGCACCTGCTGCACCCTCACAGCCACTGGTAGTAAAATACAGCACTGTCTGGATTAAGTGAGACCCTTGAGGCCCCGGTGTCACTGCACCTGCTGCACCCCTGGACTTCCACCGCCACTCGTAGTAAAATACAGCACTGTCTGGGTTAAGGGAGACACTCGAGGCCCCGGTGTCACTGCACCTGCTGCACCCCTGGACACCCACAGCCACTGGTAGTATGCTGTTCTGTGTTATGTGGTACTGGTATGTTGTGCTTTGTTATGTCACTTTAACTATTGTTGTAATGTTTGAAGTTATGATACTCAGTGTTATTTTTCTATGTCATGTGTTTCTATGTTTTGTGGTCGTGCCTTGATGTGCCCTGCTAAGTCGTGTCATGCGATGCTATGGTATGTCGTATCATGCTGACATGCCATCATGTGTTTTGTTATGGTGGACTACGTACCCCACGTCATGCCTATGTTTTACGACATTACACTATATTGCAGAGCTTTTGCGTTTTTACTTAAAACGGGACTGCTTCTAGGCGTTGTAATGGTTTAAACATTCATACGACGATCTAGAAAACAACAATCTCAAATAATCGCCTCATAGTAGCTCACATCAACACGCCAATGGTTATGGTACCAATCGCCCCAAACTCTAACGAATCTATAACTTTTCTTATACGAGAGTGAACTCATCAGTTCCCACTTTCAAAACCCGAGTCTATTTAACTGAAAACATATGTATTATTTAGCAGTCAAGGAGAAAATTAAATTAGTGAATCGAAATGATCCAAGAAACATCATGCAACTACACCCGAAATCTGAGTTGAAGTTAGAGCAAATAGTTGCCATAAACTCTCAAAGCCTTTCACGAAAAAGCAAAGCAGTTTCACTTGTGCATTTTCTAGTCTCGATCCGCGATCATTTCTCATGCCTTGAGAGCAGATGTGTGACATTTCAGAAATGCTATCGGAATGCAAATACAATTCCAGTCTTTCCAAGCCAACTGAAATGTTCCTCTCCTTGGGAACGTGCCATACGATTTGGAAAAAGCCATGGATATTGTATTAATTGGCCCGACGCGCAGGCAGATGTGCCCGCTTCTTCCGCGCATGTGCGTGCAATGTTCTGTGTGGGTCTTGGATGTCTTGTTTATAGTTCTGCTTTTAGAACCCTTCTCCCGCCATCTGCTCCCACAAACGAGAGATAGATTGAGGATGCGGCAGTACACGCAGGATTCTGCACACACGTCATTCACAGTTTTTCCCCCCTCTGGCGTCTACGTTAACCACAGGTGGAACAAGCCAATGGGCAACCACAACTATTGTTGCGTCCATCACTTTTGTCAAAACTTTCCCTCCCGACCGGACTATATATAAAAATGTGAGACTATTCAGTCGCCTTGCTACACAGCTGGTTATAACTTCGCTCTATTATAAAGCGCTCTGACACCTCTGGGTAAAGTCCGCGCTATATACAAATGCATAAATAAATAAACCCGGCAAAAAGTACACCACGCAATGCTAAACAGTCAGCACACCATCGCTCATTATTCTTACAGACTGTCACGCAGAGGCAGAAAAAAGACACCCCGTAGCAACTTAAAACAAGAACTACAGTGTGGACGAGCATGTATGAGTCATCTTCTGTGAGCCTCGCCTGCTGCCTCTCGTCATTTAACATTGAACGCGCTCACCGCTGTGAACGCGTTCGCATCATCTGGCTTGCATTACACGGGCACTCTGACAGCTCGTAATTAAGATTAATCACTCTGCCATGCTCGTTCTCGCACACAAAATGCCACATCGGGCACGCGTACATTACTTACAGCCTATCACTTCAAGGCTACTACATACACAGCACAGGGAAGACGAATCACTGACCAGATGCCAGAAAACGCAAAGGAATGTGTGGAATTCCTCTCACCAAGGCCCTTCTTCTTCTTCTTCTTTTTTTTCTTATAACATTAGGATCTCGAAACTCCTCCCCCAGGGGGAGGAGTCCGAGCCCTAAAAAGTGAAACGGAAAAAAAGAGAGAAGTTCAAAAGTATAGAATGAATCTCAAGAGAAGATATTCAAACGAGAAAATTGCAGTGTGGCAATTAGTATTACAATGTTATTCTGGAGAAAACGATTGCAAGTAAAATCTGAATCTACCTAGAACGATAACACTGAGACTGAAAGCCCAAAAACAGGGAAAGCCAAGGACTGGGGAGAGAGCCCAGAAGTTGAGTTGAGAGTCCAGAGTGAGCCCAGAACCTGGACAGACAAGCTAAAACGGGACAGGGGTCCCAGAACTTGTGTGGGGTCGAACAAACCCACAATGGGGACAAAGGTCCCAGAACAAGGAGGGGACAAAAGTCCCAGAATCAGTATCAGAAGGGACAAAGGGTCCCAGAACCGACGATGGACAAATGCCAGGACAGAGAGCCCACACAAATGTTGTTACAGAGAGCTCACAACGGGGGCAAAGGTCCCAGAACATGTACCAGAGAGGACAAAGGTCCCAGTACCGGCAATGGACATAGGTCACAGAACCAGTACCAGTTAGGACAAAGGTCTCAGAACCGGCATCAGCATGTGACGAAGGTCTCAGAACCAGAACTGAGAGGAGACAAAGGTCTCAGAACCAGTACCTAATGGGGGCAAGGATTCCCGAACTAGGACAGAGAGCCCAGAATGGAGACAAAAGCCCAGATCTAAAACCGGGTCTACTAGTCCAGAATCTTTGACAAAAATAATTAGGCCAGCGACAAAGAACCCAGAAATAAAAATAGACTCAGAACCAAAGAAGAAGAAAAAAGCAAGACTAGACAGAACAAATTACAACTAAAACTAAGTGTCCACCCTTGAAGAAAGTAATCTTCAAGCTAGAAAAAAAAATTCAAACATCACATGCGGTACTACACTTGGAAATCTAGAAGAGTAACCAGGACTGTAGTATCTGTAAAGCATAGAGGCATCTGTTAAATTGTTCATCCTCAACTTGGATCCGAAAGCGGTTGGGTACAGAAACAGATTGAAGAAAGTGAACTGTCTCTTCCTGTTTTTGGGGACAAGTACAGATTGGAGAGAGTAGACAGTTTTTTCTGTTTTTGTCTATCTAAGGGGAGTAGGTGGTGGTGATGCCTGTAAGTTGTTTTGGGTGATGTCTCTTACCTCATCTTTCACTCTTGACACTCTTTACCCCTAAACGCTCCTTTGCGAACTAAAATTAGTTCAAGATGTCGTAGTCTTTCTAGTTGTCGTAATGGATATTGTTGTTATCTCCTATATATTACGCTTCATTTTTGTGATTGTTTATTTGTTTTCTTTTTCTCTGTAAAGGAGGAAGATGTGTTGTATATTAGTTATTCTTAAAATATGTCTGACAGTGGTCAGTAGTCCTTCTAGCCCTTCCTTTGTGTTCTTGGCTTCTCAGCCTCTCAGAATACCTATGTGTGTCCTAACTTGTACTGGAGTGCTCTACTTTTGTTAGTTGATAGTCTGGTCAGCTGACGAGGTGCGCGCTCAGCTGTGCTCTACAATAAATTTACATGTAACCTGACTAGTAGTGTCTTGAGATCTATCTACAACAAGAACAATTGAGGCCAAGTTCCAGAACTCTTCTCCGCAATCCATTCGCTCAAGGTGGCCATTTCACATTACGGCATTGCCCACATTAGCCTGTGCCACTCTAATTTCGTGGAACATAGCAGGAGCCAGCAAACTGACTCAGGACCTCCTTTTGGTTCCGTTTCTGAGAGAATCTGACATCATTTGCCTCCAGGAAATCTGGCAAATGGTCAAATACCTGTTTGCAGGCTTTGTTGAATTTTTTAATCCGCATAGATAATAAAGAATAAGGGTCACATAAAAGGAGGTTTGTCTACCTATAGCTCAACTTTTAAAATCTTTAATGCCAATCAAGTTGACCTGAAGACCAATCACATGCAGGCAACAATGATTACCAATCGGAAATCAAGAACGTGGACAACATCACTCAGAATATTAAACATTTACATAAATCCCAATGTAACTCTGAAACAAAAACTAAGTCAAGAAACAGATTAAAGTTGCTAGAGATACAAGCCACCTATGTAACAATTCCCCTGGTGATTATCAGCGACTTCAACTTACTCTAGCAAACCCCAAAACCGAAGTTCCAGGGAAAGGGCCCTAGACATGAAGTTTTGTATTCCAGCACAGATATCTCAATTCCTGAATAATAATAGAAGTGATCACATCCTACTGCGTGTTATGGAGGCTATAGGTCTAAGGGCTCTAAATGGGAAAACAAGCTTACTCCTGCTGCTAAATGATGATACTGACCCTATATCTGAATGGGAGACGATGCAGTTAGTCTTGAAAAAACAGCTAGGCCAACAACATCCAAAGACAAAAACACAAGCCATACACAAATTCAATTGGTTTACTCCAGCATTAAGGCCATTAAGGCAGAAATAATTAAACAGGGAAACTACAAGCTTGTAAATCCACTTAGACAGTGGGAGAACATCTCAAACAATTCAAAGAATTAAGATCTGAGTATAAAAAGGCAGTGTGGATGGCTAATCCAGCACACAGGGACCACAAATGGATAAGAATAGTGGAGGTCTGCAAAGCAAAAATCAGCAAGCCGCTATGGTCTATTACTAACCAGCTGGGGTCAATGGTAACATTAGGCAACATGGTGACAGAAGGCAAACGGGTAGAGCACATTTCAAATTTATATTTGAACCCTTACAAAAGTGTTGCCCCTTCGGGTAACCCTAGAAGAACTTCAGGCATAACGTTCACTGAACATTCCGTCAAGGCAAGAATTTTGGTCTCGGAGCAAATGGCCTACCCACTGCAGTATTTAAAAACGATGTAGTGTTTTTGTAAAAGTTACCGGAGAAATTATATAACACCTGTCTATCAGAAAAAAGGGTTCCAGACTCATGGAAAGAGGCAATTATGTATCCTATTTACAAGAAAGGTTAATAAACGAACCCAGATAATTACCGCATTATAGCGTTACCCGATATAAATGCAGAAATATTTGCTGGGTTGCTACTCACCGATTTGGAATCCTGGGCAACAGAAAGGAACCTAATTCCAATAAACCAAACAGACTTTTAAATTACTTGAAAATTAAAGTCCTCCAAGCTAGATTTGGAATTTTGCCATCAATTTTTGATCTACCAAAAAAGTGCCCACCAAGGGAGAAGATGCCCTGCAGGTTATGTCACAACCTAAAAGAAGACTTCTTGCACCTATTATGTATTTGCCCAGTCTTGCTGCTGTGGCACAGAATGCTCCTCCGAAACCTTTGAAACTCAAATGACATTAGAAGCTTTGTTCTTCCAACCTCAACTTGCTGACCACTCCCTCATTCAAACGCAAAAAGCATTGGGGACTCAGATGTGCGGTCCGGGCCCGCAATTTGGCGGAATTGTGGTCTGCGGCCTCTTACGTACAATTCAGGAAGCAGCTTAAGACCTGGCTGTTCTCCCAGGCTTAGGATTAAGCTAAACTGTCTCGTTGATGCCACTTCCCCATTACTTCCAGTGCCACAAAACCATTTGGTTTACGTGCACTTAATAAATATCTTTAACATAACATAACAACCTGTTTTAGCGTGCTTCTCCAACATTTTTCTTAAATGTGGAACAGCTTTTATCTTAAAGGGGGAATACTCTTGCTCTGAAATGGTCCAATAACATCACACTTTTGTTTTATCTACATGGGGTCTAAGGAGAAGTCTAAGTGAGTAAGACTCCCAATTGAACTGTCTTGCAAATTTGCACAGATCAGCCAATCGTTGAGAATTGACCTAATGATGAGACATATTGATCAGCAATTTTCCCTTTTTACATTATGAGTATAGTCCCAGCCAATACAACTCAAGAGAGAAATGTTTTCAAAGCGAATATCTATGTTTTACTAGCTTGAATTGCTGAAACATACTCTTAATTGGGAATGCGCTCTGCTCTGAAATGGTCCAATAACATTGCACTTTTTTTGTCCATGCAGGAGTCCAAGGAGGGGACTGAGTGAATAAGACTGCTGAAGGAACTGTTTGCAAATTTGCACACATTAGCCAATCATTGCAAATTGACCTAATAATCAGTCAATCAATCAATCAATCAGGATTTATAAAGCACAGCTAATCACTCAATAGGGTATCCAGGTACTTACAGGCTTATTCGAACAGCTAGATGTTATGGGCCATTGAGAAACCCAAAGTGAGGTGATGGTCTGGAGGTGTATGGAGAGGCTGTTCCAGGTCTTTGATGCGATGTGAGAGAAGGCACGTCCTACACTTCTGCTTCTGTAGATGTGGGGAGTATGGGCAAATGAAAAGGAGGAGGAGTGTAGTCTTCTTGATGGTTCTTGGAAGTTCAGCAGTGGTTAATGTAGGCAGGTCCTTGATTGTGGAGAGCTTTGTGTGCGTGGGTCAGCAGCTTGAATTGACATCTCTTCTGTAACGGGAGCCAGTGGAGTTCCCTGAGGCAGAGTGTGATGGAAGTTCATTGAGGAAGGCCCAGGATGAGTCTGACTGTCGCATTTTGTATAGCTTGAAGTCTCTGTAGAAGGTGTGCAGCGATTCCTGCATAGAGGGAATTGCTTAACTCCAGTTGGATGATGATGAGGGCTTGTGTCAAAGCGTGTCTCGTGTGGTAGCCACTTGAAGATCCTATGTAGCATGCACAGAGTGAGGAAGCAGAAGGAGGAGATGGCATTGATTGGTGATTTCATGGTGAACTTGTTGTCAATGATGATTCTGAGGTTTCTGGTGTGGTTGGAGGGAGTGAGTGCGGGTCCTAGGCCTGATGGCCATCAGGAGTCACTCCATGTGTTGCTGGAGTTGCCAAAGATCAACATTTCCATCTTGTCTGTATTCAGCTTCAGGCAGTTTTTCTTTATCCAGTCAGGGATGTCATGCATCTGTGGGTGTCGTTTGCGTATGAAATTATGTTGAGATCGTGTGATCTGACGATGTTGGCCTTTGGGGCTCATATATACGTTGAAATGTGTGGGGCTGAGGGATAAGCCCTGGGGGTCACCGCAGGTGATTTCCATGGGTTCAGAGGTGAAAGGTGGGAGGCGGATCCTCTGGGTACTTCCGGTGAGGAAGGAGGTGATCCATCTGAGTGTGTCCCCTTGGATGCCAATGTGTTGGAGTCTTTCGATCAGTGTGTGGTGGGATACAGTGTTGAAGGCTGCTGAGATGTCGAGGAGGATCAAAGCTGCTGTTTCAGCTTGGTTTAGAAGCGGTCAGATGTCGTAGGTGGCTGCAATCAGGACGGTTTCATGTTGTGATTGCTGCAGAAGCCGGATTAGGAGGTATTGTGTAGCTGTTTCTACTCCAGGTGTGTCATGAGTTGATTGTTGATGATCTTTTCTAGTACATTTGCTGGCAATGAGAGCAGGGAGATTGGCTGATTGCTTATGAGTTCGCTGGTGTTGGCGGAGGGTTTTTTGAGTAGTGGTCTGACTTCAGCATGTTTCCAAGCATCAGGAAATGTTACGATGGTAACAGAGGTGTTGAGAAGGGTGGTGTGTTTCTGGCCAATCCTTTGGTTTCTGATGTTGAAGATATGGTGCGGATATGGTTCTGTGGGCGCTCCTAAGTGGATGGATTTCATGGTGGAGATGGTGTCCTGGGTAGAGAGGATGTTCATAGGTGTGGGTTGGGGTTTGAGGTTTCTGTATATGGTTGCAATCTTGTAGTGCAAGATGTGGGCAAGATTGTTGCAAGCTCCTTTGAGGGTGTGATGTTGTTTTCACTTACAGCGGGGTTGGAGAATTCCTTAACGATGTTGAATAGTTCCTTGGTGTTGTTGGCACTAGTTTTTATGCGTGCAGCAATAGCTATCTTCTTTGTTGTCCTCAGCAGATGGTGGTGGAGGTTGAAGGAGGTCTTGAAGCCTGCCCTGTTTGAGGTGTCCTTGCTGGTGCGCCATCTTCTCTCCAACTGTTTGCTGTCTTGTTTCACTGTTCTGAATTCTTGGTTCTACCAGCTGGCCTTTAGAGGATTTTCTCTTTATGTTGCTCTTGATGGGGATGATGCTGTCTGTACAATTGGTAATACAGGCACTGATGTTTTCACTCCCTTTTGAAGTTGGTGGTGGTAGCAGGGTCGGAGGTGTTGGGGGCATTCGCCCAGCCGGTCTCTGAGATTTTATTCCACCTCCGGTGGGAATCATTGGGTATCTTGAGGGTGGCGGTGCGGGGGGCTGGAGTTGTTGAAGTGATCCTTCCATGTGAGTACAGTGACATGGCTGTGTTCGACGTGGTAACTGGAGGTGAAAATTGGGTCCAGAGTATGTCCAGTGGTGTGTGTGTAGGGTCGTGGACGATCTGGGTCAATCTGAGCTGCTAATACCATTGAGGAGGTGTGCAGTGTTTGTGTCTTTGGGGTCAAAGATGTGGAAATTTAGGTCGCTGAAGAAAATGTAGTCCTTGGAGTCTAAGGCAATGGGTGCAATGAATTCTGCGATGGTGTTGCAGAAGCTGGAGCATGAGCCTAGTGGTTGGTATGCAAGGGGGCCTCCGATGGTTGTCTTGTTGTCCATGTGGAGCTTGAAGTTGAGATGTTACAATGTGGTGATGGTGGTGAAGGTACACTGTATGGTTCTTCGTGGATGATGGTCGTTCCTCCGCCCGGCTTGTTGGTGCAGTCCTGGGGAGTGATTTTATATCTGTCGGAGTTCGCTTTGGCAATGTCTGGGGCGGACGTGGGGGTTGAGCCAGGTATCAGTGAGGAAGACTATATCTGTGCAAGGGTGGCGATGAGGTTCCATAATTCAGAGTCATGTTGATTAGAAATGTATCCCAAATACATTATTAGTATAGTCTCAGCTAATGCGACTCAAGAGAGAAATGTTTTCATCGCAATTGTCTATGCTTTACTTGTTTGGACTGCTGAAACAAACTTTTAATTAGGAAGGTTGCATAGTTGCATGTAACCTGCGTTAAGATTGAAGCTTTGAAAATTGGTGTTGAATTGCACTTTTATCTTTAGTTGCACAAAATAGCCCTGTAGATGATACCGACTTTTTAATTTCTGTCTTTTTAATTTTTACCATGGTTATACAAATGTCTGAAAGTTTTACGAACTGCTGTCGCCTTTTACTTTTATCTTATAATTGCAATGGTTTTTATTAACTGTGCAAATACAAATTTGATTTGATTTGATGTGATGTGTTTAATGCCCTGTACCGTGACACCCTCTAACCACCACGCTGAATGTGCAACTAATTGCTTTTTATATTTTTGATTGAGTAGGGCAGACACACATGTACCTCCTGTAACACCACATTTATTCGCTTCCTACAATGCTTGCAAAACTTTGCAGCATCCCTTTCACTGGCTCGATTTAGGTGCAAGTATTGTAATTGACTATTCACTGGTCTTGCTGTGGTAACACACATGTCCTCACCTCTAGTTGTCAGCTAAAGTATTGGAAACATCTTCACATATTGACGATTTTCTGTAATCATAACGTACACAGATCTTAACTTTATGAATGAGGCTATGGATTTAAGGTACATAGTTGGTATTTTATTCTGCATCACGTTTTGTGATCTAAGCCTACAGTTATTAACTGCCACAACTCATCATTTAATGAGGGACTAAATCATTCTTCAAACCAGGGGGAACCTATTCCCAGGATGGCAGGATCTATGCCAGATTTTGCACACTCTCCTCATATGGTAAACTTACATAGCGTAAATGGAAATCCTTTACATGGTAGGTGAGTGGTGGAAAAGGCCCTTTTTGCAGGGTCGCCCCCAAACATTTGCCTCCCTCCTCCACTTTTTCTGCCCTCGCTTTTGCTGGTATTAGGACTCTGTGCACTTTACCACTGCTTACCAGTGTGAAAGTGCATGTGCTCTCTCCCCTAAACCTGGTAACATTGGAATTTCTCCAATTGGCATACTTAATCTACTTACACATCTCTAGTATAGTGGCACCCTCTATACCCAGGGCCTATAAATTAAATGTTACTCGTGGGCCTGCAGCATTGATTGTGTCACCCACTTAAGTAGCCCTTTGCCCATGTCTCAGGCTTACCATTGCAAAGCATGTGTGTGCAGTTTACACTGCCATGTCGACATGGCAAAATAAAACTTTTGCCAGTCCCAAATCTTCCCTTTTTATACATATAAGTCACCCGTTAGGTAAACCCAGGACAACCCAGAGAGCACGGTACAATGTATTTAAAAGGCAAGATGTACTTTTAAGTTTTACATGCCCTGGTAGTGAAAACTCCTAAAGTCATTTTTCACTACAGTAAGGCCTTCTCTCCCACAGTATAACATAGGGATTACCTTTATACATTTTATAAGTGTCATTTACAAATAGGAAGAGATAAGCTTCCCAAGTCTGTTGTCTCTGGAATCCAAATTTAAAATCCTAATTTAGGGTGTAGCCTGATTTTAAATTACAATTCTAAAAAGCGCCACTTTTAGAAAGTTGGTGCCTGCCGCCTGTCTCTGATCACAAGTCTGGGGTGGGTGACAGTTGGCTTTGTTTATTGCCCCTAGACAGCAACACACAAGGGGAGCTTAGGCATGACTTGATTGGCATTCCTGCAAGGATGGAAGGAAGGATCTAGGCACAGCCTCATTTACACCTCAATAGGCTGTGTCTGTCCCCACACAAAGAGCTGCATACCACCTTTTAGTGAGTCTGGAGTCAGAGCAGGAAAGGAGAACCTCAGTGCACTTCAAGGCCTGACATTGAAGTCTCCCCCACTTCAAAGGCACAACTGGGTTTACGTAATGGATCTCTGACCCCCAACTCTTCAGTCCACTTCTGGGCATGTGAAGATTCTGTCAGGAAGAAGGATTGCCTAATGGACTGCCACTCTGCTAGACTGGTGTCTTGTTGTACTCCTTCCTGGCTTTGATGACCTGCTGCCCTCTTACCTCAATGAGGAGACTGGACCTGCATCACTTGAACCCATAGTGACTCCTAGGGCTAGCTGCCTGGCCTCCTGATCTGAAGTCCCAGGGACATTAAAGACTTCCAACACCCCTGCTTCTACCCTGCCAAGTGGTGCCACCCCAGTCTTGGCCCCTTGGAAGTGGGCCTAAGATGTTTCTCCAGCAGAACCGATGCATCAGCTGGTGAGCGACCCAACACCGAGCAGAACTGTCGCATCTCTTAGGCTGAGCAGGTCATCTTCCAGCAGAACTGATGCAATGTCGTTGTTGCATGGATTGGACCCATCACAAAAGGCTTGCATCGTAGCTGCATCCCACATGCTGCATCACCTTCGGAACCGACCCTGCACAATGCTTTTCCCTGGCACAAGCTCCTTGCATCCCCCTTTGACGGCAGTCTCAACAGCAAACATCCGCATACCAGCTTCCCTGCTCATTGGAACCGACGCATTATCTACATTGCACCTCTTATCCTTGACACTGGCCATCATATCGCAAGCCCCATTGACAGAATTCTCGATACCGATGGATCCCCACCCCTCCACGAGCCTCATTGTATTTCAGAACCAGCGCATTGCATCCGCTAAGCAACGCTTCTTCGACACGGATCCACACAAGTGCACCACAATTAGGATCAAGGTACTTTTGTTCAGTGGGCCTAATTGGGTTCCTGTACCTGACCCGCACTCCATCGTGGTTTGGCTGAACTTTGGACTTTGTCCCGGTCCAGCAGAGCCAGATATCCCCAATAACGCTGAGAGAGCGCCATTTACAGTGAAATTTGTAGGGGTGCAGCATATGTACAAGTAGTCAGCACCCGCATATATAGAGGCCTGTTAATCATAGTTAGATGCAAGATGTGAAAAGTGCTAAAGTGAATTGGTATCAGAATATGTGCAGAGCCAACGTTACAAAGTGCAATCCATGCTTGCTGACATATATAGATGTTTTTAAAATGAAACCTTCTCCTAATGCAACGTGTGTTTAACAATGCAATAGAACTTGAGATCTGCTTTATCTGAAACGTAACGAATTACATATATATATATATGATTTGCTTAAAGTAGAAGATGCATTTATTGTTTAAGGTTTGATGTCTAGGGAACTAAGAGAACAAGTTAATGTAAAACGTTGGGCCTAAAACCCAAGCAGAGGCCTAGTTAATGGAAACAGTGCAGGCCTGTTGAGAAATGTCTTGTTTAAACATTGAGCTGTAGACAGGATAGATAGATGTGACCTTTAAGAAATGTTGCAATAATCATAGACTGCGAGTTATTTGCGTGTATTCCTTTGCAGGCGCCTCATCAAGCAGATAGTAGAGTAGAAGGGCCCATTGTGTGAGTATGTTAGGATTCTAGACTCAGACATGGAGGAGTAGACCAGGAATTTACAGAAGCAACTTGAAAGGATGAAGAGCCTGAGACCCAAGGACGGCTGAACGGACAAAGATGAATCCTCGCCATGTGGAATTTTACAGAACTCAACACCTTCTTCATGGGCGTAGCTATAGGCGTGTCATTAACATTGTGGGGCTTTGTATTAGGGACAGCACCCCGAGGGTGGAGGCAGAGCAGATGGCTGAAGAGCTAGAGAGAGCGGTCGCATGGGCAAGGAGCTTAGCAGCAGAGATGGAAATTTTAGTCTAAGAGAGAAGGTGGCGAACTTCTTAGGAAGTCTCCACGGCTGACACCTTTGGTTAGGTTGGGCTATTGTAGAGTAGGGATGTCATCTAGCATAGAGTAGGGACAGACTAATCTGAATTTATGTTTTTTATCCTGATGAGCACCAGAACACAAGTTATAGCTATCCTGTTTAGTTTAATGGTTCTGGAATTGATTCTCGTTCTTTTCATTAGTCGGTTGAGACTTTTCCGTAGGATTATGTTTGTGCTAGTACCTGTATATCTTCTGAACCTCTTGTTGAGGTGCCTGTATCTTCAGTTATTTTTGGTTATGTAATAAACCCTTTTAAATTCAGTCTTTAGTCAGTGGTTCTTTGGGGAAAGCAATTGGGTATTCTGAAATTGATTTATTTAGTTGTGACTAGATTCCCTAAATTCACTCTATGACAGGTAAAAAGGTCCAGTCGACCTGTGACGGGATTCTGGAGAATGGTAAGCAGACTCTAGAGATGAAATCCCGCCTTTTCAGTTGGTAGCAGTGTAGGATGGTTACCTTCTAGAGAAAGGGTAATCTAGAAGTAGGTTGAGATTTCCCCGAGGCCCGTAGAGAAGAACATGAAGAGTGTCTAGAGAGCCACGGACGGAGGATGGCGTTCCATGGAATCTGACGGAGAGTAACAGTGCGGTGGAAAGCAGCAGGTCGGAGGAGAGTGAGTATGAAAAGGGTCATGCGTTGCTAGATTGCGGTGTTATGTTGTGTCATTGTGTTGTAATGTCTTGCGGAGTTGAATGCCTGTAGTGTGAAAGGAGATCAGGTTGTGAGCGCGCGCAACCGGTGCAAATCTTAAGCTCAAGGAGAGTTTAAGTGGTTGGGGTGTATCGAACATCCAAAGTAATTGTCGACTGTTGTGAGAGGGGGTCATGAGGTACCATTGATCGCCCGAAGGACTGTGTGGGTAACGGACGCTGGTCGGAAGTTACCGGAGACAGTTGAGGTGATTGTCGGTTCGCTCGCGGACAGGCATTTGCCGGGAAAGGTGACAATTACAGTTAGACTGTGGCTGTACAGTCAGGGAGGTGGTTGCTTGATCGGAAGTAATCATTTCTAGTGTGTGATTGGGACGCATGCGTGACCGGCGAGACATCGGAGAAAGGAGGGGAACTGCTGCGAAACGGAGGCGAGTGACGTCAGAAGGAGCCGCGCTGTGATAGGGCGGTTGGTGTGAAGCCGCGCTGTGATAGGGCGGTTAGTGTGAAGCCGCGCTGAGATTGGTGGATTGTCATCAGGAAGTAAACGAGGGTTGTAAACAAGGAAACGTTGTGGGTTTCATCATGAAATGTTTTAAAGTATTGCGGAAATGTTTCAAAGGAGAAAACAAGATAGAACCTCGGGGCGGGGAGGAGGCTCCACCCGAGGATACTCCAGCTTAATACATGGCAACGAATGTAGGGTTGCATACCATATTGTGGCTTGATAATTGGTGTAAGATGACAGATGGAAATGAGGAATTGACATTTTCCTAAATATGGAACGTTTAGACTAGAAGTGTTATACCAGTTGAAAGCAATTATGGCTGCATTGCGACCTTTGCCCAGACCAACACAGTTTGAAGCGCTCAATGCATGGATCAGGGCAGCCCATGACAGGAACAGAGACAGGAGACAGGAAAGAGTGAAGCGATCGGTAAGGGCGGTTCAGGAAGCGAGATGGGATGCCATGGAAAAGAGATGGAGGGTACAGACCATTACAGTAGATACGTTGTATCCGTTACTGGAAAGTACAGGGGATGGGAGGAAAAAGAGTACAGAAGATGAAGACAGCGAGACAGATGACAGCCTGATAGAGAGGCTGTTGTCAGAAAGGCCACCCCCATACAATCCAGAGCTAGAGGGAACGCAACAACCGAGAAAGCATTGGGAAGCCCCAACAGGGGAAGACGGAGTTCCAATGGGGAACGGATGGGACACAATAGGGGACAAGTTTACCCCAGATAAGGGAGAAAAGGCACCTCCACCCTCACCGGTAAATAGAGTAGTGGGAAGATTTACAGTACAGAAGGTACGGGTGGAAGAGGGTGTCCATTCTCAGAAACTGCCAGACGCACTTACAGTACCGGTTACTATAGGTCCCATAGTATCAGTGTACAATCCAGAACCGACACATCATGAGAATTTACCCCAGATGGGGAGTGAGAGAAGTGCAAGCGATGGTAGAACTCATGTGGCAGATGGGTGGAAGACATTACCTAGACCTGTAGAACGGAGCACCCCTTTGGTAACATCGGCCGATCCTTCGGAAGACAAAGGGGGTTGGAGGGGATCGATGGACCTGAGAGGACCAAGGCCGAAGTCGATGAGGGAGTTAAGGCCAGATTTGAGAACTTTGGAAACAGTTGTGGACACCCAGAGCGACAGGTCGAGGAATGTGTTTGGGTCGGAGAACGAGGAGAATAGGATGGTTTCTCACTGTGCAGCTAGCGAAAGCAGACAAGAATGGGAACGCGGAGATGTGGGAAGCAGGGGGACGTCCCACCATACCTCTGGAAACAGCAGGCAGGAGTGGGACTGCGAGACCTGTGAGGGTAGAAGGGTTCCTCCTAACACACCTGAAGAGAACAGAAGAGAGAGTCAGAACGGCAGCGGGAGGGACTTTAAGGAAACTTCTAGCCAAGGCACATTGAGAGCAGCAATAAAGGCAAGAAGGTTAGATGTGCTGAGACTAAAGTCAGAAGTAGAGGAGATTGTGGAAGGTACACTGCCACTAGAAAGGATTGAATTATACGAAGCAGATGAGCTATTGTTCGTGGCAAAGGATGTCACTCGGAAGGCTAGGACTGCTCATGAGAAGCTCTCAGAATTAGCGAACAAGTATGAGGTGGATTTGACAAAAACGAAAGCCCTACAAGGGGGCCATAGGTTACAGTACTCAGATCAAGACCTGGAAGAAAAGAGGGTGATCGGGTTAAAGACCCATATCAGGGAGCTGATCATGGGAATCTGAACATGGTCCAACTTGGAGAGATGGGAGGAAAGGTGGTCAAAGAAAAAGACTGTCAGGCGGAGTGTTATTGGGACACCCCCGGGAGGAGGGTTAATGCATGCGGAAGCATACCCCTTGCGGGAGGTGGCCCATGGGGGATATGTACATGTACCCTGGAGCCGGGGAGACCTGGCTGCCTTTACTAACACTTTCCCAAAGTTGCGAGAGAGCCCAGTGGAATGGTACAAGCAGGTAGAGAGGTTCGTTAAAATCTCAAAAGTGCTGTCGATTGATTTAAACACACTGTTTGACATTGTGGTTCCAAGTGATTTGTGGATAGCGTGCAAAGTCAGTGTTGAATGGCCCACAGCGGAGCCAGAGCGAGATACAGCCACAAACGGGCCGTCACCTAGGGTAATGGCAAAGTACGAGCAGGCGATCACATGGCTGAAGACTAAAGTACCACCACAGGACATAGACTGGGTAAAAATAGATCGCAACTAGGCAGGAACCAAAAGAGACGGTGCATGAGTACTATGAGAGGCTATTGCTGATTTTTAAACAGTACAGTGGATTAGATGTGATGGATCCGAAGGATATGGGACAGTTTGTATCCAAGTTTGTGCTGGGATTGAGGCCTGATATCTGCCTCATGATACAGCAACATTTGATCTGTTGGCAAAACAAGCCTTTAGACGAGATTTTGAGGTATGCAAGGTACTGCAGTGATGAGATAGATTCGAAAACGAAGAAGCTTAAGGACAAACTGATGCTAGTCCAGATGCAAGCAGGAGGACAGGGCCAATCAGGAAATGGCACCTTGGGAAGGAAGTCAGGGGGGCAGAAAAGAGACAATGAGGAAGGTCCGAGACCTAGGATAGATATAGCGACCCTGAAAAAGACGACCAAGTGCCATCAGTGTCACGAGGTCGGGCATTGGAAACGCGAGTGCCCCCATAATCCGGACAATCAGGTGCAGGAGGAGGAGGAGGAGGAAGTCGAGGAAGTCGAAGCCCCTCCGAGGCGGAAGGTGACAGTGACTAAGCCCCAAATGACAAAAGGGGGGACATCGGCCCCTAGGGCTCCGGTTCCTCAACCACCTAAGATTTCAGTAGGGAACAAGGTTTACAAGCAGATGCCCTTCATAGTCGAGGGAGATGAGCATTATTACTTTGATCCAGTGTCAGGACGGTGCCTGAATGGAGAGGAAGACTGTACCCTTGGAGCAGTACTAGAGGTAGATCAGAGGGGACCCTTTGTAGAGGCTGACGTAGACGGACACTCCACCACCTTCCTGGTAGATACTGGAGCTTCCAGGTCTACTGTGCGGTCCGCAGTGGTCCCTAATTTGCCCCTTTCAGGACAGACTATTCAAGTGGTGGGGGTTGCAAACAGAAGAATGACAAATCCCCTGACAGAGCCAGTTCTGGTAAAGATCGGAAGTTTCAGAGATAGACATCAGTTTGTGGTGTGTGATTCTAGCCCCGTATGTCTGCTAGGAAGAGACCTTTTGTGTAAGCTGAATTGCACCATCTATTGTACCCCCAAGGGAGTAGAGTTGCAGACTAATGATGACGATGCTGATTTTAAAGTTGCAAATTCGCATGTGTGCATTGAACTGTACCCTGCCATAACTGTGGAAGAACTTCCCTGGGATTTGAGAGACTCAGTCGCACCGGAAGTGTGGGACTTTACGGGGGAAGAGATCGGACTGATCAAAGGAGTAGAGCCTGTTAGAATACAGATAAAGCCGAACGCTGACTTCCCTAGAACACCACAGTACAAGCTGACCCCAGAGACACTTGAAGGTATAAAACCTGTGATTGAGTCCATGATTAGACAAGGGATCCTGAAGGAGGTTATGGGCAGCCCCTGTAACTCTCCGATAATGGGCTCGCAGAAGCCAAGCGGGAAGTACAGGATAGTACAGGATCTACGAAAAATTAACAACATAGTTGTCCCATGTTGTCCAGTGGTACCGAATCCAGCAGTAATACTGTTTCAGATACCGTTCCAAGCTGAGTGGTTTTCTGTGATTGATTTGTGTCAAGCTTTCTTTTCCATCCCACTGCATGAGGAAAGCCAATTTCTTTTTGCGTTCAAAATAGAGAGTCGCGTATTAACATGGTGCCGTATCCCACAAGGGTATACAGAGAGCCCATCGATCTTTAATCAGTTGCTGAAACGGAATTTGGAGAGTCTAGTATTGCCACAGAACTCAGGTCTGGTACAGTACATAGACGACCTCCTTGTTGCGTCAGACTCCGAAGACGCTTGTAGGATTGACACCATAGCCTTGTTGAACCATTTGGGAGAGAATGGGCACAAGGTATCACCTAGCAAGTTACAGTACTGCCTGCAAGAAGTGCAGTATCTGGGTCACAGAATAGAGCAGGGAAAGCGGAAAGTGTCACCAGACAGAATAGAAACGATCATGAGAATGACTGTGCCCTCGACTCAGAGAGAGGTTAGAATGTTCTTGGGCATGGTTGGCTACTGCCGACAATGGATTGCAAACTTTTCTCTGAAAGCAAAACCCTTGCAGAAACTGGCGCACAAGGACGTAATAGATCCGGTACCATGGGACACAGACTGTATGATGGCTTTTCTCGAGCTGCGAGAGGACCTGTGTCGTGCTCCGGCTCTGGGAATGCCAGATTACCACAAATCATTTGCATTATTCTGCTGCGAGAGGGAAGGATGTGCTTTAGCAGTTTAATTGCAGGATCATGGAGGAGTCCGTAGACCAGTTGCCTACTTTTCGGCTACCTTAGACCCAGTAGCCGCTGCGTTGCCCGGATGTCTCAAATCCGTTGCTGCAACAGGTGTCAGCATTGAAAGATGTGAAAGCATTGTAATGGGATATCCACTGACAGTGCATGTGCCTCATTCTGTGGAATTGTTAATGACCAGGACCAGGACGCAGCACTTAACCAACAACAGGCTCACACGCTACGAGCAGGTTATACTTGCTGCAGAGAATGTGACTCTCAGGAGGTGCTCTGTTTTGAATCCTGCTACCTTGTTGCCTTTACCAAATGATATAGATGATGATTGGGAAGACCATGATTGTCTCGATGTAACTGAACTATGCACCAAACCAAGGCCGGATATTGTTGATGTGCCGTTGACAGACCCCGATGAAATTTACTTTGTGGACGGCTCATGCATAAGAGACAATACTGGTCAGTTGAGAGCAGCGTTTGCTGTTTGTACTATTTCTGGAATAATTGAAGCAGCCTGCCTGGAAGTAGTACACTCCGCGCAGGTGGCTGAGATCATTGCGTTGACGCGTGCCTGTTTGGCAGCCAACGGAATTCGGATTACCATCTACACCGACAGCCAATATGGGTTTGGGGTGGTTCATGACTTCGGTCAGTTATGGTCTCAGCGGGGTTACATGACGTCATCTGGCTCCCCAATTAGGAATGGCGAATTTGTCAGGTTATTGCTGGAGGCCTTGCAGGGTCCTGCAGCGATAGCAGTGGTTAAATGTACAGCTCACACCAAAGGCACAGACTTCGTGACTATGGGGAATCGCTATGCTGATGAAGTTGCACGTTACTGTGCAGAGCAGGGATATTCATATACTGAACAGACGATCGAGGGGCCAAAGGAGAGAACTGAGCTAAGCATGATGCTTGAAGTGGCAGATACCTGGGAAGAATTGAGAGACATGCAAGGACAGACGTCAGACTATGAGAAAAGGGTGTGGGAATCGGCTGGTTGTGTCAAGGGAGATCTGGACATGTGGGTTTCAGCAGATGGAAGGGCTGTGTTGCCGAATGAGCTGGTGAGTGCGATGGCACGACAGATACATGGTCCTGTGCATCTGGGAAGGGATGCGATGTTGCGTGTGTTCAGACAGACATGGTACAAGCCCAAATTTAGACAAGCTGCGGAAGCAGTATGTCAGAGATGTGTGACATGTCAACAGATAAATGTTGGGAAAAGAACACCAGTTACACTGAGTCACATTGGAAGGTCTGGCGGACCTTTTTACAGGATGCAAATAGATTTCATTGAAATGCCGAGGTGTAATAGCCTTAGGTATGTCTTGGTGATTGTGTGTGTGTTCTCTAGATGGGTTGAGGCATACCCTACTCGCAGGTGCGATACACTCACTGTGGCTAAACTATTGTTGAGGGAATTGGTGCCACGATTCGGGGTTCCGACCTCTCTGGAATCGGACCGAGGAAAACATTTTAATAGCGAAGTTGTGAAGATGCTTTGCTCTGCTCTGAACATTGATCAAAGACTGCATTGTAGCTACCGTCCAGAGGCTTCTGGCATAGTAGAGCAGATTAATGGGACCCTGAAGGCCCGAATGGCAAAAGTGTGCTCATCCACGTCCCTGAAATGGCCCGATGCACTGCCATTGGTATTAATGAGTATGCGTAGTACCCCGGATAGGAGGACAGGGCTCTCACCTCACGAAATCCTGATGGGGAGGGCTATGAGACTGCCATCTATTCCTACAACTGCCTTGCTGAATATCACAGATGACCTGATTCTTGATTATTGCAGGGGACTATCTGATGTCATCCGTTCTGTGTCCCTTCAGGTGCAGGCTGCTGAAGTTCCGGCTACTAGCGACCTCTGTCACGACCTGTGTCCAGGTGATTGGGTTTACGTGAGAAAGTACGTGAGGAAGAGCTGCTTGGATGTACGCTGGAGAGGACCTTTCCGGGTGATACTCGTGACCACTACTGCTGTGAAGTGTGGCGGATTGCCGAATTGGGTCCATGCTTCTCACACCCGACGAGCTCCAGCACCTAAAGAAGGAACAGCTCCTCCCGTGGATGAGAACAATAACGACGAAGAGGATCCAGAAGAGGGGACAAGTCAAGCTGTGGGGGTGCCGGTAGAAGTTGGGAATGCCCCTGATCAAGCTGTGTATGATCACGACGACAGTGACACTGAATCCACCCCAGAAGAAGGAAGTGGCGGAGAAGGTGATCTGAGTGCAGAAGAGGCTGACCAGGAGGACGAACAGGGTGTGCAAACGAGAGGCCGGCGAGCAAGAGGTGCAGAAGCTCATTGGCCCGAAAGGCGGAGGCGAATGAATGTGAGATTGGCTTCCGAAAGAGAACTCGCCCCTGTGTCCGAAGAGTCCGATCTGGAAGGAGGAAACGACGGAGCGGCGCAGAGTGGTCCGAGAAGGTCAAGGAGGGTGCGAGTGCCGTGCCAAAGATATGCCACTCCAGAGTGGACCTATCCTTTCACAAATGTTAGGATTACCAGTGCCAGGGGTACTGAGGTCCGGGAGGGTGAGGTCAGTGGAAGTGACCAGCACAATCCCCAATGTTAAGCTGCAAGTGGTGCTGTTGATACCTGGACTTGAAATTGAAGGTATCCTGACACTCACCATTCCTAATCCCCCTCTCCTAAGCAAGATACGTGATTTACTCCTGGAAAGACTTATTTTTCCTACCTTCGTTCCGGACATGCCAGCCTATGATGTAGTTGTGCTTCGCATGGAACTTTTGGATTATGTGTTGCAGGCAATCGGATCAAGCATAATCATAGACTATTAAGAGCTGTAAAAATTGAACTTTGAACTTTTGAAAAGAACTTTGAGCTTTAAACTGTGCGTTGAAAGACTTTGAAAAGACTGTTGTGAATAACTGTTAAAAAAACTAACCTAGAGCCGAGTGGAAGAAGAACAAAATTAGGGACTTTCCACAGTTGACGGAGAAGGGTTAGGGCTGTCTGTTGGTTGAAGACAAAGAAGAACTGAAACAGAATATTCAAGTTGCCAGGTGTGGTTCAAGAGACTCAAATAGCAAAGAAAGAGACTTGGGTGCTTTCCGAGCACGAACTGCTTGAGCCGAAACCATGGCACCTGGAAACCCGAATCGTAGAGCCAAGTGCATAGTAGGCACCCTTTTAGCAGGAGTGATTCTCCTTATAGTTATAGTAGTTTCAGTTTCCTATTTTGCACCACACGAACCAGTGGAGAAGGCTGAGGGGACACAGGCACCTGACACCCCTAGCCAGAAGGAAGAAAGAGAAAGAAGAGAGAAGGCCTTACTGGCTGCAGAAAGTCGTAGGTTACATACTGACCTGTCTAAAGGAAATTTTGGACAGAACGCTTATGCAAAACTGTTGTATGAATACATTGATGCGATGGATGCGAAAGACTGTTATGTGTGTATGCAATTGCCAGCCTCAGTAGATGAAGGTATTAGATATCACCACCTTCCGTTGACATATGGAATTTCCTGTAGTTTATTGATTAGCATATTGTATGGTAGAAATCATTTTGAATATTATTTTTCAAATTATGATGCTGTGTTACCAGAAGTCCCAAATTACAAGCATTTGAATAAGTGGGACTATTATAAATCGGAAGACAGACTGGGATATTTTTTCATTCCAACACAAGAACTAGACACACCGTATGCACACCGATACAATTTGACTTGTTCGTTGTCAGAGGTAGAAAAGAAGTTCATTGAGCAGGTGGAAGATAGGTACACGAAGCAAAAACAGTTGCGAGATTCAGGACAAGGAAAGGTAGATTGGACCGAAGAAGAGAAGAAGCACAAGTCAAAAGGGAGTTATGGTCCAATAGCTTTAGATGAAGTACAGAAAGGGAAGCTGTGCCTCCATCGACCACAGACTTATTATGAGAATGTGTATGTGGGGCATACCACGTGTGAACACACCTTTACATTAGAGTACTACACGAAGGACTTCTTGAAGAGCGTGGTGCAGGTGATCCCTACTGTATACTTTGTCTGTGGAAAGAATGGGTATGTGAGATTGCCAGAGAAGTGGTATGGAACGTGTTATCTAGCAATTATCTTTCCCAAGATTTACCATACTGAGGATTTTGCTCTCTTGGAGGGAGAGTCTGAGAGGAGGGTAAAGCGGGGGGAGAGTGCTGGAGCAGTGATTGGAGATGTGTTTGGAGCAGCGATACCTATGTTAGGAGTCATTTTGAATGACATCAAGATAAGACGGTTAGCAACTGTAGTGGATGAACTGTCAATGAATACAGCCAAGTCACTAGTGCTGGTTGAGGGTGAGATGTTGTTGATAAGGACAATGGTTTTGCAGAACCGTCTTGCCCTAGACGTCCTCCTAGCAAAAGAGGGCGGAGTCTGTAAACGTTTGAAGATTCAGGAATGTTGCACTTATATACCAGAAAACTCTAAGGATCTGGAGACATATATAAGCAACATTACTGCGATCCATTATGAGATCGAGGATTTGACCCAAGAGAATACATGGGAGACTGTTGGTAAAGGATTTGGGAAGGTTGGAAACTGGTTTGCCAACCTAGGAAAGGGTTTCCTTGGTTTTGTACTGAAACCCCTTATCATAGCAGTGGCATGTGTGATCGCCTTGTGGGGTTTAGTGAGGTTGTGCAAGTGGTACAAAGCGAATAGATTGGCGAGATCCATGAGAGTGCAAGAGATGCGAATGGAAAGACTGCAAGATAATCAATATCGCAGTTTGAGAGCATTGGAGATGCTCAAGAGGGGAAAAATGGCAACAAGCTCTGTTTAGTTCAGTTCTTATCCTGAGGATGATGTGAGGGTGGTGATGACACGGGTCATCAAAGGGGGGAACTGAGAGAGCGCCATTTACAGTGAAATTTGTAGGGGTGCAGCATATGTACAAGTAGTCAGCACCCGCATATATAGAGGCCTGTTAATCATAGTTAGATGCAAGATGTGAAAAGTGCTAAAGTGAATTGGTATCAGAATATGTGCAGAGCCAACGTTACAAAGTGCAATCCATGCTTGCTGACATATATAGATGCTTTTAAAATGAAACCTTCTCCTAATGCAACGTGTGTTTAACAATGCAATAGAACTTGAGATCTGCTTTATCTGAAACGTGACGAATTACTTATATATATATATATGATTTGCTTAAAGTAGAAGATGCATTTATTGTTTAAGGTTTGATGTCTAGGGAACTAAGAGAACAAGTTAATGTAAAACGTTGGGCCTAAAACTCAAGCAGAGGCCTAGTTAATGGAAACAGTGCAGGCCTGTTGAGAAATGTCTTGTTTAAACATTGAGCTGTAGACAGGATGGATAGATGTGACCTTTAAGAAATGTTGCAATAATCATAGACTGCGAGTTATTTGCGTTTATTCCTTTGCAGGCGCCTCATCAAGCAGATAGTAGAGTAGAAGGGCCCATTGTGTGAGTATGTTAGGATTCTAGACTCAGACATGGAGGAGTAGACCAGGAATTTACAGAAGCAACTTGAAAGGATGAAGAGCCTGAGACCCAAGGACGGCTGAACGGACAAAGATGAATCCTCGCCATGTGGAATGTTACAGAACTCAACACCTTCTTCATGGGCGTAGCTATAGGCGTGTCATTAACATTGTGGGGTTTTGTATTAGGGACAGCACCCTGAGGGTGGAGGCAGAGCAGATGGCTGAGGAGCTAGAGAGAGCGGTCGCATGGGCAAGGAGCTTAGCAGCAGAGATGGAAATTTTAGTCTAAGAGAGAAGGTGGCGAACTTCTTAGGAAGTCTCCACGGCTGACACCTTTGGTTAGGTTGGGCTATTGTAGAGTAGGGATGTCATCTAGCATAGAGTAGGGACAGACTCATCTGGATTTATGTCTTTTATCCTGATGAGCACCAGAACACAAGTTATAGCTATCCTGTTTAGTTTAATGGTTCTGGAATTGATTCTCGTTCTTTTCATTAGTCGGTTGAGACTTTTCCGTAGGATTATGTTTGTGCTAGTACCTGTATATCTTCTGAACCTCTTGTTGAGGTGCCTGTATCTTCAGTTATTTTTGGTTATGTAATAAACCCTTTTAATTTCAGTCTTTAGTCAGTGGTTCTTTGGGGAAAGCAATTGGGTATTCTGAAATTGATTTATTTAGTTGTGACAAGATTGCCTAAATTCACTCTATGACAGGTAAAAAGGTCCAGTCGACCTGTGACGGGATTCTGGAGAATGGTAAGCAGACTCTAGAGATGAAATCCCGCCTTTTCAACGCTTTTTAATTCTAGGTGCTATTTTTCACTATAAACTTTAAAATTCAGTATCTCAAGTCCTACTGCATGGATTTTTGTCGTTCTGGTCGTGTTCTATATAATACATTAAGAGCTATTTATCTGACCTGGTGTGTAATCTTTCTGTGTGGTCTTTTTACTGAGTTACTCTGAGAAATGTTGCAAAAATACTTTATACATTGCCTCAAAGGTTAAACCTGACTGCTTTGTGCCAAACTACCAGAGGGTGAGCACAGGTTAATTTAGGGTGTACTTGTGCCTTACCCTGAATAGAGTTGTGGTTACTGCCTGACCAGGTATCATTCCCCAGTCAATCAGGAAGCTAATTTCTAACAGTGAGTACCCCACAAATCTCACATCAATTCGACCATCCTGGACATTTAATTTTCTTCATTGTATTCAGATCAAAACACTTCACAATATTTTAAGCCTTCAAATCCAAGAAAGATGCAAAGAATAATAATGCTATTTTTACCCAGATCTGCGCATGATATTGCTCCCAGCTTCATTGCTTAAGCACCGCAGAGCATAGTTAGCCTATGACTTCCTATGTCATGGATACCAACCAACAACAACGATTTATGTCAAACTACAACCAACACTCTTTCAACCACGCATTCTGCAGTGCGCCTAGGAACCAGCTGCAAATCGGAGGACTTCACAGCCTTGAAGATAATTCAAGAAAGCCTCCGACGACCCCCCATCCCCTCTCAAAGGTGATAGGAAAGAGCTTTACAAATACCACTACAATACAACGTTGATGGTCAATAATGCTGGGCTGTTGCTAGCTATCAGCCCTACAATGCTCCTACCACATTGCAGCTTTTTGAACTAGAAGAAAGTGGGAAATACTTGCCCCAGGGCACTCTACTCTCAGCAGTGTTGTTATTAGAGTCAACAAATGTTTCTATTTGTCGTGAATCCAATTTGCAAAAAAAATGACTTTCCAACTCTTATGTAAACATGTCAAAAGCATGTTAGCTGCCTATTACCCGATCACTAGAGTCAGGTTATGCCCTGTGAATAAACTCTCAGAGGGGAAAAGGAAAAAAATCGCTAAGGTCATGACCCCGACTGCAGCCACAGCCTTCATTGCCATGTTCATTTACAAAAGGCTGTGTATTTCTTATTGCCAACATCAATTTACCTTATTCTTAGAGTGACACTGAAGGACTGTGAGCGAGTCAGCATTCATCATAGCTCCAGCAAATGGTTTTCTCTGGTGGCGACCAGGCAGAAAAATATTGAACAAAACAGGAAGGCAAAATCATAACATTTTTATGCAATTGTTTTCTAAAATTAGGGACGCGCAGCTCAAATATGCATTGAATGAAATGTTGATTGGTACTTTTTCTATTTCTAGAATGGCAGCAGGTAATAATTTTGATGTATTGAAGGCATTCACTTATAACGGTTATGGTCATGTGGATGATGTGATTTAAATATGATTTGAAACATGAGTACAAATTATGCTTCTAAAACTGTAAGAAATATGAAATCCGCCCTCATCGTTCCACTGGGCAAATAAATATTTTACTTTCCTATGTATTACCATTTGCACTGTGTAGTTTGTAGTAGTAAATGTTACCTTCCAAGGAAAACCTTACAGCATGTGGTGGCACCATGGGTCCAATCGTGACAAAATAGTGAAACGTAGATAATCTGGTAAAAAATTTCCATGTAGAAATTCATGCGTCCCCAACTCTTGTTCACACACAAGCCAGTTTTTGGACTAAAACAAGATACTAAGGGGCAGATTTACTGACATTGTGTCCCAGGTTTACATAACAAGAAAGAAGCGTTAATGTTTTATTTGGGATTTACTTTCCAGCTCAAAATTGTATCTGCATTGGAAATTAGCCCTAAAGTAAGGCAAATCAGTGGTAGCATTGTTTTGCGTCAAGGAGGCGTACCAAGGAACATTCTCATGCAACCACCAATTGTTTCAGATGCAAAGTCCGGTCTGTCAACATTTATAGACAAGGCTTAGCTACGACAAAATAACACCTCTTTAAGGAGGTGTTAAATAAGAGAAATGTTTTAATTTCTCCAAATGTTTCCCACTTTGCATGTGTGGTGCACTCTATGTAGCACACAAGTGGGAAAAGTTTTACAACGTGTTCAGGCAAAGGGCCTTATTATGAGTTTGGCGGTCTTGGAGCGGGTCACCATGCCAGCGCCCCACTCCGAAACAGCCAAGCCCATACTGTGACCACCTGCCGGATTACTACTGGAATCCAGGTCTGGTGGTCCAGGGGTGGCTGGCCCACAGTGGTGCCGTGCTAAGGCTCATATGTGAGCCTTAGCAAGACACTGCAATGGGAATGTCCATTGCAAGTGGGTCCTTTGCTCATTTTGCCACTGGATTCAAGCTGGCATGGCTGATGAGGGGGTGTTACACTAAAACCGGTCACAGGATGCTTGTATTGGCAGTTTGGGCTGGACTGTTCCCATAAGGAACATGGTCAAGACTGATTTGCATACTGCTGGGTCTGAACTGGGGTGGCGAATTGAGCTAAAGAATGATGATGGATTAAACCTAGATCTGTGACTGGTGGTGAGTGTCTGAAAAGTTTCAGCACTTCATCCACCATCTCCTTGTGTTTGCTTTGTTCGCCCTAAGTTGGCAGGGTATGCCCAGACGTGTGTCTCTTGCTCACTTTGCCACTGGATTCAAGCTAGCCTGGCTGATGATGTTACTCTGAAACTGGTCCCAGGATGCTTGCATCCTGTCCAGGGAAAATATGGCTTGCCAGTTTGGGCTGGACTGTTCCCATAAGGAACATGGTCACGACTGATTTGCATATTGCTGGGTCTGAACTGGGGTGGCGAAGTGAACTAAAGAACGATGATGGACTAAACTCAGATCTATGACTGGGGGTGAGTGTTTGAAAAGTTTCAGCGCTCAGTCCATCATCGCCTTGTGTTTGCTATGAGGTTCCGTGATTTTCGACTTCGCTTCGTAGTCAGCCGACATTTTGTGTTGCCCTCACTCAGGCGACACGGCGAACATAGTGTTTTTGCTTTTTTAGCTGCTCGCCTCTCCCGTTAAAGAGTAACCCTTTGTCCTTGTCTAAGAAACCGATGTCAGGAACTGGCCGAGTTAGTTAATCCATGTCTAGACTGATTGATCCTTGTCTTAGTTGGCTGTGTGGGTCTCACCATTCTTCCTTTATTTTATCTTGTTTAACTGGCCTTCACTATTCTTTCTGTGTATTCTCTTGTTACACAACTGTCCTTTGAGGCTCGCAAATACGTCCTGCCACCTGCAAATTGAATTACATGCACTAGCACTGATTAACTGGAGGGGAGGGGAGAAAGAAGGGCGTATACGAGATACCCGATAGCTTGTTTTCGAACTTTTCCCATTTGTCAGTTCTGTATGTTTTGGGAGTGAGTATTGTAAATGTGTACTGTATAAAAGACTGTTCGCCACGGAATGAAGTGGCAGTCTCCTGAGAACTTACCATTGGTGTACTTCTAGGACCACTGTGCTTAGCTGCAGCTAATAAACCTGATTTTCTACTCCGAACAGAGTGTCTTGTGTCTCTGTTTGATAAGGCAGGTGAACCCGGAGATATCAGGTGTGCCCTGCGCCGCTAGGCCCATAAGGCCCGGTTCTCCAATTGGCGTCCCAACGTGGGGTGACTTCAGTGGTAGTGGTTCAGCCCGAAGATCGTGAGGAGCTTCACAAGAAAATTCTGGAGGATTCGCGAACCACGAGAGCGACCCCTGTATGTCGAAGTGGACCGAAGGTCTTTTACAGCGCGGCTACTCCTTTCCGACGGCTGCTGACGACTGCTGCCCTGACTGTCGCCCTGCCTTGACCCTCTGGTGATGATTGGTATAGCGAGACGTTAGACAGACATCTGTTGGCGTGAGAAAACACTTAGTTAAGTATTCGTGGGTAGCGCCCACTCTTTGTTTTGTTTTTTTGTTATTCGATCAGTGCTCTTATCGAAGCCGAGGGGTAAGTACGTTTGTGCTGTGACTATATTGTATTAAAAACCCCTTGACGATTGTAAAGTCCAGTTCGTTACGAAATGCCTGGATTTAGTAAGTTTAAGAAATTTTGTTATTTGGGTTGTTCTAGGGATTTCCGGCTAGAGGACTCTTGTCCGATTCCTCCGGTTGGAACTCCCACTTATGAGCTCCATTCGAAACATGGCCTTGCTCCTATTATTTTTAATGAAACTTGGATTCGATACACAAAAAAAGATGGTGTTTTACAGTGGCCACACAATAGTAGTTTTGAGCCTGACATATTAGATAATTTAGAAGCAATATTGTTTAAGAGAAAAGCCCGGCCGGCAATGTTCGACTCTTTCCGCCTATGGCGTAAGGAAGCCAAACAGAAAGAAATTAAACAAGCAAAGAAAGATAAAAAAGCGCAAGATATGACGATATTACAGGCTGCCCAGCCGTTTAAAAATAATGAGGCTGATCAGATGATTGACGTTTCGGAAAGACAGCATCATATGGCAATAGATAGATGTTATCCTGTGTTGCCTGCTTCCTCAAAGAATAAGGATCTTGACGAAGATTTATGTCCCATTTGTTGAGATTACCTCCACCCTATGTATTGGGTGCTAATGCACCCCCATTGCAACTTATTGTCCAGCAACCAGCTGCTAATCCGGCTGTTCCGGTTCTTGCCCAATTGCCTCTTCCAGTGATTCCACCTCCGCCACCTTTGCCACCGACTTCTGTAGCTCAGTCTTCTATGTCTCAGTCTTCTTTACCTTCAGTTTCTTTTGCTACTAGCTCTTCTCCTGCTGTACAGAATACATTGTCTCCTGTTCTAGTGTCGGTTTCTCCTACAGCTCGTCAACGATTAGTTAACACTTTTTCCGGTCTTTTGTCACCTTTTCTTTGGCAGCTTCATTTTTCTCCTGCCTCGCCTCGAAGGCAATCTCGCAGCCAAATTCCAGACTTGGAAGAACAGATTAAGTTAGATTCTCTCGCTCGTAATTGGATCACGAGTGGTCCACAGTACAGTGTGTGTGATATTTTAGACACTTTTCTTCAATGGAATGCGCCTACGCAGAGGTATGTTTTTAATGTAATGTGTAATACTCTTATCAAAGCATGGGGAGATATGGATTTGGATATACCTCCTCAGGGTTTGTTTGAGATACAGGACCAATTTGATAAGGGATTTATTGTGGATTCTGATGTAGAGCACGCTGTCCATAAACTTGTTACTTTCCGGTCTTCCTTTTTCTCTCAAACTTCTCTTGAACCTGATCCTGCGGTTTGGCGTAAAATGAAACAATATCCTATGCGAGAAGTTCCTCCTGTATGGAGAGATGCGGTTGCAGTGGTAGGCAATGTTCCAGGTGTCCTTGCTCATTTTCAGCGTACATGGGTACATGACCCTTGGAAAAGATCGGAAGTCCTGGGGCTTAAACAGTCTTTACCGGACCCTCGTAAGAATCCCGCTGGGTATTATAAAGAGCTGTCCCAGACTGTTGATGCGTGTATTATGAATTTGGCAGATATTGATTTACTGATGGGAAATGTAGTTCCACAAGCATTATGGGCTAAAATTCGTAAGGAGGACCACGATCAAGCTTTGGGTGGTGACTGGGCTGCTATAACAGCCACAGATGCAGGACAAATAGGTGGTGCTAAACCGGATGATTTGATTATAGAATTACCTGGTAAAATAATAGCTCTCATGAAAACGATGATTCCTGCTGTACGAGTTAATTGGGATAAGTTAGCGGCATGCAAGCAAAAGACAGATGAAAGTGTCTCCGATTTCTTTACTTGTTTCGAGGAAACTTTCATCGACCATAGTGGTCAAGATATGAGTACTGAAGGTGGACAGTGATTATTTGTGGACGAATTTGTTTTTAATTTACTTCCGGAATTATACCACAAATTGAAACAATCAGAGAGTTCATGGGCCGTTTCATCGACCGCCCAGATATTAGCTACTGCTCAGTATTATGAGAACAGGGATAAGGAAGAAAAGGATAAAGCAGAGAAAAAGACTAAAGAATTGAAAACGAAGATTCTTTTGCAGCAGGCTTATCCTCCTCGTTCCGGTCAGCCCCAATCGCAACAGCCTCCACAGTTTCAGAAATTGTTACAAAAACATACGCCTTTTGTTCCGCGACCTCCGTTGGGTCCTAATCAATGTGCCTATTGTAAAGAGGAAGGTCATTTTAAAATTAATTGTCCGGTCTTACTACAACGTACTGGTGGACAATCTGTGCTACGAGGTCGTGGTGGTTTCCAGTCAATGCCTAGAGGTAGAGGGCGAGGTGCGTTGTCTCAAGAACAGCGTTCCTTACCCCCGCAGAATACTATGAATTATTTTGATCAACAGAATTCTAAGTCTGCGCAATATTATAATGACGATTATTATGTACAGAGTGAAAGTCCTGATTTTCACACCAGTTAGGACACCCATATACAGAGTAAGGGAGTCGTATCAGTTCCAGTGGATCAGAATGGACCTTATGTTGATGTTGTAGCATTGGGTGTTACAGAGCGGTTTCTTTTGGATACTGGTGCAATACAATAAGAAGTTCTATTATTTACTCCAAACTCCCTGGGGCACCTTTGTCTGGCTTAATGAATGTTTCTGTAGGATTCTCTGGCGCCCCAGTTAGCAATCCAGTTTCATGTCCTTTACCCATTTCTATTGGTCCTTACGATTTGGAAGCCCCGCTCATCTTAACGACTGGTTGCGGTGAGAATTTGTTGGGCTTGGATTTATTGAAACGTCTACATGCAACGTTGCATTGTTCCCCCTCTGGTGTACATCTTACGTTGGGAGACAAATTGCTTTCTCCTAATTATCTGTCCAAAGATCAGCTACCACTTGAATTGCGTTCCCTTCCTGCTACGCTTTGGGCCACGGGTCCGAATGATGTTGGTTTGCTCAGAATACCACCTTATGTGATTACTGTCAAGCCAGATGTTCAGTTGTCACCTATTCCTCAATACACGATTTCTAGTGATGGTGAAAGAGCTCTGTTGGCTATTGTGCATGATTTAGTTCAGAAGGGTGTCATTGAAGAAACGAGAGGAAACGTTTGCAACAGTCCTGTTTTGCCTATTCTTAAACATACCGATCCTTCCAAGCCACCTGTGTATCGTTTTGTGATTGATCTTCGAGAAGTCAACAAAATAGTTGTCCCTCAGTTTCCTGTTGTCCCAGATATTACTGCTTTGCTCACAATGGTACCTGCTTCGGCTGCTTGGTTCTCAGTTATCGATCTTAAGAATGCTTTCTTTAGTATTCCTATTGCTGAGGAAAGTAGAGATCTCTTTGGTTTCTCTCTTGGAGGCCGAAGCTTTAGATTTAAACGTGCACCTCAAGGCTACTGTGAAAGTCCCTCCATTTATAGCCAAGCTTTGAAATCCCAATTGGATTTCTTCTCTTTGCCTTCCGGTGCTACTCTAATTCAGTATGTTGATGATTTGTTGGTGGCTGCTTATTTGGAAGAGGTTTGTAAAGATGCGACTATTTTACTTTTGCGCCACTTGTCTGATTTACATCATAAGGTGTCACCCTCTAAATTACAATATTGCCGACAAGAGGTTACCTATTTAGGTCATCTCTTGTCGAAGGAGGGAAGGCGATTGACTCCAGAACGTATTCATGTAATTTCACGAATATCTGTACCATCCACGCAAAAGGAAGTGCGTGCCTTTTTGGGTATTACCTCCTATTGCAGACAGTGGATTCCAAATTTTCCCCTACTAGCTAAACCTATTGATGAAAAAGGGTTCAGGCAGATCAGGTAGTTTTTACCCCTTTTCTAGGTTTGCCCGGCGTTAGCCGCTTCTCACCCAACTCATGATTTACCAAATAAAGAGGCAGGCGCTGGAGATTGGAAGGCAGGAAACAGGTGTTTATTTCCGACGGAACGGAACACGTCAAATCAGACAACAGGGTATCTTCTCGAGGTGCTCTCCCAACATCTCTGAGGCCTGGCCTCTTATACACTGGTTTATTACTTTATTACATGCAACACATTCTTAGTAATGCTTTGAAGTACGGAGAAAGGCGTCTTTGGAATCCCCGGTTCAGGTCCGCTCCCACACATATCTACAGTAGGAGTCCCACCCCTAATCTCAGCATGATGGCTATCGCGCAGCTGGGTATTCCGCTGGGAACAGAAATGCGGTTAATCGATCGGATCTAGGGGTGTGAGGGCATTGATTAATCCCCGCTCCTTTGAAGTGAGGCGAGGTCCTACTGTAGAGGCAATAAACCGCATCTGTTGGGCTAAGTGATGGCCTGGGGTCGGGCCGAACAATCGGGCAAGGAGGAAGAGGTTATCAAAGGGCCTGTTTTATGAATGAGATGAAAGGGTGTGGGAGGTTCAGCGCGGGATGTGGGTCGGAGGCAGGGTCGCATTGGAGGTGCGTTTAGGGCCAAGCAGGAGAGACCGGGGGCTGTCGAAGGGGGGGGGGTGTGCTTGCGAAGCCAGGATGTGAGGGGGTGAGACGCGCTGGCTGTCGGCAGTAGGCAGAGGGATCATGGCATTCAAAAATGGCTGCTGCTTATGCGCACGCATGGATCCGAAAGGAGACAAGATGGCGCCGATAATGTTTACGCCACGATCTAGATTTTAACAGTCCTCCCTTTTCAACATATCTAGCCAGCTTGTCAGTTTACGTCAATCCCCCTTATATTTCTTATTTCGAGGTCATACAATGCTTTCATGTGTTCAGTGCACATGCAGGTAGCGATGAGCGAACACAGAGGTGGCAAACATTGAATACCTAGGCAACACCCACACAGCATCACGACCGGTATCAATATAAATGTGAATAACCTCCATCCCCAGTCCTTCAAAGTGCCCCAAAACCAGCTTCCAAGCGACCATCCTTCCTGTTCCTGGTGAACCTCTGAGGAAAGTCTGTGGAGGTGTTCGATTGCTTTGTAGACTGAGGGCGAGTTATCTGGCACGTAGGTGCAACAGCTGGACCCAATGATGCGGCATGCTCCTCCTCGGTCAGCTAGAACCACATCTAGAACAAGGCGGTTCTGAAGAGCCACCAGGCGGACTGCCTGAAGTTCGGCTGTATTGTTAGTGAGGATGCCAGCAGTGATGTTCATGGTTGTTTCTACTGCCTGGGTCAGGTGGCGGATGGCGCGGCTGTTTGCCATTGGGCCCCACAGAGGAACCAGTCCCTTCACTGCATCCAGGAACTGTGCTCCAGTGGAGTCGGCTTGTTCAATGTCTTTTGCGCGCTTCTGTCTGTGGTGGTTTGCTGGGGCCACGTACGTTGGAGGGAGAACGAAGGCGACGTAGCAGGTACCCCCCCAACTTTTTGGAAGCCAAGTGTAAGCTTTGGTGCTGCAAACAAAGTACATATTCGGAGAAGCAACAAAGGAGGGGGGATCGATGGCGTCCAATGTTCTGGTGATGTGGCAGGAACTGTGACCCACCGGCTGTGTTCCCAAGCCATCGAGGCACACGAGGCCCGTGACATTGATAACAGACAGAGCCACCGTCAGAGTGGCAGCAGTTCGTTTCCGTAAGTAGGAGAAGGTGGGTCTGGCTGGATTATGGAACACCTGCATTTCGACTCGCTCCTTGGCAGGGATGTCCATCTGGAAGGAGGAGCCAGAGGTCAAAGGACAAAAGGGAGCAGAGGTCCTTCCGGTTTTGTTCAGCCAGAACCCGTGGTAGAAGTGCGACACTGTTTGACCAGAAGTGGCGTTGTCCCTGTAGCTCTCTTGCAAGAGGGTCAACCAAGCAAGGCAAGAACCGTGAACTGAGAAAGGGGAAGGGATGAAAGGGATGTAGTGTCCGGTGGCATGCGGGAGCAACCCGCAGATCCAGCAGTTTGTGGCGTTGGCGGCAAGGTTGTGTTGGTGCAACAGTTGCACGAAGGAATTGTTCCAGAACTCCTTACGCCTTTCTCGGAGCTGAGGCGAAAGGGAGATCAGGTGATGTTCCTTCGTAGTAGTTGGCTGTGCAGTGGTCAGCAATATCTGGTGAGCGGGTGCGCTCTCTTCCATGATCCAGAAGGAAGTCATGAGGAGGAGGCAAAAGAGGAGGACAATGAAAAGAACAATTGTCTTCGATTTGTGTATACTGTCAGTCTTTGGATTTCGATAACGGGTATTTCCTGTTGATTCCGTCGTCTTCTTATCTGGCGCTTCCATCATCTTCAAGGTGCTCGGTAGTGGGCAGAACCGCTGACTTCGTTTAGCCTCTCTTCGGGTAACCCTTGGTTGTGTTTAGGCTACCGTTCTGAGATTCAACTTAGTCTGTGGTCTACTTAGCCGAAGCTCCCTCCTTTCGACGCAGGAAATACCCTTCCCTGGATGGTACAGTGGGATCAGAGATTTTTGCAAGTTCAAGTGCCTCGGTATCAGGATAACAGTTCAGTGATGGCCGGTCTTTGTTCAGGAGCTCTTCTTGGGTGCTGACGTTTTCTGTCGTGGCCAGAGTCGAGGAGACCTTCTTACAGTGGTGTGCGTGCAGCCAGTGTCGCTTCCCCTCCACTCGAAGAGCCGTTCGGGTGGTAATCAGTACTTGCCAGGGGCCCGTTCACCGGGGTTCCAGACTCTTTGTCCGTTGGAAATTCCGGATCAGCACATAATCTCCCGGTTGGATATCGTGACCCGGACCCCTGGAAGCATCGGGGATGGCCTGCTGCACCTGCTGATGAATGATAGACAATGTTTTAGTCAATTTGCACAAGTAATCAGACAGTAGGACGTCCGGGACGTCGTGAATGGAGGTCGGTTTAGGGGCAGTCCAGAGGTTCATCGGTCGCCCAAATACAACCTCGTAGGGGGTCAAATGGTGCTTAGTGGGAGTGGAGCGCATCGATAGCAACGCCAGTGGGAGGGCATCTGGCCATTTAAGTCCTGTGGTGGCCACTATCTTTGACAGTTTTAGTTTCAGTGTGGCGTTGTGTCGCTCATCTAAGCCAGCAGATTGGGGGTGAAAAACTGCATGAAACCTCTGTTTTACACCCAACCCTTTCAAGATTAGTTGGATAACCTCAGCTATGAAGTGGGGGCCGTTGTCGCTCCATAGAATTCGACAAAGACCGTAGCGAGGGAAAAACTCTTTCAGCAGTACCTTGGCAGTGGTCATGGCAGTGTTATCACGGGTTGGATAGGCTTCTACCCATTTGCTGAAAGCACACACAATGACTAACACATACTTCAGGCTTTGGCATCTTTCCAGTTGGATGTAGTCCATCTGGAGGACCTCAAAAGGATGGTCGGGGACCCCAAACCCTCCCCGGGGTACCACAGTTCCTTTCCCAGGGTTGTGTTGCAAACAGATAAGGCATTGCTGGACCAGGCGTCTGGCTGAGTCGGGAATCTTGTCGTTGTGCCAAACCCTGGAGATGAGTTCGATCATGGGGGCAGATCCTATGTGTGCGGGGGAGTGTGCCATAGTCAGTATGAAGATCAAGTATGAATTGGGTAGCAACCATTTGTTGGTGTCCTTTGTCCGCCAGCAGCCTTCCTCGTCTTTCAATCCCACCCGTGCCCATTCAGTCAATTCGTGTGGTGAGCTGGCCATCTGGATGTCCCTAATCGTTTCCCTAACGTCAGTCCATTTTTCTGCTTGTGACCTGGTCACATACATACGTGTCGTTGTCCTATTCTCAGCTGTGGTTCGGGCAGTGATGTCGGCCAACGCGTTTCCCTGTCCGACTAAGTCTGTCACCTTCTTGTGTGCCTGACATTTGATTACCGCTAATCGTTTGGGAAGGAGAACTGCTTCAATCAGGGCGGAGTCTAAATCTCCGTGGAGGATGGGCGTGCCGTGGGACGTCAGGAATCCCCTCTCCCTCCATAAGAGTCCAAAATGGTGAACCACTCCGAAGGCGTACTGGCTGTCCGTGTAAATGTTTGCAGTAGTCCCTGTCGCTATAATACATGCTCGTGTGAGGGCAATCAGCTCTGCCGCCTGTGCGGATCGCTGCGCGATGCGGGCAGTTTCAACTACGGTTTGGGCTGTGGTAACTGCATAGGCAGCTGAGGTGGTGCCGTCGGGGAGTTTTATGCAAGAACCGTCTACCCATAGCTCTCCGTCAGGGTCCGTGAAGGCGGTGTCTCGAAAGTCAACTCTGCTCCTAGTCTGTTCGTCTGTGAGGGTCACACAGTCATGTATAGGGGGGACGTTCGGGTCGTTTTCAGGCAGGGGCAACAAGGTGGCTGGGTTCAGTGTGGTGCATCTTTTCAGCGTGATGTGGGGTGCAAGCAGAGTCAGTTCATATCCAGTCAGTCGGGCGCTAGTCAGGTGTTGTGTCTTCGTCTGGTTCAAGAGGGTGTCAACAGCATGGGGCACTAATACCGTGAGGGAATTCGAGAGTACGATCCCCTCACTTTGTCGGATAGAGACAGCAGCGGCAGCTACGGCTCGAAGGCAGGCAGGCAAGGCTCTCGCTACGGGGTCAAGGGTGGCAGAGAAATAGGCACATGGTCGTTGCTTGGGGCCAATGGTTTGAGTCAGGACAGACAAAGCGCACCCCTCCCTTTCGTGAGTGTAGAGAGAGAAGGGCTTTGTGTAATCGGGGGTTCCTAGGACCGGTGCAGAACAAAGGGCGTCTCGAAGTTCTTTGAAGGATGATTGGCATTCGGGGGTCCAAGGGAGTGGGAAGGGGACATCTTTGGCTAGTAGGGAAAGTAGCGGCTTTACAATGAGGCTGAAATTTGGCAACCACTGCCGGCAGAAGGAGGTAAGGCCTACCAGGGAGCGGACTTGTTTCTGGGTCTTTGGGACGGGGGTTTCCAGAATGGCCTGAATCCGATCGGGTGTAAGCTTTCTCCCGTCTTTGGACAAGAGGTGGCCTAGGTAGGTGACCTGGGGTTGGCAGAATTGCAACTTCTTTTTGGAGACCTTGTGGCCATTTTCCGCGAGGAAGTGCAGGAGTTGGAGGGTGGCTGTGACTGCAAGTGGAGTGGTGTCGGCCGCCAAAAGGATGTCATCGACGTACTGTATCAACACCACTCCCTCCGGTAGCTGAACGGCGTCCAGCTGTCTCTTGAGGGCCTGGCTATAGATGCTGGGACTTTCTGTGTAGCCTTGGGGAGCTCTACAAAATCTATATGAGCGGGATTTTAACGTGAAGCCGAAAAGGTAGCGGCTGTCCGGGTGGATGGGGATGGAGAAGAAAGCGTTTTTGAGGTCAATTACAGTGAAGGAGGTGAATGTGGAAGGAATCAGGGTCAGAATGGTGGCGATATCTGAGACTACAGGGTACTGGGGTACAACTACCTTGTTGACATCTCGAAGGTCGATGATGAAGCGGTACGCTTTCTCATCTCCCTCGCCCTGCTTTTTCACAATGGGTAGGATGGGGCTGTTGCAAATATTGCTGACTTCTTCCTCTACCACTCCTGCCTCTACCAGGGACTGAATAATCATTACCAATGCCTTCTCACCTTCGGGCGATATCCGATATTGTGGGAGTTTTGGGAGTATCGCATCTTGGCGGACAGTTATGCGCACGGGGTCGATCATCATTCGTCCTACATCAGCGTCCGTTTTAGCCCACAGATACAGAGGTAGAGAGTCAAGTAAGGATGCGTCAGCGTCTGAGATGGAAGACATGTGTAGTGCATGATGATGTCTGAGCAGGGTCGGGTTATCGTACAGGATGACCCGAACCCCGTCCTGTGAACACCTGATAGTAGCTCGGAAATGCTTTAGTAAATCAAGTCCCATAATGGCATCGGGGGTGTTGGAGGAAAGCAGAAACGTCGTGTCAGTGGGGTTACTGTCCAAGTCGAAGGAAACCGGTGCGGATAAAGGGTTAGTGGAGGGCGTTCCATCAAAGCCTATTGATGTTATGTGTGAGCCAGACAAGGGTGCCCTTGGAATCAGTCGTTTGGATAACGCACTACGTGTCGCGCCAGTGTCTACCAGAAATGGAGACTTCGTACCTAGGACCTTAGCGGTGACGTAAGGACCTTGCTGGTCAACATAGAGCTCGACTGGATCCCTTCCTTGCCCTTGGCAGTCCTATGCAAAGTCGTGAGTGTTGTCGCAGTCAGACTGTTGGCACTGGTTCTGTCGGGGGCGGTCAAATGTGTTCGGTCTGCTAGGTCTGTCATTGTTGGTGTCGTGGGTGTGCCCTCGCCCTTGCCCTCTAGTTTTGGGGCCATTTGCCATGTCTCTTGTCTCTTTATTTTTAAGCATTTCCAGGAGGACCGGGCATTGAGACTTCCAATGACCAAATCCTTTGCAAAACGCACACTGGTTCTCATCGAGGTCTGTTCGTGGAGCGCCGGTTGTGGGTGTGCGGTCTCTAGGGGGTGCATTTGGTTGGTAGTTTCCTCTATACCGTTCCCTTCCTGTCGTCACTCCCTGTAATTGAGCAATCATCACTCGCTCTTTCAAGTCCTTTTTTTTTTCTCAGTCGCCCTCTCGTTCTCGTTCTTTTGGTGTTCGTAATACTGAGCCATCTGAAGGATAGCTGCAGGTTTGGAGGCCCCCCAACTACTCTCACTCGTCTGTAACTTTTGGGAGACCTCTTGCGATAGACCCTTCACGTAGTTTTGCACGAATAGGTGTTGTCCGGTTGCAGTGGTCATGTCTTGGCCACTGTAGTCGGAGAACACCGTTCAAATCGGGAGAAGTATTCTGATGCGTCTTCCTGGGGTTTCTGACGGCAAGCCGTGACTACCGACCAGTCTACCTTCTTCTCTGGGATCAATGTCTTTAGCTTCTGAACTATTTTGTCCGGGAGTTCCAGTATGTCTTTTACAGGTTTCTTTCCGGGCTCCCGTTGCCTATCTAGTTCACTGAGTTGATTCCAGGTATGTCCGAACAGATCTGTGTGGTCGGCTTTTCGGATTTGCTTCCACACATCAGCCGGCAGACATAACCCGAAAAACAAGTCAATGTCCGCTAGAGTCATTATGGTTGAGCCTAAGGCTGTACCTAGGTCGGTATAAAATGCTGTCGGGTTCTTTCTTAAATCGTGTAGGGTTTGCCTAAAAGTTAAAATATCTTGCCGGTCCCATGGTTGATAAACCCAGTTGTACACAACCCTCCCCTCTGCATCTGCATGGTTGATATCGTCGTTCGTTCCCTGACCTCGTGGGGGAACCCAGTAAGGGGCGGCTTCTCTGATAGGCATCATAGTGTTGCCTACTTCTGATGAGGACCCAGTCGTTTCGGGAACTGTAATCTTAACTTCCGGTTTTTGTTCCGTGAGGTGGCGGAAAACCTCAAGCGTTTGCATGAAGAGGTCCGCCGCGTCACGCTCGGCCTCGTCCCCAATATCGACTTTTCTATATAACGCTGTCAGTTTAGTAGGACCCCGATTCTGATACCTGTCCTTATATGCGTTCAGGGTGTGGTAACTAAACCGTAAAATGAAATGCCGTCTGTGGCTACCGGCATGCGAATTGTGCATATCCATCGTATATTCTTCGCTCTCCTTCCGTTCTACCAGTGCCTTTGCTATCTTGTCAATTCCCTCTCGCTCATCTTTGCTCAATCTATTCAGTCTACCCGGTGGCTGCTTACTAGTCTTGTGTTCATCTGATGTTATTTCTAATGTGGCCGGAGCGGAGGCCGTGAGGGCTGGGGCACTAGCTTCAAGGTTATTCTCATTTGCACTCGGAGCTGGCAAGTGTTGTACTAGGGGTTGGGAGGGGGCATAAGGGGGGGGCATATAGATGATCGGAGGACTTAGCAGCAGCTCATCGTTCGCCCGTTGTTTGGAGGTCAGCTCAGGGTAGAGCGTAGAGGGGGTCCTAACAGGACACTGGCCTGTCGATTCAGATTCCTGTTTTTGTCTGGCTTTCTCCCTTTCTTTTATATCTTCTTCTAGTTTCTTAGCGGCCAGGTGGGCTGCCTTTCGTAACTCTTTTCCTATTCTCGCTTCTTCTCTTTTCTTTCGTTGTTCTGCTTCTTTGCGCCACATGCCGAAACTATCAAGCATAGTGGGCGTGGTTTTATTGTTACAAAGGGCTGTTTCCAGCACGTTTATTTTTGTGTCATCGAAGGATCCTATCAGTGGCCACTGACTTTCCTGATCCTTTTTAGTATATTTATTCCATAACTTACTATAAGCTACGGCGACTAGTCCATATTTTAAAAACATATCCTTATTAGGGGTGCCCTCCAGAGGAGCCGGATGATCCACCTCTAATAAGCGGTCCGGGCTGAACCAACTACTGACCAATGGGGATAAGATAGGCATGACGGGTTACAACGGGGACAAAAGTCTGCACTACCTATCCTTCACTACTTTGTGAAGACTGGACAGAATATTTCTATTCTGCAGTATTCGCAAATAGGGAATACCCAAAGAGAGAACCAATATCGAACAATTAATGTCCGTTCAATCAAACAATCAGTGGCGAGAAAGAAATAGGCACGACGGGTTACAACGGGGGCAAAAGCCTGCGTTACCTATTCTTCACTATCTGCAAAGGAGGACAGAATACTTTTACCCTTCCCCGTTTGTGGACAGGGAATTCTCGAGAAAAACAATCCTCGAACAAACAATGTTCGGGCAAACAATCAATCAGTGGGGGAGAAAAGATAGGCACGATGGATTACAACGGGGGCAAAAGCCTGCGTTACCTACCCTTCACTGCCTGCAAAGGAAGAGAGAATACTTTTATCCCTCTCAGTTTGCAGACAGAGAATCTCCAAGAGAACCAACAATTCGGAGAGCAATACTAGTATTTTCCAATCAAACAATCAAATATTTCCTAGTTTGTCGTGTTACACGACCTTACCCGGACCGTATGGACAGTTTCTTGTCTTCCGCTTCCAGCGCCCGATCGTCCTCTATTCTCCGTAATTGCTGTGGCACTCCTGATGGTTCCCAGTCAGGACCGTAGATCACTCGAGAGAGAGGTCTGCTCGGAATCAGTGAAGTTCGGATGATCGGCTGCCAGACGAGGGTCTATCGGGCAGGAGCTCTTCCCGATCGTTGCAGTCGTTCACTCCGTCGTCGGGACCTCTCCCACTGGATCCACGTGTCGCTGATGGGCCCCACGTTTGGGACGCCAATTGATGAAAAAGGGTTCAGGCAGATCAGGTCGTTTTTACCCCTTTTCTAGGTTTGCCCGGCCTTAGCCGCTTCTCACCCAACTCACGATTTACCAAATAAAGAGGCAGGCGCTGGAGATTGGAAGGCAGGAAACAGGAGTTTATTTCCGACGGAACGGAACACGTCAAATCAGACAACAGGGTATCTTCTCGAGGTGCTCTCCCAACATCTCTGAGGCCTGGCCTCTTATACACTGGTTTATTACTTTATTACATGCAACACATTCTTAGTAATGCTTTGAAGTACGGAGAAAGGCGTCTTTGGAATCCCCGGTTCAGGTCCGCTCCCACACATATCTACAGTAGGAGTCCCCACCCCTAATCTCAGCGTGATGGCTATCGCGCAGCTGGGTATTGCGCTGGGAACAAAAATGCAGGTAATCGATCGGATCTAGGGGTGTGAGGGCATTGATTAATCCCCGCTCCTTTGAAGTGAGGCGAGGTCCTACTGTAGAGGCAATAAACCGCATCTGTTGGGCTAAGTGATGGCCTGGGGTCGGGCCGAACAATCGGGCAAGGAGGAAGAGGTTATCAAAGGGCCTGTTTTATGAATGAGATGAAAGGGTGTGGGGGGTTCAGCGCGGGATGTGGCTCGGAGGCAGGGTCGCGCTGGAGGTGCGTTTAGGGCCAAGCAGGAGAGACCGGGGGCTGTCGAAGGGGGGGGTGTGTGCTTGCGAAGCCGGGGTGTGAGGGGGTGAGACGCGCTGGCTGTCGGCAGTAGGCAGAGGGATCATGGCATTCAAAAATGGCTGCTGCTTACGCGCACGCATGGATCCGAAAGGAGACAAGGTGGCGCCGATAATGTTTACGCCACGATCTAGATTTTAACACTTTGTTGGCACTTACTCTGAAAGACACACCCCAACCTCTTCCTTGGACTGACAAATGTCAGAAGAGTTTTTCTGATCTACGTACTGCTTTGTGTTCAGCTCCTGTGTTGGGTACTCCAGACTATAGTAAGCCTTTTACACTCTACGTGCACGAACGGGAAGGTTGTGCATTGTCTGTTTTAACACAACAATTTGGAGACAAACAAAGGCCATGTGCCTATTTTTCGGCTACTTTGGATCCAGTAGCCAAGGCATTGCCTAGTTGTCTCAGAGCAACAGCAGCAGCGGTGATCTCTATTCGTCAATCTGCTGGATTGGTATTAGATCACACTCTTGTTGTTATGGTACCACATGCAGTAGATACTCTTTTGAATAGAACGAAAACGCAACATCTGACTAGTGCTCGTTTGTCTGGGTATGAGTTGACGCTTTTAGGTAGCCACATACACATCAAACGATGCAATGTTTTGAACCCAGCAACGTTGTTACCTACTCCAGAAGAGGAGGGTGCACAAAATCAGCATGATTGTCTTCTCCGAACAGAGGAGGAAACTAAGGGCAGAATAGATCTAAAAGATACACCACTCGTGGATCCGGATGGGATCCTATGGGTAGATGGCTCGTGTTTTAAGCTTCCTAATGGTGATACGATTGCAGCCTATGCGGTTACCACTTTGCAAACAATAGTAGAAACTGCACGTATCAAACACAATTCAGCACAAGCAGCTGAGTTGATTGCGCTGACAAGAGCCTGCGTGTTAGCGAAAGGAAAGAGAGTGACTGTCTACACTGATAGCCAATACGCCTTTGGCGTGGCTCATAGTTTTGGTCGCTTGTGGAAGGAAAGAGGATTCTTTACTTCCCATGGGACTAAAATACAGCATGGTCAGTTGGTTACTGATCTTCTTGAATCACTTACTTTGCCTACCCAAATAGCGATTGTAAAGTGCAGTGCGCATAAGTTGATCACTGATGATGTAGGTCGAGGGAATGCATTCGCAGATGACGTAGCGAAGAAAACAGCGAGAAATGTTAATAGCCATATGTATGTTGCAGGCCCTGCAAATTGGGTTAGAGAAGGAGGTATGTGTGAAGACACAGTGGAAAGTGTGAAGATGATTCAAGCAGAAGCGACTGAGAAGGAATTAAGCAAGTGGAGAGAAAGTACGGGAATGTTGGATGAGACAGGATGTTGGACGGAATTGTCGGAACACCAAAGATGGTTGTTACCAGATGCCTATGTATTACCTGTAGTTACTATGGCGCATGGTCCAGCTCATATCAGTGTGAAAGGAATATGTAAGCTTCTGGCTCCAGTATGGCAGAATGAAGGTATTCCTAAATGTGCGGAAAATGTAGTGAAGCATTGTATTGTTTGTTCAATGCATAATCCGGGAAAGGGAACCCCAACTCCGGCAGGTCATTATTCTCCCCCTACTTATCCTTTTGAGGTTTTACAAATAGATTACATTCATATGGAACGTTCCAACAACCTTAAGTATGTCCTTGTGGTGGTCTGTGCCTTTACCAGATGGATAGAGGCTTACCCCCTAAAGGATATTACTGCCTTGTCCACTGCCAAAGTCCTTTTGAAAGAATTCTTCCCAAGGTTTGGTTTGCCGCGCATTGTCGGGAGTGACAATGGAAGTGAATTTGTGGGTCAAATTATGCAGAAGGTGTGTGCGGGTCTTGGTATTAGACAGAAATTCCATGCAGCAAACCATCCTCAGTCAGCGGGTTTGGTAGAGTGCTATAATGGCACTCTCAAGCTCAAATTAGCAAAGATTCAGGCCAGCACAGGCCTCGCTTGGCCTGATGCTTTACCTTTGGCACTTCTCTCTACAAGAACAATTGTGCATTCTCGTTTAGGACTTAGTCCTTATAAGGTCGTTTTCGGATGCCCAGCTAACATTTGGGGAGTCCCTCTACCAAAGAGATACTCTGACATTCCATACCCATTGTTGGTTGACTACTTGCATGACCTCACCACTAAATTACGTGTTATTCATCAAAAGGTCCAAAACGCTTTAACGGAGGCTTCCTCAGATCCAGGTCACTCCATCCAACCTGGAGATTATGTTTGTCTGAAGAATTTTCAGAGGAAAAAGAATCTGGAACCTCGTTGGGGGCCGCCACGACAAGTGCTTCTCGTCACCCGTACAGCAGTTAAAGTCATTGGGAAGAAGAACGGGGTCCACGGCGTGCACTGCAAGAGGGTACCCCTGCCTTTACCCTATGATCAGTGGGTTCAAGAAGGCATTGGCGATAACGAATGTGAGAAAGTACCCTGATTTGTACCTTTTAGTAGTACACGCCTGGACTGGACAAACTCTGAAAAAGAAGATGATGATGTGTTACAAGAAGCTGTACCACCCCATCTAAGATTGGACACTACTAAGACAGAAACTCTGTTTAAGGACCAAACGATACCTGGCAAGACACAGTACAACCTAAGACCCAGGTTGTCAAAAGACAATTGAACTGTGTTTTCTTTTTCTATAATTACCTTTTTTTTGGAAAAGGAATTTCCTTTCCACTATCCATCAAGTTGCAGGGTCACGGTAGGAGTCTTGAGCTGTGACCTGAATAGTGACTAGGTCAACAGGACTTGCAGTGTCATAGGACGGCTAATAATCACAGCCAAGTGATCTAGGAAGATTATAGTGAGCAACGTCTTTAGAGTAGTGGATACTAAGATGGAAGGGAATGATGTTATGATTATGAAAAGAAACAAATACAAGAAACTGCTATTTAGTCGATGTGGCGTAGCACTATGTATTCTAGTGTGTTTATGTATTTTATTAGCTTTTGTGGGTTGGATTGTCCCCACTATGCAGCAAGCACCTGTTCCAACTTCTGTTCCTCTACTCTCTTTTTCTACTGACTCTCCGCATAAGTTCTACTCACTCCCAGACCATGAACAAGTTAGGAGACCAGAATATTTTAACAATTCTTTTATCCAGTTGTTACATCAGCATCAACTGGTAGTTAACACTACTGATTGTTGGGTTTGTGGGCTTTTACCCCATAACGCTGAGAAGGGGATGCCATATTTAGTTCTCCCGTTTTCATATGAAGGTTCCGCTTGGGCTTATTTGGCTATGTTTTCCAATGCATATCAGAATCAACTTCGATATCCTCCTGGTGATCTATATGCTGGTGGATCAGACTATAGTCATAGTCCTTTGATTAATATAAATAGTGACTATGGCCAAAATTGCTGATATTAGTAAGATTCTCGTGGATGAGAAACAAGCATATGATGGTTGGAATGTGACTCGCTACATTACTAGCCTCACTGATAGAGCGAAAGAAAGAAGAACCTTACCAATTTGGACAGTACCGCATAAAGGCACCTTGTGTTTGCAAATAACTGGTCAGAACAATAAGAATAAACAGGAAAAGAGTTTTTGTTCCCATACCTACGTTTATTCCCCCTTGATTTCTTCTCCGCTAGTACCAACTCAAGGTACATATTTTATCTGTCATGATAGGGCCTACACCTGGCTTCCTGCCTATTTTTCAGGAACATGTTATATAGCTTTCCTTCTTCCCCCTACATACACTGCTCCTTCAGGACACCACAGGAAAATATATGGTAGAGGAGTTATTGATTCTAGAGACACAGCTGGACAAGAGGGAGGAGACTTCATTAAAGGGTTTCTCCCCTTTTGGGGCCCAATGGTCAATAGCAGAAACATTAGACAGTTGGTTCGTGTTGTCGAGGCTACAATAAATGTAACTTCTGGAGCCTTGAGTAATTTGACGGCTGAACTTCAGGCGGATCGTCTTATGACTTTACAAAACAGAATGGTGTTAGACATTGTCCTTGCTGATAGAGGAGGAGTTTGTAAATTGATTGGATCTAGTTGCTGCATTTACATTCCGGATAATGCTCCTACAGTATACCAAGCCATTTCTAAGCTACATGTCATTTCCGAGTCTATTCCTCAGGACTCAGGAGATAGGTCTGTGATGGGATGGTTTTGGGGACTACTGTCCACATGGGGATGGAAAGTGTTAACTTTCCTTGGAATGATTTTAGCCATCATTTTCTCCTGTTGTCTCTGTTTGCAATGTGGCCCCGCTCTCTGCGGTCTTTGTGCCACCTTGTGTGTTCCAAAACCTGTGTCACAGCAAACAGAAAACATTAAGATGATGTTGCAGCAACAGCTCAATGACCTCATGACCATCGACATTGACTCAGACTAGCATGAGTCCTTTGTGTTTTGCCTGAGTAATGGCAAAAGGAGGGGCTGAGGTTCCGTGATTTTCAACTTCGCTTCGTAGTCAGCCGCCATTTTGTGACAGCCGTCATTTTGAGACAGCCGACATTTTGTGTTGCCCTCACTCAGGCGACACGGCGAACATAGTGTTTTTGCTTTTTTAGCTGCTCGCCTCTCCCGTTAAAGAGTAACCCTTTGTCCTTGTCTAAGAAACCGATGTCAGGAACTGGCCGAGTTAGTTAATCCATGTCTAGACTGATTGATTCTTGTCTTAGTTGGCTGTGTGGGTCTCACCATTCTTCCTTTATTTTATCTTGTTTAACTGGCCTTCACTATTCTTTCTGTGTATTCTCTTGTTACACAACTGTCCTTTGAGGCTTGCAAATACGTCCTGCCGCCTGCAAATTGAATTACATGCACTAGCACTGATTAACTTGAGGGGAGGGGAGAACACGGGGTCTGAAAGAAGGGCGTATAGGAGATGCCCGATAGCTTGTTTTCGAACTTTTCCCATTTGTCAGTTCTGTATGTTTTGGGAGTGAGTATTGTAAATGTGTACTGTATAAAAGACTGTTCGCCACGGAATGAAGTGGAAGTCTCCTGAGAACTTACCATTGGTGTACTCCTAGGACCACTGTGCTTAGCTGCAGCTAATAAACCTGATTTTCTACGCCGAACAGAGTGTCTCGTGTCTCTGTTTGATAAGGCAGGTGAACTCAGAGATATCAGGCGTGCCCTGCACCGCTAGGCCCATAAGGCCCGGTTCTCCAGGTATGGGCAATACCATACCACAAATGTCCCTTTTATGCATGCGCTACTGCCAAACATTCAAAGTGCAATCTGTAACAAATACTTAAATCAAACAAAAAACAAAAAATAAAATCTCCCCAAAATTACTACTGATTTCCACAATTCTAAAAGTATACCACACCCAGCAAAACAAGGAAGCTACTACCATTTTTTTTAAAGTATTTTGAAGCAAATACGAACATCAACACATGGTATTGAGTAAGCCACAAATACAAAATTTGCATATAGAGTATAAAGATGTATGGCATTGGCCTACAGTTCTTTCACAGAAGTAACCAAGCACTTCAACATTTGGATAGAATCACCATAATACCAAGAAATGAAAACAATTCTCACATCTAATTGACTATTTTGAAGACACTTGGGCTTGTCACCTACACACATCAGGACACCGACTCCAAACAAAACGTCACATTTCTTGGTGGAATGTCTATGATAGCACAATCTCACAAGAAGCAAAAACTAACAATGCAATGGAAGTGTGGCACAGTTCCTTCCAAGGACCATTCGGAAAAAGACAACCTATGGTATGCCAATTTCTAGAGATACTGAAATAAAATCAAAACTACTTAGAACTAAGGGCCTGATCTGAGGTTTGGCGGATGATTTAATGTCCGTCCGGGTGATGGAGAACTTTACTCCATCTCTCAGATGGACATCCTGCCCGGCAAATTTAGACATGCCTTTCAGACAACTCTCTACATTGATTGGAACCACTATCATGGATTACTGTCCCTCATGACCAGGTTTAACTTGGCTGTGACAGACAGCAGAAAAAGGCATCCAACTGCCCAGTCTAAATAGCACGAAGGGTTGGATGGCTTATCTCCGATGTCCTGTACCCTGTCAGGATGTCGGATTAGTATGTTGGCGACAGAGCCTACGTACAATTGGTTTGCCCAGTCCTAAATTGGGTGAATGATCTGAGAATTTCCCAAAGAGGGTAGTCCATCACCGTTTCGACCGATTAACCTATCTGCATAGCTTTAAATCAACTCGAAAGACTAGAACAATCCTTAACGCAATTGAAAACAAAAATATCAGAAATACCTTGAAATGCTAGCAAGCAAAAAACAATTATTTATCAATGACCAAGGCCTGCCTTACCTTGAAGCAATAACTATAACCTTACTATAAAAACATCGAAAGAAAATAACTGAAACTAAAACTGACTTCAGAATATTAAACAATAACAACCTAAATAATTGTATAAATAATAAACTATTGTTTTATGTCGTCATTCTAAATAAATAAATAGAAGTTATTAATTCAGAATAATAAATACATTACAATAATTATTAATCATAAAGAAAACCTTAAAACAATGTTACAAACACACAATAATATATAACATACATAGATACAAAATACTACATAAGATAACAAAGAATTACACATATTTACAAAATAGCAAAATGTAAACAAACACAACATGAAAACCCCTTCCCACTCCACAAATAAATAATATAAAAATATAGTTATAATTTTGTATCTGAAGTTCTCTGGAGATAATATGACATCCAGAAAAATACATAATCCATCCAAAATGTTCCCCAGAATGTGCGGTATTTGGACAGAAAATTGAAAAAATATATTGTGGCAAGAATATTTAGACAGCAACAATATCATCATCAATAGTATTGAAGACAAAAATATCAGTTTTAGAGTTGTTTTTAATATTGTTATAAAAATAATATTGGTGTAGAAAATATTGCTGTATGCAATATAATTTGTGTCAACTAATATGTAATTTTTTGCATTGTATTTTATTGTATCTGTGTGAATTTTTTTAGATTAGTGTTTTTAGTAAACTGAACATTTAGGGGCTGATTAGAATCGTGGTGGTACCAACAGCCAGTTTGTGGCGGTCTCACCGCCATCGGTGACTGTTTCACCGCCCGCCACATTACGATGGCGGGCGGATGTATGGTGGTCAGAAAGATCGACCGCCACGCATCGGATGGGCTCAAGGAGGCTGTCGGAGGGACGGAGGGAGCCAAAATCCCTACAATGGTGGCGGTGTCTGCCAGGCCCTCCCCGCCGGCTGTTTCATGATGGTTTACTCATCATGAAAAGGCAGGAGGAAAAGGACGTTGGGGGCCTATGGCGGGCCCCCTTAATTTCCTGGCCCTTAGACATGGGACCTATGCACCATGTGGCAGGCACTGCATTGTACAGGGATATGTGCAATCTCCCCTTTTTGTGAAGTGTCCTATTTTTGTACTGCGACATGTTAAAAAAATATTATGAAGTGTTTCCTAAAAGGAATATTTGGAAATATTTGTATTCAAAAATTTATAATTTTATAAAGTTTTTAAAAAGAATTATACATTATAGAAATGTATTAATATTTTTTTGACATTGTAATTTTATGTTAAAAATAGATTTAATGGTTGTTAATTTTGAAATCAATGTTTATTAGTTAGTTTATAGTTTATAGTATTAGGAAGGTTGTAAAAGAATTTCAAAAATATTTTAATTGTTAATAGTAAAAAAAAAAATCTTTTTTCAATTTTAATATTGTAGTTTAGGCTAGTTTTTTTTAGATTAAAGTATATTTAATATTATTGTAAATAATTCATATGAGTATGGAATATTGATTGCTGTTTCATTTCTATTATCTTATTTAAAATGTGTTATATTGAAGTGGATATTGTAAATTTCACGTCTTTAGATTCCAACACCTTTTTCAAATATCCGTAGAATTTAGTGAGGTTATTAAATGTTACTCTTTTAGTGTCCAACACCTTCCACAAATTGGTTTAGATTGGAGTGGGAATAGTAAATCTCATTTGTTTAGTGCCTAACGCCTTCCCCAAATGGGTTTAGATTGAAGTGTGAATCGTAAATGTCACCCCTTTAGTGTCCAACACCTTCCTCCAATATAGTTAGTTTGAATTGGGAATAGTAAACATAACCCCTTTAGTGTCCAACGCCTTCCCCAAATTAGTTCAGATTGAAATGGGAATAGTAAATGTCACCCCTTTAGTGTCCAACACCTTCCCCAATATGGTTGGATTTGAGAAGGAATAAAAAATGTTACCCTTTAGTGTCCAGCACCTTCCTCAAATTAGTATAGATTTGAGTGGGAATAGTGTAGTATTCTTGCATCCTGTTTATGCTTTACATATTATCTCCTTCTCTACCCCAGCTTGTGGAATGTTACAGCTATGATGTATTATAGAATGTTGGAGCTCTGTGGGCTGTAGATGACAGTTAGCATTGGGCTGGGCATCATGCTAGATGTTCCTGGTGGGGCGTTATTACCATCTTAATTGCTTAATTACAAATAAACATCTTTACTTCATCATCTGCGTGGACATCATCACTACATTATTTACGGCGACGAAGACTAGAAGAATCTACGCTAAAAATAACCTCTACATTACGACTATATAGCAACTGGCGCTATTTACAGCAACTAAACATGACACAGATTTCGGCAAGAAGCCACAACAAACGTGAGCTAAATGAAACTAATGAAGAAACTAAGGAACATAAAAAGCCAAGAACCATGGAGCCACCAAGAGGAAATCAACACGCTTTGAAGCCCCACCAGTGTCCCTCAGATCGGACAGCCCTACCCAAGCGTGTTGTACATGGCTCACCTGGACACTCAACAAGAGTAAGCACATTTTTATTCCTTATTTATATCTGCTATAAGGCAAAGCAATAAAAGAAATTGTGTGCAGACTAAAAAAAACAAAAAAAACCAAAGAGATAACAGAGGCCATGAGTTTGACCTTGCCACCTATTAATAATTACAAAAGACTATTAAAACAAAAATCGTTTAGACTGCATGTTTTCTGCGCAGAGCGTGAGACTGTTTATGCAAGAAAGCTGCGCAGCTCGTTTTAAACTGCTTTCTGGTCTTTGATGAACTTGTACGAAATGAAAACTATATGCTTGACACCTGGTGACACGGCTCAGTTTCTGCTTAAGTATTACTATTCAGAACATGTCTGACGTGTTTATTTTATCACGGAGAGAACTATTTGCCTAACACCAATATTGTGACATTTCCAATGTCTGCACTACAAATTTAAAAAGGATATCTTCAATGTTCGGGTCCCAGCTGTTGTCTTCAGCAAAGAAATTACAGTTATTATGTGGAAATACAAGCTGCTTAATCACAATCTGATAACTGAGATGCTGGCATATTCATAACATTTATAGACAGTTACAGAGACAGAAATTGAAGCCAGATTTGTACTTTCCTACCGTGAGTCTGTCATTGGAGTTACCGTTTAACTGTAGGTCTGTGTGTTTGCCTACGCGCTGATCCGGTCTTCACCATGCCACTTTCAAATCTGATGACGTGGTGGAATCTCTTCGTGACTCAGTGGAAGAGCGTAATGCTTTCAGCGTCATTGCAGTGTGTCGAAGAATCCTGTGTGCGTCATTCAGCATCACCGCGCAAAGGGAGGAGTCCTAAGTTCGTCATTCCGTTTCACTGCGCAACGTAAAGCTTCACAACGCGAAGTGACGCAGACAATGTTCCCTTGACTACGCTTCACTAATTGCTGTCCGTTACGAACATACAACTCGTCACAATGTCAAGTTCCAGGATAAGTAAATATAGCAACATGAAGAATTTTTATTTATCGTCATTGGTCAAACGTTCTTGAGGGGATTATCGGATCATTTCTTCTCAAGATCGCAGTAGGAACTTTCGATTTTGTGGAAACTTCTGTTCATTGAACCGGATGATGTTACCTTTACAGTCTGCGTTCTACAATGTGCCACGTTACAAAATTTAATTTTCATCAAAGAGTATTTTAAGTCTGCTGTTTAAGTCTTCAATATGTTTATAGAGTAAAACGTTTTTATGGCTGATGTTACAACACGATTAGTTCACAATTAAAAAAAAAAAAAAAAAATTTACATTTTAAGATCTCGTTTTTTTAGGCACACCACTGTCATATTGTTAATACAAATTTTAACATAGGCTAAATGTTTTACTTCACAGTTTTGGAAGAATATTTACGCTTTTAGTGTAATTTGTTAATTTTTGAACTGGCATGCGTTTTTTTGTCTTTAGGAATGGGTTGCAGTCCCATAGTCCTTAGGGGTGGGTTTTAAGTCCCATATCCAATTTTTAAAGTTTTGTGCTGACGCTGTGTGTTTTTGTCTGTAGGCATGGGTTGCAGTCCCATAGTCCTTAGGGGTGGGTTTTAAGTCCCATATCCTATTTTTAATGTTTGTGGTTTTTCTGGACTTCAGACTCATTCATTAATTTTTATAGGGGGTTTGAGTCCCACCTATACAAAAATATTGGATTATATCCTAATTATCCAATTTTTAGGGGGTGTCAGTCCCACCTGTTTAGGGGGTGTTAGTCCCACCTAGGTTTAGGGGGTGTCAATCCCACCTGGCAAGGGAGTATTACTCCCACCTATGTTTCTAATTTTGGTCTTAGTCCCATTTTTTCAGTGCTAAGGGACTTACCTATGTTTAGGGGTTGTCAATCCCACCTGTTTAGGGGGTGTTAGTCCCACCTAGGTTTCTAATTTTAGGTCTAAGTCCCATTTTCTTAGTGCTAAGGGACTTTGTTGGGTTTTATTCCCGCAAACGCTTGAAATGCTAAATCCCTCTTATGGGAGAGTTTATATTCATTGTAATAGTTTTTCTACATGCTTATGTTTAACTTTTTGGTGAGAAGATGGGTAATTTTGACTTCTATTATGTTGCAATTTTATCTGTTTTCTTTTGTTTTTATATTGTTCTCACTCTCGTATTGTGGTTCTTTACCATATATATATATTTGAGAGTTGGACTTTTAACGTTATCTTGGTTCTTATACTATTGTCTATCCGTCTTGCATTCCTGTCTGGCCAGTAGGTGTGCATGTCGTTTAGCCGTTGGTATTTTCAATTTTCGTCTTCCTTTCTGCTGTTTTCTTATCTTTCTTCTGTTGTTGAAGGGAGAGTGGATAGGTTCTTGTAAATTTTCCTGACTTATTCATGTTTCTATTTTTAAGGAGGATGGGTTTTATTCTTCTGTTTGTTTTACCTTCCTTGATTCTTTCTTACCGAAGTTCTTTTTGATCTGTGTTCTTTCTCTGTTTGTTTTCAATTCGGACAAAAGGGGATATGTAGTGTTCTTGCATCCTGTTTATGCTTTACATATTATCTCCTTCTCTACCCCAGCTTGTGGAATGTTACAGCTATGATGTATTATAGAATGTTGGAGCTCTGTGGGCTGTAGATGACAGTTAGCATTGGGCTGGGCATCATGCTAGATGTTCCTGGTGGGGCGTTATTACCATCTTAATTGCTTAATTACAAATAAACATCTTTACTTCATCATCTGCGTGGACATCATCACTACAAATAGTAGATGTCATCCCTTTAGTGTCCTACACCTTACCCCAATATGTTAGGATTGGAGTGGTAATAGCAAATGTCACCCCTTTAGTGTCCAACATCTACCCCAAATTGGTCTACTTTGGAGTGGAATAGTAAAGTTCCCCCCTTTTGGAGACACCCTTAATGTTACATGATTGGTTTATACAGACAGTCTCTCCAATCCATTTCTCATGTTTTATGGCTTCAAGCCATTCATCTCTAAGGAGACGCGTTTCTTGTAATATAATTATATCGCTATTCAGCAATTTAAGATACTCAAAAAAATGTTGTCCCTCCCCCTCGTTCTTAGCCCGTTCACATTCCATGTCACTATCTTCAAGTCGCCCATTAGATTTGAATTCTTTCCTGCCTCTTATGCCTCCAACCCTGTTTGCTATACAGTTTACATATCAGACAAATATATTTTTTGATTTTTTTCTCAAATGCTCCCCATCCAAAGAAATGTCCAATATGTACGAAAGAAGAAAAGAAAAACTTGTGTTTACCCCCACCCTGAAGAACCCTCCCCACTATCATTGAGCAATCCTAGTTGCCCAGTTGGAGGACCGCAATCGAAATAGCGAATTTGGTTAGAAGAAGTTAGGCTCATAATCAGGTGCGGCTGGTGACATTTGAAAGTGATGGGCGCAAACTGATTTGCATACTGCACCGTAGCGAGCGAGCGCAGCGAGTGAGCCCGAACCCCATAAGGTGGGTTTGGGGGGTAACCCCCCCCGAGAAAATTTTGAAAAAAGAGAAGAAAAATCATGCATTTTCAAGCAAATTTGAGAAAGCAGGAAGGTTAATAAAGCAATTGTGAAAGTGTAGTTATTACATTAATAGATGGCATAACATAGGTAGCTATCAGTCAATCAATCAATCGATATGCCTGTCTGTCTGCCTATCTATCTTTCTATCTATCTATCTATCTATCTATCTATCTATCTATCTATCTATCTATCTATCTATCTATCTATCTATCTATCTATATAGCTATCTATCTATCTATCTATCTATATTTTATCTGTCTACCTGTCTATCAAATTTTCAATCCGTCGACTTGTCTTTAATCTGTCATCTTTGTTTACTCCATAAAAATCAGTATTCACGCTTTTAAAGGATCAATGAAACTTGAAGTCATGTGTTTTGTCATCCACATATTTACCACACATCAGTCTGTCTGCACAAGAATCGCTGCACAGTAATCACGTAATTCTGCAAGCACATATCGGCAGTATTTTTGTTAAAAGCATCATCCCTGCCGCCGAATGCCGATTCATGCAGGCAAGCCCCCCCAGGTGAGGTGACTACATAAAGCGTCCCATTCCAGTTTCCCCCTGATGGATGCAGTGGCCTACTCCACTGTAAAATACTCTATACAAGCAACCATCCACTCATTCATATCGCAGGTGGGGGCCGGGCCCAGGTTGAAGTTCTTACTTTCGACCAAAGCGGGGGGGGTTTCAAATCAAACACATTGCAAGCGCGTGATCATCATTACTAAAGAAGCGCTGTTATTTCTACTAAAGCACCGGCCTCAGGTTCTCGTCCTGCTGCTCACTGCGGGTGACGCTTTGACAGTCTGCCACATGGTTGTTTATTAATTCAATATACATTAAAAGTTACTAATCTTCCACCCAACCATCCTTACCGCTTCATGGCCTGGAATAGTCTGAGTTGTCACACTTGAGGGAAAGTGATAGCAAGGAGTTGCGTTGGTACTGTCATTGGCAGCGCTGGCAGGGGCAGTGTGTGGTGCAAACTGCAGTGGCCCTCCGATGAGGGCCCTGGCACTTATGTTTTTACAAATTAAGTACTGATGTTTAGTGTATCGTTGCATATTTGTGTTTACGGCGCTGTGTGCTGTGCTCCCCATGTGTTACCGTAGAAGTCTGTTGCACCTGTGTTGCCTGAATAATTTGAGCATCTGGTTGTTAGGGGGTTTATTTGTGCTCTGTGTTACATACAGTGTTTGGGTTGTGTATCTTTTGCATTGCATGTTTTGAGTATACCAGTGAATGTGAGTTTAATACAGCCTTTGCTTCCCTGTACGTCTTCTATCTGTGCCTCTGATTACACGTGGGTCTATTTTGAGTAGATTTCTCAGTGTATGTGTTTTGGCATCCCTATTATCTATTCGATTTTAAATGCCACTTTAAATCTATTTGCTCACTCTTCACTCCTTTTCGCTTCCACAGCGGTGATCCATAATTAATTACCTACAGTCTGCACACTAGTTTTGAATAAATCAGATTGAAATGGATGTTTCTATATTGCCCCTTCCGTCCTTCCTTCCTCAGCCAACCCTTTGCCCAGAGACTAACAAGCACGCGCGCGGAGGGAGGATTTTTAAATTAAACTTTACATAATTGTCAGAGCTGGAAGAGGCAACTCCGACATTAGTCCTTTCAGCAACAGCAAGCCAGTCAAGGGGTAAGGTTACTAGGCCAAAGGGAAGACGGGAGGATGCGAGACGGTCGGCATTTCGTTTTTTCCTGAAATAAAGCTGTCAGATACGATTGAGCTCCGGGCAGGTTGTTTAGATCACTCATTTGCACTGCCGGCCAGTGCAGCTAATTGTATTCGCCCTCTCCTGACCCCACCACCCACTAATTGCCCCCAGCATTAGTTTGCTTCGGGTGTCAGAGCTGCAAGGAACGCTCCTCGTCCCTAGAGCACAGGTGTGTTCAGAAACGAGAGCAGACCCCAACAGGTCAGTGCATGCGAAATGCCGCTAGGGCAGGGAAAGAGCCAATCACATCCTCCATCTCATGTGATTGATGGCCCCAGCTCTCCTTCGCTTAGGAGCACTGGCATGTCATGAATTCATGTGGATGTGCTACAGAACGACTGCGAGAATGTACGTATTGGCTTAAGTTACAAATAACGTAATGGTCCGTGTGAACCTTCAGTGCCGGCTCTGCAGCAACGATTCTGCTACTTCTCAACGGATCAACTAACCCTTTTCCTTCTTCACAAAGCATTTTACGGTGATTACTCTACACTCTTCCTTAAATTACAAATTCAAAACCTGGACACCAAGGAAACCTTTCTGAAATAACACTTATACAGAGATCTTATTACTCCGTCCAGAGTGTGCAGCACTGGAGCCGGCTTAGAGTTTTTGCACATGATGTCATGACTAAGAGAGCAGACAGAGCAGCACACACCTCTCAATATACTTCTGTCTGTGGGCCTGTAGCGTGACTGTTGTGGTGGACTGTCGGACGTCTGCTGGCTGCTGCTGCACGTAGAGACGACGACACTACGAAGAGAAAGTTAATAGAAACAGAAACTAGTAACTCAAGATGAACGTCACGGCGCGCGTGTCCCGCATGGCCAATCACTGCATGGCTTCATGCTGAAGTCACACCGTGATTGGCCATGATATGCAGTGCTGAGCAGTGTGCCCCCACCCACGCGCGGCATCCAGTAATGGATTTTGCGCAGTGGACCAGCCAATCCTGGCGCTGCATGCAGTGCCAGGATTGGCTAGGGGGGCACACTGAGTACTCGCCCTGGCGCCTTTGTAAACCCCGGGGCCGGCTGAAGCAGCACCGTGGCCCCTTCGGACCCTCTGTCTCACACTGGGTTTGTCGCGCGCATGCTCGGGCTTGTCACAACCCAAAAATCCTCATGCGCACTACTGCTGCTGGCCTGCTGCAGACTGTCACTCAAGCTGCAGCAGACCAGCAGCCCCGCCCCCACCCCCTGCGCACTCCGCACCGCATATTTGCCGTGTGTGTCCCGGTCCGGATTGAAGCACTGCGCTGTGGCGCGCGCTTTATATTGTGAATTTATAAATAAATTATAATGTATGTAATATCTTGCCACGGTGCGTCCAGGCTTAGTGGGGCTACGCCCCTACGCCCCAATGGACGCACCGCGGCTGCTCATAATGCTACTTATCCCTATTTGTTTTCATAGGTTCCAGAAATTGTTCCATTTCTTTTGGGTCTCTGATATTATAGGTTTTGTTACACCACATTATACGTAAGAGGGCTGGAAATTTCATCTGAAGAATCCTGAGGTCTTGCATAAATTTTCCTAGAGCCCATTGGCTATGGGCCGTTGCCTTGGATATACCAGAGCGTATTTTATAGTTATATCCGTCTTATGTAAGGGTGCCAGACTTTAGAGCCTTGTTCAAAACATGTTCTTTTATTGAATACGATTTAAAGTTAACTAAGACTCTCCAAGGATTTTTTCTCTCTTTATTGAGCTTAAATGGGTCTCTGTGGACCATTTATATATCGTCGCCCAAATGTTTTCATCCATATCAGTTATAAAGTCTTTTAGGAGATTTACTACAAAGGACCTTATGTTCTGTCCTTCTTGACCTTCAGGAATATGTAATAAACAGAGGTTGTTTCTCGTGGAATTGTTTTCTAAGGTCTCAGTTTTATCCCTGAGTTCTCTCTCTGATAATGATACTTTATCAATGTCACTCTGGCAGAGCCTCACTTCATCCCTGATTTTTTCCAAAGCCGTTTCCACCACCGCCACTCTGTCTACAAGTGCGTTAACTTTAGTCTCCAAAGCCTCGCAAGTAGCCTGAATTTTTTCCTGGTTTTTCTCAGATTTGGCAAACCCAATTTTCATCTCCTTTAACAGTGAGGCCATGGAGTCACCAATATCACCCCTCAAAGAAGTATCCATGACTTGATCACTACCTTGATCCTTGGCAGGATTGCTTTTTTTGTAGGTGATCCTCAAGTTGCATCGCCTGTGGTAAGCTCTTCGTCTTCTCCCGAATCTTTTAACATGAGAGCTTGATATTTATTTGGTTACTCTATTATCATCAGAGATGACAAAGATATTGCATTGAGCGAACCGTATCTCAATGCTGGCTTCTCTTGGATTTTGAAAAAGGAACGCAATGAGGGAGTAACTTTTACATTTGAACCCTTCTTTAGCTGCTCTTTTTTGCCATTTTTGCAGCTCTAGTAGAGACCACCGCAGCTGGAACTCCTTTAGTTTCCTGAACCCTCTGTTTTCTACTGATATGTTTGGCTGGACCATTAACATGTGGTGTACTCAAATCCTCTTCTTGCTCCTGAAGTGATTCAACAGCTTTACCTAACAGGGCAGTAGCCTCATCCCTGGTGAGCCAGGATCAACTTTTGAGAGCCATTTTCCAAGGTGCTTGGAGTTCCATTGGAGTCTGTAGGGTTATAATTGCAGTTTTCGCCCACTGCGGGTGACGAGGATGGCTTTGAAATGGAAGGACCCCTCTTCTTACCTCGACCCTTTTTCCTGATTGAATTCATACAAGCAGTGCCCTTTACCTCATTGTCAATGTTAATAGACTGGCTATGAAGGCCCGTTTGATAGTTATTATTCAGCCTCTTCGGTCTATTCAGCTTACCCTCGACATGACCACCAGGGGGCCACACGTGCGGTGTAAGAAAACCTAGAACACCAAAAAAACACTCTGATAGGTGGGAGGGCTTATAGGGGGGCCCCCTAAAAGTTTGCCTTATTGTGGCTCCAGGTAGATGTTGAAAAGTGTAGGCAGCCTCTGCCCAAAAATCCCCTGATTTACTCCTTACTTGACTGAGAGGATGCCTTTGAGCAGAGCAAAGCACGCCTCAGGTGCCTCTCCAGATCTTGGTCCCAATCCAGCTTTCTGCGTACTGCTGTTTCCTCGAATCAGCCAGATCCTGCAACACCCAGCAGCCTCCGCTCAACCTTTGCGCAGCCTCCACGCAGTACCGGGTGAAGCCGGGCAGAGCCGCCGCATCCGCCACCGCCGCCTGACGAGAGCTTCGCTGGTGTGCTCTCCCACGGAGGATCTCGCTGGTATCTCACCGGTATCTCTCTAGTCACCTCGCCGATTCACACAGGGGGCCACCCGCGACTGCCTGGTTAATAGAAAGTCACTTCAATTGAGCCTTTTTAGCATTATAGCATTTATGTTGCCGTTCAATTGCGGAGCTCGCGACCTAAGCGTTCAGCCGGCCGCCATGTTCTCCTAGAATCATTGAGAACTCGATATTGTGTGAATTCATATTTTTGACGCAAATTTTCATGTAAAGGTAACAATATTTTTGTATCCAATATTTTTGTTTTGGAAATAGTTAAAAACAATCTTTTTGTTCTTGATATTTGTGGCTTTACTAGTTAAGTTTAGGAAGCTGGTATTTTTGTGATCAATATTTTATTTCCTATATGTTCGTGTTTCGATATTGTTTAAATCGATAGTATGTCAGTGATCCAAATATGCAAATAAAATTATTATCGATCCAATAGGAGCACATCAAATGGAGTGAAGCCCTCCGAAACCTATTCAAAAAACACTCCAGGAAATCAACAAAAACAATGCAAAATAAAATGAACAGTTGCAGAAGAAATCCAACATTGATGTAAAAAACTTCATCCAACATCCAAAAATAGAAATTTGACTTCAATAAAAACACATGCAAAAGAAAACGCCCACCCTCCAAACAAACTTACCTACTGTAAATACTAAAACACAAGTTAGAATTCCTAAAAAAGTTAGAAACACTGCATTTTTCCTGACAAAAAAACGCATTTAAAATAAAACAGAATTAAGCCACCTACATGCACCTTGAACAACTATGACAGGGTCCATGCTAACTATATCATGAAAATCACATTAACATGTAAACACTGCACAGTTTTTCCTTCGACTAGTTAATTCTTTGTTGGAGAGGGGGGAAAAAACCAGAAACCTTTAGACAAGGTAATATAGTTAGCTTTTTGAAAAAAGATAAGAACAGCGAGGATCTGAACTCATATCGTCCAATAATGTTATTAAACTCAGATTATAAAATTGTCACCAAATTGCTATCACTCCGGTTTAATCGATATGCAGCGCAATTGATCCATTCGGGTCAGAGTAGTCATTTTGCAGGTCACCAGCTTGCCACTAATACACATTATATAACTGAGGCACTGGACTACTTTGATACACAGAGGATACCCGCGTTAGTTCTTTTATTAGATGCCGAGAAGGCTTTCGACCTTGTTGTGTGGGAGACATTGTTTGGGATTTTAGGTCATTTTGCTATTCCCCTCAAGATCACGACTTTGATTAATAATCTATATAATAATGCTGAAGCTAATGTTATTATCAATACGTCAGTGATCGGGAGGGTTAAAGCAAAACAAGGCAAAAGGCAAGGGTGCCCTTTATTGCCGGTTCTATTTGCTTTTTTTATCGAACCGTTGGTGATAGCAATAAGAAACTGCGCTAATATCCATCCCCCAATTCCGTCTTTTGCGAAGCTGAAACTATATGCCGATGACATTATGCTGATTATTAAGCCACAGATAGAGGTCCAGGCTAAAGTTTTCCAGCTTGTTGAAGATTTTGAGGTGTTAGGTGGGTACCGCATTAATAAAAGGAAAACTGAAATTTTACAGTGTGGCGGAGCAAGCTGGGATCACCACCCTGATATCGTTCCTTGCGTTAACACCAAACCTAAGAGATATCTTGGTGTATATTTCTCTGAAAGAATTAGTGATCTATACCATCTAAATTTTGCTCCGCTCCTCCGTAAAATTCAAGCCTTGTTTTTACACTGGAACTCTCTCCCATTATCCATCTTGGGCTGAGTGGCCCTGATTAAAATGTCTGTTCTTCCTTTGTTTAATTTTTTGTTTTCAACTATCCCATGTATTTTATCAGGCGCCTCTTTTACCCAAGAAAAGTCAATGTTTACTACCTTTCTCTGGGCAAAAAAGTCCGCACGTATTGCACTAAGCACTTTATATTAAGAAGTGGAACAAGGAGGCTTAGCTCTTCCGAATCTCAGGGATTTTTACTATGCTTATTTTGCACAATATTTATCTAGAGTTAAACCTGAATTACAGTCAAATCTTTTTATAAATAGTTTTGTGAATTTTATGTGCAAGGAAAGTCAGATCCACTCCCCTCTGTTAATCTTCAAATCCCCTAAACTGGTCCGTTATAAGTGTCCTCAGTGGTTTTTTAGATATTCCATCCCTGTAATTAATTCAGCCACCTTATTATCTAGCATTTTACCATTAGCAGATATTACGCAATCCCCAGAACTCATCTTAAAATGGGCCTCGGTAGGATTTCATAAGGTTTCAGATTTCCTGAGGAATGGAAGATGGCTGACTATGACAGAAATGTTGCAACTGATCGTTAATGATTTTATTCTCCTAGGGACATATAACAGCTTCCATAAATTTCTTGTCGAACTAGATGTTTCTCAAATTGGTGAACAATATCAGCTGGTTGCTGAACTCTTAGAGGATACATCTGTTAGTAATCCAGGGGCATGGAGAAAGCGTCTAACTTCAGTCAGGGGTATGGATCTTGGACAGAAGGCAATTAAAAAATGGAAGGACTATGAAGATGTTGAAATTTCTATAAATTTATGGTCGGGCAATAATAAACTGAATTTTAGTACACTAAGAGGGGCAAATTGGCGAAGGATGTTGTTTTTCAGTAAATGGCAACTTTACCGAACCCCTCTTTCTCTTTCACAAATGTATGCCAATCATTCAGCGCACTGCTTTCACTGTAACATTCATCCTTTAGCCAATTGGTCGCATATTATGTTGCAATGCTCTAAGATTCAGAAGTTCTGGGAGGACATCTTTTGATACTAGGAATCTGAATGCTATATTCAATTAGGAGTGAACAATTTGTTAATTATTTTTGGTTTTGACCCAGATCTTCTTTTCTGTGACCAATTGTTGAAATTTTCATACATTGCAATGGCATTAGCTAGATCACTTTTATTACAAAGGTGGCATACAGATTTGATTCCCTCGGTCCTGGAGTGGGTCCATAAGATGAAAGCGGTTAGAAGAAGTGAACGCACGTAAGCACTTCGGGTGGGGGGGTCTTAGGAAGTTTGAAAAAATTTGGGTCACATATTTTGATTAAAGTTTGCGAGGGACTATTGATTTCGATGTATTTCTCCCTGATGTTTTAGTGCTTTAGGTAATTTATGTGTTAGTTGACAATTTATGTAAATTTAATGTTTTGCCCTAAGGTAATCTTTTTTAAATGGATTTTTTTTGTCTTAATGTATTTATTGTACTGTAATTTTTGGGACTTCAATAACATTTTTTTTTTTTTAAAACATGTAAACACTAGTATTACTAACAATCTACCACTTCCCCACACAAATACTAGCCTTAAAAAATAAATCAAAACTAGACCCACAGTTACTGCAGTATAGCATAAAAGAACCACTAATTGCAGAGTTGCCAGTGTCAAAAACAACAAAAACAGACTACACAAAAAGCAAACAGTAAAATTGTAATGACCAAAAAAAAGACTTTCAAACTATAGACATCAACGCAATAAATAAATGCAAGCATTGAACATATTTTCAATAAAATTTACAAAATGCTTAAAAATTGTAAATATAAATTAATAGTGTTTTAGAAATTTCCTAAAAAGAAATGTAAATATATATCAGAGACATTTTGAAAAATAAATGAAACCTGATTTATTTGCAGTAATATTTATTATGAAAATGGTAAAGACTAAAGAAATGAAACGGAAATGTAAAAAGGTCAAAAGCAAAATACATGTAAAATTTTATGGACCTCTGAACACAAAATGAATATAAATCATAATATAAATATATATTTTTATTTATACAAACTTTAAAAATGTTTGTTAAAAGTAAAGCATGTTTTTCAATAAATATTGTCAAAATAAACTAATTTTCATTTTAATGTCAAAATAAATGTGAAATATTATTCGAAAATGTAAATTAACTTTTTATTAGTACTAAATTAAATATATATATACTTTTATTTCAAAAGTAACCATCTTAACCAATTTAAAAATAAGTTTGAACAATTATGCTTACTATTTCCAATTCAAACGAACCACTTTTGCAGAAAGTTTTGAACTTTGAGTGGTGTTAGATTTACTATTCCCACTCCAGCAAGATCATAGTGGAGAACATGTTGGACTTTGGGGGTGTGGATTTACTATTCCAATCCCAAAATTAACCACACTGGGGACAACATTAGCCTTCTTGGGGGGATACCTTTAGTATTCCCATTGCAAACATAGGGCCCGATTAGGAAGACGGGAAGACTTACGTCCACGCGCCACCCTATCGGAAACGGGAACAACCAATGATCCGTCGGCGGTCTTGCCATAGGTATTATGATGTGACTGCCTGCAAGGCGGTCACACCGTGTATTCTTTGCCTTGCAGTGGGTGCAGCTGGCTGCAGCACCAATCGCAATCCAAAAAATGCACCCTGCACATATCCCTGCACTAAGTGACAGGAACCATTTGATGCCTGCCAAATCGGAGGGCCAGTGGAGAAGGGGGGCCGGGTATAGGTCCCCAAAAACCCTTTCCGCCTGCCTGTTCATGGCGGGTTAACCACCATGAACAGGCGGGCGGAAAGGGACATCATAATCCCGACAGCGGTGCCTGGTAGGGAATACGGCCCCCTGTGCCACACCGACGGGCTCAAGGAGCCCATCAGATGCGTGGTAGTCGGCCTTTCCGCCCGCCACCCATCCGCCCACCATTGAAATATGGCGGGCGAATATAATGGATCCAACCTGCGACCTAATCGGGCCCTTAGTCACATTGGAGACAGTGTTAGACTTTGAGCAGGTTTGTTTTACTTTTCCTCCTCTAAACTTATTCACATTGGGGAAAGTGTTGGACTTTGGAGATGGGAGGTGGATAGGTGTTCTATTCCCATCACACAGCCACATTGGAGAAGGTGTTGGACTTTTTGTGGGGGTGTTCGACTTATTAATTCCACTCCAAACTTCACCAATTCGAGAAAAATGTTTGACTTTCCAGACATTAGATTTACTATTCCAGCCCGACACACAGCCACTTTGGGGAAACGGGTGGGAATTCGGTGGCAGTTTAGATTTGCTTTTTCAACTCCAAAGGTAACCACATTGGGGAATGAGTTGGACTTTGGAGGTGTTGAATTTACCATTTCCACTCCAACATTAGCCAGTTTGCGGAAGTGTTGGACTCTAAGGTGTTTACTAATCCTACCCAAAATGCAGCCTCATTGAGGCCAATGTTGCATTTTGAGGGGGACATATTTAATTTTTGAAACTACAAACTTAGCCACATTGGGGAAAGTGTGGAACTTTGGTGGGGGGTAGGTTTACTATTCCCACTGCAAGCTTAGCCACATTGAATATTTTGACTAAGAATTGCTAAACCACTTTGTGGGTTTCAGTAAGTCTAGGGGACTAGAGATAAATGCAGGAAAGCCCAAGTTTATAGCTACAAATCCCCATTTCACATTTAGAAATAAAATGACTGTGGATGGGGTAGCTATTGACCAGGTCAAGAATTTGGAATATCTAGGAATCAGGCACATGGACACGCTTTCCTGGGACCTCCAGATGTCCAAAACTAAATCTATTCTCACACATAGATTGGCGGCCACTGTGAGGAAATTGAAGCCTACAACTAGTAGAGATGTCTCACCAGCCATTGAGGTTTATAGAGCTGTAACCATTGTAGGAGCCTTGTATGGGGCAGAAATATGGGGGTGCTAGTACATCACACTATTGAACATCCTGGAAAATATATTTGTAATATCTTTCCTGAATGTTCCAGTTAGCTGAATTTAAAAAGGACTGGACTGACCACATATCCCACCTTAAGGTTTTGCTCTACTGTGTCAGAATTTGAATAACACCTGAGTTGGCCCTGTACAAGGCGGCATAACGTTTCATTTGTTTGTAACATTTTCTGATATGTATTAACATCTCTTTGTAAGACATGTCTAAAACACTATTTATTTATATTCACAATTTCTAAGCATATTGTAGGCTTCAGTAGAGTAACAACGTCAATGTGGGGGTGCTGGCAGGTATTTACATATATTTTCATTATATTTGGTGAAATTTCAAGAAAATACTATGCAATTTCGTACATTCTAACAACTACTTAACATAAAAAAACTAGGTCCTTTAAATAGTGAAACATTGCAATAATATTGCTTAGCCTCAGAGCAACAGCAATTCACAATGGGAAGTTACAAAAAAGTCGTTCATGTGAGTGAAATCATACTGGTTGAAATTCCTTCACTTGATTGTATTGAATGACGACGTTATCCACTTTAATTCTGAGTTTTGATTTGAGAAACTAGAGACTGGGGCACCAGTGTGTACTTCGATTACATTGCGACTTCTCACACTTTGATTGGGACATTATTTTATACTTGGCCTGTTGAATTTAATCAACATTTTCAAAGATAATCTGAAAGCAATTTAAGTTAATCGAAAGTAAGTCGGCATACGGGACAACAAATGCAATCACTGACAAAACAATCCTATAATACATTTTAGAAAGAGCTAGGCTAAGAAAACACAAAGGTGGTTCTGAACTGCTTCAAATGGAAGAAAATAGTGCTTGACTGACAATGTGTTTTCATTGAGCGCATGTATAGTCTACTCTCAGAAATTCAGACCTAATTTAATCAATTGAGTACATTTTAATGAATTATTATTCTCACTTTCAGCTGCAAAAATCGGAGGCACCTTTTTGTATGCAAAACAACTGAAAAACTCCCTCTTGACCTATAAATACTTTTATCACGGGAAATACCTCTTAACCATAGGGCATACACAAAACATATCTACACTTATTTTTGGATTTTGCTCATTTTATTTCATTTTTCTGTAAAAAACTTTTTTCATTTCTTTATGTCATTTTTTTCTTAATACAAAAGTTATAAGATGTGCATTATTCAAAGAAACTCCAGGAGAAATTCTATCAACACACTAGAGCCATCAATATATATCATGAGTTACACAAATTCATATATTCTAAAAACAAAATCAATTCTGCTAAACCAGGTAGAGAGCCACACACACATACTCATACATACTTCCTAAACATACATGCCATTAAAAACAAACATTAAACATCCTGTCGCATTGTATCTGTTGTCCAATACGTGACCAAAGTCATTAGATCTAAATATGAAGAAAAACACCTTTTTGTATGCATGCACAATGCAATAATTAATCGAAATGGCGGTTGGTTCCCACAAATACCTCTTCTAAAATCCTTTTGCCCAGATAGAATCACATTTGAGAAACGCTGTGTAATAATCCGCAGGGCTGCATTGCGTGAAAGATAAAACCCTAATATGTTTATAAAGTGCAGCGAAGGTGATGTCATTGGCAGTACTCACAGAAAAAAAAAGTTTTTGTGCGATAGTAAGAATTGTTCCAATGCACGAATTCGAGCTAACAGTGTCTTACATTGGTTTTTTTCTCGAGGGACACAAAAATTGCGTTACTACGCATTAGAAAATCAAACTTTTTTCTTTTTGCACTTGGCTTGCACCTCGTTTATTTAGCACTTGGATTTCATGCCAAGCCACTTACAGCGACTTTAGTTGACGTGGGTTCCGATTGAGTCTTAGAGGAGTTTGCAATACGCCTTTTGCCTTACCCCCTTTTCGTATATATTTAGGGAGAAGATGTGGTTTAACGGCCAGAGCGGCTGACTTCGAAACTGGGGTTCGAGTCTGGCGGGAGGTTCAAACATCCTGGGACATATGTATAAGAAAGTGTCGGAGAGCGGGTTAGCTCCAAAATTGCTAACACCGCGCCCCGTTACTTTATAAATGCTGGGATACGTTGTATTTACAATAATACGGGGCACCCCTGCATTTCTCCCAGCTGAGCTCGTCATGCGCTGTGCGTGCCCCCCTGCCCCCAGCACAGCGGGGGAATTACCCCCGCTGCGAAAGGGTTAAAGGAATTATTGTTTATGTGCAGGAAGGTCGCCCTTCCAGCACATAAACAATCAATAATGGCGATCAGCAGTTCCTACGTGAGCTGCATTGTGCAGCTCACATAGAAGTTGCAAATGGTCATTTTTTAAAGATTGTTTTTATGTTCAGGAAGGGACAACTTCCTGCACAAAAACATTCATGGCAATTTGCTGTTTCTATGTGTGCTGCACAATGCAGTATATATAGAAACAGCACAAAGGAGGAGAACGAAATAAAGCATTTCTCCTCGTTTCACCAGGTTTTCCCTGGTCTTAATTTTAACACTGCCTCCTATTTACGCCCCCTTTATAAATAGGGGGTGGCGTCAAAATCAATGGATGTTGAGGCGGGAACGCCCATCTCAACACCCATTGCATACCCCTTTCATGCTAAGTGTAGTATGAATAGGGGCCTTATTTACAAGGCAGTGTTAAGCCACCTTAAGTGGCTTAATGCAGTCTTGTTAATAAAACGAAGTGTTTGTCGCCACTGGAACATCAATAAAAGTGACGTTCCTTTGGCGATTGAGGTTTGTAAATATGACCCCTGTGATAATGGGCAAATCACTTAATTTCCCCATGCCAAAAAATAAAATGAATGTGTCCGTTTGTAATGCAACTGATGCTCATTTAAAACGCTTTGATGCCTTCGGGTTGAGTATGCCCTATATACACATTCAAAAAGAAAACTTATTAGCGGTGAAGTGCTATGTGATGCAATGTAATTTTACGTTGCACTCTTGTCAGCTTATTTGGCGCAAATAAACTTTCATTTAGGAAATTGATTGATTTTGCTTCACTTTGCATTGTCTAGCATCACTGAACCGGGGCTTTAAGTGGGCCGAGTCCTGCGGTGCTCTGGCAGTTCTAAAAAGCAGGTGTCGAGAAGGGTCCCTATCGGGCTCTCCATTTTTGCCCTCATCCTCAGGGTGAAAAAAAAATCTTAACTATGCAGCTGCACCACCCTTCACTGCCTTTGATGTAACGTCAAAGGGACTCATCATAGTTATTTCATAGTATCATCATGTCAGAACTGAAGCAGTTTAAATGTTATATACAATGAAGACCTAGTTGGAAATGATTTATCATATGCAACTAACAACCATTGACACAGCCAATAACCGTGGCTTGTTGTAGGTGTAATGTTACTTACTGTGTTATGTACCTGGATGTATGGACAGAAGCAGCAAAATACCAATTGGTTATTACACTATGCTAAGCACAGAGTTTTAGCATATGTGTTTTTTAAACCACGCCCCTTTGAGAGACCCCCCAGTTTTTTCATCCCATTTAAAGTACTGCACTTACCATCATGAGAGCACCATTAAAAATTAATAGCATATCTGGGCATTTAAATCACGAAGGTCAGTGGTAAGTGAATTGTGATAAGGTGAACAACACAAGCATTGTAAGTGCATTTGTAATGCAATCGGTCTCGCATTTGTGAAAGTTAGAGCCGTTGTTGCTGTAAATGGCAATGTTTTAGCTTATGTTTGCATTGGAGTGATTATTTAGAAAACAATCAAGCTATTGACTTTGAAATGTAAATATTTTTTATTTATGCATTATGAAATGGAGTGGATGTATGTGGTGTGTAGTGGAATTATGTGGTTACCATCCTGATAATGTAAGCATTTAAGAAGCAAAGGTGCAGTTAGGATGGATGGGTCAGTGGAATGATAGATGTTTATATGAATGCATGAATGAATGGATACTTGTATGAGCACATAGATGGATGTCTAGGTTAACAGATAAATGAAAAGATGATAGGTGATGCATGGGTAGGATAGTTACAGATGGTTGGTATACAAACAGAAAGATGGATCCATTGGCAAAATATTCATTAAAAAAAGGTACTACTTTATTGGATGTTTGGTCAGAAGTAGATGAATTCCATATTACAAATCTTGAGCCCTAATCTCATAATTAACTGTATGAATAATTTTGTGTATCTCTTTTTGTAAGCCTACAGAGACAGTCATAAGAAACAAGGTTGTCTTCTTAATTTGGCCTAAATTACAGAATGTTTAGATGAGACCGAGACTGTAACCTGGTACCCCAGTTCCAAAGTTGGCAGCTCTGGTCCTAACGTCACATCCTTTACCCATCTAGAAAAGCATGCATGTAGCAGCGTCAGCAATGAAAAAAAGCAGTCAGGATCAAACACTGACAAAATACTGTACCCATGCGTTATATTAAGGAAGTTTATATTCAGATGCCCATGATGTGCCTGTGTTGTATGTAAGTGAAGCTCAGTGAACCTTTTCACTATGCAAAATGCAAAACAATAGGCACTAAATCGGCACTATCAGCCCAAGGTACATATGCGGGGCAGCATTGGGTGGAGTAGAAGGGGCAGCAATGATGGCTCAAGGGGTAATGCAGTATGCAAATGGGAGTAGAATCAGAAGAAAATACAGAAGCAGTGCAAGGGGGCCGGTGCAGGGTGCAGTGGCGTAGCTGCAGGCCGGTTGCGGCCTTTATAATTTATTTGGGATCAAACACAGTGTCCCCAAATAAATTATAAAGGCGGCCGCAATGGGCCTCCAGTGCCGCGGCCGCCCGTGGCCCAGTTTAAAAGTGCAAAACCGCCCTGCGGACTCGAGTGGTGTGTATGCATGCACCTGACCTGACTGCTGCACAGTGAGTGAGTGCACACAACACAAACGCGGGACTTAGTTTTTGGCAATTTAATTGAAAGCACTGCAGTCTGCAGGCGGTGCTTTCAATTAAATTGCCAAAAACGAAGTCCCGCATTTGTGTGTCCTCGCCTCCTCCTCACTCCTCGACCGTTGTTGGCCCCCAATGTCCCAGCCTCCACACTCCAGGGCCGTTAATCTTGTTGTAGTGTGCGCGCGCGAGCGCTACCAATGACAGCCCTGTAGTGACAATTTGGCTAGCCCTCACGATTAGAACGTAGCAGTGACAGGTTACACGCTTCACCACTACGCTCTCGAGAGGAGTCAATTCTGGCCTGGTGCAGTGGTGCTTGCAGCTTTGGGCGTTTTGCTGGCTCTCTGGACTGTGAGTCTGGCTGCTGCACTGCAGACTCAGTTCAGCAAAAGTCATTAGGGGAACAAAGTTCAAACCGAACCGCCCCCCCCCCCCCCCTGCCTGCCATAGAGACCCTGCCTGGAGTGAGTGAGGTAAGAGGAGAGCAGCAGCAGGTTCAGAGGGGTGGGTGGCTGAGTCTGTGGCTCATCCATTATCTGTAGCTTCCAAGGTTTCAGATTGCTATGTGTGGCACTCTAATTCAGCGAAATCTCGGGTTAAATAAATTCACTTTATACACTTCAGACACAGAGATACAGGTGCTCAGCTAAGCACCACGTCTGCGGATCCCATCATGATGGGGCTCCCAGTGCAGAAGCCCAAACTGTGCCTCCACCTCTGCTTCTGTACAGAAATGACTTCAGCTGGAAATGGGAAGAAGTACTGTGTAGAAACAGACCAGAAAGCAGGACTCCACATACTGAAAGCTTACTGGTAGTTCTGGTCTGTGCATGATTGTGCACACTAGGGGTCCTAGGACTCAGGATAGCCTGGTGCAGAGGAGGAATTCCCCTTTGGAAATTGTGTTTCTGACCATGGGAAGTCTAGTCCACTGTGATCACGCAACATGTAACCTGCCCCATACTACTCACCGTTTCCTTCTTGTATGTATGCTTTCAGAATTTCATTGTAATTATGAGTGACATTTCAACGTCTAGGAGTCACCCTTTCTCATGGGCAAAAATTAAAATCACTCAATAAAGATGAAGGAAAAATATGAATACCAGAAATTACACTCATTTGATTATGGGGAAACGCTAACATTTTGAAACAGGTGCAAACCAGCTGATCTTTGCAGCATGCATTTTAACCCTATATGCACACTTTTATGGAGAGTCAAAACTGTTACTACTAGACAAGTAACTATCGAGCAGGGGCTTTTACACCCATGTCTAAGTCCATCATCCTGTCTTCCCGCTCAGCCGCAGGTGCGGCTGAATCACAAGTAAAATGATCTCTGTCGCAAAAGCAATAGCCCACTGAGCGGTCTACATAAAATACAATTCCTGATGTCAAGATACACGAGTCTTGTGCAGGAACTTTTATACCCAAGCACACCACCCCGTCTCTCAGCTCATCCGGAGGTGCGGCTATGTTCTTTGGTGTCTGCACTACTATATGGTGAGAGACAACTCATGACTGCTACCCACAGCCGGCATCAAGGGCGTTTAGCAAAAAAGAGTCAACCCAAATAAAAAAATTAGCTTTAAGCAGCCCACCCGGGTCGGTGCACTGTTACCTACAGTCCAGTGCTTCAGATAGGGTCCCAGATGTGCTGACTAAGTAATAAGTTAATTCACTAACGCATAATGACAGCTGCGGGCATCGATTAGGGGCGGGTCAGTAAATGTTTGTCTGAAGACAAACACTCAGTTTAGTTTGTACACACTGGTCTGTGCCCAATGACCTCTGAAGGATTGACTCACACAGCAGCCCCCCCGCTCGGCCTACATATAATTAAACTGATCTATAAATGCAGATTATATAATCTAGCAGATAACATCACACTCTCTGACTCAGTCTCAGACAAGATGAAGAGTCAGAGCAGACCTGCCTGCAGATTATTTTGTCTGAAATTCAGATCAACATCATGATCTCATTAATTTTCAGCATGCGTGCGGCTCGGTGCTACGTACACACAGTGATTGTGATAGAGTCTATTTAACTTACTTACCACACAGTGTGGCAGCAGCGCCAGTCCAGACTGCCCGGTGGCGGAACTTAGTCAACGGGGACGGGTCACGGCGGGCGCACTGGCTGGCACATGACATGATGATCAGCTGCAGCACCACCAGTCACTCTGGCAGTCGAGTCAGGCTCCCCCGCAGCGCCTGCAGTGCCATTCATCATGCAGCGCCAGGGCCTTGGCGGGCCAAGATGATCATCATCATGATCTTTTGACACTAGTCACTGTCAGCCAGAGTAACCGACTTACGCTGCCTGCCGTCGTCCAGCGGACAGAGCGCTAGCGGCCTGCTGGCGGAAAGTCTGCTTGGAGCTGCAGAGCTGGCGTGCTAGTAGTAGCACCCAAGAGAGTGGCATTAAAAATCCGTGACAAAGCATTTCAGTGCGGTGATGCGGAACACCACACTGAAATGCATTAGTGTTACACGTGATGCGTAATACTTGGCCGGACTGGTCATGTGGGCCAAGATGGTCAATGTTTTGAAATAAAGAAATGTGCAGGCCAAATATATAGATACAAGACAAAGATGACATGAAGCACGGTAAGTGTGATTGTCAGCTGATAAAATACAAGTGAAATACATCTAGATTAAAGGAAGTAGATGTACATAGATGAGTCTTGAGTAAACTAGGTAGGCTGCATTGTGCTAAACTTACATGAGATGCTTTAGGTGTGTGTGTCTATTTAAATATATTGCCAAAAATAATACCACACATTATGACTAAATTATACATTACAGAAGAAAATTGTGCAATCTACATGACTTATATGGGGGTACTGCCAAAGAGATTCAACTCTTGATGTTCATGGACAAGTCACAAATGATACACAGTAGGAAGCGTTCTACTGTACATTGTTGTTTTGAGTAATTCCAACGTCAGTTGGTAAAGAGCAGCCTCAAAGTGCATAGCTGCCAAGCTTTCAGATTGCTAGGTGTGATATTTTCATAATTTTATTGTAATTATGAGTCTGTCGCCGCAGACATTTGCACCAGTTTTAGTCTTTTTAGTGTGTCTCATTGCTCAACTGGGTGTAATTACATATATATATATATATATATATATACTAGCAGCCCGTCCCGACGTTGTCCGGGTAGGCTTTTGCGAGGTGAAAGGTACTCACCAGCATAGCGCACCCCGGACATGGGCACTCCAGCAGCATTCTTGCACCCCTGGGCATGTTGATGTCAGGTGTCGGTTTGTGGTACTGAAAATTCTGGACCCGTGTCATAAACATCGTCGAATTATGACGATTTTGGTATCAGCGGACCGAGAATGACGAGTACACTATGTACGAGCATTTTCGTCGCATTCGAGTGGCGAGATCACCCTGAAATCAGGAATCTCGTCCTGAACCCTCAGGTTCCATTTTGTGCCCGTCAGCCATTTTGTGGTTGCCCTCACATAGGCCGATGACTAAGGTCAAAACGAGTCTGAGGACACGCACACCTTTGCTGACTTCTGCACGACCTGGGCAAGCTGACTCCACTGCCCGGGGCCAAACCTGTTCGGTCAGTTCCTCTCCCAGTGGCCGATCAAGATTAGTATCAAGGCACAACATGCCATAAACCTTTCATCGCACACAAACCACGCCTAATCTTACACACACCTGTCTCTGTTCCTTACTTTATGACCTGCTTTACGAGGAGGAGGTGCCCGAATTTATTAGGGGTCCGTCGATATCTGATGAAAATGTTGGGCCTTGCCGGGTGATTTACTGTGGGTTGGACAAACTGAAAATAAGCTTGTCATCATGATGCTGCTTTTTCTTTGTAGTGAAAATATGTGAATGGTCAACTGTAAAACAAGGAATGTTTGCCTGAAGCATAATATTCTGAATAAAAAGAGAAGGCTGGCTTTGTAAGTTTGAGCAGTCCCCTGAGAATATACACCGTGTTGTACTTCTAGGATACCTGTTACTGGCTGCAGCCAATAAATTTGATCTTTGACTTCACCTAGAAGACTCTGTGTTTCTGTAGTCTGGGACAGGAAGGACTCGAAGTCTTAGGGTGTGTTCCCTGGCACCGCTGGGTTCTTAAAAACCCAGTACTTCAAATGGCGCCCCACGTGGGGCGATTTCAGCGGTACCGGTCCAAGCCAGAGGTTCGTGAGGAGCTTCGCGTGAAAATTCTGGAGGAAGGCCAACCACTTCATCGACCCCTGTATGTCGTTCGTGGTCCGAAAGTCTTTGCTGCGAGGTTCCCCGCGTCCCGACGGCTACGAAGGACTGCTGCCCTGACTATCGCCCTGTCTTGGACCCTTGATGATTTGTACAGCGAAACAATAGACGAGTCTTCTGGTGACGTCATCGATACCTCAGTTAAGTATAAGTGGAGCATCTCCCAGTCCTTAGTTTGGTTCTTAGTTTGGGTATCCCCTTGGGATCTTTGATTTGGAACTTGCAAGTACCAAAGCCGAGGGACTCGTGTATTCACGAGACTATCGTATTTCGATAATCCTTTGAAGTTTGAAGCTATACTAGAGAGCGAAGAAGCCTGGTCTTAGCAGACTTGGAAATTTGTTTTGTCTTGGTTGTAATAGGGATTCCCGGTTGGAGGACTCGTGTCCGGTTCCTCCGATGGGAACTCCGACCTATGAGCTCTATGTGAAGCACGGCGTGGGCCCCATCACGTATAATGAAGTATGGATCCGATACACCAGAAAGGATGGTGTTTTAAAATGGCCCCAATATAGTAGTTTTGACACAGATATATTAGATAATCTAGAGGTTAGACTCTTTAAAAAGAAAGCCCGGCCGGCGATGTTTGACTCTTTCCGCCTATGGCGAAAAGATGCCAAACAGAAAGAAATTAAATTAGCTAAAAAGAATAAAAGAGAAAAGGGTATTTCGATAATGCAAGCTGCTATGCAATATAAAGATGATGAGGAAGAACAAGCGAGTGAACAGTTGCACAGGCAACGTAAAATGGCGATCGATAAATGCTATCCAGTTTTGCCACCTCTCCAGCAGGATACAGCAAAAGAACTTGAGAAAGATCCTTTAATGTCTCACTTATTGAATTCGCCACCCCCCTATGCGCAGAGTGCTCTACTGCACCTCCTCAACCTTTAGTTGTGCAACCCCCTGTTGTTGTGCCCCAGGTTCTTCCACAACCACCAGCTCCTCTTCAGTTGGCTCCTACTGCTACGGCTCAGCCTACTCAAGGGCCGCTGACTTTTCTACCTGCTCCCCCTGTACTTCCTACAACTTTGCCTACTGCACTGACTACCTCTTTTGATGTTCCTCCTGTTACTGCCTCTGCGTCTGCATCTGCATCTGCTTTGCCTCACTCTACTTTTCCTCCTGTTCTTTCATCGACTTCTCCTTCTGTTCGGCAGAGAATGACTGATACAGTTGCTAGTCTTCTATATCCTCTTTTTGGGGCAACAAGTATGACTCCTGTTTCAACGCGCAAACAGTTGCGTAGTCAAATGCCCGACTCTAGAGAGCGGGAAACATTGAATTATTTGGCACACAAATGGGTTACGGACCCCACAAGATATGAGCTAGATTCTGTTATGGATGTCTTCCATCAGTGGGAAGCACCGAAGCAGAGATACGTTTTCGAGAAAATGTGTGTTTTTCTTTGTGAGGAATTGGAGGAAAATGATTTAGAATGCAATCCGCCTGAGCTGTGTCGTTTACGGTACGAGTTTGCAAAAGGCACAATTGTGGGTTCCGATGTTGAAAAAGCAGTTGCGACATTGTTGTCGTTTAGGAGTGAAGGTGTTTCTCGGTCATTGTTTGAACATGATTCCTCTGTTAAGAGGAAAGCGAGACAATACCCCATGAGAGAGGTTCCTCCGGTGTGGAAAGAGGCCGTTCAGGCCGATGTTAATGCTGGTATTTTAGCTGTGGCGGCTCACTTTCAGCATGTTTTTGTACATGTTCCTTGGAAGCGAGCTGAAGTTTTGGCCCTTAAACAGACTTTGCCTGACCCCCGTAAAAATCCTGCAGGGTATTATAAGGAACTATCGCAGACCGCAGACTCATGCACTATGAATCTAGCTGATATAGACATGTTGTTTGGAAATGTTGTACCACAGCCTTTATGGGGTTTGATTCGTCACACAGATCATGCGCAAGAGTTAGGTGATACCTGGGCTAATATTTCTGCTGCAGATGGCCGACAAGTTGGTGGTGCTAAACCTGAGCCTGTAGTTACAGAACTCCCTGGTACGCGCCAGGACACTCTGGTAGTAATTGAGCGCGCTATAAAACAGCTAAAATAAATAAAATAAAATAAATAAATAAATAAAATCGTTACCTACATGAAGACTTTAATGCCTGCTATGCGAGTGAATTGGGACAAATTGTCTGCATGTAAGCAGAAGAAAGAGGAAACCGTGTCTGATTTCTTCACCAGGTTTGAGGAGACTTTTATCGACCACAGTGGTCAAGATATGAGTACAGAAGGTGGTCAACGGTTGTTCGTTGACAAGTTCGCACATAATTTGCTTCCTGAGTTGTGTAAAAAATTGAAAGATTCAGAGAGTTCTTGGGCCGTTTCCTCATCAGCACAGATATTGGCTACTGCACAGTATTACGAAAATAGAGATAAGGACGAGAAAGATAGAGTAGAAAAGAAAACTAAAGAGTTAAAAATGAAGGTTCTTTTACAGCAAGCTTATCCGCCTCGTGGTGGCCAGCGTGATTATCAGCAACCTCAGCAATTTCAGAGAAACTCGCAAAGGTTCGACTTTTCTCAACCACGTTTTCCTGTAGGCCCTAATCAGTGTGCATATTGCAAAGAAGAAGGTCATTTTAAAAGTAGTTGCCCAGCTTTGTTAGAGCGTATGAATGGTGTTTCTAGCGCAAGAGGTCGAGGTGTTCCACAAGCATCTAGAGGTAGAGGACGTGGAAATTTCCCCCAGAACGCACGCTCCTTTCCGCCTCAGAATTCAATGAATAGTTTTGATCAGCATAATAACACGTCTGGTAGGACGCCTCAGTACTATGCTGATGACTACTATGCAGAAGATGAGAATATGGAAGGTAATGATTGCTAGGACAGCCATAGACAAAGAGAGGGAGTTGTTTCAGTTCCAGTAGATCAGAGTGGACCTTATGTTGAGGTGATTACATCAGGTGTGTCAGAGCCTTTTCTGTTGGATACTGGTGCTACAAAGAGTTCTATTATGCACTCTAAACTCCCTGGCGCACCTTTGTCTGGCGAAATGAATGTTTCAGTAGGTTTTTCTGGCGCCCCGGTTAGGAACCCGATTTCTAGTCCTATGTCCCTTTCTGTTGGACCTTGTGAATTAGAAGCACCCCTTATTTTGACGACAGGTTGTGGTGAAAACTTGTTAGGATTGGACCTGTTGAAAAGATTGTATGCAACCATGTATTGTTCTCCTTCAGGAGTACAGCTTACACTGGGTAAGAAAGTGGTCTCCCCAATGTATTTGTCGAAGAATAAACTTCCGGCAGAATTGTTATCTCTTCCTGATATTCTTTGGGCTACTGGCCCTAATGATGTGGGTCTTTTGGAAATACCGCCATATGTTGTGACATTGAAAGCGAATGTTAAAATGCCACGTATTCCCCAATACAAGATCTCTAATGAAGGCGAGAAAGCATTACTAGCGATCATTTATGATTTGATTGAAAAAGATGTCATTGAAGAGACAAGAGGCAACGTTTGCAATAGTCCTGTTTTGCCTGTTTTGAAGTGCACTGACCCTTCCCAGCCACCTGTTTACAGATTTGTAATTGATCTTAGAGAGGTGAATAAAATCGTTGTGCCACAATTTCCAGTCGTTCCTGATATCACTGCCCTATTGACTATGATTCCAGCTTCTGCGACTTGGTTCTCGGTGATTGACTTGAAGAATGCTTTCTTCAGCATCCCGATTGCCGAGGAGAGCAGGGATATTTTCGGCCTTTGTTTAGGAGGACGAAGCTTCCGGTTCAAACGCGCTCCCCAGGGCTATTGTGAGAGTCCATCAATATATAGTCAGGCTTTAAAAACACAGCTTGATACAATTGTTCTACCTGATGGCGCTACCCTCATTCAGTACGTTGACGATTTGCTAGTCGCTGCAGATACTGAGGAGATTTGTAAAGAAGCAACACTGTCATTTTTGCGTAATTTTTCTGATTTGCATCACAAAGTGTCCCTTTCGAAATTGCAATATTGTCGACAAGAAGTGACCTACCTAGGTCATCTCTTATCGAAGGAGGGAAGGAAACTGACCCCAGAAAGAATTCAGGCAATTGCAAAATTGAGTGTGCCAAGGACACAGAGAGAAGTGCGCGCTTTCTTGGGCATTACATCCTATTGCAGACAATGGATACCGAATTTTTCTTTACTGGCCAAACCCTTGGTGGCATTGACCTGTAAAGATACACCGAATCCCCTTCCATGGTCTGAGGATTGTCAGAAAAGTTTCATCGAATTGCGTGATGCATTGTGTTTGGCTCCTGTGTTGGGTACCCCCGACTACAGTAAGCCTTTTACACTGTATGTCCATGAGCAAGAAGGTTGTGCATTGTCAGTGCTGACACAGTCTTTTGGGGAAAAGCAACGTCCATGCGCGTATTTTTCGTCGACTTTGGATCCGGTAGCTAGAGCGTTGCCGAGTTGTTTGAGAGCCACAGCGGCAGCAGCTGTTTCTATTCGGCAGTCTGCTGGGTTAGTGATGAATAATATGTTAATTGTAATGGTTCCACATGCAGTGGACATTTTGTTAAACAGGACCAAGACACAGCACTTAACTAGTGCTCGATTGTCAGGTTACGAGTTGACACTTTTAGCGAGTCATGTGCACATAAAAAGATGCAACACGTTGAACCCAGCTACGTTGTTGCCGATTGTAGCAGAAACAGATGTTTCTGAACAGCATGATTGTTTTCTTAAAACAGAGAAAGAAACGAAAGGGAGAGTAGATCTTAGGGACACTCCTCTTGTGAAGTGCAATGGTACCTTATGGGTGGATGGTTCATGCTTCAAGCTTCCGAATGGTGATACGACTGCAGCATATGCTGTTACGACTTTACATACGATTGTTGAAGCTGCACGTATCCCACATAAATCAGCTCAAGCAGCAGAGTTGATTGCACTTACAAGAGCGTGTGTGTTGTCAAAAGGAATGAAAGTGACTATATATACTGACAGCCAGTATGCATTTGGTGTGGCCCATAGTTTTGGACGATTGTGGAAAGAACGTGGATTCCTGACTTCGCATGGAGCCAAGATTCAGCATGGTCAGTTGGTGAATGAGCTTCTCGAGTCACTTACGTTGCCCTTGCAAGTTGCGATTGTAAAATGCAGTGCACACAAGAAGGTGACTGATGATGTTGGTCGTGGAAATGCATTTGCTGATGAAGTCACAAAAGAAACAGCGAGGGATGTGATGAGCCGAATGTATGTTGTAGGCCCTGCGAGATGGGTTGGTGACATTGGAATGTGTGAGGATACGATAGAGAGTGTGAAATCTATTCAAGCTGAAGCTACAGGCGAAGAGTTGAGTCTGTGGAGAGAGAGTACGGGTAAATTGGATGCAAATGGTTGTTGAATTGAATTGTCAGAACATCAGCGATGGTTATTACCTGATGCATATGTGCTTGCAGTGGTTACAATGGCCCATGGAATGGCCCACATCAGTGTGAAAGGGATTTGTAAGTTGTTGGCTCCAGTATGGCAAAATGCTAGAATCCCAAAATGCGCAGAGAATGTGGTCAAGAATTGCATGGTGTGCTTGAAATACAATCCTGGTAGGGGAACCCCAACTCCAGCTGGTCATTTTGCGCCTCCAACGTACCCGTTCGAGGTTTTGCAGCTAGATTTCATCCACATGGAAAGGTGCAACAATCTGAAATATGTACTCGTTGTTGTTTGTGCCTTTTCAAGATGGGTAGAAGCATATCCCCTGAATGACAACACTGCCATGTCCACAGCCAAAGCCCTTGTCAAAGAGTTCTTCCCAAGGTTTGGAATGCCGAGAATGGTCTGGAGTGACAACGGAAGTGAATTTGTGGGTCGAGTGATGAAGAAAGTATGTGAAGGGCTAGGTATCCAGCACAAATTCCACACTGCAAATCACCCCCAATCAGCTGGACTAGTAGAGTGCTATAATGGCACGCTAAAACTAAAATTGGCCAAAATCCAAGCGAGCTCTGGCCTTAAATGGCCTGACGCTCTGCCTTTGGCACTCCTATCAACCAGAATGACTGTGCATTCGCGAGTGGGACTTCGTCCCTATGAAATTGTGTTCGGCCGTCCGGCCAACATATGGGGAGTGCCTAGGCCGACAAAATTCAGTGAGATCGAACACCCTGTACTGCTTGATTATTTGTATGAATTGACTGCTAAATTGCGTGTTTTACACCAACAGGTTCACGATACTCTGCCTCAGGTCTCTGAAGCTCCAGGACATCCTATTACTCCTGGATCCTGGGTGCTGGTCAAAAATTTTCAGCGGACAAAGAATGACCAGCCCCGTTGGACCGGCCCCCACCTAGTTCTTCTCTCAACGAGATCAGCCGTTCGAGTGGAAGGAAAGAAAAACTGGATCCAGGGCGTACACTGCAAGAGGGTCCCTTTGCCTCTGCCGTACGACCGGTGGGTCCAGGAGGGTGTTGCTGACTCCGAGACTGAGACTGTGCCCCGTTTTCTGCCTTTCAGCGATGCACGTGTAAAAGGAACAATTTCTGAAAGTGAAAGTGACAAAATTTTGCAAAAGGCTGTGCCACCGTCAATCCGATTGGACACTACAGAGCCTGAACCCTTGTTCCAAGATCAAACATTACCTGGAAAGAGACGTTATAATCTGAGGCCGAGAACTATGGACAAATAAAAAGATTTCTTTTTCTTTACTATTTTTAAAAGTGCAGCTCTCTCATCTGAGAAACTTTTTTATTTTTGTTTTTCGAACCACCATCCGGGTTCAGCTGTAGGGTCGCGGTTGCCGAAGTCTTTGGGGTGCAGCCGAAGACGTTAGGTCGACGGTTCTGGTTGGTCTAAAGGAGTTGCCCTGGACTGACAGAAGCATTCCTTAGCATAGAACACCCTACCATCGCGAGCAGCAATTAGAGAGGATGGAGTTTTTCGAAATGGAGAGACCTGCCATAGAGATGAACTTTAAAGCTTAAATATGTAGAATGATGACCAAGAAAGGCTTTTTGATATTATGCATTTTCATGTTGTTCAGTGTAATGATGTTTTTAATAGGATATGTTGTATTCTCTTTTCAAGTGACATTTGCACCCACTGCACAGCCCATGCCTCCTTCTACTGTTTCCTCACATTCTTTTCACCCTTTACCTGAACATGAGTCCGCTAGGAGATTAGAGTTTATCAATAACTCCTTCGTTCAGCTTTTGCACCAACACCAATTAGTAGTAAACACAACTAACTGTTGGGTGTGTGGTCTTATGCCTCACACTACTGATAAAGGTATCCCTTACCTGGTCCTGCCTTTCAGCCATAATGGTTCTGTGTGGGCATACAGAACGATGTTCATTTATGCACATGAAGTCCACCCCCTACGTTCTGAAAAAGATAATCCAAAGAATAGTGCTCTAGTTAAGGGTATAGTAGATATGATTAGGGAAGATACTTCCTATGAGACTATCCCGAGAGATGAGACACTAGCATATATTGGATAGAACGTGACCGGGTACGGAGTTACTCTGAGTGAAAAACAGCGAGCTAAGAGATCCTCCCCGATTTGGATTGTACCCCATCAGGGTCACCTGTTTCTGCAAGGTAATGGCAAGAATCCCAGAGCTCAGTTAGGAAAAAGTATCTGCACGGAAACATATGTCTTTACATCTCAGACTTCCCCTTCGTTCCTAGCAGCTAAGGGTACCTATTTCATCTGTCATGATAGAGCCTACACATGGTTGCCCCCTGACTTCTCGGGCACATGTTTTGTTTCATTCCTGTTGCCTCCCAACTACACAGCTGCGGCAGATTACCATAAGACAAGGATAGTTAGAGGTGTCTTCAGTAAAGAAGACACTGCAGGACAAGAATTTGGAGACTTCATTAAGGGTTTTCTGCCGTTTTGGGGACCTATGGTTAACAGCAGGAACATAAGGCAATTGTCGAGGGTGGTTGAATCCACCGTAGTTGAAACTGCCGGTGCCCTTAGTAACTTGACTGCTGAGCTCCAATCGGATCGCCTTATGACCCTTCAGAACAGGGTTGCGCTAGATGTCATACTTGCAGACCGAGGTGGGGTATGTAAAGTGATCCAATCGAGTTGCTGTGTTTTCATTCCAGATAACGCTCCAACAGTGTACCAGGCCATCTCCAGACTACATAAGATCTCTGAATCTATTCATGTGGATAAAGGAGATTGGTCGTTGATGGGGTGGTTCTGGGAACTGATATCCGCCTGGGGATGGAAGATTCTGATGGTCATTGGGATGATCTTAGCCATCCTTTTCCTGTTCTGTCTGTGCGTACAGTGTGCTCCTACTATATGTGGCCTCAGTGCTACATCGTGTGTAAGGAAACCTGTATCAAGGGACGAGCTAAGCAATAGGATGATGCTACAGCAACATCTCAATGAATTTGTGAATATAGACCTGGACTCAGATTAGCGTGAGTATAGGTTGATTGCCTATGTAAGGGCAAAAGGAGGGTCTGTGGTACTGAAAATTCTGGACCCATGTCATAAACATTGTCGAATCATGATGATTTTGGTATCAGCGGACCGAGAATGACGAGTACACTATGTACGAGCATTTTCGTCGCATTCGAGTGGCGAGATCACCCTGAAATCAGGAATCTCGTCCTGAACCCTCGGGTTCCATTTTGTGCCTGTCAGCCATTTTGTGGTTGCCCTCACAAGGCAATTGACGAGGGTGGTTGAATCCACCGTAGTTGAAACTGCCGGTGCCCTTAGTAACTTGACTGCTGAGCTCCAGTCGGATCGCCTTATGACCCTTCAGAAAAGGGTTGCGCTAGATGTCATACTTGCAGACCGAGGTGGGGTATGTAAAGTGATCCAATCGAGTTGCTGTGTTTTCATTCCAGATAACGCTCCAACAGTGTACCAGGCCATCTCCAGACTACATAAGATCTCTGAATCTATTCATGTGGATAAAGGAGATTGGTTGTTGATGGGGTGGTTCTGGGAACTGATATCCGCCTGGGGATGGAAGATTCTGATGGTCATTGGGATGATCTTAGCCATCCTTTTCCTGTTCTGTCTGTGCGTACAGTGTGCTCCTACTATATGTGGCCTCTGTGCTACATCGTGTGTAAGGAAACCTGTATCAAGGGACGAGCTAAGCAATAGGATGATGCTACAGCAACATCTCAATGAATTTGTGAATATAGACCTGGACTCAGATTAGCGTGAGTATAGGTTGATTGCCTATGTAAGGGCAAAAGGAGGGCCTGTGGTACTGAAAATTCTGGACCCTTGTCATAAACATCGTCGAATCATGATGATTTTGGTATCAGCGGACCGAGAATGATGAGTACACTATGTACGAGCATTTTCGTCGCATTCGAGTGGCGAGATCACCCTGAAATCAGTAATCTCGTCCTGAACCCTCGGGTTCCATTTTGTGCCTGTCAGCCATTTTGTGGTTGCCCTCACATAGGCCGATGACTAAGGTCAAAACGAGTCTGAAGGACACGCACACCTTTGCTGACTTCTGCACGACCTGGGCAAGCTGACTCCACTGCCCGGGGCCAAACCTGTTCGGTCAGTTCCTCTCCCAGTGGCCGATCAAGATTAGTATCAAGGCACAACATGCCATAAACCTTTCATCGCATACAAACCATGCCTAATCTTACACACACCTGTCTCTGTTCCTTACTTTATGACCTGCTTTACGAGGAGGAGGTGCCCGCATTTATTAGGGGTCCGTCGATATCTGATGAAAATGTTGGGCCTTGCCGGGTGATTTACTGTGGGTTGGACAAACTGAAAATAAGCTTGTCATCATGATGCTGCTTTTTCTTTGTAGTGAAAATATGTGAATGGTCAACTGTAAAACAAGGAATGTTTGCCTGAAGCATAATATTCTGTATAAAAAGAGAAGGCTGGCTTTGTAAGTTTGAGCAGTCTCCTGAGAATATACACCGTGTCGTACTTCTAGGATACCTGTTACTGGCTGCAGCCAATAAATTCGATCTTTTACTTCACCTAGAAGACTCTGTGTTTCTGTAGTCTGGGACAGGAAGGACTCGAAGTCTTAGGGTGTGTTCCCTGGCACCGCTGGGTTCTTAAAAACCCAGTACTTCAGGTTCCACGCTCCTGGCTGCTCCTCCCCACGCTCATTGCCGCTCTTACCTCTGGGCAGGTCCCATGTAGCCTGTACGCCCTGACGCCATCGGCCACACGCCTCTGTCAGGTGTCAGGTGTCGGTTCCGGTTCCGTGCTCCTGGCCGCTCCTCCCCGCGCTCCTGCCCACACGGCATTGCGCCTCTCGCAAGCCGTGTTCATATCACTGTATGCATACGCCCATGCCCCAACGGACTACTTTTCCCCTAACGTTCTTTCCCGCCCTAATGTATATGGTGTGGTGCTGTATAGCCTATGTCCATCTGCTGAAACTACCCTTTACAATGGTATATTGGGTGTTGTGATTGGTGCTGTTGTCCGGACTTGAAAAAGTATGTGTGTAAGGTGTTTTTCGATGTCAGCTTCTATTTGGTGTGCGTTTCCTGTTTTTATCCCCTTTGTTGTATGTGCATGTTCGATTGCCTGTTAGAGCGCCTCTGCGTTGTCCGTCTGTCTTCGTCTTTTTGTCCCTACTCTGCGTGCCTTGTAGTACGCCTCAGTCTTGTCCGTAAGTTTATCCCCTTTGTTGTGTGTGCGTGTTCGAGTGCCTGTTAGAGCGACTCTGCGTTGTCCGTCTGTCTTCGTGCTTTAGTCCCTACTCTGCGTCTCTTGTTTTTGGCGTGTGATGGAGCCGTTCGGATTAGCAAAGTAATGGTATTTGAAAACAGTGAAAAGTTGACGGCCGTGCGGACACTCAATGTTTCCGTAATCCACCTATATGATTGACGTGCACGACCCGCCCCACTGATCACACCTACATTGAACATTGGCATTACGTGGCTCCAATCCTGCAAAAGTTTTGTTGTTATGCTTTTCCTATTGTTAGCCGCACCCCTTTTTCTCGTAATGTTATTGGGCGTACATTTAGTGTTTCCCAGTGCCATACTAATAACGTTGTGCATCATTCGGTAAGTAATATTTTTTACTGTGTGCATCATTCCGTTAAGTAATGTTTTTTTTGTACGCCGATATGTGTAAAGTTGCGTAGAAAGAGGCGGCGCTTCAGTGGCATACTAATAACATTGGGCATTATTTCGGTAACTTATGTTGTTTTTAGACGTCGATATGTGTTAAGTTGCGCTTCATTTGTAGGTCGCGGCCATTTAGCCGGCTATATGATTGACGTCAATGTATTTCGCGGCCATTTTGCCGCGCAGGACACGCCTCCATTGATGACGCCCACACTGACGGTCCGTGGCAATGCAGTATACAATGACACCCACGACACGCCCACTGTAGTTTACAACACCCAGAAGGGACTACTTTACCCCCTATGTTCTTTTCCCTTTCTAATGTATATGGTGTCCCGATATATAGCCTATGTCCATCTGCTGAACCTACCCTTTACAATGGTGTATTGTGTGTTCTGATTGGTGCTGTAGTTCTTGAGTTTACCCGCCTCAAAGCTTTACAGTTCTCTCTTTATAATAGCAGTATATATATATATATATATATATATATATATATATATATATATGTTTCCCTCGTCTTCATTGATTGAGTTTTGCGCGCAATAAAGTGTCACTCATAGTCGTTGAAATGTCACTCATACTTACAATTTAATTATGAAAATGTCACACATAGCAATTTGAAACCTTGGCAGCTATGCATCACTGTGGTAGAACATGCTTCACCACCTATCAACCATTAATCCCCAGGGCTTGATTCTCAGGTTGCATCTTTCAACATTCCATTGCATTGTTTCCTTTCTTTTATTGTAATTTATTTTCGAATTACATTTGTGACGGTTAACCCTTAAAGTTGCGCCAAATCTCTGTATTTCCACCAGACGACTTTACATTATGCAGCAACAGTGTTTTGTGCAAGTGTGTTAATGCGTCTCACATGAGTGTTGCAAACAATCATGTCACTGGCCTCCTCCAGGTGACAAACTATCCTATCTTATGCTGCGTGCAGTCTATTTATTACTGTGTGTAATACAATATTGAAATTAATTGCATACGTACTCTAATTTCTGTCACCGGCTGTGCCCTCATAGCATCATAAATACAAGTCACTATTCTGTGTGCCAACAAAGATTCAAATCAGTGACCCTACGGCTACAGACTTAGACATCTGAAGTGATCAAAGCAACCAACTGAGTTTTCTGGCAGCGCAAAACATTTCCTGTTGAGCTAAGGCTAGGGAACCTTTTAGCCATTTGAAGGTCCTTATTTTCATTTCTTTACAGTCTCCTGCTGAAGTTTCATCTTTTGTACCCTAACCCAACCCTCTTTCACTTCTATACAGTTTCTCCTTTCAACAATTCATTGTGTTTCTTTGACCTGCACCCAGAGCACCTCTTACCTAATGTTCCATTTTTCTTTTCACATAATCCCATGCCTCTTTTGACTCTGTTTTTATCTTACATTCACCACTCTTTCCCTCACATCTATCTTTTTGAGTTTCCTTTCACCTTAAAATCTTCCCCATTGCACCAGTTTTCCCATTCCGGTGTGTCCTATACCTCACTCTTTCCTTCTCTCTGAGAATTTCACTCAGTTAGAGCTCAGATGCTCGCCTACTTATCTTCTACCGTCACCTTCATGCTTCACAGTGCTCTACTCCATTGAACATTAAGTCCAACTCTTAATCTCTTCTTCCCTATATCTCAAATGCATCTTTACGGGTCTAATATTGTAATTTCTATTTCTTCCAATTTCCTCACGCTCTGCAACTTTTATCCTCTTTCTCTCACTTCTATCTCCTTTGGTATTACCTTGTGAGTGCAACTAGAACTTGCATTCTATCACATTCCTGTTTTCTTCTCGCCTCCACCTTTTATTTTCTCACCCTCGTTGTTTTCTAGACACCCTCTCGTCCCTAGTACCCCTTTACTCCTCTAATTGCTTTCTCTTTGTTCTATTCTCATCTCCAGTTGTCTCTCGTATTGTATTATAAGACGATGTGTTTCTTGTGCAAGTAAGAATAAGCACAATACCAGGCAGAGCTGTTCTGGACTCGCAGATATAGGTAGTGTGATTATCACTGTGAAATACCTATTTATTAATCTCCTGACATCTTCTTGATTTGTTGCCTTTCTGTAGCAGGCTCTCATGGCTTCTTGTATGCTAGTTTGGTAATTTAATGCCCGCCAGACAGCTATTACGATCATACACATTTGTTTTATATTAGGTATATCATGAGTGCATTTAAGCCCATTATGAGATTTAACAAACTGGATTTTGCTTTGGGGTTGGGCTAAAAAAGTGGCGCAATCCCAATGCAAAATCTGGGCCTCAACTAATTTTTTATTTTTTTAAAACCCTGCCATAAAGAAATTGGCAACAAGGAGAAGCATGTTAGTAGATCTTTTATGCGTAATTGGTTACAAAGTCTGCATTTCCTAATGTTTTTATAGGGTTAAGGCATCTGCTTCAGAGGTGCCCAGTAACTATAAGGGAATAATAATTGGTGAGATAACCCTGGAGGTTAAAGTATTTCTTGGAGAAATTTCTGTTTTGTGTAGTCTCAGATCTGACTCAAAGTAGTATAGAAGGTTAATGTGCCTGCAAAGCACATCATGTAATATGCAGATGACAGATTTTTTTTAATGTAGCTAGGTAAGGTTACTGTTTTGAACACAGATCCTTTTGTTACTTGCAGTTCATAAATAGTAAGCATTGGGATGTGTAGCATTATAAAAGAAAGTAAATTAGTGCTATTTAAATTGTGTGTAAATACTGGGACTGACCAACACATCTGAGATACTTTCAGTACATGCACTTACATAAAGGGGCCTAACAAAGTCAAAAGCATGCCTCTCTGAAGTACCTGTGAAGAGATAACCAGCTGTGTGCTTTTGTCTCTGTTGGATTTACATTTAAGTGTGAGATTCCAGGCCACTCGATCAAAAGGAGGCCTAATGGCCCCTTAACTGAGCCGCGCTCTGACAGCTGGGACGTGATGTGACGCCCCCCTCCGTATGGTAATCAACATACAGGATGTGTCAGATAAAAAGACAGTGAGGGTTACAAGGTATAGGAGTCGCATGCCCTTCTTAGCTCACTGTATTTTATTGCAATTTAAATGGGGCAGACTACAAGCTAACATTTTAAAATGGATGCATTTATCGGTTATTCTTTTTATTATGAATATCTTTCTTTTTCTTATTCTTTCAAGCTTAATTAAGATGAAGCGAATAAAAGAAAGTGGTGCAGCCTTTAGAAAAAAGAAAAAGGCTAGAGAGGAAGAATTTAAAAAGTATGAAGGTTCACTACTGAAATACCTCAGTCGCGAAACAGAAACTACTAGTACTAGTACTGTTACTGAAGCAGTTTCCGATTCTGAATTCAATCCATCATCAAAGTCAAGTGATCCTTCAACTTCAACAAGTGATAAGGGGTCTAATGGACAACAAATTCCAGCTGTTGACTTAAAAGATATTGGTCTTTGGCCAAGTAAGATTAAAGATGAGACACGTATCTTGCTGGTAGAACAAGGGGCGTCTGTGGTTCAACATCTAGATTCTGATTTTGGTGAATTGATTCGTGAGGGTGCTTTAATCAAAGGACAAACCAGAAAACTTAGACGAGAGTGTTGAGGTCATAGTTGGTGTACTCTCCTTCCAAGAAAGCTCTTTACTGCTTTTGTTGCAGACTATTTGCTGACAGAAGTCATTCAAATTTTGATTCTGCAGATGGATTCAACACGTGGTGGAAACTAAATCCTAAAATTTTCGATCATGAATCTAGTGTGACCCATGTTCGATGTTTCACACAATGGAAGGAGTTGGAATTTAGAATCCGATGTGGAGCAGCAATTGATAAAAAGGCACAAGAACAAGTTGAAAACGAAGTAAAGAAGAGGAGGGAGATACTTTCAGGATTGTTGGATATCATTAGATCCCTAGCTAAACAAAATTTGGCTTCATGGGGTCACTGAGAAGGAATTCATTGCAAGACTGATGATGAACCTGAACCAACAGGAAATAGAGGACATTTTCTATAATGTGTTCATTTGTTGGCGAAATACGATCCAGTGCTATGTGAGCATACTGCAAGAATTAAGCTGGGAAAAAAGTATGTTAAATCCTATATGTCGCCTACTATTCAGAATGAGTTTATGGAAATTTTGGGAGAAAAAGTAAGAAGCAAAGTTATCGAGCAAGTGAAAGAAGCAAAGTATTATTCTATGATATTCGACAGCACCCCTGATATTTCTCATAAGGATCAGACGAGCCAAGTTTTATGCTACGTTATGATCAATGGAAATAAAGTGATGGTTGTGGAATCATTTGTCGATTTCATTGAAGCAAAAGGTAAAACCGCTGAGAATATTTCAACTATGATTTTGCAGAATTTAGAAAGCAACGGAATTGATATTCAAAACTGTAGAGGACAGGCATATGATAATGCTGCTGTGGTGGCTGGTCAACCTACTGGCGTTCAAAGACGCATCAGAGAAATTAATGGAAAAGCAGAATTTGTTGCATGTACAAATCACTCGCTGAATTTGGCTGGTTTACATGCAGCTTCTGTTGCTGTGAATTCTGTTACCTTTTTTGGAACTGTGGAGCGTTTGTTCACGTTTTTTTCTTCCTCGACCCATCGCTGGGATATTCTGACTTCAGTCACTGGTCAAAGTGTCAAGCGTGTAATAGAAACTCGGTGGATTGCACGTGGAGATGCTGTGAGTGTTGTAAAAAAGAAAAACTCAAAAATCTTAAGTGCTGTAGAACGTTTAACTGGTGAAGAAGAAAATAGAGTTACCAGGTCAGATGCTGGTGTGCTGCTTGTTGCTTTACAATCTTTTTTCTCCCTCTGCTTTCTTGGCCTGTGGGAATATGTCCTTGTAGAAATTAACCACACTCAGGTCTACCTCCAAACCAAAGGATTGAATATACAACAATGTGACATAAAGCTCAATGCTTTAAAAGCATTTCTACCTGAAAATAGGTGTGAATTAGTTAACAATTCAGTAGCTTACTCCAAAGAAATTTGTGGTGATCTTGGGATAGTCATGGATCGTCGGTGTAGAAAGAAGAAACTAATGGCAGGTGAAGAATCACGAAATGCTGAATTGTCACACAAAACTGAGTTGAGGAGAGAAATGTTTTCTTCACTGGACAGAGTGATCCAAGAAATCACCACAAGATTTCAACAACTTCATGTTCTTGCTGAAAAATATGCTTTCCTTACTCCATCCAATCATTTGAATGATAAATACGAATGTCAACTAAATCATTATTATGATGACATTAATGAGGAAGAGTTCCTGGATGAGAGAAAAAGACTTCAGAGTTGTATTTCTGTTGCTGCTACGCAACACGAAACAGAGACATGGAAGGACAGTCCCCTTGAACTTTTGCAATTTATTCTAAAATACAGTCTTGAGAACTCCGTTCCAAATATTGTAATAGTACTGCGAATTTTCCTCACAATTGCTTTAAGTGTTGCTGGTTGTGAAATTAGTTTTTCTAAATTGAAATTAATTAAGAATTACCTAAGATCTACAATGAGTGCCTTACGTTTAAGAAATCTTGCCATACTGTCTATAGACCAGCAACTGAGTGATGATGTAGACTTTGATGATGTCATCGATGATTTTGCTAATAGAAAAGCAAGAAAAATAACATTTTAGAATGTTGGATTTAAGTTTTACTTGAAAAATAAACATAGTGTTTTCATTTACTTTCCTATACATCATTTTGAATTTTTGTTGTAATTTTGGTGTGTATTAAGAGGGGCTGCAAACTAAAATAATATTTTTATATTATTGTAAGACCTAACAGTAAAGTCATATTAACCTTAGTGTTGTTTTCAGTGAATGTACTATAAAGAATACATGTCTGTCTCCATCCCCCCTCACCCTTCTTGTGCAGGGGGCCTTCCCACCATGTTTTGGCCACAGATTCTGAGGTGGGCATGCGGGACCCCCAGGCCTCTCATCTGGGAAGAGGCCAGAACAGTCTTTGGCACCGAACGACAGGTTATTGATAAAGATCTGATTGACTGTCCTAATCCTCCGCATTTAAACGGTCAATGGCCCCTCCACTCCCCTCCCTTCACACACCAGGGGCTGAAGCTGACCCCCACCCAGCAGTGTGTAAGCCTTGCCGTCTGTACCTGACCCATTATTATGAATTTACTGTTCTTGTAGACTTTTAACACTGTTGGTTACCATGAAAGTAACGTGAAAACAAAATCGCAGAAAAATTTAATGTTTCTTGTTTCTTCTGAATATTCAAGGTGTGCCGCAGCGCCGGAACAGTTGTCCCAGGCCTTGGATAGAGTTGAACATGTTCCCATGGCCCCTACAGCTGTGTTTAAGGATTGTGATGTTAATGTGTCACCCCTCCCTGTATTTTAGCTTTGGGCCCCCGGGCAGGCTGTGCAGCATGTGTGTGCTGAGGCTGCTCTGAAGGAGAGATGCACTATTGCAAGCTGGTTTTCTGTCCCAAGAGTACACTTCTTTTCATTCTCAGGGGGTGGATTGCTGCTGCTTAGAAGTAATGACAGGGCACAACCCCTGGTTGTTGCCTTTGGGCCACCAGAGTAGGCTGTGTATCCAGTCTGTGTTGGCAAGGTGGAGCTGACTGACCCCTTTGTGCTGTGTTTAGTTCTAAGGGCACACAGTGAGTCATTCTCTGTGAAGAATTAAATTGCTGTTTTTGAAAGATAAAGAATCACAGGCTTCAACACTGTTATGTTGGTTTTGGGTCCCCAGAACACATCACGTTTGTGCAGGTCCCCACTGCTTTAATGGGGGACTATGATGTATGGTCATTTAATGTCAGTTGTAGATGATGGATCCCTGAACAGTGTCATGTATGTGCATGTTTGCATTGTGCTGAGGGGATTACCAGGTAATTGTTCACACAGCTCTCTGATGGATGTCACATGCGGTTTTTCTGAGTCCCCAGCTAGATCATGCAGTCTGTGTGTTCTCTTTTGTACTGCCGGTCACCGGTGTATTCAACTGTGTAGCCTTTGATCATGTCATGTATGTGCATGTAACTGCTTGCCGTCCTTTTTTCCCAGCACCCTCTCCCCTCTAAGGGGTGGCAATCTGACGGATAGCCCTGGGCGCCACAAGCTCTAGCTACGCCTCTGGCAGGGTGCAAGCTGAGAGCAGCACAGGAAGGAAGATTTCATCGCACAATAAAACACACAAGGAGCAGCAGCAGTGTGTTAAACAGGCCTCCAAGTAAAGCCACTAATAAGCTAATTATAATCCCTTATGGGCTTCTTCAGGAGAAGGTCTGTGGGAAGCAAGACAATGGCAGGGTTAATTTACTAGGTAGCACAGTTACATATATTAACGACAATATTAGATGAAGGGCATTGCGAGATTCTGTTGGCACGAGGACTCGCGAGGCCATGGGTGCTTGATAGTGCCAACAAAACCCAGAGATGCAATATTTACACACAATGCAGGGGTGCTCTCTTACCTGCAGTATGAGTATATATTGTCCTTCTTGCCCGGGGCGGTTTCCGGGGGGTTGTTGAGAGTGGAGGAATATTCAAGGAAACAGTTCAGGTGGGATTTCCAATCTTTCAAGCTAAAAAGAAAGAGTAATATGCCCCTCTTGGAAAAACAGAAACAATTGTGAAAATTGTGAAAATGAAATACAGCAAGCATGCACAAATGACATGGGTCACAGTGGGTTTCAGTGGGCGAGGCCATGCACAAGATCACACGGTTCCATTGCCAAGCACGAGGCGCGGCTCACTAGTCTCTTATGAAACCACCAAAACCCAGGAAGTGACCTTTACAACAAGGTGCGGTGAAGTTGTCTCAAATTCAAGCTGATAATCTCTTTTCTCCACTATATATCATCAGTTATTTATAGACGTTTATGCTAACCTCTTTGTTCAGCTCATTCGATGAAATCAGGCGCTGGTGGGATTTTGAGGAGGAGCGCAATGTAAGCCAGAATTCCTCTCACAGGTGGTAGATTCAGCATGGTGCTCAAGGTAGGGGTTTTAGGGCCAGATGCATCAAAGCGTTTTGCCCATTCTGTGTCTATGGGAAAATGTGTTCATGCATATGGCCCTTAGTCCTTAAAGTGGTATTTGATCTGACGAGGTTGTCTCGGATACCTCCTTGAGCACCATGCTGAATCAACCACCAGTAAGAGGACGCCATAAATGTGGGAACTGTTCTACTTGTGAAAGCAGGATTGAAGGAGAGGAGTTCATTTACAGACAAATCAGGATCCAGCATACGGAATTTGCAGATTGTAATTTAAAGAATGTATACAGTGTTACTTGCCCATGTGAAAAGGCCTACATTAGGAAAACAAACCAAGAGCTACATAGCAGCGGCTCGTGCAGGTAAGAGCAGTGGGGCCGGGTAGGGGGGATTTCGACAGACGACGAGGGAAAATGAATGAAATAATTAATTTTTCTTCACCTTCATCTGTCAAAATCCCCCCTGAATGGGCCCCACCGCTTGTACCTGCACGAGCTGCGGCTGGAGATACGTAAGTGTCTCATTCAACACAAGTCGGATATCTGGTGCAAGATCTTGAATGCACCCATGTTAGAACATTATATGGAGATGAACCACTACTTGTCAGATCTAAAATGGACAGCCCTAAGACAATTGGGAACCACAAATTCAGAACCAATATTCCTAAAATTATGAGAACAAATGATACTCCGCTTAACGCACAACAGAGAATGGCTTCAACGAACTGTCAGAAACAGGGAATGTATTTGCAGAGTAAACATATGGAACTGAGCAAGAACATAGGGGGTGCACATACCATACAGCAGAAGAGGCAACAATGCACCCACACATTAGATAGGAAACACACCTATTAGTTAATAAACAGACAGAGAATAGCTTAAACGAACTGTCAAAAATAGGGAATTTATTTGCACTGTAAACATATTCAAATGAGCAAGAACATGGGGGCGCACATACCACACAGCAGAGGAGGCAACAATGCACCCACTCATTAGATAGGAAATCATAAACATATGATTCAATGTGGAAGATGATCCATAACTGCCTAAACTAAACAAGCCATTTAATAGATATATATAATATTAGAAATGTGTCTTTTTAAATGAACGTGATGTATGTTCAATAAGATGTCAAATGTTAATGAGACATGGTGAACCACAAGTAATACCAGTGTGACAAAAACTATTAATATGGTAAGATCCGGACCCCATTATAGAGTATATGCACAGTTAATATGTCTAAAAGAATCTTTAAAATCTGGTTGTGATGACAAGCTGATCAGATGTCAAATGGTGCGCCAGGGATTATCATTGAAACACCAATATGTTTAAACTGGAACAGAGTGCAAAAATTAGGACTACATCACCCATAATACCTCCTCTTTGAAGTATCGCCATCACACTTCTGAAGAACACACTGTTGCGATACACAACCTCAGGGGATTTAAAACATACTGCCTATACCTGCTCTGTAGGGAACCAGCATTAGGTTCCTCCCCCATGAAACAGAAATGCTCAATGTAGACTCCCATACACTAGGAATCTAGTGGTACATGTTCTTTTTTTTTAAACTACACTTGCCACAAAGCTTGGTAAGGCCGTGCAAATCCCTACAGTTAAAATCTCGGCATGTCCAGGGTGACTCGCAAGCACCACGACATGTTCCTTATAAAAGTGTACCTTGCAGATCTGGCTACCTCTCAATTATGTTAACAGGTACATAATACCCCCTATGCTCAGGACCCGAATTTACCGCACATGTGCGGCTAAACTACATCTCCCATGATTCACGGGATGGTCTTCCAGCCGAGCACCTAACGACCAAAGAGATACTAGGCGGCTGAGTCACACGGGACCAGCTGAACCAGGAGTGGGGCTGCCAGACAAGTAGCAGGAGGGTCTACTGTCAGACAGTAACGCCGACAAGCATTTGCTATGCAATAGGTCTCGCATTTGCAAGAGTTTAAGCTATTGGCGTTGTAAATGACAATTCCTTTTATTTATCTGTTTTGATAATTAACACATAAATACAAGGCATCGTAATACAAGGCATTGTCATTTACAATGCCAGTAGCTCAAACTCTTGTAAATGCGAAGCTTATTTTATTTCAAAGAAGTGGCTGCCATTTTCAAAGTGAAAGTAAAAGCATTCTTGGCATTCTGAATGTTGCAGGAATGCATGTGGTGCCTGAAGTAGGAGAAAGTCATTAAAGAAAATAGTGCTTACGGACTAAATAATACATACTGTGTAACAACTAAAAGGGGCAGTCCTCATGGGAGGTTACGAATGAAGATAAGGCGGTACTAAGGAGGAACTAAGAAGCCTATTAGAGAATCAGAAGCCAGCATTTACAAGGGACAATGACACAAGCAAATGACAAATATGGGCGGAGAGTGGGTGGAGCTTCAAGTCCACACTCGAATATGGCATGCCTCGCAGAGCAGCGCATGCGGTGCCCAGGCTTAACCTAAAAACGGCCCCTATGGACCGATAAGAGCTATGCATCAGAGGCTTGTGACACGAGCCCCGAGAATGCACTGATCTCTTGTATACCATTCCTTCCTTAGTAATCTTGGGAGCGGTATCAGATTAGGACCTCATATCGCCCATTAGTGTGATTCACCAAGCACCTGGCCCCAAAAACATTTTACATGAATACACCAGGTATGAAAAAAGTTTCCCTACTATATGGTGGGCTGCATAAGATGAGTTATATACTGAGATTTACCCACATACCATTTTCTCCTCATCAGCACCGGGCACTTACTGATTCCCAAACCAAGGTATCCCTACCCAGGGGTGACCTTCATGCAGGAGGACACAAGCCTCCAGTGCACAACTGTTGAACTGAATTTTCGTAGTGCCTGCAGGACTCCATTTTGTGTTGCCATGCTCTCTGCAACTTGATGAAGAATTGCTTTTCATGTCCCTGCTGAAGCTTGCTCAAACCTCCTTCCTACTTGTGGTCGAGCCAAATCCGAGAAGCTACCTGTGTGCCTCACCGCCCAGTTGTGCCAGAGACTCCGCCACATCCTGTCCATTGTTGGTAACTCAACCTGTCATGACCAGCTGCCCTGTGACAACATCAACTGACAGAGGAAGCACGAGGCTGTGCCCTGTGACCACACCAACTGATAGAGGAAGCACGGGGCTATGCCCCATGACCACACCAGTTGGGCAAGGAAGCACGGGCTGGACATTGTGCAATCAGAGAACAGATGTCCCCTGACCACGATTACACCACGAGACTGACGAAGAACTTGTCAGAATGAGGAACTTAACAGAATGTGGAACTGTGTATTGTACAAATGGGCGTGGCTAGCGCTATAAATATGTGTCATGCTGTGAAGTAAGCAGCAGTCTCCGTAGAATTGTCTTTGTACCATTCTGGGACCTCTGTCCTTAGCTCGAGCTAATAAATTACTTGCTTCCCTCCACGGCTGGTTGTCCTGGTCTCTTTGGTAATGTATGATTGATGCAAGAAGGACCCGTAGATTCAAGGCGTTTCCCTGCGCCACTGGCTTTGACTTCCCTAGTGGGGGGGTCTCCAAAAAGCCGGTTCTACAATTTGGCGCCCAACGTTGGGCGTCTTCGGTGGTCGTCATCGAGCCTGGTGGTCGTGAGGAGTCCGTGATCGAACGCTAAGGGAGGCGCGCCACTGCATTGGCTGAAAATTGTCATTTTTGGGCCCAAGGTCTCCGATTGCGTGACTACTCCCTCCAGTGGGCCACCCGACTGCGGCCCCGACTGACGCCCCAATTCTGGTTCCTACTCTTTGGAGATCGAGATGCTTGTGACACCTGCCGTGCGACGGAAGATTGATGGTCAGGTAAGAGTGGGAGTGGCCCACTTCTTTGGTAAATTGGTATCTTTGTTTTTGATATTTTTATTCGACTTTTGCAAAAGCCGAAGCCGAAGGGTAAGTACAGTTCTAGGCTGTAACAATTAGATTTTGCCCTTTGACGTTTGAAACCAGGATATACGTCTAGAGATGCCTGGGTTTAGTAAGTTCCGGAAATTGTGTTGTTGTTATTGTTCGCAGGACTCCGCATTGGAGGAATCTTGTCCGATTCCCCCTTTGGGGACCCCTAATCATGAAATTTATGCTAAACATGGTGTAGGCCCGATTATGTTTTGCTCACTTTGGCATAAGTACACGAAAGGTAATGCCGAGTTACAATGTCCCATATACGGTAGTTTTGAAACTTCTGTGCTAGATAATTTAGAAGAAAAATTGTTTCAGAGAAAAGCTAGACCTGCAATGTTTGATTCCTTTTGGGTTTGGCGGAAGGAGTCCAAGCAGAAAGAAATCAAACTCAAAAAGAATAAAGCTAAAATAATGCGTATGAATGTGATCCAGAAAGCCCAGACTCATGATAATCAGAAAATGGATGAAGATATAATAATACGTGACAGATTGCACCGAATGCAGATAGATGGATGTTATATTACAAAGAAGGTTCCCGAAAAGGCCCGGGACAAGGAAGATGACACTCTTATGTCTTCTATGTTGAGCACCCCTCCACCCTATACCCCCGCCATATACCCAGCCATTGACCCTGTACAATTGCCTCTTGCCACTGCTCCAGTTGTTGCCCCTGCCCTGGTTTGCCCGAATCCCCATCCATCTGTTCCCGACGCCCCGACTATTCAGGACACTGTATCCATGCAAGTACACCCTTCCTTTCTCCCTGTCGCACCTTCCACCAATTCCGTGTCTGCCCCTTCAACTCCTGTCGGCAATCCTCTGACACCTTCCCCTAGTGTAGGTATGATAGCGAATGCGTGGTCAGTAGTCCGCGATTATATCCCTCATGTAACTCCACCTAGGCCACCCACTCCCAGACGACGCACTTTGCGCAGCCTGGTAGGGGATACTCCAGAACAACTAGCTATGAGCCAACAGGCCCATAGGTGGATGGAGAATAACGCTATATACACTGCCCAGGATATATGGATGACGATGGATCAGTGGATACACATCCAACAGATTGATAACTTTTGTGAAATGTGCGACATACTAATCCAAATGTGGGAAGATTTTGTAGAGTCAGGTCCACCCCCGGGTCTGTCTGAGCTTCGCCAGAGGGATAAGAAGGGGGACATACAGGGCCCAGCACTATTATGTGACCTAATCACACTAGTGGCCTACAGAGACTCCTTGTCTGGTGTTGCGCTAAATAAAGCTTTTCCCATGAGGGAGGTACAGCCCGTTTGGAGGGACCGTGTTGTTGGCACGGATGGCCAACCTGAAATACCGGCAGGTTTTAGACAAATGTGGGTCCATGTCCCTTGGAAAAGGTCTGACGTCCTCCAAATTAAAAGCCAATTGCCTGACCCGCGTAACAATCTTGCAGGTTACTACAAAGAATTAACTCAGACACTCCAATCTTGCGTAATGACCTTAGCGGACATAGACATGTTAATGGGACAAGTAGTACCGATTGAGGTATGGTCAAAAATACGCCACACTGATCAGGCAGAATTTGGCCATACATGGAAAGATCTTGAGGAAGATGACAGAGCTCGAACTGGTGGGGGGAAGCCTGACCCCATGATCCTAGCCCTTCCAGTCCAGATAGTTACTGCCATGAAGAAGATACTGACACCTCACCGTATTAATTGGTACCGATTAGCAGCTTGCAAACAAAAGAAAGACGAAAGTATATCTGACTTTTTCACACGATTTGAGAACACGTTCACAGACTATGGTGGACAGGACATGACTTCGGAGGGGGGACAGCGACTGTTTGTAGATAAATTTGTGTCCAATCTGTTACCGGAACTTGGGACTAAACTAAAAATGTCAGAAAGTGCATGGGCCATCTCCACCCCGTCCGGCATTTTGACAATGACTCAGTACTATGATAATAGGGAAAATGAAGAGCGAGACAGAACAGACAAAAAGACTAAAGACTTAAAAACTAAGGTTTTGCTATAATGAGCATACCCGACCCCGACCCAAAACAGAGATAACCCCAAGTTTCAGCAAATAGTTCAGAGACCTGCCAATGTGTCTCCTCGCCCGCCGCTGGGACCTAACCAGTGTGCTTATTGTCGCCAGTAGGGTCATTGGCGCGATGAGTGTCCCTCGTTGGCCCGAAACAACTCTGCCTCTACAGACCGTTTCACAGGCCAACGTCCCCAGAGAGGACAAGGGCGAGACAGACCTAGGCCACAAATGCAAGACAGGTGAACACTTATGCGAGAGAATAGATTTGATACCGCTAACAATGGAAGCCGTAATTACTTTACTGAGGATTACGAGCCTGAAGAGGGAACGGGATTTCTGTCCCGCTAGGATTGCCAAAGACAAGAAAAGGGACCCGCGCCTATTCCTGTTGACCAGAAGGGACCGTATGTCCATGTTACAACATTAGGCTCCACGGAGAAATTTTTGGTCGACACTGGTGCAACAAAAAGTTCTATTGCTAGGTCTCAAGTCCCTGGGGCACCCTTGTCTGGCACAAATAACATTTCTGTGGGATTCTCTGGTACCCCAGTATTCAGCCCCATTTCACAGCCACTAGAACTAACGATAGGACCCTACACAGTTGACTCCCCTTTAGTCTTGACTTCCAAATGTGGTGAAAACTTATTGGGTTTAGATCTACTAAAAAGATTGCATGCGACCATATACTGTTCTCCCGATGGGGTTTACATCACAATGGGTCCCCCTACCACTAATCCAGTATACCTAGCCGCCCTAATCAATTACCTGAGAGCTCCAGAATGTCCCTCCCAGCCTTTGGCCCAAGATGATACTGATGTTGTCCTTTTGTCAATACCCCCATTTTCAGTTACGCTGAAAGAAAATGCTCGCCCTCCCCGACTCCCACAGTACAAAATACCCAAAGAAGGAGAAAGGGCATTGCTCCAGATCATTTCCAAGCTCGTCAGTAAGGGTGTGGTCGAGGAAACAAGAGGAAATGTGTGCAATAGCCCAATTCTGCCTGTCCTAAGACGCTCCGACCCTTCCAAGCCCCCTGTTTATCGCTTCGTCATCGACTTACGAGAGATAAAGAAAATAGTAGTTCCCCAGTTCCCTGTGGTCCCAGATATCACCACCCTACTTACTATGGTTCCCCAGTCTGCATGTTTCTTCTCTGTCATAGACCTAAAGAATGCCTTTTTCAACATACCAGTCAATGAACAGAGTAGAGATCTTTTTGGATTCTCATTGGTAGGACAAAGTTTTCGGTTCTGCAGAGCTCCATAAGGATATACAGAGAGCCCCTCGATTTACAGTCAGGCCCTCAAGGGCCAACTTGATTCCCTGACCCTACCCTAAGGCACCGCATTACTTCAGTATGTGGATAATTTGCTGATAGCGTCAGACACAGAGGCATTATGTAAAGAAGCTACTATGAAGTTGCTCCTACATCTGGCACAGTTCAATCACAAGGTTTCCCTCTCCAAACTGCAATATTGTCGACATGAGGTGACCTACTTAGGTCATCTCTTGTCGAAGGAGGGACGCAGCCTCACCCCTCGAACGAATACAATCAATCAGCAAAATGCCCACACCAAAAACGCAGAAAGAGGTACGTGCCTTTATTGGTATCACCTCCTACTGCCGCCAATGGATACCCAATTTTTCTTTACTCATTAAACCTTTATTGAGCCTCACACTTAAAGACGTTCCACACCCACTCCCTTGGACAGACGAGTGTCAGCATGCATTTGAAGAACTGAAAACAGCCTTGTGTTCGGCCCCAGTGCTAGGCACCCGTAGTTATCAGTAACCCTTCACTCTTTTTGTACACGAGCACAACGGTTGCACATTGTCAGTATTAACACAGTATTTTGGCGACAAACAATGCCCCTGTGCATATTTTTTTGCAGTACTAGATCCAGTGGCCCGCACACTTCCCAGTTGCTTGAGAGCAGCAGCTGCAGCTGCCATATCGATTCGCCAATCTGCTGGCCAGGTCTTAGATACCGCACTTACAGTCATGGTTCCTCACGCAGTTAACACTTTGTTAAACAGAATGAAAACCCAACATCTCACTAGTGCATGTTTGTCCGGATATGAACTAACTCTCTTAGCCAGCCATATCACCATCCGCCGCTGCATCACAATGAATCCAGCCACATTGATACCTTTTGTTGATAGTGACACCAATTCAGATGCACATGATTGCGTCCTCCGGACGGAGGAAGATACAAAAGGTCGTGTAGATTTAACTGACATACCCCTCATTGACCCTGATGGTACCCTGTATGTGGATGGTTCTTGTTTTAAACTCCCTGATGGTAGCACGACTGCCACCTACGCTATCACCACTTTACAGACAGTAGTGGAGAGTGAGAGAATACCTTACCAATCAGCACAAGCGGCTGAGTTGGTGGCACTAATAAGGGCGTGTGAACTTAGTGCAGAAATGGCCATCAACATCTACACTGACAGCCAGTACGCTTTTGGCGTGGCCCATAACTTTGGGCGGAAAGGGGATATTTCACTTCCCACGGTACTAAAATACAGCCTGGTCATCTGGTCACCAGATTGTTAGAAGCATTGACTCTCCCTTCAAAGGTAGCAGTGATCAAATGTAGTGCCCACAAGAAAGTGACCGATGACATAGGAATGGGTAATGCATTCGCCGACCAGACTGCGAAAGAGACAGCCAAAGATGTCTCGACCCGCATGTATGTGGTGGACCCCTCAAACTGGATGCCAGAGAAGGGAATGTATGAGGACACCATTGAAAATGTGAAATAAATACAGGCAGAGGCAACCAGAGAGGAAAAAGCCCTCTGGGAAGAACAAACAGGCCTGTTGAATGAGGACGGCTAATGGATGGACCTATCTGAACAACAGCGATGGTTATTGCCAGATGCCTATGTTTTACCAGTAGTTACTATGGCCCATGGCCCGGCCCACATTAGCGCAAAAGGTATCTGCAAATTACTAGCTCCGGTATGGCAAAACAAACACATCCCAAAATACGCTGAAAGATTAGTCAGAAATTGCATGATTTGTCTGAGGCACAACCCAGGAAAAGGCACACCAACACCTGCAGGAAATTTTGCACCTCCATCTCATCCTTTCGAAGTACTCCAGATAGACTATATACAGATGGAAAGGTGCAATAGTCTCCGATATGTCCTGGTGGTTGTGTGTGCCTTCAGCAAGTAGATTGAGGGCTACCCCGAAAGACAACACTGCCATAAGTACCGCAAAGATACTGTTGAAAGAGTTCTTTCCAAGATTTGGAATGCCCAGAATTATCTGGAGCGACAACGGAAGTCACTTCACAGGGGAGGTAATGAAAAAAGTCTGTGTAGGGATGGGGATCAGACAAAAGTTCCACGCCACCAATCACCCCCAGTCAGCAGGTTTAGTTGAACGCCACAATGGTACTTTAAAATTGAAAATGGCAAAAATACAGGCTGACACCGGACTACCCTGGCCGGATGCCCTGCCCCTCGCTCTCCTATCAACCAGAGCCACGGCACATTCTCGTACAGGACTATCTCCGTACGAAATAGTGTTTGGTCGGCCAGCAAACGTTTGGGGAGTGCCACGCCTGAAAAAATACTCTGACATTGAATACCCGATGTTGATTGATTACTTGCATGAATTGACCACTAATTTACGTCTCATTCATCGTCAGGTGCAAGATATCCTGCCACCCAGACCCGAGGGACCTGGTCAAACCATCCTACCGGGTGACTGGCTATGTGTCCGCAACTTCCAAAGAACTAAGAACTTGGAGCCGAGGTGGAAGCCGCCCCAGCAAGTGTTGCTAGCAACGAGGTCTGCAGTGAAGGTGGCAGGAAGAAAAAACTGGGTCCACGGCATGCAATGCAAGAAAGTGCCTCTACCGCTGCCATACGACCAGTGGGCCAATAAAGGTCTGGGTGACAACGAATGCGAAAAAATCCCACGTTTTGCACCCTTCAGTGATGCCAACGTTTCCTGGGCTTCATCAGAACAAGAGGACGACGACATCCTGCAATCTGCCGTCTCTCTGCACCTGAGACGAGACACTGAACACACAGAACATTTGTTTACTGACCAAACGACACCTGGGTCCACCCGATACAACCTCCGACCCAGAAAAAAGGACTGAAGAGACGAGTGTCTCTGCCCTCTGCTTGACATGGTTGGATAATTCGCTGCAGGGCTGTGATACACCGGCGCAAATTTCTAGGCCGGAGCTGATACAGCGGACCGGAGCGTGTCAATAGGACTGACGGCATCACTGATCGGCGAAGCAACCGACAATCACAGGTAGCCCCTACGGAAGACCACGTGAAGCAGATGATGAACAAAATGAACACTGAAGCTTAAAAAGCAAAGATGCAAGAAAACGAAAATGCATAAAGAAAATATGTGGCCCGTACCCCCTCTGTCTAATGGTACTACTAACTATATCACTGATATTGGCCTGCATCGGGTGGGTGATACATGCTAAAGCACCTGAGCCTCCTACCTCCACAGAGACACCTCACCAGCATGTGCCACCACCCACCCATGAGACAAACAGAAGGACAGGGTTCTTCAACAACACCTTCATCCAGATGCTACACCAGCACCAGCTTGTGATGAACAAAACAAACTGTTGGGTTTGTGGTCTGCTGCCACATACTGCAAGCACTGGGATAGCCCTGATTCCTGCTCCATTTTCTCGAACTGGCTCTGCCTACAGCTGGTACACTGTGTTCTTTGATGCATTCTATTCAGGTGACACAATCACAAGATCTGTGGGGAAGATCAGCAGCAGACAAGCATTTCGTCACATCATGGCTGCAGAATGGCCAGGCATGGACAAAGACTCAGCAGAGAAAAATGAATATGAAAACCATCATGGGTCCTTTTTCCCATCAAACATATACAATGGTGAGGGAAAGAAAAGACTGCCACCCATCAGAGATCTCCCTGTCTACCCACAACCTGGAAAGTACTGTGTAAAGGGCAATGGAACAGTGTGGGTAGGGCGAAGTGACTGCGCCTACACACTACAGATGAATGGTTCAACTTCCCCAGCTCTGGTGTCCTTGCTGAACACGTACTTTGTGTGTGGGAACAAGGCCTACACCAGGCTGCCAAAATCCTGGGCCGGCACCTGTTAGATTGCATGGCTACTCCCCCCCCACCTACACAGCTGATGCAACACACCACATCCAGAAGAGAGGTGTGGTTGATGTAGATGACACAGCTGGCCAAGAGTTTGGGGACTTTTCTAAAGGGTTTCTCCCCTTTTGGGGCCCTATGACCAACAGCCGCAATCTGCGACACCTCATGAGAGTGGTAGAGGCCACCATAAATGCAACTGCCGGTGCCCTCAGCAACATCACGGCAGAACTTCAAGCAGACCGCCTCATGACTTTGCAGAATTGAATGGTGCTTGACATTGTACTGGCAGACCGTGGGGGGGGTTTACATTGATCAAGACAAGTTGCTGCATTTTTATCCCGGATAATGCACCGAAGGTCTATCAAGCGATACAAAAACTGCATAAGATAGCTTCTAATATCCATCAAGACAAAGGGTCGTGGTCTCTGACAAACTGGTTCTGGAGCTTGGTATCCCAGTGGGGATGGGAAATAATGATCTTTGTCGCTATCATTGCAGCTGCATTGTTCTCTTGCTGCCTCTGTGTGCAGTGCATGCCCGCACTCTGTGGGCTCTGTGCGACCTCCCTGACATCCAGACCAATGAAACAAAACAATCGCACTGCCATGATGATGATGGAAAGAGAGGTCCAGGAAATAATGGACATTGACGTAAATGATGAGTAATTGTTGCCTTTGCATGGCAAAAGGAGGCAACTGTTGAACTGAATTTTCGTAGTGCCTGCAGGACTCCATTTTATGTTGCCATGCTCTCGGCAACTTAATGAAGAATTTCTTTTCATGTCCCTGCTGAAGCTTGCTCAGACCTCCTTCCTCCTTGTGGTGAGCAAATTCCGAGAAGCTACCTGTGTGCCTCACCCCCCAGTTGTGCCAGAGACTCTGCCACATCCTGTCCATTGTTGGTAACTCAACCTGTCACGACCAGCTGCCCTGTGACCACATCAACTGACAGAGGAAGCACGAGGCTGTGCCCTGTGACCACACCAACTGATAGAGGAAGCACGAGGCTATACCCCATGACCCCACCAGTTGGGCAAGGAAGCATGGGCTGTGGACATTGTGCAATCAGAGAACAGATGTCCCCTGACCACGATTACATCACAAGACTGACGAAGAACTTGTCAGAATGAGGAACTTAACAGAATGTGGAACTGTGTATTGTACAAATGGGCATGGCTAGCGCTATAAATATGTGTCATGCTGTGAAGTAAGCAGCAGTCTCCGTAGAATTGTCCTTGTACCATACTGGGACCTCTGTCCTTAGCTCGAGCTAATAAATTACTTGCTTCCCTCCAGGGCTGGTTGTCCTGGTCTCTTTGGTAATGTATGATTGATGCAAGAAGGACCCGTAGATTCAAGGCGTTTCCCTTTGACTTCCCTAGTGCGGGGGGGGGTATCCAAAAAGCCGGTTCTACACAACGCAGGACCCAATTTCCAATCAGTTTTTTAATTAACATGCACTGCAAGAACTCCTGGATGCCTAACAGAGCACATCTTCTATTCTTCTTTCTCTTTTTTCCTTCACTCAGACCAGAAGTTGAACTTATGGCAGCACCGCCTGCAGTTTGTGATCACCCATGAAGTGGCATCTATTGATCCAAAACGAACACAGATAATGGTACATTTTTAATGTAGGGCCACCATTGGTTACAAAACATCATGGCAAACACTTTGTTAAAACTAACCCTCCCCATTTTTTATGCTCCACCTACAGTGCCCCCAACAAAACAAAGCCCTGAGGAAGACCTTTATTAAAGCGTTAGGCCCACCAAGAAGGTCAAAACATGTCAGTTAAGCGAAGGATCTGAGGGCACACAGTATCTACACAATTTGAATATCAACTACAGGATGGACATAGAGGGCTCATACCTCCCAGTCCTATGGACATTTAAAGCATTTCCTGCCTCAATTCCATAGGTCCACTTGGTACCTGAAGCACTATGTACAGGAGGAGAATAATATATACCCCTTGTGATAATAATCCAATAGTGTGACAATAAATTCAACTACATATAGGACACTTTAATTACATATTTTTCTTTTGGCCATTAAGAAAAGGGCACTGTATATGTTGGATACTTATGTATGTTGTTTTTGTTATGTACTCTAAGAAAAAGTATCAATATATGTATAGACAAGTCACGTCATCTTTGTGAAGTTTTATGTTAAACTTTGTGGTCTCAAGTTCCCATTTATGTGACTTTATGTCTTGTCTTTGTTTATTAATACACTTCTGGGGACTGACATGTCCACAAGAAAATGCTTTTCTGTGTTCTACAGCTTATACTTTTATTTTTCCTTTCTTCTCTAATTTGAGCATTCAATGTCATTTGGAATTTGGCATTTATATGTTATGTCAGGATGTTTGGCATACTAGTGAGAGGAGATGTGTAAATAAGTAGTGGAGGAAGAGTTCCAACTAACGTTGGAATTGAGAGGCACAAAATAATTATGCAGCCTACAAAAATAGTAATCTATTGTGTAAGGGGTCCCTTATGCATACTTTACTTTTAGAAAGTTGGCATTTTCTTGCCCTAAACCATTTGGAGCCTGCAGTCTGTATCTTGGGTTACATGGCTAGGTGTAGTTGGCAGATGGCCTTTGTGCATTCCTCCCAGAGAGCATCACAAGAGAGGGTCAGGGTGTTGGCAGGATGGGCCATCCCCACCTGATGGAGGAAGGAGCTGTCACCTATTACACTTCAAAGGCACTGGCTCAGCTCTCACTCAAAGGTCTTAACACTAGTCTATTCTGTCCCCAGATATACTGGGACCAGGGCAGTGAGACAGGAAATTACAGACACTTCGGTAGGGCAAACACATTCTAGAAGCTTCTCCAGTCTCACAGGGGGCACTAGGTATAAAACTGAGACCCACTCTTCACTACACTCCTCGACCTGTGGATACTGCAGGAGAAGGGCTGCCCTGCTGCCAGAGGACTGGCCTGCTGCTTAATGCCTCCTTTGCTGTCTGAGAAAGAAGACTGGACCTGCACCCTTCATCCCGGGCTGGAGATACACCAAGTGTCAGCTACAGGAACAGAACAAGCTCTATATGCCTCTCAGCAATGGCCCAGCTAATCTGCTGTAACTGTACCTGCCAGTACCTGCACCTGGACCTACTTAAGCCCTGCTGGCCTCTGCTGGAGTGAGTTCCTGATCGACAAAAGGTGCACCCCAGGTCCTGGAACCTGGGTGTGGCATCCGTTGAGCTCACCCTTGAAGAAAAGGAGAACTCATGGGATTTTGGGCTCTGTGCGACCATGACTGTTTGTGGTTCTTGACAAGGATTGTGGCAGATGCTTGAGAAGAGCTTACACCGCCTTGACCAGCAACACTCTTTCTCACAGTTGTGTTATACTGCAGTGATTGCGTTAACATAACATGGCATATCACAACAAAATAGTTCTGTAATATTTTTTTGTGATATGCCATGTTACATTTTAAATGTGTTGTGTCATTTAGTGTATGGTATTATGTTATATTATGCCGAGTAGTTTAGGAATGTCAACAAATGTGCCTATATTTCAGGCAAAAGAAGCACATGGCGAAAGTGTGCTAAGGGAGAGTAGGAAGCTGGGCTATTATTTGAGGAAGATGAGTACCCACCTCAAATAATAACCACAATTCATGTGTGGGTGGCCCACTAAAGTTACTAAATTAACCTCAGATCAACCCTCTGGTAACTGTGGCACAGAGCAGACAAGCTTAACGTAGAGCCAATGTGTAAAGTATTTATGCAGTACTCAAACAATAATAAAATCAAAACACACTAGAAAAAATCCCAAACTAATTTAGTAAAATAGAGTACGTTATACTAAATAAAATGACACCAAAATGGCAAACTTCCAATTTGTAGATCTAGAGTTATGAATTTTTAAAGTTTAAGAGTCAAAATTGTGCATTGAGGCCCTTTGTGCCATGTGCAATCATCTGGTTGCGAAAGACCAGTGCAAGAGTAAGGTTTAAGATTGCCCACGATGTAGTGCAGGTTAGATACAAGGACCAGGTTCTTCCCAGTGAAAATTTTCACTTTTGAACATAGGGCCTGATTTAGATCTAGGCAGACCTGGTCATGCCACCACTTTGTTGATGGTTTCTTCGCCCGCCTACTGGGCAGTCCACACTCTCTATTTATATGCTGGTAGCTCGACGGACAAAAGACCGTTGGAGTGCCTCCAACATCAACAGAGTATGTTCAACCGTGTCCATGGCGCAATAGGCAAAAGGGGCTGTCAGAGGGAGAACTGCCAGTTTATCTGTCAGGCCAATCGTGATGTGCCTTCCCGCTGACGTGACTGTGGCGATAAAAACTCCACACCTGAGTTGGCGGATTGGAAGGGATATAAGGCAGAAACTCACCTTTTCTCACTTTCATACTTCCTTTTCCGACATGGATTCATTCTTCTAAGTCCTGCCACTGCTGCTTTATGATGAACAAAATCAATATCAATCGTGGATCAATGGTAAGCTCCACTTTTACCTGTCATCTTTTGACCTTTCTGTTAACATTTGCACTGGCCTCGTGCATTTTTAAATCTCTCTTACAAACAATAGATTACCAAAGTGCAATGCAGTTATCTAAGATGTTGATGTTTAAGAACTTTATAGAAACAAACCTGTATGATCACACTGTATGTATACATTTGGTGCAAGCTGGCTTCAAACAAATGGACATACAAAATCAGGATATCAAGCAAAAAAACAAAAAAGTCACCATACAGGTGTGTTTAAATAAATTTAGAAAATTGCCAGATGAAAAACATGCATTACACATCATTGGGATAAATGCACTGTATCATGATGTAGAAATGGCATTAGACAAGGTGTAACCTTTTCCTTATTAATTACCTGTCAAATAGATGTCAGTCCCAAATTTGAATCATTCAACATATTCATCCATGTAACATTTCCCCTTGTCTAGTGCAAGTCCTGTATTCTCTCCGTTTTCAATTGTTACATCATTTAATAAGGTGTACTGCATTATGTGTTAATTCGTACCAGTATTCAAGGTGAAACAAACACACTTGTAGTAACACTTCTAAAAATAAATGTAAACATCTATTTGTTGGTGCAAATGTCCATTATCATGATGAATGCCTGCACCTAAATTTAAATTACCATCACATACTATTATAACTAGAGTATGCACTTAACAAGTAGACATTAAAAACATGTTGCATTGCCTCGCATAATGGTAAATAAACATATGTCCCTCACATTTTAGTCAGAAACATTTCTAGGAATCAAACAATTGCAAAGGAAAATTAATGCCAGGACAAATTTGGTGAAAAGGAAATAAGAGATGTATTAAAACAATGAGAAATATCTCTCAAATTAAATCCTAATCACATGGCAGTCCATGCCAATAGAAAAAGGTCCAGTGCATTGTTGTGCTGTGGCACTAAACGTGCCTCCTATATCACTGCCGAGGCGAAGTTCCTCAGCAAGGGGCATCTAGTGGGCACAGAGCAGGCATCTCAATTATCTTTCTTGGGGTGTGGGTTTCAGAGGGGTGGATTTTGGATTGGGAGGAGTAGTTTTGGGTTTGGAAGGGGTCGCTTGGTGTTTGGGAGGGGCGGGGTGGCTGTGGAATGGGTGACTTGGCATTTGAGAGGGGTGGGTTGGGGTCTGGAAGGGGTCAAGGCAAGGGCAACAAGGGCATCTTCATGGGGAAAATGGGTAGGATGGTCGGCAGGGAGTTGGGTTTAGGAGGTAGAGGCAATGGCAGTGAGTGATGTGCATGTGTCTGTTGAGGTGGCAGGTGACTGTGGGTCTGGTGTATGTGTGGTGTAAGTTTGAGTGTTTTTTCTAGGTGTATGTTGTTTGGGTGAGTGTGGGCATTTGTGTTTTGTGGGTGTGGGGTCTAATATATGTGTAGATGGGTGTGCTGTTGAGGTGCAGGGTGTGGTTGTGGTGCTTGTGAATGTGGTGGTACATGTAAATGTGTTGGTGGGTGTGGATCTGTGGGTGTGCTGATGGTGGTGCATGTGGGTGAGGTAGTGGGTGTGGTGTCTGTGGGTGTCAAAAAGGTTGTCAGAGCAAGATTGCTTTCTCGTATTCCTTTAGGAAAAAATTCCAATCAGACAATGCTTCATTTTGTTGGTTGTTTATAAAGGTGTTGTCACTCTGTCAATGAGAGTGAGTGAAAAAGACAAACTGACGGCCAACACATGTTTCACCCCTTTACACGGCCATCCGGCCTGGCGCTTCCTCAGGGTGTTTAAAATTAGACATTTATTCAAACGGGTTGTCTGTGTTGAATAGGTTTCTGGTAATTCTATTTAATATCGGGCATAATGCTGTTCCGTTAATCTCCGTCAAAATGTGTATCTACATATTTTTTAACCTTGTCTACTTTAGGGGATTAGGGGTTTCCCCCCTGCCAAGGGCAAGTCCATAACGAGAATGTTTGCTCAATATACGACCAGTAAGGGATCAGGACCTTTTCACCCCTTATCTCAGTGTCTGTGGGTGTGCTGGTAGTGCAAGTGGGTATGGTGGTGGGTGTGGTACCTGTGGATGTCCTGGTGGTGGTGCATCTGGGTATGGTGGCGTGGTGGTGGTAATGGTTGTGGGTGTGTTGGTAGGGGTGGTGGGTATTGGTGTGGTGGGGTGATGGTAAGGGGCGGCAGTGGTGGTGGGGGGTGGTGTCTGTATGTTGTTTGCCTTGTTTCTTGTGATGTTGTGCTTCTGTGTGGATGTGCTCCTTATGTCTGTTTGAGTGGGTGCATGCAAAGGTGTAACAGGTCTGGGAATAGGGAAATCGGATGGGTAAGGTGCAGGAGGTGGGGCACAAGTTTGGCATGGTTGGGAGGCTGTGGTCTATGAGGAGGCTAGACCTTAAAAAGACCTCTGTAGGCCAGACATAGCACTATGAATGCTACCATTTGTTGCATATGTCAGCTTATCTCCTGGATGGCATTCAGTAGTGCAGTCTGGCCTAAAGAGATGTCCAGTAGAGGTCAATAGCCTCCTCACTCAGTGCAGCAGGTGTTACAGGAGCAAGGGGTGAGGTGCCTGCAGCAAAGGAGATACCACGCCTTTTAAGGGCAGGTTTGGCCCACTGGGGGAGAGCAAGAGGGAGGGTGGAGATGGTTCTCTGAGTAGCGAACAAGGATGGAGTTGGTAGAGTTCCTGTCAGGTCCATCACCTCTTAAGAGAGCTCATTAGTGGAGGCCTCCGAAGATGATGTAGTGGAGTTGGTGACCTCTGTTGCGCTCCCCTCACCCTCTGTGCCACTGGGTCCCTCAGTGTCAGTGGTGTCAGCAACAGAACCACAGTGGCAATCTGCTTCCATAACTCTGTGGCCAATGTCTCCTCTACCTACTCCGGATTTGTTTTTTTGAATCTGTTTATTGAGTTTTCTAGTTTTTTGCGATACAAGGATAGCGCAAATAGTGGATAGCGTAGCATACATTTAAGGACATAATGTCATATAAACAATATAGGATACTGCAACATACAAATAGTATCACTAACTTAGTTGGGCTACAATAGGAGACAGGCACCAATAAGCCAGGAAAGGAAGGTGGGCACGAAATACTCACCCTGGATTATTATACCTGTCTAAACGTTGCGTTACTATCCATTTCAGAGGATAGCTGTATATTAACCTCTATAATTAAGCAACAGAGGCAGTACATCAAGTGAATCATTGATAATATTAGTAGCAGATTCATTTCCTATAGCCAATAGTATAACAGTACCAACTCCAAAGTAAGAACAAGTGAAACCACATTACTCAGTGCTTTCCCCGATTCTCTCACACACCACAACCAACATCTGTATAGCTTATGCCCCACAAGGGAGAAGTACTGGGAACTTGTGGGTACAGGGCTTTCATAGTTAACAAGAGAGACGAACCACAGCCAGTAACCCTTGACTCCATTCCCAGAGTCTGCGCCATTGTATGTCTTGTGTGAGAGGTTAAACTGCAGGTCTGATAAGATAGTGTCCTAGTAGCTAGTGATGGGATACTTACTCAGTCCGAGTGTATCCTCTCTATGCAAGGCCACACTTTCTGCATGTACCTAGTTGAGCATCAAGCGTGTCCAGGCTACGAACGGAGGGAGCTCAGAGGATTTTCACTTACGAGTAATGAGGGGATTAGCCACTATGAATCCCAGGTATAAGAAGCGGTAACTGCCTCTATGGGTCTTATTTACAAAAAAATGTTGGAGCGCGGAGCTGCCCTTAATTTGGCAGCATCGAGCTCTTACATTTCTTAAATGCATGAATGTGCCATATTCAGAAGAATGCGGCACACCTCTGTGTTTCCCCTAGCGCTGGCATAACAAAAGCAGCCTAGCACTGGCACAGTCACCCTGCCACCATGTGACAAGGGTGCCTGATCTGGAGGGGACACATTCCTGCACATAAACAATGAATAATACCAATTTGCGCTTTTGAGTGTCTTGCAGAATGCAGCACACATGAAAAGAGCAAAAAGCGAGGAGAAATGAATAAATTCTCCTCATATAGTCATTCTAAGCCTGGTAATCCATGCCATTAGTTTCCGATGCTGCATCAGCCTTGTAAATCTGGGACACCATCAAGAATCAATGGGTGTTGCAGTTGAATGCCCAGAGCAACACCCATTGCATGCCCCTTTGCCACAGAGGACTGCAGCGGAATGGGGCATATTTACAAAGTGGTGTTAAGCCAAGTTAAGTGGCTTTATGTCACCGTGTAAATATGGAAAAATGCACTACGCCACTGGAGCAACAAGTTGTGTGGATGAGCCTCTAGTCCACAGCATCGAGTGGTTGGGTCGGAACAGCCCATATGGATCTTTAGCCTTTGTCAGGAACAGAAGTGAGAAGGCCTCATAATGTAGGCCTTAACTTGAATTATGTGGGTGGATGGTTTCACTCACCCATCTTTGTCTAAGGGCACATTTTTCCCGAGACAGAGCATGGTTATAGACGCTGTGTTTGGTCCATAACTTATGCAGGCATTGAAAAAACCTCATGGTATACGGGGTGAAGGAGAAAAGGTCTTAGCTTGGCTTAAAACAGTAATTTGTATCATTGCTGCGAGTGTTGCTGCATCACTCACTGCATCTGAACACCAAACCACACTAAGTGGAGATTATATACACCGCATACTGTGACAGTGTGGTTGAGGGTCTCCAACACAACGTTCTTGGGACTCCAGCATTAAGACTGTTGTGGTTCATTCTCCCCTCCCGTTTGATAAAAAAATTAGTACCGCCTGGAAACTTAAGAACCCCTGCTTCTTCCTCCCTCCATTTCAGATATTTGTAAACAGTTGTGTAGTTATGGACAGGGCCATTGCATGTGTAGCAAATCTGTGTCTATCTGGGCACCGTGAGGGCAAGCGGCATCTGCTCCATGATAATATCGATTTATATTGGCAGGAGTAAGATAAGCTCTATGTAAGATGTAAAGTTGGATAAGCTTCAATCGGGCACTATGTGGCACGTGTCATGGGCCCTCTAACAAAGTGGCCCATTCCTTATCGGGCAAGGGCATGTTAAGTCGGCCTTCCAGCATTGTCTTAAAGTTATAAGCTGTGGAATAGTGTGGGTGTGAAGTGGATAAGCAAACCATCATGTTAGATGGCTACCCCTTCCCATCATGTGTAGATAATGGACCATAAGATGGATGAGTAGTTCAGTGGTCATGTCCTCCTATTGGTTCCCCAGTGTGGCAATCATAGAGTTGTAAAGTAGGAACTGACCCCGGGGAAGGCCATTCTCCTCCATCAGCGTCTCGTATGGTGCCAATGTACCGTCCTGGTATACATCCCCCAGTGTGTGCAAGCCAGCAGCATGCCATGTTGCCAGCTCACCTGACGATTGAGTGAGTGTCCTCACTGATAATCTGGCTCATTGCCCGCCATCACTATAGGCTAAGTTGCAGCGCCAGGATACCCTTGAGGTAACAGTTGCGCTATATAAGTTCTGCATACATACATACATACATGTGGTTCCTCCACCACTTGTCGTGCCAAGCAGTGCTAACCCTGGTGCATAAAGGAATCAAGTGTTTAGTATGGCAGAGGCACCTGTGATGGCAGCGATAGGCCACTCCCAGCACCAGATAACCTTGTGCATAGGGGTGAAACAGATGCAGAATAGTGGGCAAATTCCAATTGGGTGAGGATATGGCTGTATCTGATAGGTTCACGCCCACCTGCTGCTTAGCAATCCATTGGATTTGAGAGGTGAGGTAGTACTGCTCATAATGAGGTGTGGCTAGTCCTCACCGATCTTTAGGTGGGCAGAGCTTTGTTAAAGCTTCCCCACACCTGGACTTGTTCCAGATTAATTATTGTTAGATCTGGGGGTCTCTAATTGGCAGAGGTAAGTACCTTAAAACCAAGTAGGGACCCTTGCTTCTAGTCAGGGTGAAGAATTACACACAGTAGATAACCCCTGCTCACCCTCTAGGTAGCTTGGCACGAGCAGACAGGCTTATCCCTAAGGCAATGTGTATAATAGTTGCACTTAACACAAACAATGACCCCCCATCCACCACAAACTGAGACCACACAGGTAAGTATATTTATAAAAATATATCTTTATCTAGTTTCAGCAAGGAGAATGAAACAGTTGCACGATATTCATCACTTTAGAAGAATGTAGCACTTAATCTTAATGGTTGCACTTAATCTTTATGGTTGTACTTAATTTCAGGAAGTTCTTATATCATAAATTGTCTAAAGTCTCTTAAATCAGCCTCTAAAAATAAGGCTACTGATTTATGTCCAATTGGCTCTAAAAACGAGCAAACCAAGCTATGCCAGCAGGTAAAATTATCAACAAGAATCAGCCCACAAAGCCAGGGGCCCCAAGCGCTGCAAGCGCGCCTCACCGCATATGCTGGGGACTCCTTTTGAGCCGCTCCGCACAGCCTTGCACCCACGATGACCTCAGGCGCACCGCGCCGAGCAGAGCACACTCTTTCTCAGCCCCGGCCGGTCCCCTCTGCTCTCCCGCCCGCTCTCGACAATCCAACGAGCGGCGGGGGAGTTGGTGCAGCACACCTCGGGGGACGACCGGCCAGGGATGCGGGACACACTCGGACTCCCTCGGCGAGGACGGGTCGGTCGGCTGACTCGGCTGTCGGCTCCTCGCTGGGGTTTGCTTCGGACACGGCCTCTCGGCGGCTCCAAGGCTGCGGGCCAATCCGGTCGCGGCACTTCCGTCGAGCCTCCACCAGTACTCGGGAGTCAGCCAATGGCAGTGCGGCTCCCGGGGTAGGCCTGTGATGACGCTCCTTTCGCCAGCCAACCACAGCACGGCAACAGCGATGACGCTACGGCGCACGGGCCAATCCCGTCGTGGCGTTAGTGAGGGGGCTCGGCTCCTTCAACCAATGGGAGCGGGGCGGCTTCGATATTCGGCCCCGCAGCTCCGATCAGGAAAGCAATTTGCAGAGGGTGTTTCTGGCCCCGGGCCGTGACGGTGATTTGGCGGCAAGAGATTTTCGGGGCCGCACATCGCGGTCAGCCTATTTCCTCACCAGCAGATCAACAGGGGGAATGCAGGACACAGGGAAACACCTCAGGCCTCTCCTCACCCCTGAATCTGTGCCGATGAGCACAGCGATCGGTCCTCACAGCTGGCAGGTAGAAAACACACGTTGGGGCAGACCACCACACGATCTCCTCAGCAGTTCTTGGCAAAGCTTAGGAACCTTTAACCCTGGGTTCCAAACAGGAGGCCAGCTCTTCTCAGGCCCTTGGAGATTCAGTTCAGGAGACACAGCACATAGCAAAGTCTCTATAGTTTCAAGCAGCAGGGACACAGCACACAGCAAAGTCCCTCTTCTCCTCAGCTTCAGTTGGTCAGCAGAACAGGTCAGCCCTTAGAGCACACAGCAAGGCAATCTTCCTTTTTAGTTCTTCAGCAGTCCTTCTTCCAGCAGAGGTTACTCTTGATTGTAGAATCTAATTTTCTGTTGTCAGGGGTCCTTTTCTTATACCCCAAAAAGTCTTTGAAGTCCTTTGAATTCTTTGTGCAAGGGGGCCCTGAGCCCGGTCTAAACCAGTTCTGGGTGTTGCTGAGGCACTGGGGGTTTCCTGGCTTCCTTCTTCCTCTCAGTATTAGGGACAGAGGTGACAGTCGCCCAGCAGGGGAGTGGAGCCAGCATTGTGGTCAGGCAGGCACAGCCCTATTCACTATCAGGTGCGATCTCCTCCCACTTCCCTGGCAGCAGATGCTGCCTTTCATCCACGGGCTGACTCAGACAACCTCCTGGGGGCTCTGCAGCCCCTGTCACACTCAGGCCAGACAGTCAATCCACAAACAGGCCCAGGCACACAGAAAGGTTAGTCAAGAGAACAGCCACTTTCTAAAAGTACTATTCTCAAACACAGAATTTAAAAACAACCCTTCCTAAAAGATGTGTTATTAAATCCTGAGTTCAGGGATATCAATCACTTATGTCCCATCTTGTTCCTATGAGAAGATAGGCTGGTATCCATTGGGACCAGCCTCCCCCATGTTATTCTATGGAGCAAGATAACCTTACAGCAGTGAGCACACAAAATGGCTGCTGCTCACTACCAGAGCATGGGACCTGCACTAGTACATGCTCTACCTTACCCATACACTGCACCCTGCCCAGGGGGGTACCTTGAGCCTTCCATAGGGGTGACTGATGTGCACAGACAGGGAAGGGTTAGGCCCAGCCAGTGGGGACACTGGCCAGGCGGACATGGCAGTCCACTGACTGCACCCAGGCACTGCGCTGGCAGGCCTGAGACACCATTTTAGGGCTACTCATGTGGGTGGCGCAATCTGCGCTGCAGGCCCACTAGTAGCATCTGTCATCACCAGCCCTGGCACACACAGTGCACTTTACTAGGGACTTCATGGTGAAACAAATATGCCAATCAGGTATACCCAATCAATATGACAATTTACATAGGGAGCACTTACACTCTGGCACTGATCAGCAGTGGCAGAGTGTCCAAAGCATCTAAATCAGCAAAAACGAAATCCAGCACAGCATCAAAAATACAGTAGACAGAGGCAAAAAGATGGGGAAAAACCACGCCAAGGGTGTCAGGTCTAACAATTATCATACCTGCGGATCAAGCGCACAAGAGACGCAGCTGGGATATAAAGCGGGAGGTTAGTAAAGAAATATAGGAGGTGAGGTAAAACCATTATTTTTAATAATGCCACCCTACCCATGGCAGCCAGTAGTAGCATACACAAAAAAGGCCATTTGGACCCACAATGATATGCCTGCACAGGTAACATTTCCATCAAAAAGATCAGCCATAGAAATAAAAACCCACACTCCTAGGTATTGGAATTTGTGCTGCTGCCAATTTAATTGCACCCCTCCAAGGACAAAGCATGGATTGGGGGCATCTAAGAGAAAGGGAAAGAGGCAGGATTTTTCCTAATTGACTCTCAGCCCAGAGATGGATGCAAAGTGATCGAGAGTTAAAGCAATCATGGCTGGGAAGTTGTGCATATCTGTAAGATAGAGCAGCTTGTTGTCCGCATCTAAAGATATTGCATGCGTCCCATCAGCTAAGGGGATGGTCTAGGGCACTCCCCACTCTCGTATTGCAAGTGCCAGCAGTCAATTGCCAGGGAAAACAATAAAGGAGAGAGCTGGCAGCCCTGCCTTGTCCCTCTGTGTATGGGAATTGATCCTGAAACAAGGGGTCCCGCCGTGACCCTGATTAGGGGGCTAGTGTATAGCAGTTTAACCAATCGGGGAAATCGGTGGCTGACACTGTAACATTTTAAAGAGCTAGTCCCATTCCAAAGAACAAAAGCCACTTCCAGGTCTAAGACCATGCATCTGGTGTGGGCCAGTTTGGCAGGGAGTAAGTCATTACTCAAAAGAATCGGCATAGGTACAGGGAAGTGCTGCAGGCAGGGATGAATCCATTTTGATGTGAGTGAATCAGGGCCAGAACCAGTGGTGCTAGGCAGTGTGAAAGAATTGTGGTTAGGATCTTACAATCAGTGTTTATTAGGTTTAATGGTCTGCAGGAGCTGATGAGTAAGGGGTCTTTATATGGTTTACGAAGCAAGATGACAGTTGCCTCTTCTTGGAGGCTGAGAGGCTGCTGATGGAGAGAGCCTCTTCGTATATTGTTAGCAGGTGAGGGGCTAATTGAGGTGCGTAAGCTTTGGAGAGCTCTGCCAGCAAACCGTCAGGCCCTGGGGACCTGATGGTGGCTAGCGCCTTGATTGAATCCTTAATTTCAAGTAGCTCAATGGGACCATAAAGCTCCGCTCACTAGTCTGGGGTGACAGAAGACAGTTTCAATGTGGTAAAAAAGGAATCTAAGTCACCAGACTCTGCCACACCATCAACCACTCCCTGGCAACCGCCTTGTTCCCTGACAACTGGAAACACGCTGAGATCAACCCCCTCCTGAAGAAACCCTTGGCCGACCCCACCAACCTCAAAAACTACAGACCCATCTCCCTGCTCCCGTTCCCAGTGAAAGTCATTGAGAAAGCCATCAACAGCCAACTCACCAAATTCATCGAAGCGCACAACATCTTCGACTCCTCCCAATCCGGCTTAAAAAAAACACAGTACGGAAACATCCCTCCTTGCCGCAACAGACGACATCCGTACCTTACTGGACAAAGGAGAAACAGCAGCCCTCATCCTCCTCGATCTCTCAGCGGCGTTCCACACAGTCTCTCTCCTACCCTAATAAGTAGACTCCACATCGCAGGCATTCAATACAAGGCTCTCAACTGGATCCGCTTCTTCCTCTCTGGCAGAACGCAGTGGATCAGACTCCCCCCTTTCCTCTCAGACCCTATACCTACCACCTGCGCAGTCCCCCAGGGGTCCTCCCTCAGCCCTATGCTCTTCAGCATCTACATGGCTCTGCTCGCCCCCATCGTCAGAACCTATGGACTCAAAATTGTGTCATACGCAGACAACACCAAAATCATCCTCTCCCTATCCAACAAACCCAACACTGCCAGACACAACTTTCGAGAAGGCATGGAAGTCGTCGCCAAATGGATGAAAAACAGCTACCTACAACTAAACGCTAAACACAAACAAAACGTAAGTACTCATCATGGGCCCAAACCCAGACGCCTGGAACAACACCTTGTGGCCCCCTGCCCTTGGAAGCCCGCCCACCCCACGGACCACGCATGCAACCTGGGAATCATTCTGGACTCAAAGCTCAAAATGGACAGCCAGATCAACTCCGTCTTGTCCTCCTGCTTCCACAACTTCCGCCTCCTACGTAAGACCTTCAAATGGATCCCCCTCAAACACAGAAAGACTGTCACTCATGCCCTGGTCACCAGCAGGCACGACTGCGGCAACACACTCTACGCTGGAATAAACAAAACCCTCACCTGCAAGCTACAGAACATCCAAAACGCCGCCGCACGACTGGTCCTCAACCTGCCAAGCCACTGCCACATCCCCAGCACCTGAGCACACTCCACTGGCTCCCCATCAAAGCTATAGTCAACTTCAAGATGCTAACCCACGCTCACAAGGCCCTCCACGACACCGGACCACCATACCTGAACAGCCAACTCAAATTCCTCGCACCCCAAAGGACCCTACGATCACCCCAGCTCTCCTTCGCCGTGGTCCCCCGCACCAGAAAGAACAGATCGGGAGGCCGCTCCTTCTTCTTCTGCGGGGCCAGTGCCTGGAACGACCTTCTGCTCCACCTCAGACAGATAACATCGCTCTCCATCTTCGCAAGAAACCTCAAAACCTGGCTCTTCGACATACCCCCTTCTTGATGGACTAGAACCTGCGAACCCCCCCACACCCCTAGCACCTTGAGACCCTTACGGGTGAGTAGTCACTCTTAACAAACCCCTGATTTGATTTGATTTGATTTGATAACTGACTGATACATCTGTGTGCAGTGTCATTTCAGCTCTTTATGTATGGTGTGTTGCGTGTGAATGACTGAGCCTTTAACAGATCGAAATGCCATTATAGGCTGTTGAGGCCAGACCTGACGGTTGAGCCATGTCAAGAGCTACTCTGATCTGTGGCCATGGCATGTGCGCGGGCCAAGTGTGCAGCATAGTTAAGACCATGTAGTCATTCTAACCTAACATGCTTGTGCCTCGCATCCTCTAGTTCACTGGCACCACTGGGGTCCTCTGCTATCCGGGTTTCAATGTTTAGGAGCAAGCACTCTATTCTAGAAATGTCCCTTAGGTGCCTCATAGTCCCCTGTGTTACCAATTTCCCTAGTGTTGTCACATTGATGGATCCCAATTCTATAAATTTCGTGCTGGCCGTGTCTGCGCTTTTGAAAATATATTCCGTTATCCCCAAACCAAGAGAGGCTCGGAAGGGGGGTGGGGGTCTTCCAGCAGTGCTGGTTGTAAGCACCAGGAGGGAATGGGAGATGGAACAACCACCCATCCCAGTTGTAAAATTGGGGGTTTGTGATCAGTGTGTGCAGCCCAAATAGTCTACTTGTGTGATAGATGGGAGTAACACTGGCACATCTACCAGTCTGTCAATGTGAATGTGTAGTTTATATGGAGTGGAGAAAATCAACCTGTCATACAATCAGGGACATGTATTGCACAGCTGCTCACCTATGAGGGTCTCAAGGTGCTGGGGAGGGGGCTGCTGGGCGGGCTTGGTGGAGGATCATTCGAAGAGCCAGGTCTTGAGGTCCTTCCTTAATTGGGTCAGCGATGCTGATTAACTGAGCTCCTGGCGGTGAGGTAGGAGAATGATCTTCCTCCGGTTCTGGTCTTGTGGATCCTGGTAATAGAGGTGAGGGGGAGTTGAGAGGATCGGAGTTGTCTGGTGGGTATGTGGAATTTCAGGCAGTGGTTCAGGCACGCTGATCCTTCGTCATGTAGGGCTTTGTAGGCATGAGTGAGGAGCTCTAAGGTGACTCTCTTGTTGACTGGAAACCAGTGGAGTTGTCAGAAGTCTTGCATGATGGAATACACCTTTGGAGGGGTTTCGTGAAGGAATACACATTCACCTCCGGGTTACAAAATCGCCATATGTCGACTAGCTGCCAGTGGTGGAGCCAGTCTTGTAAGAGCTGTGTGTTGGAGGTCGCACGAGTGAAGTGCAGTGGGGAAAGGAGCGATCAAGGATGGTGTTTAAGACACTGTTAAAGTCCCTCCTAGAAGCCACAGAATACCACTCCATCGAGGATTGAGGTAATGTGCTCAAAAGAGCATGTAAAAAGGTGGGCTGTGCAGAGTTTGGGGCATAGATAGAGCCTATTAGTACGGAGTGCCCGTAAAGCTGGCCCTTTACTATGACATAGCGGCCTTCTGAGTCTAGTATAGTGTTGTCTGTCACAAAGAAGATCCTGGGTCTAAACCGAGAAGCTCTCCACAGGCCTAAGTAGAAGAGTTGGTGTTGTATATCTGTCCATGCCAGCACTTCTGCAGCTTAGTGATTTCTGCATAAATTAAATGAGTCTCCTATAACAATGCAATAGGTGTGGAGTGATGTTTCAGGCAGGAATAAACTGAGTAATGGTGTGAAGGCGTATGCATGCCCCCATGTTCCATGTAAGTATATTAAAGTGGGTCATGCTTGTGGAGACGTGGAGCCTGATAAATGGGCCTTGCCCATGCATTGGGGGGCTATAGTGGGGTACATTGAGCATAGCAATGGCCGATGGTGGAGGACTGGACCTTAAGGAGTCGTGGGCAGTAACTGAAAAAATTTTTACATGAAAGCGTGAATACAGGTAGAGCAGAGGTACAGCATGTTTCCACACAAACAGATGAACAACTAAAATTGGCAAGAGTCAACCAGTTCACGAACTGGTGGGGAAAAGTTGGGCAGCCAATGAGAAGGTGTCCCGTTCAATTAAGGCTGTACTTTCGAGAACCACTACACTTATTAGAGCTTGACATAGCTTTATGTTGAGACAAAAAGAGTTAATGTTAAAACATTCTTGAATCGGGCCAGGTGGTGGCCACTTGATGATGCCCCCCGCCCCTACAAAAGAAAGGTAAGTGAATTACATACAATCCGGGGAGGACATGTCTGGGTGTGACCAACTGTCATTATTAATCTATCAAATAGTATGAATCAGGCAGTATAGTTATCAGATAATGTTCTCAGCCGTTTTCTGCATTACTTCAGTGTGCCACGTTGTTGTTGAGGAGCCTTCAACGCTGATTGATTCACCTAAGTCGTCTTCAGGCTCAGAGTATGGCATAGTTTCACTTATCGCTTCAGCATTCTGCAAAGCCTGCCCTCTATCTTAGATGACTTGTTCTAAGTCAGGTGCGCTCTTCGACTGAGAGAAGTGAATTGACTGGAGTAGTTGGTTGTGCCACAGGCAGTGGCGCCCACTCGCACCATCCAGTCCATCGTCAGCACATCCGCCATCTCCAGCCAATCCCAGGTATCTTCAGGGGAGCTGAAGAAGTGTGTTATGCCCCCGGACACCACTCTCAGGTTTTTGGAATAGGAGTTCATAACAAAGATCAAGATTGCATAAGCTACGCATGACCGCTAAAAAGGAGGATATTTGCTTCTGAACCATTACAGTGTAATCCTGGAAGAACAATATCTTTGCGTTGTCTACCGTATTCTCTCCCATCTTCCTTGTCTCATGTAAGGAGTCCCTATCGCAATAGTGCAGTAGGCAAGAAAAACAACGGCCTGGGGTTTGATCCCAGCAGCACGCAGGAACATGATGGGCACTGAGAAGAACTGCAAAACAGTCTCCGGAGGTAACATCTTCCTCAGCCACTGTACCACGTAAGTGATGGCATTTGATCCCTCCTCCCCTCCTGTAGGCCCATTAGACATACATTGTTTCGTCACAAATGGCCCTAAGCATCTTCTGCATGGTGCTCCAGAAATTCCATTTCCTCCACCAATGTGCGCATCAAGGATTCCAGTTCCGAGCCCTTGGTTGAAGATCATGATGGTCAGCTCAGGGGTGTGGACTTTGTCCGCCAGCTTGCGGTGATCCGCGTGTAGCAGCTTCAGGTCAGCCGTCACAGCATATAATTTGCTTTCTAGTGATGTACATGTGGTCTCAAGAGTAGTACCAGTCCTCTTGATGGCTACAAGAAGTGAGTCAATTTCTCGCTAATTGAGAGTAGTGGAGCAGCACTACCTGAGGAGCCAGCACCACCGGTCAGTCAATAGTGGCCTGTGACAGCCTTGTGGAAGCATCCTGTATGAAAGCGCTTTGGCTCTGCACTGGCCTTGGCAAGAGAGATACTGCATAGTCAAACATGGCATGCTTGCCCATGCCCAAGAAAATGAGGGGCATGGCATCAAGAGCAGCTCCGCCGTCTGGAAGTGTGTCAGTGCTTGTGAATCATGCAAGCTGGCTCAGGGTCAGGGAAGCTTCAATTTGGACAATGGTTTGTGCTATGTCTTTTACTGGAGTAGCTCCACATCAGCGCCACTTCAATAATGCAACAGCCAGCAAGTTTGTCAGGAGTGGGGCCCGCTTACCAGTGCCAGCCAAGTCCACAGAACACAGCGGCTGGTTCTCCAAATATGTAGCTCAGGGGGTGGCAGCAGGCATAATGTGAGGCAGTTGTGTGCAACTTCCCATATGCGGACCTCAGCAGTTGCCAGAGAGAATGCATTGACATTCCCCACCTGCATCCGGATATGGCGGCCAACGGGCATCTAGATGTTTAGCTCATGCACCTTTATATAAGTGGCTGGAGTCTCTATTAACTGTATTATCTATTGTCCCGTTGGCCAGTATTCCCATCCAGTAGTTTGACATATTTCATACCTCAAGCCTCATGGCGTCCCACGTCTTAGTTGGCCACTGCTATTCCTTCTCACAACTTACTTCCATGAAGACAAGTCACATCCAATGGTGGCAGAACATCACAGGGGCCAGCACACCACAGCACCGGTCCGATCAGCAACACTCGGCTACAGCGAACTGGGGACCGCACGACGGCCTCGGTAATACAGTGCGGCAAGCACACCATGCACTAGGCAGCCCCCAGCCATCCCTCCATCAGCAGTAGCATGGGTTGGGGAAAAATCCCATCTCTTGGAGAGGGGAGCTCTGTGACCTGCCGCTCGTTCCTAGCATCGTCGCACACACCCCTGTCAGGTGTCAGTAGCGCCAACAATACTAAGCCACTAACCTTCAGAACGGCCAGCAGGAACGACGCCGTGAAGAGTAGTTCCCAATGTCCCCTAAACACTACACCCACCACAATGTAGCTGTGCACTATGGGTAGTGAAGTATTCTAGGGAAAAGGGGAAGGGGACAAAATAATAAAAGAAGCCTGTTCCGTCACAGGAATAAGAGACCTTTTTCTACACTCCCTCTGGGACCCCTGCAGTAGGAAGAAAACAAGAACAGAAATGAGTAGCACCGCAATCACTCTCCTAATCCTACTCAGACAAACACCATCCGTACTCACTTACATGAATGTGTCCTGGGTATTGTTCCAAAGGACTGTTCTTAGTGCAGAGGGGTGTCTTGTAAGGAGAGCACCTGTGAGCGCTGGTCTTTGCGTGTGGTGAAAAGAGAATGCAGGCAGGAGCAGTCTCTGTCTCTCCAGATGCTCCTATCTCCGGAACACCTATGGTACACGAAGGGTGGCTTGCCAGGTCCGTGGGGTCACCGGTGAATCCAAGGAAAGAAATGCGTGCCAAAGAAAACAAATGTCCGCAGTTCAATGTCTCTACGGTTCGGTTCCAGAACCGGGACTACTAGCTTGAGAAACAATGTCCAGCTGTAGGGAGGTTAACAACCACGCTCCCACACAGCGCAAAGGGTCGGCGTCTCCTGTTCGGCTCCGGGGAACAGAGACGCGGCTCCTCCCTCGGTTCCGCGGAATTGGCCGCGAACAAAGGCAGGAGATTTGAAAGCGCGGCGGCGCTTCAAGGAATGCGTTTCAATCCAGGCAGAAACGCAAGTCGGCAGGACTTCGGGAAACGTAGCGAGGCAACAGCAATCAGGATCCAAGCTCCGTAGACAGATTGTCAAGCCCCGATTTCATTGAGAGGCGGGACTTAAATAGGAGTATGCTCCTTCCTGTCATTCTGCGATCTGCCTCTTGGCCTTATGGGAGATGTAGTCCCTGACACATTCATACGTGTCATGCGCAACCGGGAAAGGTGAGGGTTGGGGGCTGCATTCCGACTCGTGACCATGACAGAACCCCCTCTCAAGGACCGCCGACTCGGTGGTCGACCAGGCTTTCCCGGATGGGCGGTATGGAACTCTTCCATCAGGTCGGGACAATGGAGGTTCTCTGCAGGTTCCCAAGTTCTTTCCTCCACCCCGAACCCTTTCCATTCCACCAGATATTGAACCCTTCTACGCACTAATCTGGAGTCTAGAAGGGACTGAACCTCGTACTCATCCCACCCCTCTACATCAATGGGTGTAGGACGAATAGGCAACCTAGTGCTAACAGGGCATGGGAGGAGGAGAGAGACATGAAAAACAGGATGGATGCGCCAGGAAACGGGCAAGGATAGTCGCATTGACACTGGGTTGATGACTTCCTCAATGCCATAGGGGCCCACATATCGGGGTTTCAGTTTGTTCACGCCTTTCAGAGGCAGATTTTTTGTGTTTAACCAGACTTTGTCCCCTACTTGGTAGGCGGGTTCAGGAGTCCTCTTCCTATCTGCCTGTTGCTTCTGAAATCGTTGGGCAGTAAGCAAATGCCGCCTTGCATCCGTCAACACCGCCTTGCATCCGTCAACACCGCCTTTCAGTGAGCGTGGTGTTCACTAACACTTGGCAGACGAGACTGGATAGGCCATTCAAAAGGGAGCATGTTAGGGTGGAATCCGTTGACACAAAAGAAAGGGGAGCACCCTAACGTAGTGTGGTCAGAGTTGTTGTATGTGAACTCTGCAGCCCATATTAACGGATACCAATCGGTGGCGTTCTGTAAGGTAAAGCAACGAAGATACTGCTCCAGGGTTTGGTTTAGGCGTTCCGTTTTTCCATCTGTTTGGGGGTGATAGCTGCTAGATAGTTTAGCTTCAATGGACATGGATTTGCACACTGCCTTCCAGAAACGGGATATGAATTGTGACCCTCTGTCCGTGATTATAACGTTAGGTACCCCATGTAAACGTACAATGTTCTGAAGGAAGACAAAAGCTAGCTCCGCTGATGTGGGTAATCTTTTGAGTGGTATGAAATGGCCCATCTTTGATAAGTGATCCACCACGACTAAGATAGTGGTGAATCCTTCACATGGTGGCATTTCCACGATGAAGTCCATAGAGACGGTGTGCCATGGCTTAGGAGGAACGGGGAGAGGGCGTAGAAGCCCTGTTGGTCTTGCATGGCTTGCCTTTCCTTGTGCACATACTGCACAGGTCTGTAGGTACTTCTCCACATCCCTTCGCAGCGATGGCCACCAGAATGAGCGTTCTATGGTGGCTATGGTTTTAAACCGTCCAAAGTGTCCTCCCAGGTTGGAGTCATGGGCCCATGCCAACTCCTTTTTCTGGAGAGCGCATTGTGGGACATATAGAGCATGCGACTGGTATAGCAAGTCTTCCTTTTTGGTGCGGGATCCAGGATTCTCTTGAATCCAGGCATCGCTGTCTAGGTCTGAGATCGCCACCTTTAGGTCATCCAAGAATTCATGGGTCTCGATCAACGCTAGTTGTGATCCAGGAAAACATGATGCAGGCAATATAGATGGTATGTCAGTGCATTCTCCCTGGCCCGCTTCGTGAACGTCTTCGTTACGCGACAAGGCATCCGCCTTCCCATTTTGGGGCCCCGGTTTATACTTTATCACAAAGTCGTAGTCGGCAAAGAATAAGGTCCATCTCAATTGCCGCGGTGTCAACGCCTTTGCTGTCCTTAGAAATAGTAAGTTTCTGTGGTCTGTGTAGATTTCAACCACGTGACGTGCCCCCAGATGGTAGTGTCTCCATTCTTCGCATGCCCTCTTTATTGCGAGCAGCTCCTTGTCGGATATGGAATAATTTATCTCGCTAGGAGTCAGCTTCTTCGAAAAATAGGCTACTGGGTGAAGTTGCCCCGTGGACGGATGTCTCTGGGAGAGCACTCCTCCGAGTGCGTACTGGGAAGCATCCGTCTCTAGGATGAAAGGCAATTGAGTGTCTGGGTGTCGGAGGATTGGAGCTTGTGTGAATCGTTCTTTGAGTGTCTCGAAGGCCCTCGCGGCTTCTTTTCCCCATACAAAGGGGGCATTTTTTCTGAGAAGACTTGAGATGGGTTGGATGATTCTTGAAAAGTCTTTAATGAAGCGCCTGTAATAGTTCGCGAATCCCAAGAAACACTGAACAGCTTTCACATTGGAAGGTGTTTTCCAGCAGGTTATCGCCTCCACCATGCCTTTTTCCATTTGGAATCCGTCTTCGTTTATGATGTACCCCAGAAAGGCTATTTCTCGGATGTGGAACAAGCATTTTTCCAGTTTGGCGTACAGGGAATGGAGTCGGAGACGCTTTAGTACGGTCTTCACGTGCTGTACATGTTCTAGAAAAGTGGAAGAATAGATCAGAATATCGTCGATGTAGACGATGCAGATCGTGTCTAGCAATCCTCTCAGTACTTCATCCATGAAGTACTGAAACGCCGCGGGGGCGTTACAGAGCCCGAAAGGCATCACTCTGTATTCATAGAGACCGAATTTGGTTCTGAAGGTGGTCTCCCATTCGTCCCCTTGTTTCACTCTCACTAAATGGTAGGCTCCGCGCAAGTCCAGTTACGTGAAGTACTTGCTCCCTTTCAATTGATCTAATAAAACCGGAATCAAGGGTAATGGGTAACGGTTTTTTATCGTGATACGATTAATAGCCCGATAGTCGATACACATGCGAAGTTCGTCACAATCCTTCTTCGAAATGAAAAAGAGGGGCGAAGAAGCTGGCGAGGATGAATGTCTGATGAAACCGGAGGCAAGGTTTTCATCAATATAATTACGGAGATATTGCGTTTCCGGTTCCGTTAAGGCATACACCCTGCTACATGGTATTTCTGCTCCAGGGGTCAGCTCTATCCGGCAATCATATGCTCGATGTGGGGGCAGTTGTGTGGCCAATTGTTTATCGAACACCGTTCGATATTCTTCCTATTCCCCGGGCAAGATGGTCGTGCTGCAGGATTCCAATGGGAGGCAAGCAGTAGCTAAGAAGACGGCCTTATTTCCGTCATGTTGCTTCTCCGTTAAAGTCCTCCTCTGTGTACAATGTTCAAGACAGTACAAGGAGTCCATCTGTACTGAGCGCTCGGCCCATTTGATAGTAGGATTATGTACCACGAGCCATGGCATGCCCAATATTAGACGGAATTGCGGGGCGTCTATGACATCAAATTGGATAGATTCATAATGCCTTTCTCCCAACTTCATAAGGAGAGGAACCGTGTGATACCAGACAGGTCCCGATGTGAGGGTTTTTCCGTCTACGGCATGGACTTGAGTGGGGGTTTTCTTCTTCTGCCATTCTACTCCTATCAATTGAGAGTATGTTTGGTCAATAAAATTGCCGGTTGCTCCGGAGTCTATCAAGGCAGCTACCAAGATGTGATGGGTCTCTTCTTGATACAACTGTACTTCCACAGTTAGGTGGGCTGCTGAACTCTGGAGGGTGTTTGCCATCACTGAAGAGATCGTTGTCCAGGCGCCTATTGAACCAGTGACCTCCCCCTGGTTCAAGCCTGTTCGTTTCCCGACCCCTCAGAACCTCTGATTACGGCCTGTCCTTTTTGCATCGATTTTTGGGTAGGGACTTGGGCTCGAGCTCGACAGTCCTTGATAAAATGACCTGCCTTTCCACAATACATAGAGAGCATCATTCTCCTTCTTTTGTCTCGCTCTTCCGCCGTCAGGGGGCCCCGGATTCCTCCGATCTGCATAGGTTCGGGTTTATCGCTTTGTTTTGTAGTTTCTTCTTGATGTGTTCTAGGTCTAGAAGGCAAGAAACGAATGTCGGCTTTAGTTCTGTCGCCCTTCCGTTCGAGTAAGCGGTGATCCAGTTGCACCGTGAGGTCTATCATTTCTTCACAAGTCTGCGGCAGTTGCACCACCTGTGCTAGCACATCCTTTAGTTCCCCCCGCAGTCCTTGATAGAAAAGGGAAGTCCTTTTTGCTGGAGGCCAATCAGATTCTACTACTAGACGATTGAAGGTGGTGATGTACGACAGGAGATCTTGAGAACCCTGACGAAGGGTTAATATCTCCCGATCTAAGGTTAGCATGTGGGACTTGCGATCAAACAGTTTTCTCATCTCAAGGCAGAATCCGGCAAAGTTCTGTAATACAGGGTCATTGCGTTCCATTAGAGGAATGGACCAACTAGCCGCATTTCCACCCAGATACAACATCATAAACGCAGTTTTGGTTGCTTCCTCTCGGAAAACAGCAGGTTTGCACAAGAAATGAAGGCGGCACTGTTTCAGGAACGTTTCAAACTTCTTTGGATCCCCGTAAAACCTCTCAGGAGGGGCCAATGGTATTCCGGAGTGCTGGAGTACATGCACCGTCGGACCAGGTCCCGCAAATGTATGGGCATCAGAACTAGGAGTAAAGAACCCTCCGTCGGGAGGAGCGAAGGGTTAGGGTTGGGTGGCCTGAGAAGGAGGGGGTAGGGTCGCTTCTCGTATATACGATTTACCTCCTTGTCTAGAGATACCCGCCACCTCTCTCCTAATGGTACCCATCTCTTTCCTGAGTTCTTGGTTTTCTAATCTAGAGGATTGTACCTCATGCTGTAAGGCATTAAAACTTTCTAAGAGCGAGGTGAGCACTGCATTAGTATCCATCGCTCGGGCTGGCTAGTAACGTGGGCTTGACAATCTGTCAGGTGTCAGTACCGCCAACAATACTAAGCCACTAACCTTCAGAACGGCCAGCAGGAACGACGCCGTGAAGAGTAGTTCCCAATGTCCCCTAAACACTACACCCACCACAATGTAGCTGTGCACTATGGGTAGTGAAGTATTCTAGGGAAAAGGGGAAGGGGACAAAATAATAAAAGAAGCCTGTTCCGTCACAGGAATAAGAGACCTTTTTCTACACTCCCTCTGGGACCCCTGCAGTAGGAAGAAAACAAGAACAGAAATGAGTAGCACCGCAATCACTCTCCTAATCCTGCTCAGACAAACACCATCCGTACTCACTTACATGAATGTGTCATGGGTATTGTTCCAAAGGACTGTTCTTAGTGCAGAGGGGTGTCTTGTAAGGAGAGCACCTGTGAGCGCTGGTCTTTGCGTGTGGTGAAAAGAGAATGCAGGCAGGCGCAGTCTCTGTCTCTCCAGATGCTCCTATCTCTGGAACACCTGTGGTACATGAAGGGTGGCTTGCCAGGTCCGTGGGGTCACCGGTGAATCCAAGGAAAGAAATGCGTGCCAAAGAAAACAAATGTCCGCAGTTCAATGTCTCTACGGTTCGGTTCCAGAACCGGGACTACTAGCTTGAGAAACAATGTCCAGCTGTAGGGAGGTTAACAACCACGCTCCCACACAGCGCGAAGGGTCGGCGTCTCCTGTTCGGCTCCGGGGAACAGAGACGCGGCTCCTCCCTCGGTTCCGCGGAATTGGCCGCGAACAAAGGCAGGAGATTTGAAAGCGCGGCGGCGCTTCAAGGAATGCGTTTCAATCCAGGCAGAAACGCAAGTCGGCAGGACTTCGGGAAACGTAGCGAGGCAACGGCAATCAGGATCCAAGCTCCGTAGGCAGATTGTCAAGCCCCGTTTCATTGAGAGGCGGGACTTAAATAGGAGTGTGCTCCTTCCTGTCATTCTGCGATCTGCCTCTTGGCCTTATGGGAGATGTAGTCCCTGACACATTCATACGTGTCATGCGCAACCGGGAAAGGTGAGGGTTGGGGCTGCATTCCGACTCGTGACCATGACAACCCCCCAGGCCTCATCAGTGTGTTTAGACTCTAAGTCACCACAGGGCACCGTGGTACGCCTCGTCTTAGGATTGCCCGGGGCTCCAACTACAGGCCTGTTCTCTAGGCCTCAGCAGCCTGCTCCCGCGGCACCTCTCCCCCACTCCCTTCAGTGGCAGCTCTACCATGGATCGGTGGTTGGAGAGATCAGGAGCGACAGATACAGGTCGCAGATGGTGATGGCGGGTTCCTGGTAGGATAAACGTTGGATACACGGGAAGAGCAATGGAGCTTGCTCAAAGCACACCCGCCATATTGGACACTCAAGCCATGGCCCTCCGCCTACTTCTGATGATGCTGAAATGACATATACCATAGTTTTATTGAATCTATGTAGACAGAACAGATCAGGAAATGTGATCAGAATTCAGTTTTAAATTTTTCACATTTTACCTGCTTTAATGCTCTCAAACTTTGGTTCTACATTAGCATAAGCTCATGTATGTAGGCAGCATTTTCAGAAACCATTTGGTCACAGTTTTGTAATTCCCCATGATAGCTCCTATATCATGTATGGTCTTGTCTCTTATCCATTTTTGTGTCTCTCCGGGAACTGTTTAGCACCTCTGAATGGTTGGGCTTTGTTTTTTCGAATGGTGAACTAATGTCACCAAAAAGGATATATACTAAAAATACATTTGTACAGTTTGTTCACATGGCTTAGAAATCTGCCTTATTTTCCTTCTAAAAAAGTGAAATACGAATCACTATGTATCAACAAATACTGCAATGTTGTACCAATATTTGTATAAACTGACATCCTTCTTCCTTAGTTTGGGCATTTCACTATGGTAACACTTACTTCAAGTTACTAAAGTATATGTCAAATGTAAAAAATATTTTATGGATTCTGTTCTGAAGTAGCTTGTCAATGTATCACGCACTATGTAGATACCTATGCTGTTGAAGATATTAAGAATAGATTGTTTGCTGGATTGACAGATGACTTCTACAGCAAACGTAAATAAATAGGCCTTGATACATTTCTATTGCAATTCAGTACAGAGCAAAACATTTTCACATCTGACTCCTAAATATCTCTCGTTAGTTGAACTTTGTTTTACCGTTGTGAAATATGCTGCCTTTCACTTTAGCCAAATATTGGTACAACCTCACAGTATATATTACATACACTCATTCACATATAATTTCTACATTAAATATTCAAATGTATTACACAATATGCAACGTATTACACCCTATTGCATTCATACATTTGCCTAATGAGTCATGATTTGGGCCTGATTTGGAGTTTTCCAAATGGGATGCTCCAAAATATATTTGAAGGAACAATCAATCTGCAAAGGTACCCTTAAGTATCCCCCTTTTCTATATCATTGCTTTATCATCTGGACATAACAAAGGACATTGAACAATGTGTACACATTCCTGTTGGTGTTTTTCCAAAATGTGTATGCTTATCACAATTATATGTCTAATAACAGATTGACCTACATACACATTTGTGAAGGAGTAAGACATGATGCAAATCTGTCACTGTTTACATGTGTGAAACAGTATTTTGAATTTCCAACTCATTTGAGATATGTTTTGAATCCAAAATGTAGCCATTAATTATTTTGTAGCTAGCAATTTTGGCTCACATGCTCAGTCTTGTTTGTGTAGAATCCCAAATTACCAATGTGACATTTGGAACATCCACTGTGTCATAATTCAATATTATGCTATTTTACACGTAATAGGTTCTAAGCATACATCATCCATAATAGTGAAGAGGCATCACACATGACATAACAAAGAGTGGTGCCATGTTTAGTACAACTGCTCTTATTGACATCAAACAACCTGATGTTCATTTTTAGTTTAGGCAATCATGTGTCTGCTCAGAACAGTCCTTTGGTAGTGCACAAACATCAGGTGGTATCCTTTTCCAAAAATTCATTTACGAAGCACATCATCATGCACCCTGTGCAAAACTTACACCTTCAAGAAGTCTTCTACTGCTTTGGACATGTGTCAACCTTAATGTTGATGGCTAAATAAGTTGGTGGACCAAAAGAATAATTATTTAACATATGGAAGTCACACTAGAACTTACCCTCTTGCTGCTGTTGTTTGTCCCTCAACTGCCCGTCAAGGTCCGGATAGGCTACAACAAGCATGTGGGCATTTAGGGGGGGCAGGGTGTGGCACACACACTTCCCAAGCTGTGAGGGCTTGCTGAGCTGAACTTTTCATGACTTCTTGGTTCAGTGTCATAGGTCCTCCCACCTCTTAAAGCAGTGGATGCTTCACCACTTGTAGACCCCCCAGGGTCATCACCATTTTGGAGATGGGTCTTTCATATCTCTTTTTTTCTGATGGGCGTAGACCTTTATGAATACAAGAAAGGAAAAAAAATTTCTGTGACTTGTTTGCATGTATTGATGTAACATATTTGTACTACATTGATCAAAGTAAACACAAAGAGATGATGGACTGGGCACTGAAACTTTTCAAACACTCACCTCCAGTCACAGATCTGGGTTAAATCCATCCTAGCCAGTTCAAACCCAGCATTATGCAAATCAGTTTTGACCAACTTCCTCATGGGAACACTCCAGCCCTAACTGCCAAGCCAGGTCTTCCCTGGACCAGAAACAAGCATGCTGGGACCGGTTTCGGGATAACACCACTCATCAGCCAGGCTAGCTTAAATCTAGTGGCAAACTGAGCAAGGGACCCACGTCTGGGCATACCTTTCCAACTTAGGGTGAACAAAGCAAACAAAAGGAGATGATGTACGGAGCACTGAAACTTTTCAGATACTCATCCCCAGGTACAAATCTGGGTTGAATTGATCATTGTTCTTTAGCTCACTTCCCCAGTTCAAACCAGCCATATGCAAATCAGTTTTGACCCTTTTCCTCATGGGAACAGTCCAGCACAAATTGCCAAGCCAGATCTTCCCTGGTCCGGAAACAGGCATTCTGGGACCAGTTTCGGGGTAACACCCCTCATCGGCCCGGCTAGCTTAAATCCAGTGGCAAACTGAGCAAGGGACCCACATCTGCTCATACCCTTCCAACTTAGGCCGAAAGAGCAAACCCAAGGAGATGATGGACAGAGCATTGAAACTTTTCAGATACTCATCCCTAGTAACAGATCTGGGTTGAATCCATCATCATTCTTTAGCTCACTTCCCCACCCCAGTTGAGACCCAGCCATATACAAATCAGGGTGCAGAGGCAGAATATAGACGTAGAAATATTAAATTGCCTTTAATATCAAGTCAATAATATCAATGGTGAAAAATATCGAGGTAAATTTTTTCGATTTTAATGTAATGCAGAAATATCTATTGTGTAAATTTCAACATTAAAAATATAGTTGTAGGCCGTGGCTTGCGACCGACGAAGATGGCCGCAGCCTAAGAGAGCTCCAGAGACCACAGAGCATGTCCCTACAATTCTGGCATTTAGGCGTCGCAGCTTCTCCGGCGGCCACTGCCGAAGTTTGGAAAGAAAAACTTGCTGCCGGAGCCTCCGGAGTCCGAGGGGCGGAGCTGCGGCCTAGACCCTGCGGTGAAGCCGGGGACTAAAGTGATCACTGCAGCCGCCCACCGAAAGAACGTATTCGGCGGCTCGAACGCCGGTCCAGGGCGAAATATGGACGCATAATCCAAGCGGCACCAAGATCAAAAGCGGGACCGACGGGACCACTATCAGAGCACGGGGTAGACGCAGGTGAGGGCCCAAGACACTACAGGCCTGTGACAAATACTGTGGCGCTGAAGCATTGTGGGAGTGCCCTGAGAGGGCCTACCTTCCTGCCATAAAGCGGCGCATAGCGGAGAATAGCGGAGGGAAGCAGCCTCATATAGCTCGCACTCCAAGCAGGGGGCCCGACCGGCGGGGACTGAAGTAATCATTGCAGCCACCCACTAAAAGAACGTAATCAGTGGCTCTTGCGCCGGTCCATGGCGAAACATGAACGCTTAATACTGACGGCACCAGGATCAAAAGCGGGACCGACCGGACCACCAACAGTGCAAAGGTGAGATGCAGGTGGGGCGCGAGTCACTATAGGCCCGTGACAAGAACTGCGGCGCAGCAGCATCTTGGGAGTGCCCTGAGAGGGCCTACCTTCCTGCCACAAATCTGCGCATATAGCGGAGAATAATGGAGGGAAGCAGCCTCATATAGCTTACACTCCATGCGGGGTAGACGACCAGCGTGGAAAATGAACATATGGTGCAGCTCAGGTGCCGCATAGGCGGTGAAGTGGAGCAGAAGGGGAAGCGTGACATGACAGAGGCATGGCGTAGACGCCTAGGCTACGCGGCAATTGCATAAGAAGCAGCGGAGGGGCCAACAGTGGCCGCAAAAGGTGTTATCCGGTGGTCAGTGACAGCCGCCTGGCTGGGAAGAAATTAGAGGCAAAGCAACAGAGATGCTGCGACGCCACTAGAAAAAGCTACTCAGCGCCAACCCGCCTAAAACTAATACCCTCCTATGGCCCTTGCGGACAGCTCCCCTGCAAGAAAGAAGCAAACTCTGGAACACTACGCTGTATGGCCGCAATGCCAAATTCCATCTATCCAGGACCACAGCCAGGTACCCACGACGAGAAGCTACAGGTACCTAGCCCCAATACTGGTCCAGTACTAACTATGCGTGACAGGCGCCGCCTGCCCTACACCGTCTGAACGGGTTCCACTCTCCTCAAACTTGAAGCGCCATGAGCGGCAGGGGACCAAGGACGGGGCAAAGCAATCGCATAGACAAATATGCCATCACTAAAGAACAACAAGAAGTGCCCAACATGACGCCGAGCGCTACCACCAGTCAACAGGCAGAACAACCAAAAGAGATCACCCTACATGATGTGTTAACTACTCTGCAGCAAATGCAAACTTCCATTGGTACTACCTCTTGTGACATAACGCTGGTCATAGCGGACATTTCCAAAATGAGCACGAGAATGGCGGAGGTTGAAGCCACCACGACAGCCCTCTCAACAGGCACGGTGACCCTGCAGCAGCAGGTACGCCACCTGGAACTTACGACCAAGCAGATGGCGGAGAAACTGGACAATCAAGAAGGGCGCTCACGGCGCAACAATTTCCACTTGGTAGGTGTGCCGGAAAGTGTCAAGGGGCCAGAGCTAGATCTCTTTGTGGAAGAGCTGGTCCAAGCACAATTACAACCCCGTGGACTCTCCAAATTCTTTTCGGTGGAAAGACCCCACCGAGTGCCTGGCGGACGACCCAAACCGGGAGCCCCCGCGGCCTATCCTGGCACGAGTATTTAACTTTAGAGATAGAGACGCAATCCTACAAGCGGCACGGGTCGGACCACCCCTCCGGATTGATAACAGTGAGGTAATCCTCTACCCGGACTACACAGTGGCAGTCGCTAAACACCGGAGGAATTTTACAGAGGTCAAACGGGAGCTCCGCAACAGAGAACTTAAATATGGAATGCTTTTTCCGGCAAAGTTAAGAGTCGAAGCAGAAGGCAGAAGCTGGTTCTACGCATTGCCGGAAGAGGCGCAAGATTGGCAGTAGGGTTGGCGCCCAGCTAAAGGTAGCAACAGGCAGGAGGCGAGACAACGGCCACAACCCTTGCAAACTGCCCAGCACGTGGGGATGGAAGAAACGCCAGGACTGCATGCTGGTGCAGGAAACAGGAATGACGTAGAATAACAATATGAAAGAGCTACCTCAAGGCCATGAGACTTGACCTGAGCAATGTTGCCCGTCATATCAGGGCCCAATTACTGACCTAAAGGCAGACGGGTAAGCGGTGGAAGGGTCGCCGTGCCTACAGGCTACAAGACAAAGACTGCAATAGACTTTGTGAAGCGACACGTCAACACTGCACCCCAGATGGGATGGAAGGTGGGTGTGGATCGTACATCACAGATTGCAAAGACGATTTCGGGGGTGTACAGAGGTCATGGAGCGGCTCTGTCCCCCTCACACCAGTTATGGGACTTAAGCACTCTGCTGAGTTGGGGAGGCGGGTAGTTTTAAATACGCTAGGCAGGTAGGCAGGGAGTGGGGTGGAGGGATGGGATCAGTTAATGATAGGTTTCTTAGTTCTGAATGAAGTTTTTTTTTGTAAAGTTACAGCGAGGTTCATCTTAGAACACTGCACAGCAGACAGATTTGGAGCAGACCAGGGCAGATTGACCATTAAAGATAACTATGACAGACACAAACCAAGACGATAAGAATAATGTCTCACAGTTACAAGACACCCAGCGTCAAGGCCTCACACTGACTGTGATCTCGTGGAACGTGAATGGGTTAGGGGATACAATTAAACGTGGGTTAGTGTTGAACTACCTTAGAAAGAAAATCCAGCAGTGGCACTCCTCCAGGAGTCACACCTACAGGGGACGACTGTCAAAGCCCTGGATCGATGGGACTTTCGAATGGTAGTCCACTCTGAATTTACCTCCGGGTCCAGAGGGGTTGGGATCCTCATAAACAAGCGCTTTCTTTTGATAGTAACCAGGACACACCATGACGATCAGGGGAGATTTGTGGCAATCACAGGCCAATGGGATGGCAGACTATACAATATTGTGTCGGTGTACATACCTCCGACGTTACACCAGATCGCCTTTTCAGACCTTGGGAAATTCCTACTCACACTCCCGTGTGGAGAGCTAATTATTCATGGCGACTTCAATGCCACCATGAATGCAGGTGTCAACCGACAGCCCCCTAGAGACCCTGGCGGATCTACACATAGGTTGCAAGAATTTGTAGACGCGCTTGGACTGCTAGATGTGTGGAGGACCAGATATCAGGAGATAAGACAATAAACATTCCATTCTGGGGTACATAATAGCCTCTCCAGGCTCGACTACATCTTTACCTTAGCCACAGGGGTGCTAGGCATGACAGAGATTAGACATCTTGTTAGTCCTTACTCGCAGTAAGGCTTTCCTTAATCTATGCATATAGCACCTCAGAGACCAGGAGGTGAACACCCTGAGCACCTATAAGGATACACTATCCCACCTTATACGTTGCTACCTTTTATAGGATTGATTAAATACGTGAGTGCAGCGGCTTCATTCTCGCAACTTCAGATCTCTTCTGGCCCTCGTCGCTTTGCACCTATTACCTAATATGTCATACGCAGACATTGCTAATTTAACTAATAACAAGTTGGATACTTTTGAGTACACCACAGAGGATACAGACCGCATATATTGGCTGATTCAGGAGCCGGAATACATTTAATCAAGTACTGGATGTGCACAAGCTAATATTCGCCAACTCTTGTTCACGGCCAATAGAGAGATCAATCCAAGACTACACGCCAGTAAGCTAATTAGATACCACCGCGTACAGAGAATTCCAAGAGGTTTAGGAATCCCTCTTAAATCTACCTTATGTAAAAACAACCCCCGGTTCACGGAGAAATGGTATGGAATACTAAATAAGTGTTCTCTCGATCTCATTCTGTTAATAGTGGAAGAATTGTCCAAACTTTTAGAAGAACTTGAGAGTGAAGTTAAACAATTAAAACACAAACTAAGCAGTAAGATCCCCCCTGAAGAATTAGCTACTGCCCTCGAGGACATTAACAACCAACTAGACAAATACGTCAAAGAGATTAATGAAAGAAAACTAAGAAAATTCAAACGTGACATGGTTGATTATAAGCTAGGCGAGGTATGTAATTGGGCTGAAATATATGCAGCAAGGAGACAAAACCGCCTATATAACAACAGATCAATGGAAGGTGATAGCTCACCTTCAGACGACTCAGCCCGCAAAGAATTCCCATGGGGTAGATCCAGACAACAACCGACTACATCGGGAACCAAGACTACTGATTAGCAATCTCCTACACAACCCTCTACCGAATCAAGGTCTACATCTGAAACCACTACCGTACCAGAGCCTTTTTTAGAGGTAGGCCCTGTACCAACCGTAGATCCAGGAGGTCCCAGTGGAAGAACCACCTTATTACCACTGGCAAAATCGACCAGAAGTCACAGAGTTTAGTTATCAACATATCTCAAACTCCTATGACTACCATGCAAGAAACAGTTCTTCAAAAGGGGTTAAACTTTGTGCCTACATATCACACTAATGAATTAGGTACAGCTATATCTTTCTACAAATTTATGAGACTTCTGAGACTCAGACATTTCTTCAATTATGAACCACAGACCACTTAAGATGATAGTACCCTAATGGGGTTACGACTACACAGCACGTTTACCCCACCAAAAAGTCACAAAGTGCTGGATGTCTTTGAAACTCTAGTTCAAAAGGATCTACATGCTATTTTTCAGATTAGGAGGAATTCTAAATCTAATCTCACCACCAACGAACGTCAAGCCCTGCACCAATTGGCTACCAATGAGGATATAACAATCTGCAAAGCAGACAAAGGAGGTGCCTTAGTAATCCTGGATACTACCTACTACTTTGACAACTTGAACACTCATTTAAATAATCCAGACCTCTATATGGCAATGGAGACTGACCCTACAATCACATTCAAATCAATCTTAGTAACGCTTGTGAATAAAGCAGTTTCTTCCAACACGATCACAGAAAAAGACAAGACGTTTTAAATAAAAGATCTCCCGCAAGTACCCTACATATACCTGGTGCCAAAAATCCATAAACACCCCAGCAAACCTCCTTTCCGTCCAATTGTGAGCACACGAAATTCCATTCATGAACCAACAGGACTTTACATTGATAAACATCTGCAGTCAAGTGTTAAAGGTATGTCGACATTCTTACAAGACACAACGGATTTCCTAACCAAACTTAACAGTATCGAAATTTCTTCAGACCAACCCATAATTCTGTGTACCATTGATGTTAATTCATTATACACTTCAATCCCTCATGATTTAGGCCTTGAAGCCCTGGAATCAACCCTAGTTCACACTGACAAACCATTAGACTTATACATTTTCATCATGGAACTCATGCAATTTACGCTACATCACAGTTATTTCAAAACTTCCAACAACAATCATTACTTGCAACTATCCGGAGTAGCCATGGGCAATTGTGCCGCTCCGGCATATGCAAACCTTTTCATGTACCTATAAGAGAAACAACATATTCTTCAGAACCACAATTGGCAACCATTTCTGTGTGCATATCATCTTTACATCGACGATATCTTCCTTATATGGAAAGGCAGTGAAACTCAATTACTGAAAGCAATTGACAACCTTAACCAAGTTAATGACCGAATACAATTCATCCATACATGCAACAAATCAGAAATATCCTTTTTGGATGTTCAAATCCAGTTAATCAATAACCACCTGGTCACATCTATTTTCACCAAAACCACCGACCAAAATAACTATTTGCAATTCAACAGCTTTCACCAACCCAGTCTCAAACACCACCTACCATATTCACAACTACTACGAGCAAAAATGATTGCATCCACTGAAGACCTTTTCAAAGAAAACAGTGCGAAAATCACAGACAAATTCCACCAACCCAGCTATCCCAGATACATAACTAAAATGGCAGAAGACCGGGTAGCCGTAAAAGAAAGGAACAAACTACTCAAATTCAAAGACATACCTAAAGAACAGGACTCTCGTTTAGTGTTTGTGTCTAAGTATTCAACGCACAGTCCTAAAATAAAAGAGACGATTCGTAAACACTGGCCTCTTTTACAATTTGAAACTGATTTCAATAAAACATTTGATAACTTCCCGATATTTGCCTACCAGCGTACTAAAAACTTACAAGCATTGTTGAAGAAACCATCGATTACAAGTTCCAGTAATTTCAAAGGCACTCTGCCGTGCCATAACTGTGGTCACTGCAACAGCATAATAAAAGGAAATACGGTTCTTCATCCCACACAAGGTACTCCTATACAACTCCAAGTTAATGCAACATGCGTCACCAACAACTCCCATATGTGGGAAAAACTGAAAGCAAAATCAAAATTAGACTAACAGAGCATCGCAGCAATATCCGGACTAAAAATTTGAAATCCTGTATAGCCGTTCACTACACTCAAAATGCTCACAATCCCAGTCAAATTCGATTCCTGATTCTTGAAGTTATTGAAAAATGACCACATAGGGACAATAACAAATACTTACTGCAGCGAGAACTGTACTGATTACATTGTTTGAATGCCCTTCAGCCAAAAGGGCTCAATGAAAGACTGGAATTCAGTTGTCACCTGTAATATTGGTCTCTTCAACACTATATGATAGTTATTATATGATCACGACCTCTCCCAAGGCTGTCAGCCATATTTCGTTTTTTGCACTTCTGCTTTTTTGCACTTTTGTTTTGTTTTTTTGCACTTTTGTTTTTTATTTCTTTATTTTCTCATGTCCATCTGCCTCCTACCATCCCATATTGCTCCCTCTTTAATCTTGTTCCTTTATTAATTCTTTTGACTTATTCATATCAGTGTTTTGCTCTTCTTATTTATTAGGTTCACTCTCTCCGTTACACCTTCAGCACTTAGCATCATTTGATTCACACATGCATGACTGTAAAACTTGTAGATATTTGTGTCTGACTCGTTCCTTCACTTTTTGAGTCGCTTAGCACCCTTCCTGACCCCTTACAAGTGATCCCCGTCCTACTTTTGTGTTTATTTTCTATGATACTATTGTTGTAGTCCGTCTTCTATGTTGTTTTACTCTCACTATAACACGCATGCGCACTATCCCTAGCGTCTTCCGGGTTCGCCCATGAATGGATGAGCGGTAATTTCAACACTCGAGAAAGTTTCTCCTAGAAAGTGGGTAAGCGTTAGTCATTTTTGTTATTATCACTCGATTATAGCTGCTGCCCAAGCAGAATCGAGCATCACGTCTCTTCGCACTTACCGATAGATTAAGTTAGACTTCTATTAACCCCCCGATCACGACTTATCAGCATGACCATGTTTTCATTAACGATATATTTTCCATCCACAAAATCACCGGCACACAATTTGATTTTCATTGTAGCTTAGTCATCTTCACCCTTGTACTTCACGGTTTTTTGCACTTTGGATGATCCCTTCCAACACTTCACCACCCTTAATAGTTATGTTAGTTAGTTTTTTTCTAAACCCGTCCGTACACTTGCGAGCCTCACGGGACAACCCGCCATGTTAATTACGTTCACTACGGCACCTTTGATGTTCTTCTTGCTTTTTGTCTTGTTCACTCAGCACACGTTTAGTGTATGTTCCCGCTTTCACCTGAACCTGCGATACATATATATTTCCTTGCATTTCTCTTTATAGATTCCCCCTGATGAAGTGCGGTTGCACGAAACGCATAGGGGATAATTGCACGCTTTCTATGTCATGGAATTCTTGAATTTCTTCATCATGTTGGAATTTCATTAACATTATTTGAACTAATCACAATCATATGATGAATATGATTGATCATGATATTACATTGCTGAATGTTACTATGAAGAATGAATAAAAGTATACTTTGAATCATCTCCACCATTTGGATAATCTATATACACGTCTATTCGCATTAAGAGTGCTCAGTGTTAGTCCTTACTCGCAGTAATGCTTTCCTTTATCTGAGATTAGACATCTGCCAGAGGTATATCGGACCACTCCCCAGTCCTCGTTGCTTATGCACCATTTACCCCACAACACCAAAGACTGTTCCCAATCCGATCAGGGTATCTTAAGAATTGCAAAATAAGAAAAGACCTCAAAAAGGTGACAAAATGCTATTTCGAAGAAAATCAACACTCAGTTTCCTCTCCAACAACCCTCTGAGAGACATATAAGACAGTACTCCGTGGGCACGCCATCTCCCTAATTGCGGGACAGAAGAGAGAATGCCAAAAACATGTTGACGGACTAGAAATAGAGATTGCATTAGCAGAGGCGGCCCAGGCAGCAGACACTACTGAAGAGACGACACACAGTCTGGACTTGACACAGCAGGAATATAGAGCATTCAGGCGTAAAGAGGCAACTAGTAGATTGACAAAGACACAACACATAATATATGAATAGGGAGATAAAGCAGGCCGATTAGACTTAGCCACTACGCCGCAGCAAATCATTGAAGCGCTTGCGCAACATTACGATGCAATATATACACCAGTTGCCACTGCAACGGTGGAAAAGAACCTCGCATTCATACACAATATACGCATGCCTACACTTGATGAAGATGCCATAACAGCCCTAGATGAGGACATCACACCAGAGGAACTTACACAAGTAATAAGGGCGCTGCACACGGGAAAGGCGTTAGGGCCCAATGGAATTCCGGTTGAATTTTATAAACAAGCAGACCCATAACTAGTACCACACCTCTTGGCCATGTACGCCGAAAGTTTAGACAAAGGGATCCTACCTAGAGACCAACGTCTGGCCACCATAGTTGCAACACATAAGGCGGGTAAGCCGACACAAGAATGTACATCCTACAGACCGAAAAATACTCTCCAAGATGCTAGCAACTAGGCTGCAACCACATTTGTCAACTGTAATCCATCTGGATCAGTCCGTATTTATGACCCACCGCAACACAGCTCTTAGAAGACTGCATGGCGTAATGGAGTGTAGATCGACTATAGCAGAGGACGCAGCCATACTCTAGCTAGATGCACGAATGGCATTCGACTTTGAGATTTGGACCAAAATTCTGCGCCTGGATTCAACTGCTGTATACACGAACACTGGCGCAGGTAGTAGTATACGGTCATTTATCGACTGAATTCCCGTTGGGTAGAGGGACAAGACAAGGCTGTCCGTTATTGCCACTTCTATTTGCCATAGTGCTTGAGCCTCTTGTGGCATGGATTAGGCAAGACTTTACGATACGGGGGATGAGATGGGCTGGGGACTGGGAGGATCATATTTGCTCTAAGAGGATGATATTTTATTATATTTAACGTCGCCAGCACGATCTATCAATTGTCTCTTAGATATTTGTACAGCCTATGGAAGGGTGTCAGGATACACCATCAACTGGGAAAAACGCTACTCTATGTCCTGCAAGGCCCCCCACCGCAGCTTCCACGTGGGTGCACACTTCAAATAGTCACGAACGGATTTAAGTACCTTGGGATATTTGTAACACATTATCATGCACAATTCACTGAATAGAACCTGACCCAACCCATGACAAGATTGAAAAAAAGAAGTTAAATGTTGGTGCACGCTACCTTTGACGCTCCTGGGAAGAGCTGCCCTTTTTTAAAATGATGCAAAAACAACAGTTGATGGACAGAATGCAGAACAATCCCATAAGTTCACCCCAGTACAGAGATCTGGGCCTAAATCCATCGTTTTTTTGTACTCCACACCACCCCAGTTCAGACATGGCCATATGCAAAATAAGCCTTAACACTGTGCCTCATGGGAACAGTCCAGCCCGAACTGCCAAGCCATGTCTTCCCTGGACCGGAATCAAGCATCCTAGGACCAGTTTCTGCCTATCGCCATCATCAGCCAGGGTAGCTTAACTCCAGTGGTGTGGAGAGCACGGGACTCACATCTGAGCATACCCGTCCCACTCGGGGTGACAAATGCAAAAACATTTTTAAATGATGGCACTCCCCAGGTTTCAATACGCATTACAGAACACACCGTTCCCTGTCCCCTCCACATACTTCACAGCGGTCAATGCAGAATTGACGACATTGCTTTGGGATGGAAAAACGCCGCGTATAGCACTGCACTAACTCACTAGAAGCGGGTAGGATGGCAGGATCGCTCTTCCCGACATTAAAGGCTATTATTGGACCTCCCAGCTAGTGGCTATTAACCAATGGCTTCATGTCCCCCAAGACGACCCAGCATACTGGTTAGATAGGCACCTTCTAGCCCCATCAGTTATTATGGGTGCCCTATACAATAAAAAGAGACGGTACAATATTACAGGTCCAAGGCTGCACACGATATGCATCTGCTTCGAGGTGCTACGAACACTAGGTTGGGAAGGGGTGGTCACACAAGCAATGCCGTTATGGGATACAAAGCAACTCGGGATGCTGGGCTATACCAAGGGCTTTCGCAGTTGGGACCTGATAGGCACATCAAAGTTGAGGACTTGTGGCAGAAGGGAGGAGTGGTTCCCTTTGCCATCTACAGGCCACCTATGGCCTAGCCCAGACAGAACTATTTTGGTACATTAGGATCAGACATGCACTTCAGTCTCTACTACCACCAAATACAAGACCTGAAGAATCCTCCCCGTTGGAGGATAGGCTCTTAACGGATCACCTACATAAGAAGGCAATCTCACTGACCTACCGGAAGATAGTCAATAATCGCTTGTACCCCACAGTGACCCTGAAGGCCAAGTGGGAGCGTGAGTTGGAAAACATAGATGAGGCTGACTGGCAGGAGGCACTCACGTCCCCCAGAGAGGCTGCAATTCCATCAAGACTTAGGTTAGTGCAATTAAAAATGTTACACCGCATGTACTACACTAGGACACTCCTGCCTCAGGTACATCATGCAGACACACCACTCTGTCTCAGACAATGCGGGGAGACAGGCATGTTCTACCATACTATTTGGTTGTGTCCCAAGATAGTATACTATTGGATGGCGGTGATACGAGCACTCTCCCAGGTCACTCATGTTACCATACTCGCAGACCCGAGGTGCTGCCTACCCAATATCTGGGAGCCAACAGATTTTAAAACGATTGCTCAGGACTGGGTAACTTTAGGCATGATGGTTGTAAAAAGAAACATTGTACAGCGCTGGGGATCCAGGGTTAGCCCCACTGTCAATCAATGGGGCGAAGACATGGACATGGCGATGATGGCAGAAACGTCAGTATATATCCATCGAGGGTGTCTGAAAAAATGGGGGAAGGTCTAGGGAGGCTGGAACACTTCACTTATCTGGGCAATATATGTGAATCCCCCCCCCCCCCACTGGAAGAATCAGAATCTGATACTAGTGCATAAACAATCGATGATAAATGATTCCTTCATATCAATATTTTTCAGAAGCACATGGGCGCAGGGGATGGAACTGCGGGGTCTATACTCTGAGACACAAAAGAATGAATATGTGTATAACACTGGATTTGTGTCTATATGCCATACAAAATACACTGTCATTGGAATATTATGCAAAATGTTCAATAAAAATTGTAAATAAAATTGATTTTTTTGTTGTTGTTTACTGTTGGTATTTTTATCATTAATTTAGTGTTTGTTATTATATATTTTATATAAAAATATTATGTTAAAATGTTTGTATTTTTTTTTATTAAGTTTATAATTTAATTTTAAAAATTGTGTTGGTAAAAAATGTTTTTTTTTACATTATAAATTTGGAGTTGGAGTAGAAATTTATTATTGTTTATTATCCAGCACTTTCCCTGAGTTTAGTTGGTTTTGGAGTTGGAATAGTAATTTTTTATGCTTTATTAGCCAACACTTTCCCTGAGTTTTTTTTACATTTAGGGTTGGAATAGTTATCTTTTATGGTTCCTTAGCCAGAATTTTACTTACGTTTTGTTGGTTTTGGATTTGGAATACTAATTTATTATGGTGTATTATCCAGCACTTTCCCTGAGTTTAGTTATGGATTTGGAATAGTAATTTAAATGTGTTTATTATCCAGCATTTTCCATGAGTTTAGTTGGATCCGGAGTTGGAATAGTAATTTATTAAGTTTTATTATTCAGCACTTTCTCTGAGTTTAGTTGTATTTGGAGTTGGAATAGTTATTTATTATGGATTATTATCCAGTACTTTCACTGAGTTTTTTTGGTGTTGGTGTTGGAATAGTATGTTAAATTGGTTTATTATCCAGCACTTTCAATGAGTTTTTTCTGGTTTCGGAGTAAGAATAATAATATAGGGGGGGTCGATTATGATTGCGGTCGGAAATGCATTCCGACCACCGTGGTAGCAGAAAATAACCGTTCGCATGTACAGCGGCAAAACCGGCAGTCAGATTAGGATGCACTGCTTGAAAAATCCTACCGCAGTGCATGGTTTCCACATAACTCCGCCGGGAACGTCCGGAAAAGCTGAAAATCTGTCTGTGGCAGTCAGAATTGTTGAGGAAAGACCCAAAAACACTGTTCGACCAGCAGAATGACCACAAGTGAAATTGTAATACAATGGCGGTGCCAGTGGAACGATCAGTTGTTCCCGACCTCCGCGATCGCAAGAAATGATGAATGGGAGAGCCCGCGGAAGGACCATTGCATTTAGACCACTGCAATTGTAGGGGAAAGAGGAATGGCGGTCGGAAGCAACCACACAACAAGGCTACCAAGTTTGGCTGTATATCTGACACAGCCTAAAACAAAATCTGACAAACCCCAATGACACATGCCCATGGCAAGTAAAAAATACAAATCCCAGGTCAACCCAGACAACACACCTGACATTAATACTCCATTTTGACCCACCCACATAGCTGAGCATAAAACCAATCCCTATCCTGCCCAGAATCCTTTGCACAACTCCAGAACTGAAGGGCCAAACCCCACAGCACAAAGGAGAGGCAAATAAGCACACATCACACCATCACAACCATACACACACCACACACATCACCACTGCCACCTTCACACCTGCACTTTTCACCCATTTGTACATCACACACTATGGCACAGAAGAAGATGCCCAAATACACTGACAATGAGTTGTTTGGAAGCATGGTTCAACAGACACCAGTAGCCAGAAGAAATCAAATGTGGGAAAGGATAGTCAACAAAGTCAATGCAGTAGGGACCATCCCGCGCACCCTGCGTGACATCAAGAGGAGATGGCATGATCTCAAGAGCAGGGTGAAAGAGCGTGCCAACAAGAACCATGAGCTGGCTCAGAGGACTAGCGGTGACCCTCCCATTCCACCACTAGCATTCACCGAATGGGAGGAGAAGGTCCTTGCCATACTGCATCCAGGGAGTCTCACAGGAATACCCGGGGTAGTGGAGGCTGGTAAGTACCAACAAATGTCTCCCATTACACTGCTATGTACTGTCTTGCACATCTAGAATGCTACACTTCCTAGACCTAAATGCACTTACGTACAACACACTCTTCCCAACACCTGTCTCACAGATCTAACATTTCCTTCCTCTAAATCACCCCAAAGGTAGCTAGCAATATTTCCATTGGGGCATGTGTACAGGCAGCCAGCACTACATCGCCCACCAGGCCCCCTTGTCCCACAGCTGAGCAAGATGGAGCACTACCCACACCCACAAGCATGTGGCAGCCATTACATTGTTCTCATCAAACTTACAGGTAGGTAGCCATCTTAACAGGGAGAAGTGTATGTAGTTAGGAAGCCAGCTACAACTCCGACCTGGCATCCTTGTCCCACAGCTGAGCAGGATGGAGTAGTCCCCCACCCAGAACAATGTGGCAGCCATTGCATTGCTTACCTTCACCTAACAGGTAGGTAGCCTTCTTAACAGGGAGGGGTTAAGTGGGTGGGAAGCCTGTACCACAACTCCCACCAGGTCCCCTTGTCCCACAGCTGAGCAGAATAGAACACTCCCCCACCCAGAACCATGGGGCAGCCATTGCATTCCTCGCCTTCACCTAATAGGAAGGTAGCCTTCTTAACAGGGGGGGGAATGTGGGTGGGAAGCCTGCACCACAACTCCTACCAGGCCCCCTTGTCCCACAGATGAGCAGGGTGGAGCACTCCCCCGACCCAGAACCATGTGTCAGCCATTGCATTGCTCTCCTCAGACTTATAGGTAGGTTGCCTTCTCACGCTCTATTGTCCCACAGCTGAGCAGGATGGAACACTCCCCACACCCAGAACCATGTGGCAGACATTTCATTTCTCACCTCTACCTAACAGGTAGGTAGCCATCTTAACAGGGAGGAGTGTATGTGGGTGGGAAGCCTGCTCTACAACTGTCACCAGGCCCCTTTGTCCCACAGCTGAGCAGGATGGAGCACTCCCCACACCCACAACCATGTGGCAGCCATTTCATTGCACTCCTCAAACTTACAGGTAGATAGTCATCTTAACAGGGAGCGGTGTTTGTGGGTGGGAAGCATGCACTACAACTCCAACCAGGCTCCCTTGTCCCACAGCTGAGCATGATGGAGCACTCCCCCCACTCATAACCATGTGGCAGCTATTTCCCTCCACTGTGTCACCGAACAGGTAGGTAGTCAGTGTATGCACCCTGCCATCCTTTTCAAAATGCATGGAGCTATTTGACCACACCAACCCTCACATGTCAGCCAACTTGGCATAGATCCAAAAGCCACATCCAGTGTGCAGACAGCTAAGTGCATGTAACTGTCACAGAAATAAAACTTTAACTCACCAAGTCACACGTGAAAGAAATTCAGGGCACAATCATGCACAGCATAGAATGCAATGTGTAAGTGCCATGGTGTCAGAGCATGAAGGCCCATATGAACACAAAACATGCATGGTCAATCTGACAAACAAAGTAAAAAACATAATATGTAAAAGGTATGTATAACATTCCAATGGCTAGTTCTTGCTTCAATGAAATTGATTCCATGAAGAGTGAACAAAAAGACACATCATCAAAAGTTGATGTGCTGCAAGTTGGTAGATGATGACATGTCCCTGTAATCACACAATATGCAATTGGCATATGGTTTCAATTGATATGTCACACCATGGACAAGTAATGTATGTACCTCAACATCATGTCATGATGCTCAATATCTTTCAGCCATACCAATTGATTGCAATGTAAAGTGTTTGGTGTATCAAATGTAACCTCCAAAAGTCTAACACCAAGCTTGTGGAGTGCACTTCAATGACCATTTAACCTTTGTTCAACAGGAGGTCCACAAGCAACTGCAGCAGAAAACCCCACCAACCTGCAGAGCCTGTCCCCCCCAGAATGTGAACCCTCTGATGCAGACTCCCTAGGTTTCTCGGATAAGGAGCAACAACCTGGCGCCTCCGGACTGCCTGGGCGCACTACCTCTCAGGCGCTCAATGTCTCCACTACCACCACAGCAACAATAACAACACTGACCCCTGCTACAATGACCTGTGCGGCATCCACCACCACCATTACCACTGCTGCCTGCAACACTCTCCCTGCCTCAGTGGTTACCAACAGCACAACACAATCAGAGGATGTCAGGGAGAGTGTGCGGGTGTGTCGAGTGCCAACACCAGAGGTCCGTGTCAGCAGGGCAGGTGGGAGGGCAACTGGGGGACAAATGCAGGAGGACACTGAGACCGAAGCCCTGGCTACCATCGCAAGAGTCCTTGGGGCATATGAACAGAACCAGGGACAGATGGGCCAGGTTGTGGAAGAAGTGCGTGAGCTCCGCCTGCTGCTGAGGTCCATGGACACACATATGGGCCAACTTGTGGACCTCATGGGCCAGCTTGTGGGTGGTCTGAGGGACAGACATGAGGCCCAAATGACAGATCAACCCCCCTCCAGTGGCCTACCTGCTGATACTCCCACCACCTTAGCTGCGGCCACAGAGAGGGGTGAGCTGTAACAAAATGACTCCTCAGACACCGCTGAGACTGCAGCAGACCCCCCCTGCCAAACACTTGAAGGGACATCCGAGAAACACCACAGGAGGATCACATGGCAATGCACCATCCAAAGGCAAGTCGCTGTGCCAGCCATGATGGCCCTTGTGTTCCCCTTGACATTGACTTTGTTGACTATCCTTACCCACATTGCCATGTTGATGGCAGGAGTTTGTTGGACTGTGTGACTACATCAATGTGGTGACTACTCTATTTGTTTAATTTACCATCAATGACAACTCAAAAATTAACTTTTCACAATTTCAAAACAATCACTTCTCTGTCACAGATACTTATTGTAAACAAACACTCTTTACACACCTATGTCTTTGTGTTAGCTCCATGTTTATCACAGTATGTACAATGTCAACTCAGATTCCAATGTACTACCATCTCTGATTGTGACGAAGCATTGATAGGGTGAAGGAACTTAGAAAGACACAAGAGAATGACATTTACTTGTCAGGTGATGCCATTACAGCTAAAACACACCACTAGTCATCAATGTACAAAAACCGGCACACATACCAATGAGCAACAACATCAACATAGGCATGATACACGTGGAAAACATTACCCTGTGCCACACACATCAGCCATTACCACAGAGCCAACAACAGCCAACAGTCAAAAAAAGATCATCCATTCCTTGCCACTACTATCAAAGACAACAGACAATTTCACTGTTGTACAATGTCACTTACACTCAAGGGAAGTAGTTGTCGATGAGCTGTTGATGCAGGTCAAAAACTTCCTCTTCTCCACTATTGTTGTCACTGGGCATGTGTGGATTTGCATGGGGGGCATCTGCTGCTCATCATTGTCCAGGAGCAAGGGGATCGCTTTGCACAAGGCCAGGTTGTGGTGCATGCAGTATGCAACTATGATCTAATACACCTTTTGGGGAGAGTAGAGTAGTGCACCTCCTCTCTTGTCCAGACACCGGAATCTAGACTGCAGAAGCCCAAAAGAACGCTCCACCACAAGACGTGTCCTCCCATGTGCATCATTGTAGCGGACTTCACCTGGGGCCCTTGGATTCCTCAGTGGGCTCAGCAATGCAGAGTCACCTAGGTGTGAGATACACAGAGCAATTTTGTAATATAAACAATAGCTGAGAACAGCATGTCACACATACAGCGCACTACTTGACTCTGCGTACTCACCAACAAGCAACGCATGCTCCTGTTGCAGATTTCAGTAAACAAGAAAAGAGTGTCCAATGGTAGTGTTGAACCACCGTTAGGAGCAGGCGGACGGCTTCACTTAAGGCGTTAAGGAAAGCCCTCACTCACCACCTAGTGATGACATGCTTCATCATCGGGCCCCACAAAAGAGACCTAGCGTCTCTTTTGTGTGCTTCAACGCCAGATCTACAGCAGAGCGGGTTGGTGGGGTAAGGCAGTGTTGTGCAAAGAAAATTAGTGAGTGTTGGATAGTTAAAAAATAGTCAGTAGTGTATCAAAATTAACTTTATTTTAATGACCACTAAGGACTCAAGGATAAAAATGATGTGTAGGAAATACGTCCACAATTAATTAAGTGGTAGTTTCCTAATATCAGTCGACATGTTTCAGCCACGAAACAGTATGAATTTACCTGGCATTCATCAGGACTCAGTGTGTATTAAACCCTGGTGGTATGGACTCTCTAAGGCCCACCCTTACCTAGGGACGTGAAAGTGAAAATTAACAAAAAGTGAAAAGTGCAAAAAAATTAGGAGGAAAATAATGTCTTCCTGATTACTCCTGGTTTAGGAGGCTTCCGAGTTTACGGTTTCTGCGCCTGTGGATAGAAAATAACAAGGACAAACATGAAGGACAAAACATACATTGACTCATGATGCTGATCACTTTATGTCAATCCATTGTGCTTCAGTTAGTGGTTTCAGAGACATTGTGTGGCAGAATAACAATATAGTTATCACCACCATGGTCCCAGACTTTTGAACGCTAAAGGTGGGTAGTGCTGTGTACTATACGTGCTATATATAAATAATCACGAGGGGAAGTTATTTCAGAATCGCTATCAAAATAAGATGCACGCGCGATCACGATCGCGCTAGCAGATTAAAAATTCTCACTTTTTTGGTGTTAGGGATTCACACCATGGGTCACAGGAGGGGGGGTGGGAGCGTAATTGGCACACCCTGCAAATTGCCGAAACAAAAGGGATTCAACGAACAATCAGTCATACAGCATTTGTTAGGTACTTAGCTTAGCGATGTAATCGATGGAAGGGTTCTGCCTTTTTTACTCACGCCCTCGACGCTCAGCACCCGCTGTGTACCTGCATCAACCCTCGACTGGACCCCGAAGATGTGAGCGCGAGGGCACGAGAGCGTTAAGTAAGTATGTCGCGTTGGTCTGCTTCTGGGTGGGCGCGGTCGGGCCACATCGAGGCATAGGTGTGGGCCAATCGGAGCTTGCCGTCGCATAATCACGTGGTTATGTGAGCCAATGGGGGTGATGTTGTCGTTGTTAGGGACAACCAAGTCAAACGTCGAGAGATTGATTCTCGATAGAGTGATGCAGAAGAGCCTGTACTCCAATGAGGAGCCCGAGAGTTTTGCTGACATTCACTATCATTTGGAGAAGTCAGATGTCTAACCAGTGCACGGCAGGGCCACATTGAGGCATAGATGTGGGCCAAACGGCGCTTGCCGTTGCATGATCATGTGGTTATGTGAGCCAATGGGGGGTTTTGTTGTCGTTGTTAGGGACAACCAAGTCAAACGTCGAGAGGTTGATTCTCGAACGAGTGATGCAGTATAGAGCAGGTACACCAATGAGGAGCCCGAGAGTGTTTTGTTGACATTCACTCTCATTTGGAGATGTCAGAACAGTGCATACACAAATGGAATGTGTGCCAGAGAGTTACAGATGTTAGCACGGTGCACGTGGGAATTTTTTAGTTATTAGTAGTATCCAACTGGCAGAGAGGTTATTAGTACATAACACGAGTGGGTTGATTCGTGGGAACGATAGGTGGAGTGTTCCCTTGATTGCCATATGTCGATGTGTAAGTAGACATATGTAACAAGTGGTAAATGAAACAATTGAAGTGCAGAGCTCAATATAGGATTATGACGAGGTGTCTCACTGGTAAAGGGACCCTAGGATGACACAGGGTCCCTGATATTCACTTAATAACAGAGTTCCATGGGACATCGTCATTTAATCCGAGAATATGGGTCCCAAGTCTGTAGACCCACCGCTGTTCTTTTTCGAAAAGGTGGTGATTGATGTTGTTGCCACTGTCAATGTGTTCGATGATTGTCCATTGCATGTCGTTTGTAGTATGATTGAGTTCCAGGAAATGTCTGCTCATTTTGGTTGTAGATTTTTTACATCTGATGTTAGATCGATGCTCACAGATTCTCTGCTTGACCTTTCTGCTGGTCATACCTACATAGCGCAAATTGCAAGGACACGTAATAAGATATATTACGTTCTGTGTATTGCAGTTAGTGTGGTCTCTTTGTGTCCACGTCTTGCCCGGTTCTAGTTCTAACGTTTTTGAGTGCGTTGTTAAGTGGCAGACGCTGCAGTTGGAGCAAGGGTAGTGGCCCACCACCTTTGGAAGGCCCCAGATGTCAGTTACCGATCTCACTGTTTCCGTGATTTTTGGTCTTGGTCGTGTATGGACCAGTGCATCCTTTATGCTGCGGCCTTTTTTGAAAGAGAAAAGAGGTTTCTCCCAAGTTTTGTTGGTACTGGACAAAATTCTCCAGTTTTTATTTATTGATTTTTTCATATTTGACAATGTGCTATGTGTTGTTACACACGCCAATGGAATGTCCTTTATATTGGGCTCCCTGTCCTCAAGGAGAGCCTCCCTTGCCTGGTTGCGTGCTCTTTTGTAACCTTTGTTCAGGATTGCGGTTGGGTATCCTCTGACCTTCAGTTTTGTCGATAAATCCGCAGATTGAGTTTTAAAATCCTGAAGTTCAGAGCAGTTACGCCTTAACCGTAAACCGATTTTCTTTTAAGGGGCGAGGATGAAAACTGGTACACCAGTTTTCATCCTCGCCCCTTAAAAGAAAATCTCCCTTACGGCCAATATTTACGGTTAAGGCGTAACTGCTCTGAACTTCAGGATTTTAAAACGCAATCTGCGGATTTATCGACAAAACTGAAGGTCAGAGGATACCCAACCGCATTCCTGGGAGCCCAATATAAAGGACATTCAATTGACGTGTGTAACAACACATAGCACATTGTCAAATATCATGAAAAAATCAATAAATAAAAACTGGAGAATTTTGTCCAGTACCAACAAAACTTGGGAGAAACCTCTTTTCTCCTTCAAAAAAGGCCACAGCATAAAGGATGCACTGGTCCATACACGACCAAGAACAAAAATCACAGAAACAGTGAGATCGGTAACTGACATCTGGGGCCTTCCAAAGGTAGTGGGCCACTACCCTTGCTCCAACTGCAGCGTCTGCCACTTAACAACGCACTCAAAAACGTTAGAACTAGAACCGGGCAAGACTTGGACACAAAGAGACCACACTAACTGCAATACACAGAACGTAATATATCTTATTACGTGTCCTTGCAATTTGCGCTATGTAGGTATGACCAGCAGAAAGGTCAAGCAGAGAATCTGTGAGCATCGATCTAACATCAGATGTAAAAAATCTACAACCAAAATGAGCAGACATTTCCTGGAACTCAATCATAGTACAAACGACATGCAATGGACAATCATCGAACACATTGACAGTGGCAACAACATCAATCACCGCCTTTTCGAAAAAGAACAGCGGTGGGTCTACAGACTTGGGACCCATATTCTCGGATTAAATGACGATATCCCATGGAACTCTGTTATTAAGTGAATATCAGGGACCCGGTGTCATCCTCGGGGCCCTTTACCAGTGGGACACCTCGTCATAATCCTATATTGAGCTCTGCACTTCAATTGTTTCATTTACCACTTGTTACATATGTCTACTTACACATCGACATATGGCAATCAAGGGAACACTCCACCTAGCGTTCCCACCGAATCAACCCACTCGTGTTATGTACTAATAACCTCTCTGCCAGTTGGATACTATTAATAACTAAAAAATTCCCACGTGCACCATGCTAACATCTGTAACTCTCTGGCACAAATTCCATTTGTGTATGCACTGTTCTGACATCTCCAAGTGATAGTGAATGTCAACAAAACACTCTCGGGCTCCTCATTGGGTACCTGCTCTATACTGCATCACTCGTTCGAGAATCAACCTCTCGACGTTTGACTTGGTTGTCCCTAACAACGACAACATCACCGCCCATTGGCTCACATAACCACGTGATCATGCAACGGCAAGCGCCGTTTGACCCACATCTATGCCTCGATGTGGCCCTGCCGTGCACTGGTTAGACATCTGACTTCTCCAAATGATAGTGAATGTCAGCAAAACTCTCGGGCTCCTCACTGGAGTACCGGCTCTTCTGCATCACTCTATCGAGAATCAATCTCTCGACGTTTGACTTGGTTGTCCCTAACAACGACAACATCACCCCGCATTGGCTCACATAACCACGTGATTATGCGACGGCAAGCGCCGATTGGCCCACACCTATGCCTCGATGTGGCCCGACCGCGCCCACCCGGAAGCAGACCAACGCGACATACTTACTTAACGCTCTCGTGGCCTCGCGCTCACATCTTCGGGGTCCAGTCAAGGGTTGATGCAGGTACACAGCGGGTGCTGAGCGTCAAGGGCGTGAGTAAAAAAGGCAGAACCCTTCCATCGATTACATCACTAACCTAAGTACCTAACAAATGCTGTATGACTGATTGTACATTGAATCCCTTTTGTTTCGGCAATTTGCAGGGTGTGCCAAGTACGCTCCCACCCCCCTCATGTGACCCATGGTGTGAATCCCTAACACCAAAAAAGTGAGAATTTTTAATCTGCTAGTGTGATCGTGATCACGCGTGCATCTTATTTTGATAGCGATTCTGAAATAACTTCCCCTCGTGATTATTTATATATAGCACGTATAGTACACAGCACTACCCACCTTTAGCGTTCAAAAGTCTGGGACCATGGTGGTGATAACTATATTGTTATTCTGCCACACAATGTCTCTGAAACCACTAACTGGAGCACAATGGATTGACATAAAGTGATCAGCATCATGAGTCAATGTATGTTTTGTCCTTCATGTTTGTCCTTGTTATTTTCTATCCACAGGCCCAGAAACCGTAAACTCGGAAGCCTCCTAAACCAGGAGTAATTAGGAAGACATTATTTTCCTCCAAATTATTGTTTTGCACTTTTCACTTTTTGTTAATTTTCACTTTCACGTACCTAGGTAAGGGTGGGCCTTAGAGAGTCCATACCACCAGGGTTTAATACACACTGAGTCCTGATGAATGCCAGATAAATTCATACCGTTTCGTGGCTGAAACATGTCGACTGATATTAGGAAACTACCACTTAATTAATTGTGGACGTATTTCCTACACATAATTTTTATCCTTGAGTCCTTAGTGGTCATTAAAATAAAGTTAATTTTGATACACTACTGACTATTTTTTAACTATCCACCACTCACTAATTTTCTTTGCACAACACTGCCTTAACCCACCAACCCGCTCCGCAGTAGATCTGACGTTGAAGCACACAAAAGAGACGCTAGGTCTCTTTTTTGGGGCCCGATGATGAAGCATGTCATCACTAGGTGGTGAGTGAGGGCTTTCCTTAACGCCTTAAGTGAAGCCGTTCGCCTGCTCCTAACGGTGGTTCAACACTACCATTGGACACTCTTTTCTTGTTTACTGATTAATACTGGGGTATAAGAGTGTCCCACTACTCTCCCTGCCTCTCTTTTTGTTTTGACCTGTTGCAGATTTGCCATCAATTGTGGGATGACGCTGTTATGCATTATGTAGGAGTCATGTGCAGAACCGGGGAATTTGGCACAGACATGGGAGATAATCATATATGCTTGTCATACCACTTGCACATTCATGGAATGGAAATGCTTCCTGTTCCGGTAGATGCGCTCACTTGCCTGTGGTGGAACTAGGCCAACATTTGTGCAGTCAATGGCTCCAACCACATTAGGTATGTGTCCAAGATCATAAAAATCACCCTTCCCATCTGCCAATTCATGTCTCCTTGAAAAGTGGATGTAGCGGTCCTTGTAGATCAACAATGCGGACAGGACATCATGTGGCACCATGCTGAACATAGCTTGAGACATCTCACTGGCGATGGCCACCGTGTACTGACACTAACCAGTTGCAATGAAATGCAGGGCCGCCATCACCTTAACTGTTGGTGTCAAAGCAGTCATATAGGTTCTGTGAGGCCTCAGATGGGGCTCCAACTGACCACATAGGTCTTGAAGGGTAAGGCGATCCAGATGGAATTTCCTAATGATGTCTTCATCCTCCACGTTCGCCAGCACTGGGAACAGACGATGCACATTTGGTCGGTCCCTTCATAATATGAAAGGGGACACATGTCAATTTAATTCCCCTATGAGATGTGTCCAACATCTTACATCTTCACTGACACAGCACCAACAATGACTGGACTGTAACAACAGCTTAATGCACAAGTCACATGCAGAGACACCTTGATCTCATGTAGTTGTACATGTGGTCAGTATGTACATACTGACTACGACCAAAACTGAATCTGACTATGTGAGTGGTAAATGGTAATCTCCTACATCTTGTGTCACCAGCCCTATGAGTCGGTGACACAGCACATATTGGAAACAGCAACACTGCTGATTTCTATGTAGCTGCTGTACCTGCCACATCTTCTTGCTTAAGTCGCACAGAGCACAGCTTTTCTACACAATGAGCACAGTGTGTGTAAGCTGATCAACTATCAAAACCAATACAGCAATGTACACAGTGAAATAGGCACATTAAGTGGTCAGTCCATCTTTATTGTGGGTTGATTAGCCATCTCACACATTGACATGTTCACAAATATGAGACTCCATTGCACACCACATCTGTGTACATGCACACAAGTATCATATGTGACATGTGAGGAAGTACATGCCAATGCATGTAATCATGTGCACTGAAATGGCATGTGTAGGCATCATTGGGCTGAATGTCACACTAGCATTTAATTTTGCAAACTGGTGCCAGAATACATGGTAAAGGTATAGTGTTCAATGATGAAAATTGGTTATTTCCATTGCAAGAGCACAATGTGTCCATAGGTGCGGTATGCATGCTCCGCCACCGCGATCACGGTCATTGGCCACAATTGAAAAATGCCAAATGGCAGTATAGACTGTCTGGCCCCACGGTGGGCCACTGCCTATGCCAATACCATTGCAGCCAATGGGAACCTCAATTGCGGTAGTGCAATGCAATTTTGAAACCCGCAGTAGGCGTGCTCTACTTCCGCGGGCCCAGTCATTGGGTACAATTGAAACATGCAGGATTGCGGTAGCAAAAGCCTGGCCCCCGTGATGTGACACCGCCTATGCCAATGCCATTGCAGCCAATGGGAACTGCAATCACGGTAGTGCAATACAACTTTGAAACTAGCGGTAGGTGTGCTCCGCTACTGCGGTCCCAGTTATTGGATACAATTGAAAAATGCTAACAAGGCAGATCAATTGCAGCAGCAGAGTAACACTGAAACAGCCCCAGGGGCCTATAAATGTCGGTGAGAGAGCCACACATTTCACTTGCATTCAGACACTGCTGCCTGCCATTCTTCACCAACAACTGCTGCTGTTCCTGTATTCTGGACCCAGTGATGTCGAGAACTGAGAACATCAGGGCCTGTCCTTTCACCACAGAGGAGTACAGACAAGGTCCTTTTACAGTATGGGAGGCTATATGGTGTGCCAGATGTACTGCTAAGTGTCTGAGTAAAAGTTTGAGAGTGCTCAGAATGCTTACATGATGTTGCTCTGCAGTAGTATGTGCCTGTGAGTGCAAGTCAATGGGCATACATCCATATTTTGCCTATAGCATGCTCCATACATGGCCTATTAAGAATTGCATTTGAGTATGTAGGGAGGATGGTAACATGTACACTTCTACAGCTCTTCTTAAGCAAAAATAAACACATGTTGTTCTGAGACTGGGTAATGTAAATGTGTGATACACTGCCTAGCATACTGACTTCATGTCAATGGGGTGTGTAGCCTTATTTCCACACATCCATGACTGCTTTGAAGGATGGGAGTGACATGCAGTGGTTTTGCAGCCATACAGTTACACTGCTGGTTTGAGACAGTCGAAGCCTGAACATACATTGCCTGTGCTATGTGATGTCATAGTCCATTAAATCTTCACATGCTCATTTGTGACATTACAAATGTATTTTGCTTAGAGGGTACTGAATGATGTGTGTACAGTTTTCAAATTGCCCCTATGGTGATGTGTGCATTATGCACTGGAGTACAATGGCTGAGTGTAACTCTCTTGGTGGTAATTCACCTATGACACATCAGATAAATGTGAGTTGGAGATGTCATCCTTCTATTGATTCTATGATGTGTTCAGTTTCGCATGTGTAGGCACTGTTTACCTTCTCATATTGTACATGCATGTGATTTCTCAGATGGCCCATGTTTAACCTCAGTGTGAGTAACTCTGGCCTGCACAGAAACTGCCCAAATGTTACAAGGACCCATCACAAATGGACTGAGTGAAACATATGTGTTGTCTACCACCTTATTTCTCAATGAGCTATCTTAGGCCTGAGGATTGCCAAGACAGGACTACACCTACCGCTTTATTTTTATTTACTGTCAAAAAAATTACAAATGTTAGAAAAATATTTAAAAAAAGGTTAAATATATAATAAATATTAGATTATCAAAAATATATATAATATTTAATAGATATTAAAATTTATGTTTATTTCATGTACTGTAAATGTACCTAAAATGTATAAATAATAAATATATGTGAAAATATATATTTTGTTATACTATTTCCAAATTCTTTAATATATTAAACATTAATTAAATAAAAATAATATTCAATAAACTAAATAATAACATATACAAAAACATTGTAAAATATATGTTATATAATTATATTAAAAATACAATTATATCAAATGTATTTAAAAAAAATTAAAACAATAAATACAAATGTTTACTTTTCATCATAAAATTAATAAACAATCAAAGTCAAACTGTTTATAATAAAAAATAAAAATATATTTCCTTTACTATTACATAACTATACTTAAAAAAAAACTCAATTTTTTTTAAATGTATACAAAAGTGTAATTAAAAAATATTGTTAATTTTACAACTCTACAAAAAAAATATATTATACTTTATAAAACATTTTGAACAGCATCAAAACACCTGAATCATGTTTATAACACTGTGAAAAATGTATAACAAAACCAAATAATAACAAATAAAGTGTAAAACAAAAAAAGATGCATTAACCAATAAAAATATTTACAATAATAACTAAAATACATCGCTTTTCTTATTTAAATGTACATACAATCTATAAAAATAAAATAACTAATTAACAATAAAAATGTACTATTCCTAACTCCCAAACCAACTAAACTCAGTAAAAATGCTAAATAATAAACAATAGACAATTACTATTCGAACTCCAAAACCAACTAAACTCAGGGAAAGTGCTGGATTCTAAAACAAATTACATTAAACTCCAAAACTAACTAAACTCAGAGAAAGTGCGGGGTAATAAAACATAATAAATTACTATTTCAACTCCAAAACCAACTAAACTCAAGGAAAGTGTTGGATAATAAAACAAATTAAATTACTATTCCAACTCCACAACCAAAAAAGCTCAGGGAAAGTGCTGGATAATAAACCAAATTCAATTACTATTCTAACTCCAAAACAAACAAAAAAACTCAGTAAAAGTGCTGGATAATAAACCATAATAAATAACTATTCCAACTCCAAATCCAGCTAAACTCATAGAAAGTGCTGGATAATAAAACTTAATAAATTACTATTTCAACTCCAAAATCAACTAAACTCAGGGAAAGTGCTGGATAATAAAACTTAATAAATTACTGTTCCAACTTCAAAACCAACTAAACTCAGGGAGAGTGCTGAATAATAAACCTAATTAAGGGAGTCATTACAGCCGGTGTGTGGTGGGCCCTCCACCATCTTACTGATGTTTTACCCAGTCATATTATGATGGCGGTTGGAATCATTGGTCAAGCGTGGCAGTCCTGAAGACCGACTGCCACGGTTCTGACAGGCGGTCCTTTTCCAACCGCCTGTCGGAGCATAAACATTGGCCAACATTATGGCGGTGCCTTGCAGGCACTGCCGTAGGGATTATGATATCCCTTTCCTCTGTTCGATTTGCAGCGGACAACCCGCAGCAAAACGAATGGCGGAAATGGATTTGGGGGCCCGTAGCAGGCCCATATAGTGACCAGCCCCACATCTGTGTCAACTAACTTGACATGTGTATGCCACCAGCACAACACACATAGCTCATTGTCACACTTCCTGACTGTCAACCCCAAGTAGGACCTTCACACATACCCCTCATCTACCAATCTCACACCTGCACTACTCAACACCTGTGAGAAATACACATAAAGGTGCAAATAAGGTCCTGTGAGTTTCCTGTTAACCAATGACACACCCTGGTGTGTATTTACAAATGTCAGAATCCCACTCAGGGATGTCTGAACCAATGCTGATCAAAAACCAATAGCCAAACACAAATCTCACAAACAACATTCAAAGCAGTCCAACAAGCTCAGCCATGTGCAGGCAAACAGTGGATTGGCAACGTGGCCCTAGACAGAACAGAAATACACAACATTTTCACTCTGGCCAAATACACAGACACCATACACCAACCCAATCAAAAATTGCATTATCAAATGCCAATCATGAACACTAACCGTGATCAATGGGACAAATCAGCTAACACAGACATATACACCACACCAGTTATCAAGTGAGCATGGTGTCAATGTGTAGCACAAGCATGCACATGCACAATCCTGACAAGGCCACTACCCTTGTGGCGGGTGCAGTGTATGTCACCTGACATCTGCCACCAAAACCTTGAATCTAGAACCAAATAAAACATGGCATTTAAGACAACACACTAATTGTAATTCCCAAAACGTAGTCTACCTCATAACTTGCCCCTGTGGACTACGTTATGTAGGAATGACTACAAGACGTATAAAACTCAGGATCACTGAACATCGTAGTAATGTCAGGTGTCTTAAAGATATGACAAAACTTACAACACACTACAAAGAAAAGAATCATAGCCCTAATGACATCAGATGGACTGTAGTGGAACAGGTAATGACTGCCACGATGACACAGGAAACCCTGTTTGAGACGGAGCAACGATGGGTGTATCGCCTCTCGACACACCTACAGGGTCTTAATGATAATATCCCTTGGGATAGTGTAAGGCATCGTTAACCCCCTTTTCATTTGAGATTGCCTGAGATAACTAGGTTATCATATATACAAAGCAGCATCCCTTTCTTCTGTAAAATAAATGAGCTTTAAAAATTAGCGAGTGCCCCGTTTTTCGTTGCAATTCAGAATGCAGTGTTAGCTTTTGTTCTGATACTGTAGACTATGTAGTCGAGTACATTAACCAACTATCATAGTAACCAACTTGCACAGTAACCAACTGTTAATACGAAAGTCTGTCCAGTCAATAATGACTGATAAAGTTTTCATGATCGGGAACAGTTGACTACTTCCCCTTTAATTTCCTTGGTAAACAAACCAGCACGCCTGACGTCACCTAGGACGTTGTTGCTGATTCGGTGGAATTGTCACGTGTGCCAGGCACCACGATATCCTCCGGTCAGAACTTCGCTTCCTCTATTATTCAGGCGGTGGTAGAGCCTTGAAAAGGTTGAAATACGGGGAGTCTCCGGAATGCAGGTGAGCAACGAACAGATACTGTCGTAGTTAACTCTCACCCACTCTTTAGACCTAGACGGCTTGTGACACCGCCGTTCTTTTCTCTTCACCAGATTTTTCCGGTGTGAAGAAAACCCGCCCCACCGACCTATGAAGTGAAGTCAATTGCACTTTCACGTAATTACAAACAGCTTTTTGTTTTCCTTCCTCCGCGATATTCCCCCACGTCCCTTGTGCGAGTAGTGTGGTTTTAATTTGATGATTGTTTTTAGAATTGCACAATTCCTTGAAAAACCGAGTATGGTGATCATGATATTTCATTAAATTACACTGTGTTGAAATAGTTATATAAACACAGTTGTAGACCCGTCTTTTTGACGCCCTCTAAAGTGGTTTGTTTGTGAGAGTGAAGAGGGAACTCCCTTCTGTAACCCGACCAAAATATACAATTTAACCCTATTTGAAATAATTTCATAAAAAAAGAGAATGATACTCTTGAAGAGCACATAATTTGGTGGTGTGTGACAAAATAATTTGTGGTGGATAAAGGAACCCATGCATTTTTTCATGTCCATGATTATATGTTTGGCCCTGTTTCTCTGTCTTTATTCCACAGATTACAACATCCTGGAAATACCAGGGTATTCCGGTAAACAACCGTGAGTCTTTTCTTTTTCCAGTACACTGAGGTTAGGGTACGCCTTAGCGTGCGTATACCGCCCAGTGTTATAGTTTGGTCCTGAAGAAAGCTCGGCTAAAGAGGCCGCTACGAGCAGAAACATGTCGACCATATGAACTAAAAAACAGGACCGTTTGACTCAAATTTATTGTCAAACCTGTCCGCCAAACCTTTTAACATTGTGCATGCTTCAACCTTTATTAAAACTGAGTATAGGTTGGAACACGCACCTTTTTATTCTGACACTTTAAACTCACTATCACTTTTTGCACTGCTTTTATTCTAGTCACCAGCTCCACTGCAGTCGCAGGTGTAGCAGCACACCGGGCATGCACTTGGCATACCCGGTGAACAACCCGATGATGAAGCATGTCACCCAATAGTTGGGTGAGTGAGGGTTTTATAAAAAATCACTGTGATTCTTTTTCTTTCCTTTTACACACCCACGTGCTTCTTCTACGTCTCATCCTGTTATGTTTGAGTCACTCCTTTGTTGTTTAACTGATATTTTGACTGGGGTATAGGAGTGTCCCTGAACCCTTCCTCTCCTGTTGTTTCTTCATACAATCCTGACAAGTGACAGATAAAATATGGCAGGACATAGCACAAATGTGCACTCAAAAGAAGCTCATAAACAAGAATGAACATTGCTGCATGTGACATTCACACAAGAAATGCACACTACAAATTCAACACTCATCTGAATGTATTATAATGCACAAACTACTCTCACACAATGTCATGCAAATAGAACACCACACACACATGCACCTGTCAGTAGAAAGAGCAAACACAGTCCAAACACTGCATCCATCAACAACAAAAACATAACATGTGCACATACCAGTTCATCACATTGCCAACTCAGCTGGACATCAGGGGGATGCACACCAGGCAAGTACAAGGCAACATACACTGACAGCAGTGCATGCACAGTAAGCAGTGTATGAACACCAACAAAACCAATATCACACATAGCTGAGTGCTCCACCATGAACTTCCACACCATAAATCATCACTGCACACAAATCACATCACACTCAGGAAGTGTAGCACTACCTCAGCAAACAGACATACAGCTTAGCCATCACCCACAGCTGCACAACTCAGGAAAACCAATATGCATACAAAATGACTAGAGGACTGTGCTGCTCAAACATATGCACTGCACATGAGCAACCATGACAGCAATAAAGTAGAAGAAAATACCACATAACAAATTGTGAAACTGTCCTCAGTGGCGCATTGGTCCTGTACAAAGATCATCCTCCCACAGTACAGTGCCAAACTATGAAGTGGTGGGGAGGGTCACACACTGGCAAGGCATGGGGTGGAAGACATGAGACTGTAGTGGTGTGTACATCAGTATTGGACAGGTGAGGAGTGTACAGTGCAAAAACACATAGAGGAGTAACTTACAATGTGTAGGCACCAGAAGCACCTATAGGGGATGGTATGACTCTTCATACCACATACTATACTTGTCCCAAAAATCTGTCAAGTGACAGCAATGTATGAAAAAACTCACAATGTCAGCGTGACTGAGCAGGTCAGCACAGTGAGCACACACTTAAAAAAGGCCCATGTCTGATCAACAAAACACAACACAGACTTTGCAGTGACACACTCTGCATACTCACAACTGAGAGCGACAACAAGTAGGGGGCCCATTACAATGTCGGGCGGATTGCCTCCGCCAGGCTGGTGGTAGCCACCGCCGGCCTGGCAGAGGCAAAACGCCCGACATCCACACTAGTTTACCCCCCCGCCATATTAGTATGGCGGGGGGACCTCGGCGGACGGAAAGACCGTATGCCGCTTTTCCGCCCTAGTCGCCTTGCGGCCGGGGCGGAAAAGGAATAATATGGTGGCGGGGTCTATCAGACACAGCCAGCCATATTATGATGGGCATTTTTCAATGCCTTTCCGTGGTGGCAATGCCGCCACGGAACGGCATGCGGAGAATCCCTGCGGGGGGCCATTGCGGGCCCTCAGGGACTCCGGAGGGGTGGGGGGTGCACATGGGGGGTACCTATGGTACCCCCCAGCAGTTCCATGCACAGCATGCTTTCCTGCCATTGTGGCAGGCGGTGCTGAGTGCACCGCCCGCCACAATGGTAGGAATGCGGGATGCGCCCGCCACAGTGGCGGGCGCATCCTAATGCTGGTGATGGGACGGTCCCTATTACCACGAGGATGGCAGGCGGGCAAAGTCCGCCCGCCATCCTAATGACCCCCTAGGTGTCCCCAGGAGTGCAAGGACACACCAACACACTGCACAGTGCTCAACCTACAACTTCTACATGTGCCCATAATCTGAAGCACATGTCTGATAATGTTAACAAACAAGCACTCATTACCGGGATCATACATGTGTGTAGGTGGCATGTGCAGTGGCACATACACCTAAACACTACTCACAATGACAGGCCAATCACACTGTATGACTACTCAAGTGCACACATTCAAATGTACCCATGTGACTATGAAGACAGGCGTACACAAGATAAATACACACCAACACTGCTGTTCACACAGCAAGAAAGATCCCACAGATATAACAGACACTGTCCACCCGCAAGTTATCCAGTGGATAGAATTTAACTCTGTTGTGGTACTGCATCCTAATATGACATGTGTACAATTTAACAAACCTGACTATAGAATGATTAGGATAAGAGTAGATCATCACAAACAACCATCAGAGTCAAGAAGAACAAAAGTGCCTGTCACCTCTGGCAACCTCTGAAAAAGTCAATCAAGTAATTGCCAATGTGGTGGACAAGGGGGGCGCTAGAGGGCGCACAGCGGGATGGTTGACTCGTGAGTTCCGCCGGACGGGTGCTGGAACAGCGTCTTACACCCGTGCAAATCGCCACCGGAGCCCCAAAAATGTAACCAAAGGACATTGGAGATCGGTAGCTACCAAATGACGCGGCATGTGTAGGAGACAAATTGGAGACGAAGCACTAACTCCCGAAAAACGGCGAAGGTGAGCAAGGTGACGCAAGATGGCGGTCACAGGCGTTTCGAGTGACTTTCCCCCGCAGCTACCGGAGGCAATAGGGAGTGTACAGACCTGAACAGCTGGCTGCCTCGAAGAAGCACGACCATTCCGGACGGTCCTACAACAGAGGCAGAGTACCACGAAAGCTGGAAAGACAAAACGCCGGTTTGCGTTCCAGGACAGACAAGATGGCGGCCACAGTGGAACGCATACATTGAAGACAGGACGGAGCCAGGAATCGGGACTTCACCTCGATACAGCGGACTCAACAAGAGGACAAGCGTGACTACTGCTGATGCGCAGGTATGAGATGGCTGTATGGAGGCTGACTGCTCGAGAAATTTAAAGATTGAAGCGCCAGACCGGGCACATCGAGAGGCTGCTGTAGCGCGAGTGAAGGGGGAGGGGAGCCAATTGCTGATCAACGTGCTGCTACACTTTTGAGCGGAGCCCTGCTACGAGTGCCCCGAAACAAAATCCGGGCGAATGCATGCATAGCGCAGAGAGACTGAGTGCTCATATACACGTGCCAGACAAGAGGGAGCCTTCATGCTGGCTCATGTACAGCAGTGCATAACAGAGTGAGAAGACATATCACGAAAACTTCAACCACAGCCTGCCACGCGCAGTTGGAGACCTATTAGCGAGATACGACTACACGTAGGAACAACGAGTACTTACCAGAATGCACCTATAGTGAAGCTGATGAATAGTACAGGGCCTCCAACGTTATATATGCCGAGAAACCGTCCCTCTCAAACGACAAGAGACTTGGACGGTGTTACTACAGAAAAAGCGCGGTGAAACACCCTACCACGCTCCTGCGCCATGGGTAAGCCAGAAAAACAGCAAACGAAGCTGCAGTTTGAAGCGAAAAAGCAGCCTCACAGCGCCACAAGAACGTCAGACACAGAGGGTGACAGCGAGGTCTGTGATGGGACAGGTATGGAGAAAATCCTACGGGCTATCCAACAAAGTCTGCATGACATGAACAATAAGTTAGATAACGTGGTGCTGCGCGTGGACAATATGGCCGCCAAACTTGACAAACATGGTGAACGTCTGGTGGAAGCGGAACAACGAATATCGAAAGTAGAGGATGAATCTGCAACCACGTCAAAAGTCTGTAGCGGACTGGAAAAGACAGTGGAAATACTACGCGCTATGGTGGAAGATCAAGAAGCTAGGTCCAGGCGCAACAACGTAAGAATAGCGGGCCTGCGGAGTCCACAAACACAGGTAAAATGGAGGACTACGTAGAGAGGCTGTTGAAGGAGCTGTTCGGAGTGGACCAACTATCGTCAGTCTTCTTAGTGGAAAGAGCGCATCGCTCTTTGGCGCCGACGCCCAAGCCGGGAGCACAACCACGTGTGATAATCGCCCGTATGCTAAACTACAGAGATAGAGACACGGTTCTCAGACTAGCCAGGGAAAGGGGTGTCATCACATATCAGGGCAACACTTTGCAATTTTACCCAGATCACACCATGGCGGTACAAATGGCAAGGAAGGAATTTGCACCGATAAAGAAGAAATTGCGGGACCTAGGTATTGAGTACGTGATGCTTTACCCAGCAAGACTCAAGATCACCTCGGCAGGCAAACCTATCGTCCTTCTCACTGTCCAGGCGGCGCACGAATACGTAAAAAAACTGGGAAAGCGACAAAAAACGCAAGACCGTGAGGACCAAACGAGTGACAATGATTGATTAGGCTGAGACCTCGAGGTAACATACATGCATAAGGCTGCACCGTATATACCCAACCACCCCCCCAGCAAAAAAAAAAAAAAACAAGAAAAAAGTCGAAGAAACCAAGAACTAATAGTACATGCTGAGAAATGAGAAAGATATAGAGAGAGGTGGGGTGAGATATTTCCATGAACTACAAAGATGTGGGGCCCAACATGCGGACCCAGGCTGAGATCTGGGACCACCCACGTGCATGGAACAGTGAGTAACTGGATGACCTAAACGGGTCAAAGGGAAAGGGCGGAAGGAAAGGTTCGGGGTGCAGCCCACAAATGTATATACTGAGTAATATTGTAAGTGATAAGTATTAGAAAGCTCCATGATGTTTGCTGAAACAGCTGGTAGCGGAGGGAGTCGGGAGTTGGAGGCACGGGTTGGACACACAAGTAATCGAAGAAAGGCACTATGTGGATGGAGAAGTGTGTACCTGGCGACACCCCCAAGCGGGTGCGCCCCTGTTACAGTTCTACGGACTGTTTTGTTCTATTCAAGGGATGGCTTTGGCAAAGTTTGGGTGCTGAAGTGGGTGGGGGGAGGATTCAGGTATTATGGGGTGTTCGAAATGTATCACTGTGTCTGAGAAGCATTGCGAACTCTGTTCTTACAAGGGAAACTGGAAAACACTGCACAACACAAGCAAACACTGAGCGTTGTCACATCATTACACCCGTTGTAAATTATAGCACACAGTGACAAGATAGCTTCCCAACAAACTGACATGGCACGATCCACCGCACTGAAATTCATTACATGGAATGTTCGTGTATTGGGGAATCCAAAAAAGATACGTCAGCTCTTTGCCTACTTTGATAGATTGCACGTAGACATAGCGTTTCTTCAGGAAACGCATCAGGCGCCTACCACGGACAGCACATTGGGGGCAAAATGGGCGGAATCTGTTACCAGCTCAAATTACTCCACATACTCTCGAGGTGTCAACATTCTCATACGGAGGGGAGTGCACTTTGAGATTTCAGCAGTACATAGAGATGCCGAAGGGAGAAGCGTTATTGTCGTAGGAATGGTGAGGCATCGACAACTGGCATTGGTAAACACGTATGGTCCCAACACGGATGACCCGGGGTTCTATGTAAAACTATGGCAAACCATAGCACAGCTTCAGGTCGAACACATAATATGGGGTGGAGACTTTAACATCGCACTACAAGATGGATTGGATAGATCACAGAACACACTAGAACCGCATACGCGTGCGAGACTGACTCTACGAGATGCACTTACAGACTTACAGATGTCTGACATCTGGAGAGCTCGAAGCCCGGGGGAGGTGGTTGCTACACATATCACTGCGGCACACAATAGTTGGTCACGACTGGATTACTGGTTGGGCACGAGAGAAGTAGTGACATAGACCTCTTCTATTAGTCATTTGCCGAGAACGTTGTCTGACCGCAGTCCTGTGCTCTTAGAGATGCACATACCACATTACGAACCTCCGCCCTTCACATGGAGATTTAATGCGGGAACTTTGAGAGACCCACTGTATGCAGACGCTATCCACAAGGCGATAATGGACTACTTTGACATAAATTACCCTACGACGGACGACCCATGCCTACTATGGGAAGCGTTCAAAGCCACGATAAGGAGAGTATGCATTGGCACCACTACGGGTATTCTGAGAGACATACGGCGACAACTGACAACACGTGAAACAGCTATACAGGCGCTAGAACAGCAATATGCCCAGACAAGGGACATTACACTATTGGGAACTATCAAAAAGCTACTGCAGGAACACCAACAATTCGCATTAGATGAACTCAATTACATAACCAAACGCAAAACGCCCAGAGTGTATGGAGAAGGAGGGAGGCCGGGCAAGACACTGGCTGAGAAAATATGCACGGGTAGACCACAACAACATGTCACAGCGATCAAAACGCGAGAGGGTACAGTCACGAGAGACATTAGAGGGATCCTGAGAGAATTCATGGCCTCTTATGGTCAATTGTATGAAGCGCGCCCAACACCGACACAGGAAGACATGCTGACATACATGGCAGACGTAGAAATCGCATGGCTATCGGATGCCCACAGGGAATATTTGGCCCGACCAGTCACAGTGTAAGATGTTGTAGACACTATCAAACAATTGCCGAACGGCAAAACACCAGGGCCTGATGGCTTCACATCAGAATTTTATAAGACTTTTGCGGATATATTAGCACCGCATCTGGTCCGATTATATGGGGCAGCACATGAGCCGCAATCTCTACCGGCGTCTATGAGAGAAGCGATGCTTATAGCCCTGCTTAAACCAGGCAAAGACGAGGAGCAATGCGACTCTTATCGCCCCCTGTCCCTCATAAACGTAGACACGAAAATAATAGCAAGCCTACTGGCTGCGAGACTTAAACCGCTCATGCCATTGCTGATCAGACCGGACCAGTCCGGGTTTATACCGGACAGATCGACTGCACATAACACTAGGACACTCTTTGCTCTGGCTCATTATTTGGTGCCAAACATACAAGCGGTAGCGGTGCTGTTGGACGCAGCAAAGGCGTTTGACACGATAGCCTGGATGTTTTTGCACACGGTGCTTGTGCGGATGGGATTCCCTCCTATATTTACACAGTGGATCTCAATGCTCTACACGAACTTGTCTGCCCGTATCCGGGTTAACAAGTATGTTTCCGAACCGATTGCCATTTGTCGAGGAACAAGGCAAGGATGCCCATTATCCCCGATGCTTTTTGCGTTAGTGTTGGAGCCACTGGCTTGTAAAATTAGACAACATCATCACACTTAGGCAATACAACTCCCGACGCGCCCGATTCACATATCAATATATGCGGATGACATGGTAGTTTATGTTAAACACCCGGAACAGCACCTCAACCCATTAATACGTGAATACATTAAATACGGACACCATTCTGGCCTACAAATAAACTGGTCGAAGTCCCTTGTCTTGGCGATGACGGACAGCACTACCCCAATAAAAATGGATTACCCTCTAGAGTGGCAAGAAGAACCCACTAAATATCTGGGAGTGTGGTTTCACAGGGACCCGGAACAGGTAATAAGAACTAACTATGGCAGAGTCCTATCGGCACTAGAGGATAAAATCAAACGTTGGAATAGACTGCCACTGTCGTTAGCGGACAGGGCTGCGATCGTGAAGATGGTAATCTTACCCAAGTTGTTATACCTATTCACCAACATCCCCATTAGACCTCCAACGGAGGTGTTCCGGAACATTAACAGAATAGTACTGAATTTACTCTGGGCGGGTAGACACGCTAGAATAGAGTTACATACGATGACACTGCCGTATGAGAAGGGAGGTTTTAAGGTCCCGGACATGTATCTGTATTACCTATGCGCCCAGGCACAATTCGCACATCACTGGTTTCACGAGATACCTTTTCTAACTCATGTAGCGGTGGAAAAAGGGGATGCTGACCCGATCCCACTAACTAACATATTGCCACACAAGCGATCTAGATTGCATGACCACGACATAAACCCAGTGAACACCACAATTGAGGCTTGAAGACTGATGGGCAAGACATCTGGCAAACTGCCGATTTATGCACCGAAACTCCCACTAGCAAATCACCCGGCACTGTCGGTCACACAGGAACCGGTAGGGATGGAACTACTGAGAAATGCAGGCATTGACACGATGGGAGACCTGTACAAGGACGGGGTATTTCAAACACTAGACAAGCTGCACTACATAAGCCACCCAACACTATTATTCAGCTTCAACTATTACAGACTACAGAGAGCAGTAAGGGACCACTTTCCTGCTTTCCCGGAGGAGCCTAAAACCCTAGATACGCTGCAACTGCTCCTGGCGGCCCCAGCAGCTACACATCTAATATCCAGACTGTACGTAAGCTTGCAGCGAGACATAGGGGGAAACACGGAAAAGATATGGGGTAAATGGAACGCACAACTAAATGACGCCCTGTCTGAGGGTGATTGGGAGACAACATGCTCTCTCACCAGTATGCTAACGCCTAATGGAAATCTTTGGGTTATCCATTATAAATACATACACCAGGTGTACTATACGCCTGAACGTCTCTACAGATATGGTTTACGGGACGATTCAAAATGTGTGAGATGCAAGCAAGAAAATGCAGACTTCATACACCTAGCCTGGCAATGCCCCCTAGTGGGAGAGTACTGGAAGAGGGTGGTGCAAGAGATCGGTAAGATGCTGGGAGAGACAATTGAATGCACGATCCTGGTCTGCTTATTGGGTCTTGTCCCGCAGTTAAGAGTGAAAAAGAGAAGGTTCTGTGTGATAGCTCTATTAATGGCTAAGAGAAGGGTGGCAATGCACTGGAATGTAAAAAAGGGACCAAAGGTGAAAGACCGGCTGACAGACTTAACTTACTGTCGGGATAAATTAGCTACTTATGAAGAGGAATTACCGACTGGATCTCGTCCCAAGGACTTCTGGATGTATCTGAGAGATTACCTGCAGGTGCAATCGGGGGCCGAAACTGAATGATATAAATGGAATGATTGGTGAAATTATTATCTAGGAAGTGTGTGTTTATTGATAACAATGGAATAAGGAGGGAGAATGTTGTGACACAGTGATGGTAGTTAAGGGGTTTCTTAGTTTGTTTACTGTCCTTAAAGTTCCGAATAAGGTTAAAAAATAAAATGTAAGTGCAAATAGATGCAAAGAGGAACGAGATGCACTGTATTCACGTGTCCATATTGACAGCTACGTCGCCGCCGGTCCAATGGATGTCGGCTAAATGGCTGTGTATGCCAAACGGCACCCAGCGAATGCTACGTATGTAAATGGCCGGCCCGTTGTGGTTGTAGGCAACTACTTGTGTATTTACTGGATATATGTGCAATAAACGACTTACACAATAAAAAAATAAAAAAAGTAATTGCCAATGTGAAAGTGGCATACAGAGCATATGTCGCTTAAACATATGCCCATATATTAAACTTTTTTAATAGCAAGGGCAGAGATGAAGCAGACAACATGAGTAACAGTCTTTAATACATAATATCCGGATAGGCATCAAAAGTGCAAAACATCCAGGCCATTGGCCAGTACAAATTTCCAGTATGCACATGCGTGCATGACAAACTGCACAGGAAATAGGCATCAAAAGTACAAGACAGCAAGGCCATTGGCTAGTACACATTTTCAGTATGCACATGTGTGTATGACAAACTGCACAGGAAATGGGCATCAAAAGTACAAAACAGGAAGGCCATTGACCAGTACAAATTCCTAGTCCGCACATGTGTGCATGAGAAACTGCAGAGGAAAGGGGCATCAAAAGTACCAAACAGCAAGGCCATAGGCCAGTCCATATTTCTAATCCACGCATGTGTGCATGAGAAACTGCACAGTAAATGGGCATCAAAAGTACCAAACAGCAAGGCCATTGGCCAGTCCATATTTCTAGTCCGCACATGTGTCCATGGGAACTTGCACATCAAATGGGTAACACCGTCCACTGCCATGGGAATCACCACAGCTCAGGGGCTACATATGGGCAGTCCAGACACAGCAGTGGAAAAAATGGTGTGGGGAGGAGGACTTGGCTTAAATATTTGGCTTTAAGTTGAACTGGGAGGGGGCTGCTTGTCAGGGCCATTTGGAGGACTGGACCTGATAGAGAGAGAACTGGCTGAGGTAGAGGCATCCGTGGCTGTGGGAGTCTGAGGGCTGCTTGGACCAGGTGGAGTGGTGGCACTGGAAGGTGGAGACATGCTGCGTGGAGGTACAGTGGTTGATGGTGAATGTTGAGGGCTGGGTCTCAACTGTTTGGGGATCCGATACCCCACAAGTGTCTTGGCGGGAGGGGGAAGTGAGGTGGGCACACAGCCTCACTCTCCACAAAAGGTGTATCAGATGCAGATGGCTCTCCTCCTCGGGTATTGCTGGACCTGGTGGTACACTTGGGGTGGCCATGCCTCTTCCCCTGCACCCCCTGTTGTCGAGGTAAACCCCCCACTTTGCTCTCTTGTCCCTGCTTCACAGAGGTGCACGTGGGAGTTGACGTTTTGGGTGATTCTGCCTTTGAAATGTTTTTGGGCTTAGGTGTTGCAGGCACCAGGTTCACAGCAGACAGGGCAAGTGTTTGTGGGTCTTTGGGAGCAGGTGTGGGGATGGGAGTGCCCTTGGATGGTGGTGATTTGGATGAATGTGATGTTGATGCCTGCTTCTTGGCCTGATGCCCCTGAGTGTCACGTGATGGACTTTTGGTTTTGCACTCATGTGTGCCCATTTTGTGTTGTGGTGATGGTGGCTGTGGTCTGGTACGCTTAGAGTGCTGCTGTTGTGTGCTGCATGTGGAGGACTTGGAGCCTGGGGGCTCTGGTGTGTGGGCACTCTCATCAGGTGGTGCCACTGGCAGGGTGGTTGCTGAAGGGATGGGAGCTGGACTGGGAGCTGGTGACTGCTGAATCCTGGGAGCTGGTGACTGCTGAATCGCTGCTGTCACTGTGGAGGACAAAGACTGGACAGTTCTGTGTAGGCCACCCATGTCAGAATGAATGCCCTTCATGAATGCAACTACTTGTGCCAACTTCTTGTCATGATCCCGGAAGGCATTCAGGAGAGAAGTCTGAGCCACACACAGCTGGCGTAAAACGTCTACCACCTCCACACTGAGGGCAGCAGGGAAGACAGGGGCAGGGGCAACGGTGCCTGGGATGGAGGAGACTTTATCCTTCCTAGGGCTGCGTGCACGGACAGCACTTGTGGGAGCTTTCAGGAGGGTGGGCACTGGACGATGTGTGGCGGAAAAAGAGGCAGATCTGGAACTTCCTGTGCCGACCAACATCGAGGAGTCACTGCTGGAGTCTGGAGATGTGGAGGTTGGTGTTTCCGGGCGTGAATCATCCAGGGCACACCTGTCCCCCTCCGAGGTGCTGGTCCCCTCCGTGTCAGTGAACTCATATGTAGCAGTCGTGCCAGTATCTTCCCCACTTGTTTTGGTCCCCCGTCCTTCCCTGCCCTCGGTAGATGCTGCAAGAGACAGAGACATAGGTTCAGTATAGTGCCATATTCACAAACATCATATGCAAGCAAAGCACGAAACTTTGAAATGATACTCCCATGTTGAACTCCTCCATGTACATTCAGCATGTGCTACATTTATGCAATCATCAGATGATGCATGGAAAGATGCATAGTTGATAGCAATGCTCCATGTGGCGTTGACACAGCCAAATAGCTGGCTCTGTGCCTCCCTGTAACCACACATACTATTGTCTGTAAGCATACCTACGCGCCTGTAGGTGAGATAGCTATACATCAAACCATTTTGTCTCTGTCACATATGGAGTCTCTTTAAGGGAACACCACAGATACATACAAACTCCAAAATGTCCTTCTGTAATGTCTACAAGCTCCTGATATCCACCATGTTGTGCTTCGAAGCACAAATACAGTTGTACATTGGTGTCAGCTGTGTAGATGTCACAATTTATCTGTTGTGCACAGCTCACATCTTTGAATGCACACTAACATGATGCTCACTGCTGTTCACTGCCAGGTGATGTTTATGACACTCGTACTGCAGCATATGTCACAATGCCACATCTCATCTGTCAATGACAAGGGTCATGGTTTTAAACACATGAGAAACCACATGTTGTACAAATGCAGAACAGCTGCACTCAACACAGAGGCCACTTAGAAGCCATTGCCATTAGAAGCCATTGCATCACACTAGACACATCACTTCACACTGGCTCACCGTTGGGATTCATGCAGTCACTCACACCCAAAGTCACACTTCGCACAATAGTCAAGTCAAGTCAAATGTTTTTGTATAGCGCAACTTATCACCGTAAGGTCTCAAGCGCTTGAGCAGAGAAAAACAGTTGACGATGCCAAGGAGTGTTCCTAGAAATGGCAGGCGTTATTTAGGGAATAGCCATGTTTTAAGACCTTCCCGGAAGAGTTTGTGTTCAGAAATGGATAGAAGGTGGGGGGCAGTTTATTCCACAGTCGATGGGCAAGATAGGAAAAGGAGCGGTGGCCGTTTCGAGAGGTACGGACACGAGGCTGGACCAAAAATGATTTATTGCTGGATCTTAGAGGTCTGTTGGGTATATACCAATTAAGTTTCTTTAGGAGAAATTTAGGGCCGGTGTTGTACAGGATGGCGTGTCTCAGACTCAGAATCTTGAAGTGGCTTCTCTGACGAACGGGGAGCCAGTGGAGTTTTTTCAAGGTAGGGGCAGAGGCAGTTCTAGGTGGAAGGTCAAGGGTCAGTCTGGCCTCTGTGTTCTGCAGGGTCTGCAGTTTGGAAAGCAAATCTTCGTTGAGTGCTGCAAACAGGGCATTGCCGTAATCAAGACGGCTGATGACCAAACCCTGCACCAGAGGCTTCCTGGCTTCAATAGGAAGCCACTTGAAGATCTTCCGAAGATTACGCATAATCCCGTAGTAGACGCCGGTTACCTGGCTGACATGATTTTTCATGGACAGGGCACGATCTATTGTTAACCCTAGGTTGCGGACTGCTAGTTTTGGGGGGGGACAGGTACCCAGTTCCAAAGGCCACCACTCTTGTGACCAAAATTCCTCAGCCTTACCAAACAGAATGATGTCAGTTTTGCTACCATTTAATTGGAGTTTGTTGTTAATCATCCAGTTACTTATATTGATCATCCAATTTTTGAAGTTGGAAAGGGTGCCAGAGTAGTCTGAGTGTGATAAGTAACTGGGTGTCGTCAGCATACGATACGGTTTCAAAGCCGTAAGATTTGATGACGTTAGCCAGCGGGGTCAGATACAGGTTGAACAGCATAGGACTTAAGATTGATCCTTGGGGTACCCCCACGGTGACTGGGCGGCTACTGGAGATCAGGGAGTCAACTTTAACTGTGATGGAACGGCCAGTAAGATAGTTTTCCAGCCAGTTAAGGGCTTTTCCTCTGATAGCCATCTCCCACAATCGATGTTTAGGATGTTGTGGGAGATGGTATCAAAAGCTGCTGATAGGTCCAGAAGGACCAGAATTGTCCAACGTAAGCCTAATGTTATCCACAATCTCTAGGACTGCAGTCTCAGTACCGTGGGCAGCACGGAAACCGGATTGGGAGGGATCCAGAATCCCGTATGCCTCCACAAATGAGGTAAGCCAATTGTTCACTAAATATTCCAATACTTTCCCAAAGTAGGGTAGTAGGGAGATGGGCCGGTAATGAGCCATTTGGGTCGGGTCACTTGAGGTTTTTTTTAGAATTGGACTAACTTGGGCATGTTTCCATTTTGTTGGTACCCTTGCTTGTTCTAATGAAGAGTTAAAAATGTCCATGAGCGGGTTGGACAGTAATGGTATGATTTTGGTACAAAAACGGGGAGGGAGAGGGTCTATAGGGGAGCCTGGTTTTACTTTGTTTAGGCCCTCGAGTACTTCAGTAACAGTTATCGGGTCAAATTGAGTAAAACAAGGAATGACCGTGTGTGCATCAGGGAGGGGATTCACCGATGTGCTATTGTTTTGCTGAAATTGGCATGGATCGATGTTCGAGAAGGAGGAATAAATTGTTTTAATTTTTTTGTCAAAGAAACGGACATAGAGTCCACCCATTCTTGGGTAGGCACGAAGCGAGACTGTTCGGCCCGGGGCGAAGTAAATTCTTTTAGTATTTTATATAGTTCCTTACTAGAATGGGCTGCATTATTTATCCATAAGGTTAGGTAAGTCTTATTGGCCGATTTGATATTTTTTAGGTAAAGCGAATGCAGTAGCCTGTAGCTATTTCTGTCCTCCTCCGTTTTAGTTTTACGCCATTGACGTTCGGCTGCTCGACTGAATTGCGTGTTGGTTTTTAAGGCAGCGATGAACCATGGTGATGCGATAAATTTCATATTAACGGTCGTCTTGGGAATGACCTCGTCCAAGGTTTTAAAAATGGAAGATTCTAAGTAAGTTGCCATTTGTTCCACTGAGGTTTCCAGGTTTGTTTGTTGCAGTTTAAATTGTGTTTGGAAAGCTTCAGGGGTCAATTTGCACCATGGGCGTATCAGGACTCTTTTTTTTTATTTTGGAATTGGCCTCGGGATGTGATAGGAGGCTGAACTTTAAAAGGTAGTGGTCAGTCCATAACCACCCCCTTTTGTACCACTTTGTTCGCCATAAATTGGCAGGGTATGCTCAGACGTGAGTCCCTTGCTCACTTTGCCACTGGATTCAAGCAAGCCGGGCTGAAGACGGCTGAAATGCCAGAAACCGGTCCTCAGAAGCTTGTTTCCGGTCCAGGGAAGGCATGGCTTGGGCTAAAGAACGGTATTGGATTAAACCCAGATCTGTTGACTGGGTGTGAGTGTTTGATTGGTTCAGATACTCCCTCCATCACCACCCCCTTTTGTACCAGTAAATAAAAATATACTTTTTTGCATTTTAGAAATGTTTCTCCATTCATTTCTATGGGGAATAAGACCATTTTTGTCTCATCTTCTCACTTTTCTGTCTCTCTGTTTGGTTTTTAGGTCATTTTTGCAGACGAAACCTCACGGTTGGGAGCTGCGAATTGTCGCTTAAGGTAAGTTTGATTTAATTCACGTTTAAGGTAGTTTTAGGCTAGGCGCGAGGTAGTAGTAGTGTAATTAGGTTTGATAGAACATCATTTGTTAGTTTTTGGTGTAGTTAGGTGTTGATTTGGTAGTTTAGTGTTTTATGTGTTGAAGTTGTTTTGGCTAGGAGTAGAGTGTTATGTAATGTTAGTTATGTGTTGTTTAATTCTGTTATATTGTGTTTATTGTTAATGTTTGTGGGTTTGTACGTGTTTTTGTGGGTGAGTCTTTTATTTTCTTTACAGGTTTTCCGGATCGTGAACGGCTGGTGGTGTTGATGCGTTTTCTTTTAATAAAAAAAGCAAAATGTGTCTTGTTTATTTAAAACAAGTTGTTTTGCATTTCCTTTTGTTTTTCAGGTTTGTTGGAGTGTTTTTTTAAAGGTATTTTGGGTTTTTTTGAGGGTTTTGTTATACGGAGGATTGTATCATTGGAGCCTTTTTTCTACAGGTTAATGTTTGCATTTTTTTAAAACTCATTTTCGGGTTTTTGAGAGTTTCGTGTTTTATGAGGATTGCGTCATTGGTTCTTTTTTCCTTCAGTTGTATTTTTGCATTTTTTGGGGTTCTCTTTCCAAATGGGTTTGTGTTTCCATTTATCTTCTATGGATTTATTGGATTTCCAGGATTGTCTACTGCTACATAACACATAACAGTAAGTTATGTTGTAATATTATGGGTAAGAAATGTTTTTAGTTACATTGATTTGTTTCTTTATTTTCTATTTTAATAAATATATTATGTCATATATTTGTGTTATGTTTTACATTTTACATGACATACTTATAATTATTAATTTAAAAAAAGTTGAATTATGTTGTTTAAATGTTTGGAAACTATAAAATGCCTATGGTGTTTAGCATTGTTTTTTCTTCACAGTATAGATTTAGCTATATTGTCTAGTATTCTAGACCTTTGGTATTTCCAAATAGTGTAGTTTTGTGTTGTAGATATTCATACATAATTTTAGTTTGTTTACTTAGTTTAGGGCTGATTCTAGTTAAGGATTGATAGTTTAGTTCTTTTTTGATAACTTCTATAAGTTTATGTAGGGTTGGTTGTCCTCTTCCCATTGTGGCTTGGAAGACATTGTGCCGTCCTCCCACTGCGTTGTTGGTTTTAGCTTTTTGAGCTAAAGTACTGTGGTGGATGTTCCACCAGTGTATTTGGAACTTGGGTTGTCTACGGTGCCCTGATCTATGTAGCCTTCCCACCCAAGTGTCTTCAAAGGAGTCTAGGAAGGGAGTTTCTTTAGTTTCATTTGCTTGATAGAACTGGCTTTCAAGAAGTAGGTTATAATGGTTTGCTACTTCAGTTGTTGGTACATAGGCCAGGGCTATTAATTTTTTTATTTGGTAGGCAAAGTTGCTATTGGTTGCGTACTCTATACTTAAAGTAGATTTTGCAGGTGTCTCCAAACATTTTGGTTAAAGTGGTAGTAGCAACTTTGTATTGCAGTGTGTGGGTATATTCTTAAAATTGATTGAATCATTGCTTGCTCAAAATCAATTATAATTTTTGGGGGGAAAGTTGTTGTTGGTGTATTGTTTTAATATTTTTAGGAGTTTTATGTATGTGGTGTTTTGTTTATAAGGGAGTGTGTATATGAACGGGATGTTAGTATCTTCATATTCGCTGTGGATAGTATATAGTTTATGAAAAGGCTTGGGGCAAACTTTGAATGTGTCATCCATCATCCACGTTTGGCAGTTTGCAAGTTTTTGTAAGATGTTGTTTGTTGCAAAGTTGATATTTAGTTTTTCATGACTGTTGTTGTCATGTAGAAGGAATTTTTCATCTTTGTGGGTGATGGTGTATTCTGGTGATATTTGTATTTCTGCAAAGGTTTGGGGGGTGGGTGGTGTTTGAGCTGTAACTTTTTTAGTCCGGGCAATTGACCTCCTTAGAGTTGGGATAGATGGTAGTTGTCCTGTCACATATTCAGGTACCCTAGTTAACACGTTTTTAAGTATTTGGGTACTTGTTTGTTGGGAGCTCATTTTCAGTTACATTGGGGAATGGTTGTGTTCTTTGCGATTTGCTACATTGGTTTCTATTGTAGTGGCTCTCCCATAGGAAGAGTCAGAGTAATATTTACTGCATTGTCAATGTGTTTATTTTCCAGTAATTTTCTCTTGTTTGTAAGTGTAGCCCATGTAGCACAGAAGTAATTTTCCCTTTTGTGAAGTAATTAATTTTCTTCCTTCTGCATTTTTTGGTCTATCAGTGAATATATGTGTGTGTGTGTGTGTGTGTGTATGTATATATATATATATATATATATATATATATATATATATATTCACCTAAAAAACCATAGGTTTGACACCAGTTGTAGTTAGGTGGAAATTTTACTGATATAAAACCAATGAAATTCCACGTTATAGTTAGTTGGACTCACTATAACTTGCGCGTGTAATGCACTGCTGATGACGTCACATATTACATCACTCATGACATCACTGATGACACCATCCAGTGAATGTGTGTCTTTCTGAAAAATAAATATGTGTTATATATGTATATATTATTGAATATCTTAGTGAATACATATATTACTGAGTAATGCTTAAATATTTAAATATATGTCTTAGTGTTTCACTTTGTGTATAAGTGGCTGCATGGGTTGATGAGTAGGTACATGTGTATGTATATAGGTTATTAGATGTTTTTCTTAGTATCAGTATGAGTGTTTGCATGGTTTGGTGGAGGTATTACTTAGTACATAGATGCAAGAATGACTGAGTCTCTGTTTGTATGTGTTTTGAAGACAGCATATGTGAAGGACTGTATGGGTGGATTAGTGTGTATATGTCTGTGTTAGTGAGTGAATGACTGTCTTATTAGTGTCTTTATCAGTAACTACATATGTTTTAATGTAGTATATGTGAATATTGATGTATATAAGTGACTATATGTGAGAGTGAGGGATTGTAAGAGTTCCTGTTTAAATTAGTATGTGTTTCTATAAGTGATTTTTTAAGAGAGTAAGTATGTGTAAGTTTCCTTAGAAGTAAAGTGGTAGTGTGTGTATAGCTGTTTATGCAAATACATGGATGTTCAATAGTTTATTTGCATGTGTGAGTATGTGTGTGAATAACTTTTGGATGATTGTCAGTGTGTAACAGGATGTGTAGGTGTATCACTACATATGATTAGTGAATATATGTATGAGTGACTATATAGAACTGTTGGTGAATTAGTGCATGTGTATATAGATGGTGGAATTATTGAATTGGTTGTTGTAACTGGTATGGGTATCTCCATTTTTTTGAAAATGTTAGTTTCTATTTTTGAATATGTGTTTCAAGGGTTAGATTACAGTGAAAGGAGGTCTGTCACTGTGTCACAAGGATGGTGTCATCAGTGATGTCATGAGTGATGTAATATGTGACGTCATCAGCAGTGCATTACACGCGCAAGTTATAGTGAGTCCAACTAACTATAACGTGGAATTTCATTGGTTTTATATCAGTAAAATTTCCACCTAACTACAACTGGTGTCAAACCTATGGTTTTTTCAGTGAATTTCATAGGTTTTGTAAATGCTACTTCCTAACTATAACGTGTGTAAAACCTATGGTTTTTTTCAGTGAATTTCATAGGTTTTGTAAATGCTACTTCCTAACTATAACGTGTGTAAAACCTATGGTTTTTTCAGTGAATTTCATTGGTTTTTAAAATGCTAATTCAGAAATATCTCGTGTATACAACCTATACTTTTGTCAATAAAGGTCTGGCAATATTTTTTTCGGAAACAAGCCATTTTCCTCACTGTTCAAGTTGCATAGAGACTCCTTGTAAAGCGATACAGAATTAGAAAGTCTGTACCTTGCCTTTTTTTGAACGCATTAAAATTTGTCTGTAAATAAAAATAGCCTTTCTAAACTTTCGTGCGCGACCCGGTGTGCGCACTCTCGGCAACAGTTCTCAATAAAATGGATAGCGCATTTCCAGGCTTTCGTGCGCGACCGACTGCGCGCACCCGCCTATATATTTCGTGAAAACTTTGCAATCTGAACTTATTGAATTTCTTCATAGACCCATCAAAGAACTTATACTACGTCAAAGACACTAAACCTAGGCTTCTTTTTTATTATTATGAAAATTTACATTAAATGGAGCCGAATGTCTTTTTAAACTTTCGTGCGTGACCGAATGTACACACCTTGGTATTTTTAAAAAAAATATAAAAGGTTTTATACTTTAACAATTGTATGCTTGAATCGAGCTCAAAAGATATGTTAAATCCGGATGTGTTTGGATTTACTCCTTTTCACGTTTTGAAACTTCGCTGAATTAGACCGCTACTTCCAAATGGCGTACGTGACCAGATACTGTCACTGCCTACACGTCCCGAGACGCGCATGTGAAGTCATGTGACTCGAAAACAACACTTCCAATTGGTTCTTAGTAGTTTCTATTCTGCAATTTACACGGAGGACTCCACCCACTTCCCTCACTATCTTTTGTACTCTCAAAAGAGAACAACGTTCAACATCCTTCGGAAGACTTTGCTGAAATGGCTGCCGCCCCACATTCATCTTCCGAATCTGAAGGAAATGAGCGACTACCTTTAAAAAGAAAAAAGGAATCTTTTATTTGGCAATTTTTCACTTATCCTGAAGAACAAAAGAAAGTGAATGCGCCAAAAGTTACCTGCACGATATGCAATTCGGTTCTCTCAAGAGGAAATCCAAGAAAAAAATATTTCTTTTCCATACATACCATGGTGCGGCATGTCAAACAAGTGCACCCTGTGGAATTTGCACAGGCATCGACAAGAGCCCTGGACACGCTATTACCATCAGAGGTGGCCAGCACATCTTCTGGTGGACGACCTGTATCTCCATCGAGTGCTGTGATGCACTTGAGACCATATCTTGCAAAGGTGCACATGAAATGCAACGAGTGTGGAGAAATTCTTCTGTACGGAGAGCAGAGCCTCATTCTTACTAAACTAAAAATTGAGAGTCATAAATGCCCCGAGAAAAGATAAATTTCTTCATTTCATTTTGATCCTGTGTCACACATGAAAATGTTGTTGCAAGTCTAAAAAATCAAAAAATGCATGACACTGTTCCTGTCAAGGTAGCATAGCTGGCGGCCTAGGGGTGGAGGACCGTTGTGCAAATACCCCGGGGAGGACTCTGGATATGCTTGGTCCCTGAGATTCTTCGATGTCACTGCCTTCCACAAATGGCATAAGTCCTGGATGTTCGGTGCCATACTTGAGGGTTTGACCTAAAGACACGTCCTGCGGTGCCCTGGTCCAAAATCAAAAACAACATAACTTGTTTAAAAAAAAAAAAAAAAAAAAGTTCTTTTCAGAACTAACTCATTCTACCAAAAAGAGCTCCAGGAGCATATTATAAAGGGGGTTTATCTCCGCTTTTTTGGCTTTCGTTCGTGCGCGACCGTGTGCTCGCACCCGCCTATATATTTCGTGAAAACTTTGCAATTGCAACTCATTAAATGTCTTCATAGACCCATCAAAGAACTTATACTACGTCAAAGACACTAAACCTAGGCTTCTTTTTTTATTATTATGAAAATTTTCATTAAATGGAGCCGAATGTCTTTTTAAACTTTCGTGCATGACCGAATGTACACACCTTGGTATTTTTAAAAAAATATATAAAAGGTTTTATACTTTAACAATTGTATGCTTGAATCGAGCTCAGAAGATATATTAAATCCGGATGTGTTTGGATATACTCCTTTTCACGTTTTGAAACTTCGCTGAATTAGACCGCTACTTCCAAATGGCATACGTGACCAGATACTATCACTGCGTACACGTCCTGAGACGCGCATGTGAAGTCATGTGACTTGAAAACAACACTTCCAATTGGTTCTTAGTAGTTTCTATTCTGCAATTTACACGGAGCACTCCACCCACTTCTCTCACTATCTTTTCTACTCTCAAAAGAGAACAACGTTCAACATCTTTCGAAAGACTTTCTTTTCACGCGATAATGTGAAATACTGAGATTGTTACAGGATTTTCTATCAGATATGTGTTCCCATTTCTGTTGAAGCACTAACACCGTGGAAAATTCCACCGATAGCAGTGATATTTTTAACGCCGAGCACCGGCGATTTTTATCACTTAGAAGCCTTCCTATTATGAAGGTTTATCTCCTAAGTCTCTGATTCTCAAACTGTGCAACGCGGCTCCCCTGTGTGCCGTAATAAGGTGCTAGGGGCGCCGCGCACATTCTAGTGTGACTAACCATCCATAAATTCCACGGACATCTCTACCCTGTTATCTGCAATTGTGAACATCAAAAGGAGCTGCGCTACGCCCCTGTAAGAGGCCTCACTCCCACTGCTGCAACGGCTTGGCAGTCCTCCAGATGCACAGGAAGTTCTGTGTCGGTCTCAATACCACTTACGAAATGAAAATAAGCACTGAAGAATATTTATGCTGTAGCAGGAGGAGTACTACATGCTTGCAGAATGCATTCTATTACCTATAAAAAAGTGAAACACCCACGCTACAATCATATAGAATACTTCCTCTAAAGAAGCCTGTGAATAACTTTAAAACATCAGGTTAACCTTTTTTTACTCTCTCATCATTGTTAAAGATAAGTATTTACAATACTATATTAAACAATGCCATGGTTGTTGCTTTTTAATTTTAAAAATCTTGCAATCTTTCACAAACCCAATACTCATGGCTTCTTTTTCGTGACAAAAATATTGCAATATTACATACCTACATAGAATAACAGAAAAAAACATAAAACTACAAAGGCCAAACAGTCTACTAAACGCGGATTTGTAACCTATGGGGCAGATTTATGTTAACTACTTCATACCCAGATATGCACCAGTTAATGTGCACCACAGTATGCTAGTGCTCCGTTACCCATAGTGTGCCACATTTGAAATGTAAATAAGAACAATTCCCAACAGGTATCAATTGGAAGACAATTTCAACAGGTGTATGCAGTATGCATTACAAAGGAAAGAAAATAAGGAGTCACTGCAATTTTTGAAAACAGGCGGGTATTATTCACCACTTAAAGAGCAAGGCGGGTCTGTTGCAAAGTTATACAGTTAGACAGCACTGTACACATCAAATGGGGTGACAACCCGGTGGCACTTGGTGAGGGTGATATATACATGAATATATACAGTGAATAGTGAAGGTAGTGCAAGTGCTGGGGTGAAACAGCGTGGTCGGCGCGTTGTGACAATAGGTAAAATATACAGAGTAATGGCTCCAGGGATCAAGTTGTAGTCACTTAAAACAAGAATGAGTCAATTTCCAGGAGTACAAAACAAGTAGGACGCCATAAAATTAAGCTGTGTGGTCGACGGCGTTTCGATCCCCGTCAGTCGGGATCGTCATCAGGACTGGGTTGTCGAGGGAACAGTGCTGTAGGGTAAGAGAAGGGATCATCAGGGGGGTGGAGATGGCCGTATTTAAGTAAGGGCGCGCTAGTGGCTCGCAGGTGGGAAGCTGCTGGGAGAGTGGGGGTGACCCTGTGCGTAAGGTAAGCGCAGGCGGCATGCAGGTAACTGGCAAGTAAGAACGGAGCTAGCTAGGGTGTCTGAAGGTGGCAGAGGGCTTAGGATAAGCGCAGGCGGCATGCAGGTAACTGGCAAGTGAAAAGGAAGCTAGCTAGGGTGTCTGAAGGTAGCAGACGGCTTGAAATTCAGGCCGAATCTGGCGGTGATGGGCAGGGGCTGTACATCGATATGCAAAAGCGTGTGGCAATTTACTGGCGCCAGGGTAAACAACATGCTGGTAAGGATAGCTAACTTACATGTCCGCCAAAGGCAAAATCATGCGGGCGGAGGGGCTGGTTTGTCAGATCCAATGCTGCACGAAGAGGGAAACTTGATTAAAAATCGGTGTGGCAAAAGAGTGAAAAAACATGTCCCCAACAGGTAACCAAAAATTACCTGAATAGCGGTTTGGAGGGCCTGAGGCAGCGGGGGAAATCGGCGTCTGAGAAAGGTAAAGGGGCAATCATGATTAAAAGTCCGAGTGCAAAGGGGCTGGCCTGAGTCAAAAGGGGTCGCACAGAGAGTGCGAGTGGCTTACCTGAGTCAATCAGGACGTCGGGTCGGCTAACGCGAACGGCAGCTTCTGGCAATGAAGGCGGGAGCTGAGCGCGGTCCGGTGGCAGCGCTTGGGAAAATAGCCAGGGGAAGGGGGCGGGGTGAGCGAGGAAGCACTGCGCGCGCACTATGGAAAGGGGAGGGGCAAGGGGTATGACTGTCGGTTGCGATAGCAACCTGCACAAACAGGAAGAGCAAGCCGCGCGCACTCTCTGAACAGAGGCGGAGCGGGGGGTGTGACTGTAGGTTGCGGTGGCAACCACAGAAGCAGGAACAGACCAGAGTAAGCGTCCATGCCAGGTTATAGAGCTAATTAACACGGGTTGGGGCAGGTCATAGTCAAAGGCGAGGCACCCGGGTCAAGGAGTTAGGAAGGTTTGGCGTTAATCACGCCCACGAACACAGGGAGGGTAGTGTGTGAATATTAGATTAACACATCGATGTACAGCCCCTGCGCCTGCCCATCACCGCCAGATTCGGCCTGAATTTCAAGCCGTCTGCTACCTTCAGACACCCTAGCTAGCTTCCTTTTCACTTGCCAGTTACCTGCATGCCGCCTGCGCTTATCCTAAGCCCTCTGCCACCTTCAGACACCCTAGCTAGCTCCGTTCTTACTTGCCAGTTACCTGCATGCCGCCTGCGCTTACCTTACGCACAGGGTCACCCCCACTCTCCCAGCAGCTTCCCACCTGCGAGCCACTAGCGCGCCCTTACTTAAATACGGCCATCTCCACCCCCCTGATGATCCCTTCTCTTACCCTACAGCACTGTTCCCTCGACAACCCAGTCCTGATGACGATCACTACTGACGGGGATCGAAACGCCGTCGACCACACAGCTTAATTTTATGGCGTCCTACTTGTTTTGTACTCCTGGAAATTGACTCATTCTTGTTTTAAGTGACTACAACTTGATCCCTGGAGCCATTACTCTGTATATTTTACCTATTGTCACAACGCGCCGACCACGCTGTTTCACCCCAGCACTTGCACTACCTTCACTATTCACTGTATATATTCATGTATATATCACCCTCACCAAGTGCCACCGGGTTGTCACCCCATTTGATGTGTACAGTGCTGTCTAACTGTATAACTTTGCAACAGACCCGCCTTGCTCTTTAAGTGGTGAATAATACCCGCCTGTTTTCAAAAATTGCAGTGACTCCTTATTTTCTTTCCTTTGTAATGCATACTGCATACACCTGTTGAAATTGTCTTCCAATTGATACCTGTTGGGAATTGTTCTTATTTACAGTATACACCCATCCCAACTTGGTCTATGGGTTTTCTCCTGTTTATCTTACACACATTTGAAATGTGGCGCACCATGGTACAAAAACACCATACATGCGTAACACATCTGTGCTGAAAAAGTAATACATTGCTAGAGTTGCATCGCAACTGTGATGCAGCTCCAGCAAGGCTCACCAATGCACTATATTCACAATGTTGCGTCAATACCTACGCCTGCTTCAAGCACATGCACAGTTTTGAAACAGCATGGGCCTGAAAGTCACTGAGTGAAATATCATACATTACAGTCAGCCACTTTCAAGACGCATTGCTTCAGAGGAACACTTACCGTTTATTAGAGGTAGATCGTCCGACTCCACCGGAGGACACCCCTAATAAAAAAGACATATATATAAAATGCGGACTAGCCGCTGTATCGTGCTAGCAAACTTTAACTTAAAAATCGTTAGAAAAAACAAAAGGAATCGAGCAAAATCAGTAGGCCACTGATAGGATCTCTTTTTGACCTCGCTAAAATAGAAACATTAGGAACAACCCCTCATGAGAAATATGAAACTAGTGAGAGAAACCGAGCTCGACGCCATGATGACTGCAAGATAGCTCGGCTCCGCCGCCCTCCCCGCCCAAAATAACGACAAACCCTATGCAAATATTATAAATAAATACAACACACCAGCAAAGTAACAGGGTAAAACGTTTTATTAAATAACTATTTACATGGCAGCCTGCTGCAACATGAAAACAACACTTCCAATTGGTTCTTACTAGTTTCTATTCTGGAATTTACACTCAGCACTCCACCCACTTCTCTCACTATCTTTTCTACTCTCAAGAGAGAACAACGTCCTACATTTTTCGGAAGACTTTGGTGAAATGGCTACCGTATCTCATTCATCTTCCGAATCTGAACAAAATGATCGACTACCTTTAAGAAGAAAAAAAGAATCTTTCATCTGGCAATTTTTCACTTATCCTGAAGATCAAAAGAAAGTAAATGCACCAAAAGTAACCTGCACGATATGTGACTCGTTTCTCTCAAGAGGAAATCCAACAAAAAAATATTCCTTTTCCATACATACCATGGTGCGGCATGTCAAACAAGTGCACCCTGTGCAATTTGCAGAGGCATCGACAAAAGCCCTGGCCACGCTATTACCATTAGAGGTGGCCAGCACATTTTCTGATCGACGACCTGTATCTCCATCGAGTGCAGAGATGGACTTGAGATATTTAACTATATATGGTCTATAACCTATGGTTTTTTCAGTGAATTTTCAAGGTTTTGTAAATGCTAATTCCTAACTATATATGGTCTATAACCTATGGTTTTTTCAGTGAATTTGCTCCGCCGCCCACCCCGCCCAAAATAACGACAAACCCAATGCAAATATTATAAATATACATAACACACCAACAAAGTAACAGGGTAAAACGTTTCATTAAATAACTATTTACATGGCAGCCTGCTGCAACATCGATCCAAATGCATGACACTGTTCCTGTCAAGGTAGCATAGCTGGCGTCCTAGGGGTGGAGGACCTTTGTGCAAATACCCCGGGGAGTACTCTGGATATGCTTGGTCCCTGAGATGCTTCGATGTCACTACCTTCCACAAATGGCATAAGTCCTGGATGTTGGGTGCCATAGTTGAGGGTTTGACCTAAAGACACGTGCTGCGGTCCCTGGTCCAACCATCACATATACCTCCACCAGGAGACGGCGTGGGGTGCACTGGAAGGGAAAGGCGGCGCGAACGAGCCTCCCCCACCTCCCCAGGTGGAGGTTTCTCAGCTACACCCCTAAAGACACGTCCTGCGGTGCCCTGGTCCAACCATCACATATACCTGCGCCAGGAGACGGCGTGGGGTGCACTGGAAGAGAGAGGCGGCGCGAACGAGCCTCCCCCGCCTCCCCAGGTGGAGGTTTCTCAGCTACACCCCAGCGCTTCACTGATCTCCTTGTGATCAGTCAAGCATCAATAGTAAGATTTTCATAGGTGAGTGTAGGTTCATAGTTTGCCATCCACAGACTAAAAGCCTGGAGTGGCAGTGAAAAAACCATAACTAGGTAAGAAGGAACGCAGAGGCTGTAGGAAGGACTCTGCATATGCTTGGTCCCTGAGATGCTTCGATGTCACTACCTTCCACAAATGGCATAAGTCCTGGATGTTGGGTGCCATAGTTGAGGGTTTGACCTAAAGACACGTCCTGCGGTGCCCTGGTCCAACCATCACATATACCTGCGCCAGAAGACGGCGTGGGGTGCACTGGAAGGGAGAGGCGGCGCGAACGAGCCTCCCCCACCTCCCCAGCTGGAGGTTTCTCAGCTGCACCCCAGCACTTCACTCGACATAGGCGGCCGGCTCCCGGGGTCCGGCGGAACTTTTAGCCTTTTGGTGACTCTTCCATTCTGGACCTTGTCCCACAATCCGTTTGACCTGAAGACACGTCCTGCGGTGCCCTGGTCCAACCATCACATATACCTGCGCCAGGAGATGGCGTGGGGTGCACTGGAAGGGAGAGGCGGCGCGAACGAGCCTCCCCCACCTCCCCAGGTGGAGGTTTCTCAGCTACACCCCAGCGCTTCACTCGACAAGATGAGTTGCGCCCGCTCCTGCGGCACATTGCCTCGCTCGGCCAGCTGAATTACGCCTGCTCTTGCTATTACAGCGTCTCACCCGCCATCCGGCTGAATTGCACCCACTCTTGCGGTACAGCGACAGGCGGCTGCCACGGAGCTCAGGAAATGGCGGTCGGCTCCACAGACTTGGGCCTGGCCTGCAAGGATGGCTCTGGACAACCCTGGAACTCGGACGCTTGACTGCTACGGCATGGGCCCCATTCCCAAAAGCGTCCCATCAGCCTTGAAGATTCTACAAGAGTCACCGGGGCCCCCGACTCCCGCAGAGTTCCGGTAGGGAGCTTCTGCCATGATTGCTCGCAGAATGGCCACGACGTAGCCACGGGGTGCTCTCATGCTGACGCCAGCTTCAGTCTGAAACTTCCAGAAACACTGTAGACCAGCGTTTCCCAAAGTGTGGTCCGCGGACCCCCAGGGGTCCGTGACACATTCCCAGGGGGTCCGCAGGACTTGAGTGCCTAACTCGGTATAAAAAAACTAAACACTCATGAGCCCTCGCAGCACATAAGGAGGTGTGAATATACTTAGCGCCGGGGCGCCAAGACTGCCATTCAATCTGCCCCTCAGGCTCCCCACACAGGAGAGGTGTGAATGTCATTGCCGCTGGGGCGGCAAGACTGCAATGAAATCGGGCCAATCACCATTCAGCTGTAGGTGCAAGGTGAAGGGTGATTGCCCTTATATATTGTGCTATTCAATCTGCCCTTCACCCGACCTCGAGCTCGCACAGCAGTGTGTGTGGTTCCTGTTCTGTTTGTGACCAGGCCCCGGGCATTTTCCTATCTGTCCCCATTTGCCCTGAAAGCAACTGCGTGGCGAGATTGAAGAGCGCTGGAGCACGTTGAATGGGCAGGAGGGCTCTTCTTCTGGAACTGCATGTATTTCATTTGTGTGTGCGTGTTTGTGTGTAGATTTGTTTGTTTTGTTTTGTAATTGCATTTAAGAAAGCAGTCCAAAATCTGTGACGCATCCACTCAGGACTATATTTATTTCTTTATTTTCCAGTTGACCTTTACAAAAAAAGTGTTCCACTCGAGTTCTTTGCAGTGGTTTTTCCAGTCTTATCAGAAGGCGCAATACTTAAGCCTGTTGCTTTGACCACAGCCTCTGGCTCACCAACATTACATGCTAGCCCCCACCATTTAAGTTTATGAAGGAAACGTTTTAACACAGGGCACTGTTAAGATTTATGTTTTTGCTGACTTACAACTTTGAAAAATAGTAGGATTGTGTGATTATTACCACAGTTTTCAATTCGATGATCACCTACCTCTTTGAAATAGCATTTCCACTGTAGCAGAAAGGTTTGCTTTAGTCTCTCGACTTCTTCCTGTTTCCCCCCCCACAAACCCCCTAACATAGGTTGTGCCCTTTGTTACATGCATAACCCTTCTAACATTCATTATGGCCTGTGAGCCCATTACAGAAGTGCAGTGCTTGGACCAAGATGCCCGCACAGCGTGCAGAGAGAATTCATGAATTGGACAATCCAGCGTGCTAACATTGCAGTGGGCACTCTGACTAGTGGTACCTGCCATACACCATGAGTGGAGACAAAGGCAAGCTTGTATTTTTAAACAAGCATTGGCAATGCAATAGGTCTCGCATTAGGAAAGTGTGAGCTATTGGTATTGTAAATGAAATTTTTTTTTAATGTGTGTTGGCTTTGAAAATATATAAATTAATAGCAATGTTATTTACAAAGCCAATAGCTTACACTTTCCTAATGCGAGTCCTATTGGCTATGGCAATGCATGTTGGTAGCAAGCAAGGACAGTGCTGTTGTGGTGCTGAGTGATGTGGTGGTTGGGCTGAGTGATGTGGTGGTGCCCCAGAGTGATGTGGTGGTGCCCATGAGTGATGTGGTGGTGTCCCTGAGTGATGTGGTGGTGTTCCTGAGTGATGTGGTGGTGTTTCTGAGTGATGTGGTGGTGTCCCAGAGTGATGTGGTGGTGTCCCAGAGTGATGTGGTGGTGCCCGTGAGTGATGTGGTGGTGCCCGTGAGTGATGTGGTGGTGCCCGTGAGTGATGTGGTGGTGCCCGTGAGTGATGTGGTGGTGCCCGTGAGTGATGTGGTGGTGCCCGTGAGTGATGTGGTGGTGCCCCTGAGTGATGTGGTGGTGCCCCTGAGTGATGCCCCTGAGTGTGGCATGCAGCAGTGTGAGTAATGCAGCAGTGTGCAGCGTGCAGCAGTGTGAGGCGGGCAGCAGTGTGAGGCGGGCAGCAGTGTGAGGCGGGCAGCAGTGTGAGGCGGGCAGCAGTGTGCAGCGGGCAGCAGTGTGCAGCATGCAGTAGTATGAGTAATGCAGCAGTGTTCAGCAGTGTGAGGCGTGCAGCAGTGTGTGGCGTGCAGCAGTGTGTGGCGTGCAGCAGTGTGAGGTGTGAGGGTGTGAGGGTGAGAAGGTGTGAGGGTGAGAAGGTGTGAGGGTGAGAAGGTGTGAGGGTGAGAGGGTGTGTGAGGGTGAGAGGGTTTGTGAGGGTGAGAGGGTTTGTGAGGGTGAGAGGGTTTGTGAGGGTGAGAGGGTGTGAGAGGGTGTGTGAGGGTGAGTGAGGGAGTGTGAGGGTGAGTGAGGGAGTGTGAGGGTGAGGGAGTGGGGGTGTGAGGGAGTGGGGGTGTGAGGGTGAGGGGGTGTGAGGGTGAGGGGGTGTGAGGGTGAGGGGGTGTGAGGGTGAGAGGGTTGTGAGGGTGAGAGGGTTTTGAAATAAACCAAACATTGAAAAGTTAGTAGCCGAGATGCAGCACCATCCTTCCCATTAAAATGTTTTGCTTTTTGCATATTTTTCAATATAAAATAATAAAAGCTTTATTAATGCATGTATTTGTTTGGTGTGTACTTGTTTGTGTATTTTTTGCGAATTACTGTTTTAATTTTTTGAACTTGAAATTGTACAAATTGCTTGGGGGTCCCCGGCTTCCAGTAGTGATTCAGTGGGGGTCCTCAGGAGTCAAAAGTTTGGGAACCACTGCTGTAGACTACCAATTCAAACAGTTCCGGTGGAGCCCCAACGACGTATCGCGTTGTTGCATAATGCGTCATATGACACGCCGCGTTATCGCACCCGGAAGTGCTCCGGTGCGCGAGGCGCGAGGCGCGAAGCGCAGCTTCCCGGAAGCAATCTGGGGCGCGGCGCGGAGCGCGTAACGTAAGCATAACAGGTCATGTGACTTGTTAATAAAACTTTTCATTGGTTTAGAAATACTTTTTGTCCCAAATGATGAAAACCCCTCCTTCTTTCCTCTTGGCTCCTGCCCCCTCCCCAAGTCTTGCTCGGCCAGCTGAGTTTCGCCCACTCTTGCGGCCTACGACATGGATACGCCGGGGCGTTATGGATCAGTATGAGCAAATATACACTTGGGGATTCACAAGCAACAACAAGCCTTTGTATTTGGGGCTCTAAATCAACAACAGTGACAGAGAACAGAACCGAACTAAGCACTCAGGGGCTACGTTTAAACGTAACATCATCTCCCCAGAGGTACATCACCTTACACACACATGCACTCGGATCTCCTTGGCCTCAGTCAAGCATCAATAGTATGATTTTCATAGGTGAGTCTAGGTTCATGGATTTCCATCCACAGACTAAAAGCCTGGAGTGGGAGTGAAAAAACCATAACTATGTAAGAAGGAAGGCAGAAACAGAATCTTCCTCTGCAACATCCGGCTCTGCATCGCTACTTACTTATAAATGCAGAAAAAACTCAATTAACACAAGGGCTCTTTTCAGAGCCACCTTATATCAAAGCACTCAAACTTCTGATTTATCTCCATTTTCACACTCTTGTAAATAGGTGTGCGCGCACGAGTGCGCGCACCACGCAACTTTTTTCAAAAAAATATATATATATTTTCACCTTTAAGGAACTTACTGCACACCCTGAGAAAACCTATGCAGCAAAACAATCTCTACCTTCTCCCCTTTCCATGTTCCAACGCTTTGAAATGGACAATATATTTACTCGCAGTGACAAAATGGCGGTCAACACTTCCTGATTTCCTTCTAATCGAACGTTAACAGACGTCACGCAGCAAAAAAAAAATTCCGCTCGCGCGCAGCCGCTGGAGTGCGCGCACCCGTGCGCGCGTATAGATATATAATTGACTTTAACTTTAATTTTCTCAGCAACTACTGAACGGATTTACACCATTCCAAAAAAAGCGTAATCAGCGAGCCGGACTCTACAGTTTTGCCAAATTTCTTATAAATCCATTCAGCCGTTCGACCTGTAGCCGTGTCTAAACGTCCTATGGAAAATAACATGGAGAAAACACTTTTGGGACCCCCCTTTTATCTCAGCCCCCACTTCACCAATCGCCCCCAAACTTTCAGGGAAGGAGCGCAGCGGACCGAGCCATCTTCTTTAAGAAATTCGCAAAGATTCATCCACCAGGGCCAAAGTTAATCCAATTAGAATGTTGAGGATTTCCTATGGAAACTAGGTCCTAACTATAACTACCTACTGGCGACCGCCAGTAGGTTATATATATATATATATATATATATATATATATATATATATATATATATATATATATATATATATATATATATATATATATATATATATATATATATATATATATATATATATATATATATATGTGTTTCCAAGGGTGCCCTGTGCTTGGAGGACGCCACTCCATAAAAATTTGTTCCACCGAACATTTATTTACCAGACAAACTTCCAGCCAAAGTCTTTACATAAGGATTCCCCGACGTGTTTCGAGACAGCTTGTCTCTTCCTCATGGGGAGAAGCAAACAATGCACGGCTGCGCATTACAATTCATTTAAAGTTCCTGTTTAGCATGCCCCTCGCAGGTGAGTAGTATACTTATCAGCATGCTGGGATTTGTAGTGCTATCAGTTCCGCCTCCAGTGGCTGCCGTGCATTGATCTAATTTATTGCTTTTTCCAATCCGTTTTAAACCCTCCAGTGGGCCTTTGTTTGGAAGGTGTTTGTTGATTAAAAAATCTTCATGCCGCATTTCATGTCAGTAAGATTCCGACAGGCAGACCCGTTATTCCTTCACACGGGCGGTGCATCCTCCCACGGCCGGGCTGCCGTGTTGTACCAATGTTTCCAAGGGTGCCCTGTGCTTGGAGGACGCCACTCCATAAAAATTAGTTCCACCGAACATTTATTTACCAGACAAACTTCCAGCCAAAGTCTTTACATAAGGATTCCCCGACGCGTTTCGAGACAGCTTGTCTCTTCCTCATGGGGAGAAGCAAACAATGCACGGCTGCGCATTACAATGCATTTAAAGTTCCTGTTTAGCATGCCCCTAGCAGCTGAGTAGTATACTTATCAGCATGCTGGGATTTGTAGTGCTATCAGTTCCGCCTCCAGTGGCTGCCGTGCATTGATCTAATTTATTGCTTTTTCCAATCCGTTTTAAACCCTCCAGTGGGCCGTTGTTTGGAAGGTGTTTGTTGATTAAAAAATCTTCATGCCGCATTTCATGTCAGTAAGATTCCGACAGGCAGACCTTTTATTCCTTCATACGGGCGGTGCATCCTCCCACCGCCGGGCTGCCGTGTTGTACCAATGTTTCCAAGGGTGCCCTGTGCTTGGAGGACGCCACTCCATAAAAATGTGTTCCACCGAACATTTATTTACCAGACAAACTTCCAGCCAAAGTCTTTACATAAGGATTCCCCCAACGCGTTTCGAGACAGCTTGTCTCTTCCTCATGGGGAGAACCTCATGGGAACCCTTGGAAAACATTGGTACAACACGGCAGCCCGGCCGTGGGAGGATGCACTGCCTATGTGAAGGAATAACACAATATTAGAAGCGAAGCTCGCATAATGGTATAGTACCCATATTTACAGCGCAGAGTAAAGATGTTATAATGAAAAAGTAAGAGGGCGAGAAGCAGGGTAGAGAAATAACATCTAAGATAGATATATACGAGGGGAGAAGGAGAATGGAAGAAGAGAGAGGAGGATGAAAGGGTGATTTGGGTATAGTACCCTATTCATAGGTTAATCAGACCTATATATCAATATTATCTCCAATCTTATTCATATTCTGAATGTATTTCCACCCCCATATATCCATTCTTTTTACTAAATGAAAAAAGTTAATGAGTTCTAACTTGTCTAAAAAGAGTTTTTTTTATCTTCCAAAACTATTCAAAAGGAAATGAAATAAATACATTCTCATCAACCCTTATTGCGGATTCATTCTACAAATACTATCCCGTGCTCTTAGTAGTAATTTGTATGTTTTTTTGTGGAATAGTGGTGCTCTTAACAGTATTCTCTATTTGTGGTTTCTATTCCTTCCTCCACAACAGCATGGTTTCTAGAGAGATGAAAGAGGAAAGAGTTGTGATTAGATTCGTAAATATAGACAAGTAAATATAAAGAAAACAACATAGTAATGCCCTGTTCTCTGTTACCTTATTCTACGATATAATTTCCTCATTGCTTTTGGTTAACCAAACTCAGTAGTACATCAACAAAACACCAAGGATTTCAGCGTAAATAATATTAAACAATTTAAAATCAGATTTGTCATTGAATCAGAGTATCAAGAAGGGGTTTTGGAAGGTCTCGGTCAGATAATTCATAGGTGTACGTAATCTCCTCATCAATGTTCATCCCAAAAGGTACGATACAGCCTGCCTGTAAAATGAACCTGGATTCTGCTCTGCGTAATGCTGTTAAACGATCTCCTCCTCTTACATGTTTCGGAATTGAATCAAGGGCGAAAAATTTCGCCTTAGTCCAATCCCCATCATGGTATTGGTGGAAATGTTTAGCTGTGCTGTAAGCGAAATCCTTGTTCGTGATTGCACGCCAGTGCTCAAGGATTCGCTTTTTGACAGGGAAGGTGGTTGAACCAATGTACCATTTGCCACAAGGGCAAGTTACTACATAAACAACATGGTCTGTGGTACATTGGATGTTCTTATTGCTTTTCTATTTTTTCTTCACTCTCTTGAGTTCTACCTCCCTCATATTCGAGCTATGGCTACAAGCCTTGCATTTTCCACACTTGAAAAATTCTCCCTTTGCTGCAAGCCATGTTTTCTTCTTTTCTAAGTGACTTTGCACTATCAGGTCTTTGATGGATCTACCTTTCCTGTAAGTTATCGACGGGTGTGGATCTAATCTATCCTTTAGAACTTTGTCCCGTAGGAGGATGTCCCATCTCTTTCTTACTATCTGGCTGAAGGTGGAGGATTGGGTATTATAAGTTGTTATCAGTCTTATAGGAGCTTTGGATATTGGATGTTTGGTTTCTGATGTTTTAAACAATGCATCCTTGCGATCTATTAGGGACACTCTCTCGTCTCCTTTCTTGAGCATATATATATATATATATATATATATATATATATATATATATATATATATATATATATATATATATATTACCTACTGGCGGTCGCCAGTAGGTATATATAGTTAGGATTTTTTGTCTATGGGATTTTTGAAAATTCTATGTCTAATAACTTTGGCGTTTGTGGACGGAATTGGCTGAAATTTTCAGGAAAATGGCACATTTTGTTTCTGAGCAGCCCTTGAAAAGTTGGGGGGGGTTCGTCAAGGGGGGGCCGAGAAAAAAGGTGGGTCCCAAAACGTGTTTTTAACATTGAGTTTTCCATAGGGCGGTTGGCCTCACTTTTAGCCCGAACGGCTGAATGGATTTGCACGAAACTTGGCAAAATTGTAGGGACTGGTAGCCCGATGTGCCTTTGCTAGGTCTCAATATATGTGCTCCAGTGGATTTTGAGAAATTAACGTTCAAAAAAAGATATATATCTGTAACAGCGGACCGGGCAGCGCTCCGGTTCGCGGACTTTACGCGTAACGGAACTTCGCGTAGCGAAGCTGATTGGCTCTCCGGCGTCTGTGAACATTCCAAACAGTCCGTAGCGGCCGCCATCTTGTCTCTCGGTAGGATCGAGAGACAAGAGGAGGCCAAAGCGAAGGGGCAAATGACCATAAGGGGGCATAGTAGATCCTCGCTGACCCCCTAGGTTTGATGTGGAGGTTTTAAAAGGGTCCCGCGGGGCAAAAAAAAATAATAATAATAATAATCGAACGGCTGAATGGATTTGCACGAAACTTGGTAAAATATTAGGGACTGGTAGCCCGATGTGCCTTTGCTAGGTCTCAATATATGTGCTCCAGTGGATTTTGAGAAATTAAAGTTCAAAAAAAGATATATATCTGTAACAGCGCTCCGCTTCGCGTAACGGAGGTTTGCGAAGCTGATTGGTTCTCCGGCGTCTGTAAACATTGCAAACAGTCCGTAGCGGCCGCCATCTTGTCTCTCGGTAGGATCGAGAGACAAGAGGAGGCCAAAGCGAAGGGGCAAATGACCATAAGGGGGCATAGTAGATCCTCCTTGACCTCTTAGGTTTGATGTGGAGGTTTTAAAAGGGCCCCGCGGGGCAAAAAAAAAATAATAATAATAATCGAACGGCTGAATGGATTTGCACGAAACTTGGCAAAATTGTAGGGACTGGTAGCTCGATGTGCCTTTGCTAGGTCTCAATATATGTGCTTCAGTGGATTTTGAGAAATTAACGTTCAAAAACAAGATATATATCTGTAACAGCGCTCCGCTTCGCGGATATAAAATTATATCTGTATTACCTAGCTGTTGCTAACACCAGTTAGCGACGGCTAGTAGGAGATAGCGACCATCTTGGGCCCCACTTTGCATGTGAGTGATATTTATCACTAATGACATGCAAAGTGGGCATGCCAAGATGTTAGCGACTGGAAACAGTCGCTAACATCGCTATCTCCTTTTATCAACTTTTGGAAATATTCGAGATAAGCGCGAATATCTCCAAAAGCTAGCACCTGCCCTGATCAGTTCTTAGCCATGTTATCCAATGGGAGGTGGATAACATGGCTAAGAGCATTAGCTCGGTAATGCATGAATATCGCTGAGTTTTCAGCGATATTAATTCATTGCGGTCGTTTATTATCGTATTTGCGATAAACCTTGATAATAGCAAGGTTTATCTGCGATAATTTCTGACGATGCTTAGCGGTAAAAAAAATCGTTGCTAAGCATCGTTAGGGATAAATATCGCTTAACTTTGGTAATATGCCCCAACGTCTGTTAACGTTCGATTCGAAGGAAATCAGGAAGTGTTGAAAAACATTGTCTGCGCCATCTTGTGTTTTTTCAAATGCCACACTTTTGTCGTGTACGGCAGCCATTTTAGATGCTTTGACCAGACCCACTCTGTGCACGCTGTCGATCCTTAGCATGGCTCCCCCCCCTCGCAAGCATCTCCCCCAGGCAGTGGTCACCCCCGCTCTCCGTCTTATGCATGGGTAATAAACCTCCCCCATCTGCGCTGCTCTTCCCTGAGAATCACACCCTGTGCCCGCCCGACACCTCCCTTTCGCCCTATTCACTACCGCACCCTCTGACGCTCCTTTTCCTCTGTGTCCGATTGTCCAGGCTGGTCCTAGGGTATCAGCTAGCCCTGCAGATGTAGTTTATGGCCCCAGCTGTAAAGAATCACCCCTCTTCAAAGGAGTTATAGTAGATCAAGGCCCACACTCGATGAGATCCGTCACAGCAGACGCGTTCCTATTATCTGAAAACCATATATATATGGAAGCTCACTGTCCTTCTACTCCCCTTCACTCGCGGCCGGGTGCTGTAACGGCGAGTGACGGCACCACGCAGGTCACACTGAGACCAAAGCTCCTTTTGCACAAGAAGTACAAAGCACTCACGGGGACATGTCCAATAGGTTTATTGGTCAAACACTCTCTCACAGACGCGTTTCGGCAACCGCCTTTCTCAATTATATATATATATATATCCACACAACACAGGAACCCAATTGAATGAGGCCACAGGGAGTTGTGAATCAGCTCGTTCTTTATTCAGGCAGCAAAGTTCAAATGCCAGACCCGTTTCGGGAGATTAGATCCCTTCCTCAGCGGCGCTGTTTCTTGACGGAAATGGAAGCACCGTTGTTGGCGCACACCTGCTAGATTTGGCTTCTACAAAGCGAGGCAGGCGCCCGCTAGCATTGCACGTCGACCCACTGTGGTTTTATTTTGTTCGCAAGTGGTGAGGCAATGCAAGTGCACCCACTTGGGAGTACAAGGCGGCATTACACATCCCAGAGGGCCACCACAAAACCACCAGGTAGACCGATAATCTCGGCAAAAGGTGCACTCTTGGAGCCCATAGCCAAGTATCTGGATATTTATTTATTACCGCATGTATAATGAAATTGACATCGTACTTACAGGCTACTGGAGATTGGCTTCACCATATTCAGGAAATACCATGAACAGAATCGTATAAATTAATATTCATTCATAATCTTTATTTTGGTACATATAGTACCATAAAAGATACATAAAAAATACAAATACAATTGAATTCAAAACACAATTCATTTAAACATAGTTAACATGATGGAGAGTGACAACAAGGTAAAGTGCGTTCCAATGGGATCCCGGATAACAGTTTCGAGGGCGGTTATCATTACATTTAAAACATCAATAAATAATTAAAAATATAAAAAGGCATGTATATAAAATATACATATATAAAATTCATAAATGTATACGCAACTAACCGATACTAACAGTAATAGAAAGTGCTATCAAAGATGTTCTACCCATTCATTGTAACAGTATGGCATAAAGTAATTTCCAAGTTTTTTTAAACAAGGAGGTTCTACTATAATTTTAGACCCGTTTTGATTCTTATAAAATTTGTGGCTAACAAAAATCTACTAATGCCAAAAACAATAACCTGGCTGGTATCAGTTTTTAAAATTCTTCCAGCCTCTTTGTATGATTGTATACCTATATTTAGGCAAATAGGTCTGATCCATCTTTTTCTAGGTACTGCGTAGGTCGGGCAAAAAAACAAAATATGTAGATCATCTTCCTTTACCTGACTCGGGTATAGGGTGCATTGATCATTGCTATTGTGAGACCACCTTGATGCACAAGCATTTGTCCTCAAGATGCCATATCTATATTTCATATAAAGTGTTTTGGCAAGTGGTGGGATGACAGGACGGAGGATTAGCGCTCTAGTTTTCGCAGTCCTGCCCCTACTTAATGCGGGGAGGACAGCGGGCGCGTTGTGAAGACAGGTCTGTCAGTGGCAGTGACAGACGGTATTACTTTTGAAGAGCATTGCAGCTGCCACCTCCAGTGTCAGCGCGTGAGCGCTGGGGACTTTTGAGCTAATAATTTTTTTTTTAAACTTGAATTGATTTTTAAAATTGTGTAAATTGATGTTATGGTCTGGGGGAATTAAACAGGGTTCCCGGGGGAACCTACCTGATTCTCTGTAACTCACTGCATTTCACACCCTGTTCCGCCGCGTCCATTGTGGGCGTTTGTTGCGGAGGGTTGAGGAGCCCACCACTTCCGGGTTGACAGGAAGGAGGATTAACGCTCTACTTTTCGCAGTCCTGACCCTACTGAATGCGGGGAGGACAGCGGCCGCGCTGTGAAGACAGGTCTGTCAGTGGCAGTGACAGACGGTATCACTTTTGAAGAGCATTGCAGCTGCCGCCTCCAGTGTCAGCGCGTGAGCGCTTGGGACTTTTGAGCTAATAAATTTTGTTTTAAACTTGAATTGATTTTTAAAATTGTGTAAATTGATTTTATGGTCTGGGGGAATTAAACAGGGTGCCCTGGGGAACCTACCTGATTCTCTGTAACTCGCTGCATTTCCCGCCCTGTTCCGCCGCGTCCATTGTGGGCATTTGTTGCAGAGGGTTGAGGAGCCCACCACTTCCGGGTTGACTGGAAGGAGGATTAGCGCTCTAGTTTTCGCAGTCCTGCCCCTACTTAATGCGGGGAGGACAGCGGCCGCGCTGTGAAGACAGGTCTGTCAGTGGCAGTGACAGACGGTATCACTTTTGAAGAGCATTGCAGCTGCCACCTCCAGTGTCAGTGCGTGAGCGCTGGGGACTTTTGAGCTAATAACTTTTTTTTTTAAACTTGAATTGATTTTTAAAATTGTGTAAATTGATTTTATGGTCTGGGGGAATTAAACAGGGTGCCCGGGGGAACCTACCTGATTCTCTGTAATTTGCTGCATTTCCCGCCCTGTTCCGCCGCATCCATTGTGGGCGTTTGTTGCGGAGGGTTGAGGAGCCCACCACTTCCGGGTTGAGAGGAAGGAGGATTAGCGCTCTAGTTTTTGCAGTCCTGCCACTACTTAATGCAGAGTGGACAGCGGCCGCACAGATGCCGCGCGCAGCAGCCGCGGCGGTGGCGTGCCAAAGGCCCGCCAAAGGCAAGCCCGTCTGCGCCTGTCCGCGGTCGGACGGGGCTAGGGGCCCAAACCCCTGCTCAAATATCCCCTGATTGCCCCTTAAGGATTAAATATTCTAAAAAACAGCTGGAACAGCTCTGTCCACCCATAGATGAGGTATGTAAGAACGAGATGCGGGCGGAAAGGATGCCCCAGAGATGCAAGGTCTGCCTATATAACCCTAGGGAAAGAACGGGTCACGAGTATAAGGGGGAGACATTGACTATGATATGGATTAACTGTCGCTCCCTAAGGAAACACAAACTTGAAATCTATGATCTTCTAAGGGACCAACAGCCTGATGTACTCTTTCTTACCGAGACCTGGTTAGATGCGGAGTCTGCACCTGATATCTTGGAAGCACTCCCCCACGAATATGGCATGATAAGGCTTGAACGTGACATGCAACGGGGAGGGGGGATCGCAGTGTTGCATAAATTAGAGTTAATGTGTATCCTGGAAGCAGCTACCATTAAGAACAGCGAAGCAGGCTCGTTCTCAATTAAATATGGGTCTAATTTGACTATAAATGGCTATTTGATTTATCGCCCAATCTGTAGAGAGCTTAATGGAGGTGGTCGCGCAACCGGCTTTGCGCTATAATAGGCTTATAATCTTGGGCGACCTCAACCTTCACCTGGAGGAGGAAGGCAATAGGGAAGCCCGAGGGGTGATCACCTCACTGGAATTATTCAAGCTGAAACTCCAATCCTGGATGCCCACTCATCTGGTGGGTCACCTCCTTGATCAGATTTTTGCTAATTGGGAGGGAGTGGAGGTCCAGCCCCCGAGCCAGGTAGTATGGTCAGACCATTTCCTGGTCCAGTTCTCTATATCAGGCCTGTCTAAAAAGCTCGCTCAAGTTAAACCGATGGCATATAAGCGCAGGCAATGGGGGAAACTCAATCAGGCTGACTTAGAACTTGCTTTGAGGTTAGGCCGCCCCCCGTTGAGGGACAATCTGGATGTGGCATGGAAGGAATATGAGAGCTGGTTGAGCCTTAGACATAATGGCGCCGTGGACGATCAAAGCCCCGGCGAGATGCTCTAAGTCGGCACAGTGGTTTAACGCTGATTTAAGAGCTGTCAAATCTGCGTGCAAAGGCTTAGAGCGCACTTGGCGCAAAAAATATGAGGAAACAGCAAAGTTAGAATATAAGAATAGTATAAAAGAGTACCATTGCATGGTAAGGAGGACTAAAAGAGAATTTCTGAATAAAGGAATTGAGGCAGCGGAGAACTCAACCAAGGAGCTCTTCTCTATATACAAGGAGCTTACATCACTTGAGAGGACTCTAGCTCCGGATGTCTACTCCACAAAGACCTGTGAGGCGATTGCAGACTTTTTTGTCCAAAAGGTAGAAACCATATATAAGTCTTTTCCGATGGGAGCAGAAGTGCTGCCCACAGAACAAACCAGGGAAGTGAGACTGAGGGGTAATTCCTGCCTTAACCAGTTCGTAGTCCCTGATAACCCTGAATTGATGAAGATAGTCCGCAGTATCCAGTCAGGTTCTCCTAAAGATGCGGCTCAACCCAAGATTTTTAAGAATCTGGTTCAACTCCTCATAAATCACATAAGTCATCTGGCAGAGCTGTCCTTCCAAGCCAGTTATGTGCCACAGGACTGGAAAACAGCGCAGGGCATCCCAATTAAAAATAATGCCAACCTTAGTCTGGCCCATTGGGACAATTTCCGCCCCATCTCACTTTTACCCTTTTGCGCTAAAGTGCTGGAGAAAATTGTGAATGCACAGATGGTGAAATATATGGAAGAGGGCCAACTCCTTCACCCCTCATAGTCAGGCTTTAGGGCGAACCACTCCATGGAATCGGCTCTGCTTTTCTCAGCGGTACTGTTGCGCGGGAGAGTGGATGAAAGGCGGATGGCCGCGCTGCTGCTATTAGTTCTTAGCGCGCCATTCGACACCGTCTCGCATTCCATACTACTCTCCCGCCTCAGGGAGGCGGGGATTGGAGGGCTGGCTCATGAGTGGCTGTGCTCGTTTCTCGCAGATAGAAGATTTCAATTCCACTGCCCCCCCTTTAAATTGGAGGTACGATCATTAAGGCAAGGGGTTCCACAGGGCTCTATCTTGAGCCCTACACTATCCAATCTGTATATGGAACCCCTTGCTAAGATAGTGGAAGCCTATGGGATGGAGATAGTGTCCTACGCTGATGACACCCAATTGGTGGTGACACTGTCCCAGCCCCCAGAGGAGGCTGCAGCGAATTTCTCGGCCTGTCTAGAGGAACTGGCAGGCTGGATGAATAACAACTGCTTGAGCCTCAATGCGAGTAAAACCGAGTTCCTAGTGATGGGGAAAGCACCCTCCATTTGGTCCTCTGCGTGGTGGCCACCTGAACTGGGGCCCACCCCCAACCCCTCGGAGCAGGTCAAAAACTTGGGGGTTAGATTAGATGTCAACCTGTCCTTCGAACACCACACCAGAGGGGTTGCCGGCAAATGCTATGGCATCTTAAAAAGCCTGTGCAAAACCATGGACTTACTCCATGCTACTGGCAGGAAAACACTGGTTCACACTCTTGTTGCTCCTCACTTAGACTACGGGAATTCATTGTATATGGGCCTGAGCAAAAAAAGGACTGCACCGGCTGCAATGCGAACAGAACGCAGCATCCAGGACGGCACTGAATCTCTCCAAGAAGTCTTCGGGGAGCCGTGGTCTTGCTACGATGCACTGGCTTCCCGTCCGTGAACGCATTGTGTTTAAAACGATGTGTATGGCCCATCGCATCGCGCAGGGAAAGGGGCCTATCTATCTTCAAAAACTATTGACCGTGCACCAGCCCAAGCGGCATTTGAGGTCCCTAGGAAGTATGCTCTTCCAGGTCCCTCGTATCCACCGAGCACGGATGGGCGGTCGATCTTTCAGATATCTGGCCAGTAAACAATGGAATGCTCTACCGATTGAGTTCGGTATGGAACCATCTGAGATGAGGTTCCGTCAGAAATTGAAAACCTACCTCTTCCCAAAATAGTATGAGGCTCTCTGTTTGCCTTTATTTGTTACCTGACTGTCGAGGATCCTGCTTGGTATCTGTTCTTTACAGCGCGGGGACACACTGTTTCCTAGTGTAACCAGGCGCTTTATAAATTTTGTTATTATTATTATTAATATTATTATTATTATTGGGTAAACCTGATCAAGAAAGCATTTATAAAGTGCTATTTCTTTAAACAATATAAAACTATTTGTTAACGATCCGTAAACTCTTCCATTCAACACATCATAGTTCACATATGCCCAAAATGATGACTAAAATTTTCTTTGATGTTCGATTTAATAAGGATGGATCATCCCAAAAATGTGCTAAACCAATTTTTGTTAGACAGGATCTTACGTGTTTAAGCCATAGAACTTTGTTACAGCAATCCAGTTCCATAATTTCTTTTAGACCATCCTTATAATCTATCAGATCAGGGGTCGACCAAAGTCGGACCCAGAGCATCAGGAGTCTCAAGATAGCATGATGGTCAGTGTGTTTCATGTTAAGATCTAAAAAAAAGTGGTACCAAAGTCTTAACAATGCCCTTTACAATTTGTTTTCACCAGTTTCAACAGATTTCTTACACATGGGACTCCATAATTCTGCCCCATATAGTGCAGCTGATTGCACTTTAAACTTAAAAATCTCTAAGGCTGGTAAAACTGCTTTGTTTAGGCTATTACCATGTCTTTTCATTATGGGTAGCAGGTTTTGCGTAAAAATTATTTTACTTTTTTCTATTTGGGTTTTCCATGTTAAATTGGAATCCAGGGAAACACCCAGATAGCTAAAGTTCTGGACGTGTTCTAATTTATGTCTGTTTAACATCAAATTTTCCTTAAAATTTTTATGAGGGTTTATAGCCATATATTGTGTTTTCTTTACATTAATCTCTGGGCCCTTTTTGTTGCAATATATCTGGAACTTATTCAATAAATTCTGTAGGCCCCGGGGTGTTTGGGATATAATTATAGTGTTGTCAGAGAAAAGGAGGGATGAAACCCTCTCTCCCCCCATTGCTGCAATCCTCCATACAAGATGGAATATCGTTGACGAACAGGGAGAACAATGTAGGGGCCAACACACATCCTTGGCGGACTCCCCTCTTTATCGGTATTTGTCTTGTTAGCTTCCCTCCTGGGCCCCACCTAACCTTTGCAACGTTATTTCCATGTAGTTTTATAACCTGCTCTGAAAGGTTAGCCAGTAACCCTTGTTGTGTAAGTGTCTCCCATAACAATTTCCGGGGGATTAAATCAAATGCCCCCCGAAGGTCTACAAAGGCTACATACAAGTGACTTGGAAAACAAGTAGGAGAGTAAGGAGTTGTGTCCGTGAACGTCGGACGGGAAATACTCCTGATTCCCTGGTCAAGGATCAAAAGAACAAAATGGAGGAGTACTACCCGATGAGGGTATGTGAAGGCTCTTGTCTGAACTCAGGAAGAATTGTTCCTTTGTTAGGAAACCCCTCACTCACCACCTAGTGGTGACTTGCTTCATCATCGGGGCCCACCCAAGTGGCCTAGCGTCACTTGGGTGTGCTTCAACACCTGCAACTGCAGTGGAGCTGGTAGTGAAGTGTGGGGTGCATACAAAAAAGAATGTGAGTGTTAAAAATTGTCCTGGTATTCTTTTGTATAGAGTTTTAATAAAAAAGATACTGGACAAAATTAAAAGATAAGGTTGAGATAGTAGTGGGGAAGTTACGGCCCACTTATCTCTGTTTTATGTGTTGGTCGACATGTTTCTACCATAAGGGGAAAATCCCCGGTATTCCTCAGGACCAAAACAAGGAAGTGGGTGGTATGTGCCCCCTAAAAGACACACCCAGACCTAAATCCTTGGACAGCCAGAAGAAAAATCAGCTTCTGGGACGCACACCTAAAATAGAGGGTGCTTTAAAACCTGTGGGGAAGGAAAAGAAAAGAATAAAATAATTACTATCCTGTTACGTAGTGCAGTGCTAGAGTGCAGGATTCGTGCAATTATTCTAGCTTCCCACAGTGGTGTTTGACATAGTGCCTTCATCGAAGCAGAGCGTGTCTACATGTGTTGTGCAAACGTGCTCTTAGCTATGGAGATAAAATATCTATGGAATAAGGTCTGATTGTAGCCTTAGTGCGTGCTATATAGGGAAGAGACATGCTGGCATCAAAGTCAGGGGTGCACTATGTAGGAGTGCTCATATTGTGTACCGCCGTGGATTGAATAATGTGCCAGCTAGGTAACATTTAGTTACTTTTGTATGACCTGATCATGGTTTGTGGTCAACAGAAAAAAACAAACTGGACTGACAAACATACACAACATAGAGTAATTCACAACTAAAGATATGGCAGACTGATGGAAACAGGGCTTACAATGCTGTAGCTCAACTCGAGCTGCATCAAGCAGGAGGGGGGCGCTATGCCGGTAACAACATAGTCTAAGGAGAAAAAGATATGTTGATAGTAAGGGGGGTTCCCTGTTAGGCACTGGCGATGACCTCCGTTGTTGGTCCTGTCTGTAAGGAAAGAAAACAATAACTTACAGTTGTCAGGGCGAGATCAGGCGGTTCACCTACTTCCCCGTGCTCGCTGCTCGGTAGGAATGAGTCAGCGTGGGCGTGGTGTTTAAAAAGCGTATGGTCGCTTCCGGTGGAGCCAGGGAGAGTAAGGGAGCCTGTGAGGGACAAGGGTAGGCATGGTTACTCGCAGAAGCCGCGCATGCGTGGTAGCGCGAGGCTTACTGCTGGTGGTGGGCGAGGGAGTCGCTCGGCACCGTAATAAGAGTGTTCACGGGGTTGGCAAGGCAACGGCAAGGCGCTGCGCCTGCGCAGAAGAAATGTAAACACTGGTGGCCCGGGAGTAGCGGAGTATGCCGCCCGGCGCCGAGTGTTTGGGCAATGAGAAAGTTCAAGGGGTAGGCATGGCAACAGCAATGCGCTGCGCCTGCGCAGAGGAAATGTAAACACTGTAGGGTCAGGGAATCTCCTTTGTAACTTGCCAGAGATGTCACGGGGGATTTATAAACGGACTGAAGAGGTGTCTTCAGTCTGAAGGGTCTATTGCTCAAGGGCATGGTGGGTGAAAAAACGGTGCTTAGGCCATGGGGAACTAGTTGGGTTTAGCATGGTACTTCAAACGTTGGTTGATAGTTAAGATAGAAAAGGAAAAGTGTCCTACAGCCATGGGTGTGATCGTATCTGTGGGAGATAATGTCCAGACAGAGAAGATGGTTCATCTCAGCACAGAGTTCCATGGGATATTATCATTAAGCCCATGGATATGAGTGGAAAGTCTATATATCCATCTCTGTTCCTTTTCAAATAGGCGGGCCTGGATATTGGGGCCCGCTTGCAGCTGTTCGATGACCGTCCACTTCATGTCGTTTGTAGTGTGGTGGGCCGTTAGAAAATGATCTGTGAGTTTTGTCACGTTCTTTTTACATCTTATTGTACTCCTGTGTTCACAGATTCGTTGTTTGATTTTTCGCGTTGTCATGCCGACGTACGGTTTGCCACAGGTGCAGGTGATAAGATAAATCACATTGGAGCTGTTGCAATTAGTATGGGATCTCTGCTCCCATGTCTTTCCTGGTTCCAAGTTGATGGTCTTGGTATTTGCAGTGAGGTGGCATACGCTGCAATCCCCACAGCGTGAATGTCCAGTGACTGGTGGTAAACCCCAAATCTGGGTCAGTGTTGGTTCGTTGGTGTTGTGATTGTTTTTGGGTCTAGTGTTCACCAAGGTATTTTTTAGACTGTTCGCTTTTTTGTACGAAAAAAGTGGTTTTTCCCAATGGAATGATCCAGAGTTGATGATTGACCAATGTTTTTTGATACTTTTACTCACTTCATTGGAAATGACATTGTAGGTCGTGACACATGTCAGAGGAATGTTCTCAGTGTCTTTTACAACTTCCTCAAGGAGTGCTTGGCGTGGTTGGTTCCTTGCCCGTTGTCGGCATTTTTTAGTGATCTTGGTGGGGTATCCACGCTGAGACAGTTTGGTGGACAGGTCATCTGCTTGTTCTTTGAAGTCCTGGAGATTGGTACAGTTCCTCCGTAATCTGAGGTATTGGCCATAGGGGAGGTTCTCCCGTAGGGGCCGCGGATGGAAGCTTTCAAACCTAAGAAGGTTATTCTTGGCCGTAGGTTTGAAATGAGTCTTAGTGGTCAAGGTGTCCTGTTTTTTTTGGATTTCAATGTCTAAGAAGATCATTTTTTCTTTATCTATGCTGTGAGTAAAGTGTAGATGTGGGTCCCGTGCATTGATCCAGGTGATAAAGGTTGTTAGTATCTCCTGGGGGCCCTTCCAGATTGCCAGCACGTCGTCAATGTAACGGCGCCAGAACACCAGGTTTCCAAGATAAGGGTTGTTGGGCGAAAGTATGTGTTGTGTTTCAAAATCAAAAACATAGAGTCCGGCTATGCTGGGAGCAAAAACACTGCCCATTGATGTGCCCCCTATTTGGAGGTACAGGGATCCCTCAAATTCAAAGAAATTCCTTTTGAGAGCCAGGGTGGCACAGTCAATGATGAAGTTGACGGGTGTTCTGTGTTCCCATGTGGTTTTTTCCAGAGTTTCTTTCAGTACTCTGATGGTGGCGTCTTGGGGAATGTTGGTATAGAGACTCTCTATATCCAGACTGATCAATATCATGTCTTCCTCCATTTTTATGGTTTCCAAGATGGTAAGGAGGTTTTTTGTATCTTTCAAATAGGTTGCAGTCCCTTGTACAATTGGTTTCAAAAAGTAGTCGCAAAATCTCGACAATGGTTCGAGGAGTGAGCCTATTCCAGATACTATTGGTCTCCCAGGAGGAGGGTTTTTGTTCTTGTGCATTTTAGGGACTATATAAAAATACGGTATTTTCTCTTCAGTCTTGGTCAGATAGTCCGCTTCCTGTTTGGATATTTCGCCTCTGTATTCTGCTTCTTCCACCAAGCTCATTATTTCTCTTTTCAGGTCATCTGTGGGATTCTCGGTGAGGGGGAGGTAATTGTTCCTGTCCTCTAACAATCGTCTGCATTCTTGTTGGTAATCGGTGGTATTCATGATCACTAGCCCCCCGCCTTTGTCGGCTGGTTTTATGACGATTGTGTCATCCCTCTTAAGGTCTGATAGAGCTCTTCTCTCTGCTCCACTGATATTCTGATAGCGTTTGGGGATTCTTGTGGACTCTATGTCTTTAAACACTGCTTGTTCAAATGTGTTTATCTCCACAGGAACGGTGTGTGGTGGTGGAACAAAAGTTGACTTAGTCTTTAAGCCGGTTTCATTAGGTATTTCCTCCGTGTTTTCTTTGTTGGTTTTCTCAAAGAACGCTTTGAGTTTTAATTTTCTGAAGAATCCTGCTAGTTCGCTGTGTAGTTTGAATCTATCAAGATTCGCAGTTGGGACAAATCCCAGTCCTTTGTTGAGGACCTTTTTTTCAATGTCTGTTAGGACATGTGACGATAGGTTGGTCACTAGGTCCTCATGTTGCTGGGGCCCGCTTTGTTGGATGCGGTTTTGTTCCTGGTGTTGCTGCTCACCATGTCCTCTTCCTCCCAATGGACGGTGTTGCCCCTTTTGTTGCGTCCTCTCCCGCGCCTGCCTCTGTTCTGAAAAGGAGGGCGGTATTGGTTTTGTTGAAATGGATATTGCTGGAAGGGGGGTTGCCATCCGTACATGGGAAATTGTTGTGGTTGTTGATATGGATTGAAAGGGGGTTGATTATATTGTGGCCACTGGTAATTGCCTTGGTAGCCACCTCTCTTTTTCTGTCGCGGTGTGCTGTTGTTTGAGCCACCACTGCTGTTGGAACTGTGGGAAGCATTACTGGATGCATCAGAATCTTGGTCCTGTGCGCTGGTCCCTTTGTAGTCTTTGTCAGAGTATGGGTAGGCCTTGACAAAAGAGAATTTTTTAAGATCTTTTTGGAATTTGGAGACCTTCTGTTGGGTTAGGTTTTCCCTATATTCATTGATCTCCTTATTTATTTCCTCCAGTCTCTTTTTGTACCCTGTGATGGTAGCTTTTATCTGGCCTTCTACGTTTTGGATTTCTATTTGGATTTTTTCTGAGAGTCTTATGGCTGTTTTTAAAATCAACATGATCCAATCATGCGTACAGTGCCACGCTATTAGTGCCCAATCCCTTCTAAATTCCTCATCCTCCAAAAAAAATCCGTGGGGCATTGGTCACTAATAGACCTTTGGGGGCCATGTTGTTTGTCACATACTCTTTAAGAATTGTTCCATGTAGTATCGTCCTGATTCGGTTGCGTTTGAGTTCAGAGAGTTTTTCCCAATCGGATGTCTGTGAAATGGTATTGCTAATGCTGGGATCTGCAAAAGCATTAAGATCGCTCATGATTGAGTCTATTTTCCAAGTGTTGGGCAGCGCGCAGCTGCGAGAGTCTAAGACTTTCTTTCCTTTCAAACTTCACACACAACAGAGTGATCACCACACTAGGATGGCGGAAAACCAGGGTTTATCTTTTTCCACAGAAGAAATAGACTCAATCATGAGCGATCTCAATGCTTTTGCAGATCCCAGCATTAGCAATACCATTTCACAGACATCCGATTGGGAAAAACTCTCTGAATTCAAACGCAACCGAATCAGGACGATACTACATGGAACAATTCTTAAAGAGTATGTGACAAACAACATGGCCCCCAAAGGTCTATTAGTGACCAATGCCCCACGGATTTTTTTGGAGGATGAGGAATTTAGAAGGGATTGGGCACTAATAGCGTGGCACTGTACGCATGATTGGATCATGTTGATTTTAAAAACAGCCATAAGACTCTCAGAAAAAATCCAAATAGAAATCCAAAACGTAGAAGGCCAGATAAAAGCTACCATCACAGGGTACAAAAAGAGACTGGAGGAAATAAATAAGGAGATCAATGAATATAGGGAAAACCTAACCCAACAGAAGGTCTCCAAATTCCAAAAAGATCTTTAAAAATTCTCTTTTGTCAAGGCCTACCCATACTCTGACAAAGACTACAAAGGGACCAGCGCACAGGACCAAGATTCTGATGCATCCAGTAATGCTTCCCACCGTTCCAACAGCAGTGGTGGCTCAAACAACAGCACACCGCGACAGAAAAAGAGAGGTGGCTACCAAGGCAATTACCAGTGGCCACAATATAATCAACCCCCTTTCAATCCATATCAACAACCACAACAATTTCCCATGTACGGATGGCAACCCCCCTTCCAGCAATATCCATTTCAACAAAACCAATACCGCCCTCCTTTTCAGAACAGAGGCAGGCGCGGGAGAGGACGCAACAAAAGGGGCAACACCGTCCATTGGGAGGAAGAGGACATGGTGAGCAGCAACACCAGGAACAAAACCGCATCCAACAAAGCGGGCCCCAGCAACATGAGGACCTAGTGACCAACCTATCGTCACATGTCCTAACAGACATTGAAAAAAAGGTCCTCAACAAAGGACTGGGATTTGTCCCAACTGCGAATCTTGATAGATTCAAACTACACAGCGAACTAGCAGGATTCTTCAGAAAATTAAAACTCAAAGCGTTCTTTGAGAAAACCAACAAAGAAAACACGGAGGAAATACCTAATGAAACCGGCTTAAAGACTAAGTCAACTTTTGTTCCACCACCACACACCGTTCCTGTGGAGATAAACACATTTGAACAAGCAGTGTTTAAAGACATAGAGTCCACAAGAATCCCCAAACGCTATCAGAATATCAGTGGAGCAGAGAGAAGAGCTCTATCAGACCTTAAGAGGGATGACACAATCGTCATAAAACCAGCCGACAAAGGCGGGGGGCTAGTGATCATGAATACCACCGATTACCAACAAGAATGCAGACGATTGTTAGAGGACAGGAACAATTACCTCCCCCTCACCGAGAATCCCACAGATGACCTGAAAAGAGAAATAATGAGCTTGGTGGAAGAAGCAGAATACAGAGGCGAAATATCCAAACAGGAAGCGGACTATCTGACCAAGACTGAAGAGAAAATACCGTATTTTTATATAGTCCCTAAAATGCACAAGAACAAAAACCCTCCTCCTGGGAGACCAATAGTATCTGGAATAGGCTCACTCCTCGAACCATTGTCGAGATTTTGCGACTACTTTTTGAAACCAATTGTACAAGGGACTGCAACCTATTTGAAAGATACAAAAAACCTCCTTACCATCTTGGAAACCATAAAAATGGAGGAAGACATGATATTGATCAGTCTGGATATAGAGAGTCTCTATACCAACATTCCCCAAGACGCCACCATCAGAGTACTGAAAGAAACTCTGGAAAAAACCACATGGGAACACAGAACACCCGTCAACTTCATCATTGACTGTGCCACCCTGGCTCTCAAAAGGAATTTCTTTGAATTTGAGGGATCCCTGTACCTCCAAATAGGGGGCACATCAATGGGCAGTGTTTTTGCTCCCAGCATAGCCGGACTCTATGTTTTTGATTTTGAAACACAACACATACTTTCGCCCAACAACCCTTATCTTGGGAACCTGGTGTTCTGGCGCCGTTACATTGACGACGTGCTGGCAATCTGGAAGGGCCCCCAGGAGATACTAACAACCTTTATCACCTGGATCAATGCACGGGACCCACATCTACACTTTACTCACAGCATAGATAAAGAAAAAATGATCTTCTTAGACATTGAAATCCAAAAAAAACAGGACACCTTGACCACTAAGACTCATTTCAAACCTACGGCCAAGAATAACCTTCTTAGGTTTGAAAGCTTCCATCCGCGGCCCCTACGGGAGAACCTCCCCTATGGCCAATACCTCAGATTACGGAGGAACTGTACCAATCTCCAGGACTTCAAAGAACAAGCAGATGACCTGTCCACCAAACTGTCTCAGCGTGGATACCCCACCAAGATCACTAAAAAATGCCGACAACGGGCAAGGAACCAACCACGCCAAGCACTCCTTGAGGAAGTTGTAAAAGACACTGAGAACATTCCTCTGACATGTGTCACGACCTACAATGTCATTTCCAATGAAGTGAGTAAAAGTATCAAAAAACATTGGTCAATCATCAACTCTGGATCATTCCATTGGGAAAAACCACTTTTTTCGTACAAAAAAGCGAACAGTCTAAAAAATACCTTGGTGAACACTAGACCCAAAAACAATCACAACACCAACGAACCAACACTGACCCAGATTTGGGGTTTACCACCAGTCACTGGACATTCACGCTGTGGGGATTGCAGCGTATGCCACCTCACTGCAAATACCAAGACCATCAACTTGGAACCAGGAAAGACATGGGAGCAGAGATCCCATACTAATTGCAACAGCTCCAATGTGATTTATCTTATCACCTGCACCTGTGGCAAACCGTACGTCGGCATGACAACGCGAAAAATCAAACAACGAATCTGTGAACACAGGAGTACAATAAGATGTAAAAAGAACGTGACAAAACTCACAGATCATTTTCTAACGGCCCACCACACTACAAACGACATGAAGTGGACGGTCATCGAACAGCTGCAAGCGGGCCCCAATATCCAGGCCCGCCTATTTGAAAAGGAACAGAGATGGATATATAGACTTTCCACTCATATCCATGGGCTTAATGATAATATCCCATGGAACTCTGTGCTGAGATGAACCATCTTCTCTGTCTGGACATTATCTCCCACAGATACGATCACACCCATGGCTGTAGGACACTTTTCCTTTTCTATCTTAACTATCAACCAACGTTTGAAGTACCATGCTAAACCCAACTAGTTCCCCATGGCCTAAGCACCGTTTTTTCACCCACCATGCCCTTGAGCAATAGACCCTTCAGACTGAAGACACCTCTTCAGTCCGTTTATAAATCCCCCGTGACATCTCTGGCAAGTTACAAAGGAGATTCCCTGACCCTACAGTGTTTACATTTCCTCTGCGCAGGCGCAGCGCATTGCTGTTGCCATGCCTACCCCTTGAACTTTCTCATTGCCCAAACACTCGGCGCCGGGCGGCATACTCCGCTACTCCCGGGCCACCAGTGTTTACATTTCTTCTGCGCAGGCGCAGCGCCTTGCCGTTGCCTTGCCAACCCCGTGAACACTCTTATTACGGTGCCGAGCGACTCCCTCGCCCACCACCAGCAGTAAGCCTCGCGCTACCACGCATGCGCGGCTTCTGCGAGTAACCATGCCTACCCTTGTCCCTCACAGGCTCCCTTACTCTCCCTGGCTCCACCGGAAGCGACCATACGCTTTTTAAACACCACGCCCACGCTGACTCATTCCTACCGAGCAGCGAGCACGGGGAAGTAGGTGAACCGCCTGATCTCGCCCTGACAACTGTAAGTTATTGTTTTCTTTCCTTACAGACAGGACCAACAACGGAGGTCATCGCCAGTGCCTAACAGGGAACCCCCCTTACTATCAACATATCTTTTTCTCCTTAGACTATGTTGTTACCGACATAGCGCCCCCCTCCTGCTTGATGCAGCTCGAGTTGAGCTACAGCATTGTAAGCCCTGTTTCCATCAGTCTGCCATATCTTTAGTTGTGAATTACTCTATGTTGTGTATGTTTGTCAGTCCAGTTTGTTTTTTTCTGTTGACCACAAACCATGATCAGGTCATACAAAAGTAACTAAATGTTACCTAGCTGGCACATTATTCAATCCACGGCGGTACACAATATGAGCACTCCTACATAGTGCACCCCTGACTTTGATGCCAGCATGTCTCTTCCCTATATAGCACGCACTAAGGCTACAATCAGACCTTATTCCATAGATATTTTATCTCCATAGCTAAGAGCACGTTTGCACAACACATGTAGACACGCTCTGCTTCGATGAAGGCACTATGTCAAACACCACTGTGGGAAGCTAGAATAATTGCACGAATCCTGCACTCTAGCACTGCACTACGTAACAGGATAGTAATTATTTTATTCTTTTCTTTTCCTTCCCCACAGGTTTTAAAGCACCCTCTATTTTAGGTGTGCGTCCCAGAAGCTGATTTTTCTTCTGGCTGTCCAAGGATTTAGGTCTGGGTGTGTCTTTTAGGGGGCACATACCACCCACTTCCTTGTTTTGGTCCTGAGGAATACCGGGGATTTTCCCCTTATGGTAGAAACATGTCGACCAACACATAAAACAGAGATAAGTGGGCCGTAACTTCCCCACTACTATCTCAACCTTATCTTTTAATTTTGTCCAGTATCTTTTTTATTAAAACTCTATACAAAAGAATACCAGGACAATTTTTAACACTCACATTCTTTTTTGTATGCACCCCACACTTCACTACCAGCTCCACTGCAGTTGCAGGTGTTGAAGCACACCCAAGTGACGCTAGGCCACTTGGGTGGGCCCCGATGATGAAGCAAGTCACCACTAGGTGGTGAGTGAGGGGTTTCCTAACAAAGGAACAATTCTTCCTGAGTTCAGACAAGAGCCTTCACATACCCTCATCGGGTAGTACTCCTCCATTTTGTTCTTTTGATCCTTGACCAGGGAATCAGGAGTATTTCCCGTCCGACGTTCACGGACACAACTCCTTACTCTCCTACTTGTTTTCCAAGTGTTGGGCAGCGCGCAGCTGCGAGAGTCTAAGACTTTCTTTCCTTTCAAACTTCACACACAACAGAGTGATCACCACACTAGGATGGCGGAAAACCAGGGTTTATCTTTTTCCACAGAAGAAATAGACTCAATCATGAGCGATCTTAATGCTTTTGCAGATCCCAGCATTAGCAATACCATTTCACAGACATCCGATTGGGAAAAACTCTCTGAACTCAAACGCAACCGAATCAGGACGATACTACATGGAACAATTCTTAAAGAGTATGTGACAAACAACATGGCCCCCAAAGGTCTATTAGTGACCAATGCCCCACGGATTTTTTTGGAGGATGAGGAATTTAGAAGGGATTGGGCACTAATAGCGTGGCACTGTACGCATGATTGGATCATGTTGATTTTAAAAACAGCCATAAGACTCTCAGAAAAAATCCAAATAGAAATCCAAAACGTAGAAGGCCAGATAAAAGCTACCATCACAGGGTACAAAAAGAGACTGGAGGAAATAAATAAGGAGATCAATGAATATAGGGAAAACCTAACCCAACAGAAGGTCTCCAAATTCCAAAAAGATCTTAAAAAATTCTCTTTTGTCAAGGCCTACCCATACTCTGACAAAGACTACAAAGGGACCAGCGCACAGGACCAAGATTCTGATGCATCCAGTAATGCTTCCCACAGTTCCAACAGCAGTGGTGGCTCAAACAACAGCACACCGCGACAGAAAAAGAGAGGTGGCTACCAAGGCAATTACCAGTGGCCACAATATAATCAACCCCCTTTCAATCCATATCAACAACCACAACAATTTCCCATGTACGGATGGCAACCCCCCTTCCAGCAATATCCATTTCAACAAAACCAATACCGCCCTCCTTTTCAGAACAGAGGCAGGCGCGGGAGAGGACGCAACAAAAGGGGCAACACCGTCCATTGGGAGGAAGAGGACATGGTGAGCAGCAACACCAGGAACAAAACCGCATCCAACAAAGCGGGCCCCAGCAACATGAGGACCTAGTGACCAACCTATCGTCACATGTCCTAACAGACATTGAAAAAAAGGTCCTCAACAAAGGACTGGGATTTGTCCCAACTGCGAATCTTGATAGATTCAAACTACACAGCGAACTAGCAGGATTCTTCAGAAAATTAAAACTCAAAGCGTTCTTTGAGAAAACCAACAAAGAAAACACGGAGGAAATACCTAATGAAACCGGCTTAAAGACTAAGTCAACTTTTGTTCCACCACCACACACCGTTCCTGTGGAGATAAACACATTTGAACAAGCAGTGTTTAAAGACATAGAGTCCACAAGAATCCCCAAACGCTATCAGAATATCAGTGGAGCAGAGAGAAGAGTTCTATCAGACCTTAAGAGGGATGACACAATCGTCATAAAACCAGCCGACAAAGGCGGGGGGCTAGTGATCATGAATACCACCGATTACCAACAAGAATGCAGACGATTGTTAGAGGACAGGAACAATTACCTCCCCCTCACCGAGAATCCCACAGATGACCTGAAAAGAGAAATAATGAGCTTGGTGGAAGAAGCAGAATACAGAGGCGAAATATCCAAACAGGAAGCGGACTATCTGACCAAGACTGAAGAGAAAATACCGTATTTTTATATAGTCCCTAAAATGCACAAGAACAAAAACCCTCCTCCTGGGAGACCAATAGTATCTGGAATAGGCTCACTCCTCGAACCATTGTCGAGATTTTGCGACTACTTTTTGAAACCAATTGTACAAGGGACTGCAACCTATTTGAAAGATACAAAAAACCTCCTTACCATCTTGGAAACCATAAAAATGGAGGAAGACATGATATTGATCAGTCTGGATATAGAGAGTCTCTATACCAACATTCCCCAAGACGCCACCATCAGAGTACTGAAAGAAACTCTGGAAAAAACCACATGGGAACACAGAACACCCGTCAACTTCATCATTGACTGTGCCACCCTGGCTCTCAAAAGGAATTTCTTTGAATTTGAGGGATCCCTGTACCTCCAAATAGGGGGCACATCAATGGGCAGTGTTTTTGCTCCCAGCATAGCCGGACTCTATGTTTTTGATTTTGAAACACAACACATACTTTCGCCCAACAACCCTTATCTTGGAAACCTGGTGTTCTGGCGCCGTTACATTGACGACGTGCTGGCAATCTGGAAGGGCCCCCAGGAGATACTAACAACCTTTATCACCTGGATCAATGCACGGGACCCACATCTACACTTTACTCACAGCATAGATAAAGAAAAAATGATCTTCTTAGACATTGAAATCCAAAAAAAACAGGACACCTTGACCACTAAGACTCATTTCAAACCTACGGCCAAGAATAACCTTCTTAGGTTTGAAAGCTTCCATCCGCGGCCCCTACGGGAGAACCTCCCCTATGGCCAATACCTCAGATTACGGAGGAACTGTACCAATCTCCAGGACTTCAAAGAACAAGCAGATGACCTGTCCACCAAACTGTCTCAGCGTGGATACCCCACCAAGATCACTAAAAAATGCCGACAACGGGCAAGGAACCAACCACGCCAAGCACTCCTTGAGGAAGTTGTAAAAGACACTGAGAACATTCCTCTGACATGTGTCACGACCTACAATGTCATTTCCAATGAAGTGAGTAAAAGTATCAAAAAACATTGGTCAATCATCAACTCTGGATCATTCCATTGGGAAAAACCACTTTTTTCGTACAAAAAAGCGAACAGTCTAAAAAATACCTTGGTGAACACTAGACCCAAAAACAATCACAACACCAACGAACCAACACTGACCCAGATTTGGGGTTTACCACCAGTCACTGGACATTCACGCTGTGGGGATTGCAGCGTATGCCACCTCACTGCAAATACCAAGACCATCAACTTGGAACCAGGAAAGACATGGGAGCAGAGATCCCATACTAATTGCAACAGCTCCAATGTGATTTATCTTATCACCTGCACCTGTGGCAAACCGTACGTCGGCATGACAACGCGTAAAATCAAACAACGAATCTGTGAACACAGGAGTACAATAAGATGTAAAAAGAACGTGACAAAACTCACAGATCATTTTCTAACGGCCCACCACACTACAAACGACATGAAGTGGACGGTCATCGAACAGCTGCAAGCGGGCCCCAATATCCAGGCCCGCCTATTTGAAAAGGAACAGAGATGGATATATAGACTTTCCACTCATATCCATGGGCTTAATGATAATATCCCATGGAACTCTGTGCTGAGATGAACCATCTTCTCTGTCTGGACATTATCTCCCACAGATACGATCACACCCATGGCTGTAGGACACTTTTCCTTTTCTATCTTAACTATCAACCAACGTTTGAAGTACCATGCTAAACCCAACTAGTTCCCCATGGCCTAAGCACCGTTTTTTCACCCACCATGCCCTTGAGCAATAGACCCTTCAGACTGAAGACACCTCTTCAGTCCGTTTATAAATCCCCCGTGACATCTCTGGCAAGTTACAAAGGAGATTCCCTGACCCTACAGTGTTTACATTTCCTCTGCGCAGGCGCAGCGCATTGCTGTTGCCATGCCTACCCCTTGAACTTTCTCATTGCCCAAACACTCGGCGCCGGGCGGCATACTCCGCTACTCCCGGGCCACCAGTGTTTACATTTCTTCTGCGCAGGCGCAGCGCCTTGCCGTTGCCTTGCCAACCCCGTGAACACTCTTATTACGGTGCCGAGCGACTCCCTCGCCCACCACCAGCAGTAAGCCTCGCGCTACCACGCATGCGCGGCTTCTGCGAGTAACCATGCCTACCCTTGTCCCTCACAGGCTCCCTTACTCTCCCTGGCTCCACCGGAAGCGACCATACGCTTTTTAAACACCACGCCCACGCTGACTCATTCCTACCGAGCAGCGAGCACGGGGAAGTAGGTGAACCGCCTGATCTCGCCCTGACAACTGTAAGTTATTGTTTTCTTTCCTTACAGACAGGACCAACAACGGAGGTCATCGCCAGTGCCTAACAGGGAACCCCCCTTACTATCAACATATCTTTTTCTCCTTAGACTATGTTGTTACCGGCATAGCGCCCCCCTCCTGCTTGATGCAGCTCGAGTTGAGCTACAGCATTGTAAGCCCTGTTTCCATCAGTCTGCCATATCTTTAGTTGTGAATTACTCTATGTTGTGTATGTTTGTCAGTCCAGTTTGTTTTTTTCTGTTGACCACAAACCATGATCAGGTCATACAAAAGTAACTAAATGTTACCTAGCTGGCACATTATTCAATCCACGGCGGTACACAATATGAGCACTCCTACATAGTGCACCCCTGACTTTGATGCCAGCATGTCTCTTCCCTATATAGCACGCACTAAGGCTACAATCAGACCTTATTCCATAGATATTTTATCTCCATAGCTAAGAGCACGTTTGCACAACACATGTAGACACGCTCTGCTTCGATGAAGGCACTATGTCAAACACCACTGTGGGAAGCTAGAATAATTGCACGAATCCTGCACTCTAGCACTGCACTACGTAACAGGATAGTAATTATTTTATTCTTTTCTTTTCCTTCCCCACAGGTTTTAAAGCACCCTCTATTTTAGGTGTGCGTCCCAGAAGCTGATTTTTCTTCTGGCTGTCCAAGGATTTAGGTCTGGGTGTGTCTTTTAGGGGGCACATACCACCCACTTCCTTGTTTTGGTCCTGAGGAATACCGGGGATTTTCCCCTTATGGTAGAAACATGTCGACCAACACATAAAACAGAGATAAGTGGGCCGTAACTTCCCCACTACTATCTCAACCTTATCTTTTAATTTTGTCCAGTATCTTTTTTATTAAAACTCTATACAAAAGAATACCAGGACAATTTTTAACACTCACATTCTTTTTTGTATGCACCCCACACTTCACTACCAGCTCCACTGCAGTTGCAGGTGTTGAAGCACACCCAAGTGACGCTAGGCCACTTGGGTGGGCCCCGATGATGAAGCAAGTCACCACTAGGTGGTGAGTGAGGGGTTTCCTAACAAAGGAACAATTCTTCCTGAGTTCAGACAAGAGCCTTCACATACCCTCATCGGGTAGTACTCCTCCATTTTGTTCTTTTGATACATACAAGTGACTTCTTCTCAAAGTGACGTACTTCCAACACAGGCAACAAAACCTTAAGACCTGATCGATAGTACTTATTTTGGCTCTGAACCCCGCTTGAAACTTGGTAAGCACTGATTCTTCGTCCATCCAAATATTTATACGATTTAAAACATGCCTTGCATACATTTTCTGTAAGATATCAATTAAACTGATAGGGCGATAGTTTGCGGGATCATTCCTATCGCCCTTTTTAAAAAAATGGTAATTATTTCCGCACCTCTCCATGTTTCCGGGAGATCCGCCCCCGCAGCTACAACATTACATACACGATTCATATAGGGGCCCCAGATGTTAATTTCGTGTTTATATAAATCACCTGGTATTTTATCAAGTCCCGGGGCCTTCCCATTTTTAACTGAATTAATTGCTAATTCTGTTTCCTGTCAATCAAAATGTAAAACTAATCTCTCCTCACTTGAAGTCGGCAATATGCTAACATCAGGAAGGGCCTGATCCCACTCGGGGACATCGTATAACTTGGTAAAATGATTGATCCAGGTGGTCTCATCAAGAAAGACCTCCCGATATCCCTTTTCTTTTTTGTTTCCCTTGGCCACTATTTCCCAGAACAACTTTTGATCCCTCTTTTTAGCAGCAGTTAACATACTGGACCAGATTTCTTCATCCCGAGAAGCTTTTGCCTTCTCTTGAGTTCTCCTATTTTTAGCCCTGGCCTCTTGAACTACTAACGTATTGTTATTCTTCATGGCATGGACTAGGACCGACTTTGCACTACGACATTCCCTATTAAACCAAGATTTCCCTACTAACTGAGAGTTACCAACTCCCCCGTCTTTTTTGTTTTTTTTGTCATTAATGGGATAAGTTCTTTGAAAAACCTCATGTGTAAATCTAGCAATGTACTTTTCCCATCTTGGGAGGTGACATATGAATCGAAACTGTTAGCTAAAGTACTGTAGATATTAGCCAACAGATCTCAATTTTCCAGCATGTACACCCATTTAACTGTGCGACGATTATTACTGACTATAATGTCATCTGGGGTAGTATGGGATGTTTTTCCATTCTCACTCAGGATCTGCACTAAACTCCTACAAAAACCTAATTAGAGCGGGCGATGATCACTTTCGGTTCTTGGTCCAATCTCCATATCTATGACAAACATCCAAATATCCGATGATAAAATGAGGTAGTCAATTTTACTCTGGCACTTATTTCTAAAAAAGACTGGGGCTTTAGGACTGTCCGATGGTAGACGTCCATTACATGCCCTCATACCGTGGCCAGCCATTACCCTCGTAATTTGGAGAGCTAAAGTAGTACCTGGAACCGACCCACTGCTATTCAATGCTGGTATCTTATTAGCGCTATCTTCGTCCTCTAGCAGGTTCTCAAACCCTGCAATAGGTTCATAATTACAATTCAGGTCCGCACCTACTATTATGCTTATTCCCGGATCTAATGCATTTAGGAGTGAGTCCAGTGTTTCTATTATTGGTGACTCCCTATATGATGGACATGGTCTATTATAAACATTATATAGGTGTAAAACCCTTTTATCTTCAGTGACTATTTTGATCCCAAGTATATCTGGTGAATCAATACATAATTGGGTGACACAAATGTTTAAGGTCACTTTCACCCAAGTTATTAGGCCACCAGAAGGTCTTCCGCTCACTGATGGAACTGTATTTGTCTGAAAAGTTTTGTACGGTCTTTCTAGCCCAAGTTTCCTGAAGGGTACAAAAGTCACTCTTATTAATGTAATTATTCCATTCAGGGTCAATGACGTTTCTGCCCAACCCCGCTATGTTACAAGATATCATTTTTAGGTCAAAATTGTGGTTGGGAATCATAGCACTAAGTAATACATCTCTTGGTAGTAGGTGAACCGCCTGATCTCGCCCTGACAACTGTAAGTTATTGTTTTCTTTCCTTACAGACAGGACCAACAACGGAGGTCATCGCCAGTGCCTAACAGGGAACCCCCCTTACTATCAACATATCTTTTTCTCCTTAGACTATGTTGTTACCGGCATAGCGCCCCCCTCCTGCTTGATGCAGCTCGAGTTGAGCTACAGCATTGTAAGCCCTGTTTCCATCAGTCTGCCATATCTTTAGTTGTGAATTACTCTATGTTGTGTATGTTTGTCAGTCCAGTTTGTTTTTTTCTGTTGACCACAAACCATGATCAGGTCATACAAAAGTAACTAAATGTTACCTAGCTGGCACATTATTCAATCCACGGCGGTACACAATATGAGCACTCCTACATAGTGCACCCCTGACTTTGATGCCAGCATGTCTCTTCCCTATATAGCACGCACTAAGGCTACAATCAGACCTTATTCCATAGATATTTTATCTCCATAGCTAAGAGCACGTTTGCACAACACATGTAGACACGCTCTGCTTCGATGAAGGCACTATGTCAAACACCACTGTGGGAAGCTAGAATAATTGCACGAATCCTGCACTCTAGCACTGCACTACGTAACAGGATAGTAATTATTTTATTCTTTTCTTTTCCTTCCCCACAGGTTTTAAAGCACCCTCTATTTTAGGTGTGCGTCCCAGAAGCTGATTTTTCTTCTGGCTGTCCAAGGATTTAGGTCTGGGTGTGTCTTTTAGGGGGCACATACCACCCACTTCCTTGTTTTGGTCCTGAGGAATACCGGGGATTTTCCCCTTATGGTAGAAACATGTCGACCAACACATAAAACAGAGATAAGTGGGCCGTAACTTCCCCACTACTATCTCAACCTTATCTTTTAATTTTGTCCAGTATCTTTTTTATTAAAACTCTATACAAAAGAATACCAGGACAATTTTTAACACTCACATTCTTTTTTGTATGCACCCCACACTTCACTACCAGCTCCACTGCAGTTGCAGGTGTTGAAGCACACCCAAGTGACGCTAGGCCACTTGGGTGGGCCCCGATGATGAAGCAAGTCACCACTAGGTGGTGAGTGAGGGGTTTCCTAACAAAGGAACAATTCTTCCTGAGTTCAGACAAGAGCCTTCACATACCCTCATCGGGTAGTACTCCTCCATTTTGTTCTTTTGATACATACAAGTGACTTCTTCTCAAAGTGACGTACTTCCAACACAGGCAACAAAACCTTAAGACCTGATCGATAGTACTTATTTTGGCTCTGAACCCCGCTTGAAACTTGGTAAGCACTGATTCTTCGTCCATCCAAATATTTATATGATTTAAAACATGCCTTGCATACATTTTCTGTAAGATATCAATTAAACTGATAGGGCGATAGTTTGCGGGATCATTCCTATCGCCCTTTTTAAAAAAATGGTAATTATTTCCGCACCTCTCCATGTTTCCGGGAGATCCGCCCCCGCAGCTACAACATTACATACACGATTCATATAGGGGCCCCAGATGTTAATTTCGTGTTTATATAAATCACCTGGTATTTTATCAAGTCCCGGGGCCTTCCCATTTTTAACTGAATTAATTGCTAATTCTGTTTCCTGTCAATCAAAATGTAAAACTAATCTCTCCTCACTTGAAGTCGGCAATATGCTAACATCAGGAAGGGCCTGATCCCACTCGGGGACATCGTATAACTTGGTAAAATGATTGATCCAGGTGGTCTCATCAAGAAAGACCTCCCGATATCCCTTTTCTTTTTTGTTTCCCTTGGCCACTATTTCCCAGAACAACTTTTGATCCCTCTTTTTAGCAGCAGTTAACATACTGGACCAGATTTCTTCATCCCGAGAAGCTTTTGCCTTCTCTTGAGTTCTCCTATTTTTAGCCCTGGCCTCTTGAACTACTAACGTATTGTTATTCTTCATGGCATGGACTAGGACCGACTTTGCACTACGACATTCCCTATTAAACCAAGATTTCCCTACTAACTGAGAGTTACCAACTCCCCCGTCTTTTTTGTTTTTTTTGTCATTAATGGGATAAGTTCTTTGAAAAACCTCATGTGTAAATCTAGCAATGTACTTTTCCCATCTTGGGAGGTGACATATGAATCGAAACTGTTAGCTAAAGTACTGTAGATATTAGCCAACAGATCTCAATTTTCCAGCATGTACACCCATTTAACTGTGCGACGATTATTACTGACTATAATGTCATCTGGGGTAGTATGGGATGTTTTTCCATTCTCACTCAGGATCTGCACTAAACTCCTACAAAAACCTAATTAGAGCGGGCGATGATCACTTTCGGTTCTTGGTCCAATCTCCATATCTATGACAAACATCCAAATATCCGATGATAAAATGAGGTAGTCAATTTTACTCTGGCACTTATTTCTAAAAAAGACTGGGGCTTTAGGACTGTCCGATGGTAGACGTCCATTACATGCCCTCATACCGTGGCCAGCCATTACCCTCGTAATTTGGAGAGCTAAAGTAGTACCTGGAACCGACCCACTGCTATTCAATGCTGGTATCTTATTAGCGCTATCTTCGTCCTCTAGCAGGTTCTCAAACCCTGCAATAGGTTCATAATTACAATTCAGGTCCGCACCTACTATTATGCTTATTCCCGGATCTAATGCATTTAGGAGTGAGTCCAGTGTTTCTATTATTGGTGACTCCCTATATGATGGACATGGTCTATTATAAACATTATATAGGTGTAAAACCCTTTTATCTTCAGTGACTATTTTGATCCCAAGTATATCTGGTGAATCAATACATAATTGGGTGACACAAATGTTTAAGGTCACTTTCACCCAAGTTATTAGGCCACCAGAAGGTCTTCCGCTCACTGATGGAACTGTATTTGTCTGAAAAGTTTTGTACGGTCTTTCTAGCCCAAGTTTCCTGAAGGGTACAAAAGTCACTCTTATTAATGTAATTATTCCATTCAGGGTCAATGACGTTTCTGCCCAACCCCGCTATGTTACAAGATATCATTTTTAGGTCAAAATTGTGGTTGGGAATCATAGCACTAAGTAATACATCTCTTGGCATAGATTCTGTGTCATTAACTCCCCTAATCATCGCTTTCTCACACAATGAGCTTAATGTAGGAATAAGAAATATAATTTCACAACCATCTGGTTTTTTCCCTCCCGACAAATCATCATGATAAATAACATTCCCCTCTAAAAGGCGCCAGATATATGCCACTTTTATTTCTATGGCTTTGTTATTCATCATTTGTGGTCAATAAAGCGCCTCCAGAGACGATAATTCATCAAAACTATTCAAAGTTTCGGGAAATGAGAGAGTCCCAAAATTACAAATCGGTCTTGTTACAACTGGTTTATAAAAATATCCTAATGGTAGAGCGTAAATACTAGAGTTTTGAGTTGGCATCTCCTCATGCGCTTTCAATAGCTTACAGACAGTATGGGGGCGCCTAAAGTTCACAACAATGCTTTCACCTTGTATATCTTTGGGTGAATCACCTACCCACCCTACCCTTCTCACCATCAAAATTTCGCTCATCTTGCATGGATTAAACTTTTTATATTTAGAGAGCCAATCAACCACTTTATCCCTAAGATTATCCCAAGGTTCCTTCTGATCTCTTGTTAGGACTGGCACACCCGATAACACTAATATATAGAGACATGCAGCTGGAGGTAATCTCAGGATATCGGGGTTGGGGATCATATCGGTCCCCTGCGGGCTATGGATAACCACCCTCACACTGCCATTCCCTGTGCAATCCATTCTATTAAGGGATAAAACGTGGGTGTCATTCTGGGGCGTGCCATCCACTGGTCCCTTCAAACTTCTCCCTGCCCTACCATGGTTTACCAAAACTAAGCTTGGTTGTTTAGAACTTTGTGCAACATTTTTAAATTCTTCAATTTCCATGTATTTGGCCTTCAAGTCAGTTAATGAATGAGCCCCATCCTCAATTATCCTATTTTGGGGGGGGTGGGTGGTGTTTGAGCTGTAACTTTTTTAGTCCGGGCAATTGGCCTCCTTAGAGTTGGGATAGATCGTAGTTGTCCTGTGACATATTCAGGTACCCTAGTTAACACATTTTTAAGTATTTGGGTAATTGTTTCTTGGGAGCTCATTTCAGTTACATTGGGGAGTGGTTGTGCTCTTTGTGATTTGCTACATTGGTTTCTATTGTAGTGGCTCTCCCATAGAAAGAGTTAGAGTAATATTTACTTCATTTCCAATGTGTTTATTTTCCAGTAATTTTCTCTTGTTTGTAAGTGTAGCCCATGTAGCACAGAAGTAATTTTCCCTTTTGTGAAGTAATTAATTTTGCTCCTTCTGCCATTTTTTGGTCTATCTGTGAATATATGTGTGTATGTGTGTGTGTGTGTGTGTGTGTATGTATATATATATATATATATATATATATATATATATATATATATATATATATATATATTAAATCACCTCCTGGAAATCCATATAGACAGAAACCAGAGTCGAAGCCCCAATGTTGTGCAGAAGGGTTTATTAGGCACAAGAAAATAACCCAACGCGTTTCGAAGTCTAGCGACTTCTTGTTCACGGGTCCAGGTTAGTTACAGAGCCATTCCATTTAAAGTGGTACAAACATTATTTGCGTGTGCATGTGACCAAACAACATAAACAAAGTACTCGAAGTAACATAATGTTGCGAATATATACCAGGTGGTAGTTAGATTCTTGCAAGCTATACGGTTAATGACACAATATTCTTCACATGTTGGATCCACATGTTAAAGCATCATTTTTAAATTAATGAGTCCATTATAAAGAATGACATGCATTGCTGTAGGTTCCCATATAAATTTATATACGGAAAATTTTAGTCAAAAAGAGAAATAATGCCCGAGTGGGCATGATGCAGTAAATAGAAACAATGGATCCCAGCTTGTATTGCCCCAGTGGGCTTTAATCCTCATGTTTTTCCAATTGTTGTCATCACCCTGCAAGAAAAAGAGAACAACATTGCTGATCTTACTTATGTTCATCTAAGTTTTATACGGTCACATTGATTAAAACCATATTAAAATCCATAGGAATGGAGAAAATTTCTGAAGCGGCTGTCATAGTTCAAAGACTCTAAAGGCTATTACTTCTGTTTTAACTGTATAGGTGAATTGACAACTCATCCCCCACATCGTGCCCCTTAGGCTGTAAGGTGTCATACTGGATAATGTATTTTGACTCCAATTTACGGAGCTCCAGCCATCTGTTTCCTCCCCTTTCTTTTTTCTCAATGCAGTCAATTACAGTGAATTCCAACAGGTCAGGGTTTTGTTTGTGTTCTGAAAAGAAGTGTCTTGCTATTGGGTACTGTTGATTGAGGTTCTTTATTGCCCGAAGGTGTTCCAGTATTCTCATTTTTGCTGGTTTAGTCGTACACCCTATATAAAATTTATCACATGGGCAACGAAGCGCATAAATCGCAAAATCAGTGTTGCAGTGGAGATGCTTATTGATTTTATGCGGTTCTTGATCTGGTGACAGTTTAAGTGTTTTACACTTGTTGCTATGCCTGCAAGCCTTACACTTCAAACATGGAAAAAACCCTTGGATTTTGTTCGTTTTTGTAGTTTCCTTGATTAAAGTGGAGGTTAGACAGTCTTTTAAAGATCTTGCCTTTTTGTAGGTTATGGCAGGTTTCTCATTGAGAACTTCCTTAATATCGCTATCTAATCTCAAGACATTCCAATACTTATTGAGACTGCGACGGACCTGCCATGACTGGTTATCATATGTAGTAATGAATCTTATCTGTTTCTCCTCTTTGTCTCGAGTTTTAGGGACCAGTAGATCACTCCTACTGAGTAAATCAACACGATCCTCTGCCTGTTTTATTATAGATCGGCTGTATCCCCTTTCCAAAAATCTTTTTATCATGCAGTCTTTTTCACGCATGTATCCCTCCAAAGTACTACAATTACGTTTAGCTCTTATTAGCTCTCCTACGGGAATACTTCTAATCAAGTTAGGGGGATGACAACTGTGCGCGTGTAACAGACTGTTGCCTGCTGTTGATTTGCGAAACAGAGTACTACGGGCTATGGATAACCACCCTCACACTGCCATTCCCTGTGCAATCCATTCTATTAAGGGATAAAATGTGGGGGTCATTCTGGGGCGTGCCATCCACTGTTCCCTTCAAACTTCTCCCTGCCCTACCATGGTTTACCAAAACTAAGCTTGGTTGTTTAGAACTTTGTGCAACATTTTTAAATTCTTCAATTTCCGTGTATTTGGCCTTCAAGTCAGTTAATAAATGAGCCCCATCCTCAATTATCCTATTTTGGGGGGGGTGGGTGGTGTTTGAGCTGTAACTTTTTTAGTCCGGGCAATTGGCCTCCTTAGAGTTGGGATAGATCGTAGTTGTCCTGTGACATATTCAGGTACCCTAGTTAACACATTTTTAAGTATTTGGGTAATTGTTTGTTGGGAGCTCATTTCAGTTACATTGGGGAGTGGTTGTGCTCTTTGCGATTTGCTACATTGGTTTCTATTGTAGTGGCTCTCCCATAGAAAGAGTTAGAGTAATATTTACTTCATTTCCAATGTGTTTATTTTCCAGTAATTTTCTCTTGTTTGTAAGTGTAGCCCATGTAGCACAGAAGTAATTTTCCCTTTTGTGAAGTAATTAATTTTGCTCCTTCTGCCATTTTTTGGTCTATCTGTGAATATATGTGTGTATGTGTGTGTGTGTGTGTGTGTGTGTATGTATATATATATATATATATATATATATACATTCATAGAAGAAAAAAAGAGATGCAGCGGTGTAGGAGATATTAACTCCTCGCTGGGCGAGTTGGATTGCCTGACAATGCCCCCGTTTAATGGACTCCTGAGTATCGGCGGTTGTTGCAGTCTGGGGACTCGAGGGGGCACTGAAATTCCACAGTAAGAGAGGAAGTATGCACAAGCAACTACGGGATACCCTGCATGCAGTAAAAAACATTCGGTATACTCCGTGTCACCCACCTGGTCTAAACGCAGCATTCTGGGACTGGGAGTTTGCCTGCCTCGGGGCTCATTTGGCAGGTGAGCTTGAGCAATTGTGAAGGAGTGGATTGGTCAGCAACCAATCAGAAGCATGCAGGACATTTAAATCCACGTCCGCGCCTGCACCTCGTGATCTTACCTGGCGCTGAAGAAGGCACACAAAGCCGAAATGCATTCGCCATTGGTTTGAATAAAGGTTGCCTCCATGAGTTCCCCTAACGTTGGCCTCTGCTCTTTCTTGTAAGGAGTTTGCTTGGAATATATCCATATATATATATATATATTTATATATATATATATATATATATATATATATCTACACATATATTCATATATATATATATCCACACAACACAGGAACCCAATTGAATGAAGCCACAGGGAGTTGTGACTCAGCTCGTTCTTTATTCAGGCAGCAAAGTTCAAACGCCAGACGCGTTTCGGGAGATTAGATCCCTTCCTCACATGCGTTGTTTCTTGAGGGAAATGGAAGCACCGTTGTTGGCGCACACCTGCTCGATTTTGCATCTACAAAGCGAGGCAGGCGCCCGCTAGCATTGCACGTCGACCCACTGTGGTTTTATTTTGTTTGCTAGTGGTGGGGGAATGCAAGCGCACCCTCTTGGGAGTACAGGGCGGCATTACACATCCCAGAGGGCCACCACAAAACCACCAGGTAGACCGATAATCTCAGCAAAAGGTGCACTCTTGGAGCCCATAGCCAATTATCTGGATATTTATTTATTACTGCATGTAAAGAAATTGACATCGTACTTACAAGATACTGGATATTTGCTTCGCCATATTCAGGAAATACCATGGGCAAAATCGTATAAATTAATATCTATGGATGTGGTGTAATTATATACGAACATTGATAATGCAACTGGGTTTACAGCTTGTGAATTTTATTTGAAAGAACGTAACATCCAATTTTCCAATCATAATAAAATTTTATTGGAGATGATTCAAATTTGTACAACAGAAAATGTTTTCATGTTCGGAGAGGAAATTTATAGGCAAGTTAACGGAACAGCGATGGGATTTGCTTATAGTCCCAGGTACGCATGTCTCACTATGGGATGGTGGGAGTCAAATTATGATCAGTTTGTGAACAAAATTGTCATGTGGCTTCGCTACATAGACGACTTGTTTATTATCTGGGATGGAAGCCAGGAGGAATTCGCGGAGTATTTTGAAGTATTGAACAATACAGAATGTAATTTAAGATTCACATATACTATAAGTGTGGACCGAACCATCTTCCTAGACACTGAGATATACATACATGAAAATCAAGTCCACTCTACTCTGCATCGTAAAAGTACTGCTACAAATGCTATTCTGCATGCTGAGAGTTTTCACCAGCAAAGCACAATAAAAAGCATTCCATTTGGGGAAATCTTGAGAGTTCGAAGGATTTGCTCAGAGGACACAGAATGGCAAAACAACAGCAAAGCCATGTGTGCGAGGTTCAAGAAACGAAAATATAAAACACAAGTAATACGCTCAAGCCATCAAAAAACTGAAAAAATGAAAAGAAGTGAATTAATTGAACCTAAAAGTGAGCAGGAGAAAGAAAAAAACAAAAATGAAATCCACCTGATAACGTTGTGCACGGAAAATAAACAGATCAATAAAATCTTATGCAAAAACTGGAATATATTACAGTTGGATCCAACAATGGCAAAAATTGTTGGAGATTTCCCCAAAATAACATACAGAAGAGCAAGCAACTTGAAGGACCAATTGGTCCATAGTCATTTCACAGGCACACCTCCAAAGACATGGTTGAAATCGGTTGGTTTTTTTAAATGCTCAAATTGTAAAGTGTGTGCAATTGCAAGAAACACTAAGGAAATAGAGATGGCTAACAAGAAAAAATGGAAAATCAACCAACTAATAACATGCAAGAGCCAATTTGTAATCTATATTGTGGAATGCCCATGTGCCCTGAAATATGTGGGCAGTACTATTTGTGAGTTAAAAAAGCGCATTCTAGAACACGTTAGAGCGACAATCAACAATGATAGAAGCAACGGCATCGCAAAGCACATGGAGAAGAATCATGCAAGCAATTGGCGGGATCTGAAATTCTATGTAGTTGAACAAGTGCCCATAAATGTGAGGGGCGGGGGAGACCGTGAAAAGATTCTGAGACAAAAGGAGTCCAAGCACATTTTAAATTTTAGAACATTGACTCCCAGGGGCCTGAATCAGGACAAAGAATTACATTCACATTTATAAATTAGAAACACGATTTCTCAATAAATCTGAACTTGTTCTTTGTTCTTTGATAAAACATTAAATCACTTATGAAATCAAAAATAAGGATGTGAAAAAAAGATCAATGAAAATGTTGGAAAAGTTTGCATCATAGTAGCCTTCCCTTTTCTTAGGAATATTATCGTTATATATATTTTTTTGACTTTATCCTTGTTCTAAATTGTCTTACACTGAGGCCAATGTGTCACTAGTATGGTGCATAAAGAAACTTATGACTAACTATCTGGATTTGTATTAGGATGATGGAACAATACTTATCCCAATTTGTTGATAATGACTGTTAGGAAATGCCCACTGGAGGGCACAATGTGGGTCAACAATACAGAAGAATAAGTAGCATGCACAGAAATAGTAAAGAGTTTCAGGTTATCACCCACCAGAGGGCTGGAATGTCAAATTAAATGCAAATGGAGAAACTTACGAGATGTATTATACTATGAGTGTTCAATGAAATTGCTGTAATTATAATTATAATTGTGAAAATATAACAAATATAATATAATGAGAATAAGCACAAATTGAAAAAGAATGTGACGCTTAAAAAAAAGTCAATATGAATTCGGAATGTTTTTATATAAAAATTGCTAAACTACCATTACCAGAATGCCTAGCGGTATACTAGAGGAACTGATGTCATCCTGGTTAAATACAAGATTGCATTGCCGCTAATGGTGTTTGTTTGATCCCCGTGATCAAGAGGCTTGCAGCCTCGAAATGCGTTGGGGTAGCTGGTACACTGAGAATAAATCAGTGGAAAAGCACTTTTGGAGTAAGCGTTTTAGATACTGTGTGTGCGAGGGAAATTGCCATGTGACAAGGAGTGCTGGAGAATATTTAACGGCGAGGCTCTGCCGTATCCCTAACGCACCACCTGTGAGCGCCCGGAGGCCGGAACAGGGGGCCACATTTTGAAAATATATATATACATATATACATGATTTGGAATAGTAAATATTTTGCATAATTAATATATTTGAAAATAAACTTACATGTATTATCATTTGATTTTCTAGATGGGTTTGTTTTCAATTGATGATGATTATCCACTGGTTCTTTTTCCTGTTGGTTTAAAATCAACATTTATTTTTATTTAAGTGTTACATTTTATTGTGTTATTTTAATATTTAGTTTCTATTTTTATTTAGTTGAGGAAAAAAATACTTACTATTTTTCGTTGATGATGTTTATTTCGATGATTTAGTTGTAGGGTTCAGTTTGTAGAAGCTGGCAAGAGAAAAATATTTGTTAGGTATATTTGTTTTTTAATGTATTCCATTTTTTAAAATTATTTTGTTGTATTTATTGGTTAATTCATATACTTACTTATTTTTATATTTTTCTGTAGTGTTGCTTTTGTCTTTGTTTTCAAAGTTAATCCTTGTTTTTACTTTTACTTTTTTAGGTGGAGTTTCATTGGGGTGTAATCTGTGAAATGTAAAAAAAAAGGTTAAAATATTAGTATATTTGTTTATTTAGCTTTTGTAGTTTCTTTATTTAATTGAAAAAAGTACTTCCTGAATGTAGTTGGTGAAGTTTCTTTCATTTTTGTTGAAGTTTGTAGACGCTGTTAAGAGAAAAGTATTTGTTAGTAATAATTCATTTTTTGTTACTTTTTTTCATAGTTAGATTTATTTGCTGGTTAATTTATATTCTTACTTTGTATTATATTTTTCTCTTATGTTGATTTTGTATTTGTTTCCAAACATAATGTTTGTTTTGGGGTTTGTGGGTTGAGTTATTGTAAAGTATAATCTGTGAAACATAAAAGAATATGTTGTAATTTTAGTTAATATGATTATTTATATTATTTAGTGTTTATATTTATTTATTTGTAATTACATAAATATACTTACTTTTTTTAGTTGATGGAGTGTCCTTGGTAGATGTTGTGGTTGTGTTGAATTTTGTAGAAGCTGTTGAAAAGAAAAACATATATTAGCTATGTTTTGTTATTTTTAATGTTGTATTGTTTGTTTATTTATTTGTTTTTTCTATTTTTTATTTATTTGTTTTAATTAATGTGAATAAATTGTAATTATTTGTATTGGTTCTTTGAAATATTTGGTTATGTTATTTTAGTACATTATCGTAAATAGAGTTATTTTATGTTTAAATGTTATTTTCGCTATAGATCATATGTATTTTATCGGTTTTTGTGTTGTCAAAATTGTTTATATCAATATTTTTGTTTTGTTTTATTTTATTTTTATTTTATTGGTATTTTTATTTTCTATATTTTTGTTGTCAATATTTTTGTAATTGAGATTTTTATAGATTATATTTTGTGTATTGTGCATCAATATTTTTGTTTACGATATTGTTTGTAGTTCGATGTTATCAGAGTTGATATTGTATCAGTGAACTGCAAATCAGTCTTGACCCTGTCCCTCGTGGAAACAGTCCAGCCCAAACTGCCAAGCCAGGTCTTCGCTGGCCTGGAAACAAGCATCCTGGGACCGGTTTTGGGGTAGCCCCCCTCGTCAGTCAGGCTAGCTTGAATCCAGTGGCAAAGTGAATAAGGGACCCATGTCTGGACATACCCCGCAAATTTAGAGCGAACAAAGCAAACACAGGGAGATGATGGACGTTGCACTGAAATTTTACAGAAACTCCCCCCCCCCCCGTCACAGATCTGGTTTGAATCCATCATAATTAAGACTTTTGTTGTAACCTGTTGACTATCCTCAGCCCTTGTCATTTTATTCATTGAACATTCCAGGCCAGTGACATCAACTAGCCCAGAGGGCTCCAACCTCTTATGCCATGGCGTAGCTTCAGGGGCGTTGTTTGAGGTGTTACATTCCCCTAACAAATGTATTTTCAGATGGATGGTTTGGTGCAGATGCTTACAGTCCAGTATGATGAGGTCTCTGTCGGATTTCCCCTGGGATTGACATGTATACACTGATAAAACCACACACTCTCTCTCTCATCTCTGTTTTGAAAACTCTAAATAAATGTGAGTATTTTGCAAAATATTGTGTTTTGCTTATAGTAGTACTCCTACCAATCTGCATTCCTCCCCCTTTCAGTGCCTCTTAAGCACCTCTCGTGTCCCCTGCTTGTAATATAATGTATTTTAAAATTATATTCCAGCGTGAATGTCGGGAAAGCTGAAGCTCCCACCCCCCCAATCTTACTGACCAAGCTATTCTCCAGATTTTATATAATAGGAGCAACTTCTCGTCAGCGATTCTCATTGTGACATACTGAAGACAACACAAATTGTGCATTGTAACCAGAACCCCTCATGCTCAACTACATTGACTTGAATCCTAATGTCCATAGAGCCAGATACTATGATTTGAACTACATACTATGACTAAGGGTACTAGGAAAGGGCTGCATGTGTTAGTGAGAGTGTGGTCTTTGGGACAAATAAACATGTGTGCTTATAAAGGGGATATATGTGTACGGGTAACTGATGTCCTGTGAAACTTTAACTGTTTGTGTAATTAATAACTATCCATTTCATTTGTCTTCCATTAAAACGCATTCCAAAATCAAATGCTGAGTTGACGAGTGCAATACCTCAATGCTTAAGTTGTACACCTCAGCGACTCAGCCCCAGCCTGGCTCACAAATCTGATTGAGAACTGCTGATCATCCGGCCCTGCTATCTGCAGCCTGATCATCACGATGTTACATGAACACAGCCTTCCCTTTGAAATAAGAATATGACATTGTGCTCATTTGGAAAATAAGTCAAGGCTATGAGCTACTCTGAAGGTGTCTGGGGGCTACTGGTAGCTCCCAAACAACTGGTTGGAGGCACCTGACCTAGGCTGAGTGATATGTGGGATACTACACACAGCAAACATCATTTTCATTTGGTATGTAATAAAGGATATATATGGACAGTTGTAAATAAGATACAAAGTATTCTCTATTTTTCATGAAATGAAATTTCTACACTTCACATGAAAAGCATACATACACCTATATATCTAATAATGCACACCAAATAAAATATAGGGATTAAAACACACAACACATACTAATGTTGTTTTCTCTAATCATAAAGTGCATACAAATTTACATAATCATTTCTTAATGTAATGTAAAAAATAAATGACACCACGGCAATCACTACAATTCACTTAGGAACTCAGAGGGACATTGTAGGCTGTGTTTGAGAAAAAAACTGTTAGATAAATTTACAAATACATTTTAAACCGGCACCTGTTCCTCTGATGAACCATAGAGCTGGCTGTAGAGGGACAGGGCCTCCATTGCCAGCAACTTCATTTCTTCTGGCGAGAAGGCAGGGGCCCTGTCACCTGCTCTTCCTGGCATCCTGGCTCCCAGAGGTCGGAAACAGCAGCAAAAGTTGAAGACGTCTTTTGGCTGCAGTGTCAGGAGGCAAGTTAACTTTTTTCAAAATGCCGTATACATGCACACGGCCTACACAATTGTCAAGGGCGACAGACACAGCCATTGGCTTTTCTACGCTGCTTTCACACACGTTAGCCTACAGCAGTGTCCGTCGCGGAGTTTCTTACCCACTATCCGGTCAACTTCCGCCGAAGCCTTCTGAGTCCAAATGTCCTGACAGCTAGGTATGTGAAGCGTGTCACAACCACTGAAAATGGTGGCTACTGTGTTTACACAAACAAAATGCTAATATTATTGAATTAAAAAAAAATACATTTATGTGTATTGTGATACTGTGGTTTAATGCGATGTTATTTGTACTTTCGTTGATGGTACTTTTTATGACAAAATAAAAATAGAAATAATATGCAAATAATACATTTGAAATTAATTATTTACACATTATTTTTTTAATTAATAGACGTGTAAAAAATGATGATTGGAAAAACAAACAAAAAAATGTAAATGTTGTGTGAAGACGTAAAAAATACATATATATTTTTGGCTAAACATGACATTTCTGTCCTTTATCTACAAAGACATTTGTGTATGTTTTAAAATGTTCCAACCATTTCCAGACTTTGCTACCATGGACGAAAAGGATATTATCAAAAAATTCAGATTGAATGGGCAAACTATACTGTTTTTTTTGTGATCGGCTAGAGCCAGATCTTCTGCCTTACAATAGAAATCCCACATCTATTATAGCAATTGTCAAACTCATGGCCATATTTCATTTTGTGGCAACAAGATCATCCAATACACTCTGGCAGTATCTGGTGGAATGTCACAACCACATTTCAGTGGTATGCTACGAGAAGTTATTTCTTCAATGATGAGATACATCAACAGATTCATCCAGTTGCCAGATCATGAGGATTTTGTGAATGTGAAGGGCAATTTCTATGGTGTGGGTCATCACTTGTGGCTGGAGCGCTTGATGTCACACATATTGCCTTAGTGCCACCACACACCAGGGAACAAGTCTACCAGAATCGGAAGCCCTTCCATTCAATCAATGTGCATGACATCTGCTTAGCTTATTTGCACATCAGAAGTGCCTGTGCACGTTTCCCTGGATCAACCCATCATTTCCTTTGTACTACGGAACAGGAACATACCCCTGCAAATGTCATAACTTGGAACTGAGAGGGCCTGGCATATTGGTAGGTACAATCTGACATAATATTGTTTGGGTAATTTGAAGGTGAATAATCTGAAAATATGTTACATATTCTTTTTTTTCCATTTAGGAGACTCAGCTTATCCTAACCGATCATGGTTGTTGGTACCGCTAAGAAATCTAACATCGGCAGGGAAGTCTGCATCAATGAGGCCATGGAATAACACAGAGACCAGTGGCTTGGGGTTTTGGGCTCCTAAAGGCCAGATTTCACTGCCTGGTCAAGGCTGGTGGAGCCCTCCTCTACTCACCCGATAAGGGTTGCCAAATCACCATTGTTATATTCCCGGGTTAGGCCAATGTAGTCAAGCAGCTTATTTCTCACATTGTCCTCAGAATAACATTTCAGCTGTGACCTTTTGCACATATTTGCGTGCACAACAATGTTGGATTAGTTTCCCTGAAATGAAACTTGTTTACACATCTAGCTTTGCACATTATCACAATGCCCTGAACATCATGCACAAGGTCTCTTTTCACACTATGTACAAATGTCATCTATATCTTCATCTATAAGCAAATAGGAAGGCTGCTTTCTATTATAAAAGATGAGCAGCCAGATAGATTAGTAGAGGAGGCCCTTTCGCTGACACTGAGAGTCCCTGAATGCTGAGACTTCAACATGCAGTAGTCTGACATCTTGTGAGAGGTGTCAGGTTCGTGACCAAGATGGGGTCCTTCATTCTATCTCATCAGGTAATGGGGTTGGATCGTCCCGGGGGGGGATTCTTGGATTTACACCAACACACACTCTAGGTACACTCAGAGTAAGGTTTGCATAGTAAGAGTACACTTGATTACTTCCTTGTTTTATATACCTGCATATATACACTGTTTCAGCACCATGGTAGAACTATATCTACTATTTTCACTTTTGGTGCTTGTAATCACGTTTATCTGCTTCTGTCTATTAGTCATTGCAGCACACATATTTTATGCAAGAATAACGTTGGTTCAACAAAATTATTGAAAATGTTCCGCTGTGTATTCTCTATATACTTCTCAGAGAGAAAGTGAGCACGAGTGTCTGAGCGACAGGATCTGTGTGTGCTGTTTCCACAATCCCTGAGGGGTCATGTTTGTCATGTTCAGTGGTTGCCAGAAACAATTTGCTTTCTGGTAGATTGGGGGGCTTACCATGGCACTGTGCGCAAGATGATCTATAGGTAAACATATCCTGAGGGGGTATCAAGAATCAGTCTTGACACCAAGCCCCTAGTTTATGCTGTCCAAACAAATGTGCAGATCCTACGGATTAGTAGGAACTACACAACACCATGGCTGCTTCATGCTGCACCACATAGGCCTGCGACGGAACATCCCTTATATCACAGAGGAGGGAGATCAAGAAGAGCCACCGTGTAAGGATCCTAAAATGCCAAATGAAGTTGATAGTAGTGAGGAGGAAGCAGTTTACTTACATTAGAATGTTTAACAGTGTATTGTAATGATCCTGTGTGTATAAAATGTAGTTATGCCATGATTTTGTCTGTTGGTGTTGTTGATGTAGGATTCCTAATGTGAGACAGATGATCTAACTCCAGCGGATGACATCAAGCAATGATAATTTGCCTATTGAATCTGATTGTTTTTTTTTATATCCCCTTCTTCCTTGGTGGTAAGGTCAGAAATTGGCAATGGGAAAATGGCACTGAGTATTTATGTTATGTACGGATTATTATGTTTGTGACAATGTTGACAGACAAATATTCATCAAGTGTGATTAATTACTAGTGCTGAGTTATTGGCATTTGTATTTTGTTGTCATGGTTGAGGACTTGACAAAAACATTACCTACTTTCGATTCATTTACGATTACACTTTCATTTGCTATTTGACATGGTAAAATTATGATGGAAGGAAACAAATGAATTAATTGAGTTGATAAATACAACACCAGTCCATGCCTGTGTGTCTTGTGATTGTATTAAACAACACCTAGTGAATTAAAACCGGATGGGAATGAAAAAGCAAGCCAAAAAATATAGTCAGTCATGATGAACTAAACCATTCTTAAAGAGCCAAAATTGTTTGAAGTTAATGTCCAAAATACAACTGGCATCAGAAAGGTGAATGTATCCAGAACACAGTCTACAGAGTGAATAGTAGTACCACACTGAAGGAAATTAGGTTTGGCGTCTCTTGCTGGTGATGGTAGAGGTCTTACTATCCTTACCGGCTGTTAGTCTGGATGGAAGTCTCCTCCTGATGAGGGGTCTACAGTTGCAGGGACTGGGGTGGATGCTGGTGTTTCTCCGTGTGGCTGGGCCTTCCTTTCTGTGGCTGTGGAAGATGTACCCGGGCCACATGTTGTAGGGCTACAAAAAGGGGTAGATGGTGCTGGGAAATCCCTGCATGTATGTGTGTGATTGTCATGCAGCACCCCAGTCAGGGAGCCCAAGTTGGAGTTGAAATTCTCCATCTATACATCATGCTTCCTCTGCAACTGCATCATGTCCTGGAGCTCTGTGAGTACCTGGCCCATCATGTCTTGGGACTAATAAAGACCAGGGTGACAGTTAACCCAGTGGCCTAACCTAGAAGGTCAACTAGATCCCTCCCACGACCCCTGCCTCCACTGCCCTGTGACCTTAACCCAGTATGCCCCATCCCACTGGTTCCTGGCTGAACTTGAGGTGGTGGTGGTGGTGTTGGCTGACTAGAAGCAAGGACTGGGGGCACAAGCCTGTGGTGATGTTGCTTTGGAAACAGGAAGTGGAGGTATCCATGGCATGAGATGTGGTAACAACTGGGTTGGGAGATGTAGGTGTTGGCGGAGTGAGACTCTTCATCATTCAGACTTGCAGGAGTAGAGTTCTCACCGAAGGCGTCTTCCTGCTGTGGAGTGGAGGTCTCCCCTGTGGCAGATGTTTGCCCATGAACACTCTGTGTTGGACGTATTATGAATGAAAAAACAATTATTAAAAGTCTAGATTACACATTAAATATGTTTGGAGCTAAGAAAGTAGAAACCTACAAAGTAAAATATTTTTAACATAATGATTGTACGTTTCAGTGGTATTTTAACAAATATGAGACAGTTTAAATGACACACAGAAGTAAATCAGAAAAGCAGGTAAACAGATGTCCTGAAATCACAAAAAAATATTAATTAGAAAGTATACATTAAATATACCAAACATTCCAAAGAACACAGTAGAGTGGAGAAATATGACATCAACCATTCCAATTGCATGCTTGAAATATGACTATTACACAACCCAGAATGATATATAGCATAAGTAATAACATAAGTATTGCAGTCAATTAAAAGAAACACCACTTAGATTCAGCAAACAAATGTATATACCTTACAATTGTGCATTCAACAAACTTTGCTTTGTGATACACATGACATCAATTCTGTAGCATAACAAGGATAGGACAAGATTAAGAAATGTAACCTTATAACATTTCTACATTTAGCGTGGACTATTGATTGATAAATACAATACAGCTTAACATAAGTGGAAATGTTGCAGAAAAAAGAGAACGAGCAAGATAGCATAGCAGTCTTATTTTCACAAAACCATAACGAGGCAGCATGGTAGTTGTAGTCATTTCAATTATATATTAACAACACTTGCAACATTGAAAGTTAAACATACTTAGTTAAAAAATGCAGTTAAAAAGGGCAGACATTTACTATATAAGACGCATATATGAAATATGTTATTTGGTTTAAAAACACTTACAAGGACCATTACATCATAATCTTAACCGCATGCGTGCGGGCGGAATTCCGCCCGTACGCTGGGTTTTTAAAAAGCGCACTTTACGTGACGAGCTGGGCTCGTCATGAGCGTGCGAGGAGGCTACGCCATGACGAGCCCAGCTCGTCATGAGCGTCGAAGGGGTTAAATAGGAGCTAATACATTGAAACGCAAAACCATGACAGAAAATAGATCAATACAAATATATGTAGGTTTCTATGTTTGCAGAAGGTGCAAAACACATTAGCAACAGCTAAATGAAAATCAATAAGGACCTTTAGCATTAGTGACCCATTCAACAGTCTAATTTACCAGTCTCCACTCTACCAGGGATTCCTGTCAAGTTTTCAGGATATAGGATCTGCAAGACCTTCTCCTCCCAGGGAATGAGTTGATAGGGCCCCCTGGGAGAACCACAACCAGTCCTCTGGACCGCCAGTTGACGCTCGGAGGCCAGGGAACGCATTCTCTCCTGTAGGTCATTCCGCCTCTTCCTAATTTCCTCCTGTGTGTATTCAGGTTGTTAGCTACAGCTTTCACTCTGTCAACTTTTCTGGCCCACATTTGACTTTTCTGATATGGTTGTGTTTTGGACTTGGGATCCAAACAATTACACAATAATTTCATCCACCATAACTGACAATTCTCCCTCTGTAAAAAAGGGATTTTAATTCCATGCTGTTATCTAAATTAAAAGATTTGAAATAAATTACTTAACCCACAAGAAAACAAATGAAAGAAGGAAAATAGGAGAAGAAACTGTGAAAAAAACAAGACCCCTGACTTAACTGACAAAAGTTCAGCTTCGAAATGTGGTGGTGCAGTGGAATGATAAAGGATTGTGGTCTGAAAGGGAGTGTGTTTTATAGTGTGGTAGTCAGGGGCTAACAATTAGCCAAAACATATCAGGTATGTGATGCCAGCACCCACCCTTCATTCACATGAATAATCCAATGCTGACTGCGTCCCACGACGGATTCACTCTGTCAAAAACCGCCTCTAGAACACTGCCAGCAGAACTGTGAAATCTGAATATGCTCGGCTCAACCCCACCGCCTTAACAGCTCTAGAGTACTACTTGCATTGGAGTCCACAGAGTCAGCAGCAGTGACCAACGTATGTGGTGGTAAACAATCTGTTGACACAGGCGGAGAGTTAGCCAGCATACATCTAAAAAAGGTGGGCAGTCCGCTGTCAGCTTGATGGAGTACTTGGAACCGCTGCAGTGGCAGGTCGACGGTGGCATCTCCAAGATCTAAATTAAAATCAGGCCCTTAGTGTCTGGAATGGAAATAAAAGTTCTCTGTGGAGGCAAGGCAGAAGCCTGGTGGCAAATAGGGTGCCACATTATTGCATAGCTGGTGGACGAGATCTAGGTGAAGCACTGCATTTTGGAGGGAAAGCTCAGAATGGAAGAAATTTTATTTTTGCGCTCTAGGGAAGGTCCTTCGCTTGTCATATAATTTGCCTGGTGAAGAATTGTACCTTCGGAGCTTGGATTCTTACAGCAGGTCAAGGTTGCAGGCTGCAGGCTGTAGCCTAAGAGGGCTCCAAGAGGCAAGATACCTTCTCTGCGAGGTCCCACTGACTCAGGTTTGCTGCTGTGGAGAAGAATGAAGTGGGAGCACCCTGAATCTTTGGCCCAGGGGGGATGCACCTTCGTCTATTCTGCTTGGCAGGTTGCTACCAATCTCCCATTGGCTCTCAGAGCGAAAAGTCGGGAAAAAGTCTGTAAGGCTTTCTTAGCAGGAGTAGAATTTGATAACAGATAAGGGTCCTGGAGCTTGGGGACATCACTTGGTGGTAAAACTTCACTCCAGCAGAGCCCAGCAGCAGGATCCAGGGCAAGTCTAGTTGGAACTGGTTAGCTGGGAATACAGGAAAAGGCATCTTCAAGCTTTTTGTATCCCTGTAGTCCCAACAGGAGGTCAGTCTTATGGCGCTTGGAGTCTAATTCTTTGTACCGGGTACAAGAGAGAGAGCAGGTCCAGTGACAGTTGAAAGCTCATGCAAATGGGCTTCTAGAGGCTTGAGGCAGGTAACAAGTAACTTTTCTAAAATACCTCTTCTAAAATATGTTTCACAAATCCGACTTTACCAATGATTTGGGCTTGTAGCAAATATGTTTTTAAAAGACTAAAAATGTATTTTGTAGCTTCTTCCTAAGTGGAGATAGCAAATATTAAATGTAACATTGTATCCCCATGCTTTCCCATGGAACAACCATACTTGCTACAGTGAAAATAGCTCAGAAGGCATTTTCACTGTAAGGACATGTTTAACATTACATTATTACAGATCCTACGTTTAAATGCCATGCTTCCGGACCTTCTGGGCAAAAAGGCCTATTTAGTGATGACTTATTAATATTTAAAAGGATGGGTTAGGCCTATCAAAATGGGTTATGTTAACAGATTGAATTTCTACTTTAGACTTGTATAATCGAATTAATGGTGGGAGGACCGCAGTCATGTTTACACTGCCACTACAGTGGATAGCACAAATGTGACATTTAAAGTACAGGCCCTGGGTACAATGTGTTACTATATACTAGGGACTTATAGGTAAGTTGAATATGCCAATCGGGGTATGCTAATTTCAACATGCTGAAAGGGAGAGTACAATCAGTTTGCGACTGGTTAGAAGGGTAAACTACAAAGAGAGCTACAGTCGGCAAAACAGTTAAGACAAAAACGATGGGCCTTTCCAGCAGCAGGGCAAAGCTACATATACTAAGATATGGCGCTGCTACTCCATTTCCTAGCCTGGGTGCACAATTAGCCCACCTACACAACACACACACACCTTTGCACCATAATGCAAAAGTGTATGTGTGATGTCTAGCAGAGGTTTTGTACTGCAAATATATCCGTCCAGCTCTAAATAGTATACCAATGCAAGGTTTAAAACTTTTCGCATATTGGAGGCGTACTGTACAGTGTAGAAAACATACAATGTTTGAACAATTAGGAAAAATTAAAACATTTCTCCAACTTGATGCCTACTTTGAGAAGGTGTTAAATTTTGGCACAAGGCCCTGTCCCACAATCAATAGAAAGGAATTTGCATGAAAAACCATGGGTGGTATCGTGGGAATGCCCATGTACCAGCCATGGGACATCGCAAAACAAATTAGTGCAAAGTATTGCAAAGCGCTATTTGTGTTTAATAACATTCTACTTTCCAGCTCAAATAATTTTTAAATTTTACAAAGTGTTGAGAAATCTGCGTCGCCATCTCCTGCCTGAACATCCCCACCAATCTCTCTCTGCATGTCAACACAGTGTTTAGGAGAGTGTTCATCCTAGGGAACTTGAATAGCTGGGCTGATGACCTGCTAAATACTTAGGCCCAAAGAATTAGTGAGGGCCTAAATATTCTGAGCTGCCTCATATAGCCATATAATGGACTCCATTTTCTTAATACTTCTTGAACAGATTATCTCACAGTGCTTGCAACAGTCCTGGACAGACTAATTCAGTGTCCATTACTCCATCATAGACAACATCAACTGCATTAGACTGGACAGCTAATCTGTTCACAATGTTCAGTCGGAAGGAACTGGAAGTCTTTTATTCTAACGTCTTTACTAAAGCAATCCACTATTACACCTATCCAGATGAAGAGACAAATATACTATTTTTCCACACAATGCAGCAAGTTGCTGTACTGCTTTGTATGATAGAAAGAGAGCAGGACAGAGTCATATCTATAGAGCTTTGGCATTGACGCTCTTTGGCTTAGCTTCAGTCATCCCCAAGTTCGTTTCATGGCCATGATACCACGGACACTTCAACATGTAATCATCAAATCGCTACTCAAATACCTTAACAGAGACCCTGAGATCATCTCTGCTAAAGTCCCATTTTGGGGGTTTATTAAATTGCTATGTCACTTCAATTAGTAGTCGCAGCAGAAATGTCTTCCCAACTCAAGGCTAGTGATATGTTGGTCAACGTGCAGTCTGCCTCTGCACAGGAACTGCCTCCCTGAGCAACAGATAAGATATCGTTGCCATGTGAGATAATGATCTGTCATGTGCCGTGATGCTTCTTGATTTTTCAGCATCATTTGGCAGTATCAACAGTGGCGGCTCCTCTGCTAAGGCGGAGGAGAGTCACCCCACTGCTTTTCAGCAGTGTAAATAAAGGAAAAATATATTGATAATAACTCAATATTATTATCATTGGGAGGAGTAGTGGGTACTCTGTAAGTGTGCATGAATGTTTTGCGGGCTGGCTTGGGCCGGCCAAACAGTCATGCGCACTTTGCATGCTCTCTACCCTGGATACAGCCACAAAGGCACACCTCTCCTGGAAGTAGGTCATTAGTGAAAGGGGTACTAGTTATTTAAAGTCGACAGTCCACTTCTCACTGTGTAAGGACGATGATTTAGCCTTTGAAAGGAGGCAGTAATTTGACGACAGACTGGTGCAGTGAGTTACTGCACCCACTTGCAGGGCTATGCATTTTCTCCGTTCAATGGTTCATTAAGATGCTATGATTGTGTGTCACCTCTATGTTGCGCAGTTAGTGTGCCTTCTGACATGCTCCAAAACAAAGTACTTACTCATTTGCATGGGGACAAACTCCAAAGAAATTAGGATAGACCCATTGAGATTGTGCCAGTGCTACATGTGAGCCGGCTCAATCACAGAAGAATCCATGCAAATGTCTGCGGCCCTTTCTATAATACAAAAGCACTCCAGGGGTGAAAACAGCAGGTGCACACACCCATTGCACCACCATGTCACTTTTGATAATACGGCCTCTGGTGTACTTAAAAGAAGCATATGATATTGAATACCACGTGTAAGCAGATAAAACATAGATCTCCTTGAAAGTGGTCGAGGAAACCGAATCACCACCTAGAAGGCAATTGCCTGAAAGAAGTCCCAACTGGATGCAGCACAACTGGCTTTGTCTAATCCTACTTATGAGACAAGTCAATATTTCACTACTTTCTTTTTCCATGCCTGATTTCATAAGTGCCAGTCCAGAAGGTTTTGTGACCTATGAGGCTCCTTTGCCTCACAAACTACAAATGCTGACAAATACTTCTAGGAGTCTGTTGTAAATTTCTACCAATATTCCATCAAGACATGCGGCTTTCCCACTATCCTGTATCATTAAAGTCTCATACATTGCTTCACTTGTTAATGGTGCATTTGAAAGAGGAGTTTGATCATCAGCCATCAGTCCAGTCATGATCTGTATTAATAATATTCTCAGATTTTTCACTGTTTCCTATAGTTGACTAAAACATCATCAAACTATACAAAAATGAACTAATGCCTGATAATATTTGCAAAGCTGTCAGTTGTATTCTTAATTACTGTCCTAGCTGTCATCATTTTTTCTCTCTATAATCCCAACTTCGGATGAGTCTGGGCTGCCCCACAAAAGCGACAGAAACTTTTTGAAAATCTGTGCCTAGGTGTTGCATTGATGCCACGTGATAGTATTTTAAAATTGATAATTTCTCACCTGGCTTTATAAACCTTGGATAGTTCCTGTGTCTGGGTGAATCGGGCTGCGGAACTGGGAATCCTTCAAGCCGATTGTTGCTAGATAGCCTTCTTCACCTACCAATTTATGGAGCATACTTATTTGAAAAATGTCAGTCTTTGCTCATTGATCTCAAATCTAGTATAGGTATTAGTGTCAGTTGTTTAAGTGGTTTCCGAAAATATGTAGAGACTTTTCGCATATACCTTTCATGTGGTTGTGACTTCTTCTATTGCTCCTTTTCCTGCAGGGGAACCCCTTTGTATGTCTGCCTATTTTGCTGTAGTGTTTGAAAGCCTTTTGATGCATTCATAGCAAATCCTTTTATTATTACCTGCTAACCCCAGTTACCTTTGGTTATCAACTGCCTTTACTGCACAAAGTCATTTAATCTGCCCTGTATTGATGTTTTGTTTAGTGGGGCAGAGCTAGTGAGTCATTAGCTTGGAACTGTAGTCTCTAGAGTTTGTCCTCTTACTCACTCACGACATTAATGCCAGGGTGCTGTTGTAGATTGCTACCACTGGCTATTGTATAAATATGCTAAACCTGAAGATTGGCTTTGAAACTGAGGATGACCATGAACCCATATATTGCTTGAAGTACCTCTCCCGGAGAACCCTTGTGACAGCGCAACTCCCATGGCCCTTTTCAACTGCCTTGGACTCCATTTCTAGAAAGACATTCACATTTGGGTCAAGTAAGCGCACTCTAATAAAAAGAGCATGTCAAAGACATTTGCCGAACTTCTGGTATGGAACCTGAAGTACAGAGCCATTCATGTATGCAATTTACAGTTCCAGTAGATAGTTGCTTACTGACTGTACCAGCCAGTTTAGTTGATTATTTTAAACGTCTTTAATGTGGTCTTGTCCACTTCTTACAATGTTTTACTCTTCTGGTACTCTCCCAGTAAATGCCTCACCAGATCTGCATTTTCCTTCCATCCTACAGGCCATATATGTTTAGGAGGGAATTTGGATTTGCTTTTGCAATACTCCTTTGACAAGTGGCAGTCCTTCTCTGCTAACTGGTTAAAAACATTTGCTATCTTTATCTGAGAATGGTCCTATGCTCTCTTCTTAGCAGTTGGGACGATAACACAGTCAACTTTGTCATGTTAATAGAGGGTATTGGGTGAGACTTCGATGCATGCAATATATTATTGCTCTTGCAGCTACCATTTATTGAAGACCTATTTACGCTGTTGTGCTACACTAAGGGCCAGATGTACAACCCTTTTTTGCGGTCACAAACGAGAGATCGGACCGTTTGCGACTGCAAAAAAGGTTCCAGGAATGTACAAATACTATTTTGCGAGTCACTGATCTGCGACTCTCGCTATTAGGAAAAGATGTCCCTCCAAGTAGCGAGTCAACATGCCATGTACTGTTGTTTTGCAACCCCATTTGCGGCCGCAAAACACTCGCAGTTTACCACCTACTTCAAGTAGGTGGAAAACGACTCGCACGGGAAGGGGTCCTCAGAGGACCCCTTCCCCTTTGTGAACGTGTGCGTAAATATTTTTTACTGAAAAGTTTAATTTTTCTTTTTTAAATGCATCCCGTTTTCCTTTAACCCCTTCAGTGCTAATGACAAGGGTAACTCGTCATGTAGGGCCCATTGATTTCAATGGAAAGTCAATGGACCTACATGCACACCCCTTAGCAGCCAAGTGGTTAAGGAAAACAGGCTGCATAAAAAAACTGCTTTATATAAAAGCAGTCCCAGACATGGTAGTCTGCTGACCCCAGCCGGCCACCATCCCTCGGAGTGCTAGCCATTCCCAATGAGGTCGCAAATTGCGACAGCCTCATTAATATTTATGAGGCATGCAATTAGCAAGCACATTGGGAATCGCAAACAGTGTCTGAGACAATGTTGTACATTAAGTTTAGCGAGTCGCAAATCGCAATTTTGCACAATTTGCGAATCGCTAAACTTAATGGTCGTACATCTGGCCCTAGGCAACATATGTAGTAATTTATAGATTATTATGAATTGAGTTTAGTATTTGCATTAAAAGATGAATCTTGAGGTTCTTTTAACATGTCATCAGTCTGCATCTTCTTGTCTTCTGTCTACTAAATATTAATATCTGCTGAAGGAATTGATCTAGAGGATATATTTCAACGTCCTTGTCTGGCGAGTCAGTGTTTACATTCTCTCAAATTGAGTCCTCCTCTTCAAGAACTTGTTTTATGTCCTGAATAATGGGTGGCATGTGTGTGAAAACCACTACTGTTGAAGAATTACCACCTTGAACCTCATTCTCCTCTTATAATGGAGATCTAGGTGGCCTATTTTCCTTCTCTGTTTACAGGGCATAGTATTCTCCCTTAGTATAGTCTGCACTATTGGTCTTGGATACTGGTAAAAGGCAAAAGCTTCTTCAAAAGATTTTTTTTTAAATTTCAATGTATTTTTTAAACTTGGGATCCCTTGATATATTTTCCTTGCATGCATCTTTTGGTTCTTACCCTTGAACTTGATGAATTGTGATGAAGATGCTGGTGCTTTACAATTTCTGTCCTCTGACATTGCTGTCTGTCAGACCCCGTTAGCGGGGCCACAAGGCAGACAGGGACTACTGGGCTTCAGCTGTGGCAGTTGAAGACATTTGCAATGGCATGAATGGTAAAGGTAAAGGCACATGCGTTTTAAATGTAAGTATTAGGTAAGCATTAAGTGACATATATAGATATACACACACATATGCACACACACACATCTACAAATATATTACGGCACATGTTTTTTAAAGGGTTTAGGATGGGCATTTTTAGGGTGGGTATGGGTTGGTTTAATATATAAATGTATGTGAATGTTTGGGGTTTAGGAAGGGTATAGGTTTTGCGGTGGCAATTGTAATTTTACAGTTTAGACTGTGTATGGGTTTTGGGTTGACAAGGGTAATTTTAGGGTTTAGGGTGGGTATGAGTTTTGGAGTTGCAAGGGTAATTTAAGGGTTTAGGGTGGACATGGGTTTTGGGGTGGCCAGGGTAATTTGAGGGTTTAGGGTGGGAATAGGTTTTGAAGTGACAAGGGAATTTTAAGGGTATATGGTGGGAATAGGTTTTTAATCAATCAATCAAGCAGTACATATAGCGCTGCTTATCACCTGAGAGGGTATCCAGGCGCTGTGCTGCAGTGTCAGTCGAAGAGTCAGGTCTTGAGTCCCTGCCTGAAGCGAATCAATGAGGGTGAAGTATGGAGTTGGAGGGGAAGGGTGTTCCAGGACTTGGTGGCGAGGTGGGAGAAGGAGTGCCCTCCGCTGCTGCAGCAATGGATGTGTGGTATCTGTGGAGGGCAAGATGGGCGGAGTGGAGTTTCTTGGGATGAAGGTGGAAATTTAGGCGGTGGTTCATGTAGGTGGGTCGTTGGTCATGGAAGGCTCTGTAGGTGTGGGTCAAGAGCTTGAATTACCATATTTGTGGATGGGGGGCCAGTGGAGGTCTTTCAGGTGCTGGGTAATATGGATCCTCTTTGGGAGGTTGAGGATTAGTCTGGCTGCTGCGTTGTGGATCATCGCTGGTGGTGCCTGCATAGAGTGCATTGCCGTAGTCCAGCTGAAAGGTGATAAGGGCCTGTGTCACAGTTTTCCTGGTGTTGATGGAGAGCCACTTGAAGACATTGTGGAGCATGTGGAGAGTGTGGAAGCAAGCTGAAGAGACAGTGTTGACCTGGTATTTCATGGAAAGTATGTTGTCCAAGATGATGCTGAGGTTGCGGTGTGGTCTTTCGGAGTGGGGGTGGGTTCGAGTTCTGATGGCCACCCGGAGTCGTACCAGCGGGAGGTGTGCCTGCCGAAGATCTGTACTTCAGTTTTGTCCATGTTGACCTTCCAGCAATTGTTCATCATCCAGGCTGAGACGTCTTTCATACAGTTATGTAAGTTGGTCTTCATCATGGTGGGGTCCGCTGAGAGCAGGAGTATGAGCTAGGTGTCGTCGGCGTAGGAGAAAATGTTGATGTCGTGGGCTCTGATGATGTCCATGAGTGGTGTCATGTAGATGCTGAAGAGGGTTGGACTGAGGGAAGAACCTTGAGAGATGCTGCAGATGGTGCGCTTGAGTTGGGAGGTGAAGAGAGGGGGACGGATTCGCTGGGTGCATCCTGTTAGAAAGGATGCCATCCATTTAAGATTGTCTGTGATTTCGATCCATTGCAGTTGATCCATGAGTGTATGATGTGAGATAGTGTTGAAAGCTGTGGAGAGGTCCAGCAGGATAAGGTATGCTGATTCTCCTCTGTCGAGTAGGGTGCGGATGTTGTCTGTAACAGTGATCATGACTGCCTTGGTGCTGTGGTTGACTCTGAATCATGACTGGTTTGGTTGATGCTGGTCTCGATCTGTCCTTTTTCGAGGCTTTGATCTGGCGGTGGTAGTTGTTGAGGGCAGATTTGAAGGTGGCTCAGTCTATGTTGTTCCTGCTGGTTCCCCACTTTCTTTTGGGATGGCAAGGGGACTTTTTATGATCTAGGGTGGGTATGGGTTTTGGGGTGGCATAGATAATTTTTAGGGCTTAGGGCAGGTATGGGTTTTGGGAAGGCAATGGTAATTTTAGGGTTAATGGTGAATAAGGGTTGAGGGGGTTGTGGGGTTTAAAGGATATATATATATATTTGTTATTGAACTTTATTGCGAGACTTCTTAAGCGCACCCACGAGGGAAATACTGCGAGCGCACTTCAACTCCCAGAAGGCCACCTGTTGGCTGCGCCCACTGGGGCAGGTGTTTGAAATTGATAAGTGTGCAACGAACAGCGCTTTTACAAGTCTCTTACCTGCGCCACTGAAGAAAGGATCTCTAATCCTGAAACGCGTCTGGCGATGGCGAAACGAACTTATGAAAGCCCTTTGTCCTTGAGAAAGTACCTGCTGGCAGGGTGCTGAATAAAGATTGGTGAGCAAAATAATCTCCTGGGTGGCTTCAATTCGAAGGGGTTCCTGTTTTTGTTTGAAATTTAAGACGGCCTCAACCCGGTCGTGAACATGAAGCTCACCGCATCCTGGCGGGTCCGCGACGGCACCATGGTGGTGCTGCAGCAATTGGACCGGAGGTAATCGGGCGCCACAGCAGGGTGGTGCCAGATGATATTGCTCCTATTTTGCACCCACAAAGCGGGGCAGGTCCCCATCAAGACTTGGCATCTGTTATTGAACTTTATTGCGAGACTTCTTAAGCGCACCCACGAGGGAAATACTGCGAGCGCACTTCAACTCCCAGAAGGCCACCTGTTGGCCGCGCCCACTGGGGCAGGTGTTTGAAATTGATAAGTGTGCAACGAACAGCGCTTTTACAAGTCTCTTACCTGCGCCACTGAAGAAAGGATCTCTAATCCTGAAACGCGTCTGGCGATGGCGAAACAAACTTATGAAAGCCCTTTGTCCTTGAGAAAGTACCTGCTGGCAGGGTGCTGAATAAAGATTGGTGAGCAAAATAATCTCCTGGGTGGCTTCAATTCGAAGGGGTTCCTGTTTTTGTTTGATATATATATATATATATATATATATATATATATATATATATATATATATATATATATATATATACATACATGTATTTACTTTACCGTGCATGCTTTTATCATGAAAATGCAAGTATTTTACATGAAAATATACACCCTTTTATATATATATATTGAAAGGGTTTCTACTTATCTGTAAAATGCTTAGAATTTCTTGTAAAACCTTTACCATGCATATGCCCTTATCATTCATGCTTTTACAATGAAATTCGTTGTAAAGCCATGCATGGTAAAGGCATATGCATTGTAAAGGCCAGTGGTGGCTGGCAACATTACAATATGATGAGGCCCAATGCCCAAAACAATTACCATACCATATATACCGGCCACAGGGTCTAAATGCAGTCTCATTCCTGGTGTACTGGCACTCTCCTCCTCTGCGCCACCTCGGGCGGAAAGGGAGGGACTTCCTCACCTGTACAACCCAAAACAAACTAACTCCAGGATTGGTCGCCCCAGGCTCACCCAGCGCTCATTTTGAGGCTGGGTGCCTGTGGCTGCAATCCCTGCGCACAGGCTGCATTAATAGTGCAATCCCACTAATCAGCCCTACCCCCTGCCCTCGCACTGGAACAGTGCGAACCTGGGACAAATTAATACAATGGTATTTAGTAAATGTTATTAGTGTGTGTGTGCCTGCTGCACTCGCAGCAGGCGAGGTGACGCTCATCCGCCATAACGGAGAATCCACCGTTGGTAAAGGCATACGTGGTAAAGGTTATGCATGGTAATGGCATTCGCGCTGTAACGGCATGCGTTACAACGGAATGTATGGTTCTTTCGTATATCCGTTATGAGTCCTCCTGCTTGGAGGCAACCCCATTGCTATTTGCTATGCGACACATCATTTTGCACTAAAGATGTGTCTGGAGAGCAGCCAGTAACTGATATTTGCTTATATGGTGCCCCACGATGGATAGAGGTACCACCAACATGGCCCAAAAGAGTTATGGGGGCTGTAGGAAGTGCAGAAGCCCTGCACAATATGTTTCACAAACGTCACTCTACCTCTCTCAGGAGATTGAATTTATTTTATTAACAAAGAAAGGTTATATACTGTAGTGAATGCTATTAACTGTTGATACTATTTTTATTGACTTTAATGGTGGGTGTCCCCCTTGACTATGATGGTTTTACATTGATGAATAATAACATGTAATGGCATTTATTGATGTGGTGACACACCAGACAAAGCCAGTAGGCCTGCCTCATTGATACTCACATCCACTTATATTGTGATATTGCATCTGCTATAGGAGGCGGTACTATGATGATAGAGTTTAAAACCCACTAGGGGGTATAACATGATATGAGGGGGCCACAAATGGTCTTTCCATCTACCTGAATGTATTTTTTTGTAATTTAATGTGTAGTAGTTAGTCGTGTTTTTAAAAGAAAGAGCACTGACTGGGATTTATTTATTGATTGTTGTTGAGTACCAGAGATCTGGGGTTGCTAGCCCACACTACCTACCTTGAGCAAACGTTTACCTTGCAGGGGATTTCCTGTTCTGCAGTTTTTGACGTAGACTTGAATGCACCATATTTGAGTCATTCTGATTCACATGTTAGGCTGATGTGTTTTTGACTTCTTCTCCAGAATATTTCCAAAATCTGAAATTTTAACTACAAGAGGTAATTACTTCGAACTGAGGACCATATGTATCATGCCCAAATGCGCACACAAATCTGCATGAAAAATAAGGAATCGCAAAATTTGCGATTCCTTATTTTACGATTGCATTTAAGGATTCGCAAATTTTGCGATTCCTTAAATGCAATGTAAGAAGCCAAAAAAAAATTGCTAAATGGCCTTAAGGAATCGCAAATTACCACCAACTTCTAGTTGGTGGTAAGTTGCGAATTCCTTCAAAAATGCACATTTTTGCATTTGTCAAAGTGCCATGTGACGCACATACATGCCCTTATGGCATGTATGTGCGCCACATGCATATTTCAGGGGTGCAACAGGGTGTCCTTTGGACACCCCTGCACCCTTGAAATTATTCTCAATTTGCGATTAACAAATTGCGAATCGCAAATTGAGAATAACTTCTCATTCATTCCTATGGGCCTCCTGGCCCTTAGAAATGAATGGGAAAGTATTCCTTAATTGCGAATTCTCAATTAAAGAATATTAAGAAATCGCTAACAAATTGCAATTTTCTTGATACATACCAATTAGCGATTCTTTAATAGCGATTTCTTAAAAATCGCTATTACAGAATCGCTAATTGGTACCTTGATACATATGGCCCTGAGTCACCATATTGTACCCCTTAGCCTTTTCTGCTGCAATAGCGTCTGTTGAGGACTCACATTTTTTCAACATCGATTGCTTTCATAGTTTTTTTTTTTTTTTGATGTGTCGAAGTACTCTTTTGTTTCTTTCTTTGTCCAGTGCGCTGGGTTTAACGCTTATCTTCGATATATTAGGCTCAATTAACAACAAGTGTAACAGTTGTGAGACTGAGGATCCTTAGGCAAACATAGAATGCCAAATGAGGCTGTCAGTTAATATGAGTTGTCAATGGCAAGTCGGGCATATTTAAATAAACAACTCGTCATCTTTGTGTAATTAGATGAAATTGAAAATCTCGCAAAGAAAGATTTTATAACCCATGAAAAAAAAGGCCGACTCCTAGAAGTCTGTCTAAGGTTGATCACCTGTATCTTTCTGCGATTTGTCAGTGATTCAGCTATCTCTGAAGTGAAACATTTGCCTAAACTGTGTTAACGTGTGTAAAAATGACAAAATAAGAAAGTAATACTATCTCAAAAGTGTGCCAAATCACGCTGCATAATTTGCCACAAAATTCATTTAACCCCGCATAGTTTGGTCCTTCACTGCCGCATAAATCCAGTGGTCCTGTCTGTAGGTAAGAAGCTAGGGGGTGTGTTTGAACTCAAGAGAGTTCAAGCACATTGGGATGCAGAGACTAAACATATGGAAAGGCGAACAATTAGAGAGGAGTGCTGAAATACATGGACATTGAAAGCAAGAAAGTTCATGTGGGAATTCGGTACCATTTACATGCAGGAAAGCACTGGTGGGTGGTAAGTGTAGGTGGTGTGAGTGGGTTAGGGCCAGAGATATGTTCAGATAATATTCGAGCAAGCGAGGTGCAGCACTTGAGTGAGGCGAGAAAGTTCTTGCAATGAATTGTGTCAAAGAAATTATAGCGCAGAGCGCTGGCAGCCAAAAGGCAGTGTATCAGCATATGAGCAAATGTAAGCATGATTTCCTAAAAATTGCAGTATTCAACCAGTTTTAGTTGATGCCTCACAGATGCAAAGAAACTAAAGAAGCAAAGAACCAGATTCTTATTTTTACAGCAACTACTTTATTATTTTTTAAATGCAAATGCTTGCATTTAGTTTTCTATTTTACAATTTTACAAACTAGGTATAAAAGACCATAAATAAATGACATAAGTTATGTGTACCTAAAATTCAAGGAGGGGAAAATTACAAATTAAAACAAAATAGAAAATCTATATGCCTAACTCACAGAGGAGTCCACACATGAGCGAAGAAATGCTCTGTTAGATTTTTTTTCCAGTATGAACTAAATTATAATAAGCTTCATACATTCTAATTTTATCCACAGACCTTGCATATTCCAACATACTTGCAGTGATACAAAAAATAAATGCACTCTTTTATTTGTTAGCGCTCAGGTGGTTGTTTCCTGGTTATGAAATTATTATGTATGGGAAAGTCCTGCTCATTTTAGAAAACTGGTAAGACCTAACCTTTTCCTTTTTACATGTATACATATGTAAATTTGCTTTCAATACATATACACATCTCATACATAACACATCAAAATATAAAATAAAAACAATTGTGGAATAAAAAATATTTGTGAATGCAAAGAAGGCATTGAGCAAGAGAAGTTTCATCAATGGTATCTTCTGTAAATAGGAGACTATGAAAGCAAACACTGTGGTAAACTGTTTTTGAATCGAAATTTGAGTTCCAGCTATTGCTATACACTCATTTAATTATCTGATGGTGCGTTGTGTCCTTTCTTTAGGTGTTTTCGGAAGCAGTACATTCATCTTTCTTTTATTTCTCAAATAGCAAATATATCCAGGGCATTGAGAATGGAGTTGGGATTCAGGTTAACATGGAAAAATTAAGTGTACAATAGAATTAAAACATACAGTCTGCCAGCAGGGATGTGAAACTTGGACACAATCAGGTAAGTGTTATATATATTTAAATCCACATCATGGCAGGGCAACACTCTGTAACCATCCATTTTGTAAAGAAGAGCGACAACTAAACAATTGTGACCCCACCCCTCAAGAGATCAATAAATATAGTGTTGGAGTATGCCGCGCCAATGTTCTCCTAAAAATGCAGGGTGTAGAACTGTATCCTTTGACACACACAGGGTTAACACTTCAAAATACCAGCAATAGTGCAATATGTGGGCCAGATAATGCCCTCAGCTTGTTCCACAATCAAAGGCAATTAACAACTGTTGAAATCAGACAGCATGCAGGGATTAAAGCTATTAGTACCCGTCGCCTAACCTCACCCAACAGAGGTGAATAAATACGCCCAATTTCTCCATTTGCATCATGGCCCTGACACACCCTAGAGTGCAGGGAAGCATCATTAGTTGGGAACCGTTTTCCTTTCTATTCTGTTTTCAGAAAAAAGGCAATGTGTACAAACTCTTGCACATACCATCTCCTGAAACCGGAGCGTACTTTCAAATGACGCAATTGGAGCCCCTCTTCCGTATCAGCATGTATGTACGACAGCACAGCAATCTCCACCAACCCCACCCATCATTACCAGAAATTAGATTTAGGGTTACAGCACAAAAAGTCCACGTAGCCCCCCAAAAAAGCGGGTTTAAGGATCAGCTCTACAATTATGTAAAATGTCTCAATCGTAAACTTACAATAAACTGAGAAGTGGGGTCTGGCCTACAGAAGGGACAGCCAAGGTACACTTACAATAGTCAGCCATATAGTTATGTGTACACACAATTATGCGAGTCCTCTTGTTGATAGAATTTAATGCAACGCACGGTTTGTGCCAATATCTTTAGAATAGAACCATGCCTGGTTAATTGTTACAGGACACACATTTCCTCAGGTTGGCATTTCAACCACTGAGCTGCTGTGATTTAATAAGAATTGCACATACTGTTCACATTCGCAAGTATTTCAATGTCTTGGTCTACAGAAAGGCCACTTTAACTACTGCTGAAAAATGCAGCAGAAATAGAAGTAGTTGCCTTTCATTCGAGGGGTCATAGTTTTCCGGGTTCTGAGCAGGCAATAATAGGAAGGAGTGATAGCAAAAGGAATTGTAGCATTCCTTACAGATATTATCCACTACAACGCCACAGCTTCAAGGGAAATGTTGATTTACTCAGCAGCAGAAAACTCCATCACTTTAAGGTATTTTGGCAGTTTAAAAATAAAACTATAACGTTTCAGAAGTGAGATCATTTCTATTTTTTTTTAACATTTTCTATATTTTAGGGATCACATACAGGCTGACAACACTTTCCATTTTATCTTGGAACTTTACAGCATATTAGTCGAGAGCCCATAAAATTGTTGTCCGAAGATGACTGATGGGAACTCAAATGTACACCGAAAGCACGTCTTAGGTTATCTGAGAAAACACACCTCTGCAATTATATACTCGGCACAACAATGGCACATTTTGTGTAGAAACTGACGGACACAAGCTTCTGCAGGTAGCCGACATGCATAAGAATCTGCACTGTGGGCCTGGATCTGGTGTAGACGGGCACAAGAACGATGCTCCGTTTCTTAAAGTTAATATACAGATGAAGCAGTGGCACATAGTAATAGAAATGCAATGTTCATCAAGAAAAATCATAAAGAACCAGAAAAAGAAGAAAATAATATAAAGTAGGGCGAACTGTTTTGATACAAGAACATTCCTCAAACAACAATTTGAGAACTAGATGCCTTCATGTTGAGTCTTCATTCCATGTAGCACAAGAGGAGCAGTTTGGGGTCCTTCAGTTGCCCAATGCATGTCAATGTCTCTGCCAACTGTCTTGATGAAGAGTTAGCCTTATCCAACTTCAAGTCCGGCTCCTGCTATGTCTTCCGGATTTTAACAAAATCCCTTGTGAGGAGGTGAGAAGTAGGTGAGGAAAAAGAAGACTTTGAATCTACAAGAAAACCAGAGCAGACAATTAGGTGAGATGAAGTCTTGGTAATAGTGGACCAATGCATTCAAATGTTGTATTCAGCACAGTTGAACTTCTTTAAAATGTGGTCATATGATATGCAGTGCTAAAGAACAAGCAAATAAAGAAAATACAGTTTTATGCATAGACATACATCGAGTGCCTTCTCAGGTAAGGTTGTTTATGTTGAAAGAAAATAGTGCCACCTAGACCAATTGCAGTTAAGTATATTCGTGATTGCAGGCGGAAAGTGGTATATGCTTCAACTCCTCAAATTACTACTCAATCTATTCGTAAATATCCCTAACACATTCTCTGGGAAATTAGAAAAGATACCCATTATTGTGGAAAGGAAGTCTAATGGGATGTTAGGTGTGAGGGCCTTGTTTCACATTAAGGATTGGTTAAATGGGTGGAAAATAGAAAGTGGCATTAATGACATGTTGTTGATGGAAATGACGAAAATGTACAACTACAAAGGTTGGTATGGAGCAGCAAGGAGACAAAAGGTCCAACATTACAAGCAACTGGATGAGAACAAAGCCTGAAGAAATGAGTCGAGAGGCTTTTCTAGGCACACTTCTGAATGTTGACTGTAAATTTTGAAGACACATCTAATGGCTCTGGATATGGAACTGCACAGACAACTTGGACATAATTCCTCCAGGCAGCTGGATGCAATTATTCTTGAAGACGCTTTTGGTGGCAGCGTTCTTGCCTCACACATGATGGCATAAGTCCTTCACGTGTTCTTGGTACCATTGTTCTTGAATCAACGCTTTGTAAAGTCCTGACTGTAGGTACTCTTGGTGATAATATTCCCGTTAGCCTACCTAATGGCATCAGTCCTTCCTGCCCACTTTTTGTGTCCATTTAATGTATGTAAATTGTGCTACATTCCGTCCATCATCTTGTGTGTTTTGCATTTAATGTATGTGACTTCTATAGTCTGGTATATATGGTGGGTGCCTACAGCGCAATAGAAGAGGGTGAGGAGTGGGAATACACCAAAGGGGTTTTAATATGCAGAGGAAAAGGTGGTGGTGGGGGGGTAGAGCTTACTGCGAGTTTGGGTAGTGAGGTGTGTGACGCAGTTAGAGATGCCATCAGTTCCGCAGATACCCTTGGGGGTATAATTCCTGCAGACACCCTCCTGGCATTAGACCTTCAAGCAATCCTGATGACATCAGCCATGGCCCGTTCAGGTAAGAGCGGTGGGGCTGGGTGTGGGGCGGGGTCGATTTCGATGGACGATGTAAAATTGAATAAATAATGAATTTTCCCTCATCATCGTCCGTCGAATTCCCCCCACCCGGCCCCACGCTCTTACCTGCACGGGCCGCGGCTGGATGACATACATTCTCGAGGACCTCATTTCAGCATTCAATAATTTAAGCAAACACATGTAAACACATCACTTCGGCGTACACTCTTGAAGCCATCATTTCAGCATACACAAGTGAAGGCATATTTTCGGCAGCCACTCTTGAAAACATCATTAAACACAGGGCATAAAATAAGCAAACTGTCTTGAACGCATCATTTCAGCATCTGCTCCTGTGGGCGTCATTTAAGCACAGGGCATGAATAAGGCAAACATTACATTGGAATGACTCGAAGGTAACGTTTGCTCTGGGATCTTGCTTTGAGAAAAAGCATATACTGAATTGAAAAGAGAGTACCTAGAATACATGTTCGTATAACTAGTAAAACTGAGTGTAATGTGATCTGACTGCCAGTCTACAATCCGTAAGTAACTCTGAATGAGGTACTAGAAATATGTCGGATTATTCACGAGTGAGCCATACAAGTTTAATAGAGAAGGGACAAGTAAACAGTGCAGTCTTTCAAAACCCAGCGAGTAACACACATTGTCCTTTTCTAGGCCTGTTTACACAGGACAAACATCTCCACTTGATTACTGAATTTATATTATGTGGGCTCAAAGGAAGGAATGCATTATATCTCTATTTCGCCAACGAGGCAATTACTTTCTGAACATTCGACAACAAACTGCTGGTAAAGTCTTTCAAGAAGATGAAGATAAATGCGAGGTCCTAATCCGCAACTGCACGCAATTTGTTTTGTATTTATTTATTCGAAAGCATGAATATGTAAAATAATTATTAAACAGGGCCTCTGATCACTGATTAACCACACATATTTGCTTGGAACTCATCAACTGACTACAAACCCTTAGCTAATCATTGAAACACAAACTTATGTGACCGAAGCTCGGAACTAAAACTCCGCCAGCAAAACAACTGAGAAAAATAATATTGACTTAATTGGGTCCATGTTATTTGTGCAACAGAAATCAGTGGTGAAGAGGGGGAGGTGGGGCTAAGTATTCAATTAGGTTGAAAATTGGCCTATAAATCAGTTTCAACGTTTTAAAGCCCGAAAGAAATGGAAATGCCTATAATGTGTCTCAAAATACATTATATCTACCGAGAGAAGATAAATAAAAAACATATTTTATTTGAGGGTAAAAAAAGAATTGAAAGATGTGTGGCAGCAGATTAGACGAGCACAAGGGGGGAGGATTTGGACTTTACATAGTGAAATCATTTTTGTCGTTCATGAGGATTTTAATATTTTATGAATAGCAATTATTTATTCTTTTTTATGTTTCGCATCAACGTTGGGTGTGAGGATAGCATTGCACTAATTTGACTGACATTTAATGTTGGCTTCTTGTTGCAGGGATCCCGATTTACTGCAGTGTCAGTAGTAAGACGTGCCCGTCTAGACTGAGGCAGGTAAACGGGCAAAAGACTTACGGCCTAATTAGAAGTGGGCAGTTGTCTACCGACCCCTCTTTGAACTTCTGTTTGCTCAGGGGTCAGAACTACGAGTTTGATTGTAATTAACGTATCCGATAGCTATCTGATGCATTAAATATCTCAACATTCGTTAAATTTCGACAGGTGAAACTTGCAGACATTTAACAGGAGAAAAGCATACGGTATTTACCGTATCATGTGTTTTTAGTGCATTAAACACCAAAATCCGCATGCTATTCAATAGAAACTCGTAACAGGTGCTTTTTATGCATTTATAAGTTGCGATAAATAGCACTTATACTCACAATCAGGGATCAACAATGTATCTGCTCGCCAGTTCTACATATTCGGCATTGCTAAACATGTACGCAATTATTAAACCTACAGCACGGGGAAATGTTATTTCTATTTGTCAAACAACGCATGACCCCTTACTCATGTGAACAAAATCAAGAACTCTCAAAAGATCAATGTGAGCCCTCATCAAAGGGTTAGTTCCACAGAGAATAATCCTACGAGTCTGGTGAGAGGTTCCTTTCCTGAATCTGAATTAAATGCTAAAATCTATCTCCTTAGGAATTCTTAAATCTGTCTTTCAAAAGCACATAGATAGCACAGAGCATGTTTATTTCTTGCAGTCTGTCCTCTACTTACATTTCTTTGCCCTTGAGCTTCTTGAATCTCTCAGAGAAAATGCAGGCCAAAAGGACTCGCAGAGCATTCTCATGAACACAGATCTGGCTGCACACAAGCACCAGGCACTATTATCGTTGAAGTGAAAAAGCCACCTGACAACGTGGATCCACCAATTTGGCACAGTTAGAAGATAGAACCGAGAATGCCACCTGCTACCCAGAGGTCCCTCGCGAAACCCCTTTCGAGATGGAAGGAAGATGCCTGCAAAGCAAAATCCTACAGGTTCCTCTTTAAGACTTTTTTTTGCTACAGATGCATCACAGCAATCGATTTGGAGATATTACTGATGAAGAAAACAACATCTGGGGAATGTCTGAGGCTGTGAAACAGTGCTCGCTAGCACACCATGAAGCAATGAAAAATACAGAATATGCCAGTACAATGTAAATAGATATCGAACTGATGAAGCTTCCTAAAAATACCTCCACATATGTTTCATATAAGAAACCAGTTAGTTGCAGGGGAGCTTAAGAGGAAAAGAACTTTGGGTGGGTTTGTGGGGCTTAACTGAATCTTATCCTTTGCACTAGTGAGCAAATGCACCTGTAATTTGTTTATACTTGTGACAATACAAATTATCCATTCAGACAACATGTTTTTTGGATGGGAAAGGGTAAAATAATTGCATATCTGAAACCCTCAAGCTTTTTAAAACTGAATCGACCTGGGACTACCTTTCAGGAATTATTATTTCGTGAAAGCCCCAGAACTTAGTGATTAACTCTACGAATTTTCACCAGCTCCCATTTTATGAGGTCTGCTTATTTTCTACAGCTGAGCTAATAAAAAGGCCTCAGGGAAAAACATCCTCCAAAATATCTAAAGACAAAAACACAAAAACGTGTATACTGGTAATTTTTATGCAATTAAAAAATTGGATTCTATATGATCTTTTCAAACAAATCATAAAAAACGTTCAAGTCAGAATCTGCTAGCAAAATGAAGCCAGATAACTGTTTTCTTGACATGACATGTACTTTAAGCCAGCAGCTCGGAAGCACACAAAGCCATCAGCCCGGAAGCACACTAAGCCAGCAGCTCACAAACGCACTACGCCAGCAGCTCACAAGTACACCAAGCAAGCAGATCTGGGTTCTTAAGCAGTAAAAGCAGGCTCCAGTTTCTCCAGATCAGGCTCCAGCAGTGATTCCTTTAAGTGGCTGCCAGAAGCGGTGAGTAAGCAACTCCTGCATCACAGCGCCCCATCACAATATGTCTAAGTGTCAGCAATATTTGGACGCTTCTAATTTAAGATCATCAAATGTCTTGGCCAGACACCCCATGCTCAATGCCAACAATGGTGCAATCCCTGAAAGAACAAAATGGGTCAAGGAAATTAATTTTTCACCCTCCACACTCACTCTAACTTTTCTCAACACTTTTTGTTGCCCTGAATAGAACTTTTAACAGATGCACCAACACCTGAATTAAGACAGCACATTTTGTGCCAGACCTATAAGTAAGTGAAAACATTAGAGATACATTTGTAACAAATTACTGAAAGACTGTTCACTCCCACTTACCCTTCTGAATTTCCCAACCAGCGAAACTTCTTCGAATGGAAAAACAGAGGTTCCTGGCAGTTCTGCAGTTGACAATTGAATTTTCACAGCCCACTTTCTCCAATGGGTGGACATTGTCTACAGTGAGTCTTGGAAAGATGCATCCATGGCCAGCGGAAAACGCCCCAGTGACCTTTCCGTTCACTGCCTTACAGAGCAACCCAAAAAGAAGTCACTGATTGGGAGTCACCGATAAACAGAGTAAGTTGTCCATGAGATTTCCTCGCGGTTATGCCAGCATTACTTTTTGAGCAGCGCCCAAGTCTCCATAATTTATCCTACCCCGATTTTTGATTCCAATGAGGCATCCCTGGACACGTACCCCAGTAAAAAAAAATATTTTATGCTTGTAATCCAGGGAGGCGGGATCGTAACAGAAGAATGCATTTGAAAGCACAGCATCTGGCAGCAAATATTATTGTGGCATTATGTGTTTATTGACACAGTTGGGTTTGGCAGAGCAGAACGACTGGGAAGAACTTTATAACAAAACATCGTGCTCCAAGTATGGCTGAAAATGTTGTTGGTCATTTCGATCCCCTCTGCCAGCAGTCTAGCAATCTGTACAATGAGCGATGCTGCAGGTCTTCATTCCAACAAGGCGAGGATGATGTAAAAAAGTGCAGTTCTTCAATTAAAGTGCATGGATGAGGTAAACTAAGTTCGAGAGTCTTGAGTTTATTTAACACTGGCTCAGACGGGGACCATCCTGCCCTGCATCTGTTGCATTTGGGTCCGCATGCCTTGGACGCTGTTCAAGATCTTGTTCTGATGCGCAGCAGACGCGATACCAATTCGCGATAGATCACTACGTCAAATGGGAAATAAAAGAAAGAATGAGAACTCACGTTTCAGAGGTGGATGAAGTAAAGCATTAATAAACCATGATGCACCATATACAAAGTACATTAGAGGAAAACATTTTATGACATGCTGTTGGAGAAATAAAAAATTCTCCTTAAATCAGAATGAGAAGAAGGCACTTTGTCTAAAGCAAATGAAAACAACTAGCTCCAAAGTGATTTACTAATGTTTATGTGAAACAGCCAAGGACTTACTCCTGGTTCATATGTACCACTGCTTCCAGAGAAGTGAACCCAGCAGCAGTGAAGTTATCCCTGTACCGTTCCATCTTGATAGCTTGTAACCAATCCACAACCGTTACCACAGGAGAGAAGTCTGGGGAGCCAGGGTCCAGTAAGGCAGTGTTTGGTCTATTTGAAAAACATTTAAAAGACAAACATGAGTCTCATATTTAAAAAAAATGGGAGAAGAGCCAAGAAAAACACATACACGCATAGTATGAAAACCAAACTGCCATAGGAAGCCAACTTTCAGTGTATGCGATGAAATTAAAATACAGCATGCATTATAACTCCTATACAAGTGGGAAACACATTTTTATAATATTTCTCAACTCAAAAATAGCACAGCTTATGGGTCTGATCATGAGATCAGTAAACAATGTCATATCAGTAAATGATTTTAGACCATCTTGTTCCCATTTTCTAACATATCCATTGTCCTTCTTGTTTTACCTCAGTTGGACGATGGTAATATCAATCCAGCTTGATTTACTGTAAGAAAGAACCCAAAATGAGCTCTGGACTCTGCCACTTTCACCACTGTAAGGTCAGTAACTTAAGAATACACTACCCTGCACTTTATTCTTCCGGTTTGCTAGCTGTCAGCTGGAGGTATTTTTTAAAGACCATGGTTCAGCAATGCGTCTTTAATTTGATGCCTTGACGCAGACTGTGAAATTATTCTGTAATATTCCCCTCACTCTCACATACTGCCTAGTGCCCCCTGTAGGTTGGTTATAGCTTTTCAGGGTGTTATGGCTGCTCTTTGGTGACCTGCTCTTGGCTCAGCAATGGTTTTCCAACAGATATCAGAAGTTCAGGACACCACTTGAGACCTGCTGGTTTTGTTTTCAAAAATATTGATTTAAGTGCTCAGAATCTACCTTGACTCTACTTTCGGCACTTCATCAAATGGATAAAATCCGGCACATAAATAAACAAAATCCAATTGTGCCACAAGGCAGGGGATCACATTTTGCACCTTTTTATGATCAGAGTGAGGAATCCAAGCGAGCAGCCTTGCTGCTGTTGCTGGCTGTACTAATAATTTTAGCTGAACCCCGATCTATGGTCTTCCACTGGTCATGTACCCCAGCACATTCTTTATGCCATGAGATTTCACAACAGTATCCCGCATGGATAAAAACGAAATTGTGAAAGTGAAGCTCCAAGGGGATTCGACTGGAAAGTATTAGACAGTGAGCTCTCTGACTTTCCGCTTCTGAGAGAATTGAACCCACGCGGATGGAAACACCCGCCAGACCACAACTGCAATTAAGAGCAATCTGGAGAAACGTGATTAGATGTGCCTCAGAGGGCTCATAACCTGTCTATAGAATGTAAGCAGTGAGCAATAGTCACTGAGGGATATGCTAGCTGAAAAGAATCACAGCCTGCACAGAGATGTTGGCCTGTCCCCAGCAACGGCGTCAGCTGTCTGTTTAATAACTGTTCTGAGTCTGTGTGTGTAAGGGGAAGCAGAAGTGTGTCGCGCTGTCGCGAAGCAGGGTTTGGTTATGCTCAAGTCATCACTACAATTACATTTTTTCAGCCTTAGCCTGAAAACTTGCAGATAATGTTTGTAAGTGTCCTGCTTTGCCCTGTCGCCAAATAATCCAGTTCAACACAAGGAGACACCTGCCAAAAAGAGGTGGATGTCCCATCCGTTGTATTTAGCACAGTACTGACATACAAAAAACTCTTAATAATTATCTCCACCAGCTCATCTCTAAAGAAGGCTCTATATCTTTAAACCTGGACACAAATATGTGCATGCACTGGAAAATAGGCACACACACCCTTATTTAACGGGATACTGAGGGATGCATCGTATTGGCATTATTGGCAGGAGACTTAGTCAAAAATGAGATTCGCCTTTCAGGGTGGAATCTGTATTACAGCTACAACAAATTAGCATTTAGTGGCCTGCATCAAGCGTAGAATCAGAGCTTACTGTCACAAAAATACATTTGCACCCTCGGGTAATTTTATCATGTTCAATATATAGTAACAAGAGAGATTCAAAGTGCCACAAATGACACAGGAGCATCGGAAATAATTTATGGAAGCTGTTTCCTGAAAATTGCAAACTTCTCACTCCAACTGGGTTTTCAGATGAGTCACCCTCATGGGATGAAAGCACAACATGTGCTGCGAAGAGAATCTGTTCGGTCTCGCCAGCGCTGTGACGCATGCTGCAATATGTGTCGAGACGAGGCGATGGGACTGCGGCATGTCTGTTGCCTCCGAATCCTCATCTCCAACATCAATGGAAGTGGCGATGAACTCACCTGGGGCCCTCGAGACCTGTCCTCTTCAAACTGTTGGGGTTGCGTATGAGCTTGTCCAGCATGTTGACAATCTGTCCGAATTTCGGCCTGTCGCTGCGCTCCTTCTGCCAACAGTCCAGCATAAGCTGATGGAGGGAAATGGGACAGTCCATAGGAGGGGGTAACCGGTAGCCTTCTTCAATGGCTTTAATGACCTATAAAGGGAAAGAAACGCAGGAGGTTAACAATTTATTGTACACTGAATGGGGGACTCAAAATAATCTTCAATGTTGTCAGAAGAAAGCTTTTACAATGTGGGGCCGAAGATAAAAAACATGAATATTTGCATTTTGGATAAAAGGCAAGAACCATATTGCAGCATGAAAGAGAAGACTGCTATGGACTCTGCACATTCGGGGAATGTGTACGCCATGGCTGCTTGCAAATGCGGCTATTGCAGTCACTACCCTACATACGTAAACTAGTGCAATACGTATTACTTACACCGCCACTCATATTTTTAAACTGTCAATTAAAAAGCAGACACAGTCCAGAAAATCTGCAGGTTATACAATACCAAGGTCTTACACTTACAAACGCAAAATACTAACATAATTCTTTCCTTAGGAAAACGCATACTTTTCTAAAAAAAATTACGCTCCAGTTAGTAGACTGGGTGATATTAATAACCCTGTGTTAGGAAACAACGTCAAAAATCATATTTTGTCATACAGTATTGATAATGTGCGTTATTATTACTGCTTCACATAGTACTCATTTAATTGAACTTAGAAGGATCAAATTCAAAGCCCTATATGAATATGAACCTCTGACCTGCAGATTTTAGAAAGATCGATGTAAGGCACTTAATCGAGTGTGCTCTCTTGCAGCCTACGATGACTGTTATTCAGGGCCAATGGAATTATGCGGCAGGAGAGGGACAAATTATGCGGCACATTTTGGGATAGTATTTATTCATTATTTTGTCATTTTTAAAATTGGTGACACTGTCTGGGCATTGGTTGCAACTCACTAGTACCAATTTAACCCCCAAACACAGCAATAAGCTACAGAAAGGTTAACCTTTGCAAAGGGTCTTCCACTTTAAGGCAATGTGTGTTGCTAAGTTTTTTGTAACTTTTGAGCTAGAAATATAAAAAACCTTTTGTTAAAATCTGCATTTTGTGCAGCAGATTATGGATTGTGTGGCAAATACGGCAAATCTATAAATATGCAAAAATCGCATCGGCCGCACAATCACATAATTCCAGTGGCCCTGCTGTTTTCCAAGCAATCTAATGCTTCTGACTTAACACATTGATCACAGAGGTCCCCTAATCAAGAGAAATGTATGCAATATATGACATTAAAAAATACTGTAAGAGTTTGTTGTAATCTTTAGGCCTTGTCAAGGTAGTAGATGTCTAGTTTAAGAGATACTAGGCAGACGTTTCAACAGTGCCACAAAGAAAAGAAGAAAAAGAGTTAACATGATACTGTACAGTGCTCCGCCTATGCAGACCCCTTGCTGGTTGCCACTGAGTAATTGATGTTCTGTTCTACCTAAATTCAGGGGAGAGAGGCCTCTGAAAAAACACACTTAGGGAAAGTGCTCTATACTTCTGGTTGCACCTGGCTCTGATGTACAAGCCTGGATGACTTCCTGTTGATACAGGAGGACAAGAAGGCAAGATGCCAAATGAGGCATTCTATCTCAGCAGGAAATTAAATGTAAAGCCTGGAAAAAAAGGATTAAATGACTGCCACATGTACACATGTTTGGATGAGTTCCAATACACATAAAGCCCAGAAAAATCTGTAAAATATTAAAGAGATATTTGTTATAATTCAGGAACCTGTCTTTCCTTTAGATCTCAGCATGGAGTAGATTTATTTTTCAGCGATACATACGCGTGGAAGGAAAGCGAAGTCTTTTCAGAATCTTTTAACAAAGGGAATTATGATCCAGGAATGAGCCACTTTAACTTGAATGCATGTTCTGTTCTATCTCTTATTAGCCCTCCATCATAATTGATTCGTCTGACTGTAAGAGGCTCTTCAGAAATGACAGGGAGAGCGCGTACTCCCTCGTGGAGTCGAATGAAGCAGCCCAGATGGTACAGTTAAGGGGATATGAATAATTTAAAGGGGGTCATTTAGTGAATCCTTCCTCTAAGGGTCCTCCAGGGACAGTTGTCTATTGACTTGAGTTATAATTACAGTTGTTCAAGCATTAAACCATTTTATCTTGAGACAGTCTTCACCGCAAAGGTTTTAACAAGTGCAGCATAACAAATTTCATATTCTCCTTGTGTCGCACATTTGCACTTTGCTCTATGAGAGAAAAAAAATGTGAATGAGAAGGAAGACAGAAAAATGAGTGCTCTCCCCTCCCAATGATAAAATTCTCTGAGGGAAAGCAGAGAGTGTAAGTGAGACCGGAGCCATTGTTTTTTTAAATTACTATATCATTTTAGGGTTTTTGCAGAGTGGGTACAGCACATTAAATTTCCAGTTGGTAAAGAGTTTCTTACCCGTCCAGGTTACAGTCCTGTTAGTTAAAGTTAGAACAGCATAGCAGGGATTAAGTTAATTGGATATTCAGTTTGGTTACCAGTAGTAGTATCAGGGTGTTAAAGCTGCCAGAGAAATGCTACCCTCTTTGGAGGTGAGATGTCCTGCAGAAAAGCAAAGAGGAGTACAAGAAAAGGAAGTGGGAGAGCTGAAGAGCGCCTCAGAGGATTTTTTAATAAACTCCTTCAGATTTATGACAACCGGTAGATTGTAGGTTATGGTGGCAAACTGAGGTGGAGTGCTAGCTCTGGCAGATAAAGACCATTTGAAAAAGTTTGATGGTCGGTTTATTATTTCACGAATGTGATGGATATCCTGCCCGCCATATTATCCGTGTCATAGGATATAATGCACTAGATGGAAGGGGGAGAGGATAGCCAATGCGTTTCTGATGGAGTAACCCGTCTGTTAATGTCTCATTCCTGAAAAAAACATACACAGCATGTGCGGTCCCATAGCAGAAGAGGGTTTCATTTACCTGAAATGCCATTACGTGAGATTACCGGATAACAAGGTTACAATTCTGGTATTGGAAAGAGGAATTAAAAGGTAGTGCGCTGATAAATATTATTTTATTTGTGGTTTTTATAAAGTGGTACATTCCGGATGTATGTCGTTACTACGCATGCATTTACAACGCATGCCTTTACGATGCAACTTTTACAACGCAGAATAGTTTAATTTACTATTCCAACTCCAGTCCCCGTGGATAGTAGGGAAGGAGTTGGATAGTAAATTAAACTATTCCCTATTCTGGAGCGCCCCCCAGCGCAAGTCGTTGTAACGACTTGCGTTGTAAATGTTGCGTCGTAAAGGCACAGCGTTGTAAAAGTTACGTAGTAAACGTTGTTCCCCATAAATAAAACAGGTTAGGAGGAAAAAGAAACAAATGGTCACTAGCGCGGGTCCTGCAGAGCCCATGATAGTAGTGGCCAAGGCAATTGTAGGCATCTGAAATATCGTACAAGGAATGATGGTCAGCCAACAAGACAGAGAGAGACAGGAGCTCCAACAACCCCTAGCCTGCAAGTAGAGAAGAGGCAAAAGAGACTTGTGTTCTACACTAATGATGGAGCTGACTCTCTGCAGACTTAATATAAGCATAATAAGTGTAAGCCCTTTTAAACAGATGAAAGAAACAAAAATAATTAATTAGCAATCATTTAAGAGGTACAGGCCGCTCAAAAGCAATTTTACCAACAGCTGGCAGAAGGAAGCCAACCTCTGAAACAGAAAGAGCACCTTTCAAGGTGTGCAACCTTTGTTAAACGTTTTGGAAATAATGGATGCAGTCCCTTCATTACCAGAACAAATGTATAATCCCTTATAAAGAGCATTTTCAGCGTTCTCCAAGCAAAGGAGACAGAATATGAAACACAGATGAACAAGAAAACCTTTACATTTAACTAAAAACTGGAGAAACAATTTGCAATGTAGCTTAAACTTACATCCTGATTAGACATGTCCCAGTACGGCCTCTCGCCGTATGACATCACTTCCCACATCACAATGCCGTAGCTCCAGGCGTCGCTGGCAGACGTGAATTTGCGGTAGGCGATGGCTTCTGGCGCAGTCCACCTGATCGGAATCTTCCCGCCCTGGGAAAAGAAACAAATAATTGACGCATTACAACAGAGGGTTACCGCAATCTTGGCAGATACACATTTCATTTCACAAACCCGTTTCAGATTAGGCCTTGCAAATCTTCAAACACAATCATCTGCTTATGCCTCCACGGTTGAAAAATCAAGATGGCTGTTTAGATTTTAGACATCTGGATATGTCCTGCTTGTCTCGCTAACATCTCATTTACTAGGCATTTTTCTTTTATCCCTTGGAAAGCCAGCTACGAAAATATTTCACAAATAAACCCATCGTAGGAGGAGTTTTGTAACAGTGTATCATAAACCTGCCATGCCCAATTCACGTGCGGATCAGAGTACTGTTACCCATCTGTTTACTTTAGTCATAGTGAAGTGAACCAGTAAAGTGTATTTTCTCTTCTCTCGTCGAGAAGCATGGGGAGAGCCCACAGGCTGTGTGTGCTAAGAAACATAATTTCATGCTGCCTACGCAATACCTTGATTATTGTGGTGCTTTGCTTCTGGGACCTGCCAATCCGGCCTCCTGAAGGCAAAGCCATAAACATTGGGGTTTGACTAACCCTGGGCGAAGAACTACGCTCCGTTCGCGGAGCTTGCGGAGTTTTGGCAACTCCGCGTTCTACGGAGAACGCGAAGCTGTCGATTACTCCGCGATCCGGTGCGTAGCGTAGTTCTCGCGCGCTGAATAACATTATCGCGTGCGCCGGGGGTAAGTTCGCGCGATATTTGACGCGATCACGCACTTTGGAAATAAGGGAACGCAAGCGGGCGGGACAAACCTCTTGAGTAACTTAGCGCGCTAGCTATCTCGAGCATGCAGGCAGCGCCCCGCGCTCCCGAAGACGAAAAACGGCGCGCGAACGGGTCTAGCAAGCTACTACGCATGTCCGCGGAGCTACGCGAAGGTCGCGGAGTGCAACTGCGTCTTCGCGTAGCTCCGCGGAGTGCGGCTCCGCGAACTACGCCCAGGGTTAGGTTTGACACAACTTTGACACGCAATGGCGGTCCCTTTGTGCTTGCGCTTTTTCTCTTACAATGATAAGTCCTACATCAAGAAAAGGTGCACCTAAGGTCACAAATACCAGGAGAAAGGTGTGCACGTGACTCAGCCTCCAGGCTGTCTGCAGCACTGGGGAGGAAAGAGGATCAGCTGGAACAAGATGGCTGCTGATAGCCTGCCCTCGAGGCCCAGGTTCCTAGCAGCTACAACCTGTGCTGGAGCGGGCAGCACCTATGCTTGCTGCCAGCTTACAAGCAGCTCCTTTGATGTTTATCTAATCTGATACCCCTTCAGTACGGCTGTGCCAAAGGGCATTCAGGTATTTATGGCGACGGATAAGTGTTTTTTTTCCAATGGCTGGCCCTTCCCGAGGAGCAGGGGAGTAGGGGCCAGAAGGGGTAGGGAGTTCATGTTTGAATTGAGAGAGTGCTTCTAATGCCAGAGTGACTCAAGCGGATTCCATCCCTTTCTGACGGCCCGTTGCTCACCACTCCTTTCGTGCACAGAGTGAGCAACTTTTAAGAGTTTATTAAAACAGAATTAGCAGTAGGCGACTGCGGCTTGAGTTTTGGTGAGTGGCGGGTTTACTCATGTGAGGCAAATGAATGTTAACGGCTGAAACTGCACAAAGTTACCACAAAGAATGTCTATATATCTCCAAACACCAGCGAATTAATTTTTTTAAGTTCAAATAATTTTTATTAGGGTAAGCAGAATGGTCATTACAAAAAATACACCAGCGAATTAATAACAAAGAAAGGGGAGATCTTACGTTCTTCATGATCTAAGGGCAAATGATGTACTTTTTATTTGGCCACATAAAGCTTGGCTTACGTCACTGTGAGTGTTTTTTTTTATCTTTAATGTACACAGACAAGTATTCTTCAGAAGTTGAAAATTCTTTTAAAATTACCATTCACCCACTCAACTTTATGCTATTAGATCATAGCAATGCTGTTTTACTTGCAGGCTGGTGGGGGTAATGTGCAAAGGGGTACAGGAACTGTTCATGACCTAAAAAAAAATGATGGAGGCCAATATTCTTTGAGTGCCTCTATCAGAGGTGTTTCTACTCTACAAAGGCCTAATGATGGGGATTTTGCTAATATGATAGCGTTTGTATAATGTGGCGGAAAGACATCAGAGGCCAGGAGTATGTCCCGAGGGAGGCTAGTGTTCTTCAGACTCCTATTGAATGCCCCCTTTATCTTCATCGTGGCCTCTTGCCATCTGAACGCACCTGCAGAAGGTACAAGATACAACTAGAAAAATAATGCACTTTTAAAATAAGAGTGGCACCTCTGAATGGCATCTCTCTATCTGCTTATCTTGTCATGGCCTACGGTTAAGGATGTAGACCATCCTCACACTTCAAAAAAAGTCTGAAATTATTATTAAGGCAAAACTGTTTTTGACTTTCTGACAAGTAACAACCCCCATTTACAGGCATACACGACCATGGAAAACATAAGTTTCAAAAGCAGTACACTTCAATGAAGACGTGATGGGTGGTGAATGGACAGCACATGTGGCTTGGTCCTTTTTTGTATATTAATAATTATCTTGCATTCCCTGATGTTCGATCTGCAACAGAGGAGAATGATTTTGCTGCAAATGTTTTCAGTAACCCACCATTTCTATACCTACCCTGGTGGTGTATGCTGCTTCGGGGTCGTCTTCCAGCACGCGGGACATCCCAAAATCGGACACCTTGCACACCAGGTTGCTGTTGACCAGAATGTTGCGGGCTGCCAGATCACGGTGCACGTAGCTCATGTCGGACAAATACTTCATTCCTGAGCCAATGCCTCGCAACATTCCCACCAGCTGGATTACCGTAAATCTGCCGTCATTCTTCTGCGGAGAAGGGAACGGGAAGGAAAAGCAGCATTTAGCTCTGAACACACCTGAATCTCTTCACCATCCATTGCTTTTTTTAAATGAAATTCGCTGTCGTTCCCCCAACCTTTCCAACCAGAAGCAATAACTCACGGCTACGGTATGTGCTCAGAACCAAACTGTGGCTTCCTGTGATATATGGGATTCATTCAATTTTAATAAGACTGCGACATTACAACGTGCTCAGAATGGATTGCATAAATCACACGTCCCTGAGCGCACAGAAATTGCATTATATTATACCTCTTCCAACAGTTGAAGTCCTGCACGTGTGCTTTATAAGAAACTTTATATATTTGGACGACATGGAATAAAACAAGTAATCGGGAGGCCGGGGCTCTGCCATACACATATTATTTATTGAGTGTTCACCTACCCTGAGGAACGCGTCCAAAGAGCCATTCTCCATGTACTCAGTTATGATCATTACAGGTTTACCTGGAGTTTTCAGGGAGAAAAAAAGCACAATTACTAGCTGTGTGACACCATTACTGAGTCAAAAAATAGATTGCACATTATTTTATCGCAGTGACATCTGTCTTGAACCATCTCATTTAATTAAACACGCCATGGTGGAGCCTCAGCTGTAGGGAACGGGAAATTAAATATTAAAGGACAACTTCAAATTCCATCTGGAAGATTAACCTCTTGATTGACTTGTTTACAAGGTCATCTGAAAAATGGTTGAGGGTCTCCTGAGAAAGCAGACATGGATAAATGCTTTCGAGAGAAGAGAGACCCGTGTAATGCGGGGTCTTTTGATACCAGCCATTTAAACTATAAGAAAATTCTGTTAAATATAAGTATTTTATATACAGAACTGAGATGGGCATTGTGTAGCCGTTGGGAGCAGACAACAGATAACTGAATTATTTTTAGATTACAAGATAGTCGAAAAAGCCAACTACCCTGGTTCAATCCCTTAGTTCTCCAAACAGTACAGCAGACTACCATCATTACCATATGGAAATGAGATTTAAGCGCAAACTGATTATTAAGATTACAGTAGCAAACAGCAACATTACAGAGAAATCATTTATAGTTAAAGCAATCATAGCACTAATAGGTAATTTACTTTCCCTTGGTGAGACCCGCTAGCAGATTTTCACTCACATTGTGGTTAGTAAAAATGATGCCTTATTTTCCCACCCCCAAAAATGTGGAGTTCTGTACTCCATACCTTGGAATATCACTCCTTCATCCCAGAGTAAACCAAGCAGTGTGTAAATTACACTATTTATTTTGAACCCGTTGCCACAATACATCATTAAAAAAATCGAGGTCATTTTTATTTTCTGAAACGAAGCTGGGGTCTAATCTTTCTGTAATAGTGGCCAGTACCTGCGTCTCAGCAGACAAGAAAAAGCCACATTTTGGAAATCTTCCTTGACAATATTTCAAAATATATTTATTCAGGAGACGATTGTTATAGCAAGAAAGTGATTTTTTAACTAAAGGTGGTGGTACCTAAACTGAAAGCAAGGGCACATATGCAAGATTGCATTTTAAGACATTCCTCCTCACATTCTGTACGTTAAAGATGCTCCATAAACATTTTTCTTTAATTTTACTTAATAAATTTGCAATGTTTGTACTTTTAAATTGGAGGAGAGTTGGGGAGCGGCGTGGGTAGGCACATAAGTGTTATATTTTTAAAATGTCAAATTTGACTTTGTTTTCCCTCAAAACCCATATGCCACCTGACCGTCCCTTGGAGGCAAATTTGACTAGAATGATACAAAGGTATTTATTAAAAGGGTGGAAGGAAGGACTCCAATACATTTACTAAAAAAAGGCCCGAGTCCAGTCTGCCTCTGCACCACTAACTAGTAATTTACATGTTATTTTAGGATTCTGGTAGGAGATCCAAGGCTACTATTTCAAAATGTTCGACTTTACCTAGGAGCTTCAAATCAATTATAAACATAATGAGTGACCCTGATTTAAGGAAACATCAAGAGTCACGAAAACGGGACACCGATGCCAAAAATAAAAAAGATAATTAGGCAAAAATATTCAGATATGAAAAAAATAAAATAAGGTGCTAGTGACCACGATTTTCAGAACAATTATTTTATTTGTTGGATATTCCTTCTACAAATATTTTTCTGTTGGGGCAAACCTCCCTTAAATTAAAAGGCTTTGCTGTTTTTTCCCTATGAAACCTATCTTTAGCAACATTTTAACCAGCATTTTTTCAAACTTTTCTAGCTTTAGGAAGATGGTGAAGTTGTATATTAGAAATGTGTTCATCAGAAGTTGGTTTAATTCTTGCAATCCAGACTGTGGTTATACAACAAAAGTAGAGCAGTCCCATGCATGTTAATCCGCTTTTTTTTTTTTAAAACAATTGCCTATGTGAGAGTTACTTCTCAGTAACGAAATACATGCCCAAAGAGGAAAAGGATCATCAACTTTTGAGAACTCAGAAGAGAAATGAAGAACAGTTTTTTCCAGGTTTTTGACTCAAATTAACTCATCCTGCTACCATGGGATGGTTTGTACATGCTACTTTCGACCCTATCCTCAAACTCCTTTGCTTCCAGCCACAAGTATAAACCTCACATTCATGCTGCTTCACCAAGCGTGGAGCACACTCTCCAGGTCTTACGTAAGACATCAAAACACAACTCTAACTGATATGTCTTCTGCCAACGCCCTTCTCCCATCCATTCATTATAGATGCTGTTATTGAGCATCTTAGGGGCTCGACATAAAGTAGCAAAATGCTATCACCATGCAACAGTACAACATTTTTTTTTTATCAATTGTTTTCTTTAGAATATTTATCTGTTCCTGGTTTTTTCCAATTCCTGAAGCTAATGCAATTTCCCAGCTGCTTCATACCTTTTTGAGGGGAAACCCATTTTATGCATTTTTTTCTTTTCCTCCCCTTCTCAATCTGTCTTTTCTGTTTTTTTACCTTCATTTCATATGCTAGTACAAATCCTAATTTGTGAAGCAACTATTCTTTCAAATGTGTTTATTTTCAGATGTGTCACATGCTAAGTGTTTGTAAAACAAATAGAAAAATTACTGAGCTAACAAATTCTTTGAGAAAGAATAGACGCATATTTTTGCACATCAACCAGATACAGCAATATGTACACAACCCCACATGGCCACAGTTTTAAAATGAGCTGCAGCTTGTTTGCTTCATTTTACATAGTTCATGTCTCATAAAGAATGCTGAAGCAGCCGCCCTTCAGTTTAAAAAACAGATGATGGTTTAAGAATAGTGAGGAAAACAAAGGGCCATTCACTGCATATTAAAATATGACAACAGAAATACTATCGAATTTTAAATTATGAATACATGATCAGCGAAATGTCAGCTTTGCTACAAAAATACTATGAAGACCTTCTCTCTAACGGTTGTTATTTTTTTTTCAATTCCCACTAAATTCCACTTATTAGCCCTTGAAAATATTTGGAAATGGTCCAGGTTACTACATCTAGGGGAGGCTGGATCACTGCCATGCCCGAGGCCTTTACAGAAGCACCATCAGCGTAGCTCTGCAGGAGGACACCACCTAGACTCAAATTTGGAACCGCCTCGCTTCATCTCAGTCGCCTTCACAGTGGAGGGCGGTTCGACATGATTAGGAGCATCATTTTGGCCACATATATTATTTAATGTGTCACTGAAAATGGACTCTGCAAACAGCAGCGAAGAGACCTTCAAAACTGCATGCTGGAGACCGCACAGGAGAAGAGGCGGCTATATCATAAGAGCTGAAGCATCACTAGTACAAGTCACTCTTTACAGTTCTCGCCCTAAAGCAGAGGATATTGACTTCCTAGCTAAGTGTTTAAAAATCTGTGACCATCTGCTCTCGCCTCCCTCTGACAATCAGCTCACTCTAGCACACACTTGCAAGATGGCCTGGTATACACAGAATAACCCGTCAGTATTCCTTTTTACACATAATCTTGAGCAAGCTGCCAGGAGATAGGGTATCAGTGGAAACCATAAACCCATTTACAGCTGCCAACAAGATTAATGACCTGCAGTGCACTGATTTCCTTCTATTAGCTGTCAGTGCATCAAGGCCATCTGTCAATTCACAATGAAAACATGCGGAGCGAGAGTCCTCGGTGCTGAAATAAGGGAGGCTCCGCTAGCAAACAACTATGACTTACATTTGGTGACCACGCCTTCTAGGTGGATGATGTTGGGGTGATCGAACTGGCCCATGATGCTGGCCTCACTCAGAAAGTCTCTTCTCTGCTTGTCTGTGTATCCTGCTTTCAGCGTTTTAATGGCAACGCAGATCTCTCGCTTGCCAGGCACTTTCAAACGTCCGCTGCAGACTTCACCAAATTCCCCTGCAAAGCAGATGTAGTGAAATGTGGTCACAACCATGAACTCTCCAGGTTGCATCAAATGTTTTCAAAATTATTTATGGCACGCCTACTATGCGCTTTCACAGAAAAAAAACATGCGCTGCAGGAAAGCATTAGAATGTTGTCTTAATTCTCAGAAGCTTCTTTGTTACAAGATTCCACTTAGCTTCATGCCCCAATAAAGTTCCTGATCATAAGAGAGGTGAAATCTGTTTGGCCACATGCCTTATCTTCCATTACAATTCCATGACAGGGGTTTTCAGTAAAATGGAAAACTAGAGGGTTAAACTCCCTTTGCTCGTCAATTTCAACGTTAAGATGGGTCTCCCATTTTGGCACTATGATATTTCTGTGTGGGAACTCAGGAGGTCTTTCCTAGATGAGCAAGGAGATGCTGACCAAGGCCACAAAGAGAAGAGGAAACAAGATGGTGAATAGGGATGCCTGCGGCATTATGGGAGGATTTGGTGTGAAGCAGTGGCCCAAGGGGTGCTTGATGGTTACATCCAGTTCTGTGTTTTATTTGCAAAAATGGATGCCAATTCAGGGAAATGCACATTAAATGCCAATAAAATTTTACAATGTATGGTAAGAAATGCCCAAGCTAGCTGAGCAGGCAAGTGATGCCCAAGATCATGCAGCAGAACTTAGTGATCATTCTGCCTCAATCACTTACCAACACCAATGACTTTCTCAATCTTGATACAAGAAGCATCAATTTCTTTGGCAAATTCCCGAACTGCTTGGTTTGGATCCTCATACATAAATGGGTCGACGTATGTTTTAACACCTGTAAAGAAAATTATGCTCTCCAATTCAATTATTTCAATAAGAAGCAAAACAGCTGGATTCAAACTTTGTAAACTCAAAAGAGTCCAAGGCTAACGTGACACATGGACTACACTTCCACTGTTCTATACAATCATCTAGATGACTGAAGTGAGGAGGCATGCAAGGAACTGGGAGAAACCAACCCTAATGCTGTGTGAAGGCATTAAACTCATGCTGCAAGGCCCACAACACCAACAGTAAATGTACCGCAGAAGGGTTCTGAAGTCAGGAGAGCATGAGAACTCTTAAGTCACTCACTCATCGGTACTGCTTATGTTTGGGACGAAGCTCTGACTGTGATTCAGTTATCCCATGTGTAATCAGTCAAAATATAGAAGAGTTTTATTTTATTTTATTTGTTTTGAAAAAAAATGTCCAGACTACTGAGTGTCTCATTAATAGTTATTTTAAAATTACTGACGGCAGGAATGGCAGTAGAAGAAAAAAGCAAACCCTTCACTATGAAGACATACTCAATAATCCTGTCTCCTATGGAGCAAAAATGTGTTTGGCATTTTGATATCCATCCAAGCTGGCAGAAATAAGTAAGGCTCACAACATTGGTGTATTCCATTCCGCCTGTGGGCCATTTGAAATCGAATCAATGGCTGTATAAACTATCGACACTCAGTTGAACAAGGGTTTTAAGTGGGCCAGGATCCTCCAGGTCTCACCCTGCTAGTAGTTAAATAAAACTCAAACAAATGAGGAAAGAAATGCTGAATAAACCATACATTTAACCCCAGTCAAGAGATCTTATATTTATGTCCTTATCTTTACTGGCAGATAACACTGATAGATTTCTGAACAGTTAATGTAAACAATGTTAAGGTGATCCATGTCAGCTATTTAGTTTCTGTTTATATTTCACATGCTTTACTTACTCTTGTACCAAAATACCGGTCTGGTGGCACACAACAGCAATCACAAAAATGTAGCTTATATGTTTAACCCATGCCTTTACTTACGTAGGAGATGCCCCTTTTAGAAACCCCCCACTTTTTGCCTCTCACTTGAATCGCTGAGTGGAACCTCTTATACTCACAGCAAAACACAAGCATATATCAACCGCCCTACTACAATGCCAAGAATTTACAAAGCCAAGTCAACTGTGCAGGGGCAATAACAAACAGAGTCCCTGAACCTACGGGCAAGAAGCCACCATTATTGACTATGGTCAGGGCCACTGGAATTATGAGACTCTGAGGCCACTGCTTTTTTCGCATATTTGCGGATTTGCTGCATTTGGAACATAAACTATCAACCTGCTGCATAATCTGCAGATTTTTTCCCCCCAAAAAAATAGTTTCTAGCTAAAACGGATCAAAAGATACTAGAAATGTGGCAACCTGTGTTCACATGTAGTGAAAGGCCGTTCCCAAATGTCAACTGGCCATCTTTCATTTACTTATTTTTATATTTAGTTGTTAAACTGACACTAATGAGGTGACATTTTTGCCTAGACAGTATTACCATGAGTAAAAATGATAAAATAATGAATCAATACTATCAAAAAGTATGCTACATTATGCTGCACAATTTCCCTTTTCTTGCCACATAATTTAGTCAACCTTGCTGCACACTTTGATGCTCCCCTGCCGCATAATTCCAGTGGCCCTGACTATGATGCCAAAAAATTGCACGGGCGAGTGTTTCAAGTCATTCACAGCAGCTTTGATCAGATAACCCAGGTGGCAGAGATAAGGGATACCTTGACTCATGTGCTTCTCTTCATCAGCTTCCTGCTTCGCCTTGCTGTACTTGCTGCGCCTGTGAACAGAAAGGTACATCGATTTAAAATCCCTTAAATGACGGATACGCACGAGAGTCAGACCAGACCTGGCTGAATTGCTTATACATTTCCGAATTTCAGTTTCTCTGAGGGACGTTGTCATATTATCAAGCGAGAGGCCTAGATAAAATGGCGGGCAGCAAAAACCGTAACCATCGCCAAAAGTAGTGTGACAAGGCGTGATTCACTGAAGTACAGATAAAAGACAGACCGCATGCTGAGACACTGGCAGATTGTGTAATGCAATTGTTTTCTTTCTGTGACAAAACCCGAAATGAGTTTAGAAATCAGTCTACGGAAAGTAACCCACTAATGACTGTCCTTATACCCATTCTGCTTATTAGCCTTTGAAAGGGCGAGATTTTGATCGATACCTTATATCTATTGATCCGAACCTCGATCTGGTCGACTGAACCTTTGTTGCCTGTCTGTGAGGAAAGAAAGTGCACCTATTTCCAAGTTAGTTCACCCAATAAAGGACTCTGCTCCCAAAGACCACAAACAACTTCTAGCTTTCAAAAGTTTATTGTAAAGATATGATAAGCTGCAAATACAGGCATCTCAGAATGAGATTCACGAGATACACAGGTCCAATTACATACATGTGCTCTCGAAAAGCCCTCAGACGAGCAACAGAAATCACTAACACAAGTTCTAAGAATAATAAAGCTATCAGCATTGACGCATATCTCTCCTTCATTTAGGTTGGAGGAAAACGCAAAGGTTAGGCTGTCCCTACCCTGCTCTAGATGGTATCCCTACTTAACCAAATCCCAACCTAACAAAGGTGTCAGCAGTGAATGACCCCCAAGGGAAGTCACCCACTCTAAGTCTCTTGGTGAAAACCTATAGTTCTCCAGTCATGACCCCTCTCTGCCTACCCATCCGCTCTCTAAAGGGTCCTCAGGTCTCTGCTCTAACTCCACCCAGGGGTGCTGTCCCTAATACAAAACAGTCAACAACATTTGAGACGCCCCTTGCGAGACGCCCCTCACGTGGTGTAGCTTCTGGCTTTTTCCATGATGCTTTGTATTGGGCCTCATACGTTAGAGTTGACCTTGCTTCTCAGACTCTTCTCCGGCCCGCTGATACCCCTTAAACATTCCAGAACCCTCCTCCATGTCTGGGCCGTCTACTGAACAGACCTCTATTCATTCATTTATAATTGGATCCCCCCTTTTCCTGTGCAGACAGATATCTGCAGCCAAGAACCCAACTCTCATAGGCTTCTAAAAAGGCTTGCAACATTTCTCAGCCCAGACATGTACGTATAAATCAATGCTAAAACATTTCAGGCCTACAATATTTCTCATTATGATTATAGCATTCAACTTCTTTATTTAATTAAAGCATGTTAATACTCTTATTCTATTATTTAGTAAACATCTCTATATATCATGGCCTATTTAATGCAATGACCAAAACATTAATACAATCTGTGTCGTGAAAAGAACCACCTTCCCTTTCCCTCCAGCTCTGGCCCTGAGGCCTACCACGTTCTGCTTTTAACCACATACCATCTTATGTTTTAGCAGCTACACGACATGGATTCAGGAATAATCACATTTAATAAAATCATATAATGTCACACATTTCTGTATTAGTTCCACTTCTACTTAAATCTCTATATTAGCTATACATTTAGAATATCATTGCAGATACTATTAGCACTCATGGCATTTCTCCTCATGATTTGTGCTTACTACAGGTAAGTGTGATGTACTCATACATTTAAGTCAGTTTGCGCTCTCTCAGTTCCCCCCTTTGATGACCTCTCGGGGTCATCACTAACATTTAAACTGCAGTTATTGCTGGCATTCTCTGCGCTTCCAGAACCCTCAGGCTCCTGTACTGATTATCTTGTATGGCAGCCAATCTCTGCAGCTGTTCTCTTTGGGCCCTTTCTGACCTTCTTGCTCTGTACCATTTGAATACCCTCACCAATCCCCACAATATAATCCCACAGATCAATATTATGATGATAGGCTTTAGAATATACCACACAAAGCTTTTTCCTAAGGTGGAAAACCACCCTCCAACTGTACTCATTCCGTGGCCCACCTTTTCCCAGACATTTTCTCTACTCAAGTCTTCGATCTCCTTGTGAATATTAGTTATGTTCCTAATAACTTTCTCAAGGGGCTTCGAATTGTCTGGAATGTAAGTGCAGCATTCCTGGACCTTCAAAGCCTTACAGACTCCGCCCTCTTTTGCTAGTAGGACATCTAACGCAAGACGGTTTTGAAGAACCATAGCCCTTATCGATTGCATCTCTCCTTCTACCAGCATTAAGGACTGAGCTGTGCTGGCAGACAACCTGTCGACAACTGTTGCCAGTCGTCTAATTTTAACATCATTAAGGATTACTCCCAAAAGAGGGAACATAGCTCCAAAGACATCTCCAACCATTTCTGCATCTCCTACATCTCTCCTTCCCCTCGAAGATGTCTTGCCCTCAATGATCACTAAGTCTTGTGCATGATATATTTTGGGGAAGACAATTGCCAAGTAACATGATCCATACCAGTTGTCAGGTAGTCTCACGTAGGCATTTCTTCCACATACAAAATACACATTTGGAATCACTTGCATTCCCTTCAGGAAATCTTTAGTATAGTACTCTAGATTGAAAGCATGTTCACAGTCTACTTCTCCAACGTATACATTTTCATAATAAGTTTTGGCTCGGTGAAGACATAGCTTTCCTCTCTGCGTTTTATCTAAAGCTATTGGACCACTACTACCCTTTCTCTTGTGTGACTTCTCTTCCTCGGTCCAATCTGTTTTCCATTGTCCTGATTTTTTCAAAATCTTTTGTCTCCTGTAACGATCATCCACCTGCCCTATGAACTTCTTCTCGACTTCTGACACCTTGCATGTCAGGTTATTTCTACGGGCATGTGAAGTATCTAAGGTAATCCAAGGAATGAAGAACTTGGCCAATCTGTCTTCACTCTTCCAGTAGTCCCATTTGTTCATCTGCTTATAATTTGGGACTTCTGGCAACACTGAATCATAATTGGAGAAATAGTATTCAAAACTATCTCTCTCATAAAATATACTAAGCAATAAGCTACATGTAATGCCATATGTCAGAGGGAGGTGATGGTATCTAATACCCTCATCTACAGATGCCGGCAACTGCATGCAGACATAACAATCCTTAACCTCCATGGCATCCACGTATTCATATAAGAGTTTAGCATAAGCATTTGACCTAAAGTCTCCTTGGGACTCATCTACGTGTAACCTGCGGGCTTCTGCAGCCAATAACGCTTTCTCTTGAGTGTTTTCCCTTTTCTCACCAGCAACAGTAGGTGTAAGCGTTTTTACAGAATTCACATCAGTTACCTTTACCTCTTCCTCATGTCCCTTTACATAAGAAATTGTTACCACTAAAGCTATTAATATTATCACTCCTACTATTAGTGTACCTATTATACATTTAGCTCTGCGGTTCTGGGTGCCGGCCTCCATTTCGTCAGACAATATGGCTCTCTCTTATCTTAGCAAAAAGTTCTTTTCCTCTCGTTCTTTTACAGTCTCTTTTAATCCTTTTGTCTTTCGAATCCACACAACTGGAGGCTGACAACCTTCTTCGCAAAAGTTCTTTAACAGTTCAATAAAGACAACCCTAGCCCTTCTCCATCAACTCAAGGGAAGTTCCCTAAAATTCTCTGCTTCCTGGGCGCTAGGTAATCTTCTTTTTCTGCTTGCTCTATTTACAAAGTCCTTTAACAGTCTACTATCAGGTTTGTGGTTGCAGCTTCAATAGCATAGTTCAGTATTTCCAAACGAAGATTGTGCTCTTCATGTGCTGTTATCGTTGTACCAAAGTCGGGGAATTGCAATTCTGTAAGGAACATGTGTTTTAACTTGCTGAGGCGGGGAGGTCTAGGGAGCATGAATGTTAGTGACCCTTCTTGTTCGACACCGGGTACCAACAGTCTTATTTCCACGGTGATAATGGGCTCAGAACTGGACACCACCACCGCTCGGATCCTCCCCGTCTCCGGTTTCACAGACATTTGTCGCCAGATATGTCCACTCAGGTGTGGAGTATCTTCTGTTAGGCACACGCACTCTTCTTGACCTTCTTCGGTCCGGTGCTTCAGCGCCCTGAGCACCTTCTTCCGGGTCTGAGTCTTCTGATATCGGAGGAAGGGTTAACTCTGGAGTTGACCTCAGGCTAGAGCTCCTTCTTTGCGGCCAATTAGCTTCTCCACGTGCCCTTCTACTCCTTCTCCTTCTTGTCTGTTCTCGTTCTCTCTCAGACCTGTCAGGGTCTGACTCGTACTCCCAGCTACTTTCTCCTTCTGTAGCGTCTTCTGTTTCGCTGTTGTACTGACCGTCCTCAGCTTGGTCAGACTCGTTCCCTGCTTCCGCTGGCACCTCTACAGCTTGGCTAGCCCCCTCTATGGCTTCTCGGTCCTCTGCTGGACGTCTATCCGAGAGAGGAGCTGTTTCTTCCAGAGGTGCTGGAACCCTTCGCGTATGTGACGCGTGGATCCAATTGGGCAGGCCTCCCACCTTCACAGCTGTGTTCGTGATCAGGATGATCTGGAAGGGCCCACGCCAACGAATATCCAAGCAGCTTCTTCTCACATGTTTTTTCACCAGGATCCAGTCCCCAGGGTACAGGTCATGGCACGGGCCCTGGCACGCTGGAACCTCGGCAGCCTGCACCTGAAGGGACACAGAACGAATGGCGTCAGACAGCCCCTTACAATAGTCCAGGATCATATCATCTGTGATATTTAACAGTGCAGTAGCTGGGACGGATGGCAGCCTCATTGCTCTCCCCATTAACACCTCATGTGGTGACAACCCTGTCCTTCTGTCTGGGGTACTACGAAGGCTCATGAGAACCAATGGCAGGGCGTCAGGCCAACTCAGGGTCGTTGAGGAACAAACTTTGGCTATTCTGGCCTTGATCGTGCCATTGATCTGCTCCACAATTCCTGAGGCTTCTGGTCGGTAACTGCAATGCAACTTCTGGTCAATATTTAGCGCTACACAAACCATCTTCACAAGCTCGCTGTTAAAATGTGTTCCCCTATCTGATTCCAAAAAGGCCGGCACCCCGAAGCGCGGAATGATTTCCCTAAGCAGTAACTTGGCCACTGTGAGGGTGTCGCACCTACGTGTAGGGTATGCCTCAACCCATCTGGAGAACACACAAACAACCACCAGGACATAGCGGAGGCGGTTGCACCTTGGCATTTCAATGAAATCTATCTGCATTCGATTGAATGGACCTCCAGACCTTCCTATGTGACTTAGTGCAACTGGTGTTCTTTTCCCTACGTTCAGCTGCTGGCAGGTCACACAACGCTGGCACACTGCTTCTGCTGCTATTCTAAACTTAGGATTGTACCAAGTTTGTCTAAACACTCTCAGCATAGCATCTCTCCCTAAGTGTACGGGACCATGTATGAGTCTAGCCATTGGACTCACCATTTCATTGGGCAACACTGCTCTGCCGTCTGCTGAGACCCAAAAATGGGTCTCACCCATTACACATCCTGCCTTTTCCCATGTTTCTTTTTCAGAATCAGGAGCATTTTCTTGCATGGTTGACAGTTCATCCCAAGTATCAACAGTTTCCAGTATCATGGCTAATTCAGTTCTTACACTTATTCCACCCACTTCCACCTCTGTGAAAGAGTAACCTTGTTCCGCGCAATACCGCGCAACTTCATCAGCATATCTATTGCCTTTCGAAACAAAGTCCTCATTTCTGGTATGTGCGGTGCACTTTACAACTGCGATACTTGCTGGGCATTGCAACGCCTCTAACAACAAGCGCACAAACTCTCCATTGCGAATGGGAGAGCCTGAAGAGGTCATGAAGCCTCTTTGAGACCATAACTGCCCGTAATCATGAACTACCCCATAACCATATTGGCTGTCGGTGTATATGGTGACTCGAATTTGATTGCTTGCCAAGCAAGCACGTGTCAGGGCAATAATCTCGGCTACCTGAGCGGAGTGTACTCCTTCCAGGCACCCAGCTTCCACAACTCCAGTAATTGTACAAACAGCATAAGCTGCTCTCAACTGCCCAACTTCGTCTCTTACACATGAGCCATCGACAAAGAAAATTTCATCTGGGTCAGTCAGTGGCTCATCTACGATGTCGGGTCTGGGTTTGGTGCATAGTTCAGTCACATCAAGGCAGTCATGGTCTGTATATTCATCATCATCTTCAATATCATTTGGAAGTGGCATCAAGGTAGCAGGGTTCAAAACAGAGCATCTCTTGAGGGTCACATTCTCTGCAGCAAGAATAACTTGCTCATAGCGCGTGAGCCTGCTATTGGTCAGATGCTGTGTTTTGGTCCTGGTCATCAACAGTTCAACAGAATGGGGCACGCACACCTCTAACGGGTGCCCCATGACGATATTTTCACATCTCTCAATGCTGACACCTGTTGCAGCAACGGATTTGAGACATCCGGGCAACGCTGCGGCTACTGGGTCTAAAGTAGCCGAGAAATAAGCAACTGGTCTACGGGCATTCCCATGGATTTGGACCAACACAGACAACGCGCACCCTTCTCTCTCACAACAGTAAAGAAAAAATTGTCTATTGTAATCAGGCATTCCCAATGCCGGAGCACGACACAGGTCCTCTCGCAGCTGTAAGAACGCCATCAAACAGTCTTTGTCCCATGGTACCGGATCACTCACCTCTTTGTGCGTCAGTTTTTGCAAGGGCTTTGCTTTCAGTGAAAAGTTCACGATCCACTGTCGGCAATAACCCACCATCCCTAGGAACATCCTGACCTCTCTCTGTGTCTTAGGCGCATTCATTTTCATGATCGCCTCTATCCTGTCTGGTGACACCTTTCGTTTGCCTTTCTCTATTCTGTGTCCCAAATACTGCACTTCTGTCAGGCAGTACTGCAATTTTCCCGGGGACACCTTGTGCCCGTTGGCAGCTAGGTGATTTAACAAAGCAATGGAGTCTTCCCTGCAAGCTTCTTCTGTTTCTGACGCCACAAGGAGGTCGTCTATGTACTGGACCAGAACTGACTTCTGGGGCAGCACTAGACTTTCAAGATTTTTCTTCAGAAGCTGGTTAAAGATCGATGGGCTCTCTGTATACCCCTGAGGGATACGACACCATGTTAAGACGCGATTTTCCAGCTTAAATGCGAAAAGAAAATGGCTTTCTTCGTCCAGAGGGATCGAAAAGAAAGCCTGACAAAGATCGATCACAGTGAACCACTCAGCTTGGAATGGAATCTGAAACAGTATCACTGATGGATTCGGTACCACTGGACAACATGAAACGACTATGTTATTAATCTTTCGAAGGTCCTGCACTATCCGAAATTTCCCATTTGGTTTCTGCAGACCCATAATCGGGGAGTTGCATGGACTACCCACGATTTCTTTCAGTATTCCCTGTTTAATCATGGACTCGATCACGGGTTTTATGCCTGCAATCGTTTCTGGAGTCAATTTATATTGGGGTGTTCTTGGGAACTCAGCATGCGGTTTCACTACAATTTTCACTGGGTCCACCCCTTTGACCAATCCAATCTCTTCCCCAGTGAAATCCCATACTTCTGGTGCCACTGTCTCTCTCAAGTCCCAGGGGAGCTCATCTACTGTTAAAGTAGGGTACAGCTCCACGCATATTCTTGAGTTTGCAACTTTGAAATCTGCGTCATCATCATTGGTCAATACCTCCACTCCCTGAGGTGTACAGTATATAGTACAATTCAATTTACACAACAGGTCTCTTCCTAGCAGACACACAGGACTTGAATCGCAAACCACAAACTGGTGCTCATCGCTGTACTTCCCTATTTTCACCTGTACCGGTTCTGTCAATTGGCTGGTTATTCTCCTGTTTGCGACCCCTACCACCTGTATGGTCTCTCCAGACATGGGCAGGTCTGGAACTGCAGCTGATCTGATCGTGGACCTAGTGGCTCCTGTGTCCACCAGAAATGTCGTAGGGCACCCTGCTACTTCTGCTTCAACATAGGGTCCCCTCTGGTCCACCTCCAAGGCTGCCCCGAGGGTGCAGTCTTCTCTTTCCACTCTCTGTCCGGTTAATGGGTCCACATAATAGCACTCTTCCCCTTCCACAAACAGGGGCATTTGTCTATAGGTCTTACCCATACTCCCTACTCGAGGAGGTTGCGGGAACTGGGCTCGGGGAGGAGCCCCCCCCCCTTTGAGCACCTTTCCTTGGTATGGCGTTACCCCTCTTGTAGGCGCGCTTTGGACCTCTTCCTCCTCTATCTCTTGTTCTCCTATCTCTACATTGTAGGGACACTCGCGTTTCCAATGCCCCACCTCGTTGCACTGGTGGCACCTAGTCGTTTTCTTCAAGGCAGCTATATCTATTCTGGGTCTAAAGGTGGAACTCTCCTCATTACCCTTATTCTGACTGTACTGCTTCTTTCCTCCTGTACCTGTTCCTTGCTGCTGTTGCTGCGGCCCCCCCTTTCCTGCTGCCTGCATCTGTACCACCATCAACTTTTCTTTTAGTTTCTTAGCCTTAGAGTCTATCTCATCACAGCAGTACCTGGCATATCTCAGTATTTCGTCTAGGGGTTTAGTTTGCCAACAAATCGAGTGTTGCTGAATCATTAAACTAATATCCGGTCTCAGTCCCAGGACGAACTTGGACACAAATTGCCCTATGTCTTTTGGATCCATTACATCCAAGCCGCTATACTGTTTAAACGCCTTCAGCAATCTCTCGTAATATTCGTGAACTGTCTCTTTGGGTTCCTGTCTTGTTCGGTCTATTCTGACCCAATCTATGTCTTGCATTGGCACTTTCTCTTTCAGCCAATTCATCACTCTCTCGAATTTTGCCATCACAATCTCGGACGGCCCATTAGTCTTGGCATCTCTCTCTGGCTCCGTTGTGGGCCACTCAGCGCTAACCTTGCATGCTGTCCACAGATCGCCTGGTACTACAATGTCAAACAGCGTGTTCAGATCTATCCAAAGGACCTTTGAGATTTTTACAAATCTCTCCACTTGCTTGTACCACTCCACTGGGTTTTCACGTAATTTGGGGAAAGAGGTGGTAAAAGCAGCTAAATCTCCCCTACTCCAAGGGACATGGACATAGTTCCCATTTGCAACTTCACGCAAAGGGTAAGCTTCTATTCCCTGCTGTCCTGGTGTCATACCAATCATGCTTCTCCTGCCGGTCCCTTTCTTGGACCACCTCTCTTCCCACTTATCTAGTGCCCTCCATGTCCTTATTCCAGCAATCAGTTCCCTTATGTGCGTTTTCAGCCCAATCGTTCTCCTCTCATCTAGGTCTCGATCTGTGTAATGTAGCCTGTGGTTACCCTGTAATGCTTTGGTTCTTGACAAGTCCACCATATATTTGCCTGCTAGTTCGACTAACTTCTCATGGACTGCTCTCGCTTTTCGAGTAATGTCCTTTGCCATGTACAGAATTTCATCCTGTTCATACATTTCCATTCTTTCTAAAGGCAGGGTACCATCTACCATGTCATCCAGATCTGACCTTAAGCTGGCGACATCGAGTCTCTTGGCTTTTATCTCAGCTCGCAATATGTCTTTTGAAGGGGGCTCACTGGTCTCCCTACCATCCCAACTTCGAGCTCTGCGTTTGGGCTCGGGAGAGTTAATGGGTGGTCTCCCTCGCTCCCATCTCTCCAGGTCCCATGCTCGGCCATCCGATCTAGGAAGGTGATGGAACACGGGCCTGTTACCCCCACTCTTGCTCTGCCCACTCTCTTCTTCTTCTCTCCTCTCACCACACACCTCTCTGTTATTTTCCCTCTGCTCGCTACTCTCTCTTTGCCTCGTATTGCTCAGTACCCGATACGATCCTTCCTGGTTCCCCATATTCCCTGGGCTGCGCTCATTTCCGTCATCACAGGGACTATGGTGCGACCTCTCACAACTCCCATTCAGTTCTCTGGTGCCGGGCACACAGTGTGGACATTTAAAGCTGTTTCTGTACTCTTGCGCTCTCCTCTCCCCTTCACTGAGTATTGGGCGCGCCACCCCTCCACTCCCGGGGCCCCCGTTTTCCAGGTCTGTTCTACCTCCACTCCGGGCCCAATGGGTGACTCCCCTACTCCCTCTACAGTCCCACTCCGGGCTACTCTCCCCAGCCCCGCAGTGAGTCCGTGCTCTGCTGTCCTGACTTTCCCTTTCTGCTTCTGCAGCTATGATGTTCTTTTGAGCCTTCACTGCCTCATCCCACTGCTTCATGTACTCATTTAGCTCTTGAAAGGATTTTCGTCCAGATCTTCTCAGATCCATTGGCCATCTAGGGCCCCCAGGATCTCCTCCTGGGTCCCCTGCTGTGTGCATCGGGGTGCTCCACTCTCTGGGTATCGGCATCTGGCTTGGGGAATTGATCGTATCGTTCCTTCTTGCCTTCTCTGCTCTTTCTCTGTCCTTCCGTACCCGTTCTTCCCCTCTTGCTCTCTCTTGGTCATATATCGATATTATAGGACCTATGGTAACAGGTACCTGTAGTGCATCTGGTAATGGGTAGGATGTGGCGCTTTCCGTTTCCGGCGCTCTTTGTACCACAAACCTCCCGACTACCTGTTGCACCTGACTAGGCTGGGACAGCTCTGTCTTTGGCTCAGGATCCCACTCTGAACTGGGAAGCGGTCTATGCTCTCCTGCATTGCCCCCCTTTCCTCCTTCACTATTCTCGACCTCTCCCCCTGCTCTATTATACGGGGGTGGCCTGTCTGTCAATAATCTGTTTATCAGGCTGTCCTCTGTTTCGCTCTCATCATCTTCTTCCAGGGGACTTTTATTTACTGGCGCCTCTAACACTGGGTACAGTTTATTTACTTCCATGTTATGCACTCTCCATCTTTTAGCATCCGCATCCCACCTGGCATCCTGCACTGCCCTTACCGATCGTTTCACCCTTTCTTGTCGTCTGTTCATATTCTTTTCATGCGCTGCCCTAATCCATGCATCAAGAGCTTCAAACTGGGTTGGTCTAGGCAAGGGTCTCATTGAGGTCATGACTGATTTTAATCGATGTAACACCTCTAATCTGAACGTCCCGTACTTCGGGAACGTCAGTTCCTCATTTCCTTCAGTAATCTTACTCCACTCTGATATCCAAAGGATCGTATGCAGCCCAACATTCACTGCCATATAACGAGCTGGCGTACCCTCCGGCGGGGCTTCTTCCCCTTCATACGATCCCCGCTTCTCTCTTTTAAACACCGCTTTCAGCCATTTAAAACACTTCATAATTATGCGCACAATATCCAGCCTCGCTACTCTGTTTACTTCCTGATGACAATCCACCAATCCTGTCGCGGCTTTGCTAGCTTGGCCTATCGCAGCGCGGTCTTTCTCCGGTCGGCCAATCACGTCGCGACCCTGTCTGACGTCTTTGCTAGCTGGCCTATCACAGCGCGGTCTTTCTCCTGTCGGCCAATCACGTCGCGACACTTTCTGACGTCACTTTTCTCCGCTTCGCAGCAGCACCCCTCCTTTCTCAACTCGTCTCCCGGTTATGCATGCGTCCCATTCATACACCGAAAAATGACTACTTCCAACCAAGCGGTCACTTCTCTCGACTGTACGTCCACAGTCTATCTGTAATTGTCAACACAACTGACGAGATGTCTATCGTCTCTCTGATAGGTTGCTTACACACACAGTAACTTCCGACCAGCGTCCGTTACTCACGCACTCACTCTTACGTTCCCCCTATCTCGGTCTCTCGGGTGATCAATGGTACCTCATGACCCCCTTCACACTAGTTGACAATTACTCTGGGTGTCCGATACACCCGAACCACTTAAGCTCTCCTTGAACTTAAGATTTCCACCGGTTGCGCGCGCTCACAACCTGTTCCACAGTCACTCTACAGACATTCAACTCCGCCAGACATTACAACATAGATACAATACAAAACACCGCAATCTAACACGCATAACCCTTTATACTCACTCTCGACCGATACTGCTGCTTTTTCTGTCTCACGTCATCCGGATCTTCTTCGGCGGGCTGTTCTTCCAATCATCGATCTCTAGGGGCCTTGGGGTAAGCTAACCTGGCCTAGGTCACCGTCCTCAAGAAGGCAACCATCCTCTGCTACCAACTGAAAGGGCGAGATTTTGATCGATACCTTATATCTATTGATCCGAACCTCGATCTGGTCGACTGAACCTTTGTTGCCTGTCTGTGAGGAAAGAAAGTGCACCTATTTCCAAGTTAGTTCACCCAATAAAGGACTCTGCTCCCAAAGACCACAAACAACTTCTAGCTTTCAAAAGTTTATTGTAAAGATATGATAAGCTGCAAATACAGGCATCTCAGAATGAGATTCACGAGATACACAGGTCCAATTACATACATGTGCTCTCGAAAAGCCCTCAGACGAGCAACAGAAATCACTAACACAAGTTCTAAGAATAATAAAGCTATCAGCATTGACGCATATCTCTCCTTCATTTAGGTTGGAGGAAAACGCAAAGGTTAGGCTGTCCCTACCCTGCTCTAGATGGTATCCCTACTTAACCAAATCCCAACCTAACAAAGGTGTCAGCAGTGAATGACCCCCAAGGGAAGTCACCCACTCTAAGTCTCTTGGTGAAAACCTATAGTTCTCCAGTCATGACCCCTCTCTGCCTACCCATCCGCTCTCTAAAGGGTCCTCAGGTCTCTGCTCTAACTCCACCCAGGGGTGCTGTCCCTAATACAAAACAGTCAACAACATTTGAGACGCCCCTTGCGAGACGCCCCTCACGTGGTGTAGCTTCTGGCTTTTTCCATGATGCTTTGTATTGGGCCTCATACGTTAGAGTTGACCTTGCTTCTCAGACTCTTCTCCGGCCCGCTGATACCCCTTAAACATTCCAGAACCCTCCTCCATGTCTGGGCCGTCTACTGAACAGACCTCTATTCATTCATTTATAATTGGATCCCCCCTTTTCCTGTGCAGACAGATATCTGCAGCCAAGAACCCAACTCTCATAGGCTTCTAAAAAGGCTTGCAACATTTCTCAGCCCAGACATGTACGTATAAATCAATGCTAAAACATTTCAGGCCTACAATATTTCTCATTATGATTATAGCATTCAACTTCTTTATTTAATTAAAGCATGTTAATACTCTTATTCTATTATTTAGTAAACATCTCTATATATCATGGCCTATTTAATGCAATGACCAAAACATTAATACAATCTGTGTCGTGAAAAGAACCACCTTCCCTTTCCCTCCAGCTCTGGCCCTGAGGCCTACCACGTTCTGCTTTTAACCACATACCATCTTATGTTTTAGCAGCTACACGACATGGATTCAGGAATAATCACATTTAATAAAATCATATAATGTCACACATTTCTGTATTAGTTCCACTTCTACTTAAATCTCTATATTAGCTATACATTTAGAATATCATTGCAGATACTATTAGCACTCATGGCATTTCTCCTCATGATTTGTGCTTACTACAGGTAAGTGTGATGTACTCATACATTTAAGTCAGTTTGCGCTCTCTCACCTTTAATGACACCTTCCCGGTGAAGCGCTGGCCTGTAATTGCCCCCTTTGTCCCCTGCTGCCTGCCCCTCCCACCGCTCAGCGAGGGCACTGGGGCGTGCATTGTCCCGGGCAGAGGATGCTCAGGGGGCCTTTATTCTCCGCATACTTGGCAGGGGGTGGGCATTGTCGCCGGCCAGCAGAGCGGCACTGGAGGCTCACCTGCCCTCAGAAGGAAACCTTTGTGGCAGGTTGGGCGGCGAGGAGGTGTGGAGGGAGGGAGGGCCAGTGATGCGTTCACAGCTCCAGGTGAGGCTGGGAGGTGCGGGCTGGCGCGAGCTTCTCCTCCAGGCGTCCCCCGCACCGCCACAATGGGAGGTATGCGCGCGCATTGTTGTGGCGCAGTGTGTGCGCGCGGAACCTGCTGCTCCCTATGCAGACGCACACACAAAGGGAAGAATGAAGAATGCGAGCTCTGCGCACACACAGGTTTTTAGAGTGTTGGACTCTGCCAGTCCCAGTAGGGTGGAAAAGAGACGCAATATATTAAACCTAAAAATAAGTGGGGAAAAAGGCCTTGTAGAAATTCAGCCTTTAATTACGGAAAGCAATTCACTAAAGCGATCCGATTCCATTCCATTTAATCCTTTCAAAAAGTGTTTAAAGTTTGTTTTACAAGCTGCCAACGAGGCAAAGAGCATGAAGAGATTGTATCCGAGACCCTGCTCAGAGAATGCAGGAGAGGCCGGGGAACTGGATCCTCCCGGGCTGAGATTCCTGCTTCGGTCCTGCATGTGAGGAGACCCACGCGTTTCACCCAGGGCTTACTTTGTAAAAAACAAAGCGGGTCATTAGGATGACGGGCGGACTTAGTCCTCCCGCCATCCCATCGGGGGAAGGGGCCGCCCGTCATAAGGGCGGGTGTCCCATAGGGGATATTAGCTGCGCCCGCCACATTGGCGGGCGCATCATGCATGTTTAACATTGTGGCGGGCGGTGCTCTGAGCACCACCAGCCACAATGCTAAAAATGCTTGTGATGCATTTGCATACACAAAGCGGCAGGCACCGCGCAGTGCCTCCCGCATTGTGGATGCAAATGCAGGGGGGTACCACAGGTAACCCCCATGTGCACCCCCTACCTCGCCTTCACCATGGGGGCCATCCTGGGCCCCCAAAGTGAAGACCGCCTGCCTTTCCGTGGCGGCAATGGACGCATCTCCCACAGCCCATGCTAATATGGCTGGCGGTGTCTGATAGACACCGCCACCATATAAACCCCTTTCTGCCCCGGCCGCAAGGCGACCGTGGCAGAAAAGCGGCGGACAGTGTTTCCGTCCGCCGCGGACCCCCCAGCCATACTAATATGGTGGGGGGTCATTCTGGGACGGATGGCGGGCGGTTTGCCCCCGCCAGGCCAGTCAGTGGTGGCTACCGCCTGCCATCCTAATGGGCCCCTAAGTGCGCAGAAGCCCACAGACGACGCTACGAATATCAGAGGTGCAGACTAACAAGACTGTGTAGTTTTGATTTCATGTCAAGCCTCTTTTATCCGCCACCAGACACTCCTTACGTTTATATCACTCTTGATGTTTGTTCTGTCATCACTGCTTTTTAGGTTTCGCACGCTTAGCGCTGACTCTGTGCTTGTGAAATCCCTTATAATTTAGAAAAAAAAATCTTAAATGGGGCTTAGAGCCAGGCACTACTTACTTTTACTTCCCATTTTTTGGCTCCCACGTAACTCTTGTTTCATTGCTTCCCATTGGTCAGCACCTCCTCCTCTCCTCTGACACTCTCTTGGGCTTTATGATTGTCCTTGCTGTAGAGCATGGACCGAGTACAGTATCCTCTCTGCGGTCAGTGTCCTTCCACTGGCCACAAACTCCTGCAAGTACTCCTTTGCTACTTTTCAACATGCACTTTCATTGAGTGCATGTCTCTGCCATCCCATACTTAATTCCAGCTCTTGGTTGTATTTCCCTCACCAACTCCTTCTGGCTGCTTTGCAACGCTCTGCTGTGCAACATGTAAAAAAACATTGACAAAGCCAACTGATTTTGCATAGGCAAAAACTATTGGCTTTGCTAATGTTTGTTCCCTTTGTTGCTATTTTGATATCTTTCTCTTCTTCTCTTCCCCTTTTCTGCTTTTCTGTCTGTTGTCCTGGGGGAAAGTCTGATGAAGATAAAAAACTGCTGGTCCACAAAAATGTGTGCCAGTGGGCTCCACCTGCAACCACCGTCTCAAATTAAACACACTGCCATCGTAAGCAAGGGCAATGAAGGGTACTACTTTTTGTGTAGACGTGCTCATTATGAAAGGGAGAACGACGTCACTCAGACTGAAGTTAGCCAATTCCTGCAGAGGGTTGACCCATTTACCAATGCTGTAGTGGACAAAAGAAAAATGTGAATGACACAACAATAGACCGATGGATGAAGAGGGCTGCGCGAAAGCCTCTGTATGTAAATATATCATTTGAATAATTTTGGTACAATGTAAAGATGGGGCAAAATTGGCCTAATCCGGTAAGTTACAGTGGGTTTGTTTATATATTTGAATTTAAATTTCCGTTTTTTGCACAATTTTGGCTTTTTGCAGCATGGGGAAATGATACCCGCAGCGATCCAATCCACACATGTGACAACTCAAGTGTGCACTTCGAAGCATCCACCTCATTTCTTACACTCGCTTTTTATTAATTTAGGTATCATTGATGACTCAGTGAGATAACACACATCACTGACATCTGTTGTGATCTGGAAGTCACAAGTTTGAATACAAACAAAAGCAACTCAGCGTTCAATTCTTCAGAGCCTAGTAAACTGAGTTCTATTACTCTGGGTAATTTAAAATCCTATTCTTCACAACACTTAGAAATTGCGGGAGTGAATTTGTATATGGTGTTTAAAGGGAAATTATTAGTTAAAGCCTTCATCAAAACAGAATTTCTTGTAAATGGGTGCAATAAGAACAGTCTAAAAAAATATCTTTTCAGTGACCACATACTTGTTTTGAAGGTTGGCTAAAGAGGCCAGCTAAGAAAGTACAGCAGAGAGATCCGACCCAGAGCAACGCAGTCTAAACAAAGTTCCTTCATTGGGGTCGATTTTCAGGTAATATCCCCCTATTCTGTAATGTGATTTCCAGGCCCAAAGCTTTTTACAAAGAGCACAATGAACATTAACTATGATTTGATGTGGTGACGACTGGACCCAATGGTGTGGGACAGAATCCTACCTATGTCGGCATCACAATAGCAGTCGATGGTAAGATGGTAAAATGCACAATATTGCTCCTGACAACTCCTTGCATTCTGTCTGCTCAAACTGCACCTTGCTGTGTGAGCATTTGTATATCACAAGATAAAGCTTGGAGGAAATTAGACATTTTTCGCTCTTTTCGAGACATTCTATCTCGAAGAAACTCATTTATTTTCAGAGTGGATGCATTTGAACCCATCAACGCCTCGATAACCTTTACCTCTGTTCCCAGAAGCACAGTGGCCATCCCCATCTCTTTCTCCCGCCCACATGCTTTCCCATCTGTTCCTGATCTGTCCAATTTAAACACCTTCACACTGTGATAACTAAGCAGGCAGCCGGTGTGGGCCATAGCAGCCTACCTGGCTCATGGTGCACATCTCCGACAGCTTTATAGCCAGTGCCAAAGTCGAATCAATACTAGGGCAAAGGGCTGACACTTCATTTTCTGAAAAGTGATCCATGGAGGGCCAATCAGCAGGCAGTGTTTATCAGCCACGGGAAGTGACATTCTCGTTATGGAGGAAGCTGGGCGGGGGGACGGTCTGCCCCGGCCACACAGCCACTCAGTTCTCTACGGTGGCAACTCATAATTACAAATCCGATGCTTCCTTCTATTCATGCCACGCTAAATAATCAGCCAATCGATAAAAGTAGAGAGGAAATTAAGTCGCGGCGCCTGACAAGGCTATTTTCTGCTGCAATCACTTTTCATATGCCTGTCTTCCAGTACTGCTGTTCCATATGGGCTCTTTCTTCCCGCCAGCTGGAGCGCATGCAGCACATCGCCCCCAGAAAATCTCTAGAGCAAATGTCATAACTGTGCTGATGATTGTGCTGTTTCCTGTTGTCTTGAATGCACACTGATGTGGGTACGCAAGTACCGAAAAGCAAGCACCCCAACTTCTGCCAAGGCCTGCGCAGTATCCCCTCTTGGTTGGGGGAAACATCCTTTACAGCGCAACTGTTACAACGCACTACCATTACAACGCAACCATTACAACGCAAGTCATTACAACGCATTGCGCTGGGGGGCGCTCCAGGATAGGGAATAGTTTTAATTTACTATCCAACACCTTCCCTACCATCCACAGGGACTGGAGTTGGAATAGTAAATTAAACTATTCACTATCCAGCACCCCCAACGCAAGTCGTTGTAACGACTTGCCTTGTAAAAGTTGCGTCGTAAAGGCATGCGTTGTAATAGCATGCGTTGTAACGACATACATCTGTTGGTTGGTAACACGCATTGTTTCTCGCCCCAAAATATAATAAGGGTGCTGTATTCACTTAAAACAAGGGTTGTATGCCAGAATATATCATCCAACAGAAATTTCATGACCTAAATATCGTTTAAAAATATATCACTCTGTTGGGTGTACATTTTATTTGTTATTAACTTCAAGAGGGAGATATGCTTGTGATTTTTGTAAACGGAATAAAGGACATAACTTTTCTGTCAGACAATATTTAGTTGATATTCAGGTACAATACCAAAAGATAGGTGGATCGTGAGCTGGAAAATAGCTTGACCCAGTCCACTAAATGCCAACCACTAGGCACAAAGCATCCTTAACATAAACATAACATGTATCACGTTAACCCATAGGTATCTTGGCGCTGAATAACAGATGTTTATTGTTACCCAACTCATTGGTACTCATTTTATCGACCTCAGAAGGATGAAAGGCTCAGTGGACCCGCTGGGATTTGAACCTGTGACAATGAGGTCGAACACAGGCCCCTGCAGTGGAAGTATTAGTCCACTGAGCCACCAGATCCAGCTATCCTTGCTGTATACTATCGAGTGCCAAGACACATCAAGCACAGTCCATCAAGCACTTGCATGGCACAAATTTATGGAGAGATGGCAATGGAGGAATCAAGGCAGGCACCCAGGTGGGAAAGCGAACAGGTGAATCACACGCAGTATCAACAGAGGCCCAGATGCCAAGCAGTACAAGCTTTGTGGTCACAGTGCTAGCTTTGCTCGTCCGTGTCAACTGTAAAGAGAAATCAGATCTCCAACGTGTCTTTCCCTGCTGCTGCTCGAACCCCCAAACTATACTGAGCCACAGGCAGCTAGGAGAGGCACTGGTAAAGATGGCGAAGAAATTTAAATATATTTTAACACTGGGACAAACATCTGAACTATTTTGTTCCTACCCAAAAATATACCTCACTGTGAATTCTTCTGGCAGAAGTATACGTGTGTAGTCAGATAACACCGGGAATTTGCTAAAATCGGGGAAAGGCAGCATCTCTTTACCTTGCTAACACCCGATTCCCAAAGTTTTTTTTATTAGTAAGTGTTACTAATTAGAACGTTTTTTTTTTTTATCAAGCAAGTGTTAGTTACTGTTGCAAATTCAAATATGTCAGTACCAAATCTGGGGTATATAAGAAACAAATGTGAATCATGCATACTGTCTTTTTACAATCTTGGGCGATGCCAGGAAACAAACATACTACTTGTGGCAAGTCGCCATACTGTATTTACACCAAATATTGCATGGGAGAACACGTGCGAGCTATTAAGATGGAAACCAGTGGTAATAAAGCAAACACAGTCAAGGCACAGTAAACAGAGATGCATGCATTTGCTTCCATAGGAACGTGCTAGTTTCGAAGGACACAGTGAAGACAAAGTTATCAACCAATGAGTGTAGCTCTCCGTGTTTATCGTCAACTTAACATGTGAATGGCGAGTCCTGCAGGCGCTATCGTCGGCGCTTTACAGGCGTTGTGGTAACAGCCCTGGGAAGATCAAAGGCCCGAGGACTGGGCCTTGTCATGCAAACGCTGGTGTTAGATGCTAATCAAAGAATTTGGCATTGTCGGCGGAGACAAAAAACAGCGGGCATGAAAGGCCGAGAACAGGAAGACTCTTACCTCCTGCTGATGACGAAGGCGGCGATGAGAATGACCACGAGGACAACGCTGCCAGCCACCGAGACCAGGAGCACCGTGGGATTGGCACCGTCGCCAATCATGGCGGAGGGAACTGCAAGCAGAGGAAAGTCAGTCAGTCACCATATCATTCACCATTTTGGCTACAGGTTTTAGGCTATGCATTTCCCAACATTTCGCTCTCTGTCCATTTGCATTTTTCGTCTCATTCGGTCGCCATTTATTCATATGCATTCTGGGGTATGTGGAAAAGCGATGGTGCAAACTGCAACTTTTCATATACAGTAAACAAATGTCAACTCCCAGATAGTGTCTTTCTAGTCTAACACCATAAGCAGCTACATATGCCCCAACCATTACAGGTTAGCATAGCAGAACACACAAAGGTGCATGTGTGCTGATATTCAACCCTTTTTTTAGACATGGCAGTCATGATTGACAGCATAGAGAGAACCTCTTATTCCTGCATTTTGACTTTTAACATTAAATACTGATAAAAGAATGCAGATTTTCTGTCTGTGTTTAAGTGTAAAAATCAACAAAAGCTGGGAGTTGTAGAATGCACCTTCCAGGACTGCAGTTATTTACAACATTCACCTGACGCAGGGCACCCCAATCTATCCCCTGAGTGGCTGTTAAATATAAGTGTCTCACAGATCATCCTTTGGGTCCATTCAACATGTTTGATGGGGTGCATAGACATGACATTCAAGGCATGCTCAATGAGCCTCAGGTGAATGAGCCGTGTTACGTACTGCGGCACAATTTTGACTGATAATCGCGCAAAGCACGCTTCAAACCGTATGAGCCTTTCCTTCAACATGAGTAATGAGGATTATTAAAGAGTAATATTCGCAGCATGTTCCCTGGCGCTCACTGTGTTCTGCCGCAGTGCTTCTTTGCGCAATGAAAAGCTTTGCTGGAACAGTGAGAGGGAGTGTTGCCATACAACAACAACCTATCACGAAGGGCCCTAAAAATGTCTTCAGTCACCTAAAGGGGCAGTGACAGCTTCCAAACACAACTTTAAACTTTAAAAACAGGTATATGGAGACTAAATGCTAGTAACTTTGTTAAGATTCCCTCTCTGTGAAGTGAAAGTGGCTGCAGATAAAAAGTAAGCTATCTTGGGCTAGGAGCCTACCTCTAGCCCAGCTGTGCACTTCGCCCCCTTTCCTCTAAGGGGATTCACTTCTGGATATAGTGACAGCCGCCTGTATTCTGCACTGGCTTTACCCTGGAAATATTCAAGATTCAGAGGGCATTTGTCTCCTACTAACCGACCCACGGGGTCGAAACGCACATCAATGGCCCACGCCGACACCGCTTGGCTGCAAGCACAACTGAGTGAGTACAATTTATCTATCACATTTTAGGTGCCACTGGAACACTCATACCTCCTGATTCGTTGATCCAATCACAACCTTGTGGCTACCCTGCAATGTTCGTATAAATGGATTCCAGGTTAACTATTGTTTTGGGTATATACTGAATGCCCAGGTTCGACTGGCATAAGGGCTGCTCTGCCCGTATATAGCCGAATATTCTGAAGGTGAAAGCCACCATGTCCTGGGTGTGAGCATGTGCTTTCCAATGGCTTCCTCTGTTGAAGGAGTGGCACTGTTTTGTGTTTTGTCACTCCAGATAATGCCTGAGGGAAGGTGACACAGGGTGTACAGTGACCTGATTCCCATGGACAGGACTTACGTGGCTGTTGCCATTCCCTGAATTGTGACAACAGTATTTGTGAGAATCACTTGCAAGAAGGCAGCACTGTGTGCAGGCCATCGGATTCTCCAAAATATATGGGTTACTTTTGCAAAGTAGACAACGCAGGTCACATCGCATAAATGACTGCACCCCTGCAGTGAGCCCTGTATCCCCTATAGGCCCACAAACTATGACAATCTCCACAACCAGGAAGAGACACCACAATGGAGGTGCACTATTATTGCATTCTCTTCTGTAAGCCGTCGTAAAAATGCACAAAGCACTTCTAATTACTGATATCCATTGAAAGCGTAGTGCGTTAATGGAAACCATCCATCAGAATTTGTATGAAACCATCTACAAGAAAGCTGCTTAAAACTGTGGCACAGCATGTTGTACAGTATTGTGGATGGTCAAGTTGTATGAGACTGGAATCCATATGAGAGGGCGCAGTTTATTTTCCTTCAATTCACAAGCTAAGTTGTACATTTTAGTGAAAATGTTAGGAAGCTATTTAGATTATGTCTGGCTAAAATTCGAAGACTGCATGAAAAGATCACTCTCAAATGATCATGAAAGATGCTGCTTGGGCCGAAATCTGCATGACCCTAAAATATTCAAAGAAACTTGATGATCATTGTTACCCAATTGTATTATGTTAGAATTACCTAGACAGAAATATTATCCATCATAAATATCATGTGATAAATTTTGTTTACAAAAATTCATCCCATTCATTGGGTGCAGTATTTCTATTATTAACTCCAATGGAGAGAGATTTTTGTAGATAACATTTAGGACATAATATAGGGCCTAATTATGATGCCGGGAGGATTTACATCCATCTAACACCATTGTGGAAAGGAAATTCCCGACCGTAGGTCAGTGGTTCCAACCGCAGTATTACAATGCGACCGCCCATAGGGCAGTCACAAACATCCATTTGTCAATGGAAGCTTGTGCTGCGGGCAGAAAAGGCCAATAGCACAAGCTTCTATTGACAAATGGATGTTTGTAAACATCCCTGCACCATGTGGCAGGCACAGTGTGTAGGGATGTTAAGGGGGGCACTAAAGGTGCCCCCCAGCCCATTGCGGAGGGCCAGGAGTGAAGAGGCCCTGCTAGAGGCCCCCAAAGACACTTTCCGACAGCCCTTTAATGTCGGAAAGGCTGACATGAAATGGCTGTCGGAAAGTGCCATCATAATCCCGATGGCGTAGCCAAGCCTGGCTCCTCCATCATTCAGAGATTATGGTGCCTTCTGGCGCACCGACAGGCTGAGCCCGTCAGGAGCGCGGCAGACAGTCCCTTTGCCTGATATGCCCTCCCGCCGCACCATAATGCGGCGGACGGACCGCAGGAGTAGATGTCGGAAGGACAGCAACCGACCATCGGTCAGTTGTGATCCTTCTGATATCGTAATTAGTCCCATTATGTAAGACGATATTTGGTACCATATCTACCTAATGAACCTTAGCGATATTATTCTGCGTGACAAATGATTCTTTCAATCTACCAACTTCAAGCCTTCGCCAATCTTCTGGGATGATAGACTTTTCAGTAAAAGTACTTACTCCCTCAGAGGGCACTATGGTCAGCTTCACTACTTGCAATTTCTTTGACTGCAACCAAAACAAGTGTTTCGTTTTTTCCATCCAGTGCTCTGCTGACTGTCAAATGATTGCTCTTTCTCTTTTTGCATCATTTAATTTCATCCCAGAGCTATGCTGCATATTTATTTGCAGAGTTGCTATGTTTTATGCTTGTCACACTCTTGTAAACAACAGTAAACAGGCAATCCACACCTTAGTATTAGCAAAGCTGTCATGTAGGAGGAAGGATCTGGGCAGAATACATCTGCATAACTCTAATTAACATATGAAGAGACAGGAACAGGAGTCTGTTTCAATTCAGTAGAAAGGTTCTGCATACTCCAGTGAAAAGCGCACAATTTATGTATGGAAAAAATGAATAGTAAGTGACTTACCTGTGTTTGTTGAAAACTCAAAAGGTGCACTGAACTCTCCATATCCCGCTGCAGTCCTGGCCCGCACGTGAAAGACGTAGGTCGTTAGTGGGTTGAGACCTTTGATATCTGCACCGCGGGATGTCGTTTTAACAATTCGATAGCTGCGCTCATTCTGATCCTGTATATAGATGAGCAAAGAGAGAAATAAGCTCTATAATGGCATGAACGTTCCCATGCAGGTACATAATGAAAGCCATACTTCATATTTTACCACTGATGACAACTCTGAATTAATGACCCGCAACTTAGAGTGATATTATATGTGGGCAATGCAGACAGAAGAACTAACTATTTTGTCAACACGACAAAAGTGTCTATTGTGGACAACGTACCAAAAGGTTGTTTTTTCCGAATTACGTAGCATGTCTGCACAGAAATACATTTTGATATTGTGATTTTAATTGCATTTTTTTTAGCGCTTACTACCCCAGATGAGGTATTGAAGTGCTTTTCGGTGAGTGGGAGGGGAGTATGGAGGAGACAAGTCAATGACCTAAGACTTAAACACTTGAAAACACTGCTGCCTTCCCTTCTTCAATCGACCCCCCTTCAATGACGGCCTGAGACCACATTTTCTTGCTTTGGTTAGAGATTCAGATCTCAGACCGTATTTATTTAAAAATGCCCCGTGTTGGGTTAACGAGGCGGCCATTACTGCAGGTCTAGCTACTATAATGTCTAAAGTGCTGCTTTTAATGTGTAAGTTAAGCGCAGCTAGGGCTAAAGACCTCCATAGAGTAAATACACTTGTGGATACAGGACGAATGACTTCAGAAGGACTGGGCAGAGGGTCCTCACATGTTGATACTGGCCACAGTCCAACTTGTATTCCTTTATTTTTCAACTCTGTAAACATCTTGGCAACTGGATAGATTTGGCTAATAACTTGGGAGTTTGAATAAGATCATTAGGGTGGTGACAGTCAGCATGTAATCTAATTTTGGGAGGGTGAAGCACTTCTTTGACACAAAGGAGATAGGTTTTTCGTGTATTATATTATATTGTATTGTAATTGCATTTATATAGCTCTCACTACCTCTGCCGATAAATCAAAGCGTTTTTTCGGGGAGTAGCACGCTACTCCGAAACCCAAAAAGGATTAGTGGTATGTGGAAGATGGGTTGTTTGATCTAATGTGCAGTAGGTATACACGCCATAACCACTGTGTTTCAACTTTAATGGGAGAAGGCTGCTTTTGTGGGAGATGGCTTCCCGGGTTTTGAGTTCTCTGCAGCAATGAGAAGTTGTAGTGTTTGTTTATATCAGTGATACACTGATCACTCATTCAAGATTTGATGTGTCTAATTTTGTATGAGAAGGATGGGTGACTTGGGTTTATTACTGTGCTGTTTGCGCAACACATGGATTGTTTACTCCTGCAGGCGTTGTGAAGGAGATGTATTTATCTGCAATGGACTGGTTGCTCATGTTGGAAATGAGTTTATGAGTTGCATGTTTCATTTGGGACACAGATTTTTTGCTTTTATAGGTAAGTAGCTTGCTTGCACATAATAAATGTAGGCTGTTTACTCTATTGGAAAAGTCTCATGTGTTCCTATAGAAAAAAGACTTCTCGCCCATTGATTGGTTGTCCAGTGCTTAATTCGGGCAGGTGCCGGTGCGGCGTCGGCACTGAATTCTCAACACCAGCACTTATGATAGCCTGCCACATAGTGGCACTGTTTGTTTAATTTATAAATAATCATAACAATAGTTGTTTATTAATTCAATATACATTATAAATGACTAATACCTGACACACAGGCCATTCCTATAGCTGTGGGGGACTAAAATAGTCTGCATTGTTACACTTGTAGGAGTGTGATGTTAGTAATTGTGTTTAATTTGGCAATTCTGGCAGGGGCAATAGGCAGTGCAAGCTGCAGTGACCTTTTGACGAGGGCCCGGGCATTTATTTATTTGCAAATTAAGCATTGAGTTAGCCTATGAAGAAGGTGGACTGTTTACTACAGAGAAGAAGAGTACCTTGTTCTCATGAAGGACTTTTTTGTTTCTTGTGTGCTTAACTTTTCTGAAATTGTATTTAAGGGATGCTGGAAACAGTCCAATACAGGAAAAGAAAGAGATGACCAAAGGGACATTTCCTGTGTAGCGTTCTTCGGTCAGCAGTATGAAGCCCTTGGGAACTATTGGGTTGGAAGACCGGGCCTGAAAATGCTTCTCTTTACATTACTTCGGGAAAATGTTTCACACGAAGAAGCAAACTGTGCTCTGTGATGATCCTGTACTTTTTTCTGTCCTTATTATTATACAAGAAAGTAGCAGATCATCTTCGAAAAAAGAGAAGGTAATTACTACTTGATAGGGGTATTTTTCTGCTATTCCAGAATACAAATAGCTCAATTTTGCAGCCTAGTACACGAAATTGGAATGTGATTTGTAGAAATTATGCATTTACTGCCCGCGATGCACGGGCGTGCAATTTTCCTTTCGGAAATATCCTCTTTTACAGGCAGTCTATTAACACCAATCAAGCCACACTAGCATAGTCAGAGAAAGCAGTTATTGCGGATGCTGTATCATAGGTGGCATAGAATGGATATGGAAATGATAAGATGGCTTGTACTATGTTGTGTTCCAGGTTATATTTGGTATCTCTGCACTCTGATAGAATACCCTGCACTGAAATTAAAATCAATATAATTCAGCACATGCTTGAAAAGTTGGAACAAGTAAGTGAGAAAAAGGATGCGATAAGTGTGTTTTTGTGTAGATCGCTTACCTTCTCGTAATATTTAACTTCATATTCCAGGATGACTCCGTTGGGCCGCTCAGGCTCTGGCCAAGCCAGGGACACACTGTGCCTCGTAATCTCCTTTGACTGGAGCAGGGTGACCGGTGAAGGAGCTGCCAAAACACAAGTTTACATTATTCTAGGTCACTTCTGACATTGGTGGAAAGTCTCCAGGTATTATTAATAGCAATGTTTAACCCAAACAAAAAGTCAGTAAGTCACTGAGCGAGCTGTTATGGAAATAGGTAAGAAATACTGTTAGCACAAGAGAGGAGGTTGGAGGGATTTTGGAGCTGGGTGTGAAATAGCACAACAAATGGGGGAAAACAATGCTTTCCCAAGGAGGAGGATTGATTTCTTGACAGAAGCGTGCGTCAAAGATCTTAAGCTGGAGAAATGTGTTTAAGGGTTTAGGCTGTGATGTGATCATTTTATGCTACAGCCCAACCTCAGCTTGCCACTTAGGAACTCTGGAGGGAAGTCATTTTTCACAGGAAATTCATGTGCCAATGCCTCAGCAGGCCCTTGCTTGAGACAACCATTTTACTGAACACAACTAAAAAGTTAATATTGTCTGTAATTTTATGACTACAATTGCATTCATAACCAAAATTGGTAACTCGATCAAAAGACAAAGGAAGGCAAAGTCTTAAATGGTAACAGGTCACAGAAGATGAGGCCTTTTCATAAAGTGCATTTAAAAGACTGCTTACTAATAATCATAACCGGCAAGATGTACAACCGTTTTTAGCAGTTGCAAATGGAAAATCGGTCCATTTGTGACCGCTAAAATGGGTTGTAGTAAGTACAAACGCTATTTTGCGAGTCAGTAACCTATTACCGTCTTGCAAAATAGGGGTTGCGAGTCGCTATTAGGAAGGGGTGTGCCAAGGGCATCCCTTCCTAATAGCGAGTCGCATGGGGATGTACAATTGTTTTGCAACCAAACAATCGCAGTTTACCACCTACTTAAAGTAGGTGGTAAGCCAGTAGCAAACAGGATGTGGTGCCCGGGTTAACCCTTCCCCTTTGTGAATGTATGCAAAAATATTTTTTAAGAGCAGGCAGTGGTCCCACGGACCACTGTTTGCCCTTAAAACAAGAAAAGAAAACTTTAAATTTTTTCTTTGAACAAATCACATTTTCCTTTAAGGAAAACAGGATGCATTTGAAAAAAAGTTGCTTTATTTAAAAGCAAACACAGACATGATTTTCTGCTGTCCCCCGCAGGCAGTCATCCCTCTGATTGTAGCCCATTCCCAATGGATTGCAAATTGCAACCTGCCTCATGAATATTGATGAGGCAGGTCTTTTGCGACTCCATTGGGAATCACTAAATATGTCTGAGACACATTAGTACATTCCGTTTTGCGAGTCGCTAAAAAATCGCAATTTGCGACTTGAAAAATGGAATAGTCGTACATCTTACCCAAAATGCTTTGGTATATTCCTCAACATTCTTTACAGCAATCAAAATGTGTGCACAAACTAGTTATGCCAACAACAGGGACCCATATTATAATAATCTGTTTTCATCAGAGACTTTTTGGAGACATGTTTACGTGACCTGCTCACACATATTGCTTCAATATTCTCCTGAAAGAGTTATGCTAGTGTTGCTACGGGGTGAAAAAAGAGTAGCATGGAGAAAAGAAGCAGAAAGAATACTGTGAGGACCAAGCTTTAGCCATGCACCGACGCTGACTAAAGGACCAACGTAATCATACCCTTTTTAATCGAAAATGGAGGAGCATTTAAGTGAACACTTTTAAATCACTAGGTACTGATGCATCGAAGGGTTGTTGCCCTATCTGCGTCTATGGGGACATACTTTGATAGAGAAGGGCCAACATTTGATACTCTTTTTGGGGTATGGCTGATATAAGGAGGGACCACTAGATGGTCAGACCAATTGATAGAGAAATAGACAGAACGTATGCTAAATATAAAATAAATACTGAACTGAAGAAAACAGCAGAAGTAGCTTAGTTGCTGAGCGCAATTCTTTTCGGCAGGGGAGGGCGGGGACTCATAGAGGTGTTTAAGTTTAATTATTGGCTGGTAGGACACTATGCTCCACCTTCGTCTGCACAGCACAATAGGTTGCCTGCACTGCTCAGCAGTCAAGCCTGTGGAGATGTACGAAGAAGGCTGCCCCGTTCCTGATGCCGAGCTGCTGTGTGGCCACGTCTGAAGCCAGCTGTTATCGAGCCTGCCAAGGCTTCCCGTCGCTGCTGTAAACTCGGGGGATAAAAATGGACAAGCAGGGAATTTATAATCTTATCTAACTAGGCTGTTGTGTATAGCCAGAGATTAGAAACCTTCCTAATTGAAAGCGCTCTTTCTTGTTGTGAACAGGCTGAACATCCTGCAGAAGAGTAGGGCACTTTAAAGACCGATGAATAATGTCCCATGAGGGGAACAGCTGGAACAGTAGCACACAATCTTGTGACTAAGACATCACAAAAGAAGCGATATTCGAAACATGTAGCAGCCAAGTAGTTCCAAGTTCATGAGTGACACCATGATCCAGTCTGCAAGATGCTCTCTGGGACTGGTAGTTTCACCTTCAATTATGTAAATGTGGGCAAAAAAAATACAAATGTTGTGGCTAGAAAAATCACGACAAGGAGATATTTTGGGAGACATCGTTTACTAGAATGCGCTACAACACATTCCATTACAACGCGGTCATTACAACGAATGCGTTGTTTCACCATGAACATTACATCACAAGTCGTTTCAACAACTTGCTGTAGGGGGCAAGCTGGTGTTGGATTTACAATCCAAAACCTTCCCTGCTGTTGCACAAACTGGAGTAGGAATAGTAAATAATACTATTCCTAAGTCCAGCACGCCCCCTAAAGCAAGTCGTTGTAACGACTTGCGATGTAATGGTTCACGTTGAAACAACGTGGTCGTTGTAATGAGAGCGTTGTAATGGAATGCGTTGTAGCGCATTTGTAGTAAAAAGACATATTCGATATTTTGGCACCTGGCAAAGCATTTTGACAGATGGATTCTTCAACAAGCCAGAACCCTTCTCACCCCTCACCTTTAACATGCTTCTTAATTTTTCTCTTCTGATTGCATTGACCACATAAAATGTATCCTTCTAGATGTTTTTCAACTTGTATTTAAAATTTAAATAAGTATCTGCTATTGGTACCATATTTTCATTCCTTCCGTTTGCATGCTAAAGGTAACTCTCCTTGGCAGAAAAGTCCATCATTAAATGTATACCTATGGAGAGAGTACATTTCTTTACGTTTTCCATTCTGTAAAAAGTTGGAAAGGACTTTGTATCTTTTCATTGGAGTTGCACTACTCTATCAGTGAGTGGTACCAGATGTACTTTCGGATGAAAAACCATTATTTCGGGAAAATGTCTCACGAGCTGCTAAGAACATCAGCTTACTGTTGCCTCACTAGCATTACCAATATGGCGAACATTTGTTTAGTTGCGTATATGGGATCAAAGCGTTACTTTATGACAAATTTTCCAGCACAAATGTTCTTGGAATACCCAACTAAGTACCCTTTTTAAATTTATATTAATCAACTAAAATCTGATAGTAACAGGGTATTTGTGTTTATAATTAGACATTATTAACTATAAATATTAATCATAATAACTTTGATACTCAGAAATGCTCCATCCATCTGTGGCATAACCCTCCTCTTTCAATAACCAACTTCATAAATCTGCTCTCCCACGTTAGTTTCCTTACTATCAGTGTGTCTGCTGGGGCCTGAGCTGCAAACAAGACAAGCAAGACTGTGATAGTGGAACATGTTTGAGAACTAAAGATCTGTGATTCACATCGGAGGTATTATTTCTGTGGATATTGGCATTATTCTAAACATTTGATTTTGGTGTTTGAAACAATAAAGTACCTATTATGCTGTGAAAATTTGCACGGGTACCGATTCTTGACTGTGCAGTGAGTCTCGGGGGAAACCTCTAGATAAATTAAACAAGGGAAATATGTGGATTGAAGATTTTCATGGGCTGTGTTGGAGGGTATATCTTTTCTACTGCACATAATTGACTTTAAAAGGAGGCATGGTGTCATGTAGTTCCCCACTTTCCAGTAAGAACTGCACATTTGCTGGGCAACATAAACATAGGGATTGTGCCAGACTGATTATGTGCCGCCCGCAGGATAGGTTGTCCTAGAGACCAGCTAGCTCACAGTGCCACCATATGCCCCCTAGACCTAGACAGATAGAGCATGGTTTTGGCAACCACGGAACATGAAAACCGTGAGTACCCCCAGGGACTGTGGTAACAGATCTATAACCCTTTCGCGCAGTCACTTGTGCTGTCTTTTGCTCTGAGAAATATACAAGGAATACATAAAAGGGTGTTTTAAATATTTATTGAACCATTGTGATTCTTGCATAGAATATATATGCTGCAATGATCAGTGGCAAAAGGAATAAATGATGAACAGAATGCTGAGCAATGCAAACATCACACAGATCTGTGACTGGGGGTGATTGTTTGACAATGTTCAACATTCCGTCCATCATCTTTTTGTGCTGCAATGATCAATAGACAGAAGCAGATGAAAGTGATTAGCACTAAAATCACAATTGACAGAATGCAGATTTTCACCATATTGCTCAAACAATCTATATTTTATAACAAAAAGCATCCTTCCGTTCGAGCCAAAACCTTAGTCAGGCTGACAGTGTTATTATCTATTGATAGCTGTGTCGCCTTATGGATGAAAACAAATAACGACATTTGCACAATGTGTGTCTAGGCCTTGTACGTGATGGTCAAGGTGTCGTGATAATGTTCTTACTCAGTGGAATTTGTAAGCAACATAGATGCAGAGAAACGAATCCTGCATTGTCACGTATGCAAATGTGTATCAAAGGTCATTGTGCGAAAGAGAAGGCAACTTAGGAATCGTGCCCATGGCAAAAATGGCAACGTTTTCCCCTTGGTCTAACTAAGTCACATGACAATAGTTGATGCGGATTAGGTACAAAGTTAGAAATTTCAAGTTTTGTTGGTATTGGCTTTTCTCTTCACACACTTTATGTTACTTTTACCAACCTCATATCACCAGTGGCATGCAAGTCAAGGGTCCAAAACAGCATAATGTTGCCTGTCCTGCTCTCCTCAGCAAAAGCAAAAGCTTCAGTATTCTGCTTAGCAGCAACTACAACTTCTTCAGTAGACGATGCAAACTTGAATAAATGATGTAAGAGCCTCCAGGAATCAGTACAAGTTCAATATAAATGCAAATCATTACTGATATTGAGGTCTCCAGTTGCTGACCTTCGTGGCTGTTAAAGATGATTCGAAGAGTGGATTGGAAATACCCACCAGAACACACGACAGGGTATCTCTGCTATACACAAGATTTGATGCCTAGCTTTGATGTCTTCAACTGCAGCCTCCCCGACACCAGTTGTTTCCCAACGTCACTATAACAGACAAGTGACCAATAAGACGCATGGAATCAGCGCAAGGAAGCAGGGTGGCCAAGGTGCTGAGCCAGGTTGTACGACATGGCTCCGGCTCCTAATTGCAAATCTTGTTCCACCTGCCTGCAGAATGTCTCTGAGTGAATGCGAACTGCTCTCTCTTCAGCCGCAGTGACCTCACTGCTTGATGTAGCTCACAGAAATCTGGTGCTTCTGCCTGAAGCACAGCAGAATGTGCCTAGCACGCCCAAAGCGGAACCGCTTGGTTAATCAGTGCCATTCTGGGCAGACAGGCAATTTTCTCACAGGGGAATCTGTCAATTACCAAGATCTGACCCAGCGAACAGCGGATTAAAGAAAAGTTAATTGCATGTGTCCCCTTCCATTTCTACCCCTTCTCAATACTGGCTACATACACCAGATAGATGGCAATGCATGTGGTAGGTTGCCAGGGGTCAGTGCACTAATACATAACATATCAACTGCGAGGTGGCCGAGTGCATCGAATCAGATATGTATCTTGATTGTATTGCTCTCATTAATTCAATATTAGCAGGCAAAAGTCTGTAATGATTTTTTCCACTAATACGAATGAGCCAGAAGGTTCAAACACAACTGGAAACACTTGAAGATCCTGGCTGTCTATTGAATAAATGACATCTGTTTAACTTCTGAGATTATTAATACTGTTGAAAAAAATGCATCACAAAATTCGGTCATAATTATGAGCTTCTAATGTTAAAGAGTCTCGAGTGAGCAAGCGCACTCTCTTTAGTCTTAACACAGATTTCAAGTTAAAAATAAAGCATGTTGTCAAATAAAAATAAACTACGTGTTTGCACCGAGGCAAACTGCTTTTTGGGAGTTAGACCCCTTCCCTCTCCACACTCACACCTCAGGCACATGACTTGTTTGTTTTTCGTGAGTGTTCTTTTCAAAGAATAATTTATTTTACAAAGGGGATGGAGAAGGCAGCATATGAGAACAAAAAAAATCCTTTCTTCCCTGCCTCTCCATTCGAAAGAGGGCGGCCATTTTGTTTCCGTTCACTTCCTCAATAACCTACTATTAAACACCTAAGACTGGATTTATGGCCCCACTTCGACGAGCATTGTGGCTGCCATACTGGGAGAACAGATGTGCCGTAAAAAGACCCTACAGACGCAATAAACTGGATTCCAAGGACCGACACAAGCAGTGACTGGGGACAATAGTGGGGGGAGCTTAGAGTAAAAGAGCTGTGTGTGGATGATGTCTTTACTGGCTTAAATTAAGATGGTTGAAAAAAACAGGAAATAAACAAATGCAATTTAAAAAAAAGCCTGCGGGCAATCGTGAGTGAAAACAGCTACTGCACAATGGCACGGCTTTCAAAGGAGATGCCTTTACTTTATACAGCAGCAGGGTGGACTTCGCTCTGACCCCCACCAATATTCAAATTAAACGAATTAGAGTTGCACAGAGGACATTCCCTCACCGGAAAATTAGATCCACAATTTGTAGCTGACCTCCAACAAATCGAAACCAGCAGCCTGGGATGTTCTCCTTTCATGCTTTCCTTCTGCACTCGCCTTTAATTTGAGACTCTGCTTCTGGCCTTTAAATGAAATGGTTGAAGTCACCAGTGGGGGTTGAAGCTAAGTACTTGTCCCCCAGGCCAGGTGATTAAATTGTTTCCCTTCATTCAGGCTAATTCAAAAGAAAACAGTTTTAATAACAGTCTCTGCTACTAGAAAGGACTTTGAACATTTTGAAACTTAAAAAATAAAAATAAATCAAGCTCGCCTCAGATATCCAGTTATGGCAAATCAAGATGTGTAGCAGTCTGTTTCTGTGTGTCCGTTCCTAAAAGCTAAATGATAAATAAAAGATCGAGTTGTTCCTCTCCGTGGCGATTGTTTAGGTGTTCGGAACTGTGGCAAACAATCAACAACCATAGGCGGTCCCAAGGCCTACAAGAAAGCAGGAGAGGCTATGGATTGCGTCATTTACTACCAGACATTATTGGAGCGTATGCACGAGGAAGTATACACCAAAGATAAAGGTAGGGCGTAAAAAAGTTGTTCTATGGAAGAACTAAACAACCATACACCTTGCCCGTGTGTTCCTTTGTGCGCGTCACCCTGTTTCCGAACCATCACAAATGTGTGTGGCTCAGTTCACTTGTAGTGCTCTCATGTAGCGCCACTCGGCAAATGACGCTGTGCGCAGAATAAAAACAAAAAAAAGCCACGAAATACAAATTAAGGACTTGATGCATTTATAAATGTCTACATTATATAACTGCAATAACCACAAAAAAATCTGCCTTAAATTTGCCTGGTTTGTGTTGTGCACTCACTGCCCTAATGCTGAAACTTGTTCATTTTCCGGGGTATCCTTGTGTCTCAGTTTAGGCCTCCAACTCGGGTTATGATTTTACCCCACAATTGATGACAGAGTTTTCAGATTCTCGACTGGAGGCAGAATAAGGTCCCTCAAATCTCACATACAATCTCTTCAAGAAGATGTGGGGCAAGTTATAGGATCCATGCCAGGACTGATGACACTGGTGACTAACTAATCTGAGTGACTGCTGCATAAGTTGCTTGGAGCTGCTCAGTACCAACATGTATGTCATGCTCTTTTCCAGTAATCAAAATTCTTCCCTAGAACTCCAACTTTTCCTAATTCCAAGACATGACTGTACCAACGCCCGACTTGGAACTTCCCTGGAATAAAGTTAAAACATTTTAAAGGCACAGATCATGCATGAGTGGCAATCACGCAGTTTTTGTTGACCTTACCCTGAACAGGCAGGATTGGCCATTGCGCACACCTGTGACATTCCTCTCAACTACTTAAACAGGCCTAATAGAGCCACTCTCCGCCTCATATTAGGCTTGTTTCTGCCCCTGGACATCTTCTCTAAACTTGTTTTCTTTAAATCACATTCCAGTGTGTTTCCCTTCTTGTAATCCTGTTTTTTCTTCTGTTTTAGGACGTGCACTACACCTCTGCTGGGCAGGGGATTAGCAAAATCACATCTTAAGAAAGCATCACCCAGTTTAAGCCCTAAATGCCTGGTTAGAGCACAGGATGATTTGGGTAGGTTTGCTGTGTGACCGGTTTTAATGACTATGGAGGCTAGGCTCGGGTGTGTGCGCTTGACTCCAAGGATCACCCTTCAAATTGGTGTCTGCAGACACACTTTCATCTCTGCCCTGCCACATGCCTTCGTGCTTGAAATGCAGTTCTAATTTGACAACGTGGCAATTTGGAAACAAGGGTACAGCAGATGCAGGCAAATGACATATTATTTTCATGACTGCTTTGCGGGCAGCAACACAACAGGACTTTGTGTTGTCAGGGTATTTTGTAAACATGAATCAAAAAGAGCAAAGGAGTTCTAGGAATACAATGCATAAATGCAACAGGAAGCAACACTTTATGTTGTTTGCAAACATGCTACTCTAATATTCATTAATTAAATGTATTGGAACATTCTTATTATGCTCTAAGAGTACTTCCGAGTAGGCAGAGTCCATCTATTGCTTGGCTTGATGGCATAGTTTAAGGGAGAAGGGATAACATTGACAGCGTACTGCACCATACAGATACATTGATGAGTGGACTCTAAGTGACATAAATATGGCAATTTTAACCAAGGGGTTCCTGAAACATCTTGTAGGCAAGAAAGTCTCGTGCTGCCTGTGATGTCACTGCAACACACGGCATAGAGCAGTCATCTCTGTTTCTTATTCGCTACCAGTCTGTGAGTGACTGCAAACGCCATCCTTTGGACGTTCTTTGCACACTGTTTTTCCCAGCAATGCCTTAAGTCATGCTGCACTCAGCCCTTCATGTCAACTTCAACTGGTCTGCCCTTCTGCATATAAAATGGCGACTACAGCTGTGATTTTTGAGCATGCTAACAATGCTTTCCTGTTGCATGCAGCGTCTTTAGGCCGATTAATGGACAGCTTTGATCTTAGCCCTTGGTGATGTAAAGCAAAATAATGGTGGCCTTTTAAACATTTTCATAAGGGGGCCCAAGATTCTCAACACAAATGGATTACCAAGCAATCCACAAGGTGCAACGTGAACGCCTCTCCCCCCAAACAATATCAGTTGTAACCACACTGTGGTTTCTGTTGCCAGTGTCTGGGTCATTTGTGAAGGGGAGTTTCAACCTTGAGCCCCATAAGGTGGGGGACTCTATGGAGCACAGGGACTGCTGGCATTTGTGCTATGCTTAGACTAAAGCTTTTCTGCAACCATGTTTAGTGACACATTTAGTCATGCAGCAAGGCCGGGTGTGTTTCTGATGACAGTGGAACCAATCTTGGGGAGAGGGGTTGGCCTAACGGCTAAGGCGCTCGACCTCGGACCTGGGGAACTTGGTTCGAGTCTCGGTAACGACGCCAAAAACCCCCTGTGATTCTGGGCAAATCACTTAATCTCCCCGTGCCTTAAAAAAAAAAAAAAAAAAAGAAAGTGTGTCCTCATGTAATGTAACTGGTGCTATGTAAAGCGCTCTGATAACTGATTCGGTTCGGTTCAAGTTCGCGCTATATAAAACTCTAAAAAAAAAAATCAACTGCAGACATATCCTTGAAAGTTTTTAGGTACTTCCACATCTACATTGTGAAATGAAAATAGTGGTGATTAACACTTTGCATACAATTTCATAGTAGACACTGCTGTTTACCAGGGTACACAAGTACATACACCTTTACTTATGCACCGAGCATTACGCTTAATCATGACTAAACACAATGTATAATTTCCCCAGGTCAGTCATGAAACCAGCAAACAAGAAGCAACTGACCAAGCTCCACATCTAAATGTACTACCTGTGTGACTGTTAATGAATGAGAAGTGCAATCAGAGAACACAAAGGCACAGAGGGATCTCAGCACCCATCCAGCTTGTAGTCTGTCTTCACTTTCACTGAACGTGAAGCAAACCTGCTGCTCAGTGAAAAGACTGCAACAGTAACAAGCCCAGAGACAAGAAAAGCAGCAGAAAACTGAGAAACGATACTGTCTCTAAAGGAAGCATCAAGCTACAAGATACAGAGAAGATCAAAGACACTGATGAAAACATGGCACAAGTTATTTACAAAGAGAGGGCCTTTGCTCCGCCCAGAGGAGTATTTCACTCTCACCTTATGCGACTGACTGGTTGGTGTATCATTCCACTGACTGTGGAGGGCTTGCCTTACATTGCATGATAAGCTACTTTACTCTTAAACAGTACACTGAATCATCACACATTACATCATTTCCCCTCCTAGGCGCACAGTACAGAAAAAAGCTATTTTTATTTTTATGTTATCTATGCAGCAGGCGTTTAGAAAATATTTTAATTAAGACTCAAAAGGGCACTAGACTTATTGGCTTTACCAATGCTTGTTAAATAACCTGTCTATATATTGAAACGGAGAGTTAGTGTTATCGTTTTTGAGGCACTGTAGCTACTTTCTAAACATCACATTAGCAGAGGATCTGGGTCAGTCAGTTCACAATGGCAAGGCACAGACCCATACTCAAGGAGGGCCAGCAGTTGGCCCACACAGCTTGTTTTCTTTCTGATTATCGCAGATCCTGTTTTGTTTCACACACATGATAAATGCCTACTAAAAAAGGAAAATACCAGGAAACGGTGTAAGCTTCCTGAATGAAAGAATACACTGCAAAACAACGTTGAAAAAAAGCTATTCAGGAATGCGACTACATGTAAAATGGTAACATTTTTTCCACAACTACAACAAAGAGAGAAACCACTCCCACGATTATCAGAGGCTTATTCTACAGTTAATACTTTGAAGATCATATTCTCTCTGCAAATGAACTAGAAAGCTCACATATAAGTCCAATTACCAGGAGGAAGTTCAATCACATACAAGCAGTTGCTATAAGTAACCATGTTGCAGCATCTCTATGTGATTGTCACCATATTTGTGCCTGTGAACAACAGCCATTACACACATCTACGCAGCCATCTTTTTAGAGATTAGGGGTGAATTGCCTTTGACTACTAGAATATGAATGGTTTGTGTTTGCAAAATCAGCTACTATGTTACTAATCAGAACCAATAGGGGATACACAGAGTTGCCACGTGACAAGCAGCCATGATACAGGTGCCCAGTACTACTAACAGATAAATATTCCAGAGATGCAGACAGCCCTGCTTAATCTGCGGGCTGGGCGGGGTTTCTGCTAATCCTCAAATGGCCGCCTTAAACTGTGGCTGCAGGTAAATGCTGCCTTGCTGGCAGTAAAGAGGAATGCTACAGGAGTTTGCTAAAAAGCAATAATGAGCTTTCAGACAGCCACGGGGCCTGTCCCATGGCCTCCATGGGACCCAGAAGAAGCTTGTAAAGGCCCTGCTCTGTCTGAAACGGCCTCCTTTGTACTTTCTATTGGACTTTAATGGCTTCCTGAGGGGTTGGCGGTGAAATGATGGGGTCTGCTTCCTGTGTTTTATGAATGCAGGGCTAGTTTGTGAAAATTCTCTACAATATATAATATTTCCTGTACCCTTTGACATGGACTAACACTTCCAAAGGAGTGTGTCAGTCTGGAAAATAGAGGTAATTCTCAAAGAACATTGTGAGGTAACTCTCTTTCCACAAGACGGTTTACCACAAGTAAAAGTACTAGAGTGGCCAAATAAACCAGGCACTTGTCGTAATCCATCTTTACTCAACACACCGAAAATGCAACCCCCGAAAACTGGAGAATACAAAGAAGCAGGAAATTAAGGAATTAAAACATCAAGTTGTAAAAAACTGTTCTTAAGCACGTGACACGAGTCATGTTTCAGAGCTATCACCAGACAAAAATAGATGACGGGTTTGTAGTATTTATTTCCAAGGTGGGGATCTGTTGAGTGCAGAATCGAATTCTCCAGTTTTTTAACTGGGTCCATCTGCCATTTTGAATTATACTAACAAGGTGAAAGTTGTTCTTTAATAACTCATCAACTTTCCAAGTGGCAAAGACCATTGCCTATCTAACAGCTCTTTTTACAAAAGGTTGGGGACTCATCTGCTCATTTCAAAATGATATATAAGTATTTGTGATTCTACAATTTATCAGATCCTCTTTAACAGCAACATTTTGCTCTACTCTGACTTTGTGCATGAAGTACAGAATGCTGTTACATGCATCAAAGAGGGAGCATCAGCCTCATTCCTTGCTCTTCCCTGCAGTCTGCATGTTCAGTTTTCAAAGATTTTTCAAGAATACTGATGCACAAAACTGGCATAAAATTCAGAACAGCAACATTCACTCAAAGCCATCTCATCAACAAAAGTCAATTTCATCCATTCAAATGGATTTTATAGATGCAACTGAAGAAATACTGCCGCTGCTACCTGAGTATGGGTGTCTGCTATGATCTGCCATCAAAAGAACGTGCACATTAAGAAGGAGGGCATTGGTCTACCAGACAAAATTACTGCTCCATTTCAGAAAATTAATATGGCTCTGCTGTGTCATCCTGATTGTTCAAGTGTTATGCCCTACCCTGATGCTTGTTTTTCTGAACATTTTTCGGAAGTCTCCTTATGTAAACCATGGATTAGGAGACTCCCCTTCAATGAGGGCCAAGCCAATGCAATCCTGTCACTCGGAGGATCAGGAGCACAGACTGCACTTCAATCACACGGGGAAAATGGCCGAGCCATTCTCAGTCAAGACTGCCACAAAGACACAGCTCCCTTCATCTAGCAATTTCCATCTTTTGTCAGGAAATTGTGAATTTGGGGTAGACTGAGTGACAGAGAAAGAAACCAGAAACGGAAAATTCCACTTAACTACCTCTGCCAAGCCCTAGACTGAAATTTCAAGAAGATATGAGACCATTTTTGTCTTGTTATGATGGCATTAAACGCAATTAGATTCCCATCATGCAGCTGGGGTCATTTAGGCAATCCCTAATGACAGCAGCATGCAATCAAGGGCACGCAACTTAATTCTAATGTGCATAACAAAAAGGAAGACTACAAAACAGACAAATATTCCTATAATCTTCCTGACGGCCCCCAGCACCGGGACACCTCTCCGGAGGTAGCTGTGCGCTTACAAATGCTGCCATTTATTTAAATCAGGACAGGTGCCATCAGCTAAGTGCATTTTGGTTCACTTGATTGCTGTGTTTAGTTATGTACACAATTAGCTGGAAAGATGCCCCGAAAAGGAAAGGACCAAAGAGTGAGGAATACCTGGATCAATGAAGAACCGGGGAGCAAGGGAGAAGTTATCTGCTGGAGTAGGATAAACCTCCAGAAGCATGGCTTCTGTTTGGAGCTGGTTATATTACATTCGTTTTGGGAGGAGCAATGCCACCAAGGGACAGCTTCCACATAACAGAGGGTAAAAACTGTAATCTAAAGCTGCAATATCTATAGGCAAATATCTACTGGAAAAACGCAGGGTCGCCAACCACATCATGGCTACCTGGAGAGAGTACTGATTAACATTGCCACTTACTAACCACCATCATTCTCCAAGCTTTATGTCACGCATTTATGCAAAGTGATTTGCATCAAAGTTGTTCATTTTTAATGGTATTGTTCAATGAGCGCAGCAGCTTTCAATGTGCAATATCAAGCGAGGGCTGATGTCCATTTTGTGTCTTTTAGAAGATGGCTCAAAATGTGAGCGTCTTTTGAAAAACCATACATTGCTGGGCAAATTGAAGGGGCGTAAAATATGTAGTGGAATGTTGTGGTGGCTTCTATCTTTCCAAATGATGTGAATGACATGCAAGGCCGAAACGCAGAACACATCACACAAGTCAATTTTAGTACCTGAAGGCAGAACTGGGCTGTGGAATTCTTTGGGGACAATTGAGACGCCTAAGCAGAAAAGAGGTCTGTGCATTTATCAACATTTACAGGAAGTATTTTTGTTAGTAGTTTAGCGTGGTTTGAAGTGGGCTTAAGAGGTTTGGGGTACAGAATAGTTTGCTCCTCTCCATAATAGTAGTAACGTGGGTAGATATCCTCCTCTGAAAAAAACCCCATCTGACCTTAAATCAGCACGTGCTTCTTCCCATGTACCATATTTTAACCTACACCTTCAGCATATGTGAAGTGGTGGATGACCTTACAGTGTGTGTTTGCAGCCTGTCGCCTTTCGACTTCAAAAGCAATACACGGCCACAGACATTTCATGTTCTGATTAGCTATCACCTTCTCAGCACAAATTGTCCTTGGTGAATTAAACACGTGTGAGCGGTGCCATTCTGAAACTCTCGTTCACTGCGATAAGCTTGCAGTGTAGATTGTTCTAGATAAATAACATTAGTCAACGTTATCGAAACAGGTGTTTTCGGAGACTACAAGCCATAGGCGGCATAGCCCCACATCACTACTGTGGTATCCCTTGAGCTAAATATTGAATGACTAGTCCAATAAAGCGATTCAAGGCAGTGTCCTCACAAGACACAACAAGGCTAAAAAAATCGAATTCACTTGCTTAGACTTAGAGTCCCAGGCAGATGATTGAGAATGACCTGCCATATTTCAGCAAGGTCCAGGAATCTGCTCCTTGCAGATAACAAGCAAACATGCTAACCCTCACGGGATTGGCAGTCTGGATGGAGAAATGGGTAGGATCCGGCTCAATAGTGCCTTTTTAGGAATAGTTAGTGTCACCAATGTCTACCCCCATGTTGATGCTTGCAACGGTACCTTTGTGGACTGCTTTACAAACACTGGGAGTTAACTACATAAAAACTGTGTTTTAATAAGAAGAAAGCATTTAGCTTTTTCTCATCTTAGGCCCGACTGTACCCATCATTTGCTGTGTATTCACAATGCTACTGCTTTCACATTCCAAGCAAAATGGACAAAAATACATAACGAACTGTCATTACGGTCAAATGTTAGGTAACATCACTTGCTGGGATGTCACAGTACATGTGATATCACTTCTGCTATCCCTGAGATCTTGGTGAGATTACGCCGCCCAGCTGACTTCGAGGTCAACATCAAACAAGATGGAAGCCATTTTTAGTTGAGACAGAGGAATGGAGTGGAGTCACAGGAAACAGCTTCTCTCCCATTACTCTCCCACCCCTTTCTCAGAGGCATTATACCACAAATGTGATGCACTGTGATTAATGCTTAAAGCATGATTTTTAAAAATCCCGAAATAGCGACCAAATTGACTTTGTGTTCTACACAAGTCACTCAAGAAACCACATACATATGTCAGGGCCGGCTCTAGGCTCACGGAGGCCCTGAGCAGGGAGTGTAGGTAGGGGGGCCCGAGGCCACCAAATCCCTGCCAGGGGCCGCCACGCAAATATGTATCTAAGGATATATAATGGCGTGGCGGCCCCTTGGGTTTGGCGGCCCTGTGCAGGTGCACAGCTTGCACATGCCTTAGGCCGGCCCTGCATATGTATGCATTTAGGAGGGGACGTTGCTAAAGGGAATGAACAATACAAGAGGCATACATTTTAGATCTGCATATTATTCCTAGAAATAGAGGTCATGTTTTAATATTGCTGAGTTGCCCAGATAACATTAGATAATATTGTTTCATGGAAAGGGTGCGGATTTGTGAGACAGTAGAACTTGCAGTGAAAGATCTAATAGTAAATAATATAGATAGGCGTCGGGTAAATGCAGTAAAAGAGCAGAAGAAAGACCGGTCGGACTCTTGGCCAACTGCAGGCACGGCAGCAGTCTGCTCAGATTAGCACTACAGCCTGTACCCGTCATCAAACCCCATGTTTATTTTGTGTAAACTGAGTTATCGCTTTCACTACCTACTAAAACAAGATATGATTGTATTTTTTTCCCATTACCAATTTGTCTGCTCCTGAAAATGTCTACATCCAAGTACAAACTTGTGCGACACACACAGTAAGGTCATTTATGGCATACTACCAGGCACACTTCATATATAATAAATCAGCATACCACTATTTAATGAATTTAACAAAGAATCCGGAACATTGGATTCACCACATTTATTCATAGCCTGGTGAAAGAAAGGCCACACAGTCAAGGCTCTCACAAATGCAGAATCATAAACAAAATACGAAAGAGGTTTTCCAAATGAATTTTCCCACATTAGTCCCGGGAACAGTGTGCATTGCTCCTGCTTCGGAGATCTATGCGCCCCATCACCCCTAGGCAAGAGTTTGAGTGATGTTTTCAGAGGTAATCTTCCAAAATTCTGCTTCCGTCTTACCTGTCGCTTTGATCAGCGGCGCGTAGCATTGAAACTGCACTCGGCGAGCAGGAGCCATCAGGAGAACGAATTGTTCTTTGAACACAGCTGAGTGGCAAGGTAATAGCATCTCAAGCGCAAACACCTCAGCGCAAGCACCTCAAGGCCAAGATAAAACCTGAATCGCTGAATGTACAACTTGCCACTAGGGGCTCAGAACGATGAGAAATTGCTTACAGCTGGCGAAATGTCCACAGTATGGGATGTGAGGGGGTCGAGCAGCGGCTGCCATGCTACCATCCAAATTTGAATTTGCCATTTTATTTTCTCCCCAGCGATGGCCACAAGCCTCAGGATCTGTGTGCGTGTGTTGCATGCTCTGATCCCAATCCCCCCCCCCCCCCGCTATGTTATCTTGTTTTTCTATTAGAAGTCAGCAAACCCTATTGAAGCCTAAGACAAAACATGGAATTGTATCCTCTAAAACGGCAACTTCCATTGTGAGGAGAAAGATAAATCAAGGGCGTTTCACAAGACAGGGTCTTTCTAAAAAAAAAAAAAAATCCAATATGTTATTCAGACAAGTGCATTCTTCCCAGGGAGCCATTGTGTTTCACGTCAGCCTTCAGAAGGTCTCCATTTTATGTTTTTTTTATGGGAAAGAAAAATGATTGCATGAACCTAACAAATGAGCCACAAGCAGACAGCACTTCTGTCAAACTGTGAGGAACCGTGCATGTCTGTTCCCGCGCGGTCAGCCAAGCAGAGTGAGTGGCTTTTCAGACACCATCTGTTAGTGTAACACAAGGTTCAGCTGAGAGGTGCAAGGCCGACGTTCACCCTCCAGCGGCCGGATTACTTAGATTGCAATTTTTGCACCAAAATGTCCAGACTCCATAGACCGCACAAACACTGAATCAATTCTGCACTGTTGCTGGACTATCCTACTAGGTAATGTAGTTTATGCACATCTCACTCAACAGGTTTAAATGTCTGAGTACAGCAGCAAAGGCACTGGTGCAATCCATTTTAAAGGGAAATGTGCGCGCACAATTATACCAGAACAATCTATGGAATCTGACCCCTGGCTCGGGGTATTAATCAATCCCTTCATTATTAAATCAACAAAAATTCTCTGGGCTCAGTAAAGGTGACACTACTTTTACATAATATGGTTCTGATCTGTGCTTGGAAACACTGAAACTAAAATTAGGTTGCCGCTGCTCAGTGAAAATTTGCATATGCCTGCCTTTGGTCTGTGTTGTGGTACAGAGGTGAATTCCTTGATAAATGGGTCGACAGGGATGCATAGCGTGCCAGATCACCCCATGGAATATCTGATTTCTACTGCAGATTACAGAGGATGGGTTCCCCCATATTGTTTTTCTCGCCATATTATTGAGAGTGTTTTGCATTAGCTACCTCAATTGGAAAAAAAAACAATCCAGTTTGCACAGTTTATTGTCCTGCATGTTCTTCTGTGCTTTAGAAGTGGCTTTACACAGTAAGTGAATACTGCAAATTTCCAAAGCAAGGGAAGCGCTGACATGTCAAGCAGAATTTCATCTCCTTGAAGGGACTCATGCAGGCGAGAGGGAGCTGAATGCATTCCCTCTTTGCGGTTCAATAGTACCTGAGTTCAAAGGAAACGTCCACCATATTTCCGATGCATATGGATGAGAAAATGCCCACCTCCTGTCACGGTGGATGCAAAGTGACAGCTAAATCCATGAGCGGCAAACGCATAAAGCGCACACCGTGGCCGAAATGGCTAGAATTTGATTTGACAGAAAAAAATAGTGTTGTATTAGCCTCAGCACAGGATTGTGGACCAGTCAGTGATAGAGTGAGTTTGCTTAGGAAGTTAAGTGTAGCCTACGTGGTACAAGGGGACGCATATTCTTTTCCGTAATGTCTACGTTCATATCTTTTGCACTTGGCACGCATCTGCAGCTACAGTTAAACAACCTGGCGGCGGTTACTAAAAAAATGAGACAGGAACTCAATTCCCACTTGCCCCTGATCAGCTTATGCACTGCAACGAGTCTGACATTGCGGTCTGGAAATTGTGAGAAATCCTCTAAATTGCACCACAAGGGCCTATGTGTGTGCGTGTGCTGTGCTGCAGTCCAACTGACAATCCCGCCTTCTCCCTTTTCAGTGCGCGCGCAAGGCCCATTCAGAAGCCACGTCTTTGTGCAACTGCGCTTGGAACAATCCTGTTTGGGGACATCAGCGGGGGGCTAATGGAAGCTTTGATACAGCTCCCTAAATCCTATAATGGCGGCTCTGCTGGCAGTCCAGCTCTGGTGTCTTTCTGGCATCCCTCAGTGTACACCGATTTATTTGGCCACTTAAGGAAGATGGATGTATCGCTCAAAATTGTAGACCGCCCAAAGCAATATTTGTGATCTGTGCTTAGAGGCAAGCTGGCCAATGGGGAGATTTCCCAGCAGGCTTGTGCCTCTCAAAAGGCTCCAGCCTTCTGGGAAATGGCACCATTGTTGTGAAGGCCGATCCGCTTCCAACTTCAGCCTTCTTCACACGCATTGGGTTTGCATCCTCATTTTGAGCCTAATTATAAAATCCTCACCCAATATAATGTGAATAAGCTTTCCAGCAAACACTGTTGAAATCTCTGTTCACAAAAATAACGGTTCAGCTGGTTGGGTAACTAAGTGCTTGATATGTGGTGACCAGGCGGCTGCACCACTGTGCACTGACTATAAAGCCGATCGTGTAGATAGTGAACACAATTCATTTCTACCAGATGGTTTGGTTTTGGAGCTGCTATTGTATCTACATTTCCACCCTGTCCCTAAACATCAATACCACAAAACATTCTAATGGTCTTGCACCTCATATACATCGATAATACAACATGATAATTCCACTATTGGTCTCCGCTGCATTATTGGCAATGGCAGGCGTTTACAGCATAAAAAACGCCTTCAAGGTAGGCACGGATTAACAGCGTTCTTACCAGTCTCAGAACAGAGGCCTAAAGGTGAAAGAGTATATATACTATATTTGCACCAGTAAGAATCAGATTTTCCTCTGCTGCACAGGAGGTCAATTTGCAGTGTATGCCACCCAACTCCTTTTAAGAAAACCCACTTCACAGACATGCCGAGAGCTCATAGTGTGCGCCATACAAAGACACACACTTTAAAAAAAAAAAAATTAACAGAGTTTTATATAGCACGAACTTGACCCGTATCGGGTATCTGATCGCTTTACTTAGCACTTGCAGCCATCTAATTCACTGGTACAAAGAGGTACAAGCATCTTATAGTTACGGTTTCACCACATCACCTTCAGCTTTTTTTGAAGCCAGTGCACTTTTTGTAGGACCAGGAATGATTTGCAATCTTTTACTAACTTAAGGAATAGCTTGGGTGAGGTGCTTGATGATGTCGAAAAAGTTATCTAAGTAATTCTGGCATTCTATAAGTCAATAGCCCGCACCCCAGATGGGAGTGTGTTTGTGGTATGCTTTTTGCCCCGAGTGACAACTACGACAGTTGTTCTTTGACCCCCTTTTTCTGCTTCTCCTTTTGGCCTCTATCCTTCTCCACTGTTGCACAGTCCCTTAAAGGAACAGCTGAGACCTTATAGTAGCTCTAGTGTGTCACTGTCTCCCAGTTTCTCATAAAAACCTAATTCAAGTGTGGAGTTGAAATGACAAACTTCCTACCACCAACTTGCAATAACACATGAATCCATAATGAAACTGAAATATCTTGAGCCATTCCATATTTACCTATATTCTACTTAACCCGGACTATTTCCTTTGAATCTCCTTGTGAATGGCACTGGAATCTGAAAGCAGGCTAAGAGCAAGAAGGCCTCACAATGTGTATTCAAACTCAGAAGAGAAACCGAGTTCTGCATTTATCAGCAATCCCCTCTCAGCCCTTAGTAATAACAGTAGGTAGCTGAGTATTAGGAACGCAATTTGCTGCGCACGGTACGGAATAACTTCAAGTTCTGGCAGGGCTGACTGTTTATGTCTCCTGGAAGGGAAAACACGCCCAAACTTTTATTAAAATACTGCGATTACTTCTTGGCACTCTTCGACATGCTTACTGCGCGAGCAGCCTGCTGAACCGTGAAGCTGGTTATATACTGACTTCTCTGTAAAAAGCTTTTCTCTCTCCCCTGACTTGGACTCAGGGTGCACACCATGCATACAAATTCACCAAAGTGGGAGGCTCGTTGGCCTCGGCTTGGAAGAAAGCTGGTTATTTCATACCTTTTTCTGCAATGCTGCAATTACCTCTCAGAAACAGCTGTCAAAGCTCGCTCCACCTCCCACATTTTGAAGAGGTGGCGAACTGAGATATATATTTTGTTGTAAGTCACCGACAGCGGCCCTCCTGAAGATGCCTTCCGATTTGTTAATCAGACGAGTGGACGTAAAAAAAACATGGCAGTCTCCAGGATCAGTCTAACACAGCACTAAGAGGGGCCACCATGGCTAGGTACCATCAGGCATATGGACAGCCTATTTTTGGGAGTGACTGCGACTTCTTATCTGCACCCCGGGCATTTGATTCCAATGATTGCCCATTTACAACTAAATTGTTATTTGGTGCTTCTATAGTAGATGGTATTATGTAGTTCAAATGTACTTTTCTTTTTTAACTCAAATGGAAGGAAAGCTGTGTCAACTCGCTAAAGAGTGGAAAGTGTAACCATCAGGTCAAAAGCAGATTTCATTGAGGATGTTGAAATTGCTGAGCTTACCACTTTTTTGGTTTTCACTCTGTGTTGGCCCAAAGTTTTTTTTTTAATTGTTTAAAAACAGCATCTCCTTCTTTTGAGTTGTTATTTCTAAACTAGTTTTCCACTTCGGCCACAGACAATCAGAAACGTTAGATTTTGACATCTATCCTTTTGATGTTTTCTATAGCAAGGGTAAATCGGCAGTGTGTGGGAACCTGTGCTTTTGAGTGCAGGACTGCACAATGGCGGGTGTAGGACTGCACAATGGCGGGGTCCAAAGCTTTTTTTGGCGTATGGACCAGAGATGCACCTCTGCTCAAAGTAGGGGACTCTTTCCAGCTGAGATGGTACATCTCTGAATATCAAATCAAGCTTTCCTATAATTCAAAGATGCTGAAGGTAACTCCATTATCTAATGACATGAAAAACTACTGGTTGAAACATGAAGGCAGATATCGCCCATGATTTCAACTTTCCGGAGCCGAGATCCAATAATCAGAACCCTCAGCATGTGCTCGGAATTTATATTCTATTTATTTGCCTTGTAAAATTAGAAAGGGAAAATTAACTACGGTTTCATTGTATATGCTTAAAAACAGTTAATTATTCAAACTAGTTAATTTATGAAAAAATCTTTCCCATGGTTGAAACTGCCTTACTTTGTAGAAAGTTTGAGTTGTGACAAGAAGGCCGCGCAGCACGTTCTCACTGCAGAGCCAACGTGGACTCCCACTCCCACGAGGCACACTCACTCAAGAGTGTTCTGACAATCTTTTGAACATTCCTACCGCTCACTCAAAGGCCAATGCTCAGATACTCTCATAATCAGCTTGAAGACTATCAATAAAACTCTACATGACATGTACTTTTGCTTCCTACAAGTCACACATGTAGTATGAGTTGATCATGGCCAATGTTTTCCTAGAATTCTTGGATTGGGAAGTAAACAAGACACAATCGTAAAATTGTGAGAAAAAAAATGTATGGCCAAAACATCACCTAATAAATAGTGCGATATATTACAAGGCACTTGAAAAAAATTGAAGCATAATTTCGTCCTATAATGCCAGATGGGTGATGCTATGGACTCCCTCACATTCTGCAATAGGTTTGTTCTACATCCAAAAAGAACTAGAAGACTCCACTTAACCAGCATGACTGGACACATTCAGCAGAACCAGCGCACGCATTTGGGATCAGGTCTCTTTTCTCTGAGAGACATACTTCAACTGAAGGGCCACAAATGGTCTACGCACGACACACGGCTCATCTATGTGCCATGGGGTGATCGAAACAAAACTTTTTTCAAGTTCTGAAATGACCTGAAGAAAAATGGTAGAGTCTTACAAAAATGTTTTAAAAGTGTATATACAACTCAAACTCTGCCTCTTGAAAGTCGCTGGGATGTCGTCATTCACGAGGTGCCTCTGAGTTGGCAACGTTTCTTGACTGACATTAGCGGGCGGCCTATCAGGATGGCTGGTGGACAGCGGGCGGTTAGGGTTCTCTCTCTGCTACGGGCAGCTGCACAGTACAGATTTGAATAGAGCAAGGTGGCTACCTTCATTTATTTACACAGTGTGACTGGTCTAATTGGTGTATTCCTTGCCCAACCAGCTCCAATGGGCCACTCAAGCCAAATTTGGGTCTGGAAAGTTAACAAGCCTACAAATCACCGGCCAGGTCTATTTACGTCTGCTTACAGGCTGGCTCGTGTAATGCCCCATTCTAAGAAACAGGCAAACATTTAAAGGAGGAAAAAAACACTTTCTTTTGACCTACAAAATATGAAAGAGAAAAGGGGGAGAAGGGCGAGGCGAAATAAAGATCTTTTCATTTGCAGGCCTGTCTGGCTTTCTTCTTCGGGTCTCTCGCGTGAAGTATTTTGACGAGAACACACAAACACCCTTTGCTTGCCTCAGCGCCGCACACACAGGGCCCTGTTCCTCAAACATGGTTCCCATGGGACGGGCAGTTTCAGAAGCGCTTTCAAACGAGGGCTGGCGGAGTCCATATCCATCTTAACTGTCACAACCACGGCTCGAAGCTCTTCTGTCTGCCTTAAATCTTCCTTAAAGATACGATTTTACATTCGGCTCCAAAAGGCAGCATGACTAAGCGCCCTCACCCGAGAGGTCGATGTATTAAATAATTTAGTTTAAACCTCGGAAAATCTCTGCAGCGAAATTTTGATCTTTTGGAGCTGAAAATAAGGACGCGATGATTCTGCTCTGTTCAGCAAACTTCCCTGCTGGACGGCACAGCGACGGGCTCATTAGAACAGTTTGGTGCAGAAAGGAAATGTGCGACCTGACCCTCCCCACTGGCGGCTCTACTTCGGGCTTAAAGAACGAGTGTAGGTGTGGGGGGAGAGAAGGCATGGAATAATGATGGCTGCTGTAGCTGGGGGTAGAAGGATGCGGAGGAAGAGGGGAGGAAGGTGAGAGAGGTGGACAGGCAGGCAGGAGAGTCGAGGGCGTGGAGGATGTGCGAACAGATGGGAAAGGGAAGGCCGAATGACCAAGAGAGGGGTTGACAGTGCAGGTGAGGGTGAGAAGCAAAATAGAGAAAGAAAGTGGAAAGTGAGAGAAGGATATAGATAGAGGAAAAGAGATGGGGGGATGGAATTTGACAAGGAAAGGAAAAGGGTGAAGACTTCTTGAATAGAGAGATAGAGAGCATTAGGGAACAGAGGGGATGGGATGCAGAGAGAGTGGAGGTGGAGTGACATTGAAAAGATAGAGAATTAGAGAAGGAAGAGGAGGGAGTGTGGGGAGAAGACTTAGGGAGCGAGAGAGGAAAAGAGAGGGAGACAGGGAAACGTGAATATGGGAGAAGTAAAGACAGATGGAGACAAAGGTAAAATGAGGGAGAGGGGTTGTTGAGAACAGGGAGTATGACAAAGCAATAGGTAGAAAGTGAGTGTGTGTGTGCTCGCGAGTGTGAGTGCGCACATTTGCGCTCTCACTTAAAGAGGAGCTGCGCTGGTCCGTCATTCAACAAATCTGCTAGTCTTACATTCATATCGATAACAATTTGACGTGTGGTACTATTGATTCAAACCATTGGGACCTGCTGCTCTGGCAGACTTTCACTGGCCCAGTGTGGTCTGGAGAAGCACAATGGCATCTATGGCGAGTGGCATACCGAGTGGGCTGGGGCCCTCCTGAGAAACCTAGTTGTACAGCCCATATACACAATGGGCTCGACTTTTATTAAAGTTGCCATTTTATCCAAAAGAAACATGGGTTTTTGTTTCCTCTGTCTGAAATAACAAGAACAAATACAGCTAAGCTGATCTCGCATAGGTGTGGAAAAGCAAATGTTAGTGTCTTGACAGTATGTATAGAACCTCGTCTTTTAAACTGTCGGATTTTTGTAGCATTTTTCTATGCATTGTATTTCGCGTCTTTTATGTGCCAAATACCTATATTAACAAGTGTCAGCATGGCCTACCCATCTGTGGTACGACTCATACCGCACCTATGTCCGGGAAGAAATAATCAGGCCTGAGAGGAGAGCACTGTCCGAGTGACAACAGGACAGCAAACAAGCTCAGGCTCAAATTTGCATATTCAAATGAGCTCACGGGTTTGCATATGAAATCATAACTGAATGAATATTCACACGGTGGCTGTACTATTATTAGGTCCACCACCCATGCACACATTCAGCTGCCTCTCAAATAACTCAAAAACTTGTCACTTTGCCAGGCACCTTACTTGTCTCATTCATCCACACTCAGACTGGTATTTAAACCACAGGGCGGAAGGCTTTCACACGGTGAGTGTGCTGTGCGTCCCCACCCAGACGAAATCCACTGTCCTACATACATGGCCATGTTTAGATCCAAAACGTGAATAGTGTGCCTGAGTCAAGCTGCTGGGTAAACTTAGGCCAACGCCAACAGTGCATTCTCTGAGCCTTTCACAGCCAAATACTGCTTCTCAAAACCATGATTCACAGCCTCATTGGAACAAGCTCTCTGTTTTGAGGTTTTGTGGACAAATTATAACAGTGAGCACTCAATGTTTAAACCAAAAAAGATTTTAGGGATCCTGATTATTGCGGCAGGGGCGAGACACAAGAATTGCAGGGTTTGCTAAGACACCTCATACTCTCTTTAAGTGAGGATACAGGTTCAGAAAAAAATGTAAAGGCAATACCTGCATGTTGTTCTTCCATAACTGATCACTGGACTACACGATTTATTAATAAGTGATCACAGGGAGCCTTCTCCACCACCAGAATTTGTTCCACCAAACTCCCTTGTCCTGGGAAAAATAAGCATCCGTCCATTCCAACCAAGATGCTGCTGATGGTACACGTTATAGCGGTCAAAACATCCACCTACACATCTTCTGTGACCATATTATTGACTCCGAAATAACGTGACGAAGGAGTGAATAATAGTTGATATAGCTATACTTATCATTGACGATATTTCGGGAGGGGATGCCATGGTTATCATATATGTGTAGGTTGATACTTTGGAAAGCAATAATGTGATATACAACCCTTCTGAATCACTGGAGCATAAAGGAGAAAATCCTACCCAGGTCAATTCTGCCGTTGAAAAACCCAAGACACATGAATTTAAAGACCTTAATGGAGGCTGCATAGGGAGGTTAAGTATGCAACAGTCAACATGCACCATTGCTTTTTGAAGTTGTTTACCTCTCTCCTATTGAGGTACAATTAGCACAGTACCCGTACAAAGTAAATAGGTCCCATCTTTTGTCCTAGTGCCTCATTCATAATCCTTTTCAGACAGAAGCCAATGTCATTAGCACCTTGACCTTAATTCATATACTGTATAGAATGAGTGAGTGAGTGTATCCATTTATACTACCACACACTAAACTGCATTCATGATCTTCTAAACTGAACAGAATGGCAAGTTTCTTCGTAACAGAGCTTAATCTTGGGCCTCACTATTCTAACACATCACCAATTTTGGTACATTAAGTTTTCCTACACTGGTAGTTTTGTCTTCATCTCTCTAAGTGACTATAAGCATTTGGTTCAAACAAAGCTGATCAACATTTAGTACACTTCAAACTATTGCACATGTAATAGATACAATAACTGTAATCCCCTTACGACCCGGATCCCCCAGCATGCTCCCCGCCCGCCTAATGTCGGGAAAGCTGCTTTGGGCGGGACACCTTGCCTACGCAGGCGCTCCATGCCGATCGGAGCCTCTCCTTCCGGCTCGGATGGTACCTCATCTGCTTCCCCCTCGCTGCTATCATCCTCCCAATTAAACTTTGCCAGCAGTAAAGCCAACAATTGCGCTATTTCAGGATCTTTGTCCTTGCGCTTGTGGCTCTGCCCCCTCGCCGGCATGGTTCGCTAGCGCTGCACAGCCCCTCTTGTTACGACAAACACCTCGGCCTTGCCGCTCCCTCCCCTGCCCGCGCCGCCCCACCACGTCGAAAGGTGAAGGTGCCGGAGCCCCCTACCCACGCTCAGGGACACCGTGAACGAACGCGGGCCCCAGAGATGCCCTCCGCGCCGTGCACAAGAAGGAGGGGTGCGGGTGGGGAAGCCTGGTCTCAGAGTACCCGCGCCCGCCCACAGCCTAACGAGCCCCGACACCTCACCTGACGAGCTGGTCGACGTCTTATCCGCCTCGAAGGGCCTGCACCGGTCCGCCCGCCGGCCGCCAGTCAATCGTTCCTCCTCAGGATTCTCCGGCAAGCACTGGACAAAAGGGGGGATCGACTACGGGAGAGGGGAAGCTACTGGGCTGAAGTAATTAAAGTAGTTACAAATTTCTTGGTATCCTAGCGCGAGGAGGGTGGGTCAAGCAGGGTGCAAGCCGGTCCAGTGCTGGCGAGGGAAGAGGCCGAGTTATATGCACTCGTGACCTAAATAGGTCATGGCCTCTGCCCCCACGCCCCCACCGGATGTGCGTCACCCCCCTGACCCGGAAGCACTTCCCCCAGCCGGCCGCCCATAGGGCCGCCGGCCGGATGCCTTAACCAATGGCGTGGCGAGGGCCGGGCCCTAAAGGCGGGCTCGTCTAGCCTCGCCCTTTGTAATTGCAGAAGAGAATGAAGAGATAAATGTGGAGGGATTTCTTACCTGCTTGATTCGTCGTGACAGTGACCGAGACAGCTTGCTCCTTACTAGGATTCTGCGTGGAAACGCCATTCACCGCCCAGATCTCGAATGTGTAGTTGGTGTGGGCCTGGAGGTCAGTGATGGACACCTTGGTGCTTGTGAGGCTGCTCTGTTGAGGTGTGTAGTGCACACCGCTGCCGCATGGCCGGCAGTGGCTCAGGTCGGCCCCACACCTCTTGCACACCACATTGTATGAGATGTCGTGGCGGCCCCCTGTGTTTTGGGGGGTGCTCCACTCCAGGTTCACAGATGTCTCGTTGACATTGGAGATCAGATTCAGTGGCGAGGATGGGGGTCCTTAAAAAATAAAATAAAATACAGCGTTTTACTGACAGGAAAATGTTGTCAATGCAGATGTGTTAAGAATGCAAGACCTCAGCATACATATTTAAAACAACACACACTTATTACAAAAATCTGCTGGCTCTGGGCCTACATGGCAGACAGCAGAAATTCCATAATGCCAGGCACACTGAGTAAGTAGCACTACTCCCATGTACCAATAATTTTACAGTGTTTCCAGGCCCTTCATTAAGAATGAACCTGAACCATTTCCACCTGGATCGTAAACTATAATTTTGCTCTGGCTCCAGTTAAACAAACATAAAAAAAAGTGAATAAGTCTTGCAAAAGTTTATAGGCGAAGTTTTAACTAAGCATTCACATAGCAAGCTATACTTGCTTTTCAGGAAATTTCACATATTTATTTTTAATACTGTATGCTCAAGTTGGAACGCACCATATATCTACTCAAGTATTTAGTGTTCCTAAAGGCACAAAAATACTAGCGCTCCCGAGACACTAAGTTATTTAAGAGCTAACTGTTTGTTACATTCTACACACTATACTAATTTTAGGGCGTCTCTCTTAAATGGTTTTTCAATTTTTGATATAGTTGGAAAAACATAAATGGATTCTGGCTCATGTGTTCTGTTATTTTCAAAAAGAAAAATAAAGTTTAAAACTGCAGAATCACGTTTAATAGAAGGCAAATATTAAATCATGCACTTTTTTTTAATGTGTCTGCGATTTCTCCCGGAAATTAAGGGCGTTATTATTAATAAGCAAACTGCAAGGTCAGCATCGACAGGAACTACATTCGCAGATGCCTTTCATTAAAAAGACATAAGGATTCTAGTATTTCACTGTGACTGAGCAGTAAAGCTGGCTTCTATGCAATACTTTTCTTTTCATGTTGGGAAAAACCAAAAGAAGTTTGCTACTAAGACAAGAAATTGAAGGAAATATCTTTCAAATCCATCCGCAGTGAGACGTACTCGGGTTGTGCCATTCAGATGATTCCTAAATACCTAGATTTATTGCACTTGCCACATAATACATAATCTTCTGCATACGTTTTAAATGTCACCTTTAATGGATCAAAAACTACTGAAAAAGTACCACAAACGGTGCCCTGCTGTGCCAAATCATAAACCAAAGGCTGCTCTAGATGTTAAACTTGTACTATTTAAGTAACATTTGTGCTTATTAAATGTGTATACTAATGATGAAATAATGAAATAATACTGCCACGACTGTGCCACATTATGCCGCATAATTTCACATTTCTTGTTGCATATATTCAGTCAAACATACAAAAGCCGACAATCGCATTATTTGTGTCACATTCATTCACTGCTTTGGTGAAACGCTGAGCCCTGACAGGAGTTGCACAAGACACATAATCTTTCTTGAATTTCCATGAAAAAGCGGGCCGCAGTTTTGGAACTGAGTTCTCCTGCTAAACAGCATTTCTTGATATTATTTTCTTCTCCGCACATTCTAGAATGAAGGTTTGAGTCAGTCTAGGGTTTCTTGGATCTATTTAATCAGGATTTAATGGTTTCGTCCGCCGTTTCGCGTGGGAAACGTGCGCAGCGACTCAAGGCCCCTGGAAGCAAAGCCACTAATCAGTATGTGGGACGAGCCTGGCAGTGTCCACACAGGGAAGCAGCCGAGTGGAAAACTAGGCAGGGAGGGCGCAGATGCCGACGGGTCAGCAGATGATCCGCCGCCGCCTCCCGCCTGAAAGGGATGAGGCGGCCGGGGCACATGCCAAGCGGCCAACCCGCAGCCAGGCAGGGCCAAGGCAGTGTCCCTTCCTAGAGGCAGGGGGCCCGGGGGCAAAGCGGGGAGGAGAGGCCAACACCAGCCTTGGCATCTCCAAGATCACTCCAATTATGTAAAAGTGACAACTCTGCCATCCCCTGCTATGAGCGGCAATGATGGAGACAAGCAGGAAGTCCCTCAGGGAAGAGGGGACAAAAAGAGATATAGAGGGGAGTGAGTGGCAGAGGGACTCTGCCCATTGTCCACTGTGTGCCACACTGAACTGGTGCTTAACGCAGACGCCCATCCCATTAACACTCTACCAAGACAGAAGTATTTCACCAGAAGTTTCACTTCCAGGCTGATTGATAAATAAAAACCTATATCCAGCTAAAATGGGTGCCGAATAAAAGTATCAATTTTTGGTGGGTATTTTTTATTTATTTATTTAAAAGTTTTCTATAGCACTAACTAGACCCGAGGGTATCAGAGCACTTTACAGCATTATCACACGTAGGACAAATTTACACAGTGATATGTACAGTGAGTCAGGACGTATCGCAGAGTATCTTCGGGGCAGAACTCACCGTCCTTCAAAAGATAGGTTAGCATCGTAGGGTATCAAGTGTCTTGTGACGTTACACGGCGATGTCGTTGAAGAAGGCACTGTGGCTCTAAGTGAGATTAACGAGGTTAGGTCTTAGTGTCTGTGTGCTGCTATAAGCAGGTTTCGATTATTTAGGCTTTAGTTATCCAATTGTGAGGGATCGATTAAGGAAGCGGTGTTTGAGCGGCCTTTTGAAAATTAGGAAGGAGGGATTGGTCCTGATATGGATTGGAAAGGAGTTCCAGATTTTTGGTGCATTTCCTGCGAAGGAGAGAGAAGCGGTTTTCTGTTTACGAGTTTTCGGGGGGATAAGGAGTAAGGTGTTCCGCTGAGCATCACTGTAGCTCCTACCCTTGCACGCAACCCAAGAGCAAAAACAATACTTTTTGATTATTCATGTCCATATATATATTATTCACACTTCTGACAACTTGTACGTCACAAAAACAAAGCTCCAACTACTTCATGAGCATTAAATCTCAGCTCCTGCAGCAAAATATCCAGTGAGCTTTCTTTTATTGACTGGTACACATTTTTTTAATCCTGGAACGAACAGCTGTATGGAGGGTAACTATATATTCCACCAGATGCCTTCTGCACATAAAATAAAACAGCATAGGCCCACATTTACTAAACTTCACACTGTGTCACATGAAAAACAACAGGGCTGGGTTCTGCATATGGTAAAAAAAAACATGATGTCATTGCTGTGTTTGGTCTGGAAAGTAATATTAGTGTTGGGTTACAGTGGAATGGCAACTTAGCCCTGTCTTACAGGAGATTTGTACTTACACCCTCCAGTTAAAATTTCGAAAAAAGGAAAATCATCCAAAGGTAAGGCATGTGTAATGTGTCACTCTGTTGTAATTACACATGTTATGCCTAAGAGCATCAAGAAAGGTTCCACCTGCCCCTTGTTTGAATCTGTTTCATGTGGTGTTAGGTTTTCACGCAACACCACACCGGGTCATTCTCCTTTAATATATCTGGCTCTGCATGTGATGGGATGGTTTTGTGCAATTTCCGCAATGTTTTTGCATAAGCGCCCGCGCTAAATAGGTGAAAATCTGGACATCGATGAGAGATACTTTCTCCTCTGTAAAATTCCCTGCTGGTATGTGTGACTTTTTTACACGAGATATTGTTTACCCCTGGGGTGCTAATTTCACACAACTTCCAATCAATCCACCACCAAAAGGAAGGCCGGCCTTGCAGACCTGCCCTACCCATCGTGCAACAGCAAATTCTAATTTGTGCTGATTCTCAAGCTCAGGCGCGGCCCTGTTCAGGAGTCGCTGCCCATGTTCCTCACCTGCTTAGTCAGGTCATTTCCTGTGCATTCTTGGCTAGGTGTAGGAGGGAGAGGAGACTATTGATGTTTCCCTCAGCTGGCCAGTTATACAAGTTTTGACTGAGACAAACTCAGTTCAACTGTAGATCAAGGGTGTTATTAAAAGTTATTGAGGAAAAAAATAAGTGGAGGTGAAAGTTTCGGAAACATTAAAGCTCCATTGGTGGCAGGGTGGCTTTTGCTCATCATAGGCGCGCAACTGCATGTTCTGGAAAGAGAACACCAGTTGCACTGCAGAAAAGCTGATTTCGGTTTACTCAAATTATCGTAATCAACTAGTGTTTGTGTTCATTATCCTGTTGTAAGTCACAATTACTTTCAAATATATAGTTTAAAATTTGCTTCTAATATATTTCAGAACTTAAATACCACTCACAAAATGTAAGAATCTCATGCTAAATTTTGCATTACGAAAGTTTCTGTTTCGTTTTTCAGAAGACTGGTTGGACCAGAAAACAACATAGACATTTTCTGCTCAAACAAGTCCCCTGAAGGCATTGCAGGGATTTTTTACATGAGGTATGCACTTGTGTGAAAATTTAATTCGCGGTGCAAGCAATTTTCGTAAAATTTTCCAGGAAAAAAGGACACAATTGTGCACACCCTTACCTTCAGTGTCCTAACAAAAATAGTAACAACTAATATTAATATAAGCAACAAACCTTCTCCCCCGCCATACTTCTGAGAATGATCTTAAACCATTCAGCGCATACAGTGACAATACAGCACTCTTTTGTTCCCTAGCTAAGTCAGCATCATGTCAGACTACCATTTTTTTATCCTTTTCATAACCCACTTTTTTTCTGTAATGTAAAGGCACAACATTGTTAATAAAAGGTCTATTGATATATAGCTTGATGGTACAGAGAAGAGCCCCTGAGTTTCAAACGGCTTCCTTATAGTCTGGCAAGAAGGTTAAGGGCCCATCACACTCCTGTGGGCCTATAGGTTGCTTCCTGTAGTGAGTGGCCACAATGGTACTGGGTAAGGTAGTTACAGATAGCTTCCCTGCCAGGCAGCACACATGACTAGTAGCAGAGATACTGCATTTTATGCTCTATGGCACTTATGCATTGTTACGATCTGTAAGCAGGGCCTGGTAGTTGATACAGTCACACGGGCCTGTGGAATGTCTGTCGATATCTAGGCATAAACAAATACCAAGTTACTGCAGTCACTGTTAAGGTCAGGAATATATATCACCAGAAAATGGTACAAAACTTTAAAGTAGCCAGCAATTCCAATACTATCTCTTTGTTAATACCTAAATCGAGCACTTAATGAATCAGTCCTGGTATATTCTCTATGGCAGGGCTAGAAACGTTGCTACAGCTCGCTGGTTAAGCGGCAGCACCTATTGGAACACGGAAACGTCCAGCAGTTGGAGAGTGACTCTCACACTGATTGGCCAACTTATTATGACAGAAAACCGTCTTTAACAATGTTGAGATTTCCAATTAAATGACTCGGCTAAGGATCTTGGGTTATCTGGCCCAGGTAACACAGTGGGAACCAGGATATCAACTTGGAGTTCCCCCACTCGCACCAGACGCCTTAGTCACTGGCTCACGCCACCTCCCTAGACCACTTGATTGCAATACGTGTTTTTCCTCCAGTTGCAGCATCAATGCGTCAGGATATTTTTAATTCATCGTCTTATCTAGGAGTGTGAAACAGCATTCTGTTTCCAGCTATCAGAAAATCTCATACATGTTAACAGTAACCTTTATCAGTGTCAGCCTCCCTTACTTCCTCCATTGTGGAATCAATTTTGTAACTTGGGCTGGGCACGACTGGGTTAGCTTAAAGACGTGCAATGATGGATGCAAAAGCACCAATGGTGTGTCTTCAGGTTCCAAGCACAGGAAATTAGATGACAACACAAGTGTCAGGATTTATAAGAGATGGGGACGGTGAACAAATACATTGGTAGCCGGCACGATCCAGGGGTGGCGGGACTGGAGATGGGGCGGGGGAGACGGGCGAACCATGTGTTAAACAAAAAAGAAAACACTTACCTTCTTGCCGCTTCCTCGCAGCGTCTCTCCTCCATAGTCCCTAGCTCCGGACTGGAATAGGAAGCACACCCATAGCCAATCACAACGCTGCAATGCAGCATTGTGATTGGTCTGAGCACTGTGGTTTGTCGCTCAGACAGGCAGTGGGAGTCTTGGTATGGTCTCCGCCCAGGCTGTAAAGCAGCCTGGTGCAGAACATGCAAAGTGTGCATGACGGATTGGCTAGCCCAAGACTGCTGGCCAAAGCGTCCTGCACACTTGGAGTGGGCAAACCACTTGTGTCCTGCTCTGTGAGCAGAGCAGCCTGGCCCGCCCCTACTCAGCTGAGCAAGAACGGAAAATAAAATGATAATAACAATGAGTTATTATCATTGTATTTTTTCCTTGTTGGCCTGCTCAGTGGTGTGACACTCCTCCGCCTTGGCGGAGCAGCCACCACTGTTAATACTGATGTTTTCAAATATAGAGCTTTATGCCACCATATTGCAACCGTGTGGAGGATGCAAAGCAGCAAGGTATATGGCTACAGTCTCCAATAAGAATCATTTATCACCCTTAGAAGGATGAACGCTTATGTTGATTGCCCAAAACACAAAACATATGCATTAACCAAGTGGGTCCTCTTCCAGGAATGTGCAACACATACCACCATTTTCTAATCATTTTCAAGAAACAACTTCCAGTACTGCCAAGCGCATTGGTACACTTTGCAGATCCATTAACATTTTAAAACAATGTATATAATGCTCAAAAAATAGCTTAGTTAGAAAGTTATTTGCATGTGTATATGGCCCTATGCCACTAATCGCATACCGATAGAAATAATGTCACAAACAATCACACTGGCTCCAATCACATTTGCCCAATGACTGATCGCACCTGTCAAACTCTTTTCTCTCGAATGAGGCTGGGGCCATGTGTTAAAGAGGGTGATACCATTACAGAGAATTCAGAGAAAAACTCTGTAGGGTTTGGGAGGACGAGTTTCACTGAAAAGCGCACGTCACCCTCAAAATGAGGGTTATTTGACAGGTACATGGTATATGGCCTAACACACCCAACTGCATGAGTCCATTTTATCACACAGCCACGACCCACATAAACAGCCTGCTCATGCATACGTCTCACTACATGCCACAACAGGAGCGGCTCAAATGTGAAGACAGATAAACGGAAGTGCGCGGCCTCACAAACAACTCTCACACGCATAAAATGGAGGCCGGCGGTGCTCGCGCTGCCTCCTCAGCTCACCGGGGTGATGCGCGCATCCAGGTCCCGGACCACGCGGGCCCGAGTCCCGTGACCCCGAGTCCCGGATGCTTCGTTAATCACGTACATCTCCGGGCCTGTCAGTGCGGCTTCACGTGTGGAGCGGTGAGGCCTCCGCGCCAGGGTCTTCCGCGCTAATCTCTCCTCCGCTGAAAGACAGGTCGGCGGCAGAGTAAACACGGGGGATGTGTACGGCCAGGACTCGGAAATAAAGCCCGCGCTTTCCCCTGACATTTGTGCGCTGCTGATGCCACTAATTGCTTTCGTTCATCGGCCCGGCCCTCCCTCGCTCCCGCTGCAGGCTGGTTTACATAAGGCCTTGCATCTTCCAGGCTGGGTCGCCTGTGTGTCCAATCGAGGCCATTTATCATCGTAGCTGATGTGTTTTTACAACTGTCAGATCCAAAATCAACAGTCCCGTTAAATGCAGGAGCCACTTGAAATACCAGTCATCTGTTCCTTCCCTTTCCCTCTGTGTCTGAGTTGGAAGAGACTAAACTCCTCCTTACAAGTTAAGAGGAATTCAGTGAGTTACCGCCACGTTGGGGCTTTTGACTGATGCAGCGCAGCCGAGTGCGGTAATACCTCAGGATTTCCAAGACATTTTCACCAGGGTACACACAGCCAAATTAGTCCCTGGAAAAAGCCTAATAATAAAGTAAAGTCCACATTTGTAAAGCGCACAATCACCCGTAAGGGTCTCTAGGCGCTGGGGGCCGTCGGGAAGATTAAGCGAGCTATTGCCCAGAGTCACATGGTGCTGGGCTAACCTGCCGCCGGAGCCGGGGATCGAACCGTGGTCCCCAGATTCCAGCGTCAGTCGCCCTGGCCGCGGCGCCAATAATGGGGAATTACTTGTGGAAATTGGCGTGGGAAAACTGATGTCCATGGTAATTCCCCATTCCTAAAGGGATAACCCATATTTAATAAGCAAGCATCCCAAAATTACTGAAGCGCGGCAGTGCAAAATTACCAGATCGGAAATTTCTTTTGTAAGGAGCGCTTAACTGCAACCTTCTGTGCAGGTTAACAGGACAGTAACAACTGCCAATTTTGTATTTTTTGCCGTCTCCTCATCTCCTCGGTATGTTTCACGGTAATAATACCCTAGACCGGCGGTCATTGCATGCCTCTAACTCAGTCTGTACTTTTTCACTCTTATGGAACCTTCCTTTTTTCGATACTGAAGACTTCTGTCATCAGGCCACTAATTGCGCCTCACTGATCCATGCAGCCCCAGGAGACCTCGACCTTCTTTAGACTTAGTAGGCCCATGTTCTAAAAAAAGACACACATCCTTCTCATTTTTAACCTCCCCTCCCACAGCCAGTAGCCAACTGTTATCAGTTCGAATTGGGTGAAATAATATTTACGTAGTCGTCTGTCAATGCGCAGCTCTTGGTGTCCACGCAGAGCCGCCTAATGAGGCTCATTACTGACTGCACTTGTTGTGGCTGTTGGGGCTCAAGAGGTTTAAGAATTTTACTACAACTGGCAAAGTGTGGAATCATATTTACAGCCGAGCGGACGTTTCTAGTTCCCAAAACATACATAAAAGCTATAACTTTTCGTCTGGTACTTTCGTCTTGTCACTTGAGGGCTTTGTGGAATCTCTGTGTGAAGAAAAAGGCCTGGTACTAAATACTGAGCTAAGGCAAAAAGGCAAGCCAGGAATTTGAGAACAGGAAAGTACCAACAGCCAGATACATGGAGCACAGTCCACTCTAACTCCACAGACCTTCTGTTTAGTCTCAAACTTTGACCTAGTTTCCTTGCAATCACTTCCCAGTTGTACATCCCTGACCATTCTGAATTTAGTTACAGTGTTTCTTCCCCCACTCACGCCATGAGGCAGTACCGCTCACGCTGACCCTTCAAAGCAAAGGAAATTAAGTTGTCAACAAGAGTAACAGTAACAACACATGAGTTGTTAAGATTCAGAGGACTAATGTACCTCATGGAACTTCAGGACAAACGCTCCATTGTGTCATTCGTAAGTCATAATTAAGGGCCTGATTAGGACTTTGGCAATCTTGGAACCAATGTAGCATCGGAGTCAAGGCTCACTGACTAGGCGTCTGCCCGCTGGTATTCAATGCTATTGATTTGAAGAACAAAAGACAGCTGGAGCACCACCGCCACCGCCATCCATTTGCAGGTAGGGGAAAAGAAGCTGTCAGAGGGCAATACAGAGATGTTCACCACAATCCAGGTAAGTCAGTTGTACATTATTGGGTTAGAGTGAGTTTGTAGAACTCTACTTTGTCCTCCAGAAGCCATAATGAATCTAGGGTAAAGTGGTACAACACTCCGCAACAGCCCTTGGTAGTATGCTAATGTAGATCTCTATGCTACTGTGAAAGGAGTCATTGCAAATATATCGCTTTCTGCGGGGAGTGATGGTGAATCTGGAGCACTCTCCTCTACCCCATCAAAACTATGGAGAATAAGCCAAACTCATCTCTGGTTTTATGCCCTGTTGCATTAGACTCAAAATGAAGATTGTACACCCTCCTGCAATCCATTGAATTGACTGTCCAACCATAGGTTCAGGAGCGCAAGACCGAACCTCGAATTTCACTACATATGGTCACATTTCTGATTTGGAAATTCTGTACATCAACTCCCCTGGATCTACATTGGATCCCTGCGGTTTAGTTCCTCTTAAGTTTGAATCTGTAGAATTCTTGTCAGGTCTGAGGTGTAAAATGTATGCAGGCATATTCAAAGTGCTCCATGTCAATCCTTGGCATTGTGTGGCATTCCGGAAATAACTGTGGACACCCCTGGCATATGTTCGGCTTCTTTGGCATATGCTGGCAATACATGTGCATGCAATGCCAAGATCGCTATGTCATTAACACTCAAGCTGCTTGATGTCCAATCCTTTAAGTTGGGACCTGCTGCCTGCACCTGCAGGCTGTCTGTAAGCTACTCAGTAACAGTCTCCTCCTCTAATAAATGTCTAGCGCTGTTGTCTATGTTTGGTTTATGTTGTCCCCCCCTCCCCTTTCCAAGAAGATTCTCCGCCCTAAAACGACTAACAATATACTCGTAAAGGCTAGTATGAAAAAATGAGGTGGCATATTTTAATGCTAGGGTAACAGTACATGGTACAAGAAAATACGGACCAATATTGGAAGAATTCTGTGGATGTTACAGAAGTGAGGTATGATGATGGTTAGTAAAGAGAAATATTGTGAGGATCCTGTTCTTTCCAGTGGGGCACCGTGTATCTGAATAAACTCATATCATACAAATGTGTTTTTTTCTACAGTGCACCCATTTTTAAAAGTGGCCACACAATTTTAAAAAATGCACATAAATTATCCAGTTATCGATAAACTGTATTCCATGTCCCTGTGGGAGAATCTATAGTAGCTGCTCTGTAGGTCTGCCTCAGAAGTGCCATGAAATCCATGGCATGGGTGCCTATTTATTTGTGAATGATTACTGTAAAATTCAGCGTTTTACCACATGTTTACATCTTTCTTAGGAGGATAATTCCAGCAAAGCCCCCTAGAGGTGGGGACTGGCATGACGGTTTTTGGAATGCCTTATTCAGACTTTCAGTCTTGTCATGTCAGGGTGGAGGAGGGACTTGTCCCAGTGTCAGGCACAAAACCAAAAAAAGCCACACGAAGGTATGAAGTTAACAAGATTAAAGCTTTTATTAACCGAAAAGTGTCTCTTTAATCTTTGACCTTCGAAAGGGTAAAGCATGGCGTTCTGATCATTTGCATTCTACTTTTAACAGCACAGCAGCACTGAGCCACCACCGCTTCCACCCCAGAATGCTCATCATTTCATTACGGTTCATTATGTGGATAACTGTCAGAAAGCATTAGAGCCAGAGGCCTTGAGCGATAGGGCAGAAATGGTAATTCAAAAACAATATACTTTCTGGAGGAAATACGGCAGAGCAGTAAATCCAATTAGAAAAGCCCTATATACAGACTAAGTAAGTGAGGTCCATTGCGCGGATTAAGCTTGTTTGATTTTTTGTTTTGTGAAATTTGAAAGCTGAAGAAAAACCTTTTATACAGCTTCAGCCACTTTCCTCCCATCATCTCGTTATGTTGTGCTTTTAATAACTGTAGCCTTTTTCTGTATTAAATATCTTAAAAGGTGCATGTTTTCCAATGGCCTTCCACCTAATTATGTTTGGAGACTAATTAATTCGTGTCTTTTAATCTGAGTGAAACTAAGCACTTTCCAGGCAGCCAATCAGAACTAAGCATCTTGCGGAAATTGCAGTAGTTCATGCCAGGCACAAGCAATCAACCTACAGAGCGAAAATAAGTTAATATGAAATTATTTCATTTGGAAATGTTGTGGCATAACTGTGTTAGTCTGCTCTCTTGTGGGTTTTCTCAATATGCTGTGCCAACAGAATTTACTTCAATATTTATAATCATTCATTATTTCTGCTTCACGCAGTTTACATTTTGGAAAAATAGCGATCTTGATATGCCAGTCAGCCCTACACAATACGCAACTCTCTATAAATTACTGCTGTAACTTACCGAGTAGGGTATCCTCCTCATAGAATTTTTCACATATTATAAATAACTCTTTCACAGTGTTTGAAAAACACTGAGATTTACAAACCTCATTTTAGACTCACAAAAGGTTTAATATGATTTTAAAAGATATGGGTCCTTTTTAAATAACATTTACGAAGCGTAATCCCTCCCGATCTAAAAGGGTAGGAAAAGGGCGAATCTCCCTTCCCCCACACATTTCCACTCAGTGCTCCGTAGAAAAAATGACTCCGTACAGATGAGGAGAGTGCGCGATATCCGCGCCTATGTTAGGTTATTTGAGTCTTGATACAGCCAAGACTCGTCCCCATAGGGACATCTCGGTGCCCCTACCTCAGAAAGGGGATCACATGGCTGTCCCCATAAGAGTGGATGGCATCCTGGCCTTTTTGGAAGTCTCTGCTTTCCATGAGACACCACTCAGATTAAAACTAGGTACAGACATTTCTTCATTTGGCCAACGTTTGACCACATAGTGCTACAAAGCATTTTCTTCTGTTCAATGCTTGCGTTATAAGGAGACAGGCTGTATTCAAATAGGGGCACACCCCTAAGTAAATGTGCCAGACACAGCTCCAATGCGAACTGAGCTGTGGACAGTCCCCTCAGCCAAGCTCACCACTCTTCTATTCCGGAAGTGATATCATTTGCAGAAGGACTGGCTAGTACAGGGCGGTGGGCAGCACGTATCTGTATAATGTTAGAAGCACTGAGGGATCAGACATTACAAGTTTTTCAAACTTTACTAGTAGTAATATTTCCACGTATATATGTATTCCCAACGTGCACGTTAACACATAACCCACATTAAATTCTCATTTTCACACTAAATGGGCAAATGTTCATTAAATAAGGCTTATTTTCGAACGTAATATAATGGAAAGTTATTTTTTATGCTTGGGAATTCTGTCTTTTTGCTGCCCTTACCTTTTATGGTTGATAGCTTATTGTCAGGTCCATCCGTGGTTGCTATAAACTGTTCTAGTAATGGGAGGAACACACTCATTCCACCCACATGAGCCTCCAAGAGACACAAGTTGTGCTGCCCCCTTCAGACTAGTCTTGTTACCACAAAGGATGCAAGTCATAGGATTTGAATCCTGAGTGGCTGACTTAGGGCCTAATTGTGATTTTGGCGGTGCTGCGCCGGCTTTGCGCCAGCACAGCACCGCCAAAGCCATGCATGGTCAGACCGCCAGATTAGGAGTTCAACTCGTGTCTGGCGGGCTTTTCTTTTGCGGTTCCCATGGCGGTGCCCTGAAAATGGGCACCGAAATGGGAACGCCAAAGCAGTTCCAGCACGGCATGGACTGTGAAGTCCTTGCCATGCTGGAACTTGGGGTGATTGCAAACAGGGGAGTATATGTTGTGCCCCACTGAATGCATCCCCATGGTGGCGTGGGAATGGGGGCCCTGTAGATCCCTCTTTGTTTTCTCACCGCCAGCCTTTTCATGATGGGCTCACCGCCATGAAAAGGGTGGGGGTGAACCGCAGTGGTCACACCTTGCATATTGGATACCTCTGTTTGCTGCGCCACCGCTAGGGAATGGTGGTTTCCTGGCACAGCGGTGGTGGTCTGAATGGTCACCTCATAATATGGCGACCACAGGACCGCCACCACTAGTGTGGTGGTCATAGACAACAGACTCGTAATTTGGCCTATATTCATAATTTTTCTGAAGTCAAAAACATGTTCACCAATGTATTCCTTGCCTATAAATTGCAAAAAGTATGCTGAGGAATATCACTGTGTGGGATGTTCCACATAAAACATCAAAACTGTTGTATTGAAAATCATCTCAGATCATCTGAGACAGCAAAACCAAAGAAAAAAGCTATCACTGAAAGGGTTTATCAGATCCACTGCAGCTAATCAGATCAATGAAACCAGTGTCTTCAACGACATTCAGCTTTAGGACGTATTGTTTACTTGGCACTTACCTACCACGCATTTAACAGCGTTCGCATATTTTATCGACTTAAATTTTTAAATCTTTTTTTTTGCAGCCAGGCTTTTATTTCAAAATTCAGTCTGTTATTTAGATCCTAACCCACTGCCAGACTTGAAGTTCGGCTTAACCTTATCGATGCTGGTGACCGAATCACTCCGTCACCAGCCACGGATGCGCTGTGCTGGTGACGGAGTGGTTACGTCACGGCCCGGCCGCCGCACCTGCGCGGCGCTGATTTCATGCCTCCGCGGTGCGTTCTACTGAGCGGGCGGGGCCGTGATGCAACCACTCCGTCACAAGCACAGCGCGCCCGAGGATCGTGACGGAGTGGTTCCGTCACGAGCATGGCGGCGCCTCGCGGCCCCCCCTCCCCCTAGCGCTGCGGCGGAATTACCGCCACAGCCATGGGGTTAAGAAAGTATATTTTGCAAATGAGTCCTTAAATGTGATATTCAATCTTTGCCTGTTTCTTTGTTGGGACAGCACTTGAAATGGAAGCCTGAAGTGCATGTACCTAGTATACCTATGTATCTGCTACTGAGAGGTGACAGTACGCTCCCACTAAATGGACTGCACCAGTGACGAGAATTGCAGGTACCACCCCCAACAACTTAGAGAAGCACAGGTCCTCAGTGCCTGCCAGCACCTGCCCACTCAAAGCACTTGTTGGAAATGATTTGCGTACAGAACCGACCAGATCCTGGCTGTTCCTCTGTTAGCCTTGCCGTGATTGGATGTGATGCCAAGAATCCACGGACAGCAATGGCGCCCGAGTTCTCGCCTGACACACTTCCCCTGCAGTCAAAGAACAATTGTGGGAAATCAATGCTACAAAAGGAACTCGGGGCGCCAGAAAAGTTGCACCTTATACTCTTTCCAGTGCAGCACAACGAAGGGCTCAGGTAGCAGGGAGAGACAGGCCTCAATCATGACCATGGGGCATTTTTTTTAAACGGCTTCACATCAGAAGTCTTTATCTTTGGAAACAATGAGCGGGGACAAGCGGCCACTCTTCCGTCGCAGGTGGCGGGCCCCCAAACCTCCAAATGATACTTTCGTTCATCTGGGCTAATAACAGGTCTCCAGGTAAACAGAAATCTGATTTTACAGGCCACTGGAGCAGAGAGTATCTCTGGCGAGAAGAATAGATCCCCAAAGCTGTGTTTTATTTCTTCATTAGCGCGCCGTCACGCTGGCCGGGTACTAAACGCAGGGCTGGCTGGGAATTGCGGGGCTAAAGAGAGCATAATGAAGAAAGGCGGGGCCTCCTAATGATGGCCCCCGGGGCAGTGGAATGGAGACGGTCACCTGGTTTAGGCAACTGGCAAGAATTGATGGCCGCCTGTGAGGGCGCTGGAAAGAAGCCCTGCGTTGTTTATGGCTCTGCCAGACAAGTCCGTGGCAGCATGGCTCAGCGAGCTGAACGTTCCCTATGGCAGCAGATGAGGAGTGAGACCCAGCCTGCCCCTTTAAAAGGTCATTAAACTAAGCCAATTTGGCAATACTAACAGCTGATGTTTACAGCAATGACACACTTCAGAAGTGAATTAATACACGTTAAATAAAAAGGTTCATTAATCTTATTGAGAGTCGCTGACAACTTCTGAGCTCCCTTAGACGTTAGTATATATTTCTCCTCCTCTGAATATTCCCCGTTCATGCGACTTATTGACTGGCAATACAACATTATTAGATTTGTCAATGGGGAAGGAGGTGGTTCTGAAAACTGTATTTGTTTTATTATGTAGAGAGTTTTATAAAGTAAGAACAGGACCCAGAGGTTTCAGAGCACAGTACAGAAAAAAAGACAGCTACAACATGAGCAAAAATAGAGTCTGACATCACCAGTGTGGGTACCGCGAAAATGCGGCTACCCACAGCATCACTGAATTCTATACACAAACTGAGCTGCAGTTCTGACGTGACGTCACCCATGCTGTGCAGAGGGCTGGTAAGGCCATCAAGATGCCTTAGCTTGCTCATGCCAGGATCTATTGCATGGTCAACACACAGCCTGGCACATCCTGCTGAATAAACATCGGTGATGGACAAAGACATGGCTTGACCACACAGCGGGAGGGCAGGACAGGACAGGCCTCCGTATACAGCAGCATGTTTGTGTGTGAGAGAGAGGAGGGGGTTAAACCGACAAATCAAACGGTAAATGAGGAAAAACAGTCTCTAGGCCACCCCATGTTTCAAAACTCCTCAGCTGGCAAGACAAGCAACAGTAATCCCCTGCAAGCACACTGCTGTGACAATCAAAGCCCACCTCGAGGACAATCCAGCAAAATCCTCACACCCCATTCCATGAACACAACTTCACAACGATGGCCGTGCTTCCTAGGAAGCAAGCTGGGACGTCTAACCATCATCGACAAAAATTACAAAATACAGATTTTAATCTACAAATAAAGGCAACACCTGTAACAAACAGTATGCAACTTTAGGAAAGCATAATGTATACAAACTCTACGCAACTCCTTTTCCAGGGAACCTGATTGAGCGATTCCCTCACATCGCGGAGTCATGGATTAGTTTTTTGTCATTTTTGTAAGAAAGTAGTATGAAACCGGATGAAAATTGATGAAAACTAGGGCTGGTTTAAAGGGCGAAAACTGAAAAAGCACCCATGTTTTGGTGCTCACAATGTGTTTAGAATTAATGAATATATTCCCCATGAATATCCCCAAATGTCACCTTTTCGCATTTGTAGTCATATATTTTTTTTAACAATACACGTTTTAACCGTTTTCTATTTTGTTTCCAGTGAGAAAAGATTCTGCTGAAGATATTACAAAAGGTAGCTGGGCACTGTTCCTCAGCTTGGCACAGAAAGGCCAACTTCTCACTGCTGTAAACTCTTCAGATATGGCTCAGTGAGAACTGCCATTTTCATCACAATTACTTTATACCAGCCAAAATGAAAGCATGCCATTTGACATCAGCACTCGAGTGCTGAGGCTAACCTAAATGAATTATGTAACAATTTGTAATGCTAGCGAGAACTTCAAAGCAGAATTGTTCCCAGATATTTTACACCCACGACCTTGCCAAAATGACTAACAAGAGAAAGAATGTAACAGTGCTATGAAACATTGAAGAATTGTGTATGAGAGAGGTTCAGGAGTCTAACCATGCTTCCACATTGGGGTAGAAGTACACATTTTAATTTATTTGAAATACCAGGAACAACATGGACAATTTTAACATTAAAATATATTTTGTTTGCATAAAAATACCCCGATTGGGAATGAGAATTACCATTTTTACTCCCACGTAAATCAATTTACGAAAACCTTCCACAAAAAGGGACAAGTATGTTGCCACTTCTAAATCTTATCTGGAGCCCTGAGTCTAAGAGTAAGCTTTAAGGAGAACCAACGTGGTTTTACTTCTATGGTTCTTTGTGGTCACACTGATGAATTTAAATGAAAGCTGCCTTTTACACACAGCTTGAAATGGTCTCCAAGTCCTTGTTAGGCCCTATGGTAAGTCAAACAAAAAATTGAGGGACATTGTACACAAAAGGAGACATTCTCGCGAAGGACTGATTCTGTGAAATTAGTTGTTAGCTAGTGCAACAAAGTCTGATTCTCAGGATTAGAACCCACAGGTTTATCCCTTGTAAATATAAAGGAAAACTTACGAGTGCAAGGCATGGAAGCGGGGTCGTTTTCGGCTCTGAAATAGCCGCGGTCACAGGTGCAGGACTTCGAGCCTTCGCGGATGGAGTAGCTGTGTGGAGGGCATTTGGCACAGATGGTGTCTGCTGAGTGGGCCTTGTAGTATCCAATTTTACAGGCTGGAAAGAGAAAAGGAATGGAAGGCGTTATTTACACAGCACACAGCAATAAAATCAGACCTTGACAATATCAACTACAGCAAGAGGAGACACAACCAAAATTATAACAATCAGGGTCCTTTTAATAAGGAAGTAGAAATGGGCCTAATACAAACAAATCGCTAAGTGTCTTTGTTCTGCATCAAGAGCTTCAGACACTCAGTTGAACAAGTTCATAGCTTTGTGTGCAGGGACATGACTACACTGATTCTGGGTTCGAGCAATAGAGGCAAACATCAAGATGGTTTCTTCTGACTCCTATAACCATGCTATATCAAGCCGCTATACAACTTGGAAAATGGATATCTGTTTTGGAGCAAAGCCCAAGGAGAAATAAGAAGCTACACATGCTTCGGAGGAAAACAATATGCTTCTTTCCTGTCATCGCATCTAGGAAAGTGTGCACACCCACGTCCACACAGAAAAAAAGACAAATATACATATGTCAAGCAAACAGCACATCTTCCACCCGAAGACAGACTACACCAAGCTGAATCACCTCACGTTCGGACTTTGTCCTTTTTGTACCTGGTCTTAACAAAGAGATCGAACATAATTTTATGTCAGTGTTCATAAGGCCCACCACGCACAAATGTTGATGAACGATTCAGACAGTGCAAGGGAAGCACTGGTTAAGAGCTCAAGAATATCGCCTTTGGTGTGCCGTGACACAATGTGTGACAAACAAATTTGGCAAGGATAGAAAATATATCATGCAGAGTTTGACATTTTGTAGGATAACATGCAAATCCTGAAGAAGGCAAGAAAAGATATCCACAGTGGCAGAAACATTTCATTTGCAATTTTTATTTCTGCTGAAAATTATGATCCACTGTAGTTCCCCTTTCATGAACTGAGAAGCCACACTTTCATCTGGTGTGTTATCTGCCGTTAAACAAACAGTGCGGCAAAACTGAGCATGCTATCAAGGAATATAACATTGAGCCTGAGCCACTACCGCTTAAGGTTTACCTTCAATTTACTAAGCTGGAAAAACATTTTCTGCAATATTTGTAGGCTCAATGGATCTACTTCTCTCAAAGTGGAAATTAGAAGGTAAGGTGAGTAATACATGCTTACTGTCAAAACTAAAGAACTTACAGTTAAAATGTGACTGCAGCCGTTTGCTTCCTCTGTTATAAGTTTAGTTTGGTCTGTTGTTATCGTTTTGCTGATTGCCTTCCATACCTCGCTGATCCTTTAGACAGATCTGGAACCGTTGCTTTGCTGACAATCCCGTTTTATAAGCATGTGTCTATATGGGACTTCTCTGCCTTCCTGACCATGTTTGTTGATTCATCAAAGTACTTTGATACTGGGGTAGGGGAAGTGAAAACATCTCCCTTCAGAATCCCAGGGGCATTCCAGGATTGCACCGTAGCCCCACACTTTTAGCTCCTCCATACCCACAAATTTGCTGTTAAGGGGCCTTGAAGAAGGGCACAGAGTCTAAAACCAAATTAAGCAAACATGGCTCATTAAGCCCTTCCCACTTTAAGATCCTGATGATGACTTTGCGCCCCCCTGAGGGTAGGGGTAGCAAGGAAAGTACCACAGTACCACAGTAGCCTGACATTGCCTCAGTGTCTCTGCTTTAAGATTCAGATAGGACGGGCTCTACCAGCATCTTTGGCAAACATGTACTAACGTAATATTAATGTATTAGGCAGCCAATATAGACATGCAGAATACCCATCTCTCCTTATATTACTAGATGGTCCAACAGACAAGAGGGAAACTGGGGTTACAGAGCCTTCATCTCACCTCCCTAGCACCTTCATGGTGGATGGTACAGTACACAGGAGCTACAAAACCCCGCTGTCCTATTCCGGCTGCTACATTCATTTCAGCTGTAGCAGAAACGTGTCTGCAGTGATTGAGTGATTCCCTGCTGGATGCCAGGATGCTCCACTGCGAGAACATGTGGCTTGCAGGACATTCTTAACAGCCTCTATCCATTACCAGAAGCATAGGAAGGGGGCAGGCCTCAGATGTGAGCTGCACTAACCACATGCTCAGCACCCAGATCAGGTGACAGAGAAAGAAGAGCCGTCAACACAGCAGGAACAATTCTGAGACTAAGTGTCCACGATAAAACAGCTGGTGAGCCAGGCAATTAATCAGGAGCAGAAGACAGTCATTGATGTCAAGCTCCGAAACATGTCTACCCTGTTTCCTACATACTACCCTCTTAGAAGACAAGGCGGTATTGATTAGATTGGACAGCAACCACCTCATTCATTCAGTTTGTCTTACTGAAACATACACTGAAATATAACAAGTATGTGGCATCCTTCGATCACAACTCTCAGCTTCATCTTTCAAATGCAGTTCGTCAATACCAGTGCTCTCCCCGTACAGAAAAATTGCTTCCACTACATTAACTAGCACTATATTGTCATGGTAACTGGCTGGTGAGTTAAATATAGTAAATATATTCTTACCTTGAGACATAGTGGTAGACCAAAGTAGTGGTTGCGATCTTTTGGTGGGTCAATATTTCCACCATGGTATAAGGACATACAACTGTCAAAACCAATTTATCTTCCATTGTTGCCTCGCTACCCAAGCATTTAAGATCTTTCAGCACAGCTCGTCCGTTCCTAAATTCGGATATCACTTTGCATATTCCTCATACCAAGGCCCAACCATTTACACATACCCCAACACCAGCTCAGAGTCAAAAAATGACTTGGTGTCCATCACCCTCTTTTTAACTTCCAGCTGATTGATCTATTCCTAATCTTATTATAAAGTTTAATATTATAAGGTGTCACCCAACCATGCTATATCTCACCCGCTCTTTCTTCTCCTTCTTAGGTTCCACCCCTGTGTATGGTTATTTCAAAGGCACAGCCTCCCTCCACATTGGCCTTCTTCCCGATTCATGAACTCAGCATATGGTTTGCCAGACACAGCCCCTGTGACTGAACACCAACCCACAACCAGGATCACGGATATATGGGCTGTCCAGCCGACGCCTCAGAGCCCTGTGGTGTAAATGATCTTACACCAGTCAATAACTGTATGGGAAAAGCAGATATTTTAGCAAATCCGACGAAAATGTGATAACAGTGCAAAAGCATTAACAGCTTAAGTGTTGAAACGTGTGCAAACTGCAATTTCTCCTATTTAACACTTATTTCAATTAGGTGATGAACATTAACTGTGCTCATTCCCCTGTTTTCAGGGCACTTACCACCTAATTGGCCTAACTTTCTAGTCGAAACATGAGCAAAATCTATTTCTGTACTCTATTCCCCATTTTTTAGTGAAGATGTGTTAACCCGGCACCAAAACACACCTGATAAGCATTGCAAACGTTATTTGTGCTGTTGTGCTTTCCCACGTTATTACACAACGTTCTAAATGGCCAAATAACAGCCTTATTTACTCGGTGCAGGCACAGGCGGGCCTATAGGAAATGTACTTGCCGTACAGTATTTACACTGCCTTATATACTAAAGGAAATATGAGGTGGTAACAATGTATCCCACAAACGTATAGCCACTCCACAATGTGCACGGTAGAAAAATATGTTCCACAAACTATAACTTGTGAACAATCAGTTCTGACCAGGAGAATGCCTGTCACTGTGCAAGACTTGTACAGTTCGCACAAGAACCTCCACTCTCATTCCCCCCCCCCACTGCACAGATGAATCTTACAGTGAACACGTTTTTGCTGACTAATATTTATGGACAGCATGTGAATCCAGAAAAGATTAACACTGCAAAACACACAATTAGATTAGGTTCAGCTTGCAAGGTGCTGCCTGGCTTCACTTGCAGCGGCCTTGGGGGGAGCAATTAAAACCAGAGACTGAAGCTCAGCAGAAAAGACACACTCGGGTCAAGCCCAGAATCCCTGCATCAAACCCAACTAGTCCCTCAACACAAATACTAATGCTCTCGCTGCAGCTCGCCTCTTGTCAACAGCAGCGAACAAGAACAGCTTGTGTAAAATGGGCAAATCTGCAGGCAGGCAGGCAGGCAGGCAGGCCAAAAGCAGCAGACGGGTCCCCTGCATCTGCGTCGCAGAACTCAAAGACGAGCTCAGCAAACTCCTTATGTGCCGGAGTCTAAAATATGTTTTGTTTTATAAAAATGCACAAACTGCCAATCTTCAAAAGAAAAGAAAAACCAGTAACTAGACGAGCAGCTTCAAAGGTGAGGCGTCTGCAGCAGCAGGTTTTAGATCAGAAACGCATGTAAAGATGGACAATTTGCTAAAAAGAAAAGGTTTCAGCTGGAACTGACTCAGTTCAAAATAATAGATAATTTGTATCAAAGGGGGTCAAAAAATGTTTGTCAGTTTATAACATTCCTAATATTTTCTAAAGAGGAACACATGAGGGGATAACAACAATGTTTGATGTCTGATCAAAGTCTTGTGTCCTAGCCAGCAGTGTCAGATAAGCCCTCTGTATCTAGCCTTCAAAAGAGCAATGTCTGATCTGTGCCAAACCTTGCGTCATCCAACGCGCAATGGCTGATTGGGTACACCGCTCTTCGATACCACCCACGCAATGCATGACTGCGTCTTCTTATAACTCACTAGCAGTTACGTTCATCAGGAAACCTTTCCTATCATCTCTTCCTGCTCACGTCTGTCGCTGAGACTTGTTGGGTTTACGTCCTTCATCTTTAAGGTGCTTTGACCACAACAAATCCATTGCCCGGTGGACTTGATTTCGAATCATGTGGCATGAAAGGGAACCACAGATATAAACTGTTTGTAATATCTGCCTATATTAAGTGAAAGCAGGAAGAAGGTAAAAGAAGAAGTGAGCAGGAGGGGGCAAAGGTCTAGCCTGCCTCTGTGTCACTCCACACTTTGTCATGAAGAGGCTGAAACTCAGGCTCTTCTGAGAGCCCTCTAATAAGCACATCTTTCAACCAGCTGCTGCTGGGTCCGGGTGGACCTCAGACACACCCCCTGGTCTACCGAGGCCCTCCTAAACATAGAACTCCTGTTGATCATGCAGCAAACAAGAAGGTGATGGAAAGACTGAAAGAATTCCTCTCAGCCACTAGCAGTCACTAATTCCACGGTCCAGCCAATCCAGACCGAGACACCCATAAGCCAAGCAGCTTAGGTCCTGTCGCAGTACGAACAGTCTAGGCCAGGTCCCCTCCAGCTGGGAACATAAGCGACCCAGACAGGGCTCGGCCTACATACTTAGGCCGCATCAGTGAGTTTCAGCTTGAGACCTGTGCCACAGTGCGCACTAGACCCATGTCTCACCCTACCTGTCTACTATGCAGCAGATATTAATTATGCTCTGTAAATATTCACTCAAAACGTCCACCCTCAGACCTCTGAGTTTTGCAAGCACAATATTTCCTTCCTTGACACGTTTTGTACAGTGGCACCTGTGTGGCCCCTCTCTGTACTCACTTTCCTTACCTGACATAAGTTACAGAGTTGACCAGAAGCTCGGGCATAACTTTTAACTCCAGTGACAGGAATTTTTAAAAAATGACACATGCAATTTAGACTTGAAAAGTTGAAGGTCAGAGCCCATGAATATTCCCCAGAAACCTAATTTAGCGAGTGGAGATTCAAATGAACATGAATCAAGTCGTCTGTAGATTGGGAGTGGGATTCTTCAACAGAATTGTCAAGATGGAATTCTGCCCCCCCCCCCCCCAGCACCCCTCACACTCCCCCCCCCCCCCCCCCTCACAGGGCAGTCTTTGCAGCATACTTAAAGCAATCCTCCCCTCTCCTCTTCTGGAGGGGATTTGTTGGAGGGGTGCGATGTGAATAGCGCTCCTGCGCCGCTTTAGAAAGATGCCATTGTCGGAAGATTAGTTCACATGTGCAATATAGCCTTTGAATCGAGTTTCTTCAGCGTTGCTTTAATTAGTTCTTTTTTTAAGTGCCTCGCCTTCTTTTCAGCCTGCTCGGATCACGCACACACGCGGGTGTCTCGTTATTCAACCGACCAACAAAAAGTGCGTGTCCGCAAAACTCTGTTTCAGGTTGATGCTTTCTTTTTCTGGCAGGAAAGAGTTATTTATTGTTCGTTGACTCGACCTCCTCCTTTTTGCCACAGAAGACATTTTATCGCTGGCCTGAACTGGCTTTACACCAAAAATGTATATGTTGAAATGGTCTGCACGGGCAACTTTTTACATGCTTATGCGTTTTGATAATTCCTTTAATTATCTATATGGATGAACAGTAAACTGCAATTTTCAGTAACTTTGAGCTACAGAGTCATTCCACGCTGATCCACTCCTCCCAGGACACTGTGGTAAAAGCACTGGCAGCGACTAGAATAACACTGCTACATTCCTGCCTGTTTCCTTCCTTTTGATGTCCTTGTGGTTTCTTTGGGACAGGAGTTCATGTGATAATTATAGTTTGGAAACATGTGCACAGGCACTTTGTCCAGCACTCTGAACCACAGGCCTTGACCACACCAATGTCTTTGCGTCTGCAGACCTTTCTTGCTTCAAATGTTGGTCCGGCTTGTCTGGTGGTTGGACAGTCGCGCCAACTAGTATTTTTGACCTGGGAGTTGAAAAGAGAGGACTCTCCTTTCTCTGAGCGGTGAATAGCGTAAAGCCGGCCCTGGTCTCTCAGTCTCAAAGTGGACAATGCAATTCCGGATCACTGCTGGAACAAGTGTAATTGGTTTGCGGGGCAAAGGGAGGGCGAAATAATAGGATTTTAAAATAGACATAAAGACGAGGCTTCTCCTGAAATTAAATTCCTCAGTCCCAGTGTAATTATTCACGTCAGTGTCCCCTAACGGGTCACAAACTACAAGCAGGTCCCAGAAACTGGAATACTGGAGGGAAAAGGGCAAACCTTCTCCCCAGCCATCCAATAATTTATTAGAATCCCGTGAAACACTTGGACCTCACAGTGTGAAAGGTTGTGTGGTTCTGATTAATGTGCATTTGGGTACATGGCCCACCCTCTTCCTCTTTCGCCCATCTCAAACAGACCTCCGTGGAAAGTCAAAGCACCCATCGCCTTATGGCCATTTTTCCGACACCCACTAAAGATGATTCAACAGTGAACCAACCTCTTGTTCTAATATATATATATTTTGTATGTATTTATTTTATTTATTTGAGTTTTATATAGCGCTGGTTAGACCCAAGGTATCAGAGCGCTTTACATGTTTTGAGAATAAATTTACAAAAAGTATACGATGAACGTCAAGTGGGTTTCGCAAACACTCATATAGAAAAATAAATAAAGTTGGGATAACTCCAATGCTGTAAAGTACTAATGAGAGTTTTTCTGCTCACTCGATTAAGAATGTGTTCAGTCCTACAAAGGTATGGGCGATCCTGCAAAAAGGGAGATAGCGTAACCCTTTTAAAGGACATTTTACGCCTCACTGTCCATGCTCTTATTAAATCAAAAAACTAAGTAATGGTTACTCGGAATTGAAAAAATATATTGGCATTCCCCCAACACACTTGATGCGGTCAGCATCGCAGATACACCAGGCCTCTTAGAAACAGGCACGGAGAATAACCCAAGGAGGCAGCAGTGTCTTTGGAAAGACTGGGTTCACGCCAGGGCCAAGCAGGGCCATTTAGTCGCCGACAGCATCGAGTCCCTCCCCAGGCGTGCCACACATCGACAAGGAGCAAAGCACAGTTATCTCGACCGAATAATGTCGCTATTTGTTTTCGAATCACAGTTCTGAAATACCTGTTGAACGGGCCTGTCAGTGTCAGCCAGGAGCGTGCTGTGCGAACTGATCAAGGATGCGCAGGGCCACACAACCGAATCACATAGCCTGAGGCCAGCCACCACAAACACTCCCGGAGCTATGGAAAGCGCTGACGGACACACAGATCGGTATCTTGACTCTGCTGCTCGGTGCGGGCTGTCTGTGTGAGAGCATAGCCGGCTTCATACAGCATCGCTGAGATGTTTCAGTGCTGGAGATTTCGGACGGTACTCGTATCCAATTGAATGGGCCTCAGTATACCCACCTCGGAAGGATGAAAGGCTGCATTGGCCCTGCCATGATTCGGCTCGTGAACTGCGGATGACCGCATATCTTTAACTCACTGAACCATTCTGCCAGCCTTAGGATATCGACATTCTGCTTCCCAGGCTTGTGAGTGGGGGAGGGGCGGAGGGAATGGGAACTAAAGCCGGCACTGGATAACATTGTCTGTACCCCTGAAAGAACAAACCGGATGCAAAGGCAACGTGATGAACTTTAGTAATCCATCCACAACAAAAGGGTTGTACCTTCACAACCGAACAGTGCAGCCATCACCCTCTGCACCACAGTGGCATCGCTGTCCTTCTCTAACAGGCTCATGTCCAACCCCCCACTCGCTAATCCTGGCATTATAAAGTTTATTATCATTATAGGGTTTCACCCTACTGCTGGTATCAACCCAGGCTTCAGGGAAAAGTCCCTTCAAGACATGCCACCAGCATGAAACTGGCAGCAGATTCAATCTATGAAAACAATGGCTAAATCATTATTTCTACACTAGTGTTTACACTACACTTGCTGGTGTCAGTAAACACTTAATTTACAAAAATCACAGGAGTGTATAGAATGTGCCATACCTCGACATGGTTGATGCCTTGCAAAGGGCGTTTTTATGATCCTTCACTTCACTGCAAAACTACCATGTGGTTTCCCAGTCGAGGCAAAGTCTACTGATAATCTTGATAAACTAGTCTTTAGAGCTCAGTTGCCTCCTAGTAAAAAGCATTACTCAATACAATTTAAAACAGCTTTGTATTTCCTGGGGATGCCTCTTTCCTCCTCCTCTTTCAACTTGCCACACACTGAGAAGGCCTTGTGAAATTGGGTGGTCTTTAAGGGGGCGACCTGGGCGCGGGCAGGCCTCATAATTCAGGATGGCGTTTTTATGGTGGTCGTTTGCTTATTGATTACAAGGTTCCAAAAACGTCTGCAACTGCCCACCCTGGCAACCTGGTTTCAGGAGCAAAAAGGCACACTATTAGAAAGATTGCACGGGATCAAAGTCCTGCTTAGACAAATAACACATCTCTACTGTGAAAAAAAACACAGTTTATCACTCGGGCTAACAACTAGCCAAATCTCGCAGCAAAGTAGAGTACAGCCTTGTTGAAAACTAATTTCAGGTAGTAGCTCAGCATATCTGCTAATAGTTCCAGCTCAGCATCTTTACAACAATCATTAACCCGCCTGGGAGTTTATTAATCAGAACTGGCTCCCAGAAATCAGTCTGCATTACAGCAAGGATCTTAATTACCTCAGACAATTAGGTGTGAGCAATACATTTTTTGATAAGTTGCTTCCATCTGAGTTGGCCTCTGATGCAGCAGACATGGTAGCCTACATAAAATATTGATTCATTCCACATTTGAGGATTATAAGCAATATCACAACTTGTTATAGAACCAGAAAAAATGATCAGTTATTTCGGACTTTTACATTTTTATAAACCTCGGCATCTATCTGTCCGTCCGTCCGTCTGTCCGTCTGTCTGTCTGCTATATATATCTATCTATGTTTTGTTGTTGCAGTTTTCATATAGCATGAACTTGGCTCAAGGTAATTCGAGCGCTTTATATGAACACCAGATTACATTACACAAGGTCAGACTCAGTATGTTTGTATTTTTTTGGGCAGAGGCAGATTAAGTGATTTGCCCAGAATCTCAGGATGTTGAGCCAATGCCGGTACTCGAACCTGGTTCCCCAGTTCCTAAGTCAGTAGCTCTGGCCGTTAGGCCACCCCTGCCCCCCATACATTGTCAGACCCAACAGTGTGCTGGTTAAGTATTCATGAGTCATGATGCACTGTCTTTACTACATATTTATACAATGTTGATTTAGGCCGTGAACGAATGGTTGAACATGAAAGTATGCATTTCTTGATCAGGCATTAAAAACACATTGAATGGGATTCTGTACCGTCAGTTGTCACATGCTGGTAGAAGCCCTGCAGTTTTACAGCTGATTCCGCGCCCCCCACTAAACCCATGTTGCCTCTTCCAGAATCACCTTAAGGAGGGTCAGGACTTTGAGAGTGGGAAGTTTGGCTACTGGAAGGGTTCAACGGGATGTACCTTTGAGAATGGGGGACGACGAAAGACAGTAGCAAGAAGTAGATGGGTAACCTGCTACTGGAAAGAAGGAATATTCTGACATCGTAGTAGGAACAGCTTAGTTTTAAAGGAATGAGGACCAAGGAGCTAGAGGCCCGGATCTGGGATTATTAAGGAAGATTTGAAGATGAATGAGATGGTGACGGGATGGAGGTGCTCGGAGATTATAATATGTGTTGCTTCGAAGCGAAACTTAAGCGGACTTTTTATCATTGTGTAGAACAGACTGTTGGGATTGAGTAGGAGAGATGTTGTAATGGATGTTAGGCATAGGTAGAAGCCTGTGGTTCTGGAATAGAAATAGATTGATATTGTGGAACATACTGGACCATTTCGAGGAGTTCTAAGATGGAATAGGGAAAGTTTCACTTTCGAATGGAAGGTGATCACAATACGTACATTTATTTATTTGTAAGTTATGCATAGCGCTAGGTAGACCAAGAAGGTGTCAGAGCGTTTACATGGTTGTGAGCGAATCCAGTGAATCGGGAACACCATAAACATATGAGGCGAGACTCAATAGATAATAGTACACAACAACAGCACAGTAACAGAAACCATAATGACAGATTCAATACATTAAGGAGACTGTGCAAATGTGACTGTTTTGAGGGTTATATATAAAAGGAGAAAAGCAATGAGGTGTGGACTGACATCAGTACTACTGAAGAAAACAGCAAGGAATACGGAAAAGGTCTTCTGCATAACAACCAATCACATCACAGTTAACATGGTAAAGACACCAATGGGGGCAGGGGCTACAGCACCCATTTCCAGAGAACTGGCTCGAGTACCTATCATTTAGCAAGTTCCTAACCTAATTTACCAAAATGGCTTCCATCCCAAGGCTGTTCAGCTTGTTTACAAGTCTTCTGTGTGAAAGAGTAACAAAGGCTGCACTGAAGCCTATGCAGATCCCATCCATCATTCTTTCATTACCTACTCCCCTGGTCAATCAGTCAAAATATTCAATTTGATTTGCCTGGCGTGACTTTTCCCTTGTGCCACCACGCACAAGAAAGGTCGGACAATTACAAATCAGGGATAAATCATTATCCTTATTTACAGACTACACCCACATTAATGCCCTGTGCTGCAGTTGAGAGATGACTTTCTCAACTAATAATAGGCATGCCTTGCTTGAGTACACCCGTGTTTTGCAGTGAGAGAGCCCCAGGGCACCCACGCTTTTTTGCATTGCCTTGCTGGATATAAACCATTATAATGAATAAAGCACTCCAGTCATTTTAATGATCAGAATTTGGCAGGTCACACATAGCACATGACCTACAGACTCATGCATCTTTTGGGATCACTAACGACTCAGGACTTATATGACTAGTGAAAATTCCTGGATTCATAAATTCACAAAAGACATTTGTGCATAAACTGAAGGCAAACATGTTGCATCCCTGAAATTCCACGGAGCATCTCAACCTCCAGAAGTTGATGAACTGAGTACTACACATTTGCACAATAACAACACTCACTTCGCGTGGGGAGATATGCACGTGCCGTACATTGTTATTTGTTCCAAAGACGCCATATCAAATTGGTTATACAATAAGGAGTTAGTGGGGCTTCTTTTTCTGAAAATTGTAAATCAGATATACAAAGATGCACTCTTGTCTGAAACATCAGGTCTGCACAAGGAAGCTCTCTGCAAAGAGTGATGCAGAGCTTTGGCATTTTCGAGGCAATACTATAGTGCTAGAACACAAAGCTTGAGGGAGCTGTCAAAAGAGGAAATAAAGTAAGAAATCAGATGTGCTTCCATATTCATGAGCCCTGACAGTGTCAAATCCCTGCGAGGCGGCATGTCTGGTTCGCTTCTCAGAGGGCACGGGCACTTTATCACGGAGACATTAAGCTCCCCACCTGGGGGTGCAGTGCTCGGTTACAGGTTCAGTGTACTCTGGCAGCCCTCTGCAGTCTGTGTCGGGCTTCTGTTGCTTGGGAAAAGGCAGTGTGCCAGAAAGGCCCGCAGGTACATTCTGCCACCCTTTCAAGTTCGCCTGATTTACACCGACGGCTTGTGCGAGGGTGAATCCCTCCACTGGTGACATTGTTAATGAGGTCAGTGAATTCTCTCTCACCGCCACCTTATAACTCACCTTTCAGGAAGCTGGTGGGTGATCCCACTCATGATGGATCCTCATTTCCTGATGACAATAGTTGATGCCAAATACACACAATGGATGGTGTGCGGTTATCCAGGGGGATATGTGTCTCTGACAACCCATCATGAGATGAAAAACGCAAGAACGAAAATCTGATGGAGAACCATATTCCTCTCCAGAATTAGAGGAATAGAGACAGAACTAGTCTTGCCTCCAAAACCAAATAAGTCAACACAACTAACATTCCTTGCATCATGGCGACCGTGACATTGGGTTCTTTTATGTTGAAGAACCAGTTCCGCTGAACGCTTTGACAGGGTATGTCCACTGCACCTCGCTTCTGCGTGTAAGGCATGCTTTGAGTGATTTTCTTCCAACAGTGCTCTATGAAAAAGGCAATGAGTATGAAATGAAATCTGCACTAAAGTTACTGAGCCGAAGCCTCTCACTTTTCAGTATCCTATGCCTGGTAGTTCTATTTATGACAGGATTAAATCGAAATAACAATGGCAGTGAAATCTGAAAAATAAATTGTGAGAATTATAGGTGGGGGCCAGTGGCGGCTGGCATCTATGGAGAGTGGTTGCGTGGGCAAATAGGTGATGGGAAAAAATAAAATACACTTACGTGAGACAAATCCGACTGCAACTCCTTCCTCGCTGCACCTCTTCATCCTGCAGCGTGAGCCCATGAGAATTGCCTTAACCAATCCCAGTGCTGCTTTCATGATATGAGAACAGCGCCCTGATTAGCGGGAGTGGCCTCACTCGCCACTCCTAAGGGCACTTGAGCCCTGCACTTAGTCTATCTAACCCAGCTGTCTTAAGAAAGCTGGGTTAGAGGTTTCAAAATACTCATGTCTGGCTGGAACCAACTTTATTACAATTGTATTTTTCAATTCTGGGCCATTTTAACCAGTTGGGTGACGCTCCACAGCTCAAACGGAGGGGCCGCCCCTGGTAGGGGCTTGAGGGAAGACAACAACCCAAGCAAAATCTAATGAAACATTTTTAATTTTAAATATGGCGTGTGAAATAGTGTGTACACTTTGTGCCAGACTGGAGCAAACTGGTGCTGCAGCAAGTGTCTCAATGTCGTCAATGCCAATGGAGAGCTAGGTGTGACAAGCTTGTTAGGTTTCCAAGGAGCTACAGTTTTCAAAGGCTGGCATGGTCACAGCAACACAAGAAGCCTTTCTTTAAATGAATTAGAAATGAAAAATTGCTGCTAGATTAACCTTTTTTTTAGACGTGCTGTGCCAGGGAGATTGCTTCCTGAACTTTTCACTAACATTTAGTGTCTACAGCATGGAGAACCAAATGATAAACGCTATTCCTTTTAGTTTGTAAGTCAATTTCCAGACTTACAAAATACCAGTCATGTTGCGGAACACACCATGCACTATTTATATATCGTTTTGGGTCTCCTGTAAGAAATCTGCCGTCCATATCAGCAAGCACAGCGAACGCTACTGTTTAATTGACTCAAGACCAGCTTGGCCAAACACTGTGCTGTAAAACGTTTATTTTTCCTTCTCGATTTGGCCTTCATCTGCTTCCTCACACTGCACCCCAGATAGGTATCAGAGAAGAGAAGGAAGATGAAGAGGGACTCTATTGGCTGCTAGGCACATTTGTGCACCTTCGAAAAGTTCACCGGACTCTGCTATCCTATCAACATTGGACATCGTTTTCAGAACACAAACCTGCTGGCGCATGGTCTGCGAGCTGCTGCACCTGTCCCAAGTAAACAACACAGAGCAATGGTAAGTCTTGCTGCAGAAACATGGGTTACCGAGTTCTTGCAGTCATCTCAGTGGTTCTACTAATGAGAACTAATCAATGGATCCTACACAGCTGGAAGGTGGTTACCTGATGTGAAATAGCTCAAAACAAGGCAGAGTGGGTTCATTCAACCATTCAGAAACTGGCCAACCATCCCTGTGCATAGCTACGGAGTGGCTACAGGAAAAACCACCGGACTTCTATAAGTGGCGTGCTAAAATGCTGAGTCTATATAATCTTGAGTGGAGTTTATTTTCTTTTAAAGGACTGAGGGAAAAAAGATTGGGTATAACAATCTGGAGTGTGTTTAGGGATTATTATGAATAATGAACTTTTAATTGGATGTAATTGTAATCGTATTTGTTTCTGATAATTGTGAGAGATGATGGAAATGTGAATTGATTATTTTGTGTTTACTCGCAGTTTTGCTGTATAAGAACAATAAAAAAAATAATTAAAAAAAACAGAAACTGGCCAACCTAAACAGAAGCAGGGATGCAACCATACATGCTGGGTCGTATCCAGGGCTTTAGGTGAGATGAAAAAATGGAGGGGGGAATCTCTAAAAATGGTGTCGCCTATGTGATTGAGGGCGTGACTGAAATACGTAAACTAAATGTCTGTGCTTCACACAGTGTGCCACACAACCAGTATTTTGGTGCCTCTATGAGCTTTCTATAGTTGCATTCAGCTGTATAACACATGTGCCGTAACCCTAAAGCCAGCCAGGACTATTGGCCTTGTCAGGGATCATTAGCTGTTTAAGATAAAGCGCTATACAAGAGTAATATACTACATGGATAAAAAAATACAAGAATGCAAGATTATGTCAACCATGTGACATGTAAACAGGAGCTAACATGGATTACCTTAATGTTTTTACATACACGGTTCAAAAATCGATCTGTTTACTAGTAAGGTTAAGGACAATAACCCGCCATAGTAGCACAACAGTCACCTATTTCAGGTTCCATTTTTAATTTCTACTGAGTCCGGGCGGACTCAGCCTACTTAAAGCCAGACTTTTGCAAACTCCAGTGGTACCAATCCACCTAAGGGAACTCGTTGCAGTTAAGATTTTTACTTGCCAGCTGAAACCTTTCATTAGGCTAGCGCTAGTTGTTGAGTTGGTGTTTCGCCAACTGAATACATATTCAAATATTACTCAGCCTTCATTTAAAACGTGACTACGGGTGGCAATTTTACTTACATGTTGCAACAACCTATGTATGAGCAAACAGTCCTACTTTCCCCAAAAAAGCTACATTAGGGATTTGTGGGAAGCCAATGTTATGCTTTTATAAAGTGAGAGCGTTGAGCTAGCTATATTTTATTCTGCCTAGATTTTATACATTTTCAGGCAATCTCAGAAAATGGTTTTATTTAGAAAAAAGCATGTAAAGATGCCATATCGATTTTAGCACATTTTTTAGGGTTCGATACTAAAAACTTTGTGATGTGGGGAGGGGGGGGGGGGCTGTAGATTAAGGTTTCTCAGGAATGTCGCTGGACTACAAGACAAAAGACACAAAGGGGTCATTCATGTGCACTAACAGCTCTGCCGAACCTGTTTACACCACACTCTCCCTTATCTCCAACTTAAAATGGACTGGGACACCCTCCTTTAGATGCCCCCCTACCCCCACCCCCAGTATCCTCCCAGAGTGAAAAAAGAGGCCTTGAGGCAAGTGCTGTGATCCTCGGCAAACCTGGGCTAAACTATTTCAGAAAAGAGTGTAAGCACACAAGACTCAGAAATAGGCCACCTTTCGGGTAAATCGTGCTGGCAATCTGAGCCTCATGGAGGAATACTTGCCAGACATGTCAGTAGAACCAGCTCTGGTATATTTCACACCCTGGCAATATTCGGGCGTGTGTGTGTGTCGCCCAAACTTTTTGTGTTAGCTTTTTTATGTGAACCACCGCCTACGAAACCAGACAGCACAATTAGCACGGGGTACTGGTGCAAAAACCTAGGACAATTGGTTTCACCCCTAGGTCCTAGCCCACATGTGACACCATATTCCATTAAAATGGAGGACCATTTGACTTTTCACTTTGACTTACTTTACACCACATTAAAGCCAACAGTCACCCACAAGCTCACGGGATTTACATGTGCAACAAGAACCTCCCCCAGACTGCATCAAGAACTGTCTTAAGAATTGCTGACAATCATGGACGGTAACTCGTACTGCCACGCGGTATAGGGCGGAAACTCCAATTAGCAAATAAACACAATTTTGAAAGTTGCCTAAATTGTTTTAAATGGAATTATGCGTTTATCAATACGGCATAGCAGGATCCGTGTATGAAATAAGTAATACCTGATTTTCATTTGGAAGCATAAAGAAAATGGGGAGTGCACTGACACTTAATGAATTAATAGCTGCTGCTTTTAAAAAGTAAAACAAGCAGATAACATAGGGAATGGTATACTGAGTTTCACCTGACAATTTCCAACTTTAAAACTGTTCCTTTATTTTGAAACATTTTTTGAAAAATTGAAAAGTAGAAAGGAAAATATATTGTTGCACACATTAACTAGAAGTTCTTTCCTTGGGGCGCCAGTTTTTCCTGACAATCTTGCCATAGCCCTTGCAATAGTAACAGTGAAGAAGGTGGATGGTCCTAGAACTCTCACAGGTGGTTATAATTCACCTCATTTAGTGACTGTCCTATACTACCAAATCAGTGGATGGGGGCCCTATGCCCTAGCTTACATTAGGGCTTGTGGCACCCTTGTCATGTCACCAAACAGCAGTAAAAGAAATGATCAACGTCAGAACTTGAAGGAGACTGTGTAAAAAGAGTTGAGAACATGAACTCAGACTATAACCCCCCCCCCCCCCCCACTATGTATTTATATCAAATACATTTTATGGGGATTCATTTTAAAGAATATATTCCTGCTTCAGATAACGGAAGGACAGAACGGGTGCAGGCACCATTATTGTTTTTGATAAAATAACTGATCCCATTATTTTCTTTACAAAACCAATCACATATATATGCTTGATGAAATAGGTACCTGTTTGCGGATACAGACTCTTAAGTGTCAGATAAACCCGGCAACTAGAAAGGTGTGTCCAGATGCCTGAGCATCTCACACAGGTACCTGAATATGTTCTCTCTTGAGCGGGGGAGTATTGACTCAGAAAAGTGAAATCATGTCAGCTGTTACGTTAATTAAATAAGAGATTAAAGTAAACACCAGCATTGAGTAATTCTGCCTGGATACATAATTAAGAGTGAAACTGGATGGAACTGGCTTGATTTAAAAAGAGAGAGTCAAGAAAAGGGAAGAATAAAGCAAATAGATTATTAGCTAACATAGCACGCCAATTGCTGCACAGCCGTAAAACTCTGTAGGCTATCCTGCTGCACACTGAAGCAGGGTAATCACCCTGCAGCAACACACCAAGTGAGTGCACCTCTTCTTATCTATGATAGGTTTTGGAATGCGTGGCCCGAGAGAGAGAGCGAGAAGCACTGGTTCCACATGGATCATGCCGTGGCCTCTAGACCCCTTTGGGACTTGTCATGGCTTCCTAAACACGCTGGACACCAGAGCACCTACATAGCCATCCCCCGAAAACGGTCCTAGAAATCTGGGACAAAATTGCTCTCAAGAGACGCCTTACCACCTTCCCCTCTCCCAACACACCACAAGTTCACACCCGGAGTTCACTCCAGCACTACAGACCCATCCATCGGTTTGGTCCTTCAGTGGAACAAGGCTTGATCTCCTGCACCTACAAAGTTCTCCAACACTCAACACCATCCAAGACTCATTACTACCAAACTCAATGGCACGCTGATACTACAGAGGGAATCTTGCCGAAGCAGTGGAACCAGCTCTGCAAAGATATCCCCAAACTGTATAGGATCATATCCGAACAGGTGACGGCATATAATCTGATGGCACGGTGGTGGTATTATACCCCGGCCAGCTTGCACACTATTTACTCAACCACTTGTCCGGTATACTGGAGATGCAATTCAGCAATGGGAGATTTCCTTCTCATCTGGTGATCCTGCCCCCTCATAGCAACCTACTGGAATGAGACCCTGAGCCACATCAAAGGGGTGGTGGGCTACCCACTCCCTGACTCGTTCAACACAGTGATCCTGGGCATTCGATCTCTGGCACTACAAGCCATGACAGATGCCAACTGGCTACTCATAATAATCCACATGTTAGGTGCAACTTGGCAACAAATTTCCCTCCACTAGAAGAACGCCTCAGCCCCATCGATTGCCAGTGGTTCCAATGCCTTTGGCACATAATTGCCATGGAACTTCTTTCCCACAGGGTGTCCCACTCCGACAAGAAATTCACACACACATGGCAACCTCTGATAACCTACTTCACCTGTTTAAAACACACTTGCTTTAAATCTCCTAGTCTCAAAGCCCTAATTGACTAACTACCTCCTTCAACGAGATGCCCACTTGCATGCATAGCAGTTGAGCCTCCCCAACCGACTAGCACAATCTCAGCCATGCTCATAATCTCCCCAAAACCTTAGCCCGAGAAGGATCTGCACACGAACTTCCTGAGAAGGTATCACCACACACATACCTTACGACGACCCTTACTACGCTTAGATTCCTTATGTTCCTATCTTAATTTGTTCATTGGATTGGGCATTCCTCCCCTCTTATTTCGTGGTGTATTCAGTTGCAACTATTTCTTATAAGTTCGGCCCTGATGTGGCCTTATCGGGGTGCCTGACATGTATACTTGCGATAGTGCATGTTTGTTATAATGCCCTGCGCATTTCTTTACTCTTACATAATTTTGAACAATTGTTATTGACTGGATGCATAAATGTGTGAAGGCTTTGTTCTTCATGTCTTTGTTTGTTCTCAAAATGTCAATAAACTGATTTCAAACAAAAAAAGAGTGACATTCAAAAACTTGCATATGGTTTAACTACAAATATGCATACCATTAACTCTTGATTTAAACTTCCACCATTTACCAGTTTTCGAAAAACTTGCGAAAATGGCCCAGATTTTCTACCTTCTAAAGCCTCCAACGTTTTCTGCAGTTGGGTAGTCTTAACTTTCCCACTCTACAAATTGGAATAAGCTATCTTTGCTTACGCGGCAGTGGGTGCGCAGTCATATTTGACATCGTTTTTTGACTCTGATCGTCTTCCAAGCATAGCGAAGAGCACTGCTTATAGTGAAGTGTGAACCAGTGATCTAATAAGTTTCGTGTCATTTGGCCAACCACCCAAAGTGGTGCATCATGCTAGTCTAAAATCCTGAAGCAGACGTCTCCTCTTTAAAGCCATAATTTTGTGATTTAATAGACGTAACGCTTTTGAATTCCCCATTCCTAGATTTAAGCATATACCCTATTATACTTCCTACACATCCCATGTCTGCAGCCATTCGTGCCCTTGTGTTAACTGCTGCTCTAGAGGAGTGCCCCCTCATTTTTAATGCTTTGGCATTCCTAGCACCAACAAGGCCATACCACATGCAGCCAAGTACCGATAGACAATGAGAGACCACAGCTCCTTGTTAAATCGACATCAGCTACCATCATGAGCCAGCAGGGTCAACAAGGGCAGCATGGGACATTTGCGGGTTAATAGGTTTCCGTCTCATTGCAGCTCTCTAAAATGAGAGGTGGTATGAAATCCATTCAAATTATTCTCACCCTCTAACTGCTAATGCGGTTCATTGCTAGCCTATTTTATGATAATTGCAGAGTTTTCAAACAGGCAATTAACTTCTGAAATCCAATTTCAATTTACATTTTTGAATAAGTATGTTGAGCCTCCAGCATTGCGGCAGACGCATGAAGGTGGGGATCACTCTGGAAAACATTCATATTTGTCCCAATCTGCCAGCGTTTGAAGATGTCACGCATGAAATTCTAAAGTTCACGTTATTCGGTAAGGTTGGCCGAACTTTCATTGTACGGTAGACTGTGATACCTACTACGTCATACCACTGCTTGTAACAATGTTGGATCACTACTGTATACCTCACACCACTTTTTGCTAGAGAGTGCAGAAATGTAAGAATTAAAAAAAAAAATTGTGACTAAATGATCCGTTGTATACATACTTGGTATTCTAAAGGCATGGGGCAACACACAGTGGGCATACCAATGGACAATACGGCGATGCCACAAATGTGAGCGGAGCCTGTTTCACTCGGTGCTTGCCTGACCTTTGAAAATGCAAGCAATGTGTACGCCTTAAACAGGTACCCTCCCAGTGGGCTGGATGAACAATCCCAGTGTGTTCGCGAGGTGGATTCCAAACACTGCCCGATTGTCTGCCCCGATCTGAATGGTCCTCTTGAAAGATGGAACAAAGTGATGGACTCGGATTCGAGAATCCTACCCCGCCATCAGATGCCTTGCGCTGTCTGCCATGATCTCTTAACCCCCCAGCTACGGTTGGCACACAGGAATGCTTTAAAAATTAACTGGAGTCTTTGTGGACGTCAATCACCAAGTAACTTCATTTTCCGCTGCAGGAATGAAGCGGCCCTGCTTTCTCCCACCCTGGAGTCTTCGGTACTGATCCTGTTTCTGAAATCAAGGTAATTCCTGGTCCTTCGCTTCCACCACCACTGATCCACATTCAACCAACAGCACATTCTGCTTCTTACCCAGGATGTCAACTGCATTTCTAATGTGAGGAAAATTGGGATATAACAATCACACAGGCATGAAATTGACCTGGCCTCCGGTGCATACCAGGCTTTAATTCACTTGTACAAAATGCAGCCAGCATCACAGCCCTTAAATGGACTCCCTTACCCATTTGCAGTGGCGGATAGCATGTCCCGAGGGTGGTGAGGCGGGTGGGACATAAAAAAAAATTAAAGTCACTTACCTGCGACCGCAACGTCCTCCTTGATGGTCTTCTCTCCTCGAGGCAGGCGGGCTCCAAACTCCCGAGCCAATCCTGGCGCTGCTTTCACCAGCATGAGAGCAGCGCCGGATTGGTTTGGGAGTCCTCAACAGTGCTCAAAAGAGCGTTGTCTTTAACCCAGTTAGAGAAGTTTCAAGTGCGCATGTGTGGCAGGCTGTCGCAAGACGGCCGGCCAAAAGGACATGCACACTTTAAACTGAATGTGCCCTGCTCTCTCTCTGCTGCCAGTCAGCACCAGCCCTGCCCCCATCCTGACGCTCCGTTTAGGACGGTGTACCAAAAATTAAAATATTAAGATTAACTTCACTACCATTTTATTTTTCGTCTCTGACTGCATTTTAGTGGGGCGACATTCGTCCGCTCAAACGGAGGAGCCTCCCCTGCCCATTTGCTGGTCTAGATCCAGGCTGCTTTCAGGCTTACACTTGGTGTGCATCCAGGCTCCTGGGCACACACTAAAATGCTTGCGAAGAGCAAGCGCCTGTGTGCACAAATGACTCCTGTTACAAGACATAAACGCAGTGAATGCAGCAGGGCCTTTTATATGATATTCCCCAGGCCATACTTTGCAGAAAGTCCTTCCTCTAATATTGCAATATGGCAAGATGGCTTATGGTTTAAAGATCACTGTCATGAATCACCATAAACCCTTTATCTGTGGTACCCTCAAGTCTCACCCGAAACTCCCTTCCCTTTAGAGTCAGTTTCAGAAACTCAAATGTAGAATGCATTGGATCTGCAGCTAGAAAGAAGGCAGCTGTTCTTTGGAAGTAGAAATTCGGTATATTTTTCATGCTGGCAGCAAACATTAGTGCACAAACACTTCCTTCGAGCAAAAGACTGTCTGTGGTGGTTAGTTCCCATGGCTGGCTAATTTCTTTAGCTGGCTCAGTGTCCCTGGAGGCTCTGCTGAACAAGACTTATTTGAAAACATGTGTTAAATTTTCATGAGTGTGCTTTGGTTAAAAAATACACATGATTGTGTTCCAGAGCCACACAACTATGCAGAACATGCGCTCATGGTGTAATGTAATTAAAGTGCAGTACAAATATATCTAGTCGCGGGTCTAGAGAACCCCCCTCTCCTGAATGCATCTCTAGTGTCACGAATGAACTAGGTAAACAAAGATAGATTTTGCATTTACAAACAACCAGGGTTAGGCATTTTTTGTCTTTCTTGTTTGTGGTGCACAGATGCAAATCACAACTCAAATCCACCATTTTACTCGGATCCACTTCCGCCTACAACAGGAAAAAAGAGTCAAATGTAGATGCCTATTTCCCAGTAGGCAACGAACTGCTGCAAAATGCCTGGATTGTGGCTGCTCAGGCACTTCGCGCAGTTCGTGCTAGAAATTCGCAGATTTCTCTAGCTCATCCGTAGAGCTAGAGTTTTTTTAGCACAATCTTGCTCCACAGGTGGACTAAAAACCCATAAGGCTCATTTCTTCACCCAATCCAAAAAAGAACTTGTGATAAACCTGCCTCATATGCCATCTGATTCAGCGCGCTTGTATTTTCTGTGAGTGTTGTAGGTGTATTGCAAAGATTACTTCGATTATGGGCATTCTTGTGCATACTCACTAGATTCAGGTTCTCAAACATATTGGCAGCTCATTACACAACTGGGAGCGAACATGGCCATTTGTGATTATGCGATTCCACTTCTCGGGGAAGTAAGAGCAAACCTTCACACTAATAGCGTCTGGCGCTGGTCAATCAGGTGGGATATCCAGAATTGTCAGAGCTGTAGGCCTGGTTAATTGAATAATCCATTGGACTTGTCAGTGCAAAGAAAACAAAACCAGCTAACACTGTTCACCAAATCCTCAAGACAGATATAATTAATCCTATTTCTTGCCTCTTGCTAAAACCCATGACGCAGAAAATGATTGGGGGGGGGCAAGTTGGCACATTTCTTCTGGTTTAATAGCTCCTTGGGGAGTACAGCGCCAACTGCAGGGATTACATTTGACATCTATGACACTGTAATAACGCAGTGACAAAACACAGATCACTGCAGGAAAATGGACATTGACAGCATGTGTGGGGAATCAATGTGGTGTCTGTGGTTATGGAGAATATATAATGGCTGCATGACTTTATGCATTAGGCCTCACCACAGCTCAATATCATGGATCCGGCCGCCGAGATAAAGTACCACTTCTTGTGCTTCCATAGCAAATTGTGTTAGGTTTACCACAATGTTTGCTCCTGAAAAACCATCGTACAATTTGGACTTCTGACCAAGGCATTCAGTACTTTGACATGAAACAACTGGTGATTCAATCCCACCAATGAACAGCAAATTAGCATTGCGCATTTCAAACATTAAAGGCGATGTTATCATTCTTTAAAGAACAGCAGGGACATTTCACAATAGATGGTTGAGCCAAGGCAACTCAAGCCCGCCATGGGCCAGACTTGGGGTTCTGGCCTAACTAAAGGATGACACACATATTACCCAGGGCACCACTCCCCCATTGTGCATCTTGGTCAGGGCCACTGCAATTGTGCCATTTTGCAGCTGCAGGGTTTTTCGCAAAATTATGGATCTACTGCATTTGACACATACAATGCATAATATGCCGCATAATTTCGAGATTTTAACAAATAAACATTAGTCTCTACCTCAAACAGATCAAAAATTATCAAAAACGCAACGTTTCGCCGTGCAGTGAAATGCCCTTCATAAAGGTTGACTGATCAGGTTTCGGGCGTGTATTGCTGTGTTTGAGTGTTAAAGTCGTATTAATGAGGTGAATCTTTCGCTAAAACAGTATTAACTTGGGTAAAACGGATACAATTAGGGAATAATACTGTCAGAATATGTAATGTATTGTGCCACAAAATCTGCCTTTTCTTGCTGCATAATTTAGTCAAGTCTGCCACACAAGCTGGTCTATTCGTGTCACCTAATTGCAGTGGGCATATAAAATAGTGATGGATGGAATGCTCGAATTAATCTCAGTCACTGGCAATCACTTGGGCCGCATCCCAATCCATCCTTCTTTTGCACCCCACCCCACCTCAGTTTGGACCCAGTTAAATGTAAATCAGAATGCTCCAATAAGAGCAATCTAGCCCGAACTACCAAGCCAGGTCCTCCCTGAACCGGAACACAAGCAGCCCAGGACTGGTCCTTGGTTGCTGGTAGGTTGCTAGGTTGAGGCGGCATGGTGGGCAAAAAGCAATGGCTAGGAATGAGACCCTGAGAGATTGCCAGCGGCTGAGATTATGTCGAGCATTCCATCCATCACCCTCTTGTTGTTGCAGTTAATGGCCTAGTTCCAGTGGGCCTGGTCTTGGTCCAAGAGAAAATTAAGTACATACAGAACCAAAAACTGAAAGTAAATCTATGTGACGTGATAGAGCTTTTGTTGGCTCACACTGTGTTAGGGCTCTTAGGGGCAACCCGGGTGCTATGGCTCGGCTCTTCACATAGATTTACTAGTGTGCTCACCTTTACCACTTATTTATGCAATGTTATGCCATCTACATTTAATTATGTCGTTTTGGCAGTTGCTAAACACTATAAAAAGGTGTTGGTATTAAGCAATTTACTTCTACTCAACTACGTTACAGTGAAAAGATGGAAGGCTGAGCTGGCCTTATTATCATGCAAACTTGTGAATTGCAGACCACATCGGATGTCAGCAGAGAGCACCGAATTCACAGAGACATGTGACAGGCATAATAAGCTTAATGGCGACCAGCACAGAACTCACATATAAGTAAAAACATGTCATTAGCAAGCTTTTAAGCCTTGCATGACCAAGCAGTGTTGTCAGTGATCAAATGTAGGTTTCTTTCCTGCATAGTAGAGATTAGCCCTGAGACAGTAGGTCCACTGTTTTAAAAATATGGAAAGGGCTCTCGGTTATCAGATTACGTGTTCCCCTTTTGTCACTTATTGAACACAAAACAATTCACAAGATGGGTGATTACTGCAGTATCCATAAATAGTTGTTATTTTACATACAATTCTCTTAGTTTAAATCTTAAAACTCCAAACCAGAGCAAAAACTTTACATCCAGATCTATACCCATGAGAATATTGGAGTAAAACACATTTGTTGTCCTGCAAAGCGAACTGCGCAGTTGACATCTGAAAAATCAAGTCATTGGCTGCGCTGTTATCGCTACCGAATTATGGTGATGAGTTTGTTGAAGTTGTGATGTGTCTTTTAGGAAGCTATTAGCAACTAGAATGGAAGGATTGTTGTGGAAGAGGCTTTTCAACCCGCGAAACATGACCATAATTTCATTGAGCACAGGGAACAGGTGCCAGTATACGGTGCCTTTGTACCTCTCGGTTTTAGAGGCAGGCCTGCTGTGAAACCGCCAAGCTCGTCTCTAACAGTCGAATGAAGGGCCCGACTGCTTAATCCTGTTAAGCTTGTTTTGCTCTTGTAGAGTCAACCATCTCTCGTTGCCCGACTCTCACTCTGATCTACCTTTTAATTGCGCAGCTGGAGCCATTGGTGCTACGCACATCTGTCACGCAAAGATCAGCTGGACCATAACAGTCTGGGAATCCGGACTAGAGAGTCCATACACCTATTTATACCAGCGTTTGATACAATGTTTGCTTTTGGCTCGACCATTTCAAAGTAATCCTGGAATGTACATAGGCTGCCGCGTGCTCTAATAAGCATGTTTCAGTCGCCCAGTACTTGGTCAGTGAGTAATAGATGAGCTTGTCTAGGCCTTTACTGAAGACCCAATACCAATTACATACATCCTTTGACTGGAGTCAGTGTGTACGAGGGGCCAATACAGAGCAACGACTGCGGTGCTTAATAGAGATCGAAGGCCCTCCCTTATCGCAGCAGGAGAATGAAAACCCCTCTTACTCACCGAGGGTTTTTGATGCCGCTGAGATCGGTTTGCTAGACATGCTTGGAGCCTGCTCTCACAGTGAGGAAGGGCTTTTGACTAGAAAGATGTAAAGCATGAATAGCGCCAAGCCAATGGGAGGACAGATGAAGCTCTACAAAATCTGCTATATAGATGCCATTTTTAAATTATTATTATTGGCGAAGCACCCTTTGTTGAATCCATATTGATAACAAAGGGCGATTCCCTTTAGCAACAGATAAGACACATGAAAAAATAAACCTTTGTTGCACAGCAGTACAATATGCTGCCATCTTTGATCCTGGCTAATCAGGCTCTGGCGCACGTCCACCGTTAAAGATTTATTAGGGGTCCAAGAATGGAACTGTGTTTGATGATGTCTGTCTCTTTCCCCTAGTACTGCGGTGATGACTATAGCATGGTTCATTTCGCAGTCCGTCCCAGCACTCGAGCCGGCAGGCAGATTGCCAACTGGCTGCAGGACAAGTTGCCGTCACTCAGTGCCGCACAAGTACTCAGTCAACAAAGCAGTGATTAATCAACAGGCCCCTTTGCACCGGGGTCCACGCTTTTTAATAAAGGAGTAACCACATCATCTCCAGGGGTCATCCAGAAATTAGAACTGGAGCCATGAAAATGACTCTAAATGTATTTGATCTGAGATTGACAAATAAGGCTCTCTGTTCAGAAGGTGGCTAGAACCCAGGTTTTTCTACGCTCTGAGCAAAGAGTTTAATAAATAATGCTCGCTGTTCTACGGTAACTTTGCTTAAAGGCTACAGAGCTAAGCAAAAATGAGAATACTGAATAATCTCCTTCGTCTGTGAGGAGACTATCTATGCCAATTTGATTTCATTGCTGGTGTTTTCACTATGTATCTTTGTATTATCTTTTCCTGCTGTATATGCTATATTTTGCTCCTTGTATATTTGATGCTATTTATTAGGTTGTACAGGGCTCTGACACCACCATTTCCGTCATGTTCACGCTTTATAAACTTTCATAAATAAATAAAATAAAATACATGCTGCATGTCCCAAAGGCTATTTTATTCAGAGAGCATGATGGAGAGATGCACTGTGCCATGGCTTAAGGGGGATGCCTATCGACGCTATCGCTTTAGTGGGAGAGAGGCGGAAGGCCTCAGCTAGGCCTACCCACCCTCAAAGTGAAATGTTGCTATCCGTGAACTGGCGTTCGATAGTTTTCTCACCTAGACTCTCATTAACCGCAACACTTTCACTAATGAGCTTACTGCCTGGAACACGAAACGCCGGCTAATGACTTGAAGGATATGCCTGCTGGAACATGTCCTTTGTTAAGAACTGTACAGGAAGTGACACAGGGCACTGCTGTCAATGAGGGAAAAAAGAGCCAACGTATCTGCTAGTAATCAATTGAAAAAATAAACCTTTCCAGCACCCTTCAAACGCCAGTAAAGGCCTAGCCAAACTAGGCATGGGAATGAAATTCAGAGCAGGGGGATTCTGCTGCACTCTGTTGCAGAAGCTCTTATAGAGCTCGGTCCACACAATGGATCAGATAGCCAGTGTTAAGCCTAAATCAGGTAAAAACAAGCACTTGCAATGCAACAGGTGTCACATTTATGAGAGTTTGCGCCATTGCCATTGTAAATGACAATGCCTTTTATTTATGTGTTGTTTTTAAAACAGATAAATAAAAGTCATTGTCAATTACAATGCCAATAGCTTAAACTCTCGCAAATACGATACCTATTGCATTGCAAATGCGTGCTATAAAAAATGTTTAAAGCGAAAGGAGAGAGCGTGTCACGACGATACTACTTGAGAAAATAGTGCTCAAAGGCTGTAATTAAAACCTACCGTGCAACAAGACACGTAACAGGGGGTGTCGCCATGGAAGGTTACAAAATGAGACACAGTGGTACAAAGGAGAGAAAACTAACTAAGCCTTTTCACTAATGAACAGCCAAAGTTTACAGTAGACAATGACACAAGCCAATGAAAAATTTGCGTGGAGAGTGGGCGGAGATTCAAGCCTCTACCTCAATACAGCATGCCTCGCAGAGCAGCACATGCGCTGCCCAGGCTCGACCTAAAAACTTGTCATCTGACTGTAAGGGCAGGTATCTGAAACAGAGTAGGAAACAGTGTCCTCTGTGTGCAAATGCAGGGACCTCATGCAGTAAACAACATAATCTGTAAATGCAGAGATCTTAGAAAAAAAGGACCTGATACATGGAAAGTGTAATCTGACTACAAGTGTAGGGATCTGAGACAAAGGGGATCTCATGCAGCGAAAGGTGTAATCTGGCCATAATTGGAGAGTTCTGACAGAAGAGACCTCATCCATGGAAAGTGTAAGTGGCGAGATCTCAGGCAGAGGTATTCTCATGCAGTTGAAAGTGTAATCTGGCTACAAGTGTGGGGATCTGTGACAAAGGGGACCCCATGCAGTGGAAAGTGTAAACTGACTCTATGTGCAGGGATCTTAGATAAAGGCGATTTTGTGGAGTGAAAAGTGAGCTCTGGCTGTAAAGTAGAGTGATCTGAGACAGAGGGGGCCTGATGCAGTGAAAGTGACTACGAGCTAAAAGTCAGGGGATCTGTGCCAGTAGGAACTTCATTCAGGAGCCAAACTAGAACCTTTTGAAGTGTTACATCTAAAGTCTCGCTTTCTCCTTTATCTATGGAGACATGATGGTCCAGAAGCCCCCAGCAACTTTCAGCGCCATGTTGTGGTAATTCACTGAGGACCAAGTTTATAGACAGTGACAAGGGGTATGACACAAGCATATCGAGGACTTACGATCATCTTACACAAAGTATCATGTTCTAACTATAGCTTTCATAAATTCTGCCCCACTAAAGTTAGTAATAGAAAATCTATAAACAATGGAATGATATTTTTGTAAACAATATTTAGGACACAATATTTAGATCAGAATATATTTTTGTCAACGATAGCCACAGATACAACACGGCTGGGAGCTTATTGCTAACTTCTGCAAAAGTGGAGCTACTTAGTAACAAAAAGGTTCCAGAAGGATAAGTTTTGCAGCATTAGCTGCAAAATCTTGTATGGCGTCGGCAGGTCTGCAGAGGAATATTCATTTGTAAACTGTGCAGTATTTTGTTGCCTGCAGCACGCTGAGTGTCGGTAGAAGAGGGGACGCCGCAAAAGACAAGGTAGCTGGAGAATGCATGCACGTCACTGCTTTTGATATAATATTTTGCAAAAGGCTCTGGTGTCCTGCCAATAGAGGGAAGCACGGAAGTGTGTTGCCCAAACCACCGCACCACATATTGGGAACACTAATGTTCCAAGGGGTTTTGCAAAAAGTATGAACAGGCTGTACCACCGGTGGATGTCACAACCACACAGTGTTTCTAATACTTGAGCACAAGATAAGATAGGGATGCTGGTAGCGGGACGTCCATCAATGTAATCACATGAGCTCAGCGTAAATGAATGAGACAGAGCTATACATTGATTATGCACTTTCTGTAATTGTGCACTCTTGCATGGTATACCGATTAAATGTAGCAATCGACAAATGTCAGTGAGTGGAGTTATCCAGTGTTCAAAGAAGCATCTCGGAATTCAAGAAAGGCAAGGAGGGAGGAGGTTTTGACTTGAAAGGCCTTCTTAAGCTGTGCTGAAGAATGCAGACAGGAATGTGCAGGTATGGAAGAGGCTGTGGCAAGAAAGCAGCGAAAGCATAATTACAGCTTATTAATGCACTCAGCATTATCATCTACAAGAGTAAAAATAAAAAACAAGATGCTGGATGGGAAGCCAATCCCCTGCCTCCACTATTAAAAATCAATCTTGCCTCACACCTCCACACCCAGGCTATAAATAAATGTTATGTGCTAAACCAGTATTATAGGTATCAAGAAAGCAGATACCTTTGATTTCTGAAATCTCGCCATATTTTGTTTTGTTGCTTGGAAGTCTAGATGCCACAGAATACTTTTGGGAAGCTAAGAACCTAGAATTTACCTTTTTTGTAGCTGTTTTTCTGATTTTCAGGCAAAGCAACATTCATGTGCGTAGCCAGTATTCCGAAGATGCGATTATTCCACACTTAGTCTCATATTGATCTACATTCCTTCTAATCCTCTCTGTAATTATGTGTGCTGTCAAGCTTTTCATATCTGTCAAATGCCTTTAAGGCCATTTTTGAAGGCAAAGAAGCAAGCTATGCTTCTGATGAAGCTGTTCTGGTGAACGGCATAAGAAACAGCACGCCTCCCCGGCTCGGCGGTGTGGATAGCAGGATAGAGGCAAGAGCTGGAGAGAGGAAGACAGGGGGGAAATAAAGCAAGTATTGACCCAAATCCTTTAACATGCTAATGTGCTTGGTAGCTGCTTCAATCACTGCCTGGCAGGCACACTTCAAAAGAGACTGCTTTCAAACAGAGATGTCTTGTTTCAGCCCTAGAACACACTTAGCACATGACAAATGAATTCAGGCTTCAAGTTTAGAGAGGCCGGGACAACACATTTCTGCTACGCCTGAGCCAGATATGTTTTATTTATGGGTGGCAGAAGACCCATTAATTAATGGCTGTTACAATCAGCCCTGGCAGGACCTCTGTGGGAAGAACAGGTTTTTGTCAGTGCCCTCAAATTTCTAGAAAAACACAAGAGGGAGTATAGAGAGGGGCTTCTGTTAGTTCCCATCTGGCTAAAGTGTCCCACTAATCTTCACCCAACCACCTGTTCCTACAGGACAAAGAATGTAAATGAGCTACAATTAAGCTCCCGCAATGTATTGGTAGAGTCAGCCACCAATCCCACAGAAGCTGCTCATAAGCACGCTGACAGAAATGCAACCGTTCAGTCCAAATAGTTATTTTAACCAAGTTATGAATGGCAGGTATATTTCTGCACCAGAGATATGTCAATGTTCTATGCAACCCACGTAAGATTTTAAGCTCATCTTTCTTGGCCAACAGCAGTTTGCATTGCCATGTAAGTCAGCATTGGTGGTGCTACTCTTCCAGCCACAGCTACTTTCAAATGCATCACCTGGCCAGTTTGTGGGGTGTCTTTAACTTCCCATGCTACTTTTACATCAATATAACAAAGTTTTCACAAAGAAAGGTCTCTAAAAATACACAGATTAAAACATTCTTCGGCCCCTAGTATGTGATGTCACATTTTGTGCCCTCTGTCATTCTTGCGATTTCTTACTATCGCCAATAAGGTATCCATCCAGACACACACACCTCAGTCAAAAGACTGCACTCTTATTCTCCAAGAGTTCTTGGAACATTTGTCACTTGTTGCATAATTGGCCAATCAGCTGGATATTGTAATTTGCAGTTTGCAAGTAAGCGTGGAAACAGACCCATATCATGCTCCACCTGGGTAAAACTGCCAGAAAGAGCAGCAATGAAAAAACTACTTAGTTGATGGCGATGACCGTTTCATGAAGAACTACCATGGCGATAGCTTCTCTGCTGCCGAAAGCGCAACGTTTCTGGCGTTAGCAAAAGCCGCTTCAGAGCTATTAAACGATCTTAAGGGGACACCAGTAAATCGACTATGCTCAAAAGGCACCCAACTGATATTCTAACCCTTTAAACGTATTGTCCAAGTCTTTCGTTTTTCTCCATAACACAAAATTATGGCAGGCCTGGGTAGATCTGGCACATCCCACAATAACTAACCACATTTGCTACAATGACTTGTTACAGATAATGTGGGGAGATGAGTATTCTGTTGACCTTTGGCTCTTCTCCCTACCGCACACTTCGGAACGAGGAAGACAAAGAGGCCAATCCGGAGGCTAGCAGGCCGTAGCCAAACAAAAACCACAGGGGACCAATTGTGAAGAAACCTCTTTGCAGGGAGAGAGACATTTTCCATGGGCCTCACTGTTGTGCTCGGAAAAGAGCCATGGAGACATAACACCATAAAATATCAACAAAATGGAAGTTGCTTCCTCGCCATTAAATTGTTAACTTTATGGGACTTCATGCTGAACAGCCTGAATAAAATCCAATTTGCTTTGAAGTGCATTAGTCTGTCTAACATACTAATTATTGTTTACGCGTTTGTCGCCTGTTAAGAATGGAAGAAATCGCCTGGTATTTCATAGCTTAGGAATACAATTAAGTATTGCATATGTGAGTGACACTACCAAACAAGATGATTTGGGAATTTGCAGGGGGGCTTTGTTTGGGTGCTGAGGGAAAAGCCTGTACACATTAGGTAAGGACTGTTGTCAATGAGCCCGCTCCAAAGTCTGTTGTTAAAATCAACTAAAGATGCATAATTTGGTAAAGAGGATGGGGCCGTTTTCAAAGCTATTTTTGGTTACGGATGAAAATACTTCCATTTATATGTGTAAAGAGTTCACAAAAAGGATTTCTGGCAGACGTAAATGCCTTTATACTGTGGATTTATCAATTGTGCAGAAATGTGACGTAGTAAATCCCAGGGAAAGGGAGGAAAGTGGGCAGTACAAGACGTGGTATGTGGGTGGGTGTTCCCAAGCTCTGATCTGACACCTTCCCAGCCTGAAAATGGTCAGAAATGTACTCCATTCCAAGATCATCCCCACATTTATTTGGGCTGCAGGGGAAGGGGCTCCAAGTGGGGAAATGTTATCCCCCAGGCAAAAAAGTTAGTGTTTGCACATTGGGCTGCATAACTCTACACTATGCAGAATTAGGCACAGGAGGAACAGGAACCCAGTGGATTTGTCGCATGACATTCCCAGCAGTATGTCTGGTAACCTGCGCCTGGTGCAGCTTTCCAAGCTCAGGACCAGACATGTACGTGAAACGTAGAAGTAGTAAATATGTACCTAGTAGTAGGCATGCCTCTAAGGGTGCATATTTACTTTTTTGTGAATTGACCCCCATGTTGTCAAGTGGCTTTGGAGATTTACTTGATAAGTTCAGAAGTTTAGCGAAGAGACTACATAGAGGTAAAAAGTTGTTGCTTCTCAGTGACCTGCTCACAAACTGCCCGCATACATACCAAGAAAACAGTCCCTTCCGCTCTTATCCGATCAAGACAGTCCACCCCTATCAGACTTTGAACCGCTGCATCGGCTGGTGTCAGATGTTGCACAAGGGTACACTCTCACCTTATCAGTGTGGCCTGAAACACGGTGACTTGAATTACAGGGCCAAACTAGGCAATCCGCAACTCAGGTTACAAGCAGTGTTGCTGAACTAAAGATTTGTAAGAGAGACACAGCAAGTAGCTGACAAAACACACTTCTGACCACCTCTGAGCATGCCAACAGACCTATGCACAAAATCACAAGTGTGTCCTGATGCTTTCTGACTGAATTTTTCAAAACCGCACTGAAATACTGCAGACAAGCATAAAATATTAGCAAAATTCAATTTTTTACACGATTAGCTTGCTGTGGAAAAAACAGTGTTAGAATGAAACAAAACATGCCATGGTACCGATGTGAACATCCTAATAATCTACAAAACACACAAGCCTCTCAACCTCTTTTATAATATGTACACCACAAAACCGCCAGCCCCTTTAATAATCTACACCCAACACAATCCCACCCAAAAGAAAATCAACGTATACAACCACCAACCATGCCCTGCCCTATCATATATAAACTAAACATCTCAAACTTGCCGGTAAACAACTTGACAAGCAACCGCCAACACAACTACCCATTCATAATCTACACAATGTACAACACACTTTGTAAACAAAGTACACACAATACAGATCCACAACTAATCTAATAATTCAGAAACACACGATGCACACATGCCCCTCTGATAATCTATGTACCCATACAGCCACCTTCCACTCCTTAATCTTTATACATATCTGCATTGCTGTAATAATACACACACTGCACTGTCATCACATCCACCAAGGTATTATATTTTACAGACCCTGTATTGCTACGTAAACTTTGTGATAATCTAGAAACTTTAGAACCAGCAACCACCTCCTTATGATAACCTACTCATGGTAAACCACCATGCAGCCACCAACCTCTCCAACATCTGATAATTCGCACACAGTGAGTGTGAATCTCTGTGGCGACATGCACACACAATAGCTACCAAACCCAGCAATGTGCTCACTTACACACGTTTCTACCCCAATTTGGAACTCACACTTCATGAAGCCTTCCTTGTATACAAGGATTTCAGCCCAGAACCAATGAGCAAGCAGAAGCAATTCAACAAAGGAAAGAATAGCAAACTGCAAAAAAAACACAACAGGATATTCTGATCCAGTAAACTTTACTACAAACGAGGTTGTTACAGTTTGTCTAATAAGAAAACCTCTGCCTTCACGATCCAATGAGCTGACTTTCAATTTAGGGCTTCTCTGTAAATTGTGCATTTCCCTTTCTAGCTAATGCACTTGACTTATGGTATTTCAAGAGTACATTTTCCATTCCTTCACCAATGAGGGGAAACTGAAAGTCACCTTTACTGGTACTTTATGGCTACATGTCTGTAAAAACTGTTCTAGGAACTAAAAGAACTTAAAAGCCGGCAACCTCCACCACAAAGAAAGCCGTCAAAGGCGGAATTCTGAGGGGCTGCAGACTGCGGACAGCAGGGCTCCCGCAGAAACAGTCCAACTCCATTTTGAAAACTTAGGATCAGGGACAAAAAGTGTGGTATGCAGATACGGCACTTCTGTGTCTCTTAAACAAAAGCCTAAATCAAAACAGAAATAATTTGCATGGACTCGAAATCAGCAGGCTGTGCATAAACAGAAGGGGATTTGGCCTGGGCCTCCAAATAGGAAGCTCCTGCGTTCTTTGTGCCACGGGGAAGTGGGTGTGCTATTTTGCATGAGGGTGTATACAAGATATGCAAATGAAGATACTGCTGCTGGCAGAAAGGGAAACGAGCCAGACAGCTGACAATCCCCATTCATGGAAGAAAGCCTCACTGCCTCCAGAGGGAGAGGGAGGAAAGGGAAACAACGTGTTTGCTTCCCACAGAGGAGAACCGGGCTCTGAATATTCATAAAAAAGGCCATTTAGTCATGGGAGTCTTAATTGTTCTCCAGTCCTGTGAGCGTGTCAACCCCCTGAGCCCCCTCAGAGGAGACACAGCATGAAAAGCAATGAGTCTCATGAGTAACCACACTAGCCAAGCTGATGGCAGGAAGGTAAGGTTAGGAACAGCTTGCCTCAAACTTTTACTCCAAAGTAGAATATTAACGTTCATTGGACTCTTGTCCAAGATCTGAGCACTCTCCATTTTTGTCAAGACCAAAGGCGACACTGATGACCATGGGTCGCTCTTGGACAGGTCTGAAAAGAAAGCCCACAACCAGCAAATACAGCAGTGTCGCTAGAAACACCAACAACACACTCTAATGCAGCTGGCTCAGTGGGAAAAGTCACACAGTATCAACCATAACCAGAACATAACAAGGACACCTCAACAGCTACAGAATAATGCGAAAGACGGGAGGCATAGCACAGAATCACTGCCTCAGCAATAAGTGCGCAACACAACATCACAAGCAAGCCACATCAACACCACACTTTCCTGCAGCCAACACAATTGAAAAAGTAATACAGGTGGCAATGTTTCACTCATCAACAGCACTAAACGCAGCCAGAATGGATAAGCATCTACCAAACAATCTGAAAGACGGCAGACACAGAGCAGATTCGCTGCTACCGCAACAAATAGAGTATACACAAGACTACATGCCTGGCACAACTCCATACTCTCACCCAGTCAACACAGAGGCAAAAATCATACATGTGGCAATGTTTCACTTGTCAGCAGCACTAAACAAAACCTAGAATGCCTCAGCATCTACAAAACAATCTAGAAAAGACACATGGCACAGAACCACTCCCTCAGAAAACAATACAACAACAACTTCAAGTTAGGTGAACCAGCAGAATCACTATCTCCTGCAGACAACACCACCAAAACTCATACATCCGACAAAGAAGTGTCACTTGCCAACTGCTGCGGGAACCTGAAGGCAACTAAATGTAGGCACCAGTGGATTCAGACTTGCAGAGTGGGACCTTTCTACACCTGGCAGAACACACCCCACCTCGAAATACCAAAACCCTAATGCATGTGGAACAAGAATTTGCCCAGTCACTATAGTGTGATGGGAAATCTTTGAAAAGGATTTTGGCGTGGATCTTTCTTCATCAGGGCCGTGATCTGTGGGGTTATCATTTACAACACTGTAAGCTGTTAAGGCACGATTGGGGAACTTTTGAGTTTCCATTTGATAAAAGTTCATAATTCAAATTTGCTGACACAACTTACCCCAAAGGTACTAGACACCAATGTGTGCCACAAGTTAAAGTAACTACACAGGCCTTTAACTTGCTCATGAAATGGCTTTCTTTTGTTATTTGTACTCTTTTTTTAGCCATTTGCTTGCATCATTCTTTTAGAAATTCAGTAACCAAATCTCTGCAAACTGCACTGTGTAGTTTGAGGATCTGTTTATAATCATCCTGCATAATATTAAGATCTGTGTAGAACAGCCTGGTATACTGTGGAGATCTGTGGAGCGCAACCCGGTGTACCCTCGAAACCAGTCGGGAGTGGCCAAGAGTAGTATGAAGGTCTTTGGCACACCAGACGTGTAGTATGTAGGCCTGTGCAGTGTAACCATGTAACTATATGGAGCTTTCTGAAGACAAGACGTGGAGAATGTAAAGTTGGTCAAAGCATTCTTTTGTAGCAGGAGGAACTGTGCCTAATAGCTCTGGATAGTAACCTGGTCAGTGAGAAGCCATCCCGCCTAGTTACTCGATTGACTATCTACATATTGGTAATGTTACGTTTTAAAAAAAAATCTAAAAAATGGAAGCTACAAAAATAAGCGAATCAGAACATGGTAGAAGTAAATGAAAAACTCAAATTAGAAAGTGTAGTTTAGTATGAATAGCTCATGCTGATAAATACATTTTTGATTAAACTGAAGCACGGTTGAAACTAGAACACCCATGAAAAGATTAACTAAAAGGGAGGCATTTTGTTCTATCCTGCAGCTGTCCTTCCAACACTTGAAGGACAGAAAACCAAACACTGCTATACACATGATTCCAAGTAGTTCAATATATTCTGAGCTGTCGCTCGGTTCCTAAATGATAGGTGTTAGTATAATAGAGGCATTTGGTCCCTCTGTCAGGTACTACCATTCAGGACACTAAAAAACGCATGTGGATGTCATACCCAACTGCAACGTGACCCACCCGACTCGGACTAACAACCAACCGCGATGCATCAGCAATAACCGGATAGAACGCAGCAAAAACAGCAAGGGGGATAAATCTTGAAACTCTCCAGTGGGTGCAAACACCACTGCTCAGTCTCTCAATTAATTCTGTTCCATGAGATCTCGTCTACATCGACAAGGGTTGCCCAAATCTGTAGAGCCCCGCGAGACTGTTTTTAGCCTATTCATTTTGTAGATCTTAAACGAAGGGATCAGTGCTCCCCTCCTGTGATAAGCCTGTTGCCCCTTCACCCCACCTCTCCTCCGTGCAATCCTGCCTTCATATTTTCTGAAAAGATGTTAGAAAGACAATGTTTTCCAGAAAATAGAAAAAGAACCAAGGCTGGGTTCTCCCGCCTGATACGAAAGGAATTGCTCCTCTCCCTGATCGCAGCCAGGCTTCAAAGACAGAGATAAAAGGAATCGTCTCATTCAAGTGATGGCTTCTTTAAGCCACTGTTATCAAAGGAGGAGCGACAAATTCCAAAAATGGCAATGACGGAGAAAGGCAGACAGTCTCGCCAAGGGTTTTCTGCTGACAGGTGCTCGAGTGCCTCTCCCGCACCAGCCACACTGTGGTGTCCATGAATATAACATCTTATCCACTCCTCAGACAGATCAGATCATTGAAAAGGACCTTCTTTCTGTCGCCTGGCTAATGCAGCTGGAAATTACAATGCAGAATTCAGCAATTAAACTCTTTCTTATGGAGCACAAATTTGGTTTTAGGCAAATTACCGAAGTTGCTGAATTTGCACTTGAAAACAATTGCACACAATATAGCAATGAACAAAAAAAATTCCCAAATTTGCGAGTTCTCGTGTTGTATCAGCCAAATAAGTTGTATAGCCAAATAAATTGTGCACTTTGATTTCTTTCTTGTGGATGCCAAAAAACGATCTTTCATGGTCTTCTTCCTTTTTTTTATATAACACAGCCTCCAAGTGCCACTACTTTTGTCAGACAAAAACATGAAGACACTTGGAGATTAAGCCATAGTCAGAACGTAGCCGGTAGCTAACCGCTCCTCACCACAAAGTCTATAGTGTATGGCTGATCCAGCACTTAAAGAGGGAGAAAGGTGTGGCCCAATGTTAATGTATCTATTGTTCTCTGCAGAGAGCAGAGTTAGTATACTGCTCTTCTTACAGGGGGTGTTTAGCGCCATTCTACTTGGAAGTCCAGTTTTGCTTCAGTTCCCTTTAAAGGGAGATGTCTTTGGTTTCGTAGCAACAGGGCATTTAAGACTCCAGCCTCTACTGCTACAAGCCTCCACTTGCAGTTGCCTGCTTTAAGTGGAATTGTTCGACTGATGCTCATCGCTCAGAGCTGGTGCTTGAGTGTGAATGGATTGATTTTTTTTTGCTTCAGGTAGAATGATGCCTGATAGTGTGTGATTATCTGGACGAGTATGGCAGCTTCTAGTGTTACCCCGGATTCTACTTCTAGCAAGAGGAGAAGATGATAGTGAATTTTCTGCATTCCGTAACTGTCCTAGCAGCTGCCTTCTGGAACCCACAGTGAATGGTTATCTTATGTTTTAACATTTACTTTCCACTGTGTGTCTTCCCCCTTATCTCACACCATGCCCACCATTACCAACTTTTTGTCTACTTTCTCTCAGTGCTTTTACGGTGTCAGTTTTAGGAGGAATATGCCCAAAGTTACATATATTCTTTTTTTTCCATTCATGATAAATGTTGGTTTAGAAACCTAAAATGCTGATGTAAAGTGGATTACGGAATGCTACATGTTAAGTTGAGAGTCAAAGTGTGCAACACATATGTTCTCCTTTATTTGAAGGGAGCAAAGTCGGCAGCTTCATGCTTGGAGCACATCAGCAGCATTTATCATGATCTTGCAGCTTAAACTAAGTTTATTTTATTTTTGTGAACACAGGGCACCTACTGTGTTCAGATAATACTTTGCGCATTCACTTATTTGCGAAGCTGAATAGTGAATTTTCTAGTTGAAATGCATGCTTTTTTTCATGATCAGTATGTCTCCTAACCCTATTGTTTACTTCTGTGTCAAAGAATGTATATGTGCATGTGTAGACGATCACACAGAGAAGCCATATCCTTAGTCAGAATCAACACCTCCTCCTTGCTTCCTGTCAATCAATAACGCTCACTAAAGGATCGAGTTGCAGACACTGGGGTCACCAAGGGAGTTTACATTGTTTTTATGGTAACTGGTAGCTCTGAGTTAACTAGAGGGCTGGAAACATCCTGTTGTGGTTGGAGATTAGCCCACAACATAGCCCTTGCACTCTACTCTGCCAGACACCAGTATACCTCTTACTCATTGAACGATGGTTCCTCCAGTTACTTTCCTACACTTCTATTAGTACTGATTGTCTCCAGTTACTTTCCTACACTTCTATTAGTACTGATTGTGACGTCTAGGTTTAACTTTTGTACAAAATAACAGAGAAAAATAAAATAAATGTGCGGATGCCCTTTTAAACGCGAAATGTATATGTGTTGTCCTTTTCCCTAAATTCTTACATTTCTGGTTTTATTGGCACGTGCAGCATCAGCTGGACATCCCCAAGTCAGGCACATTGTTGAGGACCCGGGTCAGCCCCACGGTATGTTCTCTACGCATGCGCGAACGTGCTAGTGACGTTGCAAAGTTGGCTAATTAAGAGGTAACAAGTGGAATGAACTTGCAGCTGTCTTTGGGCGGGTCCCCACTGCCCCGACCTTGTAAACTCTGACACGGCTTCTTATTGTTGGCCTTCATTAGCATATGGTGCTGGGGTGAGGAGGGCGCGAGGAAGTGTCGCCCTGTCCCTTGTGTGGGCACGCAGGGCAGAGGGGCCCTGGGCAGCAGCAGGCCTCGGCCGCTCTCCCCCGCACTCCAGCCCGGCCCACCGAGCCTTTGTCCGGCTTGAGATCTTAATCAGCCTCCGGTGACCTCGAAGTGACAGGAGGAAGATGGATGAGGAAGTGGACGACCCCTGACCTGCCCGTGTATTTGTCCGGCCGGAGGGGGACAATGGGGGCGCGCCCGGCTCCGAGTCCCCCACCTAGGCTGGTGCCCCTTTGTACCCTTTGAAATACCGGGCTCCTGGCCCTTCAAGCCGGGCTGGCTTCACTTCCCATGACACAGATGTCATTCAATGCGGCGGCCACATCCAGGGAAAGGGAATGCTGTGTTTACAGAAAGCGAGAAGGTCGTGTTTGTGGGATGGTGAAAGGTTTTCAGGAATGACGTTCGTGGCGCAATCCGTGAGCGATGAGGCAAAGAGTGAAAATTGGTTAACTGGAGAATGTGGCTATGAAGTGCGCAGCTTGGAAGCCGGTGGTTCCACTCAGCCTCTCATGATTTTGAGGATGATAAAATGAGTACCAGTGAGTTGGTACAACATGCATATAATTAGGTCCTAGCGCCACTTACATATACATTACTGTAGTGTCCCATTTGCGATAATTGTGCAGCTATAGTGATCGTAAGATGTCCGACTAAGATTTAGGACCGACACACCGGAAATTAACAGCCAGAGCGAAATTGGAAAGCAGCAGAAATAGCCAACGGATAGTGTGTAGAGCACATCGACTGCAACAACTTGCAGCTGTAAATATTGCAACGCCAGATGCAAGGGGGTCGTGTCACTGAAGCCATAAGACTCTAACAGGCCTCTCTTAGGCTCTGTAGTAAAAGAGACCTGAACTAAACACATTCTTCCCGTACAAAATAAAAAATAAGCATTGATGAAGCCAATCGGACTGGAATTTGCATCCCCCATTTTGGCTTTGTCGATGTTTGTTTTGTTATGGATTTTGAAAAACTCCTATTGTAGGGAAGCTGCTGGGCCTCGTCAATCTAAAAAAGTGGATAAAAGTAAGAATAATTTTGGTCTCAAATGCATCAATTGCTGTAGTAGTCACTGGAACTGAAGGCAACTTTTTGTGGTGATGTGCTTCTTGTGAAAGAGCAGAATACTGCCAGTCATAGTGAAGTTAACTAATGGCTGAAGTGGACAAGCCCATTGCCCCATGCTGTATGTTGTGTTGGACAGAAGAAAAATGTGAATGACAACATAACTGACCAATCGATGAAGAGGGCTGACTGAAAACTTATTTAAATATATTATACATATAATTTTAGTAAAGTCAAAAGGTCTTAGATAACTCTAGACCTAAATAAGTTATATGTGTCCTTTGTGTTGGACTGAAAGGCATCGACCACTTGACAAGCGTCCCACCTGTTTACCACAAACATCAAAATATGGTTTGAATCCACAGGCCACACGGATGGCTTTTACTCCAAGTATCAACATAACATTCTTTGTGTGTTCTTTAAAAACATAGCACAGACCCAATCAGCAGCCCACACATCTTATCTCCCAACATGCCACATAATGAAGTGCAGCATGCTAGACTACAATGAGCAGAAGAGAAATGTATATTAGACTACTTGGGTCTGAGGCACAGCTCCCAGACCATGGGCTCCATGTTCATTGGCTATTCTCACGTGACCATTAACACAAGTGTTCGATGTGATAACACCACACAAAGATGGCATGATGTTTGAACCAACTGATATCAATCCCAGATTCAAAGTTGGCGACTGCCTCCAAGATGGAACGTGGCCTACTGCTCTCTTCACGTTGATTGATAAAATTTAAAGAAATTTGCATTAGAGCGCCTGAGCATATCCATAAGAGTACATCAGCACTTCATTATAACATACTTCAAGGCTTGTATCTTTAGTCATCACTCTCTTTTATAGGTAGGACGCGAGTCGGGACTCACAGTCCACACTCACTCTCACATTGCAATAATGAGACTTCTCAGGTCTCCTTCGAATAGACTTATCCAGCTCCCACATGTCTCTTCCAATCCAGGTGACATATTTGCCCTCACTCTCCATGACTTGTGATACAATTCTGTATTTTTCCATTCAAAGACAACAAACACAGAATTTCTAAACAAAAAGTGAGTTTTAAATCTACATTTGTGGCTGTTGTGTTTGGCATCATCTACAGTTATGCCAGATGCTCCGGTAAAGTAGATTACTGTGTATCCCACCACGAAGGCCACCACCACTTGTCTGAGCTCAAATACCAAACTGACTCACAATCCCTGGCGTGCAAGGGAGGCATCAGTGGAAAAATTGAAGCCCAGTATAACACACAATCTCCAAACTGCACTGAAGACCCGAACAGCATACACAGAAGGACATACATCTGGCCATACCAATGGCAGATGTGGGCTGTTCAGATCTCAATAGCTTACCATAACTTCTGGCATGTCATGTTTATGTTAGATAGTTTATGGGCTAATAAGGCTCACACAGCTGTTTTAGAAGTGTGGACAGATATTGTTTAGCCCATTAGGTTTCCTTTCTTGTAACATCCGATGGTCACTTCATATGATTAGTGATAGGCTAATGGTGTCTTGCAGCACATTTAAGTACTGTCCAGTCCAACCACAGGTAATACTAAGACTATAACCGCAAAGTGTTCTCGTGGGGATGCTACAAGGAAGGAGAAAAGCAAGGAGAAACACAGAGATTGAATTATCATTGATGACAGATACATTGTGCTAAATCATTATATATATGTAGATTTTGAGCATCCACACCATTATTCAATTGCTTCTGTAGAAGCACACACTTGAAAAGTGCTGATACTTTATGATAAATTAGTGGGTAACACTGAAATATATCTGAAGGAACCAGTATCTATCCTTTGCCAAATGCTCAGAAGGCAAACCTAAACTCCTGGAATATAACACTCAGGCTCTTGAAAAGATCAGCTGAAAGGATTTTAGTTTTAAACTTCAGTGCATAGGTCATTTTTTCTTAGACAAATTTAACAAGTCCAAAGAGAGCGCCCCTCTCTCTGGTATGATCTCACACAGGGACATCTTGGGGAAAATAAACATTCTTAACAACACAAGTGGCCGACCCTCCCTGCCCGTTGCCATGTCACACATGTCACAGTTTGCACGTTTACCTCTACCACTGGGTCTTAGACTCCTGCCTGCATGCACCATTTCAGTCATACTTCACTGGTACACTTCACCGGGGCATTGGACCATCGCCTGTCACTTGCTGGAAACCAACCACAAATGGTGGATGGGGTTTCTCTTCCACTTTAAGGCCTGTGGAAGTGTGCAAGAGTTTCAACTGCTAATGCAACCCATAAAAATGCACTTGTGGCGCCTTGTACCATGCAGCATTTCCCACAAGGCACTAGAAGAGGGCACAACCCATTGTTTAAGAGGACGTAGACTTATTTAATTTTCAAAGAATCGTACCAAACATTACAGGACAAAAAACTACTCCTTTGAGGCTAACACTGCACACTGTTAGTAATGACAGGCTCTTTTTAGGCGTGAAGGAATACTTTGAAGATGACAGAGATGATAAGCAGAAGGTGCCAAGAGAGACTGAACTCAAAACTGAATGTAGAAAACCACGATAATAAGGAACATAAGGATATTCCCTTATCATTTACATGTTCGACTGCAGCTACCTTTGTATCCTCGACTTAAGTTTTAGACGGAACAGTGCAGTGTGTGCTGATACCTCTGTGTGCACTAAATTTGCACTATGATGCGTCCCCTCAGAATTTCAGTCAGAAGCAACTGCTGCGAGGTAAACAAGCAAAAAACAGAAGCTGTAACATTGAGAGGCCAAGGACAACATCTTAGCTTACTTTTTTTAATGCTACCATTTAGTACTATTCACCAGGGACAGTTCTCAAGAGATGGCTGTAGAACAACCCTGTATTTTCCATCTAATTAACTGAATCTGCTTGGACGAATGGCCATGCAACGTATTGCATCAGTATCAATCAACAGGACCCAGTACGGACCTTTAGCCTGAGACTTCAGAAACCTTCTGGTTGTGTAGCTCCATAGGCCCGATCACCCCAGGGTTGTGCTAACTTGCACCAAGATGTTATTCAGCCTATTTTACAGGTTGTATTAATGTACTTTTTTCTCCCTTCCTTTTTCAAGAAATGGAGCAAAATGCATACCCTTCGATATGTGGTAATATGCTACTACCCTCTTCAATTCCACCAATTTTTGTGTTTCTGTTGCATATAAATCAATTAAAAAAGAACATAGTTAATAAAACAAAAATGTATAGTTTCATCAACCAAAAATACTCTAAATCTCCTGCTAGACCATACTGCCACTGCTCAAAACATCAACGCAGTACTTTTGTAGAAAAAAGCCACGAAGAAATTGCTTTAAATGTGTTCAACAATATTTCTTGAATACGCCTACTTGAGTCTCCATCAATAAGAGGCCACAATACAACGTAATGCAGGACACACAACTCGTTGGGCCCTTGCTGTATTTCATTTCTCGTTTTTAATTCAAATGCCACTGCAATTTGGCGCCACCAAAACGCGCTGTGGGTTGGATGGTTGCGATGAGAACATGACGAGGAGGAAATGTTGAAGTTGCCACAGTTCCACACACACACACACTGATCCAAACTTACAGCAGTCATACTGATTGCACTTTTCAGGTAAACACATTAGTGGCGAATGTTGTGCCACACAAACACGGCCACAGTTGATATGCAAACCAGTAAAATTTGGAATGCGTAATTCATTGATCATTACATTAGTTTAAATTGAATGACTGCTCAAGGAGTCAGAAAAAGGCAATTATCCCCAAAAATCCAATCAAATCAGAAGGCTTAGCGGCTTTTCCGGAATGTCGGCTTCATCATATTCGGACTCATGAAAGCACCGGTTTAATTTGGAGTGCGGTTTACCAATAAAGATGCAAAGACCTGAGGGTGCGGGCCTTGAAAAGTAGCCAGGGTGGAATGACTCTGAATGTAGGCCATCTGTTAAATTTCTTCTCTGTAATTACAGAGCAGACAAGAGATGGAAAACAGACTTTCCTGGCCCACCCCTACACACAATGAAGACAACAAGTTTCAGCCATGAAGATCACATGTTATGCTTGGAGAGGATGGCGAGACACTGAGCAGTCCAGCTCCAAATGAAGATTAATTACAAGGACAAACACGTGCAGCCAATTACACCCTCTGAGCAGTTCGTGGCCTTTGTGAGATGATAAATCTCGACTTCGACATATGTGAACACCTAAACATTGCATGAATATCTATGGATTGAGCTCTCAGCAAAGACAGAGAGGGGTATGGCTGCAGCTTCCTATAAGCAAATTAGTGATCAACTCTCAAACATGGCCATTTGAATTTCCGTGGTGCAAGGCAATGATTCTTCCTCCCTCCAATAATTTGATCTAATGTATTATCTATTAACAAAGCACATTCTATAAAAGTGCTGCAGCAAACGTTCTGAAGCTATTCAAACTTTCTTCACATTGAACAATTTAACTTGACAATATGATTATCAAGGCATGATTCATCGATTGGGTAAGTAGGACAAATGATGCCCGAAATACACACTATCCCTTCTCGCATACCTTCAAGATTACTGGCATCCGTACTGGCTGCAGTATATTAATTGCTGCTCGACCAGACCATTGCTAATCACATTCAACTTTTCCAAAGGAGGACAGCCTACCTATGCCTTCTACCAGCTAAAAAGACAAGTCCATCTGTAATAAGTTTGAGAGCTATGGCGACATTGTAGAGGTAGTTTCATACCCCATTTACAAATGTTGGATAACATAGGAAAGTACAACATGAACCTATGCAAATTCAAGGCCTGGTGAAGATGTGGTTACTGTCAGCAAGAAGTGAGTTCCAAACTGCGGCTATTGAGTGCAGGGGATCAGTTGTGCCAACATTGAGGCAGTAAGGGAATGAGGAGGGTTTGGGAGAATGAGACATGATTCCCATTCTCAATAGAATGGACACATTTGAGTGCAAGGAGGAGAAGCTGGGACAAAGTATGTAAGGTAGTGGTTGGAGGAGAGTTGAAGAGGTGATGGAGAGAAAAGTAAAACTGACAGAGGAAGCAAACACATGCGCTAAAGTTTAACTACATGTATTAGAGTCTGAGTCGAGACAGCGTGTAACGCACCAGATCAACACAACATAAAACAAATCCCAAAGAATATTCAAATTCACATTGTGCCTTTGTTTAAAGAGACGGGGATTTAGCAATCAAAACGCCCAACCCATGTTCAAAATGTGAAAATGTTAATTCGTTCGAGAACATTCAGTACAGATTTGCCTCATATTTCAATGATAGGAGACAGATGGATGCATGAACCACCTGTTTCTGCTTCTTTTCTTAATGTGTGCATGATTTCTGCACAGTGTGCTGAATCTAGCCAATACTAATGTAAAAGCATGCTACGCCAATGCCACTCGCCTTCTGCCGACTGCAGTGGCATCATTTGTTTTGTCAGAATTACACATGGCTAGGCCTTGCCACCGTGAGCTCTTGGACCTGCTCGTCAGACCCCTCTGTCCAACCTAAGACTCTAGAGGCTCTTAATTACTGGCTTGTGGCCATTTGGTGTCATCTATAATTCGATTAATTACATGCTCGGATCGCTAATGAAAAGTACAATGTGTATTTTCCTACCTTGGCACTCTCCGTTTCGCTCTTCATAGCCAGCATTGCACAAACAGTTGCCAATTGGTACGAGCCATTCACCATCTGCCCCACAGTACATTTTTGGCACATCTTTCTCTTCCGAGTTGTTGACACAGGAGCCACGGACCTCGACGAGTGACGAGGTGTCGGCACCGGTGATGGTGTCTGGAAATTGAGCCAGGTTGCGTACAGTCAACGGGCACTTTTTGTAGAACACTCGAACTGACACAAGAGCAATGCAGGCTCCCACATCCTGGAATGCCAAATAAAACCCCTTCCTGCTAAGTGGTCCTACATCCCGAACCTCTGTGTTTAGCTTCATGATTCGGTCTCCGATGTCCACCTGCGTGAAGCTCTCATCGGCCGCAATGGTGTCAATCTTGCCGAACTGGGTTTCACGAATAGATCGCTCCTTGTCATTGTTGGATTCATAGTAGTAGAGGTTAAACGTCTCCTTACACGTTCCCATGACACCCGGTAAGCTGTTGCAGTCCCTGAGTGTGAATTTGATTTCAATGTACACTCTCTGTGCCCCCTCCCGCGGAATCCAGTCAGTCCGCAACCAGTTGTTTTGGCTCGGCTCCATCACATTGCACACTTGATAGGTACGTATTGGTGTGTTCTTCTCATCCATAATGCTGACCTCTTCCCACTGGTGGAGAAAGAAATAAAAGTTATCAGTGAGACGTGGTTCTTATTTGTCACCTTTTTAAAGGTAACTGTATGTGTTCTTAGCAGAAAAATCCTTAGAAGTGGATCCCAACCTGCCCTGGACAACCACCTAGGGTCTTCAAAGTGAACTACCTTGTTTTTACGGGCAGACAACCACATCATTAACCATGTTGTAACCCCTATAATCGGTGGCAGCATTTTTAAATCACAGCTATTACAAATTAGAAACAAGATCATGTTGACCCTTAATTACATAAGAAACTATTGTTGCCAATGTCCTTCAAATGTATGTTAGTGTCTTACTTCTAAGCATGTAAACATGGGTTGTGGGTTTAGTTTCCAATCAATATTCTGTGATAGCCAGCACTGCTATATTGAAGGTAGGAGTTGGGACATTTTGCTCACGGTCTAATTTAATCAGAGGAAATATTTAAACTATGTTCCTCTGACAATTTACAAACTTGATTCCCTGTGTTATTTGTTACATTTATTGCATACCTGATACTGCAATACACTAAAAAACAGGATACAACCACATGACACTGTGAAGCATGTGACACACGTGGGCCACATGATTCTGATTCAAAGATTTTATGTGCACTTGGCGCACATTATGCAAGATTGTCTCCCTACCCGCTGAACTTGTGCATGTTTATGCTGGTTCGATAACCCAAAAAGGACCAAGTTGTGGCATGCAAATAACGCAGAACACAATCAATATTTGGAGTGTCGCTGGATCACTCCGACAAGGAAAACGCACCTGTTGACCTTCCCATGGATGATATTAAATATTTAACAGGGACGATATTGGTTTCAATTTGCAACAGAGGTGTTATGGTTTCTGCTTCATGATCAATTTGAGCGAGTCTAAGCAGGATGCTCCATCACCACCTTCCAGTGGTACTTGTGTCTAGCACGCGCAAGGGAATGCTGATCAGTACAATTTCCACTGGTGGGTTTTCCAAAATCAGTGACCATTCAGAGACCAAGGGCAGTCTGTTTCATTACATTTTAGATGAAAAATGAAAATCGCCTCACTGGCAGCATAAATATAATACAGTGCTTCCAATGGGTCAAGCTGCAGCTTGCCTTGTACCTGAAGGAAATTACGAGCAATAATTATTTGTCAAATAATGCTAAGACCCCTTTTGCCAATGGTCATTCATTCAAAACTCCTAATGTGGTAAAAATACTGAAACATGCAAGGATGCAACAAAAACTGTTAGCGTTGATGATAATTAACTCTTAAAATTCACACCTGTCTGGGGGAGACCGTGGTAGATAAGCCGCCTTACTTTTCATGCCCCAAAGCTTTGCGCCCAACTGTGAAATTTGAGGTAAATCATTAATTTGCTTAATTGTGCAATAAGCAGTCTTCTATTGGGCTAAGTCAGGTTCCTGCCAGCTGGCTAGTCCTCTGCTTCCAAATATCTACGTCACTGCAGGGCACAGACAGATTCTGCACCGAAGAGGCGACAGTGGACACTTTTTAAACTCAAGTATGAATTGAAGAAAGCAGGAGTGCCTAACGAGGGAGCAGTTCATCCAATAACAAACAATGCACAAAAGACTGCAAGAGGCAGGCAAGCTTGATTGCATCCCTCATTACAAACAAAAAAAAAACTGTTAGGTATTCTACTACCGGAAAATCTAGTGTTAAATCTTGTTCTACAAAAATATTGTGACCAGAATACTGACCACTGGAATCTAAGGGTTAGTATAGGTCTAAATATTCTTAACTCCATATATAAGGATATGTATATATGGAGTTAAGAATAGTAAATAGTTACGTACCTACAATACTACTACAATTACCTCCCACTCTAATGAATTGGAGAAATTACAATTACTGCCTAGTGGAGGGATGGGCTTTCCAATTAGTCGTCGATGGGATTGTTCATCTATTGACGAGTGGGTTCGAAATAAGCTGTGTCTGCATGGCTGGCCCTCAGTGAATTGTGAGGGAGGCATTCTTAATGAGTGATCCTGGGATTTGGGATTAACGGGGGTGTCTCGAAGACAGAACTCTTGCAGCGTGCATGTCAAAGGACAAGGTTGATTGTCTACAATGGGCAGTGAGTATGCACTCTCTGTACCGGCCTGTCAATCACAGTGACTTGGATGCAGTAGGTGCCCCAGCAACAGTCTAGAGTGATAGGCGCCAGCACACTTGTGTGAGGCTATCATGTTCATGCCCAAAAGCGGCCTGGATCAGCTCCACTTGCCGTAAAGCTAACGGAAATCCATGGGATTTGTACGATCCGAGCACAAGCAATTGTATGGTTTTCATTGAAACATTCGCTTTCCCAAACCAAGTTCCTGCACCAGTTGTGTGGCAACCTAGAAAATCCATATGTGCCTGGTTGAGTCTAATAATAATAAATAAATAAATAAATAAATAAATATGAAATAATAATCTGCTTAATTTCAGATTGATACTGCATGCATAGGAAACTTGAAGTATATTTTTAGATATCTTTGTATTAAATGTATTTAAACCTGGATTGTTTTATTGTGTCTATATGATTAACTTGGTCAAGTATGGGGAATGACTGTCCCAGATAAAGTCAAGGTATTCCACTTTGCTAGTGCGTTTGGGCAGGGTAGTTCTATTGTATCGTATATGTGTCCTGCTAGCGGCTGCACAGCGGAACACCAACACTTCTCTCTATGTATCCATCCGACGCAAGGCAGGGCTGTGAATCTTAAGTAAAGTACTTCATATGCCTTCAACTCTTCTATAAAATGCTCAAAATCGATGTATTACGATATCTAATTCAGTGATTAAATGCGATGCTGCACAGGTGTCAATTGTGATCTGTTTAAAGTGTGTGGATGGCTCGCTGACCTTAACCAAAAAGTATTTTTTCTGCTGCTGTGCCCTCAATAAAAATGGTATAAGCCATTCATCGCACGCAATGACCAAGATTAAAATGGACTCTAATAATGTTTGCTGCATGTCTCTCCCACCTAGGCTTCGACAAACTATGACTCTTTTATTAGAAATAAACTACAAATATAAACATCAGCATAGCCGGCCTTCTTTCAGAAGGCCAGAAATGATTGGTTTGGGCACTTTTTCCTCCACAGAGCTATTACCTGCGGCAGTCCATCTTTGTTGATGAAGATATACAACTTTTATTAAACACAAATGCATTTTGTTTCGCGCGGCCATTCCTTGGAAGTAAAAACCTCAGAACAGATGAACAGTTTGTTCCAATCTTGAGCCTGGTTCGGATACCCCAATTACAGGTGCAGATTCTGGTGTGTACACCGGATCACATTTCCCCGCTGCCTTCCTACCCTTGAAGGGGCATGCGAGACAGGCCTCAGCCGGCCTCTTCATTTCCAGGCCCAATCTCAGCCCTTTCTGGTACTAGGTCTTCCATGACCAGAGCCATCCCAGGAGAGTCTTGGGTTTCTCCCACAAAAGCTAATTCACTTCATGGGGCCCTGGCGGAAATCTGACCTGCCCACCACAATCAACAATAATCGAGCCATTAGGGCTCTCCAGAAGTGCACTAATCATTCCATTTCACTGTTTGATTGCAACGCACTTACCCCGCCTTCCAGCGGACTGGCTATCCACCCAAGCTCGCCTTGCACCGATCTCGAATCCAGGAGCGTCACTGCAAAGGAAAATGAAAGAGAATATGAAAAATGCCACTTCTGAGAATGAACAGCATTTAATGGGTGGTAAAGCGGGCTACCGTACATGGGTGTCCAGCATAGGTCCAAGAGGGCAGAGCCCATTCACGATTTTCAGGAGAGGCACATATGATACATTTGCACACAATTATTGTTAACGAAACTCAATCACAGAGTCAGTGGTTATTCGGAAAAGCTGGCACGGATCTGACATTCAGGGACTCCTAAATGAGTGGATATTTTGGTGGTTTTAAACCCACCTTTGGAGCTAGAATAAACACTTTATAAGTCAAGGCACACTGCTTAAATCCCCTGTTCCCGAAATTTCAAGTACGCTTTGTGTTTAAAAAGTGTCGACTGCTCCATGTAACCTTGATTCAACACACTGCACTGCCTTGTTAATATGTTCACTGCTCCTTGTAGAACTGCTTTACTTGTAAACGGATATATTTGTTCTCACCAGAGGGTCTCACGTTATGTTTACATTGAATATTTAGTAGGCCTAGCAAATGTTTTACATACACAAAATATCTCCCCTGTGCCAAAAAATATAGTTCTGGCAGGATTTTAATAAAATTAATAAACCTGCGACTCCACAAACATGCCAGAAGGTAAAATAGAGGAGGCCCGGGGCCAGTTCTGTACCGTGGTAGATGTATTTTGTAGCACGTTTTCTGCAGGCACGAGACGCAAAGAGGCACTGTCCCAAAAGTAGTTGCCTGGCAAACCCTTGGAAGGAGCCATTTCCAATAATCATACCTATACCTAAATATAAAGGCCTACTCCAGCAATATGAGCTCCACTCCCAGCTCCAGCTTTACTCCTACATTACATTTACCACAAAAAAAGCACTATAGTTTTGCAGTTTTGCTTAGCGTGGGTCTGTGCTCAAGTTGTGCATGATGTATGCCTTTGTGAGATTATTTTGGGTATAATTAAATCATCGAGCAAAGAAAAGTTTTCTCCTTTCCTGGTTTTGGTGCATGGTGTAGGCTCACAGGGAAAATTGCAAGTAATACCAGTGAAAATAATTTCGTCAGATGCACTAATATTTTGTGAAAATTGAACTTATTCTGTGAAAAATAACTGAAACTGTCGCGCGCCCCTCATTTTGTTGCATGTTCGACTTTATGTGTTACATGGAAAAAGGCATTTTAATTTATAGCGCCTTTTACGAGACGTGTTCTAGCAGCAAACCCCTGAGGTAAATCCGAAAGTGCTGGGCGCTCTGTGCTCTGTAATGACGCCAGCATTTCGAGGCCCAGGTCTGCTTATTACCGCCATCTTTTTTTCTCACACGTGCAGAAATGGAGCGGTCATATTTAACTGCGCCATAAGCGCGAGCCTGACTGCAACCAGGAGGCTGAGACCGAACCAGCCGATGTACCGCCGCTATCAAAGGCAAATTAGTCAAACAGAACAGTGACTAAAAATCATTACATGTGACCTCGGGCCAGAACCACATTTCTTACACCTGCGAGGACGTGTCAGAGTATTTCACCCAGGAGGTGAGTGCTGACAGGGAGGCGTCTCTGTCCCGTCGCCCTACCTCCTGCCTAGCGTCCCCCAGGAAAGTAGGCGCCCTCCCCTGGCTTTCAATCGAAGAGGGCCACGGGAGACAAAGGCCACAATGAGACCCGATTCATGGGAGAAGGAAGAGAAGAGGACGTGAGGCGAATGAAAAGAAGCAATAAAGTGCAGTCTCTCTAGCCCAGGGTGCGCTGAGCAGAGGCGCTTATGGGAGCAAGGGCCCCCTGGAGATCATGGCCACTCTCAGCAGAAGGCCTGGCCACAGGACCGTGATCAGTCATGGGGGCAGGGCCTTGAGAGGACAAGCATCTTACAGCACCAGGGAAATCCGGGAGAATGTGTCACTCGTAGCAGCAAGGCGCTCCTAGAGACCAAACAGCTCATAGCAGCAGGGCCGTCTGAGATAACGTATCACTTGTGGCAGCAAAGCCTTCCTAGAGAACAAACCGCTCATAGCAGCTGGGTCCTTCTAGAGAACAAACCGCTCATAGCAGCTGGGTCCTTCTAGAGAACAAACCACTCATAGCAGCTGGGTCCTTCTAGAGAACAAACCACTCACAGCAGCAGGGCCTTCCTAGAGAACAATTCACTCATAGCAAAGGGGTCCTTCTAGAGAACAAACCACTCACAGCAGCAGGGCCTTCCTAGAGAACAATTCACTCATAGCAAAGGGGTCCTTCTAGAGAACAAACCACTCACAGCAGCAGGGCCTTCCTAGAGAACAATTCACTCATAGCAAAGGGGTCCTTCTAGAAAACAAACCAGTCATAGCAGCAGGGCCTTCCTATAGAACAAACCACTCATAGCAAAGGGGCCCTTCTAGAGAACAAACCACTCACAGCAGCAGGGCCTTCCTCGAGAACAATTCACTCATAGCAAAGGGGTCCTTCTAGAAAACAAACCATTCATAGCAGCAGGGCCTTCTGAGATAATAAGTCACTCACAGCAGCAGGGTCCATCTGAGGGAAAAACAGTCATAGCAGCATTACCATTCTAACAGAACAAACTAATCATAAGAACAGGGCTCTTTGTGAGAACACACCAACTCACAAATACAGGGCCTTCCAAAAGAACATGGTTTCTCACCTAGCAGGGCCCTCCTAAAAACAAACAACTCATAGCAGCAGGGCAATCCAAGAGAATGGGTCTCTTGAGGCAACTGGACCCGACCCTCTTAGTGAACACAACAGTTATATCAGCAGGTGGGGCCCGCCTAGAGGGCAACCCATTCATAGCAGTACGTGCCTCCTGGAAACGATGTCATTCATGGCTGCAGCCCCCTTCTAGAGTAGAAACCGCTCCTAGAAGCTGGGCCACCCGAGAAAACATGCCAGCACAGCAGCAGGACACTCGTAGATCGAAAAAGATAACAGTCTTGGCATCAGGGCCTCCTCAAGAACAAACTATTCCTAGCAGCGGGGCCGCCCTAAAGTAGGGTCCTCCCAGAGAGTGCGGCCTCCGAGGGAGCGACCCACTCGGGGCACATGGTTCACCAAGTCAGCAGAAAATGCCTGCCCGGGGGCCTTTATTACTCATGGTGGCAGTGCCAGCCCACAGAACACGGTCGGAGGCAGCAGACCCCTCCTGGAGACCCCAGTCACGATAGGGCCACCCATCGCACAGACCACACTAGAAAACACAATCACTCAAGCGGCTCATACCTGAGAGCAGAGCCTCTCATGGCGACAGAGGGACCCCGAGCGTGTATTACAGCAAGACCAGAACTGGAACAGCACTGTTACCCATGACTGCAGGGCCGAGTGAGTGACCCCCACATAGGGATTGTCAATAAACTGAGCACAAACACCGAACGCTGCAGGACCAGGGAAATGAAAAAGGCTGTTCGGAACAACTCTGTGGTCCATGGCGTGCAATGCCACTGCACAGTTCACTGCCACGGGACCTTGGCATCATGGCCGTCACAGACAACACACGATGCGAGTCTCGGCAATGACGCTGAACATCCTGTGATTCTGGGCAAATCACTTAATCTCCCCGTGCCTAACAACAATGAATGCGTCCTCATGTAATGCAATTGGTGCTATGTAAAGCGCTCTGATACCCGATTCGGGTCAAGTTCGCGCTTATAAAACTCTGTAAAATAAAAAAATAAAATAAAATAATAACACCAGATTAACGTGACTGAAATATCGAGAACAAAACAATGCCAAGGTGGTTATATACAGACGTGTACAGATGCACTGTGCCTGCTGTGCTTAGCTGCACAAGTAAGTATCCTGGTGTGGAGTCAATAAAACCGACGCTGCGCTTACAGAATTCCCTTCATGTTTCGGGGCTGTATATTCGGCTTTCTTGCATCACAACATTTTTGCCCTCAACATTCTGGAGTACATTTTTGGGCATTACCTGGGTCGCTCCTCATGTAAGCACAGTGTGCAGCCTGCTGCATAAAAGAGTGCAAACCTCCCTCGCCCCACCCCAATAAAAGTGAAATGTATAAGCTCTTGTTTTCCCCTTCTACAAACACTTTATCTTTAAGCAAGCTGCTGCCCTGAGATACTTCTCGCTACCACAGCAAACTGTGCCATAAAAATGTGACCATTCCCCAACCCCTCCATTACACCTGGTGTCGGCCATTTGGGGATTCCAGTGAAGATAACGAGCTACGGAAGCTGCTATCTGACTACAAGTATTTTATACAACAGTCTAAAAAGGAAAATATGGTACAAACAAAAATGGAAGACAGGCTTTGATGTCAAACAGGGTCTAAATGCAGAGCGCACAACTAAGCATTTCTGCAATGCACAATAAGAAAAAATGCAATACATTGCTTATTATTGTTATATATTACTGTGCACACACACGCATTTTGCTGTCACTTAACACTGTGGATGGCGTACTGGTGTTATCGTCTTTCAAGGCAGAAAGACGCGCCTACTTGAAAACGTCTGTCTGGAGCTTGCTCGTAAATCTCTACAACAGTCACATTGACCCACAGAGCTATTTTACTCAGTACAGTACAGCTCTATCGTTGGAGCTGCCGAAGATAAGGGATTCAGTGTCAAAACGCGCCGCCGGCTTTCAATGCCACTAATACAATAACGTTGAAACGCTGACATCGGGGTCTGTTTTGTGGACGGTAAGTTCGCATCAGGTAATGCTGGTGGCTTGAATATATCGTCAGGTATCCGTCTACTTGCAATACAGCCGGCCGAGCGCCTAAATTCTCTGGGGGCTTTAAAGCGTGCATCCGCCTCACCAAAATCAGACTGCGCAGCTCTTAAGATCATTTCGGGACATTGTTGTCAATGCTGCTTCTTCACAACTCGTCTAAGCACGTGCATGGGAAGGAATTAGAAGGAATTAGTTCTGCAACAGTGCAAGTGGGCAGATTGTGGTCCCACTGCAATGTTGCAGAAGGTTGAACAAGCACACGTTGGCTTCTACCCTCGGCTGCTCCACTCGGTCGAAATAGCTTGACCGTGAGCAAATCCCAGGGTTAAAGTTTCACGCGCACTTTGCAACGAGTGAACTATCGGTACAGGAGCGAGGTGAGCTCAACGCGGGCCCTACACGCCCTCTGCAAAGCGCCTAGAAGCGATTCAGGTCTTCGCGTATGCTAAAAAAGTCATGCAAAAACAATAAATAAAAAAAGGACTTCGCACGTCCTGAATAAAAGACCCTTTACAGGGAGCAGGGAAGGCCATTGCGCACCGTTCTCCCTTTTTTGCTAGTACAACACCCGTTATGTAACGGTGGCCCAGTGCACACCTCCTAGCGCGAGCCCGACATGGCAAAGGCCGGGGACAAAGCAGCCAATCAATACACGAGCTGTGGAGTGCTCCGACTACACATGAAACAAACCGGGCAGCCCCAGACTGTCTGCCACACACCTCACAAATCCAGCACCAGACACTCTCCGAAGATAGCGCCTGCAACGTATGGTTTGTTTTCAACATAAACACGGAGGTTAACCCGAAATAGCAATTAGTATTTGCAGACAGGCGCAGCCTCGGGCCACCATAACAGCCCCAACGCCGTCTACCGAGCTCGGGACATTTATTCTGGTGGGGCACTGAGGGCCACGGGCTCTCGGGAACCTCCGGAGGTGGACCGGTCCAGAGAGGCCGAAATTACCCTAAGCCTTTCAAAAGCGCAAATGGAGGGTCCCGGCCACTCTCAGCTTCTGAGGCCTGTGGCAGTAATTCTGGCTTAGACAAAAAATGAGTCTCACTTCTTGGGTGAGTTCCTGGCTCAATGTCCTTTTAATCTACTTTCCCTTCTTGGAACCACCACAGCCCATGTTGGAGATGAGCCTGTGTGTGTGTGGTGATGCCAGTCCCACTGTCAGGGAGAGCTGGGGAACAGGAGGTGCTGACCAAGGCAGGATCGCAGAGGGGCTACCGCAGATCACCCAAGCGCACACAATCAGGAACAAAATACTCAACCAGAAACAACCCCACACAAACATTAAAATAAAGCAAGCACCATCGCCCACAAAACAGATTCCTCTCGCTCAAAAAAAGTATCACCTGCATAACAAACCTGGTCACCCTCCCTCGAATACAAAACAGCCGATAGCCACAACCAATACATGCATCACAAAAAGGGAGTAAAACGTAATCCCGCACCCCATCAAAATCCAGATCACCCCACCCACAACCAAGATTACCCTCGCCCACAAGTCTGATGGATCACCTTTATCCTAAAAGAAATCACCCCGACCAAAAATATGGTAACCCTCCAAAAACTACATCGCAATCACTCAGAAAATACACCAACTCACACAATAACTGGACCATTCAGAAAACATATCACCCTAATGCAAACCCGAACTCTATCTGCCTTCCCTCTCTACAGCCATGGCCCGGTAATTCTCATCCACAAACATAGTCCTGAAAACCCCATCGCAAAACCTCATCATAAATCACGCAAAATTAGGCCACCTAGGGCCAAAAGACCTGGCCATAAAGCGCCCAAAACCAGCGCAGTGAAGATCGGAGACACGGTGCGGGGTCGTCCAGGAGCACACCCAGTCTCACATCACTTGAGGGCTGCGATAGCCGATTCACATTTTAAATCATCTTCATTTTAGCAGCCAATACGGAAAATAACTCCAGATTAAAGTCTGATCCAGCTCTTTAAAAACGCGCATCTAGCGCCTACATTCTACAAAGCAAGTGCACAGAAACCAGGTCATCCAGCGCCACAAAAAGAACACAGGCTTTCAAATGTCTGACTGGCACACCGAAAATGGTGACACTGTGCAGGTCCGCATAAAAAAACCTTACCACCATCGAAGAACCCCAAAAATACGGCGATGAAGCATCCGGTAGATATCCAGGGAGTACCCCCACAATATTTGGGGTAGTCAAGAACATCACGGTAAACATGGGGAGGTGTTTAAGTGAAATAGCCAAGGAAGGGCAAGATACATTTCGGTATTAGGCAAAGATGAGTGAGAAGGAAAAAAAAGTCGAAAATGTGTAGAGAAAGATAGCCATGGGTGGAAGGAAAGAAAGAGGAAAAAAGGATGGAGTAGAGAGAAGCGGTAGAAAGAGACTAAATATCCAGTGGCATCTGTGCCCAACTGAAGAAGGAGGATGCGTCCTGCCCAGGTGCCCGCTGTCCTGCAAGCCAGGTTGGCACCATCCATGCCCCGGTCCCTCTGCTGTCAATCCACAGAGCACTGGATCCCTTTCGCGCATCCCAACACAAGTTGCTGTCGCGCAGCTGAACTTTATCCTCCGGCGAGAGGCCTCCCAGGGGTCCCCATATCCGGGCCCCGTCCAGGGCCCTTACCTTCGCTGGCAGGGTAGACCCGAGAGCCGGTGACGGCGAGGGAAGTCCCGCAGAGGGCGGCCAGGAGGAGCAGGGTGCTGAGGGTGCGGGCCATGCTTGCTGCTGCTGCTGGAGCCGGAGCTGCTGCTGCCACCCGAGCCGCTGCTATCCCTGTGGAATCAATGCTCGCGCTCCGTGCAGGGCTCGCGGCACTGCCGGCAGGGGCGGGGCTCGGCGCGACGTATCACGCGTCAGTCAAGCTGCGAGCCAGTCAGAGAGAGACCGCTCTGCGCCGCCCCGCCCCTTCTCTACCTGGTCTGGCGCAGGAAGTGTGTCTGGAGGGTGAGCTCGGAGATGACAGGGCGCGATTCACGCGCCGAGACGGCAAGATAAGCCGCAGCCCAGGAGGCAAAGTGCGGCGAGTTACCTCTGGGGCCAAATAGGAGGTTACCTTACCTCTTACTGCCTACCTCTTAATACTTACCTATATAAAAACGCATACAAACAAAATAAAAAAAAATACAGACGACCCCCCTCCCCCCACCACGACACAGCAGTTGGCAAAGTCCATGTGTGTACCCCTTCGCCAGAACACGTGATAACGTGCAGCTACTTACCTCCAAGGCGTACCATAAGATAAAGTGCGTCTACTTGGCTGTAGAATGAACTAGGGGTGCACTACAGTTACCCTCCCCGGGGCAGGCCATAACTCCGAATCTCCAGGCAGCGAAGCGGCTTTCTTTTTAAAAGTGGGTCCAAGGTGTTAACTGTAACCGTTATATCGGGCACTGCTTTTATAACCATTTGACCTTTCTGCCGCTGTTCTTTTTTACAGTTCAAGCAAACTTTTTTTTTTTACAAGAGACATTGAGGATATCTTTGTAGCTGATTGTTTCACTGGCTCTCCTGATAAATTGGGAACATCGAAACTGTAATGTATTTGTTTGAACCAGAAAGGACAAAGTAAGAAACCACAGGACACATGTCCGCTCTTTTTTTTTTTTTTCAGTTTTATATAGCGCGAACTCGAACCGAAGGTATTGGAGCGCTCTACATGAGCACCAGCTACGTTACACAAGGACACATTCATTTCTGGGAGGCACTGTGAGATTACATGATTTGCCCAGAATCACAGGATGTTGACCCAGCACCAAGGCTCGAACCTGGCTCCCCAGCTCTAAAGACAGCAGCTTTGACCGCTAGGCCACATTCATGCCTCTGACCTATGCCACTGTGACCACCCGTGCTCTCAACTATCCCCCCCCCCCAACAGCACATGGTCCTCCTGCTTTTCTAAGCTATGCCTGGCACTCTACCACATCTGCGCAGTTCAATCAATCAATTAGAGTACTTATAAAGCGCGCTACTTACCCGTGAGGGTCTCAAGACACTGAGGGGAGAGGGTGCCGCTACGGCTGGAAGAGCCAGGTCTTGAGGAGTTTTCTGAAGGCGAGTAGGTCTTGGGTCTGCTGTAGGTGGGTAGGGAGGGTGTTCCAGGTCTTGGCGGCGAGGTAGGAGAAGGATCTGCTGCTGGAGGTCGTTTGTTGGATGCGGGGGACAGCAGCGAGGGGGAGGCTGGCGGAGCGGAGCTGGCGGGTGGGGGTGTAGAAGCTGAGTCTTCTGTTCAGGTAGGCTGGTCCGGCGTTGTGGAGTGCTTTGTGTGCGTGGGTGAGGAGCTTGAAGGTGATCCTCTTGTCGACGGGGAGCCAGTGTAGGTATCTCAGGTGGGGGGTGATGTGGCTACGGCGGGGGACGTTGACGATCAGTCGGGCGGAGGCGTTTTGGATGGCGTTTGGAAGGCGTTTTGGAGGCCGTTCACTGCTTGTGAGAAAGAGCTCAGCTTCAAACTGCTAAAGTAAATACATTAATAAATTTAAAGAATACACAATTCCATGCTTGTGAGGCATGGGGTGCACCACATAGCAGCAATAGCATAAACACCCCATACCACACTGGAGAGACTAGCAGGGTATATGGTACACACAGAGGGAAGTAGCCACTATGGAAAGCAGGCGGATAGGCAGATTAAACCCAGATCCTTGTGACTGGAGGTGAATGTTTGCATTGTCCAGCATTCCGTCCATCAATTGTTTCTTTTGCATATGTCACCCTGAGTGGAAAGGGTATGCCGGACATGGGTCCTTTGCTCACTTCACAACTGGATTCAAGCTAACCTGGCCGATGAAGGGTGATGCCCTGAAACCGGTATCAGGATGCTTGTTCCTGGTCCAGGGCGGACCTGGCTTGGCAGTTTGGCTGTAGTGTTCCCACAAGAAACAGAGTCAAGACTGATTTGCATATGGGTGGGTCCAAACTGGGGTGGAGTGGTGAGCAAAAGAATGATGGATTAAACCCCGGTCCTTGTGACTGGGGATGAATGTTTGCATTGTCCGGCATTCCCTTCATCAATTGTTTCTTTTGGATAGGCAGAGTCAGTCTGAAAGCTGGTGGAAACCTAGGCACCACCTAATAAAAAAAACAGCAAATGAGCAGACACTTAGCTACCTGCAATGGCAGACTCTAGCTCATAGATACTCTCAAACGTTTTCAGAGAAACCGCAAAGTGTGGTCTGTGGTGAGCTTGAGGGCTGGACTGGGAACGCAAATCACCCTTGGCAATTGAGTCGGGTTGGCCGCAGGGCTTATGGGGGTGTGCGTGGATAACACTGCAGCTTCTTTTGTTACAGCGGGCCAATATTGCAGCTACGCTGCACAGCTCGCCCCGGAAGCAAAAACGGCACCCCAGGGGTCCAAAAAACGGCCCCACCCTGGCGGCCCACCAGGGAAACACCCAGCGCCCAATATGGCCAGTTCGGATCTGGCCGCACTGATAGTAGCAGGATGGGAGTGGGGCTTTGTGGGTGGTTAAACGTTGCAGGATACTTTCATAGAATATTTTACTTCAGTTTAGTTACCATGTAAATAAAAGTGTCTTCATTTATTTAACGTCTTGCTTAATGTTTGTGCTACTTAAGTAAACAGCAGTTCAGTGCTGCTGTTAACCTGGGGGCGCCTGTGATGGCGAGGAGAGCCACAGAAAGTCCCCGGGCCGTACTTTGAGTGTCACTGCAGTCTAGCTCAACATTGGTGGAGGGCACGCTATAGCTTGTCGCATATTGAAACGCAAAATCCTGCTTACCACTATGCATCTGAGCTTCTAAAAACTCATGGGTACTGCCCCGCTGCCACTGTCTGGGGCTGGGCAACTGACGCGTGATTGCTTTTTTTTTTGTTGCTAAACATCCCTCCCCACCCTACCGCCACATAAGAGTCAGCATCCGCGGTTCCATAGGGTCTGCAGGGGTCTGCATCATGCCCCTGACTGACTGAGCTCATTTCAATATAGAAAGGTTGTGTCTGATAATACCGAGCCCCTCCTGGGTGGCTGCACACTAGCTGCTAGTAACTGGCACCCTGGGAGAACCAAGTTATCAATGCCTTCACCGTTTCTTTTATCATTTTTACATTTTTAATTCCCCTAAAAAAAGTAAACATTTTCTCAAAATGTCTGCACTGCTTATCTTGATGCCCTGAGTGATCGTCTATATGGACGAGCCACTTCTGGGCAGCTTCTCAAAATACACCCCTACTAATGTGTTATATTGCCCACATGTAATATTACCCATCATGACTGGACGCGGCACTCATCCTGACCCGGGGCATGGGGCTTAGCTATCAACAGCGCAGGGAGTGCGTTGGAGGGGAGAAGGGGATGGGGGGGGGGGGTTTGAGGGGCCGACTCCACTCTAAGTGCAGCTGTGTTTTCTTCCAAACCAGGGGATAGGATCCAATAACAGGAACTTGTAGGTCCAGGGAAATGGGAATGCAAGAAATTGAAAGGAAGCGGGCAGGACCATCTCCTTCGACCTGTAAATTGTGGAGGGGCCTTGAAGAACCCAAAGGGAGATGAACCTTCGACGCATTCGTTTCTAACAAAAGCACGGTTTGTGCCTCTTTGATGGAAAGAGGCAGAACGAGAGAGTGTCTCTATTCAAAGCAAGGAGTCTAGTGTGTACCCGCTGGTGTTGAAGTCGCCTCGAGTCATTAGCCTCCATTTTGAATGCACTGGGCAAATGAAGTCTTTTTGCACGACAATTGAAAAGGGTGGGCCTCCGATGGACGCTGTTAGAGCTTGAATGAGGGACTGCCCCTCCCCGCCAGGAGCAGTTGGACGCTCAGAGTGTCCTTCATGCATACCTGCCGGTCCCCCAACTGAAGGTCCTCTGAGACAAGCTTTTTGATATTCACAAGGTTTCATTTTGAGTTTGCACCCCCGAATGCCAGTACACGGACAGAAAAAAACGAGCCTAGATTCGAGAAAGCAGGCATATAAGTGTATTGTATTTTTCTTTCGCAGGTGCCTACATGGTTTATCGCATGGCTAAGCAGACATATAGCGCTATATAGAAGCGAAATACATATTATGAAGCTGCCCAGAAGATTTGCCACCTAGTTCATTTGACGAGGAACCATTTCTAGACTCCTGTCCTGTCCTGTTACAAATCGCCATGTTAAGGTGTGTAAATTATTTGTTTCCAGTCACAGCAAACCAAACTCCAACTCCGAGAAGACATTAGACTGTCAAATGGAAGCTAATGCCCGTCTGGCAAGGCAGGAGGTCGCAAACCTCTCAACTCACCCGAAGGTGTCGACGTGCTTGTACTCATTGTTACCTTCCTTCAAAATAGAAATGTCTCCCATTCACTTCAGTCACCCGTCCCGAAATCCTTCATCGCGTTCCGTAAAGTAATATTTCCATCTCCATTCAATTAAATTGCCCGTCCTCCAAAATCACTAAACCATTCACATTGAAATGAAAACGCTTAGAGGTGAGTCAGAAAATCCCTAAAAAATATGGCAGCTCACACAATGCTGTAATTGCGCTATTTTGTGTCATGCCTTTGGTACCCCTTAGCTGAAGAGTGGCTCCTAGGTACCAACAGTTAATTTCTAGCAATGCATTTAATGCATCTAACCGGCATCTTGCATTGTGGAAACCAGATAGCGCCTCGATGCGATCTCGCGCCCCATAATCTGCAGCCCACCTGAGGGTTCCTGCGTTGTGTGCAGAGTCACGCTGGCATGCAGCTGGCTTTGCGTCCCTGCACTCTGTGCGCCCACGGTAAAATGTAACTGGAAGTGTCATCGGTGTGTTGTTTGCACACTTGAGTCCCGGAACCCTGCAGTAAATGGAAACGTTATTACCCTGTGCTAAAAGATAGCCCCGGCATATCTGTCGCTACCTGGGGACGCCGTATTTACTCCTCAAACACTGGAGCGCTCAGATGTGTATTCCTGGGCACTTCCGGCCCTCTCCTGTGTTTTGGGGGTGGGGGCTGCGGCGGGCGGAGGTGAGGGGGCAAACAAAACACGTGCGTAAAAATCAATCAGGTGCTCTCCATATGCAGCCCGGAGCAGTCGCAGGAAGCCGCGAATTTCAACATTGCAACGTGAAACAGAAGAGCAGTCGGCGTGTGAAGTCTGGAGTCAGGGAATTCAGAGACAGTCAGTCCAGGGCCACACGTGAGGGCAGAGCGACGTATGAGAGGGCTTAAGAGACAGAACCCAGAGTTTCGAATAATTGAAAAGGTCCACATATGTGCAGTGATCATAGCTGGAACTGCGTAGAAGCATGATTTATGCACGACCAGTAAGGGGGTGAGTGTAGGCATGTCGTGCCAGCAATCGGACGCTGCCAGCTGTGCATGCCAACTGCAATTGGCAAGGGGATGTGGCGGAGCTGCGAACTTTGCAACCGTGGAACCGTTTTGGAGTCTTGGCGTCGGTTCCACACCCTGTGGTCCTGGGCAGATCAGTTAACCTGCATTTAAACACAATCTGAACGTGTGTGATGTAACTGCTGCTACTGTAAAGAGAGCACTCAAGTCGAGTTCGCGCCGAATACGAATGCCAAGGGGTACACACTGTGCCACCCGCGTTCTTAACACAGCAGCAGCAGTCTGAAATGAGACAGTACGAATTGACTGGAAATTATAAACTGAGGCGGCGACTTAATATGCCTGTGTTAGAGTAGTCATTTTTTAAGCCACAGTCTGCAAGGAGCACAAAGACACCCAAGAGGAAGTTGTGATTGGTCACTACGCAGATGCATACGTACCAAATGCCAGGACCATGTACCTATAAACTGCCTAGAAGCCTTACCAGACACAGTCTAGCCCCTGTGTAGAACTGGTAGTCAGACTGTTGCAGTGGGCTGTAAATCTCTGCAGGCACTGCAACTCCAGTCTAAACGTGTTAGCAGACGCACTGGATATTTTTGGGAAAATGCTATTGCTGCACGCATCGGGAAACGTCAGCACGTACAGCGAAGTAGGCAGCAAGAGTCTAGGAATGCGAGCACGCACCACTTAACAACACTCCAAGATCTCAAGTGGGCATGTGGTATGCAGGCTTGCTGTTGCACAGGTATGCACCGGAACACTGCATTTTGCATGCACCACCAACATGGAATTGACGCATGCACAGTTCTAGCAGCAGTTTTCTAATGTTAGTATGTGGTATGCTAGAATCGGCACATTGTGCCAACACTCTGCATGTGTTTGTTAGCGGGCGCACACTGCAGCAGCCAGCCTAAACACAATTCCAAGCACGTACGGCACAAAGCAATTTGCACTCGGATGCCGTTCCTATATTTCAATCCAATGAATCCGCCGAGGAGCTTTTTTTTAGGGTTGAAACTGGGTGACGCGTCCCGCTTCGGCGGGGCTTGTGGGCTGTGGGGGGAAGGGCCCCCTTTGCCGCTCCTGCAACGGTGAGCCGGGACCCGCGGTCTGCCGAGGGTCTACGCCAGTGAGTCACGAGCGCCGCCTAGTGGTCGAAACCACCGTCCTCAGAGAACAGAGGTGAAATGAGGCTAATGCTTCGGACAGAGAGGCAACGAAGCAGAAATCACTCTTACCGCAGAATAAAACATTCAGGTACACTAATTCGTCGAGTGTGGCTGCAGAACGTTTCAGATTTATGCATAAATTCACGCACCTAAAAACAGACGGTTATTGCGCTTTTCAGGTCCACTTTTTTGGCGAGTGGCGCAACACAGAAGGATGCCCACGGGTCTCCCATGTATCACAGATATTCATTGATCCAGGGCTGATTGGGAGATTCCTGAAGGGTTGGGGCCCCCTCAAAGTTAGTGGGGTCCCCTTGCGCCGCAGTTTTTTCCATGACATCACGACCTTTCAATCCTTTACAAACATGACGCTGTAATTTTTTTCTCACTCTTTGCGTAGCAGAATTTCATGCAGCTCAGTGCTGCGCGAATATTAATTCATCTAGGTCTGGTTCCCTGCTGCCCCTGTACAAAGAGGGTCAGTTTCCAAGGCTATTTTTTTATTAGTGAACTCGAAAAAGAGGATTACAAAAAATGAGAACTAATCATATGATAATCTTATGCATTCAAGAGCCCAAGCAAACTTACATATATAGTATCTGCTACATGAATAATTCACCAGTCGACAGATATAAAACGTATTTATAACATTAATTTAGTTAGTACCATATTCTTCTAAATCCCTTCATAAAGGCTCAGCCATTCTTTCTTGGTATTGCAAGTTCGAATTAATAATGAAAACATAACAAGTCCCACCATTGTTCTAGAGGCGGTGCTTGTTGGTTTATCCATGCTTTCCCTATACATAGACGGATAACCGTAATTATAGTATAGATTTACAACCAGACCCTTTTTAACCATGTTATTTACCCTTTCGATAATATTGACCCAACATTCATTTCATTTGCGACAACTCGCAAACATATGAACTTCATTTGCATTAGGCAGTCTGCATCATGGCTAGTTTAAGTTCCTCCCTTTCCCCTTCTATATAATTTCACTGGAGCATAAAACAAACAAATAACTTGGAGCATAGTAAAAACAAATAACGTCCTTTACCTGCTGTATTTTTCAGCTGGCATTCTTGAAAGTCACATGAGGTAGTGAATATGCAATGTTATTAATGATGAATCTCATTGCCATGTGACAGTCCAGCCCCTTGATTTATATATATATATACACACATACACACACAGACATACTTATTTTAATAGGGGAATTGGATGTTTTCCAAAAATAACAATCGTTTTGTATACACACGTTTTCCAGATTGGAAACCCAGCCCTTCATAACAAACTTTTCCTTTTCCGTGTTCCTGTCTCTTGTTCAGATACATATTTGTTGTGGAAAATATTTTTCCAGGTAGATTAGTACTGCAATGTCATCCAAAAATAAGCTTGATTTCCCTAGGTAGGGTTAAAGGAAAATAGTTATTTTATTAAACATACAGAGGCATATATTTTGCATTTGCTTCTTTAGTTTTCGTACCAGCAACTAGGAAATTAGGAATAAAGTTTACTTAGAACATGGGTACTCACAACATGGGTACTCATAAACTTTGTGTCGCAGAAAATAGCAATCTTAAGAGGCATTGCATAGCTTCATACACACTTTGACCCAATTTCCATCATAGTCTCACTCTCTCTCTCTCTCTCTCTTTCTTAATCAGTCAGTCTCTCTCTGTCAGTCTCTCTCTCTCTGTCAGTCCCTCTCTCTCTGTCAGTCAGTCTCTCTCTCTCTCTGTTAGTCTGTCTCTGTCAATCAGTCAGTCTCTCTCTCAGTAAGTCAGTCAGTCCGTCTCTCTCAGTCAGTCAGTCTCTCTCTCTCAGTCAGTCAGTCTCTCTCTCACTGAGTCTCTCTCACTCCGTTTCTCTCTCTCTCTCTGTCAATCTCTCAGTCAGTCACTGTCTCTCTCTCGCTGTCAGTCTCTCAGTCGGTCTCTCTCTCTCTCTCTCTCTCTCTGTCAGTCAGTCTCTATCAGTCAGTCTCTGTCAGTTAGTCAGTCTCAGTCAGTCAGTCTCAGTAAGCCAGTCTCTCTCTCTCGCTCTCTCTCTCTCTCTTAGTCAGTCTCTCTTAGTCAATCTCTCTAAGTCAGTCTCTCTCTGTCAGTCTCTCTCTGTGTCAGTCTCTCCACTCTCTCTCTCTCCACTCTCTCTCGCTCTCTCTCCACTCTCTCTCTCTGGGGGGGCCATGAGTACATACATGCAAAGTCCGCGGGCCACCAAGGAAGACCTGCCGGACCGCTGGCGGCCTGCGGGCCATACTATGAGTACCACACGGGCTTAGAGGAAACATCAATCACAAACTTCATTACTCAAGTACGCTGAGTCCACATGCTAACCAACCTTCCAATCAGTCCTAGCTCAAATTAGCCCATGGTCATGGGGTGCTACCTCCCTTGGGTGCAATTATAACTTTAACTGCTTTTTATTACAATTGCTAACGATACCACAGGGTATGTTATTTATCATGTATGATAAATAACACCTATTACAAGTTATTGGGGAATAACATGCAGATTTTGGAATTTTAACACAGGTTGTAGCATTTAACACATCAAAAAATTATCAGATATGTTAAAAACCTATCAAGTTGTAATTCTGATCCATGCTTAAACAGAGGTTTATGTACAGTTCGGAGTATAATGAGCAAATCATAATCAGCCCCTTTGTGTCTTTTTGAGTCTTACATTAGTTTAGAATTTTAGGAACAGTTCCCCAATGGTTCTCCCTCTGTCGAAATTATGCAGGCAGATACTAAGACCAGTCTTTTAATAGATTGTATCTCAAAGTAACACAAAGTTGTGCAATTTGCTGCCTTGCTTCACTTTGCACTTTGTTCTCGTGCCACCACTCATGGGTTTGAAGGAAATCCCTGTCTACAAAGTTCGTAGAACTAGGATTTGTGCCAAAATCTTATGCCTCCTCATGGCAGGAGTAATGAAGACAAATGTTTTCATTTCTCTTTGGTTTTCCTATTTTGCATATGTGATCTGTTTTACCACACACATACAAAGTGGGAAAGTCTTAAAGCATCATTTTTATACTGGAAGGGAAGTATCCAGTACAAAAAAATTCTTTAGAGAACACAGACACCCTAGCACTGTAGCACAAAAGCGTCTGCATTAGCACATGGCTGAAAAAAGTGTGCTAGAGCAGGAAGAGTGTAGAACAGTGCCACATTTTAGTAGATATTACTCTGTTTTGCTCACTCCCTTTCACGCAGCGCAAGTGTTGTGTTGCACGAACTTTCAGTAAATCTGCCCCCTAGAATGTAACCTGGAGTCATTTTACGAGCAAGAAGTGACTCTAAATCGCACTACTAAGAGTAAGCTATAATATGACTTTAACTGGAAATTGCAAACGTGCAAAGCAGCTGTATCAATGCATTGTGTGGCAATTTTATATTCATGACAATTTGATATGTTCAACTTTGTGACAATGAAAACCAGAGCAACTGAATATCCACAGTAAGACCACTGTCATCATAATCATTTTTAGGGACATCGACAAGATATATTTGGGTGCCCATGTTCGAAACAACATAGATTTTGTTACTTGTTTTCAGCTAATTCAATCTTGGTGCCAAACACTACCGAATTACATGTTAAACTTTCAGAGACAAGTGCATGGCAAACAATTAAATGGTCAAAAAGCCAAGCGTCCGCCAGCCAAAAAGTACCAAACGAAAGGTACAACAAGCATTGATAAAAACATTTATTGTACATCATCAACCCTTACAGTCCGGTTGTGCTTGAATAATCTTTTAAAAGATTACCCTGAACCCAGCGCCTGGCTGTTACTGGAAGATATCCACTTCTAATTTGAATTTATTATTTTGTAGGTTTATTAAACGAGGTACTTTTCATATCCTTCCATCACATGGAACATAACGATTTATGTCTGTTCATCGAAGTACATTTAACTTTTACCTACTGAGTGTGTTTGTTTTGGAACCTCAGAGTTCTATGGTGCTAGTGCTAGTTTTGACATTTCCCAGCCCCCCTAGCTTTGTTGTGAACATTTAAGCTCAAGTCAACACTCTTTATTGTCAGATCCGTATCAGACTTAGCACCTTATCCTCTTAGGGCACATCGCTTTATACATTATTAAATGCTAAATGTAACTAAATGTTTCTACTCAGCCTCGTTGACAATCGATGCACATCAATGACCATGGCAATAGTCACTTGCACTTTATATTGGTATGCATATGGAGGCTCTTTTGCTTTTAGCACTTGGCAAAATGTACATTTTGTTATCATTAGTGCCTCAACAGATTCAACACTCTCAGGGTTTTTGCACTTTATATACTATTGTGCCAGTTTAAAATCTTGGGTCCACTAGCTCAGGTCTTTTAATTTTGGATATCCTGCTAAATGTAATTAAAATGTTTATTCAGCCTCAGAAACCTCGGGCAAAATTTGCAGAACTGGTTAAAAATCCTATGCTGATTATCGGTTCACGGCATTTATGATCATGCTTATAGTCACTTGCGCTTTAAATTGGTATGCATATTGAGCTTCATCTGTTTAGCATATTTTAATGTCTCATCTCTGTACATCTGTTTACATTATTTGTCCAAATCTTTAATGGACTTGATTGCCTGAATAAAATATTTTCAAATCAAATTTATTTTCTCTAGATTGTTCAAGCAACAAGAATATTTTATGTGTAAATCAATGTTTCCCAGCCAGTTCCTTACACTGTGGTCAGTTGTCCGAAAAGGTAACATGGTCAATATTTAGTAGATTAGTTGTTAATGTTAAATTATGACACATGTACAAAGACACTGAAATATAAGCTTTGATTGCTGGATAAATTCCCACCACAACACACATTTTTGCTGCAGCAGTGAAAAATCAGAGAGGGATGAGTGTAAACAGAGATTAAATGTAAAGAAAAAAAGAGTAGCTTGCAGAGCAACAGACAGACGATGTGAAGTATAGGAGGTGATAAAGACAGAGAGAGTTGTGAGGTAGAGAAAGAGAGGTGAAATAGAGAGTAGTACAAAGAGAGAGCGGTTATACAGAGAGAGTTGAAATGGAGAAGGAGGTAAAGATAGAGAAAAGAGCAAAATAAAGGGATAATGATAGATGGACAAAAGTGTAGTTCAAGAAAAAGAGATAGCAGGGTAGTAAGTAGTACGTTAGCGAGGCATATGAGGTAAAGGGAACAGAGTGTAAAGAAAAGAGGAGTGAAGAGTTGAAGTAGCCAATGCATGGTGAGGCAAATTGAGATGTGAGTGTGTATGAGAGAGAGGAGGGGGTTAGAGAGAGGACGTAGTGAGAAAGAAGTGAAGTAAAAAGAGAAACGAGGTAGAGGAAAATGCGAGGTAGAGATTGGCGAGGCTGAGAGAGAGGAGTGAGTCAAATATAAATAGTGTTGAAGTATATAGAGATGGAGTGAGAAACATAAAGGTGAGTTATAGCAATGAAGTGACATACATGGAGGAGAGGTAAAGGTCGGTAAACTGGAAACAGTAAAATGGAGAGAGCGGGCTGAGGTAGAGGGCGTTGAGGTACATAGATGGGTGGGGGAATAGAGATGAGAAGTTAGAGAGTGTGATAGAGTTAAGTTGGTGAGAGAGAAGCACAGAGAGGAGGGGCAGATAGGCTGCATTGAAAGACTGGTGCGGTAGACAGAGTTGAGTTAGAGCAAAAATTGATAGAGATGGGGGTACGTTCAGGGCCATTTAAATATAGATTAAAAAAGAGGTAAAGAGAAGGGTGATGTGAATAGTTGAGGTAAAATAAAGCGGGAGACCTGAGGCATAAAGTAAGGTAAGGTAAAGAAAGAGATGTAGAGTATGGTAGAGGAAGGTACAGAGATGGAGACGGAGTAGACAGAAAAATGAGGGTAGGAGAAGGGCGGGATTTAGTCATTGGCAATGTAGAACAAAACAAAAGCTGGAGAGGTAAAGAACAGAAAATGAAGTAAAGAAAGCGAGGAGAGAGGAGAGAAGCAATGTAGACAGGGAGGTATGGCTAAGTTAGAAGGCAGTAGAGAAGTGGACGGAGAGGTAAAAAGCGGTGAGCAAGGTAGCGAAAGAGTGATGATAGTTGAAGAGATCAGTAGTGATAGAGAGAGGAGGAGGTAGACAGGTTGAGCTAGAGAGACAGTGCAGGGAGAGAAAGAGATAGAGTTTTCTGACTGTCCAATCACTTTACCTGGTGGCCCTTAGAAGGTACTTGAAGATTAATAACTGACATATTTTTCCTTGACTCTGACCTTTATGTGCCTCAAGATGTGCTTGAGGGAGGGCCCAGGCCGTGCATCTTGGGCAGCAGCTGAGGATCACCCCAGATGGGGACTTGGAATGGTCTTCTTGAGAACAAATTGTATTATGCAGTTATCTTTATTATTACCAGGCAGTTTCCTTTGGCATATTAAGTATTATGGAATGTTCTAGGAAATATCAATGCTAACCTTCAAATTTGAACTTGCGGATTTCTGTAAATACATGTCGAATATACTTTGTATAGCTACATGTGAGTTGTTTGTGTTCTCTTCAGGTAGTAATGACGAACACTGCCCCTCTAGGTCCACTGCTTATGCCATGAATTAAAATACTTTTCTTTGATTTTCGGTGTTTCGGAACAAAATGTAACCGTTTCTTATATAAAGGGCTTTGGAACCCTTCTGGTCTGGACAATGCTATATAAAGCTACATATAAATAAAATAAATTTAATGACAGCCATTGAAGTTGAATGGAATGAAAACAATTTAAACCAACAGTTGTCATTTTCAAATTACTTATTTTATATTTCCCTATAATATACACTTTTTGCACACAGATGGACAAAATCTGCTGCAAGTTACACAACTAACTACGTTTTGAAAATACATGTTAAATAAAAGAGTGTACCATGTTTTGCAACCGGTATCCAATGTACGTTTGAACGGGAAAGTAAACAGATTGGTCTGCAGAAAATTCATGTGTTTTAATGTTCCACGAATTTTGACAGTTGTCCAAAAATTACAGAAATCATGGATATTTCCAGCAGGAGTTTGTAATTTTAGAAACATTTCAGGCAGAGAAGAAGTGTACAGAAGCATCAGAAAGAAAGAGGAATTACCAGAGTCTGCCTCAGCAGTTGTGTTGGGACAAGAATGATGCCTGAATGCTATACATGCATGTTCCCCTGACCTGAGTGCCTGGCGGTGTGTGTATCTGGTATCCTAACTTTGAAATTTCCCCTTGTGTCATACTAATCTAGCATGTGTGCAGACTAACTTAGGTCCAAGTCCTATCCCATGACCTGGAGTGGCACACCAAGCATGCCCGCACAGATCACTACTCTTCCTGTTCTAGGCGAGGCTCATAAAGCAGTAGAGACAGCATACCATGTTTTGCGATTAATAGCGTGATTGCGCATTTTCACTTGAGTCAATGAGACAGCTGTAAACTTGCCGCCTTATGTAAAGTTCCACTGTTATGTGACTACCCAGAACCTTGTGCTGACATTCTGTGTGCATGTTGAGTGCTTGTACTTGTAGTGTGCCTGTTGCAGATGTGCAGTAGTATGACTCTGTGGATAAGAGCATGGAAGCCATTAGGCTCAATTTTGGAAGTCTCTAGTTTATTATGGTACAAGATGGGGATGAAAAGAACTTCCACAGATTGGAAGCCTGTTGCCTGCATTCCTGTGTATAGTGGATGGAAATCTCACACTGGCCATAGCAGGCACTGGGAGTTTTCCTGGTCGGCCGGAAGTGTTGGGGCCATTTTTACAGCAATGGGGGCTATTTTTAGGTCTAGCCTGAGCCAGCGCATGCGCTGTCTGCGAGACATTTAGTATGTGGGCTTTTAAAAGTGCTACCACATGCTTTTGCTGGCCTAGCGCTTGCGGTTACGCATGCGCACATGTGCGCAGCCACCAGCTTTCAGCGCCCGATAAGGTGCCATCTGCCTTTCCTCTCACTTGCTCTCTCAATGCTCCTCCGCCCCTCACCCGCCTAATTGGAAATATATGTGCAAACACGCTGCTTTCACTTTCGCTCGCACACGCACCACTTTTGAAGCCGGGCTTCAAAAGTGCACACTTCCCGGGTTTGTTTTTTATTTCTTTTTTGTTTTCCCTGGCTCCCTCTCTCTGCCAATTTCCCTCTCTTTCTGCACTTTGCTCCCCATGTACCACTTTCTGCGTTTTGCTCCCCGTGTACCTTTTCCTCTGTTTCTCCCTGGCTCCCTCAATCTCTCAGCCCCTCTCCCTGTGCGCCTCCCATTCCTGGTTGTACATATCAAAATAAAATTCAGATTAAATTAAATACAGGAAAGTCTAAGATATATTATCAATGAGAGTATGGTGATCAAGACACTATATCACCCTGTAGTCTCTGGTTTCTAAGGCAATAAACTATTCCTTTGTCCAGTCATTCAAAAGTTGAATATCAATCCCCCAGGAAATATTGAAGCTCCTGATCAAAATTTATGCCATTCTCTACAGCTTTTAACCGCATGATCCACCTTGCCTCACATCTTCGCAGCGACAGCTCCCTGTTACCACCTCGTGGATCAAATTTCATCCGTTCAATCCCAAAAAAAGTAAAACATTTGTGTTCTTTTTGGGCTGGGCAGTTATGTACGTGTTCAGCTATTGGGTACCTGATATCATTCTGTTTAAGTGCTCTCAAATGTTCCCCAATGCGTTCTTTGAGCATCCTAATCGTACTCATTGATAATATATCCTAGACTTTCCTGTATTTAAATTTAATCTGAATTTTATTTTGATATGTACAACCATTGTGCACTCATGGCACACGAGTGTAAACAATTTAAACCTGAACCCAAGTGTAGTAACTTACACTGACAAATGTCCATGATATATTATAAGGAACGATTTACAAGGGTTTCTCAATATTAATTAAGGATATATACTAACTGATCGTCGTTATAAAATATGCCTCAAACTGCCACATTAATATGACCATAATCTTAACATTAGCTTCGTGGACACCACTTTAAGATGGCACCCACATTTCTTGACATACGGAAGTCCGTCTTCAGTGTTTGCACATTACTACAACAGCGCAGACACAGAAGTCGGAGCTGCTTGCCTGTACACGGGCTGGACGCTACCGGGAGTATCAGCTCTGTCAAAAGAAGGTAAGAAACATCATTATACTCATCTATGCAGGGCCAAATACTTTTGACGGCAAGGCTCGAACTTATTTACTGAATCCCCGATTTCTAATTAATTTTCGCAGGACTATTACGGACTTCGTTTTGAATCATTGTTACACGGGACTTTATTTACATATTCTTGACCTGACGGGAGGCCATTACGCCAACATTACGTCCCTTGGAATTTAGAATTTCACTAATACTAATTGAGGTAAGGGAAATCTGTCGGCCCAGATGATAGATTAAGAAGTGGCTTCTTAGTACATAGCCTGATGTAGACTTTGCTGATATTCCCGACTTTATGACAATAATGGTATTTATAGCGGCTCCACTTGTTGTCGTTTCAGATTTTACCTCACTAACATTGGCCTGATGAGATTTGAATTTCTTGGATAATATCATATAATTTTGAAACCAGAAGCTTGGGTTTCATAAATTTAAATAGCACGTTGGTCATTATGGTTGTCTAACTATCAGTCATAATACGACACACTGTCACCATATATTTATATAGGTGTAACTAGATGATATAGATTAATCTATCAGACTGCGCCTGTGAATTTTAAAATCTACGGTTTTTGTGTTGCTTTTTGCATGTAACTTAAGAATCTAACAAGAGAAGAAAATGGCTAAAATGCATAAATGCACCTGTCTTGAATAGTATCCGTTGCACGGGTATGTCTATGTTGTGGGCGCTAACAACATGATCTCAAGAGATTGAATGTATATTACAAATGCATTATTCTGTATTATTTCCAGCCCTGACGAAGCCGCAGGTTTACCTAACCACGGCGAAACGCGTTGGAACAAGGGATTGGAATATTTTTGAAAATAAAGACCAGAAGTACAAGAAGCCCCACTGTTTATCTTGAAAAAAACTTTTGCTTTGTGTATCTTACAGCTTTTCATAATTTAGACTTGATGTATGTTTGTGTGCTTTGTGTGCTCCGAAAACCTTGTTTTGTATAGCTTTCAACTTTGGTTGATTTCAGGGAAGTAGTTTGTTCTCTTCCCTAAACTTTGGATGCACCAGAAGATTCTATGCAAGGAGATATAATAATGTATACTACTGTATGAGCGCCTATTAACCCAATACACCCGCAAGCTTTGTACGTCCTTTCTTCAGGGAGGCAGCTCTACAGGCATTGAAGATATCAAGTAATCTTTACAAAATGAGTGACGATTAGACAGAGATAGACTAGCTGCAAAACTATTTGACAACCTTTGCAAAGGTAGCACTGTTAGTGAGGCCGTGAAAACTGGCAATCAAAATAAGAACAAAGGATTGAAGGACAAGTTCATAAAACTTGAGAGGCTAAAAAAATCCGAAATGTCAAAATGGTGGGACGGAGCAACCCTTAAGCAGTATGTTAAGCTGAAATGGGTACTGAGGGGGCTTCGTTCCCAGATTATGCCAACATACGATGATCTGGATGAAGATCTACTAGATGTGTGGGAGAAAGAACTGACCTCAAGCTCTATGAAATTAATGGAGATTCTTCTTGAAAACGCAGACAGGAAAGTCAGAAAATTATTGGTAGAAATTACACAACTTGAGAGTGAGATTGCAGCACTTAATCTGCCCGATCCAACAGCAAAGAATTATGAGATCTTAAAAGGTATCCTGGGTGCCCACCAAAATGATATCAAACAAAGGAAAGCTCGCAAACTGAAGCTATATGAAATTGACTATAACAGCGGGAGGATGTTTACCTTTTCTAAAAAATATGACTACCTTATGCAAATAGACAAAACCAAAAAAGTGCCTGAGACACTATCAGAAAGCTCAAGCACCACCTCACTAAGCACGGTCCCCACCAGTAGTAGTGATACTTAAGGGGCATCTGGCTCAGGTATAAGACAACTGCACCCTTTGGGAAACTCGTCATTCGTACAAGAAGTGAATCGTATAAAGAGAAGAAACAGGGAGCAAGCCAGACGTGGTACAAATATAAAAAAAACAGAAGGGGAAAGAAAAGAACAAATAGGTTGAGACAGAACAGGAATGAAGATCAGGTCCTGGGACAAGAAGGAATGATTAGTAGACAAGAAGTGGAAGTGGTGAATCTTTCTGATACCATCCTTACAGAAGAAATGACATGTTTACTAAAGAAAGGCTTGGGTTTCTGTCCAAGCACAAAGGGTGACTTATGTGACACTAAAATAGATTTGTTCAAGTATATAAGACGATTGAAATTAAAACATTTGTTTCACAAAACCCCAAGCCTAATAAAGAAACTACTTTGCAACTCTGCAGTGCAGTCTCTGATTCACTTACCATCAATGATATTCAGGATACAGTTAACTTACTGTCAATCACTGAGTTGGAAGTAGACCCAATTACGGTAGCCAGGGTATTAGATGACCTAGATATTAGACCTGACCCAACGATTTCAAGTGGTCGTAAGGGAAATCCAGATGGCTGCCAAATCTGATGGGTGGCAATAACATAGATTCATCGCCTGGTGTTGTCAGACTTAGATGACAATATGAAGCATGCACACACTGGTGGGCAGACCAAAGATAATCTGTCAGTGCCTGAAAGGAAGGCACTTGAAATTCCGATGGATAACAAGGAATTAATCATAAGAAACGCAGACAAGGGTGGGAACATTGTTTTGATGAATAAAGTTGATTATAACAATGAAATTTACAATCAATTGCAAAATGTAATGTGTTATGAGAAAGTGGCACTTAACCCAATGTTTACTTTAACAAATGTGATTAACGAACATCTAAAACTATGGTATGAAAAGGGTTTGCTAGACAATGATGAGTACTTATTTTTGAAAGTGAATCGTCCGAGATACCCAGTCTTGTATACATTACCAAAGATTCATAAAGGTCTCCCATTTCCACCTGGGAGGCCCATTGTATCGGGGTTTGGGGGGCCAACGGAACGCCTGTTCCAATTTGTAGATATAGTTCTCCAACCAATGATGATCAACCTACCCTCTTATATCAAAGACACACGACACATATTGAATATTCTAAGTGACATCAGGTGGGATCCAGGTATGATACTCGTCACCCTTGACGTGGTATCCCTGTATACTAGCATTAAAAACGAATTGGGCCTCAAGGCTCCTAGCCATTTCTTATCCAGAAAATCAGCCACCTAGTGGGAACACACCCGTATGATACTTGCTATGACGGAATTGATCTTAACAAATAATTTCTTCCTGTTCAATGGGGAATGGTTTAAACAGACACAGGGCGTAGCGATGGGCTAAAAATTTTCCCCAGCATATGCCAATATTTTCTTAGGCTGGATGGAAGAAGCCTTTATTTGGAGTTCACTAGCAAGTCGCTGGAATGAACATATCCTATATTGGGGAAGGTTAATTGACGACTGCTTAATGATATGGACTGGCCCAGAACCATTATTGCATGAATTTTATGACTATCTTAATGGGAATGACATGAACATAAGTTTCACCACGAATCACAGCTCAACTAAAATAGTCTTCCTTGATGTAGAACTATACACAAAGGTGGAGAAAATACTTAGCACAATGTACCGTAAACCTACTGCATGTAATGCAGTTTTGCATGCTAAAAGTGTGCACCCGAGGCACCAAATAAGAGCTATCCCCTTCGGGGAGATGATCAGGGCAAGAAGAAACTGCAGCAAGGACCAATGCTTCAGGGACTGTCTAGAGGACATGGAGGGGAGATTCCTCCGGAGAGGTTACTGCAAACCAGATATTCAGGCAGCCAAACAAAGAGCAATAGACACTAATTGTGCATCTACTTTAAAACCAGTTAAGAGAAATATTGCAAAGTTGCAACCAGTAAGGGTTATCACAAATTATACCTCAAACAGCACAACCCTACGAGAAAGTATGAATAAACACTGGCATATTTTGAAATTGGACAAAACACTAGAAGGTCACATTGGCACACACCCCCAAATCCTTTATCGCAGAGGGAGAACGCTGAGCCCTAGCTATCCGATCAAAAATTCAGAAACATGTCTAGACCAACACTCTAAAGGATTTTACAAATGTGGCCACTGTGGGGTTTGTAAATGTGCCTTGGACAAAACTAAGGATTTTCAGGTGGAAAATGGTAAAAGGCATGATATACTGACAAACATCACGTGCAGTACCAAATACGTTGTCTATATAATTCAATATAATGTCGCAAAATGTACATGGGAGTACGATTAGGATGCTCAAAGAACGCATTGGGGAACATTTGAGAGCACTTAAACAGAATGATATCAGGTACCAAATAGCTGAACAGGTACATAATTGCCCAGCCCAAAAAGAACACAAATGTTTTACTTTTTTTTGGGACTAAACAGATGAAATTTGATCCACGAGGTGGCAACAGGGAGCTGTCGCTGAGAAGATGCGAGGCAAGGTGGATCCTGCGGTTAAAAGCTATAGAGAATGGCATAAATTTTGATCAGGAGCTTCAATATTTCCTGGGGGATTGATATGCAACTTTTGAATGACTGGACAAAGGCATAGGTTACTGCCTTAGAAACCAGAGACTACAGGGTGATATAGTGTCTTGATCACCATACTCTCATTGATAATATATCTTAGACTTTCCTGTATTTTAATTTAATCTGAATTTTATTTTGATATGTACAACCATTGTGCACTCATGGCACACAAGTGTAAACAATTTAAACCTGAACCCAAGTGTAGTAACTTGCACTGACAAATGTCCATGATATATTATAAGAAACGATTTAAAAGGGTTTCTCAATATTAATTAAGGATATATACTAACTGATCGTCGTTATACAAATATGCCTCAAACTGCTACATTAATATGACCATAATCTTAATATTAGCTTTGTGGACACCACTTTAAGATGACGCCCACATTTCTTGACATACGGAAGTCCGTCTTCAGTGCTTGCACATTACTACAACAGCTCAGACACAGAAGTTGGAGGTGCTCGCCTGTACACGTGCTGGACGCTACCGGGAGTCTCGGCTCTGTCAAAAGAAGGTAAGAAACTTCATTATACTCATCTATGCAGGGCCAAATACTTTTGACGGCAAGGCTCGAACTTATTTACTGAATCCCCGATTTGTAATGAATTTTTGCAGGACTAATACGGACTTCGTTTTGAATTAATATTCCACGGGACTTTATTTACATATTCTTGACCTGACGGGAGGCCTTTACGCCAACATTACATCCCTTGGAATTTAGAATTTCAGTAATACTAATTGAGGTAAGGGAAATCTGTCGGCCCAGATGATAGATTAAGAAGTGGCTTCTTAGTACATAGCCTGATGTAGACTTTGCTGATATTCCCGACTTTATGATAATAATGTTATTTATAGCAGCGCCACTTGTTGCCGTTTCAGATTTTACCTCACTTACACTGGCCTGATGAGATTTGAATTTCTTGGATAATATCATATAATTTTAAAACCAGAAGCTTTAAATATCTTGAGGATCACTAACATCAGTGGATTAACTACAGCGAGGTAGGAACCACTTTCCTTCTAAATTTTTCATGCTTAACCTGAGCTATTATATTTTGAATGACGCCTTGCCTCGCATACCTCGTGAATCTAATGAGACATTGTTCCTTTCTAAATAGGTATCGAAATGCTTTCATAAACTCAAGGTACCGGCATCCTTTGCGATGCATGACACTCTTTACTCTTTACACTTGGGTTTCATAAATTTAAATAGCACGTTGGTCATTATGGTTGTCTAACTATCAGTCATAATACGACACACTGTCACCATATATTTATATAGGTGTAACTAGATGATATAGAATAACCTATCAGACGGCGCCTGTGAATTTCGAAATCTACGGTTTTTGTGTTGCTTTTTGCATGTAACTTAAGAATCTAACAAGAGAAGAAAATGGCTAAAATGCATAAATGCACCTCTCTTGAATAGAATCCTTTGCACAGGTATGTATGTTGTGGGCGCTAACAAAATGATCTCAAGAGATTGAATGTATATTACTAATGCATTATTCTGTATTATTTCCAGCCCTGACGAAGCCGCAGGTTTACCTAACCACAGCAAAACGCGTTGGCACAAGGGATTGGAATATTTTTGAAAATAAAGATCAGAATTACAAGAAGCCCCACTGTTTATCTTGAAAAAAACTTTTGCTTTGTGTATGTTATGTTATGTTATGTTACACACATTTGTATTGCGCACAGCTGCCCCAGCTAAGGGGCGTCCTGGCGCATGGCAGGAAATGTGCAACAACTACCAAGAACACAACAAATAAAAACAAGGAGGACATTTAAAAGAGAAAGGTTTTCAAAGCTTTGCGAAACGCTAACAGATCGTCTAATAGCCGCAGTTCAACTGGGAGGGAATTCCAAAGCTCGGCTGCCCTGACCCGGAAGGATCGGCCACCAACCCGACACAGCCTGTATCGAGGGATCACGGCCAGAGCTTGGCCCCCAGATCTCAAAGAACGGGTAGGAACATACCAAGACAAAAGATCTGCAAGAATTTGCGGACCTCCTCCCCTCAAGATCTTAAACGCCAGGCACAGCACTTTAAACTGGATACGTGACTTGATTGGCAGCCAGTGCAGCGATCTCAGAGTACCAGAGACGGAGCTCGTTCGAGGTAAGCCAACAATGGCTCTCGCCGCGGCGTTCTGCACGCGTTGGAGGCGGGTAGTCTCAGCCACATTAGTCCCTACCAGGAGAGAGCTTGCATAGTCCAGGCGAGATAACACAGTGGCCTGGACTATCAGCTGCCTGGTGCCATGGTCAAAGAACTTCAGAATGGGACGCAGCGACCGCAAGATACCGAAACAGCAGGCCGCGATTTTCTTCGAATGGCCCACAAAACTGAGAGCAGGGTCCATCCATACTCCCAAGTTCTTTAGTTCAGTGACCGGGCGGGGGACCGGCCCCAGTTCAACGGGCCACCACTTGTCCCCCCACAGTTCCGCCCTCCTACCGACGATCATGATCTCTGTTTTCTTTGCGTTGAGCTGGAGACAGTTGTTCTTCATCCAGCTTGCCACCACCCTAAGATCACTCTGAAACCTGGGGGCGTCCCGGTCCGCATCCCCGCTGATCGTAACCGCTAGCTGAGTGTCGTCAGCATATGAGACCATGGTCATGTCCCATTGCTTGACGATCTCAGCCAGCGGTCTCACGTAAAGATTGAACAGCGTGGGGCTCAGCGAGGAGCCTTGCGGGACCCCCTGTCTCAGAGGATGGAATTGGGACTGGAACGGTGGCAGGGCAACGCTAAAGAAACGATCATCCAGGAAGGAGCGAAACCACTGGAGGGCAGTGCCACCCAGCCCAATCTCCTCCAGGCGATGCAACAGGATAGGATGGGACACAGTGTCAAACGCGGCGCTCAGGTCTAATAAAACGAGCGCCGCTGTCTGCCCCGCATCCATCACTGTGCGGAGATGTTCCGCCATGGAGAGAAGGGCGGTCTCCGTGCTGTGGCCAGCACGGAAGCCGTTCTGGGTGGGGTCCAAGATGTTAGCCTGGGTAAGGTGGGCCGAAAGAACTTTGTTGACATGGGCCTCCAGCACTTTGGTAGGCCAAGGGAGCAAAGAGATAGGCCGATAATTTTCAGGCTTATCTGGGTCCAGTGAGGGTTTCTTTAAGATGGGAGAAACCACCGCCCGTTTCCAGCTAAGGGGAACCGTGCCAGACTCCAACGAGATGTTGATCAAGGAGTGCACCACGGTCCGTCCCACGAACGACTGATCTCTGAAAAGAGTCGAACTAAGCGGGTCAGCGGGGGACCCAGATTTGACCTGCTTCGCCAAGATGTCAAACCCTTCAGATGTCAACGGGGGCAGCGCGTGCAAAGCGGTATCTCCATAGATGTTAATCGGAGACTCCACTGGGGGCCCTGTAGATGGAAAGGTCTTATAGATGTTTTGGACCTTGTCCTGAAAGAACACAGCAAGGGCCTCACAGTGAGCGGTGGAGCCAGTCGTCGGGGCACCGGGGCTTTTAGCTAATAGGTCCTTCATCAATTTAAAGATGGTTTTAGAGGGGTTGGAGCTGTTGCCAACTTCGGCAGTATAGTAAATTGCCCGAGCTCGGCAAACAGCCCGATGGTAAGATTTGACGGAGGCGAGATAGATAGTTTTTTTCCCCATATCGTACGCCTTCCGCCAAGCCCTCTCTGCTCGCCTACAATTGCCCTTGAGTGCACGTAAGGCACCGTCGTACCACGGACTAGAGTCCCTAGAACTGATCTTGCAGGCGGTAAGAGGAATAAGCGCGTCAAGCGCCTTGGAGATCCAAGCGCAGAACCCATCGTACCCTGAATCAACAGTTACAAAAGGATCTAATGGCTCTGCAGCGAGGACACGGTGAAAATCCTCCAACCGTAATTTACTCCAATGCCGCCTTACGACCAGTTTTGCAGGGGGGATAATGATCCTTCCCGGCAAGGGGGTACTGATGGCAACCAAAGAGTGATCTGTCCAGCCAAGGGGTGAGACGGCAGTGACAGAAGCATCTGCCAAGTTGGAAAAGAAAGGATCTAACGTATGGCCACCGGTGTGAGTGGGCAGTTGAACCAGTTGCGTCAGCTGAAGGGCCTCCAAATCCGCGAGAATGCCACTGACCGAGGGGATGCTAGGTTTATCGAAGTGGAGGTTAAGGTCCCCCAAGATAGAAAAATTGGGACAGCCTACCACCAAGGAGCTAACCACATCAGGGAAGGCGGCGCGAAACGCCACTTCGCTCCCTGGGGGACGATAAACCACCATCCCTGAGAGTGAAAAATGTGGGGTGACAAGAATCTTGAACACCGCACTTTCACACCCCGCAATGGTCAGGGCCGACCAGCTGCAGGTGAAGCTGGATCGAATAGCAAGAGCAATTCCCCCTCCCCTAGAAGACCGATTAAGGGTAAAGACTGTAAAGTCAGAGGGGAATGCCAGATTGATAATGGCCGCATCGTCATCTTTCAGCCATGTCTCAGTGATAGCCACGATGTCCGGGCCTTCTTCCTGTAACAGGTCATACACGGCCTGATAATGAAGCACCAGAGACCTGGCATTGAGACTGAAGATGCGGAGGGCATGCTCAGGTTGGTTGCTACAAGCGTCCGCCACCGGGTGCATTGATACAATGGTGGTAGAACGATCCAGAGTCCACCGGCAGCCGGCACAATGGTGGGGGCCAGCTAAAGGATGTAAAGGGGGAAGGCAGCAGCTTACAGTCCGGCGTCCCAAGTCCCGCAGAATTTCGCTGGTATACACCAACATGGCTGAGGTGGCAGCCCACACTCCACACTAGCAAGGCCTAGCCCGAGTCCTGCGGGTCCTTAGCGCGGACGGGCGCAGACGGGCAGGACTCAGGCACGACTCCGCGCTAAGCGAAGGCGTCCCACTGCGCGTTCCCGCTGCACGGAGAGGACGACTTTAAGTAGGCGTCCCCTGGACCCGAGCGAGCGTCAGTATGCTCAAAGATGGCGCCCGCCAAAAGCGCCGAAGCCCCAATCAAAGATGGCGCCTGATGCCGATGAAATGAGCCACCCTCGGGACCCGGACCCGCCAAAGCGGCGGTGCGATTATCCTTTAAGTGCAGGTAAGAGGAAGGTGGAACCCCTTTCCCCAGGTAGAGCAGGAGTCAAATGAAAGAAAAGTTACGCGCTGGCAAACGCCAACAGAAATGCAAATATTAAAATCACAGCGCTGAAATACGGCGCGCTAAAAGCAAAAGTCACAGCAGTACCTGACCGCCGTCAAAGTGACCGAGTCCGCCTTAAGTAGGCGTCTCCTGGACCCGAGCGAGCGTCAGTACGCTCAAAGATGGCGCCCGCCAAAAGCGCCGAAGCCCCAATCAAAGATGGCGCCTGATGCCGATGAAATGAGCCACCCTCGGGACCCGGACCCGCCAAAGCGGCGGTGCGATTATCCTTTAAGTGCAGGTAAGAGGAAGGTGGAACCCCTTTCCCCAGGTAGAGCAGGAGTCAAATGAAAGAAAAGTTACGCGCTGGCAAACGCCAACAGAAATGCAAATATTAAAATCACAGCGCTGAAATACGGCGCGCTAAAATCAAAAGTCACAGCAGTACCTGACCGCCGTCAAAGTGACCGAGTCCGCCTTAAGTAGGCGTCCCCTGGACCCGAGCGAGCGTCAGTACGCTCAAAGATGGCGGCCGCCAAAAGTGCCGAAGCCCCAATCAAAGATGGCGCCTGATGCCGATGAAATGAGCCACCCTCGGGACCCGGACCCGCCAAAGCGGCGGTGCGATTATCCTTTAAGTGCAGGTAAGAGGAAGGTGGAACCCCTTTCCCCAGGTAGAGCAGGAGTCAAGTGAAAGAAAAGTTACGCGCTGGCAAACGCCAACAGAAATGCAAATATTAAAATCACAGCGCTGAAATACGGTGCGCTAAAAGCAAAAGTCACAGCAGTACCTGCACCAGTACCTTACAGCTTTTCATAATTTAGACTTGATGTATGTTTGTGCGTTCCGAAAACCTTGTTTTGTATAGCTTTAAACTTTGGTTGATTTCAGGGAAGTAGGGTGTTCTCTTCCCTAAACTTTGGATGCACCAGAAGATTGATGCAAGGAGATATAATAATGTATACTACTGTATGAGCGTCTATTAACCCAATACACCCGCAAGCTTTGTATAAACTGGGTTATATAATGAGATAAAAAGGTGTGCACCATTGGCAACAAAAAATAATTATACCTCATCAACCGCCATGTTTGGGGGCTAGTTGCCTCTATCTGCTCTGTAGCCCCTCGAACGGGGTGTAACAAGCTGCTATAAAACATAGAGAGCAAAAGGACTATGCAGTTCAGTGGCTGACTCCGTTGCAGACTGAGCAAGGCAGTGGGATCCTGCACACTGAATCTCTGTAGGGAATCTGCCAAACCGGATTCCCTCATTCACCAAGTGAAAGCGCTCTGCTACTCAACTGAATGTGGTATTCACTTATTACCTTCTGGTCCATTTTCTCATTGCTTACTAAATTACATGCAGAGCTTGCTTATCTTTGTATAAAGGTGGAACCGCAAAAATAGTAGACTTTACTCATAATCCCTCTGGAAATGGCTCCTTGCCTTTCTGTTAGCCCAATTGGAGAGATCAATATAGCCACAACAACTTTTAAAAAAAAAACTCTTTTATTGGCATTCTCAAAATAAACATAATTTATCACATGGCATAGGCATTGAATCTGGTGGATATGCATATATTATACAATATTTTCACAGTTCTAGACATTCCCAGCACTGACAGTGAATCATTCTTTTTCAGCATGTACAGAACAGGGTGGTATCCAAAAACAGTAATCTTTCAAGGTTAATACAAATATTTTCTCATTGCGCACAGGGTACTTAACAGGTGAACATGCCTTATCTGCTTTCAGCCCTTACTAGGGATGGGGGCGCACATACCATAACAAGCTTTGATGATTGAAGAAGGTAAGTCTTTAGGGGGTCCCATATATCATGGGGTCTGAAGCTCTGTGGCAACAGTACAGCGTATGTGCTGTTTTGTTCGTGAAAATATATCATGCACTTTAACCACTCCTTAAATTTGGGGTCCCTTCCCCGTCCCCACCTGCATGCAATACTACATTTCGCAAGAAGTTTAGTTTAGTTTAGTTTAGTTTAATAGTTTATAAAGCGCTCACATCACCCTGGGGCATCGCAGCGCTATCCAGCCAAAACAACCTCCCTAAAGCTGAAAACGAGAATACTCTAGATTAAAATAAGTAAGCTTTCAACTGTTTTCTAAAACCGTTGTAGCTGGTCATAGTACGCAGACTCAACTGGAGTTGATTCCAGTACTTGGGTGCCAGGTACGAGAAGGCTTTCCCTCCCGTCCTGACCAGTCGGATGCGCGGGGGCTGTAGCAAATGCTGCGTTGTTGATCTCAGGTGCCTACTAGGGATATATTTCTGTATCTTGTTACGCAGATACATCGGGCCAGTCTCATTGACTGCTTTAAAGGTCAGGCAACAGATCTTAAAGAATGACCTCTTTTTTATTGATAGCCAATGAAGTTTCCTTAACAGTGGCGCTGAGGGGGAACCCGCCGGTTGATTGAGAATCATTCTAGCTGCAGTGTTCTGCACCACCTGTAGCTTGGCCATAAGCGTCTCCCCGACCTCCGCCAATAGAGCATTCCCGTAGTCCAATCGTGAGATGACCATTGCTTGGACTAGGGTTCTCCGATGGTGGAGCGGAATGTAAGGTAATATTTTCCTTAGTAGTCGGAGGGCATAATAACATGAGCTTGTGATTGCCGAGACTTGGGCTTTCATATTTAAAGCTTGATCAAGCTTTAGTCCCAGACTTTTCACTATCTCTTTAGGTGATGGCGCAGTCCCTAACTCTTGTGGCCTCCAACGCCACAAATCGCCGGATTGATAGCTCCACTTCAATGGTATTGTGAGAAGTTGGCCTGGCATATGATGTCCACTATTCTAGTGGGCACCTTGAACCAGTCCAAAGGACCCTTATTGATGGTAGGTTGAAGACAACCTTTATAGAAAGCTATCCTAGTGGCAGCTGTGGAGAGCAGCCTTTAGGCTAAATCCTGAAGGAATGTAAAGGAGCTTGTTTTACCAGTCTATAATCTCTTGAATGGTCAAATGAAAGCCACACAAGGAATATATATAAAATATATGTATTTTTTCTAAAAACAACCCCTCTAATCTCTTTATGAGGCTAGAGGCAAAAGTACAATACAAGGACTTAAATAGCACACAGCAAACTAGCACAGTATACGTTTTTCCCTAGGGGCCTCACAAACCATATACTAAAAAAGTGGTATAAGTACTAAGTGAGAGATAGAAGTGAGGCCTAGGGCCTGTAGAACCACTGGGGCATCCAAGAACCACCCAAGGTAGGGACGCAGGAGACCCACGGGGGATGCGTGCAGTGTTTAAACACAGCCGCGAATCACCATAGACTTCTATGAGGAAAGTTAAAGTTACACAGTTAAAGATTTAGGACACTTAGGAGTGGAATGCGAGGGAACCCCTTCAGTACTGGACACTTCGAGAGTAAAGACCAATGGGAGCACCGAAGTACTCGTGTTGCCTCACCCAGGGAAGCCGGGTGCATAGGTGTCTTTTCGTGTCGGGTTTCATCGTCAATTCCTATGGAGAGCTGCAAAGAAGTGCTGCAGGCGACCAGGAGCAAAGTGTCCGGATGGATCCAAGGGTGGATAGGAGATCTGAAGAACTTGAAAGCAAAGGGGACATAGTCTGGGTCACTAGCCAGTGACCAGGATGGCGTCAGGAAGATGCCAGCCGATGTCGGGTGCTTGAAGAAGGTGAAACTTGACTCTTCAGCCACGAGGTCCAGGAGGCGTCGACGATGACCAGGAGCTGGATTCGAGCTGTCCCACGTTGGCTGTCGAGTGCTGCAGCATTGGTATATCGTTTGGACCCAACAAGTCTTGGCAACAGCAACCCACGCAAGATGATAAGATTGGCTTTGGTGCAGACCAGCAAGGTCTGAGAGACTCACCCTTTGGAGGGGAGTCAGGGCACATCTGGAGCAACTAGGAAAGCCCAAGAAACAAAGGATTGTCCTTCATGGGGACCCACTAGCCAACGGATTAGAGATCGGGAAGGAGCCTCAAGCTGCGGTGAAGAAAACGGGCCCACGGAACACTCATGGAGTGTCGGCCTCTCAGCTTCGATGCAAAAGGTGTTCGGGACAAGGGCAACAAATAGCCCAATGCACAATGTCGGGAAACTTCGGGAAGTAGGTGCACATGCAAACTTGCAGGATGCCCAGGAGTTCCGGTCCCACGTCTCTCGTGATAGCTACAGGTCTCAGCATAAGGAAGGGATTACAAAAGTTGCAAGGGGCTCAGCTCATGCTAGGGCACCCTTTCACACAAAGCCAAGCATTCTGCCTTCAGGCATGTCAAGGCATGCCTTAGGAGTGACTTATAGGTTAATATGTGTCTATATATATAGATAGATATAGTTATAGGTATACTATATCTCACTAAGGGGTGCTTACACCACCTTACCCAGGCTGCAAGTGCAGACCTGTGGTGCCATTTTGGAAGGCTTCTCAGGGGTGGCATAATACATGCTTCAGCCCCTGGTAGGCCTCTGGGGTACCTATGCCCCAGGTACACAACCTGACTCTGCCTTATCTGGCACTTAGTAGCCTTGATAGTAAGGCCTGCCTTCTGCAAGCCCTCCAAAACATTTTTCAAGTGGATCAGGTGATCTTCACAGGTGGAGCTAAAGACAGCAATATCATCTAGATAAGCTGCACTGTAGTCTTCCAGGTCTCTTAATACTTTATTCACCAACCTTTGAAATGTGGCAGGTGCATTTTTCAGACCAAAGGGCATTACCACAAATTGATAATGTCCACTAGGGGTTGAAAATGCTGTTTTTGGCTTTGCATCATCAGCTAGTCTGATCTACCTGTAGCCAGCTGTTAGATCAAATGTGCTCAGAAATTCGGCAGAGGTCAACATATCTATGAGCCCATCTGCTCTTGGAATTGGATGGGCATCAGTTCTAGTGACTGCATTGAGACCTCTGTAGTCTACACAAAACCTCATCTCTCTCTTACCACCCTGGGTGTAAGGTTTGGGTACTAGGACTACTGGACTAGCCCAAGGGCTATCTGAAGGTTCAATCACTCCCAGATCCAGCATTTTATGGACTTCTGTCCTGATACAATCACTGACAGACATGATCAGGTTGCCTGTAAATCTTATTTTTAACAGGCAGACTGTCCCCAGTGTCCACTTCATGAGTGCACCAGGTAGTCTGACTTGGAGTCAGCGAAAACATATGTCTGAACGGTTGTAAAACTTGTCTGCAATCAGTTTGCTGCTGATCAGTGAGGCTGCCTGCCAAGGCTACTCCATCCAGTGATCCAACACCAGGCTTCTGAGAGAGCAGGTCTGGGAGAGGGTCACTCTCTTCCTCCTGTCCTTCATCAGTAGCCATGAGCATGCCAATGTCTGCCCTGTCAATATATGGTTTCAGTCTGTTGACTTGAAGCACCCTATGGGGGCTCCTGGGAGTTCCAAGAACTACCAAATAGGTAACCTCTCCCTTCTGTTCAACAATAGTGTGGGACCCACTCCACTTGTCTTGGAGAGCTGCTGGGGCCACAGGCTCCAACACCCACACTTTCTGTCCTGGCTGGTAAACAGTCAGTACAGCCTTTTGGTCATGCCAGGCTTTCTGTAATTCCTGGCTAGCCTCAAGGTTTTTAGTTGCCCTTTTCATGTACTCAGCCATCCTAGAGCGTAGACCAAGTACATTGTCCACAATATCCTGTTTGGGGGTTTGAGAGGTAACTCCCATCCCTCCTTCACCAGACAAAGTGGTCCTCTAACAGGGTGCCCAAACAGAAGTTCAAATGGGCTGTAGCCAACCCCCTTCTGTGGAACCTCCCTGTATGCAAACAAAAGGCAGGGTAGCAGTATATCCCATCTCCGCTTGAGCTTTTCTGGGAGACCCTTAATCATACCCTTTAAGGTTTTGTTGAACCTTTCAACTAAACCATTGCATTGTGGGTGATAGGGTGTGGTGAACTTGTAGTTCACTCCACACTCCTTCCACGTTGCAGTCAAGTAGCTAGTGTGCACCTCTGTCAGATACTACCTCCATAGGGAAACCCACTCTTGAGAAAACTCCCAAGAGGGTTCTTGCCACAACAGGTGTCGTAGTGGTCCTAAGGGGAATTGCCTCTGGGTACCTAGTGGCATGATCCATTACCCCTAGGATAAATCTGTGCCCAGATGCAGTTTGGGGATCCATTGGTCCAACAATGTCAATCCCTACACGTTCAAAGGGAACCCCCACCACAGGTAGTCGTATAAGGGGGGCCTTTGTAGTGCCACCTGCTTTGCCACTGGCTTGGCAGGTTACACAGGAGCGATAACACTCCTTGGTGTCTTCTGACATGTGGGGCCAGTGAAAGTGAGGGACAATTCTGTCCCAAGTCTTGTTCTGGCCGGTGTCCTGCTAAGGGAATATCATGGGCTATGTCGATAGGAAGCCCCTGAATGCCAAAGATATGGCCAACATCCTGGCTGCACCAGGCTTGGGGTCTCTACTCTCTGAATACAGGAGTCCATCATCCCAGTAAATTGTATGGGTTCCACTAGCATTCCCAGCAGCCTCAGCAGCAGCTTGCTGTCTGAGGGGTTGAAGAGAAGGGCAGCTCAACTGTGCCTGACTCAGATCTGCCCTGGAAGGGCCCCCTGTCCCTAAGAACTCAACCTGGCCAGGTTCAAGTTCCTCTGGGACAGTTCCTTCTTCAGGCTCACAACCAGCTTCCTCAGAAGGCTGATTCTCACTTTGAGTCAGGGGGGAAGGCACTGACTTAACCCTACTGCTCCTTTTCTTGGTAGGCAACTGGTCCATTATTCCAGAATCCCGTGCCTGTCCATTGTTAGACTTTCTGATCTGTGACCTAGTCACAGCATACACATGTGCAGGAATTCCAAGCATTGCTGCATCGGTCCTCAACTCCACTTCAGACCAGGCTGAAGTTTCCAAATCATTGCCAAGCAAGCATTCTACAGGGAGGTCTTCATTGATCACAACCTTCTTAAGGCCAGTTACCCCTCCCAAGGAGAAATCAACAACTGCCATGGCATGTGTAGTACTGACATTGCTGGCGTTGATCACTTGGTAAGTCTCACCAAGTATGACTTGTCCAGGGTTCAAAAAGTCTGGTGTCACCATTGTGACACTTGCCCCTGTGTCCCTGTAGGCATCAGCCTTTATCTCATTCATTGAAGGTGTTTGTCTGTACTTGCCCAGATTACTGGGACTCACAGAGGAGGTCATATCCATGCCTCCATCACAGACCAAAACAGCTTGAGTTGGCACTCTGACTAGTCCATCTCACATCCCAGGGTTAACCCTACTACACCCTTCTGCTGGGGACCACCACTTGTAGCTGTACTAGGGGGAACAGTTAGGGCAATGGTGGCTGGAGCTGTCTCCTCTTTGGTGCAATTACTAGTCCAGTGACTATTATTCTTACAAACTTTGCGCCATGGTTTCTTTTGGCCTTCTTTCCTTTTAGATTGGGACCCCCACCATTAGAAGCTTTTTGGGGACCTTGTGAAGACTTCTGGTATTTACCTTTCTCCCCACCCTTTTGGTCTTGCTTCTTTTGGTCACCACCTTGGTTCTGTACCTTCTGCTTCACCCTGGTTCTGACCCATTTGTCTGCCTTCTTTCCCAATTCTTGGGGAGAGGTCAGATCAGAGTCAAGCAAGTGCTGATGCAAAAGCTGGCTCTGACAGTTATTAAGAATATGTTCTCTCATGATCAGATTATACAACCCTGTATAGTCACAGACTTTACTGCCCAGTAACCAGCCCTCCAGAGCCTTAGTAGCACAATCTACAAAGTCAACCAAGTCCTGAGTCTGTGCCTTTTGGGTGTCTCTGAACTGCAACCTGTACTGTTCAGTGGTTAGGCTAAACCCATATACCAGAGCATTCTCCAATACATTGTAATTATCAGCATCCTCTTCTCTTACAGTGAGGAGCTTATCTCTACCTTTGCCTGCAAAGGAGAGCCACAAGATTACTGCCCACTGCCCCTGGGGTACCTTCTGCACTTTGCATGCCCTCTCCAGTGCAGTGATCCATTTGTGGATGTCATCCCCAGACTGATAGGGAGGGACAATCTTGTTTAGGTTTCTATGGTCATAAGACCTATCCCTACCACTAGGGATATTGCTGCCACCATGGGGCTCTAGCCCCATCTTTTGTCTCTCTCTTTTAAGAGCTAGAGTCTCCTTTTATAAGGCTATTTCTTGCCTCTTTATCCTAAGCTGTGCTTCTCTCATCCTAGCATTATGCTCCCTCTTCTCAAGTGAGGTACTCCTCCTATGAGCCGAGGCAGAAGACCCTACAGATGTACCAGAATGATTGGACTCCTGGGAAGGAGACCTTTGTCTTCTAGGCACACCACCAAGTCTACCTGAGGGGACAAAGAGAGGGCCTCTTTGGCCTTCTTCATCCCCAGGAAGATTTGGATTCCCACAGCCCCTTATATGGAGACTGCGCGGTTGTAGAGGGAGCAACCCTTGACCCTGTGTCCAGCCAGGTCGCCTCCCCAGCCACCACACGGTCCTCCCGTGTGACGCTCCCCTCAGCTGCTGCCTCGCTGTGCCCAGGTTTGCTTCCTCGCGTATTTCTTGGCATCCTTACCCCTCTGTGTATACCTTGCCGTTTCTGTATTACTGCCACTGGATTCTGTTTAAGTGTTTTTATTTCTGTTCAATTGTTTACATTTTGTGCCCCACCGTAATCCTCTGTGTCACCCCCGCCCCAACCCCAGCCTCACTTCCCGCCGCTGCGTCCCCTGCGGCCCCGCCCCTCCAGTCACCCATTCGCCACCCCACTCCCGCCTTTCAGCTGCTCCTCCCTCCCACAGCCCCTCATATGGAGACCGCGCAGCGGCCGCCCAGCTGGCGCGCCAAAGGCAAGCCCATCTGCGCCCATCCGTGCCTGGACCGCGCCCAGCGCCAGAACCCCTGGCCCCCGTCGAAGCCAGGAGAGACGACTAAGATACAACACCGCCACCCTCCACGCACTCAACACCGGCCGACGGCCAGCCTGCTACCGAGCCACCCCGAAACGCACCCACGGACCCTTCACCTGTCAAGCCTGCAAATTCACTTGCCCCCCGGACCTACACCCCTCCCGCTGGACCAGACAACGACAACAACCACCTCAAGTGTATCCTACTCAACACCCGCTCCGTACACAAACACGCCGTTGAAGTCTGGGACCTCGTCGACACAACAGCGCCGGACGTCACCTTCCTCACGGAAACCTGGATGAACGTCTCCTCAGCCCCCGACATCGCCATAGCCATCCCGGACGGCTACAAGATCACCCAGAAGGACCGCGTCAACCAAACCGGAGGAGGAATCGCCATCATTTACAGGAACACCATCAGCGTCACAACCAATTCCGAAGACACCCTCACCGCTGCCGAACCCCTACATTTCCAGATCCACACTGACCCCAAAACCACCCTCAGAGGAACCCTCATCTACAGACCCCCAGGCCCACGCACACAATTCAGTGAAGGCATCACCGACATCATCAGCCCGCACGCCCTCGCCTCACCAGACTACATTCTCATGGGGGACCTGAACTTCCACCTGGAGAACAACAACGACAGCAACACCACCACCCTACTCGACAACCTCGCCAACCTCAGACTCAAGCAACTGGTGAACACCCCCACCCACGAAGCCGGCCACGCACTCGACCCCATCTTCTCCACCAGCGGCCGCGTCACCTTCAGCCACGCCACCAGACTACACTGGACCGACCACAGCTGCATCCACTTCACCTTTAAGAAGACGACATCCCACCATTGCCCGCAACAAATCCCCCGCAGATGCTAGAGCAAAGTAACCACGACCAGCTAACCACAACACTGAGCCAGAATCCACCAACGGACACTACTGACACCAATGCCGCAGCCCTCAACCTCACTCAGTGGATCACCAACTGCTCTGACACCCTTGCACCACTGAAGAACCCCTCAGGCAAGCCCAGCAACTGGAGAGCCACATGGTTCACCGACGACCTTAAAGACTCGAAGAAATCCTGCCGAACCCTCGAGAAAGCCTGGCGCCCCGAACAGACGACAAAAAACCTGAAAGCCCTCAAGAACGCCACTCGCAAACACCACCAGCTGATCCGCACCACCAAAAGGACATCGTTCAAAGAGCGGCTGGACAACAACACACACAACAGCAAGGAACTCTTCAGCATCATAAAAGAGCTCTCCAACCCCAGCGCCAGCAACAACGACATCACCCCATCGCAAGACCTCTGCAACTCCCTCACCGCGTTCTTCCACCGCAAGATCGCCGACATACACGACAGCTTCGGCCCCCAGACCCCGCCTCCAGCCACCGAACTAGTGCACCCCATCACCACCCTCAATGCCTGGACTCCCATCAGCACTGAAGACACCACCCACGTGATGAACACCATCCACTCCGGCTCTCCCTCCGACCCATGCCCTCACCACATCTTCAACAAAGCTGACACCATCATCGCACTCCAACTCCGGTACGTCATAAACAACTCCTTCACCTCCGCCACCTTCCCAGAGAGCTGGAAGCACGCAGAAATCAACGCCCTACTTAAGAAACCCACAGCAGACCCCAAAGACCTCAAGAACATTCTCCCCATCTCTCTTCTCCCCTTCCCTGCTAAAGTCATCGAGAAGACCGTCAATAATCAGCTGACTGCATTCCTCGAGGCAAACAGCTCCCTCGACCCATCCCAGTCTGGATTTCGAACCAACCACAGCACCGAGACAGCCCTCATCGCAGCCACCGACGACATCAGGACCCTGCTCGACAACGGGGAAACTGCCGCCCTCATCCTCCTAGACCTCTCAGCCGCCTTCGATACCGTCTGCCATCGCACCCTAATAACCTGCCTCCATAACACCGGGATCCAAGGAAAAGCCCTGGACTGGATTACTTCGTTCCTCTCCGACAGAACCCAGCGAGTCCGCCTCCCCCCCTTCCGCTCCGCGGCCACCGAGATCATCTGCGGCGTACCCCAAGGCCCCTCGCTCAGCCCTACCTTCTTCAATATCTACATGACCCCCCTCGCCGCCATCACACGCAAACACAACCTCAACATCATCACCTACGCTGACGACACCCAGCTGATACTCTCCCTCACCAAAGACCCTGCCACCGCCAGAATCAGCCTTCTTAGATGATGGTGCCGGGAGCATGACTTAGATGCCCCGTTCTTAAGCTGTGGCATTTTAATGCTTTGACAATTTGATATATGTGTGCTGCATGATTAATATGCTGCTGTAAAAAGCCTCAGAATCGTCTTTTTTTAAAAACTTGCCTTAATTGTGCTTTTAACTTCGTGTAAATCGCAACTTTCAAACGTGCCTAAATTGTGCTTTTAACGTTGTGTAAATTTCGTGTTGCCTACCTCCCTTACACCGCCCCTGCCAGTGCCCCCCTGACTGGCTGTAGAGGGTCACGCGGGCTCTGCCTTTTAGGTCAACCCTTATTTAAACCGGATGTTTGGAATTCCTCCCGTTTAGATGATGGTGCCGGGTGCATGACTTAGATGCCCCGTTCTTAAGCTGTGGCATTTTAATGCTTTGACAATTTGATATATGTGTGCTGCATGATTAATATGCTGCTGTAAAAAGCCTCAGAATCGTCTTTTTTAAAATACTTGCCTTAATTGTGCTTTTAACTATGTGTAAATCGCAACTTTCAATCGTGCCTAAATTGTGCTTTCAACGTTGTGTAAATTTCGTGTTGCCCACCTCCCTTACACCGCCCCTGCCAGTGCCCCGCTGACTGGCTTTAGAGGGTCACGCGAGCTCTGCCTTTTATGTCAACCCTTATTTAAACCGGATGCTTTTCTCCGCGATCAGCGGATGCGCACAGCGGGCGCGCGCCGAAGTCGCGCCTAAGTCCAGCCCGTCTGCGCCCGTCCGCGCTGAGGACGGGCTGGGGGACGGGATGGACGGGGAGGAAGTTGTAACCTCTCTAGGCCCTCAAGTAAGCCTGACCTATACTTATCAGGACTTAGCTGTATTGAAACCTACTACTTTATCATGCCACCACAGACTCCCCCCGGAGGCCTTCTTTGGGTCCCCCGCTTGTTGCTGCTATTCTGGAAACATTGAGCCCATAATATCTGACCACTCTGATCTTCGGGATCATGCTAAAACATCTATCCCGCCCATCGCAAATTCGGAAGGGGGCTTTCTTATTAATGCAAGATCATTAGTAAAAAACAACATTGCTTTTAGCGATTTTGTTACTGCCAGGAAGCCAACATGGGTCTTCAATACAGAAACTTGGGCTTCTGATTCCTCCGGCCCTGAACTTGTGAACGCTGTTCCAGAGGGCTACGCGTTAGCCAGACTGGACAGAGCGGGTCGCAGGGGAGGAGGTCTGGGTATCTTGTATAAGGTCTCCTCCGTCTGTCGCATTAAAACCCTTTCTTCCCCCTCAGACCCTTTTCAGGCCATCTATTTCTCTATAACCTCCTCTCCCTCAGTTTCTTTTTCTGGTCTCCTCATTTACAGACCGCCAGGCCCCAGATCAAGTTTTAGCCATAATCTTCTCAAAATTCTAGAACCTTATTTTGGTAGACCCCATCTGACTGTCATGGGTGACTTGAACTTCCACTTAGAAGACCTAGGCTCTAGTGAAACTCTCTCCCTGGTGGACGCCCTGGCCGCATGCGGTCTCCGGCAACTGGTAGGCAGCCCCACCCATCTAGCCGGTCACACGCTGGATGGGGTTTTTTCCAACGACCCCAGACTAACTACGGGCCCCCCCATTCCCCTGGTATGGTCCGATCACTTGGCGGTCCCCTTGGAATTTAAACTCCCCTTTCCCTCTACTCTGGTGTGCGACTCTAGGAAAAGGGAACCTAAGCAGAACAATAGGATAATTTCCAATGACACTTTGGCCCCCCTCATAGCCAACGCCAGGATATCCTCTACGGGGGATGCCAGTGATGCTGCGCTAGAGCTCTCTAACTCAATTGCAAGAGCAGTGGACCTCTTGGCCCCTGCCTCATATCGCTACTCAGCCAGGTTTAGACCTTTGGCCCCCTGGTTCTCAGAAACACTCAGGCTCTTAAGGCAGGGATGTAGGAGACAAGAGAGGCTCTGGCGAACGACCTGGAATCGTAGGGAAAGAGAAAAGCACAAACTCCTTCTTAGAGACTATAAAGCGAAGGTTATCAAGGAAAAACAGGCCCATTTTTCCAATCTAACGGCCTCCCTTACTTCCTCCAGGGAACTTTTTAAGATTGTTGATTCCCTGTGTACTCTACAAACTCCCGACCCTATAGTAGGTTCCCAAGAGTTGTGCGATAAGATCTCTCTGTTTTTTCATTCAAAAATAGCTGATATCTACGCCACTCTTGAATCGCAAAGGCACCTGCGGAGTTCTCTTCTCCCCCTGGTCCGGCCTTTTATAGATTGTCGGCCAAAGGATCCCCTCCCGAGTCTGCCTAGTTTCCCTCCCCTTACTTACCAGCAACTAGACCTGCTTCTGAATAAAACGAAATCGGGATCTCCGCTGGACCCTTGCCCTCTGTAGACCCTGAAGGATTGTAGGGAAGTCCTGCTGCCTCCCCTCCTCGAGGTGATGAATCGTGCTATGGCTGAAGGCACTTTTCCATCCTCGTGGAAAAAGGCAGTTGTAAAGCCTCTGCAGAAAAAGCCGACTCTTGATCCGGAAATTCTAAAAAACTTTTGTCCAATATCTCTGCTACCAGCCCCGGCAAAGATACTTGAGACTTACCTCAACCAGCATCTGACAGCCTTTCTTGATACCTCTGGGTTTTTGGACCTGTCACAACATGGTTTCCGGAAGTTCCACAGCACCGATTCGGCTCTCACCGTGCTAGTAGATAATATTCGTGCGAAGGTCGACCTGGGACAGACCACCCTCCTGGTCCTGCTCGACTTGACAGCCGCCTTCGACACCCTGTCTCCCTCTATTCTAACAGCTCGTCTTAGGGATATAGGTGTGAAGGGCACAGCGCTGAGCCTCCTGACCTCCTTCCTCAATCAGAGAGAGCAGAAGGTCAAGCTGAGAGAGTACCTCTCCCCTGCTACACCTGTGCAATGTGGGGTCCCGCAGGGGTCGTCCTTGAGCCCTACCCTTTTTAACATCTATGTGGCCCCACTTGCCAGGTTAGTAAGATCGCATGGGATGGAGGTGGTGTCATACGCCGATGACACACAAATTATGGTGTCTCTCTCTCCCACTCGGTGAGTACCTCCGCTTCCAGTTTCAGGAACTGCATGGAGGCAGTCTCAGAGTGGATGACCCTGAACTCACTGAAACTGAACGGAGAGAAAACCGAGGTCCTGATCTTCGGTAGAGATCAGGACATAAGGTCAAGCGATTGGTGGCCCCCATCTCTTGGAGTCTGCCCTCTACCCACGAAATCCGCTCGTAATTTGGGCTTGATGATTGACACCTCGCTTGCTAGGGTCCAGCAGGTAAACAGAATGGTCTCCACTTGCTGGGGTGTTATCAGGATACTAAGGAAAATTTCCCACTATCTTTCCTTGCAAGCCCGGAAACAGATCGTGGTTGCCTTAGTCGCCTCACGGTTAGACTATTGCAATGCGCTCTATGCGGGCATCAATAAAGGCCTGATACAACGCCTGCAGACCGTCCAAAATGCGGCAGCTAGGTTTGTCCTTAATGTCCCCAGCCACTCTTCAGCCACATCAGCCAGGAAGAGCCTGCATTGCCTGCCGATTCAGGCCAGGATCTCTTTCAAGATCCTGTGCCTTGTCTATGGAGCCCTGTTTGGCGAAAGCTCAGAAAGCATAAGATCTCTGCTGGTTCCATACACTCCCAGCAGAAAGCTTCGCTCTTCCAGCAAGAACCTCCTGGCTGTCCCTCGGGTTTGCAGAATCAGGTGGGGAGGAAGGGCCTTTTCCTTTGTGGCCCCTAAGCTGTGGAACACCCTCCCTCCTGAATTACAAGTGCAACCCTCTATCGGGCTTTTTAAGGAAAGCATTAAAAACATGGCTTTTTGCCGAGGAATATATGTAATTTGGCACTTAGCTCCTACATCATGTGTATTCTGTTAGGCGCCTTGATGCCCGTTGGGCTAAGTTGCGCTATATAAGATGGTCTTCATTCATTCATTCAGGAAGGAATGAGAGACGTCGCAGAATGGATGAAGCTCAGCCGTCTGAAACTAAACTCAGACAAGACGGAGGTCCTCATCCTCGGACCATCCCCATCCGCCTGGGACAACTCCTGGTGGCCCACAGCGCTGGGAACCGCACCGACACCCACGAACCACGCACGCAGCCTGGGATTCATCCTGGACTCCTCCCTCACGATCACCAAGCAAGACAACGCCGTCTCATCCTCATGCTTCAACACCCTGCGCATGCTCCGAAAGATCTTCCGGTGGATCCCCACCGGAACCAGAAAGGCAGTCACCCAGGCCCTCGTCACCAGCCGACTTGACTACGGGAACGCCCTCTATGCTGGAACCACGGCCAAAAAGGAGAAAAGACTCCAGTGCATTCAGAACCCATGACTCATCCTCAACATCCCTCGCCACAGCCACATCTCTGCCCACCTGAGAGACCTGCACTGGCTCCCCGTAAACAAGAGGATCACGTTCAGGCTCCTCACCCACGCACACAAAGCTCTCCACGACATGGGCCCCGAATACCTCAACAACCGCCTCAGTTCTACACGCCAACCCGTAAGCTCCGCTCCACTAGCCTCGCCCTCGCCACCGTCCCACGGATTCGCAGAACCACCACCGTAGGAAGATCATTCTCCTACCTGGCTGCCTGGCTGCCAAGACGTGAAACTCCCTCCCCGCCAACCTATGACTGACCCAGGACCATCTCACCTTCAGGAAACACCTCAAGACCTGGCTATTCGAGCAGTAGCAGCACCCCCCCTCCCGTAAGCGCCTTGAGACCTTCACGGGTGAGTAGTGCGCTCTATAAATGTATTGATTGATTGATTGATTGATTGACTGACATCTACCTGGTTTCCATCATCATCAAAGTCCTGGTGAGGTAACTCATCAGTGTTGTCTTCTTCTGATGTACCCACCCTATTACCTACCTTTTCAGGATCTGATGCTTTCTTAAAGTCATCAAGCATTAACACCTCTATAAGGGGTTGGGTATTGGAATTCTGTCCTGGCTTCAATTTTCTCATGGCACACAAAGTCCTTAACTCTTGGAAAGGAAATGTGTCATACTTAGATGTCTCTCCTTGACTAACATCTAGACTAGATCCACAAGGTACCTCCTTTGCAGACATGACTCTAGTGAGGTGTGGTGTATGCACCTACCTACACTATTTTGTTTCCTACTGAACCTCTCATGATTTGTAGAAAGGATGTTCTAGGCCCTTGACACACAACTCTAAGTTCAGTAGAACTTACTGTATTATAAGCTTGAATTATATGTACCTATGGTACCTTTAGTGATTTTTTAAAATTATAATCTAAAGATTATCTGGTAAAACAATGCAAGCCGGAATCCCACCGCTGCCACCAATGTGAGAAGCTGGCCGGGCATATGATGTCCACTATTCTAGTGGGCACCTTGCACCAGTCCAAATGACCCTTATTGATGGTAGGTTTAAGACAACCTTTATAGAAAGCTATCCTAGTGGTACCTCACCCAGGGAAGGCGGGTGCATAGGTGTCTTTTCGTGTCAGGTTTCGTCATCGATTCCTATGGAGAGCTGCAAAGAAGTGCTGCAGGCGACCAGGAGCAAAGTGCCTGGATGAATCCAAGGGTGGATCGGAGATCTGAAGAACCTGAAAGCAGAGGGGACAGAGTCTGGGTCACTAGCTAGTGACCAGGATGGTGACAGGAAGATGCCAGTCGATGTTGGGTGAAGTAGGTGAAGCTTGACTCTTCAGCCACGAGGTCCAGGAGGTGTTACCGACAACCAGGAGCTGTATTCGAGCTGTCCCACATTGGATGTCGAGTGCTACAGTGTCTGTATCCGTATTGGACCCAACAAGCCTTGGCAACAGCAACCCACGCAAGATGACTAGATTGGCTTTGTTGCAGACCAGCAAGGTCTGAGGGACTCACCCTTTGGGGGGGAGTCAGGGCATGTCTGGAGCAATCAGGAAAGCCCAAGAAACAAAGGATTGTCCTTTGTGGGGACCCACTAGCCAATGGACTAGAGATCGCGAAGGAACCTCAAGCTGCGGTGAAGAAAGCAGACCCACGGAACACTCGTGGAGTATGGGCCTCTCAGCTGCAGTGCAAAAGGAGCTTGTGGCAAGACAAACAAATATCCCAATGCACAACTGTGGGAAACTTTGGGAAGTAGGTGCACTTGCAAACTTGCAGGATGTCCAGGAGTTCCGGTCCCATGTCTCTCGTGATAGCTACAGGTCTCAGCTTTGCTGTGGTCTCGTGTCAGCCTCGGAGATGTATGGAAGTCCATGTCCTGTGTCGCAGATTCTTCGGGATCCGGCGGGAGCCTCAAAAATGCAGACTAGCAAGATGCTTCTTTGGTACCTGTTTGAACAGGGGACTCACTCCTTGACCCCAAGGGAGATTTCTTCCATCTTCCAGTCGATATGGAATGTCAAAGGTCCAAGATTTCATCTTCAGAGTTTAGTCCAGGGTAATCTAAAGTCCTAGTGACTGGGTTCCTATACTTATACCAAGTTTAGGGGTTGGACTAACTCTAGGGTCCCACCTATGGGAGGACCTGGGGAGGGGGTAGTTACATCCCTTCCCCTTTGTCCAGTTTTGCACCAGAGCTGGGATAGAGTGCCCCAGCAACCGGTTTGAACTGTGAAATGCATGGAGGACCTTGTGTGCCCCAGGCAGTATCTGAAAAGCATTCACTGAATGCAACCCACCATGCCTCAATACACTAAAGCCTGTCTGGGGAGGTTCTGGCACCTCCCTGGACAGGAAACCTATTGTCCAGGCCTCCCCTGCTGGAGTTTCGTACAGCAGCAGGAGGTCAGACTCGTGTCTGTGACAGCAGAATCCATTTTGTGATGCTGAGGCTCTTTTAAACATTTACCGGGTAAGTAAGTATGTACATGTCTTCTCCCTCTAGAAGGGTGGAATGCTACCCCCGCCGCCAGAACTGGCGGGGGGGGGGGGGGGGAGGTAGTATTGCAAAGCATTTGACACCAAACACGACATGTTTTGATAAAGCCAAACCAAAGTTAGCATTAACCGTGAGGATTATAATGCCCTTAAGAGCATGTGGTTTGGCTATATTACAGAACAGCTATAAGGAAGGGATTCAGAAAGCTGCAGAGGGGCTCAGCTCTTGCTAGGGCACCCTCTCACACAAAACCGAGCACTCTACCTTCAGGATTGTCAAGACCTGCCATAGGAGTGACTTATAGGTTAATATGTGTCTATATATATAGGTAGATATAGGTATACAATATCTCAGTAAGGGGTGCTTACACCACCTTACCCAGGCTGCAAGAGCAGACCTGTCGTACCATTTTGGAAGGCTTTCCAGGGGTGGCATAATACATGCTTCAGCCCCTGGTAGACCTCTGGGGTACCTATGGCCTTGGTACTTAAAGTACCATATAGTAGGGGCTCATAAAGTAACTCAGTAACCAATCTGGTATGTACCTAAAGTACATGCCATCAATTTAGAGAGAGAACAGCTAGGCTGTGGTCCTGATTAGCAGTCGAAAAACCAGTGAAACACAGCAAAAAGTGGGGGTTACCAGAGGAAGCAGACCCAACTCTCCTACAGGTATATCCCAGCAGGCACACCAGTGGGGTTGATCCGTGCGCCCACCATAGTCTGTAGAGTTTCCCTCAACTCCTCTCAATACTTAGATATTGCAGTGCAATTCTAGGCCAGGTGTATGACAGTCTCTCCTCCCATCCCACATCTCTGGCAATTATCCCTATCTTTTATTTTATACTTATGCAGCCTCGCTGAGGTATAATACATTCTATGTAGAAATTTGAAGTGAATAATCCTTAGCCTTATACTTGCTTTGATTTTTCCTGTTTGCTGACAACAGTATAGCCACTGCTCATCACTCACTGGATACCACATCTCATCCTCCCAGTTTGCTCTCACGTTGTGATTGATGCCTATTTGTAGCGTGACAGCAGTTCTGTAAAGACGTGACACTGCATGTGAGGGATTGTCAGCTTGAAGGAGAGTATGTAATGGAGGTAGTGTGGGCGGCTCCACTGGGAACTGCAGTGTTGCCACCTTAACTTCTTGCCCAAGCCTTGTGTACATAAAGAGAGCCATGTGAGGGGTGTGTGTCCCCCCAAATAAACCTTTTTTTTTTTTAAACCTCCCCTCTGCGAATAATACTCCCCAAGTGTTTAGATCGCACTTGCGTAGCATACGTCTACATATCCCTTCTTGCGTTACTGGGAGAGAATGTTGATATGCCAGTGGGAGTGCAGGTGAGTACACCATAGGTGCTCACAGCTTTTTTGCAGCAACAACCTCTTTTTTATTTCTGTTGAAAGGACATAAGACTTATCACTTGTACAAGGTAAGGATTGTTTGTTACTATGTTTCCAGTTCTTGCTATAGGACTCAATACAAATCTGATCAGGTCCGTTTCCCTTCATGTGAGATGTGAACAGGGTTATCTTCTACAGTGCGACTTCTTGGAGCAATTATTTGTCCTCTGCGGTGGTCCTGCTATAGTTGTCCAAATGCCATAAAGGTATTGTGCCTCCTTATGGTTTCAGTGCAAATGCACCCTGAATGGATCCTGCCTTAGCGATCACAGCTGTGGTGCAACATGGTGTGAATGTTTGTATGCTCTGCATTTTCAGGCACAGGATATATTCATTTTGAAATCTACTGTGTGGAACTCACCTATTAAAGGATTGTCTTGTCCCCGGTTAAACCTGTGTCAGCCGTGATTTCCTGTTTGTATTTCTCACCTGAGGAGCTGTAACACAAGACTTTATATCTTAGAAACTGGGCTGATGTAGGAAACTGCCTGTCCGTTACAGTGCAGAACACTACTGTTCGGGTGTCTCTACACTTTTCTGTGCTCCTAGAGCCTTGTAAGTGCTTTAGCCAAAGACATGTGGAAGACCTTCTTTGTCAGAGTCTCATTCAGAGGTGCAGACTGTGGAACAGGCTTTGAAGTAGAATATGCTCCTTCCTTAAATTAAATTCAGATCACAGTGGAACTGTTTGTGGAGGCAGTGCTGGATGGAAGAGCATCATCCACATGAAGCTCTCCAGCTGGTTGACCCAGTAGAGGAAGGTGATGAATCCGAACAAGAAGACTGCAAGTGTCGATGCCTTCAGGGAGCTGAACTGTCTCAAAGCAGGTGGAAGAAGATTGTATTCAGCTTTACAGATAAATGATCTGGATGCCTTTCCGCTATATAAAGAGGTTCTTAATGGGCTAACTAAGAAGTGCAGGAGATCAGGCCAAGCAGCTTTTCAAGATTTTTGTTGAAGAGATATCTTTTGGATCTCTTCCTGGAATAATTTTGCATTAGTTATTAAGGTATATGGAATTAAGGTACATAGACTATTCCTTGGGATTGGTTGCCTCAGGCAATGACTTGGATAGCTCATCATAGGACGAGAAAGACAGACAAAGAGATAATGGCCTGACTACTTACCGGTAGTCACTCAATTACAACACGGGTACTGTAGCTTCACAAGGAGAGAAAATGAATAGTCTCCCAATTTTGGGAGTACAAGTCAAGAGTATGGAGGTCACAGAATTCTTGTCAGAGTATGAGGGAAGACCATTCTTATGGAAGAGCAAGATTCACACACATATTTGTGTCATGCTTCATCATCGGCAACCTCTTCTCACCATAGGAGGACAATACCACCAGGGTGTACTTAACCTCCTGATGGACCCTGGCAGGAGGGATTTCTTAGATAAAAACTACTAGACAAAGGCGGGATCCAGATTAATTAAAAATTCCTTGCGGTTCCCCGGTATATCACCTTTAATAGTGGGGACCTCAAGAATACCTTAAAACAGAATTGAGTCAATATGTCTGAGGGAAATGGCTCAACCAATCTCTCTAAGCCAACATGTTTCTGCCCTAGTGTTGAAAGGTATATTAATCCTAGATTTTAGTGGCTACCAGCATCCTGGTCAGGGAGGGGAACAATGTCCTTTATAGTCACAAATACATCAATAGGCACATCATGTGATTCCAACTGAGAGAGTCAGCTCCCCGCCACTACCAGCGAGGTTAATATGCGGTTCAACACCAAGGTAGGACTCACCTGGGCTTTCTTTGTTAGTAAGTATATGTGTCTCACCGATTAGTCTTCTTGAGAAAGTTAAGGATCCAGAGCCCTGAAGAATGCCCCCAGACCAGTTAAGTCTAAACACTAGGGCAGCAACATGTTGGCAGAAACATTTTGGCTTAGAGAGACAGGTTGAGCCATTGTCCTCAGACATAACATCTCAATTTGGTTTTTATGTATACCTGAGGTCCACACTATTAGAGGTGATATATCCGGGAATCTCAAGACATTTTTAATTAATCTGGATCTTGCCTTTGTCCAGTAGTTTTTATCTAAGAACTCCCTCCTGTCAGGGTCCGTCAAGAGGTCAAGTTCGCACTGGTGGTTTTGTCCTACTAGGGTAAGGAGAGGTTTCCAATGATGAAGCATGACTCAAATATGTGTGGGAGACTTCCTCTTCCATAAGAATGGTCTTCCCTCACATCCTGACAGGAATTCGGTGGCATCCATACTCTGGACTTTGACTTCTGTTAACAAAATTGGGAAACATTTGATTTTCTCTCCTTGTGAAGCTACTGTACCCTTGTTGTGACTGGGTGTTTAACTAGTGAGGACGTACTGTGGCCTGACCTCCTCCTCTCTCTGTATGAATTAAAAGGGTAAACAGTCGGAACACCGTGGCCACAGCCACGAGTGTTCCGACTACGCAAGCGCTACCACACTTGCCTTAACCACGCATATGCCTTAACCACACATATGCGTGGTTAGGGCAGTGCGCAGTCTAGCTTCTAGCTGCTGGCTGGCAGAAGCAGCAGGAAGGATCAGAAGAGAACGCGACGCCGTGATGTAAATGGGGCTGGGGCCTGGGTTTTTGAAGGGTAGTTTGTATGGCTGGGGGGAAGGGGGGAGGGGGTTGGAGTAGCTTTGAGGGCTGGGGGCTTGGGGTAGTTTTGAGGGCTGGGGAGGGTTCAGGGTAGTTTTGAGGGCTGGGGGTTGGGGTAGTTTTCAGGACTGGGGAAGTATGGGGTAGTTTTCAGTGCTTGGGGTTCAGGGTAGTTTTGAGGGCTACAGGAGTTCGGTAGTTTTGAGGAATGGGGGTTGGAGTCGTTTTCAGGGCTGGGGGTTCAGGGTAGTTTTCAGGGCTGGGGGGTCGGGTAGTTTTCAGGGCTGGAAGTGTCAGGTAGTTTTCAGGGCTGGGGGTATGGGGTAGTTTTCAGTGCTGGGGGTTGTGGAGTAGTTTTGAGGGCTGGGGGTGTTTGGGGTAGTTTTCAGGGCTGGGACGTTGGGGAAGTTTTCAGGGCTGCGGGAGACGGTGTAGTTTTCAGGGCCTGGAGGTCGGGTAGTTTTCAGGGCTAGGGGTAGTTTTCAGCGCTGGGGGAGGGGGTTGTTTTTTAGGAGGGAGTGGGTAGTTTTAGGTGTCACGATGGGGGCTTTGGGCCGTTTTAGGGCTCAGGGTGGGGTCGCAGGGATTGTAGTAGTTTTTAGGGCTTAGGGGGGCAGGATAGTTTTTAGGACTGGAGACAGGGAAGTTTCTAGGGCTTGGGGGAGGGGGTTGTTTTTCAGGAGTGAGGGGGTCAGTTAAGAACTCAGGGTGGAGGCAGGGGAAGGGGTCGGGGGTGAAGACTTACCACACAACGCATAATTTGTTGTAAAGGCATGTATGGTAAAGGCATATTTCTGGTTAAGAGTTGCGTTGTTGAGACTGCGTGGAACCAGCATGTGTGGTAAACGTATGTGTGGTTTCATCACACAACCGTATTAAAAATACCTACCTGTAGTCTTCATTACTCTGAGTCCTAGTCTTCCAGTCTACCTTTACATTGCCCTAAATTTTACCTCTTGTCACCTTGACAACTAAGGAGTCAACAAAGATAATATTTTTTTTTCTTAAGATAATTTATTACAAGATGCTGCTATCGAGATATTTTTTATTTGACTAACAGGAATGGGAGGAGTCTTATCAGGAGAGATCAAATGTAAAGTCTAATATTTGTTTGGTTGATTCTTATTGCTCGGAAAAGAAAGCTATATCTGTACAATGCAGGGAGGCTCCTCCCCCCATTAGCTCAGAGCCAGCAAGTGAAAAATAAAACGATGTTCTATCATCGTTTTATTTTTCATTTGCCAGCTCTGAGCCAGTGTGTGCAGGGAGGGGTAGGACGGGTCATGGGAGGGGAAGTGCTATGTTCAGTGCTGCGGGGCGGTGGGGTGGGGCCGGGGAGGCTGAGGCGCAACTAGAGTCAAATTTCAGGGGGGCTATGAAAACTTTTTGGGGGGGCTGATTCTTCAAGAAAAAGGCAGAGTGGAGCTGCAGGGGCTCTAAGGGGGGGACATCAAAGCCTCATTAACAAGCAAAAGGTCTATAAAAGACCTGTGAAGTTCTCGGGTGCGGCTGTGTGTGTGCCTGGGAAGCTTTCTCATCCCGGGCTGCCACACACCATGGGGGGGGCTAAAGCCCTTTGAGTGCAATGGGCGTTGCGCGCCTGGGTGGAGGGGCAGTGTGGGGGGCGGGTTAGTGGAGTCCGACATACGACGGACAGGAGGAAGGTAAGTAATTAAATAAATTAATCAATTTACCTTGCGTGCTCTGCACGCCAACTCGGCGGTGCAGCGCGCGTCAGGTAAATTGTTTTATTTATTTAATTACTTACCTTACTCCTGTCGGTCGTATGTCGGACACTACTACCCCCCACCCTGCCACTCGTCTGCCCTGCCCCACCGCCCGCAGCACTTCCACAGCGAGCTGCCACTGGCTATGTGCACTTCTAAGTCACAATGTGTGTTTGGCTGGCCGTCTCTGGCCGGCCAAACATACATGTGCACTTAGGTTTCTCCAAGCTGGCTGTATTGTACATCCGGGCTGAAGAAACTGCACAGACCCTGTTCTGAGCGGACTGTCTTTTCAGCCCTCTCAGGCCAATCCCCACACTGCTCTCACAGCATGAGAGCAGCGCGGAGATTGCTCAGGGAGTCTGCCCCAGTGTATGCTGGGAGCATGGAACCAGGAAGAGCACACAGAGTCTTGACGCGGGAGACGGCCAGCACTTATGGTAAGTTCCTTTTTTTTTAAAAAGCATTGTTAAACCCCCCTGTAACGCTCCATCCACGCTCCCTCCAACCGCACCACCACCCTTTGTTTGTGGCAGCTGCAACTGTGAGGGAAAACCTAATTTAGCAAGGACTGTGATGAAAAAGACTAGAATTCAGAGTAGTGAAGATTACCAGTAACTTAAGTAACCAGTCCATTTCTGTCCAGGGACAGTCACAGAAAGGCCAGTTCAGGTAGGGATCTTAATCGTTAGTACGGAGAGATGAAGGATCTAGGACACAGACTGACTGACGAGGGATGCAATTGAGGTGGACGGAGGCTCTACGCTTGCTTTCGAAACATTCAGAAATCAAAAGGAAGCTACATCAGCACGTTCAACAGACTTGACACTATTTGCCCCACTAAGATGTTCCCAGCAGATTTGACCGTTTTCTCCCACGTGTATTTGAAAATAATTTTGCAAATGTCCACGTATTTCCCAAAGATAAGGCCGTCCTTACCGAGGTTGGCTTGTTGACTATAAGCAGGGCCAATGCAAACATCTGAATCGCCTACGGTGAAGGCACAATTTGTCACCTCTCTTCCATTGCTCAATAGTAATGTGTGCTGGTTGTAGGTGCAATATGGTACACCCTACAGGTGGTAGAGGGACTGCTCGCTAGAACCATCCCTAGCCAGAAGACACGTTATCGTTTGGTATCATATTACAAAATGTCTGCATGTGTGTAAGGCACATATTTTTCAGGACGACCCAGAATGTAGAGATAAGTGAAGATTAGCAGTTACATGAATTAGGAATGCTTATCAGGCTGTTTACTTTTTCCTCATTTACCAACGTTATCAAAAATAAGCCTTTCTGATGTTTTTGTCCAGTTTTGTGAAATTCGCCGTTTTTTTCGCATTCAACAGATGCGCACATGGGGGCTGTGGATGAAAACAGGATTCACAAGAAGGCCACTGTCACTGCCCGCTGAGCTCGACAGACAGTCAACATGTGCGCAGCAAATGGCACCTGTCATCACAAAGTCTGTGCTAAAACAGCACTTTTCAAGCTTTCAGCTCAGGAGAGAAACCTGTTGGGCCTCTCCAATCCAAAAATACCTTCCCCTCGGACACCCACTGGAGAAGGCAGAAGAGATAACTGCAACAAGAGGCCCCCTGTAAATAGAAGGCGTTGTCAGCTTGTTGAAGCCTTTGTTTACATGCTGTCACATAACTTAGGCATCTGCAGGAAAGCTGTGATTTTTGGGGGAGAATGCAACGTGGGTGGCAGTTTTCCCTAGAGATTCATTAATAACAGGCAGTATCACCCCACAGATTTGCAATTTTTCCTTCAATAAATCATAAACTGAACGTGTAACTCTAAGTGTGACATGAGGGGTACAAAACAGGCTCCTGCTGTATCTGCGGGTCAGGAGTAGCCATAACTGTTCAGGAGAACCCCAGTACTTCGGGGATGGGATAATGGGCCATTCAGTCTAAGGCCAATGAATGTCGGTGAGAAATGTGAGACTTAGGGGCCACTCATCACATTCTGAAGGGGTGCCCCATCCTTTTGCATTATGCCACTGCCAGCAGGAATTACACAGTGTAGTGAAAGTACAACCCAGATAGAAAATTCTAAAACATTAGCGCCAACAATATTGTGAAAAGACATGGAAATGTATGGGCAAAATTAATTTGTATGTATTGTAAGCAGGAGAAAGTGTACGGTTTCCTAATTTTGGCTAGAGCTGTAGACACTCTTAAACTAGTTTTGAAAATAACATAGGCCTAGGTTGATAGTTGTGTACCTGTAATTCTCATTTGATTCTGGGCAGCATTGTGTCACAGTTCAGCGGCATCTGATTGGGTCCCCAGGGCTAGCAGTTCCAGGACTCTGGGTCTGATTTAGAGTTCGGCAGATGGGTTACGAACGTGAGAGACATCCACCACTCCATTTTACAAGTGCATTATATCTAATGGCATTTGTAATATGGTGGATGACAAATATCCCCCACATTTGTGATGAAGAAATCTGTACGGTGGGCTCTAAATCAGACCCTAAGTACCAGTGGCGGCCAGCATGGCTCGCTGGTTGCGGGCAGGGGGGAAGCACTGTAAAATTGAGAAAAAACACATACCTTGCTGCCGGGTTCCGCGTCTCTGTTCCTGCTTTGCTCCGTGGGACGGTGTACAGTCAAAATATCGAATTTTTAATATCGAGTAGCAATAATATCGAGTAAAAAATATAGAATAGACATAATATCGACTAGACCTCCTCTGCATGCAATGAACATGCTCCCCTCACCAAGTTCTCCCGCGCCCGTCGCATGGACGCCCACAAATGCTTTTCTGCTGACCTAAAAAAGCAGAAACTAGAACTCCGTCAACTAGAAAGGAAGTGGAAACACGGCTACCACGCCACAGACAGAGCACTATACAAGACAGCCCGCAAAAATTACAACAACTCTATCCTATCTGCCAAAGCCTCCTTCTTTTCTGATAAAATCTCTAACGCCAAAAACAAATCACGGGAAATCTTCAGAGTTGTCAACGACCTATGCAATGACGCCAGAACCTCTCCCTCTCAACCTGCTTCACAAACGATGTGCAACCTGCTTAACGACTTCTTCAAGGAGAAGATTGACATCATAAAAAACAGCATTCAAACCAACTATGCTGTAGCAGACGACCCGGATATCTGTAGAAATCCTAACACTCTTCAGGACATCCCCCCCATTGATCCACCTAAATTACTGGAGCTAATGAACCGAGTAAAATCGGGTTCACCCAACGATCTTTGTCCCCCGCATATTCTGAAAGAAGTCTATGCTGCACTCCCCCAGGGCATACTCCCTATTCTGAACACCTCCCTATCACGAGGAATAGTACCCGATTCCTTCAAAAATGCCACCCTGGTCCCTCTTATTAAGAAACCAGGTGCCGATCCCTCCAACCTCTCTAATTACCGCCCCATTTCCCTTCTCCCTTACGGTGCAAAGCTACTGGAAGCTTACGTAACCAGCTGCTTATCCAACTTCATCGAAACATCAGATTATTTGGAACCCAACCAAGCGGGATTCCGCCAGGCACACTCCACCGAGGCGGTGATCCTCGCCGTGCAGAACACCCTAAGGACCAATGCCGACAATGGAATCCATCAGGCCCTCGTACTGCTCGACCTATCGGCCGCGTTCGACACGGTGGACAACACCATACTATTACATCATGTCGAACAAGCCGGCCTCAGCGGCGCGGCTCTCTCTTGGATCAAGTCCTTCCTGACGGACAGATCCCAGGCTGTAAAGCTGGAGAACTTCACAGCCCCCACACTCCCAACCACTTGCGGTGTCCCACAGGGCTCCTCACTGTCCCCCCTCCTTTTTAATCTTTATCTCAAACCCCTACTGCACTCCCTGAAAAACAGAAAAGTCTTCATATTTAACTACGCAGACGATTTGCAGCTGGTATTTCCCCTCAACTCCCCGGACTCCGTCGAGGAATTTCAAAAGACCATGCTGCACATTCAGAGCTGGATGGATCGGAACCACCTTAAGCTGAACCCAGGAAAGACTGAGTTAGTACTCCCTAGTAACAGCGCACTCAGTTGGGGGCCCCACTTTTGGCCATCCTCGTTGGGCACACCTCCATCCCCCTCCCAGTCTGCCAAAAGCCTCGGGGTCACTCTTAGCGTCGATCTCTCACTGAAGACCCAGGTCGGAACTGTGATCTCCTCCTGCTTCTTTCAGTTAAGAAAGATAAAAAAAATCGCTCTTTCTGCTGACCCACTCTGCTCTCATCCAGGTGGTGCTCGCATTGGTTCTCTCGCGGTTAGATTTCTCCAATTCTACCTACCTGGGCCTCCCCCTCACCATCGTTAAACGCCTGCAGATTGCTCAAAATCAAGCAGCCAGATTAATATTCAAGAGCAATCGCAGGAAGTCAGCGAAACCTTTGTTGGCCTCCCTCCATTGGCTTCCCATTATCCATCGGATCACTTTTAAGACAGGCTGCATAATCTTCAAGGCTCTTCACGGAAAGAGCCCCAGGTTCGTCAACCAACTCATTAACAAACACGAACCTACCCGCGAGCTTCGCTCTACCCATCTGTCCCTCCTCACGGTGCCGACTTTTAAAAAGAAACGACTCGGCGGATCCAGCTTTGCATATCTCGCCCCAAAGACCTGGAACTCATTGCCCTTGTCCATCCGGAGCTGTACCAAGCTGACAGAGTTCAGACGAGCCTTGAAGACCTGGCTATTCAAACAAGCGTACGGTTAGAGCACTACACCATCTGCCCCCTCACTTACCATCTACCATCTGTTTTCTTCAGCGCTTAACAAATTCCGTATAGAAATAGAAATAGAAATAGACAGAATATAGACTACCAAAATATCGAATAGAATAGTATTAAAATCGAATAGAATAGCATTAATATCGATTAAAAAATATAGAAGGACAGAATATAGACAACAAAAATATCGAATTTAAGGTAAGTAAGTTAATATTATTTTTAATTTTTGTGTAAAATAATTCTGTAGCGGATTGTGGGTTTATAGGGGAATAGGGTGGGAAGTAATTTAATTATAATTAATTAAATATGTTAATTTATTTATTGATATATATTTTGAATTAATTGTTAATTAATTATGAATTGGTAATTAATTAAAATATAATTGATAATTCATTTTAATTGATTAATTGATAAATATGTTATTTTTTCTAATTTATTTTCTGTAGCGGGTTGTGGATTTATGGGGGAATAGGGTGGAAAGTAATTTAATTATAATTAATTAAATATGATAATTTATTTATTGGTATTTATTGAGAATTAATTGTTAATTAATGATGAATTGGTAATTAATTAAAATATAATTGGTAATTAATTTTAATTGATTATTTGATAAATATGTTATTTTTTGTAATTTATTTTCTGTAGCGGGTTGTGGGTTTATAGGGGAATAGGGTGAAAAGTAATTTAATTATAATTAATTAAATATGATAATTTATTTATTGGTATTTATTGAGAATTAATTGGTAATTATTTATTAATTGGTAATTAATTTTAATTGATTATTTGATAAATATGTTAATTGTAGTCATTTTTTTTTAGCGGGTTGTGGGTTTAGAGGGGAATAGGGTGGGAAGTAATTTAATCATAATTAGTTAAATATGTTAATTGATTTATTGGTATTTATTTTGAATTAATTGTTAATTAATTATTAATTGGTAACTAATTAAATATAATTGTTAATTAATTTTAAATAATTGATTAATTGATAATTATGTTAATTTAATTAATGTATTCTCTGTAGTGGGTTGTGGGTTTATAGGGCAATAGGGTGGGAAGTAATTTAATTGTAAGTAATTACATTTTTTAAATTTTTATTTTTTGATCTAATTTTTTATTATTTTAAATTGTTAATTAATTTATTGTTAATTGGTAAATAATTTGTATTAGTAGGTTATTATTAATAAAAAGTAATTTTTATTTGTATTTCTAATTGATTAATTAATATAATATATAAAAATGTTAATTATTTAAATTAATTTGTAATTGGTATTAATATTTATGTTATTTGTATTTATATATGAAGTATTTACTTTCCCTACTGTTGCACTCACTGGAGTGGGAATAGTAATTTTTACCCTCGCACTATCCAACGCATTCCCTACTGTTGCACTCACTGGAGTGGGAATAGTAATTTAAACCCTATGCTATCCAACGCTTTCTCTACTATTGCACTCACTGGAGTGGAAATAGTACTTTTTACCCCTACGCTATCCAACGCTTTCCCTACTGTTGCACTCTCTGGAGTGGGAATAGTAATTTAAACCCCTTCGCTATGCAACATTTTCCCTACAATTGCACTCACTTGGGTGGAAATAGTAATTTTTACCCCTACGCTATCCAACGCTTTCCCTACTGTTGCACTCTCTGGAGTGGGAATAGTAATTTTTACCCATACACTATCCAACGCTTTCCCTACTGTTGCACTCACTGGAGTAGGAATAGTAATTTTTATCCCTACGCTATCCAACGCTTTCCCTATTGTTGCACTCACTGGAGTGGTAATAGTAAATTTAACCCTCTCGCTATCCTACGGTAAAAATGTTGTATATGTTTTGTGAATAATATGTAGATATATATATATACATATGTATTAAATTTATTATTATTTTTTTAAGTTACATTAATTATTTATTAATTTTAAGTTTATTTAAGTATTTTAACCCCTTCCATGCTCATGACGAGCTCAGCTCGTCATGGCATATACCTCTCAGGTGCTCATGACGAGCTGAGCTCGTCATGACCACACCCGTTTTCATTGCTGTCCAGCACAGCAGGGCAAACTATCAAGCAGCGATGTGGTTAATTATGTTTAAATTAGTTATATTTATTATTATATTAATTTTAAATTACTTTTAAGACATTTAAAAAATTCGATATTTTGACTGTCTATATTTTTTACAATCGATATTTTGGAGTCGATATTTTTGTACTTACCTGTTTGTAGATAGGAAGTCGATATTCTGGCATTCTATATTTTCTCTACGATATTTTGGCAGGTCGAAATTTTGCTCCTCGATATTCTGTCAGTGATCCCCGTGGGATTCCTGGAAAGCACAGCCAGGCTCTCCATACAAAATCACAATGCTGCAATGATTGGTAAGCACCCAGGCTCCACCGACCAAAATAAACGCTTCAATGCTATGGTGGCTCTTTTTGGACAAAATATTTGGAAATCTTATCTTAAAGAGGTGGTCTGAAGCATGAGAACTGTTCAAGTTCAAGTTCAAATAACTTTATTCGATTGTTAGTTTACAATCATAAAAGCACAGTTAATAAACATACAGTTAAAAAGCAGATGATCCAGTTCATTTATAAGACAAGATTATGTAAACATTATAAAACACGAGTAACAGGCAGGATATACACATTAAAAATATAAATACTTCTAGAAAAGTTAAAAAAATTGGCATTATGCCTTACAACAGCAACATTATTATCCCTCCATACTTTTTCTGAATCTAATTGCTAACTTCATGAAGCAACATACATGTAAAGTGCAGTCACAATTCAGGAGTTGAAGGTAATAAAGTGCTGGTTTAATCTGTGCAAATTTCAGTTCCTTAAGACAAGGTTTTAAGTATAGCTTCCGGGGTGCTGTGTAAAAAGGGCAAATAAATAAAAAGTGTGCCAGGTCTTGCGGAGACTTTCCGTCGCAGCCGCAAGCTGGCAACACTTGACCTCGATGGGCTCCACTCGGTACTGCCAGTAAAAGGTGAAACAAATCAAAACGGAACCTTGTTAATAAGTAGCGTTCATAGCCTGTCATGGGCCATGATAGGTATGGTTCCATTTGCGGACAGGTTTTGAGTAATGCATGTTTCCTAACACTGTCTTTCTATAACTCAACCTCTTCCCGAGCTAAGTACCTAGTTGTCAAGAATGTACTTTTCACAAGAGTGACGTCCAGTTTGGTGATGGAATTTGGAATTAAAAACAAGTCAGCCCGTCCTATTGCGGTGAAGCAATCACAGATGTACTTCAGCCACGGTACCCTGGCCCTACACTCCCATGTTAGGGCTTCTTTTAGTATGTCATGGGTAAGAGGTATATCCCTACTTAACCAACAGTTCATCCAACACAGCATGGGGTTAACTGCTTAGAGAACTGACTCAGCCATCAGCTAATTTTCAGTCTCCAGAGCACTCAGTCAGACACAAAAGATTTTTTTTTTTTAACCAAAAGTGCTAACAATTTCAATGTCAAATGTCATTAGGGCAGAATTCACCCTCTCCAATTATATAAGGCAGCAAAGGAAACGGTGTGTGCCTTTGAAAACATTCACAACCTCTCTGTGCGATCAAGGCCCCGTTTGTGGAAAAATAGTTTGTGAAAATTAAATGCCGTCCTTGCCAATCCAGACCAGAGAACAAAATTCACAATAAAGGGAAGAGGAAAGACAATGTACACAGGCCAGTACACTTTCTAAATGTAAAGATATTTGATATTTGACCGATTGTTTTCTAAGGGAAGATCATACAATAGGTGTTACTATTTTCAGAGACCGCACAAGCCTTCTGGGCATTGATCACAAACCAAAAGTAGGACATGTTATCAAAATATACAAAATATATCCATTATTTATGACGAAATGATTTTACCTAAAACTGTAGCACTTACGTTTTACAGAAGATAATGTTAATGTCATAGAGAATAACTTGCAAATGTTTCGCCCACATTACAGAAACTGTGGCACTTGGTCATTTGAAATTAATAATCAATAAAAATGCTTACTGAATAATTAAATATACAATTGCATAACATAAATATATGTATATATATATATATATATATATATATAGATATATATATATTACAAACTACTAAAATACATTTATTGTTAAAAATCTATCTATCTATCTATCTATCTATCTATCTATCTATCTATCTATCTATCTATCTATCTATCTATCTATCTATCTATCTATCTATCTATCTATCTATCTATCTATCTATCTCTCCATCCATACATCCATACATCCATACAGCAATGCAGTCTAGCACAGTTACTTAAACAATGCACCGAAGCACACACAATACTGTTACTGTTATCCAAACAAATGTCTCTTTAACAATCAACACTTCCTTTGCAGAGGTTGATTGAAGTTCCAGAAGATGATGGTACAAAAAGGCTTTTTTATTTCAGAAAACACTCCTCAATGAATAATAGGACAGCAGCCGACACATGTTTCGTCGTCCTGGACTTCCTCATGGCTGATAAAAGTAGATCTAAACCAGCATCACAATGACAGATCACCTCGAAACTTTTCATGCACAAACTAGTCAAAAAGTAGCACCGTTTTTAAAAGTCTCATGTAGTATTGTCAAAAGGTGCCAAAGGTAATAGCAACACAAAATACGCTTTGCTATGGAACAGCTGACCGAGGTCAGCTGTTCCAAAATCCCCATGTATTTTCCATAGACTTCTCGCTATTAACTTTGGCAACTTTTGACAATAATACATGAGACTTTTACAAAAGGTGCTCATTGTTGACTAGTTTGTGCATGAAAAGTTTCGAGGTGATCTGTCAAGCTGGTGCCGAGCAAAAAGGGGGTCCCAAAACACAAACTTTTTTAAAAAATGCCCTGAGGATGAGTTCCCTAGGACCTAATAAGGTGCGGGGAGAGGGTCATGCGTCCCCTCCCCTTTAATAGGAAAAACAGCTCTGTGGAATGGGGTCCTCAGGGATTAATAAAGCTTGGGGAGGTAGTCCATGCAGCACCCCTCCCATTATTAAAGCGGCTATGGCGAATCAGGGCCTAAAGAGACTCGAGAAGGGGGCTGCATAGTCCCCTCCCCTGTTCCGTCACTTTTATCCCCAGAGGCCGCTCTTCTGGGGCTATAAGGCCTTCGGAAATGGGCCTGGGGATTCCCTCCCCTTTTAAAACAAGCATTGGCATAGCCAATAGGTCTCGCTTTTGGGACCTTATAAGTATTTAATTATGCAGCACACTATCATTGGTGCAACAACATAAACTGTTGCATGGCTAAACACTTATAAGGTCCCAAAAGCGAGACCTATTGGCTATGCCAATGCTTGGTTATTGATGGTCTGGTGGTGTACTTGGCCGATTGTGAGAATGATGCACCAAGTCTTGCTGGTGTTAGGATCCCGGACTTACTGTTTGTGGATGACACCCTTCTGATTTCTAGATCTTTGATGGGGCTCCAAAAGCTCTTGGCTCAGTTTGGGTGCTTCTGAAAGCAGAGGGGCTTGGAGGTCAACATCAGCAAGACTAAGTATATGGTTTTCGACACTTGTCCGACATCTAAGACCAACCCTGAACTGCACGGAGCCCAGCTGGAGCGATTTCCAATTCTTGTGACCTCAGGGGGCAAGGGGGTAACACTTCCAGAACGCTTAGATTTGTCTCTGCATATTGTTAAAATGCAGGTTGCAGCTAGAACAGTACACTGGTGGAATTACTAGGTCCCTCAGGGGCTTCCAATATCGCTCTATCTCTCCAGCTCTACAAATGTATATCATTCAAACTGTGGGGGCTGCATCATACAGTGCGGATCTTTGGGGCCACAAAAATGTTAGCTTGTTGAATAAAGATGAAAACTGTTTTATGCATTCACCTACCAACCTTCCTGTTACCACCCCGCTCATTCCCTTGCGCTTAGACCTGGGGCTGACATCGCTTAGCTTAAAAATAGGACTTACGACTATATTGTATTGGAGCAGAATTTTGGTGACACCATGGCTGTTAGCCTATCGGCAGGATCTCGAGGATGTCCTCAGATCACCTGGTGCCTGAAAAAAGTTAGGTACTTCCGGCAATCCCTTACTCAAGTAGGCTGTGTGAATCTATGAACTACTCCAGCAGACCTTAGTGGGATAACTGTGGCTGCCATAAAGAGCTGGTTTTGGCAGTATAAGACATCTACTTGTGTTCGGCAAGCGGAACAGGGTCTCTAGCTTCTGCATTCCTTGATTTTAAAGTTGATTTTAAATTGTGACCCTTTTTCAATGAGGTTGAGCTACTTTTAGCTAAATTATTATAGTTGAAATTTCGTTACGGGACTCTTACTCTTTGGTCTTTTAAGTCTAAATGGCTGCAAGTTTCTAAGGATCTGGAAGGAACCTGCCCTCTTTGTGTTTGGTTCAACAAGACCATAGAACATGTTCTGTTCTTCTGTGCAGCCTACAAAGGATATCGGGGGGGGATGGATACTTCAACTTGGTTGGCTTCTGGGCACAGGAGATTATAGAACAGCAACTAGGATATTGAGAACCAATACAAAGCAACGCATAGTGTTTGCCGCCTCACGATCGCAGTTTTGAATGTGGAGAGTAATAAATATTGGCATGTCCTGTAATCCTGGTTCTATTGTAGCTTAATTTGCACATATTTTGCACATAAATTTGCTGTTCATGCTGGGATGATTTTTTGGTCTATTTGTTAATGTAGTCCATTTAATTAAATTATACGGTTTTGCTTACATGCTACTGGTTCTACCCAACGCATTAACATTCCCTCTTCGCTCAATAAAAGGTAGGCAGATAGCTCTGGCACTTAATGCCATCCATCGAGTGCTCTTATCTTGCGGGAAATCTGATAGAATCCCAGACCATACACAGTGGCTTCACCAGTTGTGGTCCCTTCTTGGCATGGAAAGAATGGCAACATTGGGGGATAAATCTGATTATATGAAGATTTGGAGCCCTTTATATCTATTCTCTCCTGTGAGTTTTGAGAACTGACCTGTTCTATTTATCTGCGCATTTGAGGTTGATCCCGGACCCCCGGGGGGGGGGGGGGTGATACCATGTCACGGTCATTATAACCTTGCTTTTCTTGGGGGGGCACTATTTCTAGGTTCTAGGATCGTACGGAGGGAGCTGCGGTGGGGTGGGGCAGGTGTCTTTCTTTTCTTTTCCTTGGGACTCTGTTGTTTTTCAGTTTGGAAATGGCTGGTTGGACGGCTTAGCAGCTACAACTCTTTTCGAGAGATGCACTTTGAGAACATTACACAATGTAGAATGAGTTTCTCCTTTATTGAATGTATGCGGGCTGGGGTCAGCTCCTTTAGCTCCTCGGTTGACGCGGCCTGCCACGGTTGGGTTGTAGGCGGCTTGCTGTGTATCTTCTATTTTGCATATTGCTCACAATGGTTACTTGCCTTGTTTCCTTTGGTAACTCTTAGGTGTATGTTGTCTATAACTATTATTATGCGTTCTGCTAATAAAAACTGATTTCATTCTAAAAAATACAACTTTTAATACATTTGTAACTAAAGCATGAAGTGATAGCACATTGTAATTTGCAATCAGCACATCTTCCATTGAAGTAACCAAAAAGTGACATGCCGTTTTACTGATAAAACTATATAGTTGGCAAACAATGTTTGGAAATCAAGTTTCTGCAAATATGTTTCACTTGTGTATCACCAAGTAAAGTGTTCTGATTTGTTTTGTCCTTATTTAAATCTTTGATAGCATCACACTCTGAATTACAAAAAAAGTGCTTTCATAATTACTGATATATTTTGAAATATTTGTACTATATATTTATGTATATATATGTGTATGTATGTATATATATGTATGTATATATTTGACTGCCCCCACACATGATCTCTCCTGAAGGGACGGGCTGCTGCGGTTATGGGGGACTCAGGGAGGCTCCCGCTGCTTCAGTAATCTACGAACAACCCGACTCACCTGGAGCTGGCCCTAACCTACAGTTATCCCCACTCCCCCACGCCACCTACCTTGCAGTGCCGGGACAGTGCCTGCTGGGACTTGGAGTTCATTTGACAAGGCATGAGCTCCTATTGGTGTGATGACGTCATTAGGGGGAGGGGACACAGTGACCAGCGAGTACTTCACACGGGATGAGCACTATGGGGTTGTAATCCTTACAGCACAGGGCACTGAAGAAGGCGAGTGTGCCGAAATGCATCTGCCGCTGCTGAGAGGTCTGAAATAAAGGGTTCCTGCACTGTTTCCCCCTGGTGGCCTCTGATCTTTTCTTCTTGAAGGGATGTTTACCGGATATATATATATATATGTATGTATATGTATAGGCCGAAACGTTATGCTGGCGAGTTGTGACAAATAAAAAATCTCACTTGCATCCTGGGTCTTCCGTTCCTTCTTCCTGGTCGCGTTTGAAACTGAGGAACGTGCTATTGGTTTGGAGCAAGCAGGCATATATATATATATATATATATATATATATATATTGCAAGAAGAACAATAATCACCAAAGTTATCATGACATTCTTATTGTTGCTGAAAATTGCTGGAGGCCAGGAAGGAGGCAGCAAGTTTTTTTTAAACCATAATATACTTGCAAACACTACGCACCCACCCGAAATAGGTACCCAGGGCGGTCACACCATTTGCACCACCCTAACCTGCGCAAGACTCATGTGACCTCAGTGATAGAGTCACAGTGACTGGATCACTGTTGTTCTAGGGTGTGCTGCTTCGTAAGCCTGCCCACAAGACTGGAAATGAACTTCATATGAATTGTGGTGGACAGGCCTTCAAGGTTAACCCACAATTGACACCACTAGGGTAAACCTGCTTGTCCTAAGACATCAGGCCTTCAAAGGTCTAGTGGGGCCTTCTAAGGTCTAGCATGGGAATATGCTCGCTCAGTAGAGTGGTCTGGTGGACTGATCATGAAGGCTTAACCCAGTTCCCAGTTTCAAATTCGACAGCTCTGGCCATAGTGCCACATCCTCTCCCCCACTGAACACCATACTGCCACACTGAGAGATACTCACACTGCCTTCAGCTACAACCTAATTGTGCCTGCTATAAACACTTGGATGTGGCTCAGTTCAAATTATGCACTTGATAAGAATAATATGCTGCCTAAAAAAAAAAAGTAAAAGTAAACACTCATAGGGAAGGCAAGATTAAGTAAAGCATGTGAAATATAAGCAGAAACAACATGGTTACCTTAACGAACTCTCAATCACTATTTAGAAATCAGCGAGTGGTTTTACCTGAAAAGTTAAGGACACGACTACAGGGCCCTGAAGGGAACCTTTTCAGTGTCCATTGCTTATATCCCTACAAAACGTAAGCAGTATGGTTTAAAAAGACCACATCCATAAACACAGAGCGATGGTACACATTGTGTTTTCCAATCCACCCATCAACCAGGTATTGCAATACATCCAGGAATGGTGCACTTCCACACCTGGGGACAACAATGCTGTTCAGAGAAAGACGAGAAAACAAAAGTAGCGCTTCACTGCAAAGTCTGCAAAGTGAGGCTGATGTGTTTGGGTGTGAATACAACCAATCTTGCCACTTTGCAACCACTCTGTATTGCTTTATTTAGTTATGTATTTATTTTTCATATTTAAAACCTTTAATTTCCCTCCATCCCGAGGCTGCACTTTGGAATAGAAAAATGTCAGAAGAAGGGCATTTCCCGCATGAGTGTTTTTCTTTTTTGGACCCATTTCACAGGGAAACAACTAAATGAAAGAAGGAAAGAGAGGTTGTGAACCGTTTCTTCAAGTAATGGTTTTCAGTAAGTGTGGAGCAAGACAGAAAGAGAGGGAATAATGGGAAGGGGGGCATCTGCCTCCACAGAAAAGAAGAGGACATTGTCCGTGCCTGCTCTGGGCAGTAAGGAAGAGACAGAGTCCTTTTCCTTCTCTGCCTGTCCCCGAACGTCCAGGAAAGCAAGCCGAGCCTTATCTGAATGCCTTTGCTATTTCTGCCATCCTGGGACACAGTTTTGAAAAGAAAAAATAGGGGAACAGAATCTTTTTAATAAAAGAAGTAGGGGCACGCCATACCCTTCCGATCTCGCCCACTTTGACCAATGACCCTATCACATTAAACGAATATTACAAAATACTTGCAAAGATCTTTAATGACAAATTGGCTGCTGGTAGGTGCATCACTGATTCATAAGTAGCAAGTCATTAAATGAATCATGGATACCTAAAGACTGTGCTGTACAGCCAAAAGAATATTTAGTAAATATTAAAGTTTACAGTAAGTGAAATTGCTGTCTTCTCTTTCTATATGTCTTTGTCTACCTCAATAATAACAAATGGTGGGCGTAGAGGCCCAGGAGTGCAAGGGCAGTTGATGTCATGCATACGGAGAAAGAAAAGTATTGTGATGAACAGACAAAAGCAGCCGCTGCCTAGCATTAAGAGTGAGCGTATGGTGTCTGGATACCAGATCCCCATCAGGCGAACACTCATGTAAAGTAATCAGCAGAAACTGTGGTGGGCGCAGTGAGATTTAGGTATGGACAACACCCCAAGCATACATGTAATATACCTTCACATCGCTCCCCGGTGAGCCTCCAGCCCCCTCATTCCCATGGTGCGAAAGGCTGACAGGAGGTTTGCTCGCCAAGTCCCCAGTGCTCACGCTGCACGGGATGCTTAGAACCAAGGTAAAGCGGGGCACGTGTCTCGGGAGGCTACTTCCTGGGTAACACGCCCACCACTAGCGAGAGCAGCGGGGAGTTGGCCCTTTAAAGAGAGTCCTGGATGGGCACGCGGCGGCCGAGTAGCACCCGCGGTCCGTGCGGGATAGGTAGGAGGTGGGAGGTTGGTAGAGGCGTTCAGATTCTGAAATAGTTTATCATAGAAGATTGCGAGGCAGCGCCTTCAAAAGGTTCTCAAGCGGTTCTGAAAATGTCCAGCTCACATTTTTTCAGTTTCAAAACATATCCGCTAAACAAAATTAAAAAAAGCTGCGCGGACCGGAATGTTGTGAAACGGCGTTAGAAAGAGGCAGACCGACTAATAAAATTCTGCGGCACAGAACGCTTCTTAAACAAGCATTGGCCGCACAGCAGTTAAAGTGACACGGCCGTGCGGCGGTGAAACTGACAGGGTTGAAGACACCAGGCACGGCCCCTCAGATAACATCAACAAGACATGGCGCCTCTGCTCGTAAGCGCGTGCACGCGCGCGTAACAGCAAGCTCTAGGCCACAGTGGTAGCATTTTCTGAAGTCCACTTACTAAAGGTCTCTCCAGTGCCACACAAGCGCTGGCTCAGGCGAGACCTATAGAGGACCTGGACTTCCCAGTGCCTAATAAGGCTAGGGGAGCACTTGGCCCCCCTCCCCTTGAAAATGCATATGGCCCTAGAGGATCTGGTCCTATTGAGGATTGGGGAGGGGGCCCATGTGCCCCCCTCCCCTTTAAAAGAGATATGACCCTGGGGTAAGGGGTCCACAGAACCTTTTTAAGGCTCAGAGAGGGTAGCTGTGTGGGCCGCCTCCCCTTAAAAAACACTGCCTGAGGGTGAGGTCCCCGGGACTTAATAAGACTTCGGGAGGGGGCCAAGTGGCCCCCCTCCTGTTTAATAAAAAAACTAAAATGGTTCTGGGAAGAGGTCCCCAGGAACTAATAAGGCTCAGGGAGGGAGACACACAGCCCCCCTCCCATTAATAAAAAATGCCCTTGAAGATGGGGTCCCCAGGGCCAAACGTTACCCAGGAAGGGGCCATAATCTAAGGGGAGGGGGCAGGAAGCCCCCGCTACCTGAGCCTTGGTAGGCCTCAGGGATCCCATCCCCCTAGAGCCAAACCAATAAAAAAAGGGAAGAGGGCCATTTGACTCCCCCTCCCCGAGAGCCTTATTAGGCTCTGGGGACCCCTCCCAGTGGGCCAAAGCCAATTGAAAAGGGGGGCGGCATCCCACCCCCTGCCGTGAGCCATTTTCGGTGCAAGGGAGCCAATCTCCCATGTTCAAAATTAATAAAAAGAGGGAGGTGGCGTGCACCCCCCAAAGCCTTTATAGGCCCTGGGAACACCATCCTCGTGGTCGTGCCTTATTTAAATGGGAAGGACGCCGCTTGGCCTCCATCCCCAAGCTTCATAAGGCCCGGGAACCCTATCCTGGGGGCCAAATAAAATGTAAAAAATGCAGAGGGGAACCACATGGCCCCCCACTCTGAGCCTTATTAGACCCTGGAGACTCCGTCACCCAGATGGGGTCCCGAGGGACTTTAAAAGGCTCAGGTGGGGGCTTATGGTATTCCTCTCCTTTTTAAATACTGTGGGACTTGGGAGATGGGGACCTTGGAGCTAAATATGGTTCGGGAGTGGGACTGTGAGACCCCCTCTCCTCAATAATAAAGTGGGTCCTGGAGGATGGGGTCCCAAGGGCCAAATACGCTTGGGGTGAGCACGTTTCCCCTCCACTAAAAAACGAAATTGGATCTCTTGTGATCGGGTCCATAGGGACAAAACATGCTCCTTGCTTATAAAATGAGGGCCACCATTTTTCCCTAATCCTGAAGGAGTCCCATGGGATTGTGATAAAAAATGCCATTTGTTTTTTCAATGTAGGCCCTGTGGGGGGTGGGTCTCTCTGGGTTCCCCCTATGGGACCTAGGAGGCCAGGGTATTCCTACCCTGCCTCCTTATATCTTTTTATTCTTTTTTAAGTTCAAGACAGGGGATTAATTTAATGAGGCCTGTAATGCTTGTCAGCAAATTGTGTCTAGTGTTGCTCGTAGCCAATCAGAGAACTTTCTCAGATTTCTGCAGAGTGCATTGGCCCAAGGAATAAAGTTTACTAGACTAATCAAAACACTCTATTTTTAAGTTGGCACTTCCATAAGACTATCAGTAGACTCTAATGGACCGAATCATCCACATTTGCAAGTATTTTTTAACCTTAATTTCTCAAAAACTACAGAATGGATTTACACCAAATCACAAAACGCACAATCTTTGGACCAAGATCTAGCTTCCTGACAACTTTGGTGTAATTCCATTCAGCTGTTTTTGTGGTAGTGCTTCTTAAAAAATTCTATGAGACATGCAAGAGGATGTCGTGTTTTCGGCCCCACAGTTTTTTCTCTGGACCCGCTTGACGGATCACCTTGAAACGTCCCATGCACAAACTAGCTAAACTAGCTAAAAAGTAGCACCTTTTTAAAAAGTTTAGTGGAGATTTGTCAAACAGGGCCAAAGTTATTAGCAACTCAAATAATGAATTTCATATGATAATGCTGACCTAACTATAACGTCCCAATCGCTACTGGGTAAAATATAATATATATATATATATATATATATATATATATATATATATATATATATATATATATATATATATATATATATATATATATATAAATATATATATATATATATATATATATATATATATATATTACTGCTCCCAAATTTCTCCACGTTCGTATAGAACAAGAAATAGCACTCTCAGGGGGGGTAGCAATACCAACAATATTTTATTGGCTACCCAGCACAGACTCTCTGTGCAGGGTAGCCAATAAAATATTGTTTGTATTGTTACAAGCATTTTTCATTTTTATGTATACCAAAAAACAAACATCAACAAAGGCGAATGCATACTAAACGGAGTCAGCCCAGGAGGGGGAGGGGAAACCCACTAATCAAGAATACGGAGTCATACTCAATAGGATAAGGCAAGGTGGGGGGGCAGCGGGGAGGGCAAGCAACCAAAGGACAGTATACGAAATTTCAGGAACGCCGGCCTAGGGAGAGAAGGTAACATCGGGGGCCTCAACCAATGGAGGAGTACAAATGTCTCCACGATAGGCGTTCCACTGACTCCAGATCTTCGCCCATGCCCTAGGTCTGCCCCTGGCTGTGTAAACGGTCTTTTCGCGGAACATAGACCAGTCCATGTTTTCTTCCCACACGGAAGCAGTGGGGGGCCTGTGCGAGCCCCAAAGTTGCGCTATGTCCCGCTTCGCAACCATATATCCCAGGGTCGCCCATCTGGTCTGGGCAACCGAATAGTCGGTAGGTTCCCACACGTTCAACAGGCATCTCCGGGCCTCCGGCCCCAAAGCAACGCCAGTCACATCAGCCATTACCGCAAGCACCTCAGACCAATAGGCAGCCACCCTCGGACACTCCCAGATAATATGAAGAAATGTAGCACTCATCCCACAACCGCGCTTGCATAAACCATCCGGGGAAAAACCCATCACAACCAAACGAGGACCCGTAACATACACCCGCTGGAGGATCTTGAGCTGAACCAAATGGAGACGGGCAGGGATGGCGACCTCTTTCGGAGAAGACAGTGCCGACTGCCAATCCTCGTCATCCAATTCCAGCCCGTCGCCGACCCAGGCCTCCCTGAGTCGGACAAGCAAGTCAGAGCGATTGTGAATCAGCTTCTTATAAATCAAGGAGATAGTGCTATCGGGGAGATGGCCATCCAGGATACGATCTTCGAGGGGGGAAGACTCGGGGATGGCGGCACCAGAAGCCAGAACAGAAGCGAGGGCATGATGGACCTGCAAATATCGAAAGAATTCCCTATCACTCAAGTCATATTCAGTCCGAAGAGCCTCGAAAGACTTCACCGCTCCATTCGTATATACGTCACCCACTCTACAGATTCCAATCATGTCCCAGCGGTCAAATCCCTTTGACGTCCAGAGACATCCCAGACGTTCAGAGGCATAAAGCGGAGTCGCCAGCGTCACTCGATCATCCCATCCCAGGCTCACATTCGCCGCGCGCCACACACTAACCGCAATCCTGGTCGGTCCCGTAAGATGGCGCCCAGCCGACCTAGAGTAAAGCGCTCTATTAAAATCCCCACCCGGCAGTTGGAGTCTATCCATTTCAAAGGCTGGATCCCGACCCGGGGAGTACATGGAGTGGTTAATGGCAGATAGTTGGGTAGCCCAATAATATCTCCTGATATCAGGAAGCGCCATGCCCCCGTCATACCAAGGGATGGTGAGCTTCGCCAGGGCAATGCGTGGACGCCCGTCCCAAATCAGTTGCCTTTGTAAACTCTCGACCTCACGAAAATAAGTAGCGGGGATATCATCATAGGAATTCTGGAGTGCGTAAAGGAATCGCGGCAAGAACATCATCTTGAAAAGGGCGGCTCTACCCAGCGGCGACAAAGGTAATTTACGCCAGCGAGCGACGTCCAACCTCAGTCTAAGAAGCGGGGGAAGGAGATTATGTTCAAACCGGAGCGATGAATCCCGTGTAATAAAAATCCCCAGATATTTGAACCCAGATTGAACAACCTGGATAGAAAATCTATTTGGCAACGGGGGCAGATCACCCGAAATAACATAGACGCAGGATTTAGCCCAATTAATAATCAAACCAGAATTTTTGCCAAACGAGGTGAGAACGTCGAACAAGACATTTAAAGATTTACGCGGGGAAGTAAGGTAAAGCAGAATGTCGTCCGCGTAAAGCGAAACACGGTCTTCAAAGTCTGGGGACCAACGTATACCCTTGAGAGAAGGCTCCCAGCGAAGCCACGCAGCCAGCGGCTCTAACACGAGAGCAAAAAGCAGTGGAGACAAGGGGCACCCCTGTCTGGTCCCCCTACCGAGAGAAAAGGGAGCCGAAACTCGACCGTTAACCACAACCTGCGCCAGGGGGTCAGTATACAGCAGCTTCACCCATCCGATAAACCCCGGGCCAAAATTAAACTTCTCAAGAGCTGCCCAAAGGTAGGGCCACTCTATCGTATCAAAGGCCATCGAGGCGTCCAATGAAGCCAAAATGGCCGGCTCCGTCAGAAGCCCTGCCCTCGCAATGGCTCCGTGGAGGCGACGCAGATTAAGAGCTGTGTTACGGTGCGGGATAAATCCGGATTGGTCCGGATGAATCAAGTCACTAATGACCGTTAGGAGGCGGGTAGCCAAGAGCTTGGCTAGAACCTTGGGCTCAACATTTAACAGGGAGATGGGGCTATAGGACGAACAAAGATCCCGGGGCTTACCATCTTTTGGAATTACGACGATCGTAGCCAGGCGCTGGTCATAAGGAAGAGCACCCCGCTCAAGGGACTCTGAAAACATGGTCCGAAGATAGGGTGCAATCTTATCAGGACGCAGTTTGTACAACTCAATTGGCAATCCGTTCGGGCCCAAAGCCTTGCCCGAACGGAGAGAGCGAATCGCAGTCGCTATTTCGTCTGTAGAGAACGGGGCCTCCATAGAGACCCGTTCCAAATCAGAGAGGCAGGGCAAAGCTATGTCGCGCAGCAAGAGGCGAGAGTCGTCTGCATCACGTTCCGACACTGGGGAGTAAACCGAACGAAAATAGTCCGCAAAACATTCCACTATTTCAACTGGGTCCGTCACTCTCACACCATTCAAAGTCTGGATCACAGGCACTACTCGATTCACCCTCTCCTTCTTATCCAACCAGGCAAGCAATTTACCCGCTTTGTCCCCAACATCATACAACCGACCCTGTTGCTCTCTAAACATCATTTTAGCCGCATCTGTGACCAAAGACTTATAGGCAAACTGCTTCAGACCCAGGGCATGGAGTTTGTCATGAGTAACAGTCGATTCCAAGTCAGCCTCCATCTCAAGTATTTCCATCTCAAGATCCACCACCTCCCGGTTCCTCGCCTTCTTGGTTTCAGCAATGAGAGACAGGGCCTGCCCACGAATCACCGTCTTAAAAGCCTCCCATAGGGACACCGCAGAGGAGACAGACCCCTCGTTGTCTAAAAAATAGTTATCCAGGGACTTAATCAATAGGCCACGGGTCCCAGGGGAGGTCAGGTACCAAGGGTTGATAGGAGCCACCCGGCCCGCCGCCTCCACCCCCACATCAAAGCAAAGCCAGAGCGGAGAATGGTCCGAGATGCCCCGGGGAAGGTGTCTAATCTCCCGAACAGCCGAAGACTGTGCCGCTGGCATGAGGAAGTAATCCAGTCTAGACAGACTCCCATGGGCCCCAGAATGGAAAGTATATTGAAGCTGAGCGGGGTGCATAAGTCTCCAACAGTCCACCAAACCAAAAGTATCCAAAAAGCCACCCAGCCACAATTGGGCCGAAGGAGTATCCCTCGGGGGGTAACGATCACTCAGACCGGAGAGAACAGAGTTAAAGTCACCAGCCATGAAAAGAGCACCATCAGGGAGTCCCAACAGCACTCGGCCCAAATCGGAGAAGGTAGAGGTCTGCAGGCCGGGGGGCACATAGACGGTGAACAGAGACAGGGTCCGGCCCTCATATCGTCCCACGAGGACGGCGTAACGCCCCCTATCATCGAGGATCACCTCATCTATCGCCAGGGGAAGAGAGGCCCGGACAAGGATACCCACCCCCCTGGAACCCGTGGTAAACCCCGAGTGCGCCACAAGACGATAGCCCCACCTATTCATGGCCTTACAAGTATTACCCACTAAATGCGTCTCCTGCAGAAAAACAATATCGGGAGACAGACGTCGCAGGCATCGCAACACCACCCCCCGTTTTATACGATCCCCCAGACCATTGACGTTCCACGAAATAAACCTCAACCCGCTACCCCCCATCCCACAAAGCAATGCAGGAACCTTCCCCCAAAGAGCATGACATTGAAAATTCCATTAGCAAGATAGAGTCGCCTTGAAAAAACAAAACACAAACCTCAAACACCCCACCAACCCACCCCCCAACATCCAAGAAAACACCCCCCACCCTGCACCCCTGCAGTAAGCAAAAAAGCCACCCCAACATGCAGTGTGCCTGTCGCCCGAAAACCCCCGTTCTACAAAAAGACCCCGGAGGAGGAAAAGGCCCCTGTCCCACCCTCCACCCCGACAGAAAGAAAGAAGAAGAGAAAACACAGAAAATGGAGGCACTCAAGTATAGAACCCAGGAAGAAATCACATGGTACGGAGACAGGGGACCAAACAAGAAAGTCAACTTTCTACGCCACCCTCGGCACCACCCGGGTGCTCGGCGGGCTCATTCAAGTTGGGCCGGTCTGGCAGAGAGTCCAGCCAGTCATTTACCGAATCAGGCCGATCAAAAAAAAGGGTTCGTCCATTGTACTCAACTCGCAGCCTGGTAGGAAAAAGCATGGCGTAACGCAGTCCCAAGTCCCGAAGACGTTTCTTGACTCCACGGAAGCCCATACGCTGTCTCTGCACAAGCTGTGAGAAGTCCGGGTAAAAGTTCACCGTGGCATTTTCGAAGGCCACCGGGCCCTTAACTCGCGAGGCCTGCAGGATAGCGTCTCGGTCCCTATAGTGAAAGAGTTTTGCAACAATGGGCCTCTGCGGGGCGCCCGGCTTGCCCTGGCCACCCGGAACTCGATGGGCCCGCTCCACCGCAAAGAATTTGCTCAAGCCAGATGGAGAAAGATAGTTTTGTATCAAGTCCTCAACCAGGAGATCAACAGAATGCGGTTCGGGATTTTCCGGAACACCAACCACACGCACATTACAGCGCCGTGCTCTGTTTTCAAAATCCTCCAAGCGCTGAGTCATGAAATCATTCACCTTTCTGAGGTTGCCGATCTCCGTCTGCATCTCCGAGACGTCGGCCGTGAGACTAGATGACTTGAGGTCCAATGACTTCACCTTCTCATTGGTTTTAGATAAGTCGGCCCGAATCAAGTTCACATCAATAGCCACAGTATCAATTTTGTGGGCCAGAGCTTCATATTGTTGGCCGATGGTTTCCCTCATGCCAGAAATGGCGCCCATGATGTCCTGCAGGGACGGCTCCGCAGAAGCCTCCGAAGGGTGTCCAACCGCACTCGGGCCAGGCAAGGTGGCTCCAGGGGACCCTTTCGATTGCGTGTACCGGTCCATGACGTTAGACTGGACCAGGCCCCCGCGAAGGGGCGTCTTGGTCTTTCGCCTCTCCTGGTCCCCTCTGCCAGTCATGGTGGAGACCACGTCCCCGAGGGACCCGCGCGACCTGGTGAAAATGGCCACAGGAGGACAGGGCGTCGGAGCCAAAAGTCAACAACGAGGGCACATCGAGGTGTGAACCGGCCTGGAAGGGCACAAAGCAGGCAAAAGGCGCAACTGCCACCTCGCGCCGCTGGACTCAGCACCGGCCAGACACCTCCACTGGAAGACGCAGTCTGAAGCAGAATCGAAACCGAAAGTTAAGAGGGGGACCCACAAGTCGAGTCTCCCTGCCGCTGTTGTTCAACTCAGACACGGCAACAGAGCCTCACCAAGGCCCGGGCGCACCACCCGGGCGGGCCCGAAAGTTTGAGTCGACGTAGCGTCCGTGCCCCTGGTCCAATTCGCAATCCAAAAACAGCATTAGGATCAGCCCAGGTTCCTCTACAAGAGTCCTCGTAATTAATCAGGATATAGTCAGGATATCATGCCGGGAGTGGCGGGGGTCCGGAGAGCGCTGTGCTCACGCGGCCATCATGGATGCCCGCCAAGCTCCTCCTCTGTCAAGATTGTTTTTGTGGAGGAAAGAGCACCTGCCTGCACAGAAACAATCCTATGAGACGTTTTCCTCGTTCTTTGTGTGCTGCAGACTGCACCACACAAAGAAAGCGGAACTAACGAGGAGATATAAAGACATTTCTTCTCATTACGCCTCACCTCGGGATTACAGGTTTACATGTTCTTGTAAATCTGGGCCAACGTCAAAATCCACGGATGTCGCGTCGGAAACCCACTGCAACGCCCATGGAAAGCCTCCCGAGTGCAGTGTAAGGCAACACAGCGATTTGCGCTGCCTTCTCAATGCCATCCATAGTGGCTTTCTATGGCCTCATAGATATGATTTTGTGATCTGCGCTGCCGGAGCCTCACAAAAAATGACGCTCCGGCCGTGCAGGGGGCTTGTAAATAAGCCCTTCCGTTTCCAAGAGCCTCTGAGTCAGTGTATGAGCTACAGACAGCGATGTTACTTTGAGAAAGAGACACACAGCGCCTTTTTGTGCCTGTGCACACATTTGTTATGTTTATGGACAGGAGCAGGCGCACATATTTTGATATATATGCTCAAATAGAGGCCCACCACTCCATTCTGCGCCTGTGCGCAGCTTCATGATATGGCCTCAGATGCCGCAACCAGAAATTTAGCCTGAAGATCGCATCTCTTCATGAGTAACATCTTACAAAATATAACATATTTATTACAGTGATGGGAACAGTCTTTCAAGATTGGCGATTTAATTTATCACTGTAGACCTTGTTAAAGTAACCGTGCCATTTGCTCTGAATGAGCAACACTGCTTAAACGCATATTCACTTGCCTATAAAATAGATTCGCCAAGGCGACTAATATTTTTCGACCATACATGATACTCAAAAAGAGAAAAAATCATAATCCCTTTCCATTGGACTGATTTATTTTAACACTTTGGGTATTTTGTAAAATAAAAACATGTACTTTTTACAAATGTTTTTACACTCTCTACACCCATGAGAGTTGTTTGATCAAAGCTTTACAAACAGAGCAGCCAGGCACACCTCCCCTCTCTCCCCCCCCCCCCCCCCCCATAACTAATAAAAAATAGATCAGGCGGTTCAGAATGAAAACAAACAATTTCGCAGCAGCTGGCTCAGATGGAGTCACAAGTTCCTCGTGTTTGAAATGTGTGTAGACTTTTACAACATTTGTGCTGCGTCTGCTGGTGATGTCTCCGTCTGTGTTTACAGTGATGGCGGGGCGCATCCCTATATGTATGTGTCAACTGTTTGGGGCCTCGACAATGTTTAACAGATATAAATGCCAACTAGTTTCGGTATATAAATCGCTTCAACCGTAAGTAACACAGGGGTGAGTGTACACGTTTCATTTACCGCCTCCAGGCCTCCATATCCCATCCGGACTCCTTCTTTGTCCACCTCCTCTTTCCGCCCATCTGCCCCATGCCTTCCCCTGTCAGCCCCGTGACAGGCCGTGGGCGGCTTTATGTACGACTAGGCCTCACTCAGCCCCTGAGAGGATTCTGAGTGAAAGGGCGAAGGGGAAAATGGCGTTTCCTTTGGCTGTGGAAGGGAAGACAGCCCTTGCACGCTCAGCCACTTCACCCACGCACAACAAAAATCGCAGGCAGCACATACCGCACTCCCACACGTTGTGCCCTCTGCACCCACGTGCGAGCAGAGGGCGAGCCCCCGAGGACATTTTGAACAAATAGCCAGGCTGTGAAATCGAAGTGGCAAACAAAAGAGACACGTTAGCAAATGGCACTCCCAAACAACCATAGAGTTGTGACTTTTCCGGGATCGGGGATAAACCCGACTTAATGTGTCCCTTCCTAGAATGAACGGCTTCCGGACTTTCTAGTAAGTAGCCTTATTCAGCAATTCACCGTTTAAAGGCCGCTTATTCTTGATCTTAGAACCCAAGGGTCCGACATTTTAATGTATAGTATTAGTATGTATATAGCGCTTTCCTTTCCCTTGCGCTACCTTCAGCGCTTTCTGGGTCGTGCTTTAGCTTTATTGATACAGGGCTTGATTTCCATTGGAGAGGCTGTGGTCTGATTTGTATCGGGTAATTTTGGGTAACCTGCCAAGTGCATTTTTAAAGGGGGGTTGTTTGTAGGTTTCATGTAAGGGACATTTTAGGTAAATTATTGTTGAAATTCGTTTTTGTACTCTTTATCAGTAGCCTACTACCATCATTCTGCAGCGATTTGATGATACAAAATATAGATTCTTAGCTTATTCACTCTTAAAACTTCTCCAGTCGCCTGAAGCAAACACTCATAACAAGGGAGTACTATATTACATTTTTTATTAGAGCATGAACATGCCAATTTTATGAATTTTCGCACTTGGCAGCAACACGTTAATGTAATCACACAACTGATTGAGAATTAAAACTTGGATCACTGTGGCGGGCTATAAACAGTGCTTGCTTTTCTGATTCTGGTTGACACCGGATTCCTGCTTAACTAAGTCCAGAGCTGGAATCCCAGCAGCCACAGCCCTGGTCCAGGTTTTAACCCGTGATGACAGCAGCACTCCAAATTCAGAAATTAAAAAATAACAGGGTCTTAACGAGTTCAAAATGAACCACCTCTTTGTATAATGTACTGATGCAAGTTTAAACTGGACAAATATTCTTTAACAAAATATTGCACATCTGTGATAGTCCTAAATAAACTTTAAAAATTACTTCATAGCCGGAGGGAGTTGGGCGCCTGAGGGGAAGAGATATACAGTAATTTAGTACTAGTGGGAGTTAGATTAATTGTATTGTATTGTTATTTATGTAGCGCTATCCATACCCCTAGCATGACCTAAAGCACTTCCACTACTTTGTTTGAGTGCATGTTGTTTGACTGTGACAACCATGGTCCTGGTCGCAGTTAATATACGTATAGGGTTGGTTCATATTTTAGAAAATACAATCTTGGTAGTATGAATCTTTTTTTTTATTGAGATAATTTCAAGTGCTTAAATTCGAGTTTAGAAATATATCTGATAATGAATAGTGAATGATCAGAAGTTTAAATTAGTGTTTCATAACTCCTACTTACCAAAATATATGAGTGATTGTTCTCTTTTTAATGTGTTTCTACTCTGAAGTAGCACAGCACGAAACATCACCATGTACCAAATCAAGTATTGCGTATGTGAATGGGGGCATGAGTATCAGGTATAACAAACACTCTAGGACCACTATGTTGATAAAGCCTGACAGAGTCAAACAGCATGTGTGATGACCAGCGCGCTATGGTGATCCCTCCCGTTTAGGTATTTTAGATTGTTTTGAAAATGTGTTAGCTCAGAAATATGTATTTTGTTCCGCTGAACAACACACATCAGTACGTAAGTGGACGTGGAGTTGGAATATTAAATGCACACTTTGTTCAAGTTGTGTTAGTGGTTTTTGGTGTGTGTTTTGTGCATGTTTGTGTGTACGATTTTGGATGAGTGTGGAAAACTTCTCTCCAAAGAGGTGAAACATAGGATAACTCTTTCATTAATTTGAATATTTGCTTCATGGGATTGAGAAAAAAAGTATTATAACTTGAATGAGTCGTTTTGGTTTTCTCGAAAGAAATTGTATGTTGAATGGCCTTGCAAGCCTGAATATGATACCTAGTACAGTTCACCTGTGCCATTTATCAACCTTGTAAAAAAAATATATCACACCGCGCACAAAAAATGACATTTACTGTGTTAGAAGTTTTTTTTTGTTGATAGGTCGAGATGGTGTCTTGGCCCAAAACATAATGTCTACTAATGGAAGTCTTTGCCACAAGTTACATGAAAAACTGCCATAGAATGACACTAGATATTCCATGCACGCAGAGTAAGAAGCACTTTTCTTTTGTTTTTAGGCAATGCAGTGTTTCAGAACCACCAACATAGGTTCCTGATCCTAAAGTGCAGACAAAAGCTACAAGAGAGCATTTTGGAATACTGCCATCACACCCCATCCCAGGGCTATGAGTAACACCTGACAGGGGTTGAAAATGCCATTTGCTTAAGACGAAGACTATTTAGCCACAGGAGTCTGAAAACAATATGCATGTTTTTCTTTCAAAGCAAACAATGTGAGCTGGCAGTTATGCCTACCTGCTACCAAACGTATCCCTATCGCTGCACCTGACCCAACACTGATGCCTGTATGTACTACACAAAGGAACATTCCCTGTCTGCTGTACTATTTGGTAGTAACACATGTTAGTATCAATTGCAGCTGTAAAAAAACATTTTGGGTTGCTTATAAGTGTGGCTGGCCCTGTGAGAAGAATGTGCATCAAACACTCAAAAATGAAAACATGTGCATCTAAGCCTAATCTTGGAAAGTGGCCAGATATTGACCAAAGTAGGAGGAAGGTATAGTGTGTATCGAAAGGTTAATTTCTGTAGAAAATTACATATAGAATTATTTTTTTAAAAGCGAGAAGGGATAAAAAGGTGCCTGATGAATATAGCCAGTTGATATTACAAGCGGGGTGGGGTACGGGAATTATCGCAGGGTGTGGACAATGGCTGCACCCTATGACTAGTACCTACTGGGCAAGATCTAAGGTTGGCCCTGCGGTTACTTGCAATGGGGTACTGGACACAAGGCATGGCCGCCATGCTTTTCACTTTCTCTCTCTGTAGGGCACAGCTAAATGCTGCAACTTATTTGGGTCTCCGGGAAAATAGTTAGTGTACAGAGTGAAAATAAGACTGTACCCTGCAACTGGAGCCAGCTAGGCGTGGCTGAAGACCTTTCCAGCAGGCACTAGGTCCAAATTCGCATACTAATATTGAGACATGTCATGACTGAAGGCCATATGCTGCGTCCTTTAGAAAAGGAGCCAAAGTGTATCATAACAAAACTGAAGAACTTCCCTGAACAAAATGTTCAAAAAGGAAAGTTGTGCGTATAGGGCCCGGACCCCCCAGGATGATCCCCTGCCCCGCCCGCCAAGTGATACATACATTCCACAATCAATTCAGCACTACCAGAAAGTGGGTGTAAAACGGCCATGTTTAATTTTCAACATTCATAAACATGACTAAAACAGTACATATTAAAAATGGATGCAATTAATATCACAATTTTAATATCAACATTTAAAATTCATCGTAACCATCTATTATGACTAATTACTTTTCACCCCAGCACCAAGGGGCCCTCGGGCTCGCATATCCAAATCTGAGAACCCACGCAAGGTGCAACCCATCTGCGCCCTTGAGTGGTGGGCCCCAGCCCTCTGGTCCTTGTCCGCCATATTCGGGGCCCACCCCTCTGCCACCAGGCTGACCAGGAATCCAGGAGGCTCGTAGGGAATACCCAGGGGGGCGCTGCCTCCTGCCCTAATTCGTGACCTGGTGCCCTTGCCTCCCCAGCCGGTGGCCCCATTCTCCCAGCGGAGAGCTTATCGTCTCTCCCCTCAGTGCTGGCCTAGGGAGTACATAAGGAGGACTCTCGTTAACCTTGTAAACCAATGTCAATGTTCTGTGGCCTCTTTTCCGCCACAAGAGTGACCAGGGCCCATAGGTCCCCACCACTGGACAAATTCTGCACGAAAGACCATGTTCCCCCTATACAAATGTCTGTGCCAATGTCTGATAATGCAGGCATCACATCTCCAGTGATCCTCTGGTATGGCTCCTGACACCCGTGGCCCTTCACTGAGCGCAACTTGCCAACGCCTAATAAATGCACACAAACCGGATGGAACAGCATACCTCCCGTGGTCCTTTGTTGCGGAATATGGCACAAGCGGCCCTTCGCTGAGCACAACTCGGCCCATTCCCCATCGAGCCGCCTATCTGACACAGTCAAGGCTCGTGATCCTACTCGATACCCCATGTCCGCCGCGGGGCCCTGCAAGCCCAAGCCATCCGGGCGGTGCCAACGCGTGCCCCGACACCCATGCCACCATTGCAGGCATACTAATGGACAGGAAAGAAATGGAAAAGTTAGGCATCGTCATGTCCAAAATTGCTAGCGACTCTTCAGAGCATTTCTGGCCGTGTGTAGCACTTAACATACTCTGCTTACCAGCGCCACGCCCTTTCACTGATTCAGCTGGCAAGCCCGTTCCCCCTGATACAAATCGCAGCCCTAATTCTAACAGAGTGCGAGGAATTTGATTTGATTCCTGACCCAGACCTGAGGCGGAAGCCGGGTGCTGGAGGTACTTTGTATTTGTAGATCTGTACAATTTTAAAACCCTTTTTGTGTGGTGTCACTGATTAGAATTGTTACTTTTAAAACCTGAAACTTGATTGTGCACGCAGCCGATCTTAAACGCTGTCGCGCACTTACACTCACCTTCAGACGCCGCCATCAGTACAGGCGTGCGAGATTAGCCACGCCCACCTGACAGGCCACGCCCACTTGCCCGCTATATAAACGCGCTGAAAGCCAGCGTCCAGTATTGATTCCTGACCCAGACCTGAGGCGGAAGCCGGGTGCTGGAGGTACTTTGTATTTGTAGATCTGTACAATTTTAAAACCCTTTTTGTGTGGTGTCACTGATTAGAATTGTTACTTTTAAAACCTGAAACTTGATTGTGCACGCAGCCGATCTTAAACGCTGTCGCGCACTTACACTCACCTTCAGACGCCGCCATCAGTACAGGCGTGCGAGATTAGCCACGCCCACCTGACAGGCCACGCCCACTTGCCCGCTATATAAACGCGCTGAAAGCCAGCGTCCAGTATTGATTCCTGACCCAGACCTGAGGCGGAAGCCGGGTGCTGGAGGTACTTCGTATTTGTAGATCTGTACAATTTTAAAACCCTTTTTGTGTGGTGTCACTGATTAGAATTGTTACTTTTAAAACCTGAAACTTGATTGTGCACGCAGCCGATCTTAAACGCTGTCGCGCACTTACACTCACCTTCAGACGCCGCCATCAGTACAGGCGTGCGAGATTAGCCACGCCCACCTGACAGGCCACGCCCACTTGCCCGCTATATAAACGCGCTGAAAGCCAGCGTCCAGTATTGATTCCTGACCCAGACCTGAGGCGGAAGCCGGGTGCTGGAGGTACTTCGTATTTGTAGATCTGTACAATTTTAAAACCCTTTTTAGGTCTCGCCTGTCGATGCGCATGCGCATCGAGCTTGCGAGACTATGGGGGCTTATCCACTCTTTAACCAACTTGCAAGGAATCGTGGCGATTCCTTGCAGTGCACGAGAAATTTAAGCTCAATGCGCATGCGCATTGAGCTTAAAAGCGCGTGCACATGCCCCCAGCCGCCTGCCTTGCCTACTCTCTCTCTCGCAGCCTCCCCCAGCTCCGCCCCCTCACTTCTTGATTGCACGGCCGCTAGGCCGTGCCTCCCCTACTCTCCTCCTCCTACTCTCCTCCCCTCGCCGTCTGTTCCCGCACTCCTCCCACACCCCCGCTCCACCCCCTCCCCTGCCTGCCATGTCGCGTCGCATTTCTCCTCCCCCCTCCCCACAGCAATGCCCTCCGTTTTGACTCGCTGCCTCCTCCTTGTTGTATCTGTTTTGTAACGCTCGTAATCCTAAATCCTTATACTTTGCAACCAGTTCTCATGTAGATCGCCGTGCCTCCCCTACTCTCTTCCTCCTACTCTCCTCCCCTCACCGTCTGTTCCCGCACTCCTCCCACACCCCCGCTCCGCCCCCTCCCCTGCCTGCCATGTCGCGTCGCATTTCTCCTCCCCCCTCCCCACAGCAATGCCCTCCGTTTTGACTCGCTGCCTCCTCCTTGTTGTATCTGTTTTGTAACGCTCGTAATCCTAAATCCTTATACTTTGCAACCAGTTCTCATGTAGATCGCCGTGCCTCCCCTACTCTCTTCCTCCTACTCTCCTCCCCTCACCGTCTGTTCCCGCACTCCTCCCACACCCCCGCTCCGCCCCCTCCCCTGCCTGCCATGTCGCGTCGCATTTCTCCTCCCCCCTCCCCACAGCAATGCCCTCCGTTTTGACTCGCTGCCTCCTCCTTGTTGTATCTGTTTTGTAACGCTCGTAATCCTAAATCCTTATACTTTGCAACCAGTTCTCATGTAGATCGCCGTGCCTCCCCTACTCTCTTCCTCCTACTCTCCTCCCCTCACCGTCTGTTCCCGCACTCCTCCCACACCCCCGCTCCGCCCCCTCCCCTGCCTGCCATGTCGCGTCGCATTTCTCCTCCCCCCTCCCCACAGCAATGCCCTCCGTTTTGACTCGCTGCCTCCTCCTTGTTGTATCTGTTTTGTAACGCTCGTAATCCTAAATCCTTATACTTTGCAACCAGTTCTCATGTAGATCGCCGTGCCTCCCCTACTCTCTTCCTCCTACTCTCCTCCCCTCACCGTCTGTTCCCGCACTCCTCCCACACCCCCGCTCCGCCCCCTCCCCTGCCTGCCATGTCGCGTCGCATTTCTCCTCCCCCCTCCCCAGTAGATCGCCGTGCCTCCCCTACTCTCTTCCTCCTACTCTCCTCCCCTCACCGTCTGTTCCCGCACTCCTCCCACACCCCCGCTCTGCCCCCTCCCCTGCCTGCCATGTCGCGTCGCATTTCTCCTCCCCCCTCCCCACAGCAATGCCCTCCGTTTTGACTCGCTTCACTTTCCGGCCCACTGCTTGGTTCTGTTTGGAAATGTGTTTGTATCTTTTGTGCATGTGTTGTCTGGTTGCTACTGTGTAAGTATTGAATGTTATGTTATTCCTTTCGATGTAGTGAATATTAATATATTGCTTCATTTAAATAACAAACCTCCTTGAGGAAGGCTACGCATTATTTAATAATTCGCGCTGCATTAGATAATGCGTGCGCTTGAGTAGTCCGCCTTCCATGCGTGAAGAGCTCCGACACTCCCTCGGGGAGCGCGCGGCATTGACACCGGTAGTACTACAGGGCATTCAGGTGCGAGCCCAGCCAATGGCGAGCATGTCCTCACAGGTCCTCGCGCGCGTGCCGGGGCTGGCGCTGGCCTGCTCCCTCGCGGGCGCTTCAGCAATGAACAGCCGGCCTTGTGGAACTGTAGACATTAGTTCTTTTAGACAGATGCCATCCTTACGTTTTTTTCCTTTTAACCAGACGCAGTGGCGCTTCTCGGGGTCCGCGTGGATGCTCGTGGACTAGAAACGTGTCCATGTGCGTTAAGGATGCGTGCTTGTGTAGTACTCTAAACGTTATCAGAAAATAGACTGATCGATGTCTGCAACATCAGCAGACACTCACAGTGGTACCTGCAGTAGTACAATACAGCACATTTGCATTTATGCAATCAAAATGGTGCCGTCTTTATTTTTTTATGACCTAGCCCGTATATCCTCACAAATGGAATTTTGAAGTATTTGTTTTAAAACCGCATTTTCAACGTTTCCATTTGCTATGGTGAGGTTTAACAAGCTGGCTTCTTGCAATGGATTTTACTCGGCATAGCTAAGTAAGCAGGGCTTGTTGTCATGACAACAAATGCATCATATGACTTTCAGGCTACAGGGAATGACAGACCAGCTTAAAGAGACAGGTAGCAATGCTTACACTCTATCACCCTCTCACCCTCACCCTCACACCCCCTAACCCTCACCCTCACCCTCACCACCATGCTTTTTTTTTTTGTAATTCTTTAGCATTGGCTACAGGAAACAAAAATGCTAAAGATTTACAAAAAAAACCCATAAACAATTCTAAAAGCACTAACTCTAATGCTGCGAGACCTATTGCATTTCCAATGCTTGTTGTGTGGTGTCACTGATTAGAATTGTTACTTTTAAAACCTGAAACTTGATTGTGCACGCAGCCGATCTTAAACGCTGTCGCGCACTTACACTCACCTTCAGACGCCGCCATCAGTACAGGCGTGCGAGATTAGCCACGCCCACCTGACAGGCCACGCACCCTCCTCCCCTCTATATAATGTGTATGTTTAGGAAGCTCAGCGGACGAGCGCAGCGGGAGCGCCGTTTACGCGCCGAAGGCGCGCCTAAGGCAAGCCCGTCTGCGCCCGTCCGCGCCAAGACCGCGACAGGCGCAGGAGATCCTGCCCGCTCCTCCCCGTACATCCACTATCAGCCCAGTGAGCTCAAACTCCTACAGAGCTCCAAGCGCTGTCCCTGCACTTTTGATCCCGCCACTCTTACCAGCCCAGTTAGCTGCAAACTGTGCTGTTGGACCTCTACCTATTCAGACCCCATTCCAGCTGCCTCATCACTCTCCAACGCTTCCAAACCTTTATTCAAAGGAGGACTAATCAATGCATGTTCTATGTGCAAACACAATCAAGACATACACGATCTAATCATCGACTTAGATCTTGATTGCTTAATGATCACTGAAACCTGGTTAACGGAAGAAAGTAACCCCGATATTGCTATCGCACTACCCCACGGTTACTCGTTCTTCAGACAGGACAGGGCTAAAGGGAGAGGTGGTGGGGTCGCCATTATACTTAGAAACAACTTTTCCTGCCATACTTTCAATCTAGATCCACTAAAAAAAAACGAAGGTTTAGGTTTTTCAATTAAGTTAAATGAACACACCTCCTTCTCAGGTGGCCTTGTTTATCGTCCACCCGGAAACGCCACTGAATTTCTTGACTCGTTATGTGACGCCTTGGGACATTTCTCCCTAAGATACTCACATTTTACCCTACTTGGCGACTTCAATCTACACCTTGAATCTAATACCGACGCACAATCCGTCAATTTTTCCCAAACTCTGGATTTGTTTAAAATCCAACAACTCGTCACTCTTCCTACTCACTTCCTTGGTCATACCCTGGATGGTGTATGCACCAACCTTTCTTCCTTAGTCACCCTCTCCCCCTTGCCACAGATCTGGTCGGACCACTCTTTGATCCCATTCCATATTAAAACTGCGAATCCACCCTCTTGCAAGAAAGCCAACCCCCTTCTCACTAATTCCACCAATTGGAAGAAGGTCCAAGAAAACTTTAGCCTCAAACCCCTAACGCCTCATCAATCCCCCATTCTATCAGGGAACGTCGAAACAGACGCCGACCTCTTTCACAACTGGCTCTCCGAGGAAATTAAGTCCAGACTCCCCCCCAAGCGTCCCGGCTCCTCCCATCAAAAAATCAGAACCAAAGCTCCTTGGTTCACACCAGATCTAGCTAACGCTCATTTGCTATGTAGGAAAGCTGAACGGAAATGGCGCAAGACATACGATGAGGCAAATCGTCTTGCCTACACCCTTATAAGGAAAACGTATCTCTCGAAAATTAAAACAGCAAAAAAAAACTTTTACGTTAATGCCATTACAGACGCCAACCAAAAACAAAACGCGCTATTCAAAATAGTAAAATCATTCACCCAACCCAAAGCTCTCCTACCGGAAATACCCCCATCCCAGAACCTTTGTGATCAAATCTCTGACTATTTCGAAGATAAAATTGCCTCCATTCAAAACAATTTCCTCACCCCTGATACCCCCCCGGCTTTCCCCCCACCAAACCCTAGCACTGGTATCCTTTGCAGCTTTTTACCGGCCACTCTAATGCAGACCAGAGAAATCATCCTTGTTGCAAATCTGGCTCGCCTTCTGATCCCTGTCCCCCTAAAATTCTGCACCAACTTATTGAGGAGCTGAATCCTATGATCAACCAAATAGTTAATTCTTCACTCCTCACAGGGTCAGTTCCCAGCCGATGGAAAAAGGGAACTGTCAAACCCCTTATGAAAAAGGCCAACAAATCCCCAACAGATCTGACTAACCTCCGCCCAATCTCCCTACTCCCTGCTTTAGGAAAAATAACGGAGCAGCTAGTCTACAGACAGTTAAAACGCCATCTGGAAGAAAACAACATTCTCCATTCCAAACAATCAGGTTTCCGTCCAAATCATTCGACTGAAACTGCACTGATAGAACTATCAGATACCATCAAAATGTTACAAGACCAGAGGAAAAATGCCATTCTCATCCTCCTCGATCTATCAGCGGCGTTTGATACCATCTCCCACTCCATCCTCATCAGTAGACTGATGGATATTGGCGTCTCCGATACTGTTTTAGCTTGGATTAAATCTTTCCTTACCGATCGCTCACAAACGGTCGCCCTAGGTCCTTTCCACTCGAAAGAGAAGACGGTCACATCTGGTGTACCACAGGGGTCCATCTTAAGCCCCCTCCTTTTCAATATATATCTCATTCCACTCTTATCTCTGATCGATTCCTTTGGTATACCAGTCACCTCGTACGCCGATGACACACAACTCATCGTGCCTTTAGAAAACAACTCCACAGATGCCGAACTCAATCTTAAACTCTGTCTAACCGAAGTCTTCTGCTGGATGGATCGCAACCATCTAAAATGTAATTCCAGCAAAACGGAGATCCTTCCTATTGGAAAAAATGCGTCCTTCTGTCCTACCCTTTGGTGGCCAGATGATTCAGCCGCTCCCCCTCAGACTGTTACATCCGCCAGAAATCTTGGTGTTATCTTTGACTCGGACCTTTCCTTCGACATACATGCAAGAACGGTAGCCGGAAAATGCTTTGGAATCATTAAATCACTTAGAAAATTTTTTAATCTCCTCCCTACCGAAGCTAGGAAAACTGTGACAGTGGCGCTCATCATCTCCCGCCTAGATTATTGCAACGGACTTCTGGCAGGGGCAAAAAAGAACACGCTATCCAAACTTCAAAGTGTGCTTCACTCCGCTGCCAGATTGGTACTCAGGTTACCTCGCAGAACTTCTATATCTGCTGCACTACGTACACTGCACTGGCTGCCTCTCCACAAGAGAATCTTCTTCAAAATTCTTATCATCGCCTTCCGCGCCTTCAATAAAACTGGTCCTAAGTACCTCTCCAGACGATTTCCCCACTACACCCCTAGTCGCTCTCTCCGTTCGTCACAGGATAAGCTCATCCTCCCTATCAAATATAACTTAAAGACCAAGGGCGGCAAAACCCTTAGCTCTCTGGCTATTAAGGCATGGAACAACCTGCCCAAAACCCTCCGCCATCAGACGCTGGAAAAATCCTTCAGAAAGCTTTTAAAAACCTGGATTTTTAACCTCCCTGATGACTACGCCAAAGCAGCTATCTAACCCCACCGTAACCTTCAGGTTTGACCAGTCAGAATCTGCAGCGCCAAGATGCTCCCTCCGGAGCGAACGTTGCGCTCTATAAATACACCCTCAATATCAATATCAATAGACAGCAGAATTGAATCCCAGCTTAGCCAATGCCATTCAAAAAATTGCCCTGACTTGAAAATGTGACCCACGATCTCCTAGGTCGTGTATGACCAGCGCCTTCCCCCACCCTGCTTGGGGAATGGACACATCTGCCCGCCTCAGGACTACTGAGCAGCACATTATCCCGGGTGCAGGGCAAAGATGGATTGTTGTACCCTATCCCAACTGGACTGTTTCCGATCTCCTAAGGGTCGCTACTAAACCCCCTGGTACCAACTTGGTGTTGCGAAATTGAAGGCCCCCTAACTGAGGCGCTCTGGATGTCCCTAACCCTTTGCCCAATCGGGAGGCCTCCTGCAAAGGCCAGGGAAAAAGACCGCACCTAATAATGCGCCCTCAAAATGCCGAGCAGCAAACCATATGTAATAACCCCAGGAAGTCGCCCAATGTCTCAATCCCTAAGGGCCCCATGTAAGTGTGCCGCTTCGGACAGTAAGTTCAGCCCGCAGTAGGCCAACCTCAAGTGTATTCCTAACCTCAAAACCTGTTTTCGTGTAGCTCCTTGCCCATTAACTGCCTCCACTACTACCGTGTCGTCAGCCCAAACTATCATTGACTTGTTCCCTTAGAATCCGCCCATACGGTCACTGCCCCTATGATTGGAAATAACTCTGACCTGGCTATGCTTCTAGTCACACTACCCTCATGCCCCTCCGCTGGCCGATTGCCCCTGTACCATTGAGGCCCCAAATAACCCCTAAACCCATGCTGCCTCCAGAGAGTGAGCAAGCCCCGATCCGCACTGGACACCCGTTACCCGGGCCACACCATTTATCCTTGTCCACTGGCCACAAGCCTTCTCCCGGCCCAGCGCCAGAAAGCATGCGTCCGTTGCATAGTTCTAGATTTGCTGCATTTGCCACATACTCCCTCATTGACTGCTTACCCGGAGATTAGACCAAGCAAATTTAGCTACCAGCTCACAGGATTCAAAAGTTTCCAACATTGTAGCCACACATGTTGCTGTACAATACGAAACCCTTTGCCCTGGTTGCTTGTTGCTATCTTTGGGTGCCTAACTGGTACTATTGAAGTGCAACAAATTCTCTGACAGTATTAACAAGCTTAAAATTGACCAGATGGTTACGTAATACGTCACAATACATGACGCGATACACTGCATAATTTGCCCTATCTTGCGAAATAATTTAGCTGCTAACCTAACTGTCGGACCTGTCTGGTAAAGCTAACTCCTCGCTCGTAGGCATTCTGAGAGTTACACACTGTGTGATAATATAACAGTCAGGTATGCCTGGTATCACCAGCTTTTCTCTTGCGCACATAGGCATCCTGGGAGTAACATACTGTATCATAGCCTAACACCTGTGCCAGTCTGCTATCACGAGAACCTCTCTTGTGCACACATGCATTCTAGGGGTTACACACTCTATGGTACCTGGGCCTTTGGGGTATCACCCGGCCTTCTTTTGTGGACGTACATGGGAACTACACACCACGTGATAACCCAACAGGCGGTCCCTTCTGATACCACCAACTCTTCTCTTGTGCACAAAGACATTCTGAGACTTACACATGTGAGATAAACTGACCCCTAGGCCTGTCTGGTATTGTCAACCATTCTCTTGTGCACAGAGACAGTCTGGGAGTTACACACTCTGTGATAACCTAACACCTGGGCTTGTCTGGTATCACCCGACATTCTCCTGTGCACCTAGGTGGTAGTTACACATTTTTTGTGACAACCTAACCCTCAGGCATGGCCGGTACCACCAGCTAAGATCTTGTGCACACAGGCCATCTGGAAATTGGCACTGGGCCATAACTTAACACTCAGGTGTGCTAACCTCAAACCAGGGCCCTTCTGCTACTACAAGAAGATCTTCTGAGCACACATCCATTCCAGGAGTTACACACTCCTAACACCTGCGCCTGTCTGGTATCACCGGGCCCTCTCTTGCGCACATAGGCTATCACCAATTATGTAACTCCTACCTAACAGTCGTGCCTGTCTGGCATCACCAACACTTCTCCTGTGCTCATTGACATTCCGGGAGCTACACCTGTGTGGCAGAACACTTAGGCCTGTCTGATCCACCAGCTTATCTTTTGTGCACATAGACATTCTGAGAGTCACACACTCTGTCACAACCTAACATCTAGGCCTATCTGGTAGACCCCAGACCTCCTCTAGTGCACCCAGACTCGACCTTCTTCATTCTTTATTTCTCTTTCTAACACCCACACCGCACCCTCAGGGCGCTATAAACTCAGTCACCTCCTATATCCAAAGTGTCCGTGTGGTCTCCGGAGTCTAGCTCACACCTCTTTAGGGGAACATACTGTCTCTGTGAGCTACACATTAGCAGCTCAAGGCCACAAAAGAATTGTCACCCGGGCAGTCTGGTAAGAGCACATACCCAGGGGAACACTGAGCCTGATTGCAACGGGACTCATTAAAGGGTCTTAAGAGTTATGAAAGGATAAGTCTGTCCTGGTGGGATTCCACATGTGAACTGCAAGTTGCAAAACAAGTTGCAAAACAAGTTAGGCTGCAGTGTTTAATAACAACCTGTATGAACGAGAGGACGTAATAGATCGGCAATTAAGAACGGAAAAGCATTTAGATGTTTTTAACTATCGCATTTTCTAGACCGATGCATGTGTGATTTGAAAATAAAATGAAAGCTTTTATTGTTCTTGTGTCGACCATTGCATGTGCAATGCATGCTAGACTTGAGTACGTGCGCACACGTAGTGCCCAAGGTGTGTAATTTTTGCTCACTGGCTCCACTATAGCATTTAGTTGCCGTTTTTGTTCTGCGGGCTATTCTCGTTTAGGGTTATTTCTATGCCACCTCACGAGTTACATAAGGTTGTTCTGGCTCGTGCTGAACCCTGGTACTGTTTTGTGGCAGGGTGCTTCCTGCCTTTGCTGTGACGTGGGCCTGTATTCGTAGCTCCTCTAGCATGGAGCGGCTGCCTGGGGCCGCGTTACCTGTTTAACTGCACAGCGAGCCCGGGATGCTCCGGTACGCGGGCATTTAAATACCTTCGAAGAGACTGGCACTTAAGCGCCTGCCTAGCCCAGAGTTATTTAGGGTGTGGCTGGGAAAATAACAAATCCCTACCCGGCTACGGCTGCTTCTCAAGTCCTGGAAAGCGAAGAACAAGAACGGACTATTGCAGGTTGTAACTGGGCCCCAACCTTCATTCTGTTACCTTCTGATGACAATCCAAGCTCCCTCTTGTTTTAATGCATGATGTAAATGAGAGGGAACCTTCCCAAAATATCTGAGCAGACTTTACATTTGCTCTAATGTTTAAACCAGACATTTATAAAATAGACTCACTAGACGACTTTGTAACATGTTATAAAACATTCTGGCTTTTTAATCAACAGTACTTTGCGTGCTGGGGGCTCTGAGTATTCATGTTAGTTCCCATGTTATTCTAAATCTTGTGCAGCGTCCAAAAATTCGCCGCCGGATGCGGCTGTAATTACTCTAAAAACCTCGTGCTTTTCTCAACTCTATTCGCCTACAAAGGCATTTGGGGTACAATTATGGCAGTAAGATCTCCCTGTTTAACATCGACCGTATGCCAGACTGACGCGCTCCTCGAGCGAGGCTCGAGGAGCGCGCCACAAGCCGGTTTTGTCCCATGAGCTCGGGGTCGAGAGCCACAGTGCCGGAGCCCCCCTGCGGCCATTCGCCCATTGGGCGAACTCGACCGCCCCTAGTTGCTGGGGCGTGGCGAGGAGCCAGGGGGCCGGGCCCTAATGGCGCGCTCCTCGAGCCTCGCGCTTTCCATTTGCTCAGACGACAACAGATGTCCTAGTGATAAAAAATTTGATTCGCTCTAAAAAATGCACCGTTGAAACAATGTTACAGTTCTTGTTTGAAAACCTAAAAACCACTGAAAGTTGTGTTAACCGCATGCGTGCGGCATGATTCCCCCCTGTACGCTGGATTTTGCGAAAGCGCACTTTACATGACGAGCTGGGCTCGTCATGAGCGTGCGAGGAGGCTACCTCATGACGAGCCCAGCTCGTCATGAGCGTCGAAGGGGTTAAACTACCCAAATATAATTCCCTCAGTTTACCAAGAATAAACATTCACAAAACACAGATGACATCTTAAATAACATGATCAGAGCATTGGCTGGTGAGCTACCACATCATTTAAATCCTCACTGACATAATTGAAGGATCGATGATTACTCTTTTGCACATATTTGATTTGATATGCACCCAGTGAAACTACATCTACCTATTAAAATACCAAAACAAAAGCTGAGCAGGATGTTCTGTCTTGGGTACAAGGCTTATCCCAAGGCCAGGCCCTTTGTACAGGAATCTTTGAAACTGAGGAACTTCTCCCCTTTAGGAAACGTGTTAAAACCTGGTTGTTTCCCAAGGTCTAACCTAATGGTACTTCTTCCACTTCCCTCTGTTTGCCACTTCTGTGGAGCCTCAGCGTCAGGATGCCTGTAAGGTGATAGTGCGCTTTATAAATCTCCTAAATAAATAAATTAATAAATCACTTCTGACTGCCGAAGGCTTGCCAAGTTCAGCTTGAGAGAACTGGTGTTGAGTGCGGGGCCTGGTTGAAGTCTGCCCATGAATCCACAGTTTGACAAGGAACCACTGTTGATATGTCAGCCCTTGCTGCTGAGTAAATTACCAGTAACTGTAGTAGCCACACGTTTCCATCTGTTCTGGCCTAGAAGCAACAGTCACTGAGCCCACTGACCACTTTAGAACAGAGGTTCACATCCCCAATGGCATCCTCTGACATACAACTGTCTATTACGACACACTCCTCAAAGAATTGTTATTTTCAGGTGAAACATACAGACCAGTGGCGGCCGGCACTGGTAGGAGCGGTAAATGGCGACGGGAAAGGGCGGGGTGGAAGTCAACAGATGACAGGTTAGGTAAAAGTAAAGAAAAAAATTAATTTAAACCACTTACCTTGCACTCCCCGCATCGCTGAGTCGACGATTTTATTTATTTCATTTGACCTATTCCATCGTCTGTCGAGTCCCCCCCCTCTCACTCTGCCCCCACCGCTCTTAACCAGTTCTGGTTGCCACTGATGAAGACCTTACATGAAGTCAGGAGCATCTCATAGATAAAGACTGGAGTATATATGGAAGACTTTTAACACCTCCTTTATGGACCCTGACTACACGATGCATGGTTAATAGTCAAATCACATCTGATTATACTGCTATCGTTCGATGAGTCCACACCACTTCTGTACAATTATGAATAAAACCTAATGGAATGGGGAATGTGGGACTGATTTTTACAGTTTTAAAACCACACAGAAATCCTAATGTTGTGGCGTTTTACCACATACCATTTTAACACATGATATATGGAGATGGCAAATGTATGCTGGGACCTGTGGGTGATGTGTGTGGTAGGAGAAGTGAGTTGAGGGAGATGGAGGAGAAAGGAGTTTTCTGACAAGGAGAGTGGGGAAGCATGCTACAATAAAAAAAGTTAAAAAGGTAGGCTTAGCTGCTTCTGCTAAAGTCAAAGCCTCGTGATTTTTCTGCCAGGAATAATCCAGTCAGGTTCTTCCCCACCCTGTAAAATCAGGTGTGGAAAAACGTTCCCAATCTGAAATTGGTGTAGCGAAATTCCATGTTGTAACTTTGTCCTGCCTGACTCCGAATCAGGGTGCAAGTGTTAAACATCACTTTCCTCTCGCTCATACCATCTGAAGCAAAATATATAAATGCAACTATTTAAATTAACAACTTTGCCACCTGAAGAGAGAATTAAAAAAACAATATATTTGTCTGTAAATTGTATTTAAGTGCAACTATAAAAACACAAGTGTTCGTGCAAAAGTAAAACACAATGAGAGGGTTCGTAGTTCACCTACGCCCACTTAGAGGCTTATTTATGAGAGGATAGCGCTTCCAGAGCGTCACTTTTTATGACGCTCCAGCACCGCAAGCCTCACATTAATGTCTGTGAGGCCACTCAAAACTACTTTGCGTGTCTTTGCATAGCCTCATTGATATGGAGTAAGACAAAGAAAAAATATTTGTATTTCTCCTCTTTTTTTCCCCTTTTCCATGTGAGCTGCTCAGCACACTTAGAAAGAGGAAAACGCCTCTCTGGACTGTTTTTGTGCAGGAAGGTGCCGCTTCTTCACAAAAAAATTCCTGCATGTAACGCGGACACCCTTACACCATGGTGCAAGGGTGTCTATGTCGGTGCTAGGCAGCAAATTGTGCGCCAGCGCAGGGGGAAGGACAGGAATGCAGCCTATTTCATAAATACGGTGCATTCCTAACCTTCCTCATTGGTGAAGGGCAGCGCAACAAGAAGCCTTATGGCGCTGCCCTGTGCCAGTTCCCTGTAAACGAGGGCCTTTGTGCTTTGTGAAGGAGTGTACACAAAAGGAATTGTGATGCACTGAAAATCTGTCTATATAATGTGTGTGTATATATATATATATATATATATATATATATATATATATATATATATATATATATATATATATATATATATATATATATTTCTTTTTTGGGAGCGCTTAGATTTGATGTACTTCATTTACTTATGCTTTTGAATTCCAGTTCTGTGACACTGAATGAAGAATTATCGTTTCACGCTTTTTGTGAATAATTAAGGTGAAACACAAGCCCACTCTGTATTTACTGTACAAGAAAAAAGAAAAAAAAACACACAGACTCTGAAACCCTGGTCGGGGGGATTTTATCTCCTTTATAAATGAAGCTAAGCACACCCTTTTGGTTAAAACCGGGCTACACCCCTTGTCTCTGAAAGTGTTTTAGCTCCTTCCACGTCTCTTCTGAATGTTGAATTACCAGGTGTCTGAAGTGTCAGACAGCCGTGTGTGTTTATTTCGGGAACTTCGAGAAGGAAGCTAGCTGCACTGTGATTGTTTGGAAAGCCGGGGTGCAAATAAAGTGCCATCCAGACCCCCCGTAGCGCTATTGAGAACCCTGGCACCCCGAAGAGGTCTTCCCGCTGCAGTCACACTCCGGGCTTTGTTACTTACAGCATGTGTTACGCCGGGTTTAATTATTTTAACATACCCAGCTGTGGGACATGTTTTTTTAGGGCTTATTCCCAGGAGATGACAATGAGACAGTTAATTTACCTTATTAGGTTCCCGTGATTATAAAACGAATGGCTCTCGAAAGAAACTGCTCTGAGAAGGACGTGTTTTCAATGTCACCGTGTTCCTTACGCGGCGGCTCATTCTTATTCAAGAACATTTTGATGGGCCCCTCGTGGGCTGCTCGAGCAGGAAGCAGAGTATTAAAACTGTTGATTTTAATTAGGTAATCTGTTAGTTCATTTTAGCCTATGTATACAACATTGGTTAAGCTAAATGTCTGATAATCCTGAAAATAGCCGCGGTGCACGCGGCAAAGTAGTCTTCTGAGGGAGGAAGGCGCGCGCGCGTCCAATGTGCACGTTACGTGTACTTTTGTGTGGGGAACTCGAATTGCACGAGAGCGAGGGGGAGCCTAAAATATCATGGAACGCTGCCAACCGTGCAGATATTCAGTACTCTATCTGTAAAAAGAAAATTAAGCATATGGATCCAAAGGTTTTTCTCCAAGGTTGCCCCGATCTTGCTTTCACCCCATGCATCTTTCTTTCATCACCCTACCTATAGGCCCCGGATCCCCCAGCATGCTCCACACCCGCCTCCCCACCAAACAATCACTTGGCAACTGGTGGGTGTATAAAAGGCCATGTTTAATCATACTTCATAAACATGACATGCAGATTATTATACATTTCTCAAATTATGAGCAACATTTCTCCTTTATTATCAACTCTTCCTCATCAACTTTTATTATACGTTTCAACTTGCATTTGCTCATAACTTCTTGATTCCCCCAGCACCAAGGAGCCTTCAGGTTCGCATCCCCCAGGTAGAGATGCCCGCGCCAGGTGCAACCCACCTGCGCCCCCGAGCGATGGGCCCCAGCCCTCGGGTCCTTGTCCGCCATTTCCAGGGCCCCACCTCTCATCCACCATGCTGCTTAGGAGGCTCGTACCTGACGCCCTCGCCTTCCCAGCCGGTGGTCTCCATCCCCCTGCGAAGAGCTTACCCTCTCTCCCCTCAGTGCTGGCCTAGGGAGTGCGCAAGGCGGACTCCACTCCATTTTTCCAGTCTATCAGTGTTCAAATGTCTCTTTTCCGCAACACACACTTCCAAATCACTGCCTTAAGGGACGGGTGGGCGGGAGATTAAAGCAGGTTAACAAAGGGACTGGGAGTGGGTGAGCAGGTCCGGTGTTGGCGGGGAAAGAGGCCGAGTTGTCCGAGTCCCAGACCTAAATAGGTCATGGCCTCTGCCCCCACGCCCCCACCGGACGTGCGTCACCCATCCCTGACCCGGAAGTACTTCCCGGGCTGGCTGCCGATAGGGCAGCCCCCTGGGACCTTCGGCCAATGGCGGCGCGGTGTGGGCCGGGGGGCCGGGCCCTAAAGGCGGGCTCGTCTAGCCTCGCCCTTCGTATCTGACTCGTTACCTCATTCATGCATCTTCTTTTTCATACATCATTTCTTTCTTTGTAGCTATTTTCTTATTTTTCCTTTATTTCTCCTCTCCCTTTACTGCATTGCAGAGTCAAAGTTTGATGATGGAAAATACGTTATGGCGCAGACCTTTGGCTAAGCTGAGGCCCATGAGTCGTGGCCTCGATTTCAGGATCCTCTGTTACTTTAAATTATTGTAAATCTTGAAACACCCCCGCCATCTCGTAGGATATGAGGAGTGCCTACCCACATTGCATCCTGAAATGTTTCCTATCCCATATAGAGATAGTCCTAAATGCAGAGATTTGTGCTGGGCTTGACTGCATTCATAATCTTAGAGTACCCACCTTGCGGGGTGAAGGGGTGGGGCGAGTCAGGTCTTGTACAGCATTCGATTGGCTCCCTAGATGATGGGCCCAGGTTGAATAAAGTGTAGACAGTCTCTGAGGAGTGGAAAAGGACATACAATAAGGCTGGAGATATAAACAGCAGATGAGGTCTCATGCGCTCAAATGTTCTTTCAACATGTGGTATCATTTACTTTCCTGATAGGTGTTAGGGGTTCTATGTATACCTATATATACATGGTTTCTGATAGTGATTCCAATAAATAAATGGAGGTGTGATCTGGTGGTTGAATATGAAAAGCTGGGATTAGGTGGGACTATCTGTGGATTCAGGCATCATAAGCCGTCACCTGGGGCGCCGCTTGATGATTTCTTGATGGACATGACACTACTTGTCAGGCAGCAAGTTTAGCCTGGGACAGAGAACTACTAGCTCACTGGCGCTCATATTACAGAATTTTCCATTACATGCTGTTCAGTAAATCAGTCTAACTTCCAGTCTACACATATATCCAAAGGTTGAAGATTTGAATATTCACTTTTACTTGAGGAACATCAGTCAGGTCTCCAAGTCCATTATTAATTAAGTTTGTAGTGAGTTCGCCAATTCTGTTTTTATATGTTACCCCATTTGCGGAAAAGCAGAAAAAACACTATTGTAAAAATTAAAAATCACTTTAATAATTTCACTACAAAAGTTAGAATCATAAGGACCTATTGGCAAAGGTAAATATACATGTGTATATTACACATGATTTACAGAGAGATGGCTGAGGCTGTGATTAATGCACCTAACACAATAGTGGACGCACAATTGGATGGGAGGCACAAGTTGGTGCACAAGTCTGGGAGACCAGCCACTATATACTCCCACATGAAAGAAAGTCCTCAATAATTCTCAGGGCCGTCAGTACCGCCCAGAGGTGCTGGAGGTGCTGGGGCCAGTGGGAACTGTACACCGCGATATCGTCCCGATACGCAGCGCTGAACTCCTCCAACCCTGCCAGTACCTGGTTCACCAGCCGCTGGAAGGTGGCGGGGGCGTTTTTCATCCCAAAGGGCATCACCCGAAAATGGTAGTGACCATCCGGGGTGGAAAACGCGGATCTTTCCTTTGCTCCTTCGGTGAGGGCGATCTGCCAGTAGCCACTGGTCAGGTCGAACGTGCTAAGGAAGCGAGCAGCCCCGAGGCGATCGATGAGCTCGTCGGCTCGGGGGATGGGATGTGCATCAGTTCTGGTGACTGCGTTGAGCCAGCGGTAGTCAACGCAGAACCTCAGCTCGGGAACTGCACCGGGGGCGGCTGCCTTCGGAACCAGGACCACGGGGCTAGCCCATGGGCTGTCAGAGGCTTCGACCACCCCGAGAGCTAACATCTTCAATACCTCGGCCTTGATACAGGCCCAGACTCAGTCAGGGACGCGGTAGGCTCTGTGTCGTACTGGGGGGCTGTCCCCGGTGTCCACGTCGTGGACGCACCAGTTGGTGACGCCGGGGGTGAGGGAGAAGAGGTCCGAGAACTGTCCCAACAACTAGCGACAGTCCTCGCGCTGCTCGGGAGAGAGGGAGGAGGAGAGACTCACCCCCTCTACGGAGCCATCTTTTTCTTTCACGCACAGGAGATCGGGGAGAGGCTCCGTTTCTTCTTCTTCTCCATCGTCAGTGGCAAGGAGCAAGCTCTACTCGGACCGGGCGAAGTGGGGCTTGAGGCGGTTCACGTGAAGGACCCGCAAGGGGTTCCTGGGGGACTCTACATCGATGAGGTAGGTCACCTGACTCTTGCGCTCCACTACCTTGAAGGGCCCTGTCCACTTGTCTTGCAGGGCACAGGGCTCCACGGGGGCCATCACCCAGACCTGTTGTCCTGGCTGAAACTCGACCAGAGTGGCATTCTGGTCGTACCACCGTTTCATTTCTTCTTGACTGGCCTCGAGGTTGGCCTCGGCCAGTTCTCTGAACTTCCTCGTCTGGTTCCGGAGGGCCAGAATGTATCGAAACACATCGGGAGGGGGCTCTGGGGCCGCCGTCTCCCACCCTTCCTTGACCAGGGTGAGGGGTCCCCTGACGGGGTGCCCGTAGAGGAGCTCGAAGGGGCTGAACCCCAGGGACTTCTGGGGGACTTCGCGGTATGCGAAGAGGAGACAGGGAAGGAGGACGTCCCACTTACGCCTCAGGGGTTCTTCGAGACCCATGATCATCCCCTTGAGGGTCCGGTTGAATCGCTCAACCAGACCGTTACCCTGGGGGTAATAGGGGGTGGTAAATTTGTACATCACCCCACATTGTTGCCAAAGGGACTTCATGTACTTGGAGATGAAGTTGGTCCCTCGGTCGCTGACGACCTCCCGGGGGAATCCCACCCGAGAGAAGATGGCCATGAGGGCCCGCCCCACCACGGGGCGGTCACCGTTCGGAGGGGAATGGCTTCGGGATATCGGGTGGCATGGTCCACCAAGACAAGGATAAAGCGGTGACCCAAGGAGGTCCGGGGATCAAGGGGGCCCACGATATCGATTCCCACTCTTTCAAAGGGGGTACTGACCACGGGGAAGGGCTGGAGGGGAGCCTTGCGCTTCCCCCCGCTCTTTCCGCTGGACTGACACGTGGGGCAGGACTTACAGTGGGCCTCCACATCGGAGCACATGCCCGGCCAGTAGAAGTGGGTGACTAGGCGGTGATACGTTTTGTCTTGGCCCAAGTGTCCCGCCAGGGGCACATCGTGGGCCAGGTTCAGGAGAAAGCCGCGGAAGCGTAGGGGTACCACCAGCACTCGGGCTGACCCTAGCTCGGCGGATTTTTGTTCGCTATACAAGAGGCCGTTTTCCCAATAGACAAAGTGGGAGCCGGACTGGTCACCGGCGGCCTGGGCGGCGGCCTGCTGCCGCGGCCCAACCAAGGATGGACAGGAGGTCTGTTCTAGGCAGAATTCTTCTCGGGACGGTCCTCCTTCCTGGCGCCACTGGGCCAGCTCAGGAAGGTCGTCCAGGCTCGGGGTCGGTTCGACGCCGGGGCCTAGGGGCCCTGCGTCGAGGGTCTCAGAGGATTCCGGGACCTCGGGGTCCTCGGGGGTAGCTGGTGCTGCCTCTAGGGTTGCCCTTTCGGGGGTGGCCTCTCGGGCGGTCATCGACCGGGTACTCACACAGGCCCACTCGGGCAGGCCCACCATCTCCAAGTGGGTCCTTTTCTCGACCCGCTGCCATGGGGAGCTCTCCAGATCGTTGCCGAGCAGGCAGTCCACGGGCATGTCTGAGCGGACCGCTACTCGTAACTCTCCGGAGACGCCACCCAATTCGAACGGGACTTGAGCTATCCGGCTGGTGCGGACGGAGTTATCGGCTGCCATCACCCTGCAGGAGATGTGGGGAACAATCTGGGCTTCGGTGACTAGGTGCCGTTTGACGGCGGTGATACTGGCGCCAGTGTCTCGGAGCGCCCCTATGTGGTGGCCATTGACAGTCACCTGCTGTCGGTACTTCTCGGTGTTGTCGGGTAGGGGGGCTCCTGGAACCATCTCTCTATCACCCAGGGAGACTATCATCATAGCTGCTGGATCAGCCCCCTCGAACTCTTCCTCCCCCCCTCTTCTATGGCTACTGAGGTAATGTGGCGCACTGGGGGCCCTGTAGCGGCGGGCTTCTTGAGCAAGGGGCAGCGGGGGTCATTGGCATAGTGCCCTGGTTGCTGGCAATGATAGCAGGCTTGGCTGACTCGGGGCCCGGGCTTAGCTGGGGGGAACCCTGCGCGCGCGGTGGGAGGCGAGGTGCCAGGCTGGTTTCTGGGGGGACTGCGCGGGGACCCTACCTGGGATCCCCTCTGTCTATTCTGATTCCCCCTCCCCTCTGGCGGGATGGTCCTTGTTAGTTTCGGCCAGAGTCTCCCCCGGGCCCCCGGGGTACTCTAGTGCTCACCCAGCGATCGGCCTCGACGGCCAGTTTCCGGGGGTCAGCCAACTTGCTGTCCAGGAGGTGCTGCCGGAGTTCCACAAAGCAATTCAGGGACAAATGTTCATACGCAATGAGGTCGATGAGTCCCTCAAAGGTGGATACTGTGCTGCCCTTGATCCACCCTTCCAGGGCCCGGCTGTAGAAATTGACATATTCTACCCATGTGGTGCCGGGGATCTTCTTGCATTCTCGGAAGCTTTGGCGGTACATTTCTGGGGTGAGCCCGTACCTTGTGAGGAGGGCCTCTTTCATGTGGCTGTAGGAGGTCTGTTCGGCAGGCGGTAGGTCGAGTAGGGTATCTCTCCCCTCACTCAGGAATCGACCCCACAGCCCGGCTCCCCAATCTTTCTGCGGAACTCGATGGGAGGTCATGGCGACCTCGCAGGCCTTGAACCATTGCTGGATGTCATCGTTTTTGTAATATTCTTTGACCACATCCTTGGGGATGTGGACCTTGGGTTCCACCGGGGGAACGGACTCTCGGGTCGCTGCGGTTCGGTTGTCTTCGTTCCAGGCCTTTAGTTCTATTTCCAATAGGCTGCGCTCGTGCTCCAGCTGGAGCTTCTTTCCGTCATGTTCTCGCTGGAGTTTCTTCTCCTCCAGTTCTCCTTGCAGCCGCAGCTGCTCGATGGCTAGCTTCTTCTCGGCCAGCTTGAGTTCTCCTTCCATTTTCAAACGGGCCAGTTCTAGCTCGTGGTTTCGGTTGCGTTCTCGGTTGGTCATCTCTTCTCGAGACAGACCTCTCTCGGTGCTGTGAGTCCGCGTCGGGGACTCTGCTCTTTCTTGCTCTGGGGCGTGGGTTTCGATCAGGGGTGCTCCCCCTCCATCGGCTTCTGTCGGTGCTGGAGGTTGGGCTCCGGTCTCCACCCAGGCTGTTAGAGCTTGTTGGAAGTCCTCTTTGATGTTTAATCCCGTTGACGGGATATGGAGATCTTTGCAGAATTGCTTGAGCTCACGGTGTGAATAGTCTCCCAGAAGCTCCATCTGGAAGGTGGTCTTGTCGCTCGTGATGCTCATTGTTGTTCTTCGTTTGGGTAGTGTGTCAGTGCTGTACGATCCCTAGACGTAGGTTCTTATCGCGACGCTGCCACCAATGTTAGAAGGGGCGATCTCCGAGGGCCAGGTTGTGCTCACCCGGTCACCCCAAGATCCACCTCTCCCACAGAACTTGCCGAGTCTTGATTGGGAGGTCCCCACCGGGGAGGACTTCGGGTCTAGGATCGTACACACGGAGCTCACACCACACTATGAACAGACACCACACCGTTGGATTCTGGTAGCAAGTTCTTTATATAGCAAATAACGAAGGAAGCACTCTTATATACACAGTGGTTGAGGGACCACAAAGTCTTGGAGGATTCGGGAAGGGGGAAGCGGGACAGTCTTCTAGTCTCTGGGTCAGTACGTGGCGTACCCTACGCACAGCTCTCAATCCTCGAGCCGGGGGGTACGGGATGATGGTCGTACTGGCTGCCTCACCTCCGTCGAGTCGGCTCGGTCGTGATGGTGGTCTCGATGGTCCAGCCGGACCAGAGTACTCCTCGAGCCGCGACGAGGTCAGCAGGGCTCGATCGGGAGAGGTTCGGGAGAGCCGCGACAGCGTCAGCAGGGCTCCGGTGGTCTTAGAGGTCGAGCCGCGACAGCGTCAGCAGGGCTCCGATGGTTGCAGGCTCAGCTTGAGCCGCGACAGCGTCAGCAGGGCTCCGATGGTTGCAGGTTCAGCTTGAGCCGCGACAGCGTCAGCAGGGCTCCGATGGTTGCAAGTTCAACTTGAGCCGTGACAGCGTCAGCAGGGCTCTGATGGTTGCAGGTTCAGCTTGAGCCGCGACAGCGTCAGCAGGGCTCCGATGGTTGCAAGTTCAACTTGAGCCGCGACAGCGTCAGCAGGGCTCTGATGGTTACAAGTTCAGCTTGAGCCGCGACAGCGTCAGCAGGGCTCTGATGGTTGCAGGTTCAGCTTGAGCCGCGACAGCGTCAGCAGGGCTCCGATGGTTGCAGGTTCAGGATGAGTCTTCTTAGGGTCAGCCGCGATCAGATCAGCAGGGCTTCAGGTCCAAGATACAACTGCCCGCTAGTTGTCGGGCGGGCCCAGTTATAGTTCTTTTTTTCTCTTTGATCTCCGGACCCTCGCAGGCAGAGGTCTCCTGCCCGGGGGGCTGGTCGTTGGCGGGGTCCGGCGGTCGGCTCTTTGATCCCTTTGAAAGATGGGTCCGGGATTTCCCAGACGCCAGCGGATCTGGAGCCAGCCCTCGGGGAGGCCAGAGGGGTGATCAAAACTGGCCCACAGGGGAGGGCCAAAGGTGTGACAGAAACCAGCCCCTCAGGGGAGGCCGGAGGTGCCATCGAAACTCCCTGGCTTATCTCACTCGGGGAGCCCTTTACCCCCCAGCCGGGACTGGCGCGCCTTTGGAGTCTGGGGTTCGCTGGGGCCGGGGTCACGCTAGGCCCAGGGAGACAGGGATGACGGGAAGGGAAGATGGCGTCCGAACCTTGTGGGGCATGCCATGTTAGGTGCTCGGAGCCGGACGGGGAGCAGGAACGGCAGGCCTGGTCGAGGTTCTAGGGGGGATCTTGGCTTAACTGGAGGTGGACGACCAGGCTCGGGGTGTAGGCTACACTAGCGGGGAGGCTGCGCAGGGGACTCGGGGTACAGGCCTACGCTCACAGGGTGTGGAGGGACAGAGAAGGACCACGCCACGAGGCCGGGTCCAACAATAATCATAAATCTATTCATATCAGTAGAATATCAATGTACACGTTGTCACATAATTCCATGACTCATTTAAATGGTTTAAAATATTTATTTATTCATTATCTGCATAAAAGCTTCTTTTGACTGTAGACACAAACAACATGTTTCATCCCACATGAGACTTCTTCAGGGCTGATCCTGATATCTTTGGGCACAAATTTGAAGCACACTGTTGTCCTTGTCATTAGGCATCAGGTACATTTTATTCCTCTTGGAATCCCATCTCGTATGGGGTAGACTATTTACAGTCCTGCAAATTCAAATTGTTCACATAAGGCATCCCATGCAGCGTCCACAGACATGTACAGGATGAGATTCCACTCCCCCATGTCCCTTCCACATTTACTACTGAAATGTATACATACAGTGGATATCTCTGTCACCATGGCAAAGGCGGAGGTCTCTGTCTAAAGGGTTGTGTAAATAGCATTTTGCAGTACATGAGTATTATTTGTGCAATGCTGCTTTATGTGCTACAAAATGTAGTTTGTAGGTATCCACATTTGCACTTATCTTTTATTTAAAAAATCTTAAAAGCTTTTACTTATTCCTTTTTAAGGATTATTTTCTAGGATTATTTTATGTACTGTGGAACAGCATTTGATAATTAGGGATATTTTACATTCAGAAAATATATTCAAGATACATATTAACTTTCTCATATATGAATCAATGAAGTGCCATCCAAGTGTAATATGAAAAATAATATTGATTACTTTTATAGCCAAACCATAAACTAAATCATCTCTTGGTCCATTTAAAGCAATATCGCTTAGAGGTGAATTGAACCATATGTAAATGATTTTTCCCATAGCATACATTGAGGAGAACCAAATAATCAATCCTATATTCGACTTTATGCTGTATAGATAGGGCTACTGGTATTATGTGGCAATGCAGGATGGAATTATGTGGCAATCAAATTATGTCTCAATGTTAATTTAAGTGTGCACCAAGACAAGTTTTAAGATGGTGCAAGAAAATTCAAATTGATCAAATAATATGACTAAAGTTCAATTCTGCCGTACTACCTACTTACCAAGTGACATTTTAACACACATTGAAACAAATAGCATTGCAACACCTTAAAAATTCTTAGGTTTCTTAAGAATTAAAACTGTACTCTTTCATTTTTTCCTATTCGAGAATTCATTCAGCAACAGGTAGTTATCATGTATTTTATGTAAGAACAGCAGAATCATACATTGACCCTGATTTAGATTTTGGTGGGTGATCTACCAACTTTAAGGGGGACAAAGGTCATTACCTCCCCTACCCTGGTCAGGCTACCACCCACCATATTAAGAGATCTCTGCCAGCCCTGCTGAGAACTCTGTTCCTTTAGGGGAACCGCTGCCACTACAGCCCCTCAGAAGGCACTGAAAGTTTGTTCTATGCCCACCATATTTCATGCAGTTACTCAGCAAACATTTTTGTTTTTAAAACAAAGTCCCAAAACTGGAGTATGTTTTTGAAAAATCAAAATGCTAATAACTCTGATTTCTGGGAGTTTCCTCATAGTGTGTGGTGATAATTTTCATTTTTTACTGTTCGGGACTATCAGGCTTTCCCTTGCAGTTGTGAACAGAAACAAACACACCTAACAGTCCACTCTAAATAAGGCAAGCAGTCTCATGTATTTACACCAATGGCTCCAACTCCATCAGACCATTGGTTAAAGGTTTTCAACTGCAGAGCCAGTCAAGGCACCACCATCAGAAACATGGCCCTCTCCTTGACTCTAAGTAGAGCTGGCAGACTGTCAGTTTGGCAGACAGGGTATTCTGCCATGTTTTTGTTGGAGTAGCCTTTCTGCCAACCTCTAAACAAGGCCCACTGTCGGTAAGTGGACGAACTAGATTCTGTAAAACAAATGCAATGTGGCACTCAGGAGAAAACAAACCAATATGCATATGCTTTATGTAATTAAAGGTGAGCCTCATTTATTTGGTACCCTAAAATAACACCCTGTCTTCAGTTTTGGGGTTAACACATGCTCAACTGCAGTGCCTTTGGAAGCACCCCTTGACATTGAAAAATCAACTCAGCAAAATGGTATGGTCCAATTCATATTTATTATGTACGAGCTTAAACAGAAATAACTTTACCTTAAAGATGTTGGAACTCAAAGAGAAATACACCATGTTTTCTATTCTTCTGAACTCTGGGAGTACTACTGAAATAGCTGTTGCCATGGGAACACTAACTGCGATGCAAATGTGAATTTGTGTGAACAGTGGTACAAATATTTGCATGAAAAAGTAGGAATAAATTCTTTCCACTGTTTTTGAAATACATTTAATTATTTTGGAACATATGTGCTATTTACTGATCTCAAAATACTGATCTGAATTTGCAGCCAATATTTTTCGACCAGTAAATAAGTTTAAGAACTGACCTATGTACTAATAGGCCAGTTTTTAAAGTTGCAATTTATAGTGGGTCAGAATCCAACCTATCTCATGTATATTAATGAGGCAGATCGCAAATTCCAGCTTGCTGTGATAACAGGGATGGTGGCCTGCTGGGTCAACTGAACACTCCGTCTGTGATAACATTTTAATTAAGCAAATTTTTGTGAAAAAAATACAACCTGTTTTCCTTAAAGAAAAGGAGACTGCTTTTTAATTAAAACGTTTTTTTAAAGTCTGTTTAAGAGGGGGCAGTTGTACCCTGGACCACTATCTCCACTTTAATCAACTTTTTTTATACTTACAAAGAGGGATGGGGTCCTCAGAGTAATGTTCCGAAAACAAGGAAATATTATTCACTTAGTATCAAAACCGGGGCATATCAGTTTTTTCACAGCACAAGACTTACCATCGATGTCATATGAAAAGATGGCGCTTTGTTGTTTTCTATTGGAGCTTAACACAACATTTTTTTACTGAATTAAAATAAAATATATGGGATGAATTGAAGGTATCTGGTACACAGGCATCATATAGACTGCAGTTTCCTGTGTTGAACCATTTCCAACAAGGAACCGCTTACCGGTTGCAAGCAAGATCGCATTGACTTCATCATTATGAGAGGGTGTGTGAAGAAGCAGTGGGGCTTATTTATGAGCCCTTGCGTCACTTTTGCGCCGCCAGTGCGTCACTTTTTGTGACGCACCAGCATGGTAATAAATGCGCCATGTTGTGTCATATTTACAAAGTGACGCATCTAGGTAGATGTGTCACTTGGTAAACCCCTGTGCCACATTATACCTGCGCCAGGTATAATGTATGCAGGCTGGGCGTTCTGACACAAGTAAGCCTCGTAGAAGTGTCGCAGTGAAATCTATGAGATTTCACTGCATCACTTCTAGGATGCAAATGCGTCAATATGGCGTAAGACTGATGCAGGCACATTTGAAATGGGATTTGCCTATGTGAAATGACCCAAGATGGAGTTGTGTTACCTTCGTGACACACTCCAGCAATGCGTCCATTTTGCGCCAACAGATACGTCAGAAATACTGACATATCTGTAACTCCTTGTGACATGATGCATCATACTGTAAATATGATGCATCCAGCATGTCGCAAGGAGGGAGCAATGAAAAGTGACACATCGCTGTTTTCACGCAGCGATGTGTCACTTTTCATAAATGAGGCCCAGTGTATTTTGTAGGGATGGAAGGGTTAGTCTTTGGTTATTAATCTTCTCTTTTTTCACTCCTTCTCACCAAATCTAATTTTGCTCTCCCAGAAATGGGAACAGCTTGTGATTTATACATCTTGTGGTCAATATTACCGAAGTATTCTTGAATGACTTGAACTATAGTATATTTAAGGGATTTGTCACTTTTATTCTTAGTGTTTGTGAATGTGTTCAAATTATAAGACTTTCGTCTCTTATTCTAGAATATATCTAACCTGTTGGGTCGCATAGAGAGAGCTCTGGCTTCTCTGTGAGACTTGCTACATCTACACTTGTTTAGAGTTGTAGTCCGTAGCAAATATTAACACAAGCAAAATAATCTAATACTCTCTTTCTGCAAGACACTGGAGGACAAACTGGTTCCACGTTAAACAAAAACTTTTTAAAGACAAAGAAAAAAGAAAAATCTCTGGAAGACGTTTCTGCGCAAGAGGCACTAATATCTGTCGTAAAATACACCCCTATCTCTGCCATACACTAGCATTTCATCCTTTACCTGTGACAATTCTGGCAGTCGAAATGTATCCATCTATACAAAGAAGTAACCAAAACATCACATATAAACTCCTTTATTTAAACTTGTTTAGGCTGTAGGACAGTCTCTTGAGTCTAAGAATCCCTTTTCTCTTAAGATAAAAAATCCTCACCCACATTTCATGGCATGCTTCAAAGTATGAATTATCTCGCCCTATAAAAATCTTACTAGGACGTGCTCAACCAAACTTGGAAGCTCTTGACATCACATTCTAGGATCATATCACATGCATACTTATTTTTAAAATTGTCTAGAGGTGAGCTCACATTCTACTATATTCGAGATGTTGCTGACAAGATAAAAAAAATCAAATCACCTTTTTTGTGTAGAGATAGGTTATGTTAGGGAGGATGAACCAGAGTTTTCTTATCTCTCCTTCCCTTGTTGTGTTGAGAAGTGGACATTAATTTTCATAATAAATTTGTGACAGTCCGCATGCAAATTCCTAAACCGCGTTTGTGGCAGCAGGAGATGTTTTTGAACTCCTTTGTGAAATATGTCTCTGACACCAGTAAGTATTTCTGCAGAGTTTCGACATTCAGAACAATGTAATTTACTTTAAAAGGGGAGCTTGTGCTTTCTTATCCCCTTCTCTGCGGCCCGAATTTCGTAGCGGTGCGGGATTTAATTAGGGGTCAGGACCCCTTGCGTTCTCAGGACTGCCCCCGGCCGTCCTTCGTCACGCTGGGTGTGTGCTCAGGACGGCCGAACTCCGCCCACTAATTAATTTACCAGCGCAGGCGGCAGAATTTGTGCTGTGCTGGGGAATCAGCAATGTTCGGACGGCCCCCGGCCGTCCTACATCAAGGGGTTAATGTGGAACACAATCGAAACAGGATCCTAAGTGAGATTTCCACACTGGCACTTTGGGTATCAGTGTAGAAAGGCAATTACTTTTGTGCAGCGTCTACATAAGTTTACAAATCAATATTATAATTACATTTATTTTGGAGTTTTCTTAATAGCACGAACCTAAAGGGTATTAAAGCGCTTTACAAGACTACCAGACATTACATTTTACATTGGGGCACTTGGAGATTAAGGGACCTATTTATGAAATGTGTGACGCTGGGCAGCACAGCAGGTCACCTTGCTGCACTGCCCTGCCTCACATGGACAGGGCAGGAATGAGCCGTATTTATCCAAAACGGCGCATTCCTGTCCTTTCCCCTTCACTGGTGCCATTTTGGTAGTCTAGCGCCAATGCAGGCACCATTGCACCTTGGTGCCTGTGTTGTAGGTGGAGAACCCGGCCTTATGGGCCGAGCGGCGCAGGGCACGCCTAAGATCTCCGAGTTCACCTGCCTCGACCGACAGAGACACGGGACACTCTGCTTGGCGTAAAAAAGTAGTTTTATTAGCTGCAGCTAAGCACAGTTATCTAAGAAGTACCACACAGGTAGATTCTCAAGAGACTGCCACTTCAATCCGTGGCGCACAGTCTATTATACCACACAAGTTTACAATGACAACTCCCAATATACACACAACTGACAAATAGGAATAGTTCGAAAACAAGCTATCGGATGTCTAAAACACACCCTCCTTTCAGACCCCGTGTGCCCTCCTCCCATCAGGTTAATCAACACTAGTGCCCGTAATTCAATTTGCAGGTGGCAAAACATGTGTAGAATGCTTCAAAAGAAGGGCTATGTGACAAGAGAACACGCAAAGAGAATAGTGAAGGCCAGTTAAAAAGGATAAGGTAGAGAAGAATGGTGGGACCCAAACAGTGGAGTAAGTCATGGATTAATCAGTCTAGACATGGCTTTGCGAACTCGGCCAGACCCTGACATCAGTATCGCACACAAGGTATTAAGTTTGTCTTTTAGCTAGAAAAACATGAAGCAGCTGAAAACGGCAGAAAGACCATTTTACCGCGTTAGCCGTGCTGCCTGAGTGAGGCAACATAAAATGGCGACTAAACGCAAAATGGCGGCTGTAGCAAAGCGAGGCTGAAAACTACGTAACCTCAGACCCTCCTTTTGCCATACTCAGGCAAAGCACAAAGGAACCCATTTCAATCTGAGTCGATATCAATGGTCATGAGGTCACTAAGATGTTGTTGCACCATCATCTTAATGTGTTCTGTCTGTTGTGCTACTGTTTTGGAGACACAGATTGTGGCACAGAGTCCACAAATAGCTGGACCACACTGTAGACAAAGACAACAAGAAAAGACGAGTGCTAAAATCATTCCAAGGAAAGTTAGCACTTTCCATCCCCAAGTGGACAGTAGTCCCCAAAACCATCCCATCACAGACCAATCTCCAGTATCTTGGTGGATAGACTCAGAGATGACATGTAGCTTAGAGATGGCTTGGTATACTGTAGGGGCGTTGTCAGGAATATAAATGCAACAACTAGACCCAATCAATTTGCAAACTCCTCCTTTATCTGCAAGTATTATGTCTAACACCATTCTATACTGTAAGGTCATAAGTCGATCCGCCTGAAACTCAGCAGTCAAATTTTTCAATGCTCCAGAAGTTACATTGATTGTGGCATCCACCACACGGATCAACTGTCTGATATTTTTGCTATTGGCCATCGGACCCCAAAAGGGAAGAAACCCTTTCAAAAAATCCCCTCCTTCTTGCCCTGCTGTACCTTCTGAATCTACTACTCCTCTAGCAACTCTCTTCCTGTGATAATCAGCAGGAGCGGTGTATGTAGGAGAGAGGAGAAAAGCTACATAACATGTTCCCGAGAAGTGTGTGGGAAGCCATGTATAAGCTTTATCTTGACAGATGAAATATGTACCTTGTGATGCCACTAATGGTGCGGGTGTAGAAGGAGTATAGACATAAGTGTGGGAACAGTTGCTCCTCTCTTGCTTAGTTTTGGTATTCTGGCCATTTATTTGCAAGCACAAACGACCTCTTTGGGGTAGTACCCAAATCGGTGCAGAACTCTGTTGCTTGAGCTTGTCAGTAAGGCTAAGAGTATAGCGAGTTATATTCCACCCATCATACGCTCTCTTTTCGTCTTTGGGAATCTTGATGATATCAGCAATCTTTGCCATAGTCACAATGCCCTTTATCAAAGAACTATGACTGAAATCCACTCCACCATTATAGGACCCACCAGAAGGATATCGAAGTAAGTTCTGGTATGCATTGGAAAACATAGCCAGATAGGCCCAAGCGGACCCTTCATATGAAAAGGGGAGCACTAGATACGGCATTCCTCTTTGTGTATTATGTGGTATGAGACCACATACCCAACAGTCAGTAACATTTACTATCAATTGATGCTGGTGTAGCAGTTGAATGAACGAATTGTTAATATATTCCATTCTTCTCATTTGCTCGTGATCTGGGATTGAGTAAAACTTATGCGGTGAAACAGTAGTAGAGGGAGTTAGAGGGACAGAAACGGGAACAGGTACTAACTGCAGGACATGAATAAACCATCCTATGCATGCTAATAAACTACTTAAACCTACTAAAACACATAGTACTACGCCACAACGACCAAATATAATTTCTTATAATGAGCTCTCTTCAACATTTTAATATCACTTCCTTTCCCTGCACTATCCATTACTCTAAAGGCGTTGCTCACGATAATCTTCCTTAATCACTTGGCTGTGATTGTTAGCCGTCCTATGACACTGCAAGTCCTGTTGACCTAGTCACTATTCAGGTCACAGCTCAAGACTCCTACCGTGACCCTACAACTTGATGGATAAGGGAAGGAAAAACTTTTCTTTATTAACAGAATTTTAAAAGGGAAAGTCAAAATTAATTGTCCTTAGGGGATCTTTTCCTCAAATTATATCGTCTCTTTCCAAGCGTTGTCTGATCCTGGAACAAATGTTCGGGATCTGTGGTATTGAGTCTCAGATGAACGTGTACAGCTTCCTGTAGAACATCATCGTCCTCTTTCTCTGAGCTAGTCCAATCCAGGTGTGCACTGCTGAACGGCACGAAACTGGGTACCTGCTCACACTCACTGTCACCGATACCTTCTCGGACCCACTGGTCATAAGGCAAAGGCAATGGTACCCTTTTGCAGTGCACACCGTGGATCCAGCGTCTTTTCCCCAGGACCTTGACAGCTGTACGGGTTGTAAGTAGGACTTGTCTCGGAGGCCCCCAGCGAGGTTCCAAGTTCCTTTTTCTCTGGAAATTTTTCAGGCACACCCAATCCCCAGGCTGGATGGTGTGTCCGGGATCTGAAGAGGCCTCTGGTAAAGCGTTTTGGACCTGTTGACGAATAACATGCAATTTAGTGGTGAGATCATGCAAATAATCAACCAACAGTGGGTAGGGAATATCTGAGTACTTTTTGGGTCTGGGGACTCCAGACATTAGCTGGGCGTCCGAACACAATCTCGTATGGCCTAAGCCCCAAACGAGAATGAACAGTTGTTCTAGTAGAAAGGAGTGCCAAAGGCAAAGCATCAGGCCAAGAAAGGCCCGTGCTGGCCTGAATCTTTGCTAGCTTAAGTTTGAGAGTGCCATTGTAGCACTCTACCAAACCTGCTGACTGAGGATGGCTTGCTGCGTGGAATTTTTGTCTAATGCCTAGACCTACACACACCTTTTGCATAATTTGACCTACAAATTCACTTCCATTGTCACTCCAGACAATGCGCGGCAAACCAAACCTCGGGAAGAATTCTTTCAAGAGTATTTTTGCAGTGGACAAGACAGTGTTGTCCTTTAGGGGGTAGGCCTCTATCCATCTGGAAAAGGCGCAAACCACCACCAGGACATACTTGAGATTATTGAAACGTTCCATATGGATGTAGTCTATTTGCAGTACCTCGAAGGGATACGTAGGGGGTGCAAAGTGACCTGCTGGAGTTGGAGTTCCCTTTCCTGGATTGTGCATCAAACAAACAATGCAATGTTTCACCACATTCTCTGCACATTTAGGAATACCAACATTCTGCCATACTGGAGCTAAAAGCTTACATATACCCCGTGCATTAATATGGGCTGGTCCATGGGCCATAGTAACTACAGGCAGTACATACGCATCAGGTAACAACCATCGTTGATGCTCTGACAATTCCGTCCAACATCCCGTACTATCCAACATTCCCGTACTTTCTCTCCACATACTTAATTCTTTCTCAGTGGCCTCCTTCTGGATCGCTTTCACACTTTCCACTGTATCTTCACACATACCAGCTTCTGCAACCCATCTAGAAGGCCCTGCAACATACATGCGACTTTCAACATTCCTCGCCGTTTCCTTCGCTATTTCGTCTGCAAATGCATTTCCTCGACCCACGTCATCAGTAATTTTTTTGTGTGCACTGCACTTCACAATCGCTATTTGAGTGGGAAGGGCAAGTGATTCAAGAAGGTCAGTTACCAACTGACCATGCTGTATCTTGGTGCCGTGGGAGGTAAAGAATCCTCTTTCCCTCCACAAACGACCAAAACTGTGGGCAACGTCAAATACATATTGGCTGTCGGTATAGACAGTCACTCTCTTCCCTTTCGCCAACACACATGCTCTTGTCAACGCAATCAATTCTGCAGCTTGCGCTGAATTATGCGGAATGCGTGCAGTTTCTACCACTGTGTACAACGTCGTTACTGCATAAGCAGCTGTCGTTTCACCATTAGGGAGCTTGAAACATGACCCATCTACCCATAGGATCCCATCCGGATCCACAAGTGGTGTATCCTTGAGGTCTATTCGACCCTTCGTTTCTTCTTCAGTGCGAAGAAAACAATCATGCTGATCTTGTAAATTGTTAGCATCCAAAGCAGGCAACAATGTTGCTGGATTCAGAACATTACATCTTTTTATGTGTATGTGACTATCTAGAAGTGTCAACTCGTATCCGGACAAGCGAGCACTCGTTAAATGCTGAGTTTTCGTCCTATTAAGAACAGTATCTACTGCATGTGGCACCATAACATTAAGAGTATAATCTAGCACTAGTCCAGCGGATTGACGAATAGAAATTGCCGCTGCTGCTGTTGCTCTAAGGCAACTAGGTAATGCCTTAGCTACTGGATCTAATGTTGCAGAAAAATAGGCACACGGCCTTTGTTTGTTGCCAAATCGTTGCGTCAATACTGATAATGCGCAACCTTCCCTTTCATGCACATAGAGTGTGAAAGGTTTACTGTAATCTGGAGTACCTAACACAGGAGCAGAACACAAGGCAGTACGCAAATCAGAAAAACTCTTTTGACATTCATCAGTCCAAGGCAAATGCTGGGGCGTATCTTTAAGTGTAAGTGCCAACAGAGGTTTAGCAAGAAGGGAAACATTTGGAATCCACTGTCTACAGTAAGAGGTAATGCCTAAGAAAGCACGCACTTCTCTTTGTGTGGACGGTACAGGCATTCGTGCAATTGCATGAATACGTTCTGGAGTCAATCGCCTTCCCTCCTTCGACAAGAGATGACCTAAATAGGTAACCTCTTGTCGGCAATATTGTAACTTGGAAGACGATACTTTATGATGTGAATCAGACAAATGCTGTAAGAGCGATACAGTTGCCGCTTTACAAACATTTTCAGAATCTGCAGCGATCAACAAATCATCCACATATTGGATAAGAGTGGCACCCGAAGGCAAATAAAAGGTATCAAGTTGTGACTTCAAAGCTTGACTGTATATTGAAGGACTTTCACAATAGCCTTGGGGTGCGCGCTTAAACCGGAAGCTTCGACCTCCGAGAGAGAAGCCGAAAAGATCCCTACTTTCTTCAGCAATGGGAATGCTAAAGAAAGCATTTTTAAGATCGATCACTGAGAACCAAACTGCTGAAGCAGGAATCATGGTAAGCAAAGCTGTGATATCTGGTCAAACAGGAAATTGAGGGACAACAATTTTGTTGACCTCTCGAAGATCAATTACGAAACGGTACACAGGTGGCTGAGAGGGATCAGTACGTTTAAGAATAGGCAAAACAGGACTATTGCAAACGTTTTCTCTAGTCTTTTCAACCACACCCTTCTGAACCAAATCATGAACAATGGCCAACAAGGCTCTCTCACCATCACTGGATATTTTATATTGTGGAACACGTGGCATCTTAACATTGTCTTTAACAGTAATTACATATGTTGGAATTTGCAACAAGCCAACATCATTTGGACCCACAGCCCAAAGTGTAGCGGGAAGTGAACGCAACTCGGGTGGTAGCTGTTCTTTAGATACATACATTGGAGAAGTCATCTTGTCACCTAAAGTGAGGTGCACACCAGAGGGTGAACAATACAGTGTAGCATGTAAACGTTTCAGTAGGTCCAAACCCAATAAATTTTCTGCGCATCCTGTCGTTAAAAGGAGTGGAGCTTCCAAATCATATGGACCAATAGAAATGGGCAAAGGACAAGAGATGGGATTTGAAACTGGGGCGCCAGAGAATCCTACAGAAACATTTGTTAAGTCAGACAAAGGTGCCCCAGGGAGTTTAGAATGCATTATAGAACTTCTCATAGCACCAGTATCCAAGAGAAATGGTTCTGTTACACCTAATGCCATAACGTTAACATAAGGTCCTTCCTGATCTACTGGAACTGATATGACTTCCTTACTTTGCCTATGGCTGTCCTAGCTAGTATGGAAAGCAACGTCCTCATTATCGAAACAATAGTCATCATTGTAGTATTGTGCAGATTGAGAATTCTGCTGATCAAAATAATTCGTAGAGTCTTGAGAGGGAGAGGGACTTCGTTACTGAGGTGGCGCACCACGACCCCTACCTCTGGATACGGATCGAGAATCACCACGACCCCGTGGCACCAATGATCCACCATACCGTTGTAATAAAATTGGACAAGTATTCTTAAAATGACCATCTTCCTTACAATAAGCACACTGGTTGGGACCCAATGGAGCTCGTGGAACTGAGGGAACTGGCTTCTGCAACAACCTCTGACACTGTGGAGGCTGTGAAAATGAGGGTTGAGCAGAACGAGGGGGATAAGCCTGTTGCAGAAGAACTTTTGTTTTCAAGTCTTTAGTCTTTTTCTCCGCTTTCTCCTTGTCTTCCTTATCCCTATTCTCATAATATTGAGCAGTAGCCAATATCTGAGCAGTGGAAGAGACAGCCCAAGAACTCTCCGATTGTTTTAATTTATTAGGATAATTCTGGAAGTAAATTAAAAACAAATTTGTCTACGAACAATCGTTGTCCACCTTCAGTACTCATATCTTGCCCACTATGGTCGATGAAAGTCTCCTCAAACCGAGTAAAGAAGTCGGAGACACTTTCATCTACCTTTTGCTTACACGCCGCTAACTTATCCCAATTAACACGCATCGCAGGCATTAAAGTTTTCATCAAATCTATTATTTTTCCGGGCAATTCTGTGATCAGGACATCCGGTTTGGCCCCACCTACTTGACCTGCATCTGCAGCTGTAATGGCAGCCCAATCACCACCTAAAGCTGCCGCATGATCCTGCCTACGAATCTTGGTCCATATTGCTTGTGGGACTATATTCCCCATCAGTAAGTCAATATCTGCCAGATTCATAATGCAGGCGTCAACAGTCTGGGACAGCTCTTTATAATACCCAGCGGGATTCTTACGAGGGTCCGGTAAAGACTGTTTGAGTGCCAATACTTCCGACCGTTTCCAAGGGTCATGTACCCATATACGCTGAAAGTGAGCAGGAACACCTGGATTAGCACCTGCTTGAGGAACCTCATCTCTCCATATCGGAGGAACTTCTCGCATAGGATATTGTGCCGTCTTACGACGAACCGCAGGATCAGGCTCTAGAGGACTTTGAGAGAAAAGGGTAGATCGCAAAGCAACAAGCTTCTGAACAGCATGCTCTACAGCAGGACCCACAATAAGTCCCTTATCAAATTAATCCTGTATGTCAAATAAATCCTGAGGAGGCGAGTCTAGATCTACGTCTCCCCATTCTTTAATCAAAGTATTACACATGACATCAAATACATATCTCTGTGTGGGCGCGTTCCATTGAAGGAAAGTATCTAAAATATCACGTGTACTATACTGTACACGACTCATGATCCAATTATAAGCAAGGGAATCTAATTTAGTCCGTTCTTCCAAATCTGCAAACTGACTACGAGATTGCCTCCTAGACGAGGCAGGAGAGAAGAAAAGAGGTCCAAGAAAAGGCGACAAAAGACCCGAGACAGTGTCGACTAAACACCGTCGAGCTGCAGGGGAATCTGACACTAAAACGGGGGATAATGTATTCTGCAAGACAGAAGAGGAATCTGTAGCAAAAGAAACGACAGATGGAGAAGGCTGAGGCACAGGAGATTGGGGGTACCGATATTGCTGGCAAAGGGGGTTGAGGCGGAATCACAGGGACAGGCAACTGTGCAGGAATTACAGCGGCTGGATTGACAGCGGGCTGTAATGGCGGTGCATTAGCACCTAACACATAAGGCGGAGGTAATGTCAACAAATGGGACATAAAAGAATCATCATCAGGAGTTTTACTTTTTGACACCGTAGGCAATACAGGATAGCATCTATCTATTGCCATGCAATGTTGTCTTTCTGACACCTCAATCGCTTGATCAGCTTCGTCATTTTTAAATTGTTGGGCAGCCTGTAGAATCGACATACTCTGTTCTTTCTTATCTTTCTTCATTTGCTTAATTTCTTTCTGTTTGGCTTCCTTGCACCGTAGGCGAAAGGAGTCGAACATTGCCGGCCGGGCTTTTCTCTTGAATAAAATCGCTTCCAAATTATCTAATATATCTGGCTCAAAGGACCCATTTTGTGGCCATTGCCAAACACCGTCCTTTTTAGTGTAACGGGTCCATATTTCATTAAAAACTATAGGACCCAGACCGTGCTTTGAGTAAAGTTCGTAAGTAGGAGTTCCAACTGGAGGAATTGGACAAGAATCCTCCAGTCGGGAATCCCTAAAACAACCACAACAACAAAATTTCTTAAACTTACTAAATCCAGGCATTTTGTCCTTACAAACGTCAAGGGATTTTCAGACAATAGAGTCACAGCACAAACGTACTTACCCCTTGGCTTCGGTTAGCGCGCTAATCGAATAACAAAATACAAAAACAAAGAGAGTGGGCGCTACCCACAAATACTTAACTAAATGCTTTTCTCATGCCAACAGATGTCCGTCTATCATCTCGCGATACCAATCATCACCAAAGGGCCAAGGCAGGGCGACAGTCAGGGCAGCAGTCGTCAGCAGCCGTCGGGAAAGAGTAGCCACGCTTCAAAATGTGGTACTGAAAATTTTGGACCTGTGTCATAAACATATTCGTATCATGACGAATTTGATATCAGCAGGCCGAGAATGACTAGTGAACTATGCACAAGCATTTCCGTCATATTCGAGTGACGAAATCACCCTGTATTCTGAGTTTTCACCCAGAACCCTCGGGTTCCATTTTGTGAATGGCAGCCATTTTGTGATTGCCCTCACATAGGCCGGTGACTAAGGCCAAAACCGAGTCTGAAGGACACGTACACCTTCGCTGACTCCTGCACGACCTGGGCAAGCTGACTCCACTGCGCAAGGCCAAACCTGTTCGGTCAGTTCCTCTCCCAGTGGCCGGTCAAGATAGTATCAAGGCACAACATGCCATGAACCCTTCATCGCACACAAACCCTTCCTAATCTTACACACACCTGCCTCTGTTTCTTTCTTTATGACTTGCTTTACGAGGAGGAGGCGCCCGTTTTTATTGGAGTTTCGTCGATATCTGATGAAAATACTGGTCCTTGCCGGGTAATTGATTGTGGGCTGAACAAACTGAAATATGGGCTTGTCATCATGACTCTGCTTTTTCTTTGTATTGAAAATATGTGAATGGTCAACTATAAAATAAGGAATGTTTGCCTGAAGCATAATATTTTGTATAAAAAGAGAAGGCTGGCTTTGTAAGATTGAGCAGTCTCCTGAGAATATACACCGTGTTGTACTTCTAGGACGCCTGTTACTTGGTTGCAGCCAATAAACTCGATCTTTGACTTCACCTAGAAGACTCTGAGTTTCTGTAGTCTGAAACAGGAAGAACCCGAAGTCCTAGGGTGTGTCCCTGGCACCGCTGGGTTCTGAAAAACCCAGTACTTCAGTTGGCGCCCAGCGTTGGGTGATATCAGCGGTACCGGTCCAAGCCAGAGGTTCGTGAGGAGCTTCGTGTGAAAATTCTGGAGGAAGGCCGCCACTTCATCGACCCCTGCATGTCGACGTGGTCCGAAAGTCTTTGCTGCGAGGTGCCCCGCTTCCCGACGGCTACGAAGGACTGCTGCCCTGACTATCGCCCTGTTTTGGACCCTTGATGATTGGTAGAGCGAAACGATAGACGAGTCTTCTGGTGACGTCATCGATACCTCAGTTAAGTATAAGTGGAGCGTTCCCAGTCCTTAGTTTGGTTTTTAGTTTGGGTATCCCCTTGGGATCTTTGATTTGGAACTTGCAAGTACCAAAGCCGAGGGACTCGTGTATTCACGAGGCTATCGTAATCGATAATCCTTTGAAGTTTGAAGCTAGACTAGAGAGCGAAGATGCCTGGTCTTAGCAGATTTGGAAATTTGTTTTGTCTTGGTTGTAATAGGGATTCCCGATTGGAGGATTCGTGTCCGGTTCCTCCAATTGGAACTCCAACCTATGAGCTCTACGTGAAACACGGCGTGGGCCCCATCACGTATAATGAAGTATGGATCCAATACACCAGAAAGGATGGTGTTTTAAAGTGGCCCCAATATGGTAGTTTTGACACAGAGATACTAGATAATCTAGAGGTTAGACTTTTTAAGAAGAAAGCCCGGCCGGCGATGTTTGACTCTTTCCGCCTATGGCGAAAGGAAGCCAAACAGAAAGAAATTAAATTAGCTAAAAAGCATACAAGAGAAAAGGGTATTTCGATAATGCAAGCTGCTATGCAATATAAAGATGATGAGGAAGAACAAGCGAGTGAACAGTTGCACAGGCAACGTAAAATGGCGATCGATAAATGTTATCCGGTTTTGCCACCTCTCCAGCAGGATACAGCAAAAGAGCTTAAGAAAGATCCTTTAATGTCTCATTTATTGAATTCGCCACCCCCCTATGCGCAGAGTGCTACTGCACCTCTGCAACCTTTAGTTGTGCAACCTCCGGTTGTTGTGCCCCAGGTTCTTCCACAACCGCCAGCTCCTCTTCAGTTGGCTCCTACTGCTACGGCTCAGCCTCCTCAAGGGCCGCTGACTTTGCTACCTGCTCACCCTCTACTTCGTACGACTTTGCCTATTGCATCGACTACCTCTTCTGATATTCCTACTGTTACTGCGTCTGCATCTGCATCTGCCTTGCCTCACTCTGCTTTTACTCCTGTCCTTTCGTTGACTTCTCCTTCTGTTCGGCAGAGAATGACTGATACAGTTGCTAGTCTTCTGTATCCTCTTTTTGGGGCAGCAAGTATGACCCCTGCTTCAACACACAAACAGTTGCATAGTCAAATGCCCGACTCTAGAGAGCGGGAAACATTGAATTATTTGGCACACAAATGGGTTACAGACCCCACAAGATATGAGCTAGATTCTATTATGGATGTCTTCCATCAGTGGGAAGCACCAAAGCAGAGATACGTTTTTGAGAAAATGTGTACTTTTCTTTGTGAGGATTTAGAGGAAAATGATTTGGAGCCCAATCCGCCTGAGTTATGTCGTATACGGTTCGAGTTTGCAACGGGCACAATTGTGGGTTCCGATGTTAAGAAAGCAGTTGCGACATTGTTATCGTTTAGGAGCGAAGCTATTTCCCAACAGTTGTTTGAGCCTGATCTTTCTGTTAAAAGAAAAGGGAAACAATATCCAATGTGAGAGGTTCCCCCAGTTTGGAAAGAAGGGGATCTAGCAGCTAATCCACCTGTTCAGCCTCACTTTCAGCGTGTTTGGGTACATGTTCCATGGAAGCGAGCTGAAGTTTTGGCCCTTAAGCAGACTTTGCCTGATCCCCGTAAAAATCCTGCAGGGTATTACAAGGAATTGTCACAGACTGCAGGCTCTTGCATTATGAATTTAGCGGATATAGACATGTTGTTTGGAAATTTGTTCCACAGCCTTTATGGGGAAAGATTCGTCATGCGGATCATGATCAGGAGTTAGGTGATACATGGGTTAATATTGCTGCTGCTGATGGCAGACAAGTTGGTGGTGCTAAACCCGAACCTTTAGTGGCAGACCTCCCTGGTAAGATAATTACTTACATGAAGACTTTGATGCCTGCGATGCGAGTAAATTGGGACAAATTGTCTGCATGTAAGCAGAAGAAAGAGGAAACCGTGTCTGATTTCTTCACTAGGTTTGAGGAGACGTTTATCGACCACAGTGGTCAAGATATGAGTACAGAAGGTGGTCAACGGTTGTTCGTTGACAAGTTCGTGCATAATTTGCTTCCCGAGTTGTGTAAGAAATTAAAAGATTCAGAAAGCTCGTGGGCCGTTTCCTCTTCAGCACAAATATTGGCTACTGCGCAGTATTATGAAAATCGAGATAAAGATGAGAAAGATAGAGCAGACAAGAAAACGAAAGAGTTAAAAACGAAGGTCCTATTACAGCAGGCGTACCCGCCTCGTGGTGGTCAGAGTAACTATCAGCAACCTCAACAGTTTCAGAGGAACTCGCAAAGGTTTGAGTATCCTCAACAGCATGTTCCTGTTGGCCCCAATCAGTGTTCATATTGTAAAGAAGAGGGTAATTTCAAGTATAGTTGTCCTATTTTGTTACAGCGTATGAATGGTGCTTCTGCTGCAAGAGGTCGAGGTGTTCCACAAGTGCCTAGAGGTAGAGGACGTGGAAATTTCCCCCAGAACGCGCGCCCATTTCCACCTCAGAATTTAATGAATAGTTTTGATCAGCAGAATAACGCGTCTGGTAGGACGCCTCAGTACTATGCTGATGACTACTATGCAGAAGATGAGAATATGGAAGGTAATGATTGCTAGGACAGCCATAGACAAAGAGAGGGAGTTGTTTCAGTTCCAGTAGATCAGAGTGGACCTTATGTTGAGGTGATTACATCAGGTGTGTCAGAGCCTTTTCTGTTGGATACTGGTGCTACAAAGAGTTCTATTATGCACTCTAAACTCCCTGGCGCACCTTTGTCTGGCGAAATGAATGTTTCAGTAGGTTTTTCTGGTGCCCCGGTTAGGAACCCGATTTCTAGTCCTATGTCCCTTTCTGTTGGACCTTATGAATTCGAAGCACCCCTTATTCTGACAACAGGTTGTGGCGAGAACTTGTTGGGATTAGATCTGTTGAAAAGATTGTATGCGACTTTGTATTGTTCTCCTTCGGGAGTACAACTTACACTAAGTAAGAAAGTGGTCTCCCCAATGTATTTGTCAAAGGATAAACTTCCCACAGAATTGTCGCTTCTTCCTGATATTCTTTGGGCTACTGGTCCTAATGATGTGGGTCTTTTGGAAATACCGCCATATGTTGTGACATTGAAAGCCAATGTTAAAATACCACGAATTCCCCAATATAAAATATCTAGTGAAGGTGAAAAAGCGTTGCTAGCGATCATTTATGATTTGATTGAAAAAGATGTAATTGAAGAGACAAGAGGCAACGTTTGCAATAGTCCCGTTTTGCCTGTTTTGAAGCGTACTGACCCTTCTCAGCCACCCGTTTACAGATTTGTGATTGATCTTAGAGAAGTGATCAAAATCGTTGTGCCACAATTTCCAGTCGTTCCTGATATCACTGCCCTATTGACTATGATTCCAGCTTCAGCGACCTGGTTCTCGGTGATTGACTTGAAGAATGCGTTCTTCAGCATCCCGATTGCCGAGGAGAGTAGGGATATTTTCTGCTTCAGTTTAGGAGGTCGAAGCTTGCGCTTCAAACGCGCTCCCCAGGGCTACTGCGAAAGTCCATCAATATATAGTCAAGCTTTAAAAACACAGCTTGATACGATTGTTTTACCTGATGGCGCTACCCTTATTCAGTACGTTGATGATTTGCTTGTTGCTGCAGATACTGAGAAAATCTGTAAAGAAGCCACGTTGTCGTTGTTGCATCATTTGTCTGATTTACATCACAAAGTGTCTCTTTCCAAATTGCAATATTGTCGACAAGAAGTGACCTACTTAGGTCATCTCTTCTCGAAGGAGGGAAGGAAACTGACCCCAGAAAGAATTCAGGCAATAGCGAAATTGAGTGTGCCTAGGACACAGAGAGAAGTGCGTGCTTTCTTGGGCATTACATCTTACTGCAGACAATGGATACCGAATTTTTCTTTGTTGGTCAAACCTTTGGTGGCATTAACTTGTAAAGATACACCGAATCCCCTCCCATGGTCTGAAGAGTGTCAGAAAAGGTTTTCCGAATTGCGCAATGCATTATGTTCGGCTCCTGTGTTGGGTACCCCCGACTACAGTAAGCCTTTTACATTGTATGTCCATGAGAAAGAAAGTTGTGCATTGTCAGTGTTGACACAGTTGTTCGGAAACAAGCAGCGTCCATGCGCGTATTTTTCGTCGACTTTGGACCCGGTAGCTAAAGCGTTGCCGAGTTGCTTAAGAGCCACAGTGGCAGCAGCTGTTTCTATTCGGCAGTCTGCGGGTTTAGTGATGAATAATACATTGGTTGTGATGGTTCCACATGCAGTGGACACGTTGTTAAATAGGACCAAGACACAACACTTAACTAGTGCTCGATTGTCAGGTTATGAGTTGACACTTTTAGCGAGTCATGTACACATAAAGAGATGCAACACATTGAATCCAGCTACTTTGTTGCCAATTGTAACAGAGACAGATGCTTCTGAACAGCATGATTGTTTTCTCAGAACAGAAGACGAAACGAAAGGGAGAATAGATCTCCAGGACACTCCTCTTGTGAAGTGTGATGGTACCTTATGGGTGGATGGTTCATGCTTCAAGCTTCCGAATGGTGATACGACTCAGGCATATTCTGTTACGACTTTGCATACGATTGTTGAAGCTGCACGTGTCCCACATAATTCAGCTCAAGCAGCAGAGTTGATTGCACTTACAAGAGCGTGTGTGTTATCAAAAGGAATGAAAGTGACCATATATACTGACAGCCAGTATGCATTCGGTGTGGCCCATAGTTTTGGACGATTGTGGAAAGAACGTGGGTTCCTGACTTCACATGGAGCTAAGATACAGCATGGTCAGTTGGTGAATGAGCTTCTTGAGTCACTTACTTTGCCGTTGCAAGTCGCGATTGTGAAATGCAGTGCACATAAGAAGGTTACTGATGATGTTGGTCGTGGTAATGCATTTGCTGACGAAGTCGCAAAAGAAACAGCAAGGGATGTGATGAGTCGAATGTATGTTGCAGGCCCTGCAAGATGGGTTGGTGACATTGGAATGTGTGAAGATACAATAGAGAGTGTGAAGTCTATTCAAGCTGAAGCTACAGAGAAAGAGTTGAGTGTGTGGATAGAAAGTACGGGTAAATTGGATGCAAATGGTTGTTGGGTTGAATTGTCAGAGCATCAGCGATGGTTGTTACCTGATGCGTATGTGCTTGCAGTGGTTACAATGGCCCATGGAATGGCTCACATCAGTGTGAAAGGGATTTGTAAGTTGTTGGCTCCAGTATGGCAAAATGCTAGAATCCCTAAGTGTGCAGAGAATGTAGTCAAGAATTGCATGGTGTGCTTGAAATACAATCCTGGTAGGGGAACCCCAACTCCAGCTGGTCATTTTGCGCCTCCAACGTACCCGTTCGAGGTTTTGCAGCTAGATTTCATCCACATGGAAAGGTGCAACAATTTGAAATACGTACTCGTTATTGTTTGTGCCTTTTCGAGATGGGTAGAAGCATATCCCTTAAAGGACAACACTGCCTTGTCCACAGCTAAAGCCCTTGTCAAAGAATTTTTCCCCAGATTTGGAATGCCGAGAATGGTCTGGAGTGACAATAGGAGTGAATTTGTAGGACGAGTGATGAAGAAAGTATGTGAAGGGCTAGGCATCCAACAGAAATTCCACGCTGCAAATCACCTCCAATCAGCTGGACTAGTAGAATGCTACAATGGCACATTAAAGCTGAAATTGGCCAAAATCCAAGCGAGCTCTGGTCTTAAATGGCCTGACGCTCTGCCTTTAGCACTCCTATCAACCAGAATGACTGTGCATTCGCGAGTGGGACTTAGTCCCTATGAAATTGTGTTCGGCCGCCCGGCCAACATATGGGGAGTGCCAAGGCCGACAAAATTCAGTGAGATCGAACACCCTGTACTGCTTGATTATTTGTATGAATTGACGGCTAAATTGCATGTTTTACAGCAACAGGTTCACGATACTCTGCCTCAGGTTTCTGAAAATCCAGGTCACATCATAGATCCTGGCTCATGGGTTTTTGTGAAGAATTTCCAGCGGACAAAGAATGATCAGCCCCGCTGGACAGGCCCCTACCTAGTCCTGTTATCAACAAGATCAGCCGTGCGAGTGGAAGGGAAAAAGAACTGGATCCACGGCGTACACTGTAAGAGGGTCCCTTTGCCTCTGCCGTACGACCGGTGGGTCCAGGAGGGTGTTGCTGACTCTGAGACTGAGACTGTGCCTCGTTTTCTACCTTTCAGTGATGCACGCATAAAAGGAACAATTTCTGAACAGGAAAGTGACAATCTTTTGCAAGGAGCTGTGCCACCGTCAATTCAATTGGACACTGCAGAGCCTGAACTGCTGTTTCAAGACCAGACATTACCTGGAAAAAGACGCTATAACCTGAGGCCGAGAGCTATGGACAAATAAACACTTCGCTATTTTTGAAAGCGCAGCTCTCCCATCTGAGAAACTTTTTTATTTTTGTTTTTCAAACCACCATGCGGGTTCAGCTGTAGGGTCGCGGTTACCCAAGTCTTTGGAGTGCAGCTGAAGACGTTAGGTCGACAGTTCTGGTTGTCTAAGGGAGTTGCCCTGGACTGACAGAAGCATTCCTTAGCATAGAACACCCTACCATCGCGAGCAGCAATTAGAGAGGATGGAGTTTTTCAAGATGGAGAGACCTGCCAAAGAAATGAACTTTAAAGCTAAAATTTGTAGAATGATGACCAAGAATCTTTTTTGATATTATGCATTTTCATGTTGTTCAGTGTAATGATGTTTTTAATAGGATATGTTTTATTTTATTTTCAAGTGACATTTGCACCCACAGCACAGCCCATGCCTCCTTCTACTGTTTCCTCGCATTCTTTCCACCCTTTTCCTGAGCATGAGTTCGTTAGAAGATTAGAGTTTATTAATAACTCCTTCGTTCAGCTTTTGCACCAACACCAACTAGTAATGAACACGACTAACTGTTGGGTGTGTGGTCTTATGCCTCACACAACGGATAAAGGTGTCCCTTATCTGGTCCTGCCTTTCAGCCATAATGGTTCTTTGTGGGCATACAGAACGATGTTCATTTATGCACATGAAGTCCACCCTTTGCGTTCTGTAAAAGACAATCCAAAGAATAGTGCTCTAGTTAAGGGTATAGTAGATATGATTAGGGAAGATACTTCCTATGAGACTATCCCGAGAGATGAGACACTAGCATATATTGGATGGAACGTGACCGGGTATGGAGTTACTCTGAGTGAAAAACAGCGAGCTAAGAGATCCTCCCCGATTTGGATTGTACCCCATCAGGGTCACCTATGTCTGCAAGGTACTGGCAAGAATCCCAGAGCTCAGTTAGGGAAAAGCATCTGCACTGAGACATATGTTTTTGCGTCCCAGACTTCCCCTTCGTTCTTAGCTGATAAGGGTACCTATTTCATCTGCCATGATAGAGCCTATACATGGTTGCCCCCTGACTTTTCGGGCACATGTTTCATTTCATTCCTGTTGCCTCCCACCTACACAGCTGCGGCAGATTACCACAAGACAAGGATAGTTAGAGGTGTTTTCAGTAGAGAAGACACTGCAGGACAAGAATTTGGAGACTTCTTTAGGGGTTTTCTGCCGTCCTTTTCTGTATCGTTTTTGGCCACTATAGGTGTGGCAGGGTATACTCAGACATGAGTCCCTTTCTCACTGCTCCATCAGGATTCAAGCAAGCCGGGCCGAAGAGGCTGAAATGCCAGAAACCGGTCCCCGGTAGCTTGTCTCCTTTCTGGTGAAGAATTGGCTTGGTAGTTTGGTCTGCCCTGTTCCCATGATGCACTGGGCCAGGGACAGACTAATTTGCATATAGCCAGGTTCTGAGCTGGGATGGGGCAGTGAGATAAATAACGGTGATGGATCAAGCCCTGATCTTTGGACTGGGTAAGAGTGGTCTGCTTAATTCAGACACTCTGTTCATCACCACCCCCTTTTCTGTATCGTTTTTGGCCACTATAGGTGTGGCAGGGTATACTCAGACATGAGTCCCTTTCTCACTGCTCCATCAGGATTCAAGCAAGCCGGGCCGAAGAGGCTGAAATGCCAGAAACCGGTCCCCGGTAGCTTGTCTCCTTTCTGGTGAAGAATTGGCTTGGTAGTTTGGTCTGCCCTGTTCCCATGATGCACTGGGCCAGGGACAGACTAATTTGCATATAGCCAGGTTCTGAGCTGGGATGGGGCAGTGAGATAAATAACGGTGATGGATCAAGCCCTGATCTTTGGACTGGGTAAGAGTGGTCTGCTTAATTCAGACACTCTGTTCATCACCACCCCCTTTTCTGTATCGTTTTTGGCCACTATAGGTGTGGCAGGGTATACTCAGACATGAGTCCCTTTCTCACTGCTCCATCAGGATTCAAGCAAGCCGGGCCGAAGAGGCTGAAATGCCAGAAACCGGTCCCCGGTAGCTTGTCTCCTTTCTGGTGAAGAATTGGCTTGGTAGTTTGGTCTGCCCTGTTCCCATGATGCACTGGGCCAGGGACAGACTAATTTGCATATAGCCAGGTTCTGAGCTGGGATGGGGCAGTGAGATAAATAACGGTGATGGATCAAGCCCTGATCTTTGGACTGGGTAAGAGTGGTCTGCTTAATTCAGACACTCTGTTCATCACCACCCCCTTTTCTGTATCGTTTTTGGCCACTATAGGTGTGGCAGGGTATACTCAGACATGAGTCCCTTTCTCACTGCTCCATCAGGATTCAAGCAAGCCGGGCCGAAGAGGCTGAAATGCCAGAAACCGGTCCCCGGTAGCTTGTCTCCTTTCTGGTGAAGAATTGGCTTGGTAGTTTGGTCTGCCCTGTTCCCATGATGCACTGGGCCAGGGACAGACTAATTTGCATATAGCCAGGTTCTGAGCTGGGATGGGGCAGTGAGATAAATAACGGTGATGGATCAAGCCCTGATCTTTGGACTGGGTAAGAGTGGTCTGCTTAATTCAGACACTCTGTTCATCACCACCCCCTTTTCTGTATCGTTCTGGGGACCTATGGTTAACAGCAGGAACATAAGGCAATTGACGAGGGTGGTTGAATCCACCGTAGATGAAACTGCCGGTGCCCTTAGTAACTTGACTGCTGAGCTCCAGTCGGATCGCCTTATGACCCTTCAGAACAGGGTCGCGTTAGACGTCATACTTGCAGTTCGAGGTGGGGTATGTAAAGTGATCCAATCGAGTTGCTGTGTTTTCATTCCAGATAACGCTCCAACAGTGTACCAGGCCATCTCCAAACTACATAAGATCTCTGAATCTATTCATGTGGATAAAGGAGATTGGTCGTTGATGGGGTGGTTCTGGGAACTGCTATCCGCCTGGGGATGGAAGATTCTGATGGTCATTGGGATGATCTTAGCCATTCTTTTCCTGTTCTGTCTGTGCATACAGTGTGCTCCTGCTATATGTGGCCTCTGTGCTACATCATGTGTAAGGAAGCCTGTATCGAGGAACGAGCTAAGTAATAGGATGATGCTACAGCAACATCTCAATGATTTTAGGAATACAGACCTGGACTCAGATTAGCGTGAGGATAGGTTGATTGCCTATGTAAGGGCAAAAGGAGGGTCTGTGGTACTGAAAATTTTGGACCTGTGTCATAAACATATTCGTATCATGACGAATTTGATATCAGCAGGCCGAGAATGACTAGTGGACTATGCACAAGCATTTCCGTCATATTCGAGTGACGAAATCACCCTGTATTCTGAGTTTTCGCCCAGAACCATCGGGTTCCATTTTGTGAATGGCAGCCATTTTGTGATTGCCCTCACATAGGCCGGTGACTAAGGCCAAAACCGAGTCTGAAGGACACGTACACCTTCGCTGACTCCTGCACGACCTGAGCAAGCTGACTCCACTGCCCAAGGCCAAACCTGTTCGGTCAGTTCCTTTCCTAGTGGCCGGTCGAGATAGTATCAAGGCACAACATGCCATTAACCCTTCATCACACACAACCCCTTCCTAATCTTACACACACCTGCCTCTGTTTCTTTCTTTATGACTTGCTTTACGAGGAGGAGGCGCCCGTTTTTATTGGGGTTTCGTCGATATCTGATGAAAATACTGGGCCTTGCCGGGTAATTGATCGTGGGCTGAACAAACTGAAATATGGGCTTGTCATCATGACTCTGCTTTTTCTTTGTATTGAAAATATGTGAATGGTCAACTGTAAAATAAGGAATGTTTGCCTGAAGCATAATATTTTGTATAAAAAGAGAAGGCTGGCTTTGTAAGATTGAGCAGTCTACTGAGAATATACACCGTGTTGTACTTCTAGGACGCCTGTTACTTGGTTGCAGCCAATAAACTCGATCTTTGACTTCACCTAGAAGACTCTGAGTTTCTGTAGTCTGAAACAGGAAGAACCCGAAGTCCTAGGGTGTGTCCCTGGCACCGCTCGGTTCTGAAAAACCCAGTACTTCAAAAAGACCTTCGGTCCACTTCGACATGCAGGAGTCGCTCACGTGGTTCGCGAAATCCTCCGGAATTTTCCTGCGAAGCTCCTCACGACTCTCGGGCAAAACTACTACCGCTGAAGTCGCCCACACGTTGGGCCGCCAATTGGAGAACCCGGCCTTATGGGCCGAGCGGCGCAGGGCACGCCTAAGATCTCCGAGTTCACCTGCCTCGACCGACAGAGACACGGGACACTCTGCTTGGTGTAGAAAAGTAGTTTTATTAGCTGCAGCTAAGCACAGTTTATCTAAGAAGTACCACACAGGTAGGTTCTCAAGAGACTGCCACTTCAATCCGTGGCGCACAGTCTATTATACCACACAAGTTTACAATGACAACTCCCAATATACACAAAACTGACAAATAGGAATAGTTCGAAAACAAGCTATCGGATGTCTAAAACACACCCTCCTTTCAGACCCTGTGTGCTCTCCTCCCATCAGGTTAATCAACACTAGTGCCCGTAATTCAATTTGCAGGTGGCAAAATATGTGTAGAATGCTTCAAAAGAAGGGCTATGTAACAAGAGAACACACGAAGAGAATAGTGAAGGCCAGTTAAATAAGATAAGGTAGAGAAGAATGGTGGGACCCAAACAGTGGAGTAAGTCATGGATTAATCAGTCTAGACATGGCTTTGCGAACTCGGCCAGACCCTGACATCAGTATCGCACACAAGGACGAAGTTTGTCTTTTAGCGAGAAAAACATGAAGCAGCTGAAAACGGCAGTAAGACCATTTTATCGCGTTAGCCGTGCTGCCTGAGTGAGGCAACATAAAATGGCGACTAAACGCAAAATGGCGGCTGTAGCAAAGCGATGCTGAAAACTACGTAACCTCATAGGTAGGATTGTTTATATACTGAAAGGGGCACCTTCCTGCACAAAAAGAATCCTGAGAGACTTTTTTCTTTTAGCACACATAAAAAGTGGAAAAAATGAGGAGAAATTAAGATATTTCTCCTCGCTACGCCTCTCCTGGCGAGGTGTATCTTTTCAGTGCATTCCCAGGTTTACAAGTGCTTGTGAATCTCAGAGTGCATCAAAAAACACTGTAGTTGCAGAGGAACATGAATATACCTCAATATCCCGCATTCTTTTACACCGGAGGGAATCACAACGCGGTCGTTACAACGACTGCGTTGTGATTCCGCATACCTTTACTCCGCAAGTCGGAACAAAGACTTGCGGAGGGGGAGTGCTGGAAGTTGGAATAGTATAATTTACTATTCCAACTCCAGTGAGTGCGGACACTAGAGTAGGTGTTGGATTTTAAATCCAACACTTCCCTTCCCTCCGCAAGTTGTTGTATGCGGAATCACAACGCGGTCATTATAACGACTGCGTTGTGATTCCATGCGTGGTAAAAGATTCGTTGTAAACGTCCATCACCAGGGAACCATCACTGCAATGCCCATGGAATGCCTCCCTTGGGCAGAGTAAGACAAAGCAGCAACTTGTGCTGCGTTGCCTTACCCCACTTTTTTAAGTCATTCAAAGCTGCAGAAAGTGGCTTTGCGTGGTTCCATAAATCTGACATAGCAGTTTGTATCGAGCATTTTCCACGTTGCGTGGTGCAAGCATGATGCAAAGCTCTCATAAATATGCCCTGCAGTGATTTATCCAGAACCTCACAATGATGACTTAAGGATTCCAATCTGGCTTCCCAGTGCCAAAGTCAGTAGCTCTAGTCCCTAGGTCACATCTCTTCCCATTGGCTCTTCATAATTGAAAGAGCATGGTTAAAAGAAATTCCCTCATCACAGGCTCATGTGGTAATTTGTAGTTTTGTTTTACGTACATTGAACTTTCTGCCCTGTTTGTCTGTAGCTACATTTAAAGGGGTTTGGGCCACACATCTCTGAAAGTGAACTAATCCATTTGGCAATTGCCATTGGTTTTCGGTTTCTTGTTTATTCTGTCAAGTGTCAAATCGAAAAAATTATATTTTATTCAAAGAAAGAATGAATAGCACAGAGTAAGATTTCACTAACTTTTAAGAGTTTTCAATTTATTAATGCATGTTGTAACTTTTACATTATGCAGGAGGCATGCCATGATGGGTCCACTTCCGTAGGATGTGGGACTTCTTTATGTTAAATATGATTATTTTAATTTAAAATGCTGAATTTCTTTAACTGCACATGTAGTAATGTTTTCATATGGATGTCTTTATGTCATTAACTTCATGACCAAATATAAAAAGAAAAAATCGGATAAAGTACTCCATCTTTAGGATGTCAAAACCTGGTTACTTTTTTATAGCAATAGCATTGGTGTGTCAACGTAAAATGATGCATTTTCTATAACGGTACAGAAGCCATAAAATCAGGCATTCCTACTCCATTTACGTGCTCCATACATGGCACTGAAATACAAGCGTATGGCCCTACTTTTGGGATGTTTTTTATGTACTCATATTATGCTACCAAAAAATGTTTGCCAAGCTTTTTTGAAGTCTGACTAAAAATGTACTGTTCATGAATGTAGCAGCCGTGATAATACTGTTCCAAGCTGGCCGCCATATTCAATACTGGTCCTGAATTTGGTAGTAATTTCGAAACAGTTATAATGTTCTCAGATGGCTGCCACATTCAACACAATTTCAGAGTCAAGAGCAAGTCCCGGAAAGCCTCCATGGGCTGGAGGCGGTAGCTATCGTCAAGTTCCACTGGCAACCCACTCGCCTTCCATAATATTACTGTAGCATGTTGGCCGCCACATTCAACACTGGCCCTGGATGTGGTAGTAATCTTAAAACAGGTATAATGTTCTCAGGTGGCTGCCACATTCAACACCAGTTCAGAGTCAAGATGCGGTGGCTATGGTTGAGTACCACAGGTAACACACTCACCTGCAGGGCCTACCCGGCAGAGTTGGGGACTCCATATGATCAGGGCCGGCATTCGGGACGCCAACTAACATTGTCGCACTGGGTGCCACCAGAGCTAAAGCCGGCCCTGCTCAGGATGCTCTGACTGGCATCAACTCCATCCTTGGGACAGACTCTTTCTTACGAAATACAAGTGTGAAGGTGGAGTACACAAAATTACACACATCCTGATTGACACTCTAGTCAGTGCCGGATAAAAACCAGTGGAGGACCCTAGGCAATCGACATTTCGGAGCCCCCCTCGCAAATTATCTCCTAATATTTTTTCAACTTTACCAACCAACAATTTTAATAAACTAATTTTATTACACAAAACTAAACATTAACAATTATTGTTATTAAACAAAAATTAATTAGAAATAATTTAAGAAAGCTTGATTGTAATTTTCTTTCAAGATCAAATCAATATTATTTTGATCCGTTTGCGGGGGCTGCTAAAAGGAGGGGGGCCCACAGGTTGGTGCCTACTTTGCCTACTTTGCCTATTTGGTAACCGGAACTGAATCTAGTCACCTAATCACTGTAGTATGAGCCGATCCAAAATATAAATGTTACTTTGAGCAAGCAGTGGCTGAAGGGGGCTGGTAAAAAATCCTTCTCTACAAATAATTTTTTATATTCATTGCATAAGTCTGGCAGACAAAGCAGCCACGTCAGACCTGAGAAAAACAGGGCTCCTCAATATAAACATTGTATAAAAATTGCGAATACAAACACCATCTGCAAACATCAAAACTCTCCTGAAAATAAGAACAGAAAACCAACATAAATAACACTGTCACGAGCAAACATTTAGATTGTGCATAAAATGTTCACAAAATGTATCATGCACAAACGTGGTAACTTTACTGCAAAATGGAAAATCCCACTGAAACCTGATTATCCTTGTTATCGGGATACAAACCTCATTGTTCATGATCCTATTTATTGCAAACTACAAATATTGCCTTAAATAAGAATAAATGCAGTGGCAATCAGAAAATTATGCAACAGTACCTCTGCAAGTAAAATGTTAAGTATCTCGAAGCGGTAAAGTATAACAGAAGGTCCTGGAAAATACTCCTGCTTCCTTTATTAAAATTAGTGGTAGTCAGCCCCAGTAAATGGATATATTTTGAGACCTGGGTGTCTTAGAAGCCTATGTCTTCCATTCTTCCTTTACTGCACTCCTCCACAACTTAAATCCCTTAAACAAACAAGCTTGAAATTCAGAATCAGCTCTAAACTTTTCAAAAATACAATTACGGCAGTAAATGCCAGACGGGTGTGGGGGTATTTCGATGGACTATGACGAGGGAAAATGAATTCTTTATTTAATTTTCCCTCGTCATCGTCAATCGAAATCTCTCCCCATCCGGCCCCACCGTTCTTACCTGCACGGGCCGCGGCTGTTAAATGGTACAAGGTCTCCAAGCGCAGACCAGCTCATCGAAGATTATCTCAATTTGACTTTCATACAGAACACTATTGCCCCTCTTTGAACAAAGCTGGACAAGAGAGAAGATCTTCTTCCTATCGATCATAGGAGGTATAGATGCAAAGGTTAACATTGACAGCACCTGGATGTAAATGGAGAAACAAAGCATTGGAAGACAGCCTCTCAAACGCAAGAAACAACTATAAAATTATGACTTAAATCTCAACATACATTCCTTCAGAACAGGCTACATTAAGCCAAAATAATACCCCCAGAAGCTGTTCAATATATTTAAAAAACATTCACTGACTCCCTCTCACCAACTAGATGTATGAAGGTGCGAGGAGTTTGTCTGATTTTTATCCAGAAAAATTACAACTGTCAGAAAAGAGCACTGAGAAGAAGAAAGAAGTGATGGGTGGAAAACTTAAATTAATATCAGTTGCGGGTAGTTACTAGGAACTGCATACTAGTCCATCTTTTATTTGTCCCCCATGTCACCTCAAACAGAAACCAGCCAAGTGTAAGTGATCCTGTGTCCTGCTCCAATGGGACCAGTCCAGCACAAACTGCTAGGATGGTCTCTTTGAACAGGAACACAATCAACCCCAGATTGGTTTCTGCCTAGTTAGGTCTCATCAGAAATGTATAGCATGAGTCCTGTGGCACAGTGATCAAGGGACCCACAGGATTGTCACACTAAGGGCGCTGAACTATGGAAAATAAATACATGATGAGAGGAATGTTTGAATCTATCTCTTATTGGTAATTACTCGGGGCTGCATTCCTGTCCATGGACTTGAATGTGCCCTAATTGATCACTGAAGCTGTGATTAACTCAAGCATTCCTTGTATCACTGTGTTTTTATGTTGCAGTGGCCACCCTGAGTGTTAATGTTAATGGGATTTTTAAAGCGCGCTGCTACCCTGAGGTGTCCTGGCGCTATGCACTACCTGCTGAAGAAGCTGTGGCAAACCCCGTGGGCGGAAGACAGTTAACTGAAAAGCCAGGTTTTTAGTCCTTTCCTAAACGACAGCAACTCTGTTGAGTTCCTTAAGGAAAAAGGAAAGCAGTTCCAAGCTTTAGCGGCGCAGTGCCGGAAACTCCTGCCACCCCAATTCTGTTTATTGAAGCGGGGAAGTGAAACTTGTTTAGCCTGCATGGAGCGCAGGGCTCTTCCCGGGACATACCACTGAATGGATTGCTTAAGAAAGTGCGACATGGCCCCCATTCTCAAAAAACCTAAGATATACCTCACTGTTGAGGCCTACGTAGTTCAAAGTCAGTCTGAGGATGCCCGTGTTGCCTTCTGGAGAGGATCTGGCCTGGCAATTTTGGCTGGACTGTTCTATTTAAGCATGCACAAGACTGAGTTTATTATGACTGGTCTCGGTCTAGTGTTGCCCAGTGGGGAAGAAAGATGGGCTGCAATGTGGCCAGAGAAATTGTCAGAGACTAATATTCAGCATTCCTTCCATCATTTTGTTGCTCAGAAAATAGCATTCCCCTCACTACTTTTGAGAGCCCACCAACTTTTATTCCCGCAATCATTTCAGACAACTGGTGTACTTTTGAATCCATTACAAAACAGAGCATTGAAAAGCTATCGCTAGGACAAGACTGTCACAATTCTCCAATGATGCTATCCATCCTGCGGTGGTCAAAGAACATCAGGATGTCCTAACTGCTCTTTGGTTAAAATGTATCAGTGTTTCATGTCAAACGGGTGATGTACCTGATACTTTGAAATCAAATATGTGAGAACTAATAAAAACGTCAAAAGCCAACCACACTCAAATAGGGAACTTCCGACCATTTGTGGACCTCTTATGCCAGAATTACTCAGAGAAACTATGGCCATTCAACACATTGGTTACATCAACAAAAATCAAACTCTAGGGCCTTTTCAATTAAGCTTTAATTGGTGCAGAACCGAATGAAGACTCATAAAAACCGCAGATGACTGACTCCAACTCCTGAACAAAGGAACAAATGCATCCTAATATTTCCTGACATATTCTTGGCATTTAACACAATTGATCATTGATCGCTTCTCACTCTTCCTACTCAATACATGGCTTCTAACGAAAAATGTTCTGAGCTGGTTCTGGTCCTATCTCTCCAAACACTTTCAACTAAGTAACATTGTAAACTTAACTTCAATTTAACTTCAAAGTTCAACCCTCATCCTTCTTTTGCCCTTCAATACTCTATATGTGCCCTCTGCTCGTTTTACTGTTACACTAAAGCACTAAGCGAACTCCTGATTTAACATGGTGTCTCCTTTCAAGTCAAGTCAAGTCAATAGTAGCTTTATTCGACTTTACAAGGCAAGTCATATAAGCATATTTAGACAATTCATTTACAAACAGGTATAAAATCAGTTCATTTCATAAGGACCAGTAGGAACAAAATATATAAACATAAAAAACCACACTGTAGTATATACTGAAGAATTCTAATTGTGCAAGATAAACAAGTGTTAAAAAGGCTAACACAGGCCTAAAATGCCAAACAATACAGTCAGTAGGTTAAAATACATCGTGTACAGTTAAATGGAGTCTGCAGCTGCCATCCCCTAATGCATCGACAGCCTACATCTAATTAAATATTTTAAAAACGTTGCTGCTACTAAAATAGTCAGATCATCTTGAAGCATATACAACTTAATCAGAGCAGGTCTACACTGCCTCAAACCCCATGATTTTAAAAGGGGTAACAAATATATTTTCCTTCCCCAGGTAAAAAAATTACAGAAAAGAACAAAATGTATATTGGACTGTACTGAGACATTGTCACAGGGGCAGTTAGTTATAACCCACTGTTTATTTATTTTCTGCTTTGTCTAGGAAGGCACCCAACTCGCACAGGGGGTTCCTTTATTAGGGCTCCAGGGCATTGCCTGCCTATATTTGTTGCCCACTTCGGCCCCCATATTTAAATATGTCAAAATTGATTGTTTTCTCTGGCCATGATGCACTTGTTTATTTTTTGCCATGGACTGGTTTCTAAGTTCCTGTGGCTGCATGATGAATGAACACATCATCAGACGAAGACTCACTATTCAAAGTGCGTGTGTCAGGTTAGATGCCTACCTTTATGTGGCCAACCCGACAGGCTCACTAGAGTCATCTTTCTACCTGCACAATTAGTGAGGCTCGGGTGCTCCCAGCTGCAGCCCCTTGGTTCTTTCGGGAGCATTGGGTTCCCCTGCCCGAGTGAATCCTGGTGCTGCTCTCATGCAATTTTGGGAAAATAAACAGCAGTGCCTGGATAGGCCCAGGAGACGAGGGTAGGCTTTGTTGAGGCAGCATGGTGGCGTGGGAGACTCAGGTTAGCGGAGCATTGACAATCACTCTACGACTTTTTTATTAAGCCACGTAGGGATTGGCCATTTCAGTCCCTTCCTCCCTCTTCCCTCTTTGAGAACAGCGTCAGTAACAGCACTGCACACAAGGAGGTAGTGACGGAAGTATGAGATGACGAGAGAGTATTCCTGGCCACATTCCGCTTTTAGATAAAGGACTGAATCTTCAAAAGGTGAGGAAGTGCTAGAAATATTTGAGGTTGCATGTCGGTGAAGCACAAAGTGAACCAATCATCTGATAACTCTTTGACCAACAGAATTCTTACATTTATCGGCCCCTTCACTTCTGGAACAATGGTAACATAGAAATGAATGGTATATTTAAACTAAGATAGCTTTGAAGCCCAGTTGGTCATGCGACAGTGATTTTACAAAAAAAAGTCCATACTTTTGTTAAACAGACACAACCAAGTCTTTAACAGAAGCGATGTGTCCCTTTCCTGGGTCTCTCAGCAGAACTGGGACGTGCCATGCACCAGTAGCCGAAAATGTACATGGACAGGAGAGGAGGTGTGTGGTTTCATGCTGCCTCAAGCCGGGAATCTACGATATGTACGTTCATAATGGCACGAGCCAGAATACAGGCCCCATGCAGAGGTGTTCCTGAAGATTCAAGAGTTTTGCAGGCAGCTGTTCCTCTGCCAGTCTGGAGCAGGCTGCAGCATCAGTACAGTCCAAGATAAGATTCACAGACTCAAAGGCCATGCATATGTGACATGGCAAACTCTCCAGATTAAACTTGCATAAATTAGGCCTGAGAGGCAAAGACCATAAGAAGCAACCAGGAAAGAGCAAATTGACGGAGTTTAGATTGCCCGAGAAAATGTGTTTCTTTAATTTTTTTCCACACGCACTAGAATGATATTGCACTATTAAAGAAGGATATTTTGGTAATGAGGGCAATGATATTTGCACCTTAGATGAGGTTATTTATCTGCAAAAACACATTTACATAACTGAAATGGAAAACATGTTTCGAAGCATCTATTCACAAAGTTTTGAAGTAATGATCTTTACTCTGTTACAGTATTACATATCAAAGTGTAAGCATACAGTTTCTTCTTCCCAATAGTAGCTTTAGAGAATTTTCACTTTTGTTTTTTCCACAACATATTTTATTTGTGTTTGTGGCAATATTTGACCCATAGGGCCCATTATACATGAGCGTATTGGTAGAATACATGTACATGGCATAGATTTTATAGCAGATGCATCAATAACTAAACAATATTAAACAGTAGTACTAACGCATGCCATTGCCCCATTGCATTACCTTGGAATTTTCACTTTTTTTAAATTGTGTTTTAGATGATGGTGAGAGCTGCTCCCAGCACACCCTTCTCTCATCACTAAACCCGGTTTTACTGTTGACTAGTGTAATTGTTCTGCCATAGTTTCAGTGGGGGTAGAATGCAAATACCATATTTTTAGGTCTGGTGTTTAAGTCCCCATGTTTTTGTTTTGACAAATGGCTTGCAGTCAGAATAAAATAGTGGTTTTCTAAAAGTTGACCCTGCGGCACCTTCGAAATGTGAGCAATGAATACAAACCATGTGTCAGAACTTAACACTGCTACATTTGATCGTGTGGTTAACAATAGTGCTGGAAATCATGATGAGCTCTGGTTGTAGTCTGTATGCATTGTGAAAAGAAATCCCAGCCTTGCCTTTGATTCGCCCTTTGGTCTTGTGACCTGGGGTTTAGCTGATGTGCTGTGCAGCTTGAGCTGCAGCACAGATTCACCAACCATCCTCTGTAGGACTTTAGTTTTACAGATGGATTTAAGATGCTGAGATGGCTGCCTGCAGGAACTGCTGGTGGCTGTCCACCCTAGTGCTTGCATGGAAAGGCATGGCAATAAACTGTTGTTTTGGCTCCAGCACTGCAGCAGCCCTGGTGATCATGGGTTTAGCATTGCTTCTTCAGCTTTCAAGCAATAATAGAATTACTTCTAAAAATCTAATGTTAATTGTTGTATCACAGGGATAAATGTCATGTCATGTTACTGCAATATATAGTTCCTAATGCATTAGGTATTGAGTAACACATTATGCAGTCACATTTCTTTATTCGTTTAAAAGCAAGTTAACCATAAAAAATACAAACAAATGGAACAAGTACAGCTGAGCATACAAAACGATGTCCAGCTTCTATTCAGGGGCCGAGGATGCTGATGGAAAGTTCAGCACTTACCATCAGCACTATCAAGTACACAATGGAAATGCATCATGCAGGCATCAGGTCAAGATCTATCTATCTCGTCTGGCATGATTGAAGGTTGCAGTGGTGCTGGAAAAAATTTCAGGGTGGTGGTGCTGTCACCAATGCTGAGTGAAATCATAGGGTTAGGGAATATTCCAAGGGTAGCACGATGTACAAGTGTCAGAACAAATGAGCTACACCCCTCCAGTTGGTAAGTGGTACGGTTGTAGTATGTAGCTGGTTGTAATTCTTTTTGGGGCACACTCTCACAAATATATTACTAAAGGAAGGCCCAGCAGCACACTGTAATTTACAGACAGGACATTTCTGTTGAAGTGGCTACAGAATTTGCCCAGACAGTCATGCAGTACTACTGATAAAATTATAGTGCATTCACATGATAATGTGTGAAAAATGGGTTTCAATAACACTTCTGAATGACAAAGAAATGCTTCATTTATTTTTTCCTGACAGATGATTTAAAAAAAATATATTTACAGTTTATTTACATTGTATTGAGTCAGAAATGTGTTTATATTCTACAACCTTTCCTTTCACTCTCCCTGTACCGCACAGTATGATTGTCACACAGTTCACAAAATGAAATATGATTAAATGTTTCAAGTCTACTCATTCACAGTGACTTTATAAACCGGCCTGCTTTTTCAGATTTGCTTTAAAATTCTCAATTTTCCCACTATTGTTTTCAAAATTTTCTCCACGAGAACCCCCCAAAACCGATTATGACGTTTGGGCTCACTCGCTTCATTCACGCCTGAATACTCATTGTTTTTTAAAATGTTATTTTTTTTACGGAGTTTTATATAGCGCGAACCTGACCCGGTATCGGGTATTAGAGCGCTTTACATAGCACTAGTTGCTTTACATGAGGACACATACATTTTTGTTAGGCACGGGGAGATTAAGTGATTTGCCCAGAATCACAGGATGTTTAGCGTCATTGCCGAAACTCGAACCCGGTTCCCCAGATTCGAGGTCGACCGCCCTAGCTGTTAGGACAACTCCTCTCCCCATACTCATCCCCTACTGTTATGGCTCACCGCTTACAAATGTCACCAGCCGCCACTTCTGGCTCATACCTCTAGTATGTGAAACACTCTGGCGCTGAATAAAACCAATTAAATAAATAAATAACGCTGCTCCTTCGAAAATGCAGGATGTAGTGGCATTGGAGGGTGTCGCAACTGAGTGCATGCGAGCGTGGTAGTGGGCAGCCACGGCCCTGCTGGTAAGAGTGGTGAGGCGGTAGGAGCAGGTTGGGGGGTGATTTCACAGACGACCACTGGGGAATATAAATAAAAAATGTATTTTCCCTCGTCGTCCGTCATCTGTCGAAACTCACCCCTCCATCGCTCTTACCTGCACGGGCTGCGGCTGGTAGCGGGGAGCATCAGCAGGGCTGGGGTGGGTACCAGAAACAGCCCTGACAAAAATATTCAAAGCATCCCCCTTACTTCTTCCCCACTACGTCCCTCTCTCGTTCCATCCACGCAATTTATTTCTGCTCTCTCTCTCTCCTCTCTCTTCCCCTCCGCTCGCTTTCCTTCATCTCTTTCACTTTGCTTAGGCACCCCACTGTGCCTGCTGCAATAAAGTGACCGAGGCCCCTGCACCAAACAGACCTCCCAATAAAGGCTCCATCCAGCCCACCAGGGAAATGGCCGGTGAGTACCAGATCTGCAGTTTAGGACGTCCATCAGGGCTGGAAACCTCGGAAAATGTTTGCAAAGTTCAAAATAATGTAGGGCAAGGAAAATGGCTGGATGGTTCAGCTGCTCGGATATTCCGAGGCTTTTGTAATTACACAGGGGAAAGGATTTGAGAAATATGTGCAAAAATACACGTGTGCTGTTAGCACGCTTGGAAATACACTTCAATTTTAAGCTACGAAATCCATTAACTTCCAGGTCCACGATTCTGAAAAGATAATGGAGGCACAGTTTCATCAGTCACACCACCCGACAGCGTTGCTGAAAGTATTCCTTTTAGTACATGACGCAGATGTGTGAGTTTTAATTTTAAAAAATAGGGATTGGTGTCTCAAAAGTACATTATGACTTCCTCAAAATGTCAGTTCCCAGAGCGCAATTTATGACTTGCATGTGTCGGGCTATTATTGTTGGCGAATGAAGTGTTGCATGAGTATGGAAAATATGAAACTTAAACAGAAGTAATTTCAACATTGCTCAGTAATTGCTAACCTTTTTTTTGGTTCCGAGCCACAACACAGTGAAATAACCTTCTTTATTTTTTAACGGAGTATTGAAGCGGGATAGGCCACACTGCAAACGTGCTCGTGTGGTGAGAGAACCCGCGCTCATGCACACGCTCACGCCCGCACACAGACACACACCATACCACGCGCACGGCGGCACACAGTCACACACCATACCATGCGCCAGCCCGCACACAGACACACACCATGCCAGGACACAGCATGAACACACCATCCTTGGCGCTCACTGAAAGAGTTAGAGTTAATTCTACGATTCCGGAGAAAGAGCAATTTATAAAATAACACTATAATCTAGAAGTCTAACACAATTTCACCTGGAATGTGTGTATTAAAGATATATACCATTTACTATAACAAATAAACTGTATCATGTAGCACTGCGTACCGCACTTCTGTTGTTTCTAAGCGCTGTATATTGCAGATGTTATTATTACTTATTTTATTGTACTTAATATACTCAACCTGGGAAGAACACAAGGCAGTGTCTTTTTTGGTAGGTTTCGAAATCATGCTCTTCATAAGTCTGCATTTGTGGTAGGCAAGATTTCATCGCACTGAGCCATGCACCCTGCTAGTTTTGAAGGTTCTGAGAAAAGCTTTATCCATTTGTACAAGCTTTTGGTTTTGATTTGACTCAGGAGCAGCGGTATAACAAGAGAGACAGCATTCAATTTCGCCAATCTAATGCCATCTGAGTGTGTGTGGTTTCTAGAAACCATTTACCTGTCTAAGGTGTATACAGAGGTAAAATCTTCTAGTGGTTTGCGGGCAGCCATTATCATCCTCACCACAGCAATTAAACCATTTTATAATTCACCTTGCCCATATTTCAAAACCACAATCATGTCACGTGTCTTACCCAGGGTTATTGTTTTTTTTACTTAGGACTTTTTGTGACCAGTATATTTGATGGAAAACACATGAGACTTTTTTTTTTTAAAGACCTCCCTCAGAAGTAATGTCATGTTCCTTGCAAATTGTATTCCCAACGTTGACAGAGTAGCTGCTCGACAAAAAAGTACACAATTTCCAAACCCAAATACAGGCCTGAAGGTTAATTTCTGTTTGTTTCTGCTCTTCTGCTAGTGTCTGGGGTGCCCGGTTTTAATGATGCTAGTGTTGGGTCCAGTTGCCGGTGTCATGGGCTTCCGAAGGGAACGCTCATGGATTGTATAAACGGGCCCTCCTGAAGAAACCCCCCCCACCTTTGAGCAGTGGCGGCTCCTCTGCTAAGGCGGAGGAGCGTTGCCCCACTGCTTCTGGACAGTGCAACAAAGGAAAAATAAAATGATAAGAACAGGATGTTAATATAATTTTATTTTTCTCTATGTAGCCAGATTGTACTGGGCGGCGCTTCTGTCACAGTGCAGGAGGAGGAGTGTATAAGCACCCTAAGTGCGCATGCCTGTTTGGCCGGCCGTATTGGGCCGGCCAAACAGTCATGCACACGTAGCATGTTCTCTACCGGGCTGTAATGCACAGCCTGGGTGGAGATCATGTACAGGCTCTCAGTCCCCATCTGAGCACCAAACCAGGGCACTCACGCCAATCACAACTCTGCTATCACCTTGACAGCAGCGTCGTGATTGGCTTAGGGGTGCCCAGGTGCTTCCTGCTCCCTGGAGCGAGGAATCGCAGAGGATGACGAGAAGCATGCAGCGTGAACAGGTAAGTGATCTTTATTTTTAATCCCTCCTGTCACCCCCGTTCTGCAGCAGCCGCCACTGTCACAAGAGGCTGAACAGACATATGTTATTCCTCTATAATGCACCACACCCAGATGCTGTATTTTTCAGAGGACTAAAGCGGTAGCAACCAGGCCAGTGTACATTTCGCCCTCATAAATTCTGCACTCTTAAGGTCCTAGTTCGCGCTAAAGTTTTATGTGCGTTCCAGACATGTTCGTACCAGTGCTTAATTTACCCTGGTGGTTGTAGGTACTGGACACCTGCACTCATTTTGAGGACAGGGCCTATTTCATCTTTGCCCCAGAGCAAGAGTGAGACAGTCAGAAAAAGGGAGGGAGAAGGAGAAATCTAGGAATTCAGTGACAAAGGGAGCAAGCAGGGGTGAAGAATAGTGCATAAGAGTGAAATAAAAAGACAGGTAGTCTGGGGGGTGGTGGAACAAAATAGGTATGAGGTAGAAGCAAACCTGGACAGCTTGCCTTACAGCAGTCCCAACGCCAGTGTTGGGTTCTGAAGACAATGTTTAGACTCTTGCACGTATTTTTCTATTTATCTATCTATTTATTTGCTTTTAAAAAAAATTAAGCACTATTTCCAACATGTCCATAGCTTCCGGAACCCCACGCGCTCCCTGAACTAAAGTAGAGCGCTCTTCTGGTGGGCCCAACTGCTTGTTCAGCTTTCCACCTCTTTCTGGTGAGGCACAGTTTTTAATTTAGCCTGACTGGTCAATGATATCATTTGCAGTGATTGTTGGGGCCACAATGCTATCTAATCACGTTATTTAAACAAACTTTGGATTTCAGGGCACTGTAAGCAGTGAGGAATGCCTTCAACAACAGATGTCAGCAAGTTAACATGGCTTTATTTAACGCAGGCCTCGCAGCACGTGAAGTAACAATCCTGCTTTTTGTCTGGATTTTGATATGTAGCAGCGCTATGAAAACACAGGATATATCTCAGCAAGGGCTTAGGGCATATCTAACGCACAGGAAAGGGGGCTGTGTCCGCTCTGTGGATTACATCATAAAAAAGAACCCTTTTCCTCATAGTTTTTGAGCATTCTCTTGTGGCCCCTTCTGTGAGTTTCATCGAGCAGAAATGAACTGCAAATTCTGTGCCCTTTCCTATCTGTAGGGGACACACATAGTGGCCGGAAGCCCATGTTTTCCCCATCCCTTGGAGCACCTCTGTCCTGCACAAGGCCATTGAGTATCTCTAGGATGACCAGACTAAGTACATTTTTAGGGGACCGCACCATCTTTTCTGTGGGGGGAGACTGCTGCGGATTACGACAGACGACGATGAGGGAAAATTAATTCTTTATTTAATTTTCCCTAGTGGTCGTCTGTCAAATCCCCCCCCCCCCCCACCCCCACCACCCTACCGCTCTTACCTGTACGGGCTGCGGCTGGTGGGGGATCAGACTAAGTGCAATTTAAGGGGCCAACTTTACAAGTGAGGGACCTCTTTTGCATGATGCCGCCATCTTCCAACCGAAATGCTCAGTTCCGTACAGTGCTTGAAATTGGCAGGTACTGGCCAGAACTGAGTACATACATTTCTTTAATTTGAAAGGGACAGTGCCTGCACTTCTAAGCACTGCTGCAATACATGCGATGGGAAAGTGCCTGTACTTCTAAGCACTGCTGCAATCCAGAGTTCCTGGAATTTTGAGCACTGCTGCAATCCATATAATGGGAGAGTTCCTGGACTTCTGAGCACTGCTGCAATCCATGTAATGGGAGAGTTCCTTCACTTCTGAGCACTGCTGCAGTCCATGTAATGGGAGAGTTCCTTCACTTCTGAGCACTGCTGCAATCCATGTAATGGGAGAGTTCCTGCACTTCTGAGCACTGCTGCAATCCATGTAATGGGAAAGTGCCTGCACTTCTAAGCACTGCTGCAATCCAGAGTTCCTGGACTTCTGAGCACTGCTACAATCCATATAATGGGAGAGTTCCTGGACTTCTGAGCACTGCTGCAATACATGCAATGGGAGAGTTCCTTCACGTCTGAGCACTGCTGCTATCCATGTAATGGGAGAGTTCCTTCACTTCTGAGCACTGCTGCAATCCATGTAATGGGAGAGTTCCTGCACTTCTAAGCACTGCTGCAATCCATGTAATGGGAAAGTGCCTGCACTTCTAAGCACGGCTGCAATCCAGAGTTCCTGGACTTCTGAGCACTGCTGCAATCCATGTAATGGGAGAGTTCCTGGACTTCTGAGCACTGCTGCAATCCATGTAATGGGAGCATACCTGCACTTCTGAGCACTGCTGCAATCCATGTAATGGGAGCATACCTGCACTTCTGAGCACTGCTGCAATCCATGTAATGGGAAAGTGCCTGCACTTCTAAGCACTGCTGCAATCCAGAGTTCCTGGACTTCTGAGCACTGCTACAATCCATATAATGGGAGAGTTCCTGGACTTCTGAGCACTGCTGCAATACATGCAATGGGAGAGTTCCTTCACGTCTGAGCACTGCTGCAATCCATGTAATGGGAGAGTTCCTTCACTTCTGAGCACTGCTGCAATCCATGTAATGGGAGAGTTCCTGCACTTCTAAGCACTGCTGCAATCCATGTAATGGGAGAGTGCCTGCACTTCTAAGCACGGCTGCAATCCAGAGTTCCTGGACTTCTGAGCACTGCTGCAATCCATGTAATGGGAGAGTTCCTGGACTTCTGAGCACTGCTGCAATCCATGTAATGGGAGCATACCTGCACTTCTGAGCACTGCTGCAATACATGCAATGGGAGAGTTCCTTCACTTCTGAGCACTGCTGCAATCCATGTAATGGAAGCATACCTGCACTTCTGAGCACTGCTGCAATCCATGTAATGGGAAAGTGCCTGCACTTCTAAGCACTGCTGCAATCCAGAGTTCCTGGACTTCTGAGCACTGCTACAATCCATATAATGGGAGAGTTCCTGGACTTCTGAGCACTGCTGCAATACATGCAATGGGAGAGTTCCTTCACTTCTGAGCACTGCTGCAATCAATGTAATGGGAGAGTTCCTTCACTTCTGAGCACTGCTGCAATCCATGTAATGGGAGAGTTCCTGCACTTCTAAGCACTGCTGCAATCCATGTAATGGGAAAGTGCCTGCACTTCTAAGCACGGCTGCCATCCAGAGTTCCTGAACTTCTGAGCACTGCTGCAATCCATGTAATGGGAGAGTTCCTGCACTTCTGAGCACTGCTGCAATCCATGTAATGGGAGCATACCTGCACTTCTGAGCACTGCTGCAATCCATGTAATGGGAGCATACCTGCACTTCTGAGCACTGCTGCAATCCATGTAATGGAAGCATACCTGCACTTCTGAGCACTGCTGCAATACATGCAATGGGAAAGTGCCTGCACTTCTGAGCACTGCTTCAATACATGTAAGGGGAGAGCACCTGCACTCCCATTTAAAGCACGGGCTCTGCCCCTCACTGCCTTACTTGTCCTTTTGTAATGACTCCTCCTTTTCTGTCGTCACTCTTCTGTGACTCCAGCACCTTCTCAAAGGCTTACCTTTCGTCCACCTCCCGTCCCAGCTACCTCTTCTCAAAGGCACAGCAGCCTCTTTGTCTTTCACTTGAGGCAGCTGCTAAATCTCATGCAAAGACCTGAACTGGTTAATGTGGTTTGCTGATTCAGGCCTTGAGAAATCTTCAGCAGCTGCCTTTTCTCTGAGAATAGTGAGAGATCTATTTTGAAAGAATTGCTGATTTCACTGATTAAGCATCTTCATTTAGCACACAGTACTGCAGCGCAGCGAGAACAATTACAACATAACAGGGTGCTCGCGCAGCTGACAATACCATGCACGTTCCTGCCAAGGGCCTCACAATGTCACCAGTCAAAAGAACTTGTGATTTCAGCATGTCGACTCCAATGAGCCAGCAGCTTACAGGTAGACAAAGCAGTGCTTAATTTGAGCCGGTGGTTGCAGGTACGGATCTTCAACTCACTTACGGAATTCCGAATTACCTTCAAGACCTGGCTTTTCAAATAAGCCTCTGGGGCCAGCAAGCACCTGCATACCCTATCGGGTGATTAGCCGCACTTTATAAATCTTGATTGATTGATTGATTCAGCACTCATTTTTGGCAACCTGCACTTATTTTTCCTCATTAGACATTGGCCCAGAGCAAGAGATACAAAAACACACAATGGTGAAAAAAGGAGTAAGGGAAAGAATAGAAAAAAGTGGCAAAGGAAGAAAGCAGGAACCAGCAAGAGTGAGATTAAGGGCAGGGGGTGTCTGGTGGTATAAAGTGGATTCAAGTCTATACAGCCTTGTTATGCAACACACCGACATTCAACAGCGCGGGCCGCGGGCTTTTGAGCAAAACTTTTGGACTTTTTATTTTACAAATTAAGCACTGAGAGGAAGCCAACCTTAGATGCAGTTGTCAGGAGATATGGAGTAGACATCCATCACAACCTTGCTCAATTGCATTTTGAAAGCTAATTAGAGGGGACGTTGCCCCAGAGGTTATTTGAGCCATTGCATGCCCCACAATACAAAATCCTAGAAACTTCCAGCCATTTTATAGAGTAAGGTCCAAATGTACATAGACTTCCCTTTGCAATTTCCTAATAGCGAATGTTTGTGATTCGCTGATAGAAAATTGCAAACAGCTACATACAACAGTGTTTTACACTGTTTGCGATTCCCAATGGGTCACACGGGACCTGTCTCATTATTATTCAGGAGACAGGTCGCAATTTGCGAACAGTTGGGAATGACTAGCACTTACAGGGATGGTAGCCTGCTGGGATCAGCAGACCACCATGTCTGTGACCGCTTTTTAAATAAAGCAGTTTTTTATTTTGAAATGGAGCCCGTTTTCCTTAGAGGAAAACAGGATGCATTTAAAAAAGAAAAATCAAAAGTTTCTTTAGAATTTTTTCAGAGTAAGCAGTGGCCCGTGAGAACACTACATTCTCTTTAGAAACATTGTTGCTCACATTCACAAAGGGGTAGGGGTCCTTTGGGGATCCATTCCTGTTTGCGAATTGGTTACCACCAACTTGAAGTTGGTGGTAACTGCAAATGTTTTGCGACTGCATTCCTGGTTGCAAAACATTCCTACATACCAGTGTGACTCACTATTAGGATGGCACACCCTTAACACACCCCTTGCTAATAGCGACTCGCAAACTCTATTTTGCGACTCAGTAATTTGGTTACTGACTCGCAAAATAGGGTTGGTACATGACCAAAAACATTTTGCCAGTTGCAAATGGCCCAATGGGCCGTTTGCGAGCCACTTCATACAACTGGCCCTAAATTCTGTAAATGTTTTCCTACTTTAAATGCATAATGCATAAACACTTGACAGCCACAATCTCTCCCTTTCCTTGCTGTTCTATGACTCAAGTGGATTGGGGGCACTTGTTACTCTGTTACTTTATGTGAAGCACTCATGCCAGTGAATCCACCAAAGGAACGAATTGACATGTGCCCCCTTCCGCCGGAAATGTGTCAGAGAATAGCAAAGCAGAGTTAAGTGTAATAGTCTGACAGAAGTGGAACTGGAAAAAGGAAAAATTACTAGATGATTCTGTGATTCCTATCTATTATGGGTCATTCAATGCCCCAAAAATTGTGTTGAGTAGAACTTCTCCTTCACGTGGCCCCGTCAGAGCTCTGTGAAAATCCTGAAGTTCAAAGATTTGCTGTTGGTAATCTCGTTGTTAATTAACACTCGTAAAGTGCACACTATGAATCCTAGGGGCCCCTCAGCCTTTCAATCATGTATGTCAATACACTGAATACTACTGAGTTTGTTATTTGTAGCACCTATTCTTTACAGTACTTGCATAACCGAGCGCGTTTTGAGAGCTAATTACAAACAAGGTATTTTTCATAAAATAAACTCCCCCTGCCTGCTATATTGGAGATATGAAAATTAAAGTTGTGCTGTTCCTGAATGATCTAGAATTTAGCAATATACAGGACTGTCCAAAGCACAACTTTAATTTTCATATTGCATTTGGGCAACTGTGCTGGACCTCATGTATAAAAGCCCTTTGTCCCTCTATCTGTGAATAATGCTATACTGGAGACTCAGACCTTCATCATAAGTGGTGCGCTCTGAGGGCAATTGCACCACCTGCAACAACAAGTGTCCCCGAGCTTGGAATTATTGGGCCGCAAGTTCCAGACCCAAACATTTGAGGCCCAGAGGCAATGCAACTCACTTTGCTGCTGTAGGGGTTGCAGTAAGAAATTCATCCCAGCCCCCACACAAGCTTTGCAGGAGCAAGGGGTTACAGCCAATGTTCCCCCAGATAAACAGAAGCCAGCCTTGTTTCCCTAGATTTACACTACAGTGACACACCATGATCCTTTCACTGACACTTTCTGCCTGTTCAGAGCTAGCAGAAAGTATTTTTCACCAGCAATGGAAAAAAATGCATTGTAAAAAAAGAAATGGTATTTCCAGAGGGATTCCCCATTCCAATGAAAAAACTAAGAGTGTCAGGAATTTGGTGAGGTATCCACACGACGCTTTCTGGCCAACTCTTAATGAGTGTCACCGTGTAACCAATTTGTGCATATTTGACATAGTTATATGTTTAAGAAAGGCATCTGTATCAACCGAGCTCAACTTCCTACCACTTCACTGAATTTGGGAAATTCTTCACTGGTGATTTAGGGGACAGAAGAAGTAACATTGGCCAACTTTCTCAATTTTGTCACCAACAGTAAAGACATAACTAATATTTTCTTCTGTCAAATCCAACAAAGCAGCCAATCTTGTATCAATACTTTCTAATAATTTTATCACAAACTTTGAAACCATTCAGTGTTGTGATTCTCTTAGGGCCGCACCCAGCTCAGCTTAAAATTCTCACTAAAGCTGTATCAACTAGATCTCAAGGGAGACTACTCTGAAGCGTGACTGACAGCACTGGAAGGAAATCCTCGCTGATGGTATTTGCACCAATCTCTTTCCTGTGTTAGAGTGGGGCCACAAAGCCTCTGCATTAGTCTGTGGATGAACTTGTGTACAGTATGAAAGAATTCCTGGCAAAAATTGAGGGTTCCCATGATCAACGTATTGCCGTATTTAGCATCTAACGGTGCATGTCCCAGATATACAGGACCTTTCAGCTTTTGACTCAAAAAATCCAAGAAGGAAAACTTCAGCATCATAGATGTAGCATTAGACACTCTGGTCCTGATACCAATGCAGGGCTAAATTCCGATCAAACAAACACATGCAAATGCATGCTTGCACAGGGATCAGAATTACCAGCTGTGTGATAATTATTATTATCAGAGATTTCCCCTGATAAATTCCGGCAGGTCAAACCTGCCAAAATGTATCTGGGATAAAAGAATCATAACGAAGGCAAAACATGCCGAATTTGGTGTGTTAAATACTGATTCCACGTGTTATGCTTCATTTTAAAGCAAAAAATGGCCGAATAGTAAGTATTCAACACACATTGTAAATACTTCACTCTGTGGTAATGCTAAATAGCCCATCTATTCCGCCTAACTTGAAGTGAGGGCGTAAGCCATTAAAACACATTAGAATACGAGTGGTACCAAGTGAAGTAAGGAGTGCCACTTGAATGCCAAAGGTTGATAGTCCAATGAATGAAATATGAGCTTTATCATTGTACTGCATTGCTTAAGAGTCATTCAGACCTTACCAAGAGAAAAAAATCACATCTCCTGCAAGATAGCAATAAGAACATAATTTCTAATTTTATTAGGCATTGCAAAGTTCATCGCAACACATTTATAAAATAAAGATACAGACAATTTTCTTCCGGAATCAATGTTTTTTTAATTAGTTCCAACCACATATGTGAAACTTAGCTCTGAGAGCCTTGCAGCTATTTTGTATCATGCTTCTTTTATAGATGAGTCATTCTAACTAAATGCAGCAACATATTTTTCATGATATACTGAGAAGGTGCTATAACAATACTTTAATTTGAGAACTAACAAATCGATCTCTTCTCGTTCTTGATCAGATATCTGTAAGCTGTGTACCCTGAGAGACCCTGGAGTCAAACAAAAAGTTTGGTCTTAACTTCTCATATAACTACACTGCTATTGTATCTTAAAATAATTATTAAAATGATCGCAGTCCATTTTACCAATTTCACGCTTCCCTCTAGTCATCCTAGTATACCCCTTAGGACTCCAGCCTCACAGTTTGAAGACCACTGAGTACTCACTTTGACAACTACTGAGCTCACTTTTTAAGACCAGTGTTCCAGATGAGCAAGCAAAGCTTTATGCAACATGATCTATTTTCCAAAAATTAAAACTATCAAAAATATCCAGGTCTTCTTGACAATGTTAAAAACATTGTGTTTTTACTGTGAATCTTATTTACATTAGCACAAAAGAGAGAATCCCGCTTTGAATCCGAGGTTAGGTACATCATGCAGCATGTTCCAATACTCTTTTTTTTAAACTGACCAATCAAACGTGCTGCATAAGCGACAAGAGCTAAGGAGTAAATGGGTTTCTCAGGTTCCATGCCTTCTGAGTCCACTGTCTCTCTGCTATGCCTAGGGATGTGGGCGGCAGCAGGCGCAAGTAAGGATGTATTCTTTAGTGACACCGACTAATGGTATCACCACATTCATAATCGTGCATCTCCTTCCCCAAATAGCTGACCGATGCTAGTCTTTTTCGATCACTGTAGGGCTGAGTTTGTTTGACCCACAAACTAGATTAAGGCATGTGAAAAAAACCTGAGCCTTTGAGTCCAGTCATTTTTCTAAAGCATTTATGGCTTTCTGTCTAATAAGTAATTTTACGTTAAATGCCCATGGGTGTAAATTTAGATTTATTTTGGAGAGAAATTGATTTATAAGACGTATCCCACACTTCACCGTTTGTTGTCTTAAAAATACCTTTTATATATTTTTTGCTTTTGTTGTAAGTACAAGAATTGTTTGTACTGCTATATGAAATTTTTCAATAACAGTATAGTTAATCAGCAAGTGTTTTGTGACTTTCTATGTTCCTTTCTGGACTGTGGTTTTATTATAGGAACCAATAAATACAATGCAATGATTCAATAATTAGTTTTAATTGAAATTTAACCTACAAGCTAGAAAAGGGTGCATTGGAATGACTTGTTTTTTACTATATAGTGTACTTTCACGTGTATAAGAATTCCAGTTTAAAATCTACCTTAGACAGGTATCTGACACAATAAGACAAGACGAGTTGTGTCATGCAAATTGTTTCTCATTGAAGGAAGTGGGAAATAGTTCGGCAGCTTTATGATGAGCTTAATTCAGCTAACTCTACACAATTATTAATTATGTTTTCGCATTTGAAAGTACAGGTCATGAAACACTAAAATATTCCTCTTCATTTCCTGGGACACCTGAACTACTAAAAAAGATTCATGACTTGAGATCAACTTGTGCCGTCCAGTAAAGTGCTGTTTCCCCTGATAAAAGTGATACTAAGAGTGAAATACCCAAGTTTGTTGCCCTATAAAAGTGCTGCCATTGAGTAGTATTGATATGCCAGTGTTCTGTTAAAAGATCATTCCACAATGACTTTATGCTAACAATACACATCCTCTATAACATGATAGACACATATTTCAATTACTTGTGTGCTTGAACATGTTATGGTTTAGTACATAATTCAAAAAACACTACTTAAGAAAATATTATTTTGTAGACTGCACCTCTGGGGTTCACAAAGTAGATCTTAACTTGACGACCAAACTCGTATTCTAGTTTCACAGTCAAGTTTCTGACTTAGCACTGTTTTATGCATGCTAGTGCATCTTTGTTAAATGTCTCACAACCTTTGTTAACTAACTGCACTGGTCTTTTGGTGAAAGGTTAGCTGTTGTACTGAGATACCTCTTCCGGGGGCAAAGCCAAGATTGAGTTATGTTGTGTAAATGCCACTTTTGGACAATGATAATTTTTGTAATAGTTCTTAAAGATGTCACATTGTGGGGTATGTGCATTGTGAAATATCATTGGTTAAATTTACTTTAAAGCTTTGTCTTAAATGTCTTAAATGCGATTGGTTTAAAGGCTTCTTACAAGTATTCTTCAATAATAGATGTTGTTGAATGTCATCTTCATGATAGAAAGAGGAGTTTATGGTATTTATAGTGGGTAATATTTCATCCAGTCTTGATAGCCATGTCTTTGCCTCACAAGGACCTAAACCGAATTACCTTCTGTTGATTGAGTTTCAGTGTGCCTTTCATGATAGGGTATTTTGGCCACTGCATTTCCTCAAGATATTGGTTTTCTACCACAAACCAAGGACCATTTTGTTTATAGCACAGAAAAGAAATCAAAATTGAGAGGTAAAAGCTTTTCAGAAGACTTGAGAGTGGGACACAGATGACCAGATGAGAGGTTTTGTTGTCCCCATGGGTTGCCCTCGCTTGACTTGATGTGATTGCCTTGGCGCAATCGTGCTTTATCTAATTATAAATACAGATGGCATCTGGCGGCTTCTGTGCCGGCTTAAGAGTTTGCTGTCAGCCACGTCAAGGCGTGGACTCACCATGAGTGCACGATACGATGCGCAATAATAATGCTCCCATTAAGAAGCTCGCGGATGGCGCCGGTCTGAGACTCCTCAACCAATGAAATTGATCGGTTGCACTATAGAGCTTCCAGACCGTACAAAGTGTAAGCCAAAGGGGTGACATTGCTGCGGGCGGGGCTGACATCTTGAGGCACCTCATGGGTACGGGCTGTTGTTCGGTGTCATTTGTGTCACCGCTGTGATGGATGACTTTCAGATAATTCTCAATTTATCATATCATGGAGAAATCCCTCCTTCCTCAAATGGCTTTTTGTTTCTGTAAAGCCCGAGCTGCAGATGGCATCTACCCACACATTCCCATTGTGCGACGCCCACAGAAAGCTTCCCCAGTCTTCAAAGTGGGCGCTTCTGGTTGAGTTGCTGGTCTTCAATTAAAGCTCGAAATTGGGTCTGGGAGCACATTAACCTCTTTGTTTCTACATTCTCTTGGGATTCTCATTTTGGTATAACCCGATGCAATGCAATAATGCCCAAACATAGCCTTACAAGTAAGTTAAATCATTACTTTTTTCATAAGAAATGATATGTATATTTTTAAACTTACGATTATGTGCTGGTTGATTTATGTCTGGGTATTTGGATGAATCGAAATATATTTGTACATGTAAGTGTGTGTGTGTGTGTGTGTGTGTGTGTGTGTGTGTATATGTGTTTATGTACATGTGGTTGTATATATATCTCTCTCTATATATATACCTATTAATATATATGTGTGTGTGTTGACACACGTTGACACGTGAAACAATGTTGTATGTTAATGTTTGATTTTCCTGGGCACCAGTGATACATTATACAATCAAAACAATGTCTATATGTTTGCTAAGTACATAGCCGCGCATACATAAATATCAACTGCTACTAGCTAGGGTTTCATGTATCAAACCCTTGAGATGTGCAGAAGTGGCATTTTGGTTGCAAATTATTTAAAACCGCAGTTACAATTTCGATTGCTGTGTCTCCACCTCACTCCACATTCTGAAATTAGATGTGTCGGTGCTTTCCAGTGAAAATATTTTGCTTTAAAGGGCGGGCAACAGGATACTGAAGAACGCGTCCGCATTTATCCAGCTAAATGTCTTAAAATTGCAATGATCTGGAGGACACAGAAACGAGAAAAGCCATCCACTTTTGGTGCCGTGCTGATGGGGCCGCGTGACTGTGTGGTGTGCAGACTGTCATGGGACATGTTTTATGTCTAGCTCACAGCATGGTAGGTAAACTATGTCTTATGCACATCACTTGATGGCGGCCTCGCGGCCCACTGCAGGACAGTTCGGCCCTAAACTGAATCTATGCATTATATCCTAGTATATCACAGAACTAAGTCCAACCCATTATTGAGATCTCAGGTAACCACATTATCAAACGTGTGTTTATGTTTTCATATAAAAGCGCCTTAGTGCCTCATCACTGATAGTAAACGCTGTACAAATGCAATTACAATACAATACAATGAGAACTGTGTAAGTAACAGTTAACATACCCATCCACACTTGACGATCGACGGGAATCTCGATTGTGCAAACATTTTTGAACGGAGGCTGTGTGCATTAAGACAAATGATTCGTTAAATGTAATAATATTGTTGAACATATTTTCATTAATTTAATGAGGGAGACTGCATTGGAACATGCAAAATTATTAAAGTTGCCCTTTGGTAAAAGTGAAGGTTCTGTAGCATTTCGTCTAGTGTAAGCAAAGAAAGAAATCACTTAATTTTAAAGTAAAGAAAATGATTCTGAATAAACAACTAGCTATAGCCCGAAACTGTAACACTAACTCTGAACTTAAGCCTAAACATAAGACTAAGCCTAAACCTAAACCCTAACATCAACCCAACGCTCTAATCCTAAAGAAAATCCTAAATATATACCCTAAACCTAACCTACCCCATCTCTGACCCTAAACCTTACATCAAACATAGACTTATCTTTCTTTAACCCTATACCCTAAACCTAACCCCAACCTTAAACTCCAACCCTAAATGTGACCCACTCCAAACAGTAAACCTACCCGAAATGTATCCCTATCTTTAACCCTACACCCTAAACCAAACTCTAATATAACCATAACTCTAAGCATACACCCTAATCCTAACTCCCATCCCCTCAATCTAACTTTAAACCCAAACATAGCCCTATATGGAGCCATACACACTAAACCTAATCCTAAATATAGTTCTGACTCTAACCATAAAGTCTACCTCTGAAATTAATCCTATACGTGCACCGATTCCTAAATCCTAAAATTCCTCACATGTTGATGCTTTGCACTTTATAAGCGTTGTGACATGATTTTTTTAGAGGATATATTTCTTATGCTTTAAATTAAAATTTAGGACTTGCACTTTGAGGGTTACAAATCCCAAATTTAAGTGAAAGCGAAGTCACTTGGATTCACCCTGAACACCAAACTCACCCTCAAGGAACATACTGCTAAAGAGACAAAGATGGACTGGAACCAGCTCTCTCTTCCAAATAAAGTCAAACTGTTTATTTTAGAAAGCGAGTACAGAACTGCTGTCTAAGCCCTTGTACTCTCGCATCTGGATGGTCGTAACGCCCTATTCCATAACCTTCCACACTCCACCCTGGTACCTCTTAGGGGCATCCTATACACCTCAGCATGTCTCATATAGAGCCTGGAGAAATATGATCACATCAACCCCCTTCCTAATGGAACTCCATTGGCTCCTCCTTTGGGTCCACACCAACTTAACTTCAAATTCAGTTGCATAAATTACAAAGCCATCATGACCAGAGACCCGTTTATCTTACAGACAAGCTCACCATCTCTGGTGGTTCTCATCTCACCAAGACACCATCAATCTACAGACTAAGAAGTGTAAAAAAGTTAAAAAACACAAGCTGCCAACTTTGAAACTGGTGAACCGAGTTTTGGATCTTGACTTGTCCTTGTGCCCTTGTGTAATATAACTGGTGCTCATGTAAAGCACTCAAAAACCTTGATTTAGCGCTATATAAAACTGCAACAAAAAAAGAGACAGAAGTCAGCTGGCCTGTTCTATTTATTCACCCAGGATCTGGAAGAACAGTCCTGTATCCATCAGGATTGCCCTACCGCTGCTCCAACGTAGGTAATAACTAAAGTCTCACCCGTTTAATGGACACAATATCACACTGTATTAACTGTCCACAACCCACCTTCCTCTCCTATTACTGGTTAACGTTATGCTTGTGTTTGACTATGTACAGCACTCCGCTCTCTCTATGCTACGTTTGCTTTATAGAATATCAGAAATAGGCATACATACATAAGTGCTTTGAAAGATTCCAGCCTAGATCCCTCCAGGTGGGAGAAATTTAGCAAATTTCTCTATATTATACCCATTATAACAAAAAAACCTTGTTTACAGTTCTGCCCTTTGCGTCTTTCACACAATGTCTCACAAATCTTAAGTCACAAAGCTCTGTACATCACAAAAATGCAGCAAGTCCATTTTCCCCTTTTTTTGCTGCTTGTGGACAAACATAAGATGGGAACGGCTCTAAACAAAAATCGGGGACGAGCTGTGTTTGCTGTAGGCTAAAAAGTGCCAAATTAGTTGTGCACTCATTTTACTGCTCATGGAATAGGATTTCACCTTTTGTTCACTTTTGTACATTTCTCCCTGCAGTATTCATCAATTAGCAAAATAAGCTGTGCCTTTTTTTGATTAGCCATACACTTTGTTAAATGGTCTGTGAAGTCCACAGCTGTTTCATTCCTTCCTAAGGACCAAAAATAATGGAAACATTATTTTTATTATTTCCCCTGTCCAATCTGGTATAATTTGCAATGACCCACACTTAAAATAGGATCAACCATGCATTTAGCATCTTGCAATTGGGTATGTTTTTTAGCTACTTTATGCTAGGTCTTCTGACTTCTTCTATTTTTTTTCTCTGTGAATAAAACAGGGGCAGGCTTAGCCCCCCACTTCGAGTTTCTCAGTAAAACATGGAGCAAAAACTGTCCATAGTTAAGACTCATACTACAAGGTTGGTTGTGGCACAAAGTTTTCACCTACGCATGGTAAATTAACATTTAGTAACAGTATTTGTGTCTGGTATTACCTCACCGAATTCCACTTTATGAACTGTTTTGGCAGCGCAAATTCTTAAAATGCTAGAGGAATTTGTGCAGGAAAAAAATCACAGGTCCAAGTACAACATCCAAGGAATCAGTGATTAGATATAGGGCACAACCCACTGTTTGTGCATGATTTTCAATTTACTGCGGTATTTAGATTTAATTCAAGGTCTTACTTACTAAATTTCACTTGCGCAACCAGTGCAACCTAAAACACTAAGGGGCTTATTCACAAGGCCTCCAGTGATGCGTCACTTTTTTTGATGCACTGTCGGCGCAGTGTGCCTGCCTATATTTACAAAGCCACATAAAGTCTCCCTGGGTGGCTTTTCACGGCCTTGTAAATATGGGCCCTCATCACGCATTACTCTGTATGAAAAGGTGCGTTCCTTGTGTGTTCCTGTGGGTATTTCCATGCAACATCCATGGAACCTGAGACAATACCAGATTTACAAAGTTTTGCAATCCTGGGAATGTGTCAGACTCTGAAGCCTCCACAGGGGCGGCATAGGGAGGCACAGCGAGTAGAAATACTTTCATCCGCTTTCTATGAGTGCTGTATTCTGCAACCTGCATCAAAAGAGGACAATACCATCAATGATTGTTTTTGTGCTGGAATGTTTCCCTTCCTGCTCTTCCTACATAAAAACAATCATCCCCACAATGCAGGCACCCTTGCAACATGAAGCAAGGGTGCCTGTACTGGCGCACGTCGGCCAATTGTGCTCCAGCGCAAGTGAAAATCACACAGCTGTGTTGTATTGTTGGTTATACGATGCATCCCTGTGCTTTTAAAATGACACAGCTCGGCGCAGCAAAATGGCTTACAGTGACATGATGCATCATTTTTTGGTAAATAAGGCCCAAAACCTGTTTAGAAACCATTTTACATGGCTGCACGCTTAATGCTAAAGTGCGTCGCGAGAACACCCGTGCAACCTTTAGTAAATAAGGGGCCGTGCGTGGGTAACCATTTCTTGTGAAGCATAATACATTTGTTTTAGACAGTCCACAAAGAGGATTCAAAAATAATTTGGAGCATCATATCCATTGCAGTGAGAAAACAGGCACGCGTATGAAAACCCAGAAGGCGGAGCACCCAGGAGGCGGCCTCTACTTTGTAGTACTTTCGGTGTCATACAATTGCTCACACAAAATGTAATGCTCAGTTGTCTTCTATTGGGAAAAAAAAGCCATTTGCTGTGCTGGAGAATGGGGGCACGGTCCATATTGTAGGGCCATGAATGCATCCAACAGCCATCATGGTGGAACATCTGGAAGGTGCATGAGAGGCCAGACGTGGGAAGGGCATTCAAGCGACTGTTGTTCTCGGTGGGCCTCCTCTGTCGACTGCAAAGCACCACGTGGGCGCGCAACACAAAGCAACTCGACCCTATGCTTTTAACTGCAAATGTGTACATCACTAACAATGTGCTTAATGACGCACAGTAGCGCCCCGCCATAGAAGGGAGAAAAGACACTCAAGCTTGTAACTCTTTTTCTGCAGTTTAGGACGCGTTTCCATCTTGCTCAGCAAAAAATGAGATAAATTCCCTCTATCCAGATTAAAAAAGACATAAAAAGCAGTCTGTCGCCCTTTTGTTTCGACGCCATATTAAGGAAACTTCTGCATGCCTTGCGCGGCTTTAAATTATTAAGCATGCTCATTTGCATGTTTCTCAGTAGTTGCTAGGATGTTTGCATGGAAGTGACAAATATCCTCAATTAATAATGGCCGCGAGGCGCCAGGCTTTCAGCTTTCTTGCTTGATAGGAGCGACGCAGGAGAAAGCGCTCTTACTTGAATACATTTGTTTTCATCTTTGAGCTGCGTTCAACGTGAGTGAAGATCATAGCTCTTAGAAGGCTTTGTTTTGCTCTGTCCTTGAGGTCTTCAAGCTGCTTTCCTAGATGTTCTTTACGAGTTTCCCACAAAGCTTCATTCCGGAAGTATCAGCGATGGCATGGCCCCTTGCCCCACTGCTAGGCCGAGGCTACTGTAATTGTGCGCAACCCATGAAATTTGTCGAAATTCCAGATTTTAGCCAAAGGTGGTGTAGTGTCCTAGCATGGACACGTTCTAGTGTTCAAGTGTCTGTATTACACTTTACACCCACCCACCACAGACGTCATGGTGTCACATGACGCTGGCAATAAAAGGGGCCGAGCGCACGTGCTCGTGGCCATTCCCACTACCCTCATCTGGTGTCTGTGTCAGGTCTTTTACTGCTCCTCACATGTGGGCCCAGGGCCCTCCACCTCCAAACTCTACAATGGCGACGAGGCCGGTAGTGCAGCCCATGCGTGCCACTACCCTCGGCTAATCAAAAAGGAAAAGGGGAAGAGAGCTGCCCATCTAGAGAGCATCCCCTGTGGCGAGGCGCGACGCGCCGAGAAGACCGGTGGGCACGTCGGAGCCCCGCAGTGACCGGGAGCCCCTCAGCAAGCCGACCGGAGCCCACCCGCGTCGACCGCCACCACCGAGTGCACCAAGCAGCTGCGGACCGCCCAGAGCCCACCTGCGACGGCCGCGAGGCTTACGACCCCCACCGGAGAGGTACCCGGGCCGGGCGGAGCCCACCCGCCGCGACCGCGACGGAGCATCTGGCCCGCCGGCCGAAGGTGAGCCCCACGGGCGAAGTGCCCGCCATGAACTGTGCCCAGCAATAAGCAGCGCCAGCGGAGCCTACCCGCGGCCTGCCCGAGTCGTCCCCCGCCCCCGCCGCGTGTGAGCTTGGAAGCGGCAGGGGCACAGAGACTAATGGCGGCGTGAAACACAGTGCGGCCAGACCCGCAATCACCATAGACTACGAGGGGGAGGGAGCGGAGTAGCTAACCGCCTCCCGACCCCCCTCGCAACGTGTTCCAGGCCAGCGGAGCCCACCCGCGGCCCGCCGGTAGCCCCCAGCAAAGGGAAGACTCTGCAGCGCCAGCGGAGCCCACCCGCGGCCTGCCGACGGCACCCCCGAGTGAAGAAGAACTGCCGAGCCAGCGGAGCCCACCCGCGGCCTGCCGACGGCACCCCGAAAGGAAATGAAACTGCAGAGCCGACGGAGCCTACCCGCGGTCTGCGATGTCAGTGGCAGGTCTCCGCCGCGCAGCGTGTGCGAGTAGAAGCTGCTGCGGCGGGAGACCGGTGAGCGGAGTCTGCAGGGCCGGAGGAGTACCAGCGTCTGTATAGGCAGAGCCGGCGGAGCCTACCCGCGGCCTGCCTCAAGCGCACACACGCAGCGAGGAGTGAAGGGGGTGGCGCGCGTCCCCTGCCTGCGAGGGAGGCGTCTCCACTGCCTTCCCCCCCCCCCCCCCTCGCGAGGACTGCCGAGGCTGCAGCGAGCGGGGAGGGGAAAGAAGGAAGCACCTACACGCGGCCAGCGCCGCTGCAGAGAACAGGAGCCTCCACCTCGTGGGCTCCAGGAACACCAAAATGCCTGTAAACTGCCAGCGCTGCTAAAGTGAAGCTCATACCCCGAACTGGGCAAAACACTGAGCCGTCTTCCCTGCACACACATACTCTCCAGCACACCAGGCACCACGAATGCCGACACACACACAGCAAGCGTGGGAGCAGTGACCACATGGTCCAAACTAACAGTGCCTTACTTGCATGCAGGCACTCCTATGTGCCCCCACCCTGTGAGCAAACAGAGATGCAAACCCAAGAGACTCACCAGCTCACAGCAGCAGCAGCTCCAGCCCCCTGTGCACTGTGACAATAGAGTGCACATTAGGGGAAAACAAGACAAGCTGTTACCAGAATCCAGCAACACTGCCACCCAGTGGCCAAATGCAAAAGTGCACCTGCCTCCACAAGGACTAAAAAAACAAGCATTGCACAACGCAAGAAAACTCACGCAGCAAGTAAGTTCTCCACAGCGCAAGTGACAGCGAAAGCGTCGAAACTCCCGCGGCAAGAAAGCATCCAACCTCTCACTCAGCAAGTAACTGCGCAACAGCGCCAGCGACACCCACACACACCGGCAAGGAGTCGGCGACTGCCACTTCCAACGCGACGTGGGAAAAGGCACCAATGCCTCATGAAGCATCCAAGCACTGACGTCTGGAGGAAACGGCTGCCAAGCACTAGAAGAACGTCCAGGGAAACGACGGCCGCGATCAAAGGACGGAGAGAGCAGCGACGCCTTGTGGCCACAGGCGCTCACCGCAGCATCAACTACTCCCGCCAACGGTCCAAAGCATCAAGTACCCGACGACAGCCAAAGCAGCAAGTACCCAACGTCACGCCACAGGCGTCCCAGAACCCTGAACTTTAAGTGCGCAAACAACGCGCCACGTGGCGACGCACAGCCACCGCAAGCAGAAAGAAGAATGCAGGCAGCGCCATCGCGCAGAACAATCTTCGCGAACGATCGCCCATCAAGTGCCGACCCGCGACAGATCCATGGCGCCTCCCAGGAGCCGATCCCCAGAATGATCGCCCATCAAGTGCTGACCCACAACGGGTCCCCCAGGAACTGTTGTAGCGCAAAGTCCGACAGGACGACCGAAAGCAACCTGCCAGGCATCGGCAGAAGTGGACCACTAACCGGTCCAGGACGTTCAACCATGAACAGGTCTCCAAACATGGACCCCCGAACGTCACCAACAACCATCAAGAAAAGAAAGCATCAAGAAAAGAAGGTTCGCGACACCAACTCTGGCTGCTGAGGAAGAAGGAGAAAGTGTCCCCGACGAGGACAAGACCAGGGGTACACATGCAGGGTGCGCGCACTGCATGGAGGATCCAGGTCAGAAGAGAATACACAAGTTTGGTCCAAGTGATGTCGCGATGCAGAAGGAAGAAAAGGTGAGATCTGAGTGGCACGTTTGCCACCGTGAAAAGGAAGGAAGAAAAGGAGAGATCTGAGTGGCACGTTTGCCACCGTGAAAAGGAAGGAAGAAAAGGAGAGATCTGAGTGGCACGTTTGCCACTGCGAAAAGGAAGGAAGAAAAGGAGAGATCTGAGTGGCACGTTTGCCACCGTGAAAAGGAAGGAAGAAAAGGAGAGATCTGAGTGGCACGTTTGCCACCGTGGAAAAGAAGGAAGCATATCCATGTGGCCTGTTGCCACAGTTAAGAGTAGAAGGAGAAGTCAGTGCGAAGCAACGTCCTCACAGAGAAACAACTAAGGAAAGACAGAGAGGAGTGCAGGAAGACGAAGACCGCTCACTCCCGAAGAGAAGTAAGGTGACCAGTGCCAGGACAACGGTGAGAGGAACACGAGGCCGGAAGAACACCAGTGGCAAAGAAGACCCGCTGACAGACGATGTTTCCGCACACCCTGGGTCTGCGGAGAGGAGCAAGCGAGACCGTTAGTGACATCCACCTTTGGGGTCACACGGACACTGGACACATGCCAGCCGTGGTGACCCAGGGGCAGAGGCCTCCGGGACGCAGTCCCCGCGACGAGAGACGGTCCTCCGACGCCCATCCGTAAGGTCCGGGGAGCGCGAAGACGTCGCAAGCAAAGACAGAAACCAACAGCTACCTTGGGACGAGGCTGCGGAATCTGAGGTGAGACACATCGTCTCTTCCATACCCCCACTGACGGCGGCGCAGGAACAACTGATGTGGACACATCCAGCCCAGCGCGAATCCGAGAAGAGGACCTCAAGGATATCCCGTGGCAGGGGAACACCGACGAGAGGGGTCATCCTAGTGAGAGGGATGCCTTGCAACGGATCTGCCTTTTGCCAAGCAGGACACAGACTGCAAATAAAGCTAAGGCCAAGGCCGGAAATCGTGCATCATTCCCCGGCGAACCACAAGAACTCTAACTGCACCTGTCGCCATGGAAGTGAGCAAAAGAAGGACTGTGAGGACAATCTCGTAGCAGAGTCATCAACAGACTGTTTCCATCGAGCACCACAAACCGGTGCCACTGTGAACTGATGTTACCCGCAACAGGTTGAACACCATCTGTGATTCCAAGCAGCGGCGGATTGAAAGACACTGCGGAAGCTGAACACTTTACTGCATCCTGATACATGTTATTTTCCCCACAGGTTGATTTCTGAATGTGGGTCTTTGCAATTAAAAAATGGGAGGGATGTAGTGTCCTAGCATGGACACGTTCTAGTGTTCAAGTGTCTGTATTACACTTTACACCCACCCACCACAGACGTCATGGTGTCACATGACGCTGGCAATAAAAGGGGCCGAGCGCACGTGCTCGTGGCCATTCCCACTACCCTCATCTGGTGTCTGTGTCAGGTCTTTTACTGCTCCTCACATGTGGGCCCAGGGCCCTCCACCTCCAAACTCTACAGGTGGGGCTAAGTTAATGGATCATGAACGACACCATTCTCTATGGCATAACGTGAGTGTGATAGGCCGTTATCTGGGCGCTGTGTTCAGTCCGGGTGAGAGGTGTCCAAAGTTCTAATTTTCATAGCAAATCTTTGTTCTTCACAAAAATCGGGGAGTTACTTTTTTTACCTTCACCTATTCAAATTTTTCTCTTTAACCATTCTGCTGCGAAATCTTTGAGATCAAGACCTGAAGGTACATGAACTTTGATGGGCCTTCCAGGTCATATTAAATGCAGACTATTCAAATCTCTAAGTCGTAGAACGGCTGTGATTGGCTATTGTCCACCTACTCTGTCCTGGCAAATACAAGGGCATTTAGACAGAAATATTATATGAAGTTCTGCACTTTTACCCCTTACAATTTTTGCGAATTTACCGCATATACTATCTTTATCCATGAAAGTTTTTCTTGTGATCTGTGATGGAATCTTCAAGACCGGGACATGAAGTCACAGAATTCTGACAATGTGGCAAGTCAAACTAATGACATAATATGTATTCAAATCACTAGGAGATAACATATAGGGAATTCATTTTCAACCAATAGTGAGGTACTTTTATATTTAATTAAACCCAGTGTACCTGGAAAACATGTTCTGCAAGCTTTCCACTTGCGGACCTTATCTGGGCTCAGACGCAAATATATGGGGTATTTAACTCTGTAAGTTTACTTTTTGTAGAGCTTTTCGTTGCACAATGGTAATGTGTAGGAGAAGAAACCTGAAGTTGTTTCTTTGAACTGCAGCCAAGGCTATTCAAATTATGTGATGGCGCGGCCACATTTTCTGTGTAAATACGGTTACTTCATTCCTCAATCAACCATCTGCTGCAACATTTTGAGAATTCATCAATTTGTTTGTAGCTGGAATGGTTAAAACAATGGTTAAAAATGCTCCACTTCTAGTATTGTGCACTCCTAAACCCACTTGATGGGTTAACTGGTCACCTTTGAGTTGCTGATTGCTGAATTCGGGTGTTTAACTCGTGCAAATGCAGTGAAACTTTTACCAACACAGTATTAATGCGTGTTAAAATGGAAAAATAACAAACTACTACTGCCACAAATTGTGCTGTATTAAACCACATAATTTGTCTTGTTGCATAATTAGGGAATCCTTTTAGATAGTGTGGTTTACTATTGCAGTAAAGTTCCAGTAGCCCTAAGTATATCTTATGTAAAATAATTTTGTTAGTGTTAAATATGTACCTATTCAGCTTAAGCTATCACAAATGTCAAAATGTTCACCCCACCACAAAGTTTCAGCCAGAGACCTTCTCAGAGGATGCAAAAAATAAAAAAATAAAAATACCTAAACTGTGCATCTTCACTATTCCTTAATTTAGTACAGTTTAGGACAGGGCAACTTCACCTGAAGCAGTAGCCATTATCAATTGTAAATCTATTATAGAAAATGTGGTTTTGACGTTTCATAAGTAAAGATTAAGGGCACTGAGACAGCGTTCAGAGAAAAAAGGATGGCCGGCCTATTGCACGGAGACAGTCAAAATCACAATTCCACCCACATAAGTTCTTTTTCCTTAGGGACGCCAAAAAATAAAGGACTATTTATAATTTTCACACTTCAGACATTGATAGATGCACTTATAAAAACACAACATGATTGTCAGGTGCTGACTTCTCCTCTGTTTGTGTGGCCAGCTTCAGCAGAAGCTAGCCAGGTGCTAACAAGGCTTGGGTCTGGGTCCCCATCCCTGCTAGACAGCCCTAACCGACCTACATACAGACATTACCTCAAACCTTTCCCCTGATATGAATGTATTTTAAAGGGCAGATGCACAGTTTACAAAAATAAAATATGCTGTTTCTTTTTGAAGTACTTTAACTTTTTTCTGGGTTAAAAAACTGTTTCTGTATGTTGTATTTTCATGACATTTTGCAGCTCTTTTCTTTACTTGTCCTCGATTATTAAGGTTCATGGAACTGGTGGGGAGCAAACTTCTCACCTGCGAATAATGGTACCATGCAGTAACCCCAGCCAGTACTATGCGAAAAAAAAGTTTAAACCCTCAGAATGGAGAATAACAGCATGGATATACAATTAATATGAGTAAAGCTGCACAGTATTCACTATTCTGAGAAATTTAATGGTCCTGTTTATCATATGCTCTAGGTAAGAGATAAGGGGACCAGCGGCCACTGTGTAGGGCACGGGTAGTGGGATTGGGTTAAGAGAGTAGGGAAGGGGAAGAATTCTTCTCGTGCACAGGGCCGGACTGGCTGTGGCGGGCACCAGGTGTTTCGCCAGTGGGCCGCCAGGGTGGGGGCCGGTTTTGGACCACTGGGGCCTTTTTTTGGTTACCGGTGGGCAGTTTTGCAGCATAGCTGCAATATCGCCCCGCTATAAAAAAATGAGACGGGAGTTGTGCTGCCAACTAGTCCCCTCCCCATGGGGGCATCAGAGCTGTTTACCAGGGCCGGTTTAGATTCCCAGTCCGGCCATGCTGGTGTGGGTTGCGTTGCTTTCCCCGACCTTGATGTTGAAAAAAAGTTGGGTAGGGGCAGGTGAGGAAGCCTGACTGCTGTTGCAGCCAAAGCCATATGCACTTTTACTGGCTAACATTTCCACCCGATACAATTGGGCCAGGTGGACCTGTACCAAGAAAAAATCAGGCGCAGGAGCACTGGGCCAATAGCGATCTGGCAGATTGATATTCCACAGGGAGTTCCACTCTGCCTTACTCCTTTCTTGGCTTAGACCTATACACCACTATTCCTAACTACTTTCAATCCCAGAATCAGAAAGTAGATCCTTGAGTATGCATAAAAGGACATGTAGACTTTTAAAATGTATCTTTTTTGTTGTAACAGATCATACTACTGCCTTCTCTGATACCATTTTCTGTTACAAGGCATGAAAGCAGCTAGCAAAATGGAGGACAGAATAAGAAAAGCATGTGCTTGTAAAAAAGGGGATGATAGGAGAGGAAATGATATTTTGACCGACAATTTGAAAGAAGTTAAAACAATATTTTTGTGCAACAAAGAATTGGGTTTGTGAAGAAAGTGAGCCAGGAAGTGGAGCAGTAATAGTGATCCACCTCTTTAAATGCAATGTACATACTCAATGTGTGTTTAACAGTATTGATCTGTGTGCATTTTATTAATCAATTGTAGTGAGTGGCAATGTATTAATTTAGATGAGAGCCCCCTGCATATTTAGTGGAATTATAATAAATGTATTTGTCATAAATGGGAATGTATACCCTGCTTAAATTAAATCTCCTCGATATAGTCATATATGCTAACTGTGTTCGTTTAGAGTCTATTCTGAATCTAATGTTGGCCCAACTTGTAACCAGACCCGATTTGCACACGTTGCATTTTGACAAAATGTCTTGCAAGTGTACTGTTTTTCTCTTCTCTGCAGGTGACTTATCATGTGCCTCGTTAAGTTAGAATATACATTGTTAGACTAGTAAGCTATTGAACTTTTAATTAGAAGTTGGCTTCGGATATGGAGCCTGAGATGGTGGGAGAGACCTCAGTACCAGGCAGACTGATGTTCAGGGCTAGACTGACTGTATCGGGCACCGGGCATTTCCCGGTGAGCTGGAAGGGTGAGGGCTGGTTTTGTACCTGTCGGGGTGTTTTTATTACTGTGGATCAGTTTTACAGCTGCACTGCAATATCGGCCCCTTCTAATAAAAGCAGCAGCAGTGTAGCAGCAGCAGTGTTTCCACCAGCACTCCCCCAACCCCGCTGGGTCTGAGTTATTTGCCAGGTGTGGTTTGGGAGCCCAGTCCGGGCCTGCTGATATATACCCAAGGTCACCTAGATGGTTACTCCTTTGATTGAGGGCTGATAGAAAGTCTACCTGCTCCCAGAGAACAATGTATTTAGATTGGTTCATATAGTAGAAAGTGATAGGAAGAAGCCTTCTAGAATCCTCTTTCATGCTTTAATTAATTGTTTAGTCTTTAGGACAGTTGAGCAAGAGCCAGTCCTGACTTTGCTGAGAGAAGACTTTTTCCCAACTCTGCTGATTTCCCCTGTGCTTGGTGTTGAGGTTCGTGCCTGAGCCTTCATACTCTCCTTTTGGGCCTTAAGCTGGGTTCATCAGATGCGGACAGCATCTCCATAGAATTTCCCCTTGCCATTTTCGATACTTTATTTAGAATAGGGAAATTCCTTTATGGAACCTGCTTGGCTGATATTTTGTTTGTTGTATGTGATTCTTTTTTGTATCTTTTTCCTGACCATATACAAATTCTGACTGCATGATCATTTACCACATATTTTCTTCAATTTTGCTGATGGATTTGATCTGTATTTTGATTTAAATTGTTATTGAAACCATGAAGGGTTGGACACCAATCTTACTCATGTTCTTTTGAAGCCACATTGGTTTCACTGTATATAAAATGTATTGCCGATATTAGCTCCTTTCTTACACTTCAAGTCGACAATCAAAGGTCCATACCACCAGTGGGAGATTCTCTTTGAATGATGTTACTAAGAGTTTGATAATCAAGTAACCCCACTCTATCAGAAGTAAAGGTCACAGGAAAAATACTTGATAATGATAAGGTGTTCCACCTTCCATATGGTCCAGCGTTAAAATACCTCACAAAGTAAGGAACAAACACCACAGTAGTAAAGACTTCTCTAAACCATAAATCACTGTCAGTAAGTTATCAAAATAAACAGGTACCTACTCCTGAGCCTGCACCTATCTCCTGAACAGAAAGGTTGAAAAAACCTCTTTCTTTCTTTGTAAGTAAGGAGGTAATATGCTTACGCCTTTGTTGGAAATGGTGTGCCTTCCACCGGATTAATATGCGGAGACAAAACAGTGATTACATCACCCTGAATTTACAACAAAGCCATTTGTTTGCTCAGTTATATGTCACTACAACAAGATAAAAAAATTCAACCAACTGTAATATTGCATCCCCTGCATTGACACACCACTACATTGTAAGTGAAATTTGGATTACTATTCTTAACACCACCTATACTTGCCTTGAAATGTATGTAAGAGTGCAATTTCTGGTCACAGAGGGTCCTCTTAAAAATTTGTCACACCAAATTTGTGTCCCAACTACATTATGGAAGTGAGGTCTGGGGTTACGCAAATTTGGGCAAGAATCAAACCATGTAGAACCAATTTCTGCACCAGGTAGTGCAGGTTCCGAACTCCATCCCCACGTTTTTAGTGCAGGTGGAGCTTGGTCATGGTTATGTGATGGCATGTTGGCCCTCAGCCCCCTACTGTGCTGGATCAAAGTTTGGACCAGGGAGGAATTAAAGCTTAACTGAGTGATCCTTGCAGATTGTTTGGCCCGTGATCTGGTGCACAAAATACAGTGGATAGCCGATGTGAAGGCAGCTTTTGCCCCTCTCGGGAGAGTAGATATCTGTAGTGATCCCAATTCTTTGTCCTCTTGAGAATAGACATGTATTAAGAGGTTGTTTCTGGATCGAACTCTACTGGATAGAGAGCAGCGTGAGCTGCAGAAACACTTGGTGCGCGGACACATGCTGAAGATTGTTCAAGGTATAGAGCTGTATCTACGCCAGGTTCGCTATCAGCGAGACAGGTTTGCCCTGACCAGGTTCAGGTTTAACTCGCTTCACCATCTTTTGGCTTCTCAAACTGGCTTGGCTTTGCCCGATTTTCGTCTGCTTTGCGGTTGTGATAAAAAATCTCTGCAGGACACTCTAAACTTTGTTATGTTTGTTGCTATTTTAGTAGGCCTGCAATGCTACTTTTAGGCACTCTGCTGAAATCCTTGATTTTTCTCAGGCAAGGCTGGCCTTGGATTACCTACAGATGGTCCCCAATGAATTTGTTATGTTTGCTGTTTTATGTGTTTTTACGAGCTGTATTGGTGTCTAGGAGATTCAGATCTGATTAGTTCTTGTACTTTCCCGGCTGACCAGGGCTTTCTGTTTTATTGACTGTCATTTTTATGTGGAAATATTTTGCTGAGATGATTTTACATTTATGTCTTTTGTATTATTTTATGTTTTTTTTGTCAACCGAATAAAGATCTTATGATGACGGTGTATGAGTGCAATTAAAAACAAACTTTATTCTTACCATACAAAGTTGTAATAACAATATTATTGTAATGGGATATATCAGAAAATATATATTAATGCCCAACTGTTTTCTTCTTTGGAAAGATTTATATAATTTTTTTTCACTAATACATTTTAATTTTGAGTTGATGAGAACTGCTAAGCAATCTGGCCAAATCTTCGGAAGACCTACGAATAAGGGTGTGAAATATGCTACATGGAATTGTAGACTTGTGTTTTGAGTACCATGAAAGATACGTAAAGTAGGGCATTTTTCCCTTGCTTTATAGTGTTTGTATGACTTGTGTATGTTAAATTATGTACAATCTAATATGGCTTCTAGTCATTTCAGTGGTGGCCCTGCAAAAAAGAAGCTGAGCCTTTAAGGTAACATGCTTCTAGGGACGGATTGGCATCACAATTTGGCCCGGGCACTCACATCCCCCAATCTTGACCTTTCATGAAAAACAATTTGCTTAATCTCATTTGACTCATTTTTAGAGAAATGTTTGGTAAATTAAGCATTTTAAAGCTTATAGCTGGTAACATTGGTGAAAAGTATTATAAGAACCTCACTTTGACTGGGCTGGCAAGGTGAAATCAAATTACCACAACATCTGTTCTGGCCAGATTTGTCACATTTTATCAACATAAGTGGTATTTTTGTGTCCTGGCCGGTATGATAATGAAGAAAATAACCCAAAGCAAGTATTTTTCCTTTGACCAGTATGGAGAGTCCCTACAGAGCAGTTGCAGGTAATATTGTATGTCTTATTGTGATAAAGCTTTAATTAAATATAACCTTAAACTGCAAGGAGTATATTTGACATTACCATGCAACAAGGTGTGTATTTAAAATCTAAATTATGACTTTAAGTTTAGTCAATACAAATAATGCCCACAGCATGTTTGCCAAGGTATGTGCCAAGGTATGTACGCCTTGAGACCCTTACAGGCCCCTGATTGATGTGCAAAATATTTAAACTTCACATGTAAACATATAAAAGGAGACAGGACAACTACGATTCCCTTAACTGCTGTGTTAGTCACGCCACCAACAAAGAAAACAAGCATTAGAAATGCATTAGGTTTTTCCTGTGTGATTAATAATAAGCTTTTTGTTGTTGTAAGTTATACCTTGCTGAGTAGTTGTACAATATAAGTTACATAAAGTATGTTAAAGTGTTATGACTTGTTTATGTAAAAAAATCCAATATATTGTGCTGTGACTAGTGGTATTATAAAGTGGGTGGAGAGATTATGTAAATGATGGATGACAAAGATAAAAAAAAGTAAAAACCTGACAAGTAGGCTTAAAAGTGGAGCAGCTATGGTGAGAATAGGCAAAGGGTGAATGAAAAACAACACAAATACAGCATAAACTCTGTTATTGCAAATCCAAAAGAAGAAGATTACGAAAACTAAATAAAAAGGTGTTGTTTGGTTATTATATCCAAGATAAACAAATTAAAATTACAATTTAAAAATTTCAAATGAGCATCTGAGCAGTTGTGCAATATAAGTGAAAGAAATACACTAAAAGTGAGATTATTGTTTAATAAGATAGGCATTTATTTTATTGCAGATTTCTCTTACAAAGCTTTTCTTTTTTCTTTTGCACTGCACGTTTGTTTTAATTATTGTGAAATAATGAGCATATAGTAGTCAAAGTTAAAACAAGCCTTTTTCGGTATATAAATATATTTCCATGAAAGCATTCTTCATAAAAGACAAACAAATAATTATATATATTTTTTTCAATAGTCAAATTATTTCTCCAAAGTACATCCTTCTACAACCATGTTCCCCTATAAAAAAGTTATATTTAGATACAAATGTAGGTACAAACATGACAATCAATTAATTTTATATTACAGCACATAAGAACTACAAGGCTAATTTATTTATTTATATATATTCTTGCTCCTCTCTCCAAATTTCCTCGCCAGGAAAAGAGTATAGGCACTCGCAGGGAGATTTTCAAATCAGTTTATTAGCAACAAAACAGACGCGTTTCGGGTTACCTTCGTCAGTGTTTACTGTCGACACTGTGAGGGGCCATTTTGAATGTACTTCGTCATAATTCAACAACATAGAAAGTGGACTAGCTGCCAATGTTAAAGTATACGCCATTTGTAAACATGTGTAAATGTTCTTTTCAATGTATAATACATACTTACATATTCACATTCACTATTTACATATTTACTTATTGTAGGCAGTCACCTTGATTATATATATTTTGCGAATTGATTTCTAGCCGCCATTATAATTTAGTCGTGTATCGGCACTGCCGCTGCTTCCCTCTCAGTGTGCCATATGCCTCACTACATGAGGAAAACAGCGGAACCAATATATATATATTTTTTTGTTGTTGTTGTTAAAATAGATCAAAGTTTTCAAATCAAAGAGTGTACAACCTATTCCGATCCATAAACCAGTGATTCCAAGTATAAAAGTTCCTTCCTTCGCTTAATGGCCAATTGAGTGAAGGCAATAACCGCATTACATATCGAAACATGTTCTAAATTACAAATAAAATAAAAAGGCAGTTTTATAGGAGCACAATCTGTTAGAGATAAAAAGTGGGCATAGAATTGATTTCCTTAAGCCCCTATAAACGTTTTAAACAGTACAAAGTGCAGAGTGCTTTGGGCGGATGTACGATCACACGGACACTTTGGCAGGTTAGCGCTCCATTTACCCATCTTTGGGAATGCTATCTGAAAATGCAGCGTACATAGCCTTAATCTAGTTAAATAAAATCTGTGTTGGGTATTTCGAATGAAAATGAGTTATGGCTAGGTTCCCAACAAAAAAGGTCCTTCACGATATGATCTAACACTTGATTTGGTACACAACATGGCTTCCCTTATTTTTTCCCTGGATATAAAAAGTCTCCTTTTTAACTCCCCCTTACAATAATTCTCTATACTCATAGGGTTTCTATGGTCAAGTTTCACATCACACTCAGTAAGAAGACCATTGATATATTGTAGCCATGGTATTTTCTTCCAATGGTCGAGGGTGGGACAATCATGTATAATTAAAGTGAGTTTCGTCCTTTATCCAGATTCGATACCATAGTGTTAGAGCAGACATACTAATCATATCGCTTACAAAAGGCACATCTGTTTCCCTATGGATGAGATAGGTAGCTGTGGAATTGAAAACTGATAACACTCTCTATAAAAATGTATTTTCCAGAGTTTCCAGTGGGGAAGTATCTGCCATACCCCATAATGCTCCACCATAGTATACCCCTGCTATACATTTGCTTCCATAATATAGTAAATATTTGCACTTGCATTGTCATTGGCATTGTGTTGATTATGGTTTGCATTTTTTCAAACAACTTAAAATAACAATTTAAAATTTTCAAATGAGCATCTGAGCAGTTGTGCAATATAAGTGAAAGAAACAGTTTTTCTTTATTTAAACAGTGCGCTGTGAGATTTTCAATTATTGTCCTATATACTTTGAAGTTTGCTTGCTGTAACAAATATTGGGCCTCATTTATGAGGCCGTGCGTCAGTTTTGCGCTTCCGATGCGTCACTTTTTGTGACGCATCGGCGGCGTAAAACATGCCTCTTGTTGCGCACTATTTACAAAGTGACGCATCTAAGCAGATGCATCACTTTTTAAACCCCTGCGCTACATTATACCTGCGTCAGGTATAATGTATGCAGAGGGGGCGTTCCCCCGCAAAAAGCCTCGTAATAGTGACGCAGTGAAATCTATGAGATTTCACTGCGTCACTTTTAGGACGCTGTTGCGTCAAAATCTTGCGCCTGCCTCACAGCAGGCGTAAGACTGACGCAAGCCCTTTCACATGAGGCTTTCCCCATGTGAAAGGACGCATTGCTGGAGTTGCGTCACTTTTGTGACACACTCCAGCAATGCGTCACTTTTGCGCTTACAGATACGTCAGAAATACTGACGTATCTGTAAGTCCTTGCGACATGATGCGTCATATTGTAAATATGACGCATCATTGGGGTCGCAAGGAGGGCGCAATGAAAAGTGACGGATCACTGTTTTCACACAGCGATGCGTCACTTTTCATAAATGAGGCCCATTGTATTTTTTCCAAGACATTTGTTGTAATGAGTCCTGGCGGCACTGCACCTGCTGCACCATTGAAATCATGACCCTAATGCCTGCTAGATAACTGCACTTTGCCTGTTTTAAGAATGTGCAGTTGACGTTTTTTGTATTATAAAACAACAAAAATACAAGCGGCTGTTTAAATTACTTTGGACAACTCAAACCCTTTTTAGCAATTATTAAACTAAAATGCCAGGCATAAAGTGAGCTAAATTAGACAAATAATTTTCCTGTTTTAAGAATGTGCAGTTGATATTCTTTATGTTATATAACAACAAAAATACAGAGGGTGTTTACATTTCTTTGGAGAACTCAAACCTTTTTAGCAATTATAAAGCTAAAATACCACATGCTAAAAGTATGCAAATAAATATGAATACATTTTATACCCACAAAAAGATGAACGGCAAAATTCTCACTATTAGGAAACAAATCCTGCTTCCGTTTACAGAGTATTGCTCAATTACCACATTGCTTATTCATATGGCCAACGGAAAATACAGCAAAAGATATACCATGTTTTTGGTTCTAGAACAATACAATCTGCGCTTTAAAGGCTAGTCCGAAAAAAAGGCAGTCTTACCACCAGTGGATAAAGGAGGTTAAAACATCCCTTCACAACACCATGGAGAGTGCTTATGTAAAACACTGCAATCACTTTGTTCAGGTTTATGCTAGATAATGCACCAACAACAAACACATGATGCAGATTTTGTCGATTTTTTTTATTAGTGACAAACACATGACACTGAAAAAAAAGCAATTTTATTAGCGGAACAATATCATAAAGAATGTGAAAGTTAGTTAAACGTTCCACCCACTAATACAGAGCTGTACAAGCACATTTTAAATGTGTGTAGCCAGGGGAAGATAACTGTCAGCAAACAGTAACCTTAACGTAAGAAAAAAATGTTCAACAACTTTGGGCCTGGTGCCGCTGCACCTGCTGCACCCTTCAAGTCATGACCCTAGTGCCTGCTTGATAACTGTACTTGTGACTGCCTGTTTAGTTGTAAAATATAGCAATAATCGGTGTTTAGAGGGGTGATTAGAGCTTTTGGTCACATTGCCAATACTGAAATCATGGCCCTAGTGCCTGCTAGATAACTGCACTTGCGACCGCCTGTTCAGTAGAAAAATGTAGCAATAATCTGTGTTTAGTGGGGTCCCTAGAGCTTTTGGCCCCGGTGCCACTGCACCTGCTGAATCATTTAAATCAAGCCTCTTTTCACTGCAAGGTAGCTGAGATTGTGACTGCATGTTTAGTGGTAATACATAGCAATATTAGGTGTTTAGAGGAGTTCTGACAACTTTTGGGCCTGGTGCCACTGCATCTGCTGCACCATTCAAATCATGAACCTATTGCCTGCAAGTTGCTTGCTCCTGTGACTGCCTGTCTAGTAGTAAAATAAAGCAATATTTGGTGTTTAAAGGGGTTCCTAGAGCTTCGGGCCCTTGTGTAACTGCACCTGGTGCACCATTCAAATTATGACCCTAGTGCTTGCAAAATAACTACATTTGTTACGGCCTCTTTAGTAGTACAATATAGCAATATTTGGTGTTTAGAGGAGTTATGAAAACTTTTGACCCAGTGTCACTGCACCTGCTGCACATTTTAAATCATGCCCTATTGCCTGCAAGAAAGCTGCCCTCGTGAAAGCCTGTTTAGTAGTAAAATATAGCAATATTATGTGTTTAGTAGTGTGCCTAGAGCTTTTAGTCCCGGTGTCACTGCACCTGCTGTACCATTGTAATCACGACCCTAGTGCCTGCTATATAACTGCACCTGTGACTGTCTGTTTAGTAGTTGAATTTAGTAATCATCTGTGTCTAGTCAGGTCCCTAGATCTTTTGCCCCAGTGCCACTGCACCTACTGCAACATTTTAATCAATCCCCTTTTAACTGCAAGGTAACTGCAATTGTAACTGCCTGTTTAGTAGTAAAATATAGCATATTAGGCGTTTGAAGGGAAAGATAACATGTAAACAGTAAAGGGTATGCAGCATTAACCAAAAGAAAAAAGTTTGAACCACCAACCCGGATAGGAATGAGTAGTTAGGCCACAGGAAATTGTTAATAGAGACACAGAAGGAAGAACAGTCTGCAAGCAATAGAAACAGAGAAAAGTAAACTGGCAAGCATATGGACCAATAAAAATGGGGGGGATTTAAGTCCCTTTTCAGATATATTAAAATCAGTAGATTTCACAAGCACATCGCAAGCGCTGTGCAAGCGAAACCTAAAAACAGGCAATGAACCAAGTCCATCTCACTATGAGAGCCCATATCCCTCAACATGTCTAAGCTTTAATGACACTCCTCTCCGTTAACATTAACATTTGACGCCAAATTTGTTTAGTTTTTTAGCCAGGAAATGTACATATTTTAAGTTTAACAGCATAACTTAACTGACTAGCTACTAACTTTTAGAAATAACTTAATTACCAGTTTGAATGATAAATTTGGGAAAGTTAAGGTAAGAGCACAAGCATAGTCAACTACACAGTATAAAACTGTGAAATACACTGGGCACTTAAGTTAATGGCTGTTCAATGAGCCTAGCACATGTGCTGCAAATATTTTCATGTGACTTTAAATGTCTCATTGTTAAATTTTTATAAGACATTTCATCTAACAGTGCTTGATCTATCAAATCTTGATTCCAGTTTTGTTGCAATATCCAAATTAGTCTCCCACTTACACAATAAAAGGCTTCTTGAAGCTGTAAGACCTGTTACTCGCTACAGTTTGCGATATTTGCTCATTGTAAATCAACCATAGGTGTTTCTCAATAAAATAACTTGCTGTGTACGTGATGCTTCTTGAGATGCACCAAAAATGTAGCAGCGGACCTTGCAGTGCCGCACCTAAAACCCAGTTCTAAAGAGTCTTTTATAAGTTTCTGTGCAGCCACCCTCGACGTCAGCTGCTAATTGGCGTCGCTGTGTTATCCAGATCACAGGTACTTTGTTAGGCTCTTAGGGGGGCGTACAGGAAAGAAGTCCAAGAAAGAGCTGTCAATTTTGAATATATGAAAAGTTTCTTTATTTAGTATTATTCATTCTTTTTAAAAGCAGTCATAATGCAATTTGCAACAAGGATGATTGTGAGAACTCCCCTATTAGTAACGTGTCACGCTCCAATGATTGAGATTCCGGTGGAGGAAATCATATTCATTTCTTCTTCCACATACAAGTATAGGTTCAAAAGTAGTGAACCCAACAGAGTTTCCTAGTCCGCATCAAAGTAACGGCATGGATGGGTTCACTACTTTTGAACCTATACTTGTATGTGGAAGAAGAAATGAATATGATTTCCTCCACCGGAACCTCAATCATTGGAGCGTGACACGTTACTAATAGGGGAGTTCTCACAGTCATCCTGTGAGATTCGGTTGAGAGTCACGAACACAACACCTGCTGTACCATTGTAATCACGACCCTAGTGCCTGCTATATAACTGCACCTGTGACTGTCTGTTTAGTAGTTGAATTTAGTAATCATCTGTGTCTAGTCAGGTCCCTAGATCTTTTGCCCCAGTGCCACTGCACCTGCTGCAACATTTTAATCAATCCCCTTTTAACTGCAAGGTAACTGCAATTGTAACTGCCTGTTTAGTAGTAAAATATAGCATATTAGGCGTTTGAAGGGAAAGATAACATGTAAACAGTAAAGGGTATGCAGCATTAACCAAAAGAAAAAAGTTTGAACCACCAACCCGGATAGGAATGAGTAGTTAGGCCACAGGAAATTGTTAATAGAGACACAGAAGGAAGAACAGTCTGCAAGCAATAGAAACAGAGAAAAGTAAACTGGCAAGCATATGGACCAATAAAAATGGGGGGGATTTAAGTCCCTTTTCAGATATATTAAAATCAGTAGATTTCACAAGCACATCGCAAGCGCTGTGCAAGCGAAACCTAAAAACAGGCAATGAACCAAGTCCAACTCACTATGAGAGCCCATATCCCTCAACATGTCTAAGCTTTAATGACACTCCTCTCCGTTAACATTAACATTTGACGCCAAATTTGTTTAGTTTTTTAGCCAGGAAATGTACATATTTTAAGTTTAACAGCATAATAGAAAAATACTCAAAAGAAAGATTGCTAAAACATTTTTACACATTTCAAGTATTTCAAGTAGCGCTTATCTGACTAGCTACTAACTTTTAGAAATAACTTAATTACCAGTTTGAATGATAAATTTGGGAAAGTTAAGGTAAGAGCACAAGCATAGTCAACTACACAGTATAAAACTGTGAAATACACTGGGCACTTAAGTTAATGGCTGTTCAATGAGCCTAGCACATGTGCTGCAAATATTTTCATGTGACTTTAAATGTCTCATTGTTAAATTTTTATAAGACATTTCATCTAACAGTGCTTGATCTATCAAATCTTGATTCCAGTTTTGTTGCAATATCCAAATTAGTCTCCCACTTACACAATAAAAGGCTTCTTGAAGCTGTAAGACCTGTTACTCGCTACAGTTTGCGATATTTGCTCATTGTAAATCAACCATAGGTGTTTCTCAATAAAATAACTTGCTGTGTACGTGATGCTTCTTGAGATGCACCAAAAATGTAGCAGCGGACCTTGCAGTGCCGCACCTAAAACCCAGTTCTAAAGAGTCTTTTATAAGTTTCTGTGCAGCCACCCTCGACGTCAGCTGCTAATTGGCGTCGCTGTGTTATCCAGATCACAGGTACTTTGTTAGGCTCTTATGGGGGCGTACAGGAAAGAAGTCCAAGAAAGAGCTGTCAATTTTGAATATATGAAAAGTTTCTTTATTTAGTATTATTCATTCTTTTTAAAAGCAGTCATAATGCAATTTGCAACAAGGATGATTGTGAGAACTCCCCTATTAGTAACGTGTCACGCTCCAATGATTGAGATTCCGGTGGAGGAAATCATATTCATTTCTTCTTCCACATACAAGTATAGGTTCAAAAGTAGTGAACCCAACAGAGTTTCCTAGTCCGCATCAAAGTAACGGCATGGATGGGTTCACTACTTTTGAACCTATACTTGTATGTGGAAGAAGAAATGAATATGATTTCCTCCACCGGAACCTCAATCATTGGAGCGTGACACGTTACTAATAGGGGAGTTCTCACAGTCATCCTGTGAGATTCGGTTGAGAGTCACGAACAATTTTAAGGTGTAATCTAATGACTTACACACAGCACTACCGAACCAACAGGATAATTAGATATTCAAGCAAGGAGGCAAGGAACTTCCTTTACAACTATTGAGGATCTGAGCATGCGCTACCAGTTTAAACATTACTCGCCCTGAAGAAACTCCTTGGTAGGGAGTGAAACTCGTTGGCTGATTTTGTTGCAAATTGCATTATGACTGCTTTTAAAAAGAATGAATAATACTAAATAAAGAAACTTTTCATATATTCAAAATTGACAGCTCTTTCTTGGACTTCTTTCCTGTGCTCCCCCATAAGAGCCTAACAAAGTACGTGATGCTTCTACTGATGTTAAATGGTGAATATTCTCATTCAACAACTTGTGAATTTGTTGTACTCCACAAATATGAAATACATTTGCTTTTGCAGTGGATCAATGGCAAAATTTACCATCTTCTTTAGATCATATCTTTTCTTTTTATTTGATTTCAGCACACACATAAAAGTATTTTTCTTGACCATATCCCATTTCAAATGTGACACTTGCCTTATGTATCTTATCAAATTTGGTCACCCACAGCTACTCTGAAGTTGGTTCATAAGAATTTTTTCCCGTTGGTTTTGTTATTTTGCAGTACCTTCTAATAATCACCACTGCCTATAGATTGCAGAAGTTGTATTGACATTCAAGAGAACCACCATCGTAAGCCCATCACTGCTAACAAACCCTCAGAACTCATTTACATCTCAGAGATGACAAATATCATGCTTCATTTGACATCCAAAATAAAATATTGATGATTGAAATGCTTCAATGAATCTCTGGCAAACACTTGGGCACATTCAAAATCATCATTTTTTGCCATGATGGCACTCAAGACAGACACCAGAAACACGCAAATGGCGGGGCGTACTTTAGGCTCCATTTTTCTTTGTCACAATTTTACAATTAGGTACTACATTATATTCACTGTGTGCCTTAAGTTCCTTAACGTATGTGAAGTGTTTATAATTACACTTCCCAGAAAGCTACTTGATGTCGCCTTCAAGGGCTTACTTGCGAGCGCAGTTGCCATATTTGAGAGGTATCGCCCTGATGGGTGCATTGAATCAACATATGTAGTAGTCAGAGAATTCAATAGTTATCTGTAAAGATTTTCATCGCCAGTTAGTTTAAGTAAATCATCATAACAGTCAGTACAGTATTCACTAAGACTCCCCACCCTTCTTCTTTCCTCTCCAGCTAGTTCGATATCGGCGGTGACGTAGGCAACAGGTGGGCGTAGCACCAACCATGCTACTGATGCTCTGTACCTCCTCAACAAGGATACTGAGTTCTTTCAATCCAACTAACTTTCAGTAGCTGTATCATGGCTTCAACTACTTGCATGGGACCATTCATCCTTGGCAGTGATTTGTCATGGCGAACATTGGAATCTGAGTGTAGTTTTCGGCCTCGACAACCTTGCTCTATTAATTTTGTTTGCTGTTTTATATAGCACAAACTCTGTCTAGGCATTACAGCACTTTACATGAACACCAGGTTATGTTACACAAGGTCAAATGAATTTTTTTAGGCACAGAGAGATTACGTGATTTACCCAGAATCACCTGATGTTGAACTGACACCGGATTCGAACCTGTTTCCCCAGTTCCAAAAGGGGCATCTTGGTTCGTCAGGTCACATCTCATAGAAAGAATATCTAGAGGAGTGAGGCTCCTCTCTAGCCCCCAATCTCGTCTACATCACTGGGACATAATTTTGCTTCCAACCACATGGATACTTTAATAAGGGTGTGCTCAATCCATATATTTAGTGTTGCAATTTAGGTCCTTAAGATTAAAGTGCTGGATCAGCTTCAACTTTCCATTAGCATTCCTGCAAAATAGTCCGATGTCTTGGAATACTCCTTCAGGCAGACCTCCCTTCTAAGTCAGTAGTAGCACTCTGTATTATTGGGCATGTAAGCAGATCAATTTGAAAGCCTTATTGCATTTCTATAAAAAAAGTTTATGAATTCATCTTGAAAATACAGACGTTAGATACAAGATACAGTGTTGATCAAAAACTCATAAATGCATTTGGATCTAAAATACAGAAACTGTAAACATGATTAAATTAAAGCTATGATAGTTACCAATCTCCAATCCTTAGACTTGATCCAGACAGTTATTACTTCAGATCTACTTTATGCAAGAATACATCTAGAAATGTTGTGATCCTTGCACACTCAGGGTTTACGTTGCCTTCTAAACCATGTCAAATAAGCAGGCATCAATTCAAAAATATTATGTTTACAATGTGTCCTTCGGTAGATCACTCTGAGGCCAAATAGGGTTGGGCATGTACATAAGAGGTGGGTCATTGCTTCCTTCTTCATCCACAAACTGCAGTTCCAAGGAGAAGGATGTAAACTGTTAATTGTTTTCATTGTTATCAACACAGTAACAGAGGCATTTCCTTTTGACATTAGGATTCATACTATCAGTTACAAATCATGGTGGCTTCTGGTCAGTCAGTCAAAAGATCTTTATTCCACCATCAACTGGTTATAAAAGCTGCAGAATAAATACAAAGTTCATATTCAAATTACACGGATATCACAATTAAAACAGACCGGTTCACATTGGATAGGATTTCCTGAGTTTTATAGCAGCAATTTTAAAGCTAATTGCTGTATGGCAAATTTCTGGGGAGGCAAGGGTTTGTAAAAACCTTAAACCCACTTTATATGAGGTGAAATGACTGTGCAAAAGGGCTGGACGTAAAAATGGAGATCTTATTGGGCGATTCAATGTGCAAAACAGCATGAAGTGCGCAGTGGAGACAGCATCACATGGACACTTTGTGCCCATGGCGAACCAGGAGCAGGAGCCGGCCAAAGGAAAGACAACTAAAAGATAAATCAAATTTAGTCTCAACCTTGTCAGATAAAATCTGTGCTGCTGATCTCCGATCCAAGTTAAATAACAATCAATTCCCGGACCATTAAAATGTGCATAAAGTTTATGGAAGCACTTGAGGTGAGAGACTTTCCAATTCTACTTTCTTCTCTTAAAAGAGGCAAAAGCCTCTTTAGCTTTTCTTTTGTCAGAGGGCTTATATGCATTCTGGGGAGTCAAAAAGGGGTCTCAGATCCAAAGTGTAGAACACCTTTTTTACGATTGCCATCCATAGAATGGCATTCATGTTATCTAGGTTGAAACAGTCCCTCGGAACTTCGATAGAAAAATTGGCCTGGTCAATGTTCCATCATTTTACCCATAATAATAAAGGGGCTATACCAGTATGGTCTTCGAGAAAGCCCATCTCTACTAGGTTCAAGTCTGTAAAAGACATAGTAGTACTTTGGCTGAAATACTTGTTTATAGTTATCAACAAAACTAGCTTGCTTTTCTGTGGACTTGATTAGGGGTTTAAACTGCAAGTAAAGGAGAATAATCAAATATTTCTCCAATACTGTCTCTAAATTATATTTATATATATTTTAGGGGTGTGGCAATTTGGCCCTTTTCAGCCTGACATATTTCATCCAATAACAATTGTTTATTTGAGCAGTCAGCTTTGCAAGCTACAAATTATAAGAGAAAAAGCATTGGCAAAGCCAATGTATCTTGCCTACGTGAGCTATTGGCTTTGTCATTTTTTATAGTCATGTTCTTCTTTGTGCACCAGAGCTCAAAGTGAAAACAAAAAACCCAAAAAGCACTTTAACTCAGTTAGTGCTGGTGACGTCATAGCTTATTTTGGTTTTCTTTCAGCCATTCTGCACTGCTCTATATCATGGCAAAAAAGATATGAGAAAACCAAAAGCTCTCACGTAGGTAAGACCTACTGGCTTTGCTGGTGCTTTTAATGAGCTATTTTAGTACCACAAAAGCAAGTTGTGTACAGTAGGAGTCATGGTATGCATGCTGCAGTGTGCAGTTAAACTTCCACAATCTGCAGTATCCTTCTGTCCTTGAAGGGCAGCTGCTGATAGGCCTTACTGAAAGACACCAGGAGACACTCCATTGGCTAAAGATTAACCTTTATTTTCTTATGCAACAGGGAGAGCAGATGGAGGAAATAAAAAAGCGATATGACATGACCAGCGCTGCCTGCCTCATTGTGGCATACCTTCAATTCAGGGCCCAGAGGACCACTGTCAGTCTTCAGAGATTTGCATTTTGATGGGTCTTCATCTGGTTTGTAATCCTTTGTTAAAACTCTATAAAACGACAGTTACCCATGATGACATTATGCAAACTTGTCACCTTATCCATTTTGTTGAAAAGAATATGATCTCATACACATTAGGATCATCAATAACTGATGTGAGAGAAATTTTGCAGCAAGGCCTATCAAACATGTTGACCCAAATTATAACAAAAATCTGCCTAAAATCTCTTTTTTCATGCCTTCTATGTCTAACACAAGCCTGAATGAAGATTACCTTAGAGAAGCGGCACACTGTCTAAATAAGGCCTATACCATTCTGTAGCATTGAAAATGAAGATTACTCCCAGAATCTAATAGCAGCTGTACAACCTTATTGGGTTTTCTTCTTCCCTGCTCTTCCTAAGGTTGTGAGTCCCCGGTATAAAACTAGAAGAGGGAATTTAAGGCTTTTACTCTTATCATGCTTTTCCACTTTTCAACGTTTGGTGATCTCCACTGGGGTGGTGATCAACGACCTTAAAATCCTAAGGTAATTGTTGATTAGAGGTGAGGGGTTGTCATAAAGTGCATTTTCTACATTATTTATAAAAGACTTAACATCTATGCAAAAACTCACTTACTCACTTTGTTCCAATAGCTCTTTAGTCCTAAAGCCCAACTTCTGGCGATCTTAGCGTTTGATGCAGAAGTAGGTGGCAATTAAATATGCACCAAAAATGTGAAACGTCCCACCATCCCCCCTACGGTCCTTTGCCTCATTTTGGGTGAACAGAGATTTGGTGTTCCTTGTGGCAGGGCCACATTTATCTCAGGTTGTGAGAAGACCAATCTGGTGGACGCAACATTGTTGGAAATGGCATTAGACTGCCGACCTAGTTCGTATTTGTCCCTCTCCCACCATTTCTGTTCACATCAGATCACTGAAAGATCACCATTTAAACCACAGGAGTATTGATCAAAAATCTCTTAAAAAGTTCTTTATGTGATCACATAATTTCACATTCTATGGGGACATTTCTTTTATTCTACTGTGGAAACTGCACACAATTAAAGACTTAAAGCAGGATGTCAAGTCAAGTATTGACCAAGCAGAGACATTTCTAGAAAGCAGATATAATATGAGTCTTCACATGTTGTGAGAGTACTTCACTATGCTGTGGAATTTCTGTCTTAAAAAGTTCCACTCCCTCCCACTGAGACTGCACCCGCTGTGCCAGAAACAACTGCATATGGGGAAGAAGCCTTACCTCTGTGAAACTAAATGAAAACGAGGCAATGGCCCTTTGCCAGTATGACAGAGGTATTGGCCGCAACGTCAATTTATTGCTAGGCACTTAGCCCATTCTAAAGTAGCATTTTGGTCCCTTAACTTCACATCCCTTAAAAACAACTCTTATGTATAATGAGCTTTATCTGTACATTTTCTTTATTACCTGCGTAATGCCAGATGGCTACATTTCTGACCAAAATTAATATTATTATTCTAAGTATTCTAAAATGATTGTTTCATCATTGAATTATAAATGTACGTATTAAGAGCGAACTCTCTCAAATGCGCACTCTATATAAAATGCAGCATACTCTGTGTTAGCGCTTGCTTCTTATGCATATTTACAGGAAACTTTTCTTGATCCCAGGAATGATGAACCAGAAATGATAAGTCACGCTTAACTTAGAATGTGACTCCTGTGCGAAGGTTTACAAATGGTCTTAGGGGTGTGCTTTGAACTTTACCATCTATTCAGATTTTTTCACAATAATACAGTGCTCACAGAATTAATTCAGGTGATCGCTTAATTCTGTAAAACCTCTCCTTTATTCTGCATTAATTCATCACTAGGTATACCTCGTCCAAATGTGATCACTAGGCCCCAATGCATCCTATGCATGTGTTCACACGTGGTTAGGATTTAGAAACACATAAGTGTCTATAAAGGCCTATTTTTTAATTATAAGATGCATTTTCAAGAAAGTCCTTTTTAACCCTTCTATAATCCAGCTGCTGTCAGTCCAATGGATCAGGTGGGGCTTTATCGTCTGCGGGCACAGGCAATTTAAACAAACAACAATACACCTCACACACTTCTCCACTTGAGTAGAAGAAAAAGGTGAGAAGGTTTTTCCAGCAGGATTAAGTAAGTATTTTTATTGTTTGAAGAAAGCATTTGATGTGTTCTAGGAGCAGCTCAAGGGAGGGCGTCTCACTCACAGTTTGAGTATATTTAAAAAGAAGACACTGTCACTGGGCAAATATCAAAATAGCAAAGGTATGGGCCTTCAAAGAAAAACTCTAAAGTACAAGTCTTTCGAACTGGAACTTCTAACCAATTAGTGATCTACTAGTTTTCTAATACAAGTTAAGGTAGATTTAAGCATTGTTCCAAATTGTATAGTATGAATAAATTAATCTTTGAGTAGGTAACAAGAGGTTGGTATGTTATTGGTGAAATTGGTAAAATGTGCCAAGATTACACACGTGGCATTCAAAGCATATACTCTGGGATGCCAAGTGGGCTGATACTGCTCATATAGGAGACTTGGCAGTGTAGCTGCACAGCAGCTATTTCCCGCTGCAGGCCACGTGGCAGCATTTTCATGTCACTGTAGCATAATTTGAGACATTTTTTTAACCATATTTCTAGCCTAAAATATGTTAAGAGTAAAATCTGCTTTGAAGTCAATAAGACCTGTTGCATAATAAGTGGAGAAGAAATATAAGTGGGCTTTCCACTTTTCAGGAGAGGAAGGTGTCTCAATTTATAAAGCAAGCTAATGAGAAGGCTTAAGTAGCTCAGCCAGCTTGGTTAGCCTTCCCGCAAGTCCCAAAGCACAAAAGAATAGTGTTTGTTGGGTTGTGTATTCCATAAATCAGAGGAAGTGCTAAAACAGTGGCAGCTCGCACAGGTAACGCTGTGAGGCAGTAGGACGGGGGTGGGGCAGGGTGGGGGGTAGTGGAATGTGACATATGACGGGAAAGTGAAGAGTAAGGAAACAAATAAATAAAAACACTTACTTTGCGCTCGCAGCATCACCGAGTCAGCGATACTGCGAGCGCAAAGTAAGTGCTTTTATTGATTTATTTCCTCACTCTCCACTTTCCCATTGTATGCCACACTCCACAACACGCCCCTCCCAGCCCAGCCCTCACCCCACCTCACCACCCCACAGCATTACCTGTGCGAGCCACCACTGTGCTAAAAGGTTGAGTGGGACCAGTGTAGGAATTTTTGAGGACAGGTTCAAAACTGTGAGATCGATTACTATGTGGCGCGGAAAGCCTCCGACCAGCTGTCAGCGGCTTTCCGTCCGACATCGTAGGTTTCAGCCCGACCGCAATATTAGGATGATGGCAGTCAGAGTGAAACCTGCGAGGGGATTAAGATGCACTTCTAATGGGCTCAAGGAGCCCTTCAGAGCATCAGTGGTACCATGATAATCACCTAATGACTGCGGATCCAGACTCGGGTCCGCCATCGGGATTATGATAGCACTTTCTGACAGCCTTTTCATGTCGGTCTTGCCGAAAGTGTAATAGGGGGTCCCTAGCAGGCCAAATTCCCCCGTGGCCCTTTGCTATGGGACCGGGGGGGGGGGGGCACCTATGGTTCCCCCCCTAAACATCCCTGCACCGTGTGGCATGCCCCGCATAGTGCCTGCCACACGGTGCAGGGATGTTTGAAAACATCCATTTCCGAAAGGCAGCTTGTGCTGCAGGCCTTTTCCGCCTGCGGCACAAGCTGCCATTGGGAAAATCAATGTTTCTTACCATCGGTAGAGCCGACCTATGGTCAGTCAGTTCCAGACCGTAACCAACATCGTAATTAGGCCCTATATCATGAATCTCCTACCAAATAAAAATCAAACGTAAGACAGGGAGTAGAAGGCTGCAGCCAGTGTAGCCCTGCTTTCCTGAGGACTTGAATCCTGCTTTCTCTTGAACAAAAAACTCTGGCACTTTTTCCCAAGGATCAGCAAACGTGGCCTTGGGAAGTCAGCAGGGAGAACAAGAGGGCACCATGATAGAGGAACCAGCAAGCCAATTTTCGACTGGACATTCAGCTAAGGCCCAGATGAAGAGGGATAGAGAACTGCCTTCACTGGATTCTATTACTTGTGCCACTCCAAAAGAGCTGTGGATACGAATAGCCGTTTTGAAAACATGACATTTGCCGACAACAGCTTTAGAAATAAAACACTTTCTTCAGAAAGTGAGTAAGACTATCTTTTGAACAGCATGCATCTTTTGAACAGCATACATTTTCTTAAATAAAAAAACAACCTGAGATGTTTTATGGTCATTCTATGTGAAGGCTTACTTTGTTTCGCAGATAAACAAATAGTAGTTTGCTGCACCGTGTTGGTCAAATACGGCCCCACAGCATAACATTAACTATTGACCTCACTTTTCCTTCAGGGTTTTCAAAACATCTTTAAAACATCTGTAACTCTTGCCCCCCCCCATAGTTCATTTATCCTTTTGGGTTTTCTTTTAACTATGTTACTAATAATAATAAATTGACATGGGAATGTTATGTGTTTTATTTATTAACTGTAATTTTGTTTTGGGGTGGGTAAAATACCTATATATTTTTTTCTCTGATGGAGGCATGTACCATGAGCCACCTCAATGAATGGCAAGTCCAGAATTCCTTATTGAAACCTACCTAGGCCCACTTAGCAATAGATTTCTCAACTTTGTCCACTTCTTTACCCCTAGTTACTAATCAAGTTTCTCACACTGATGTGCCCAAGGTAACTGCAATAATTACAACAAGCATTGGAAATGCAATAGGTCTCGCAATAGAATAGTTAGACATTTTTCTTTTTGCAAATGGAAGAGTGGTGTTGCATGGATGAGTGGCGTTGCGTGGATGAGTGGCGTTGCGTGGATGAGTGGCGTGTGTGAGTGGCGTTGCGTGTGTGAGTGGCGTTGCGTGTGTGAGTGGCGTTGCGTATGTGAGTGGCGTAGCGTGTGTGAGTGGCGTTGCGTGTGTGAGTGGCGTTGCGTGTGTGAGTGGCGTTGCGTATGTGAGTGGCGTAGCGTGTGTGAGTGGCGTTGCGTGTGTGAGTGGCGTTGCGTGTGTGAGTGGTGTTGCGTGTGTGAGTGGCGTTGCGTGTGTGAGTGGCGTTGCGTGTGTGAGTGACGTTGCGTGGATGAGTGGGGTTGGAATGCAATAAGTATCGCATTAGAAAAGTTGTAGTTATTGTTCTTGTAAATGACATAATTTATTTATTTTTGCGATGTTAAAATTGCTATATTGATGGCTTTGTCATTTAGTGAGAGTGAGGGTGAGTGAGGTGTTGAGGGTGAGGGGTTGAGGGTGAGTGAGGGGGAGGCTGAGGGGATGAGGGTGAGTGAGGGTGAGGAGTTGAGGGAGGGTGAGGGTGAGTGAGGGTGAGGGTGAGTGAGGGTGAGGGGTTGAGGGTGAGTGAGGGTGAGGGTTAGTGAGGGTGAGTGAGGGTGAGTGAGGGTGAGGGTGAGTGAGGGTGAGGGTGAGGGGTTGAGGGTGAGTGAGGGTGAGGGTGATTGAGGGTGAGGAGTTGAGGGTGAGTGAGGGTGAGGGTGAGTGAGGATGAGGGTGATTGAGGGCGAGTGAGGGTGAGGGTGAGGGGTTGAGGGTGAGTGAGGGTGACTGAGGGTGAGTGAGAGTGAGGGTGAGTGAGGTGTTGAGGGTGAGGGGTTGAGGGTGAGTGAGGGGGATGCTGAGGGGATGAGGGTGAGTGAGGGTGAGGGGTTGAGGGAGGGTGAGGGTGAGTGAGGGTGAGGGTGAGTGAGGGTGAGGGGTTGAGGGTGAGTGAGGCTGAGGGTGAGTGAGGGTGAGTGAGGGTGAGTGAGGGTGAGTGAGGGTGAGGGTGAGTGAGGGTGAGTGAGGGTGAGTGAGGGTGAGGGTGATTGAGGGTGAGTGAGGGTGAGGATGGGTGAGGGTGAGTGAGGGTGAGTGAGGGTGAGGGTGAGTGAGGGTGAGTGAGGGTGAGTGAGGGTGAGTGAGGGTGAGTGAGGGTGAGGGTGATTGAGGGTGAGTCAGGGTGAGGGTGAGTGAGGGTGAGGGTGAGTGAGGGTGAGTGAGGGCGAGGGTGAGTGAGGGTGAGTGAGGGTGAGTGAGGGTGAGTGAGGGTGAGGGGTTGAGGGTAAGTGAGGGTGAGTGAGAGTGAGGGTGAGTGAGGGGTTGAGGGTGAACGGTTGAGGGTGAGTGAGGGTGAGGGTGAGGTGTTGAGGGTGAGTGAGTGTGAGGGCTTGAGGGTGAGTGAGGGTGAGGGTGAGTGAGGGTGAGGGGTTGAGGGTGAGTGAGTGTGAGGGTGAGTGAGGGTGAGGCTGAGGGGTTGAGGGTGAGTGAGGGTGAGTGAGAGTGAGGGTGAGTGAGGGGTTGAGGGTGAACGGTTGAGGGTGAGTGAGGGTGAGGGTGAGGTGTTGAGGTTGAGTGAGGGTGAGGGGTTGAGAGTGAGTGAGGGTGAGGCGTTGAAGGTGAGTGAGGGTGAGGGTGAGTGTGGGTGAGGGTGAGTGAGGGTGAGTGAGGGTGAGTGAGGGTGATGGTGAGTGAGGGTGAGTGAGGGTGAGGGTGAGTGAGGGTGAGTGAGGGTGAGGGGTTGAGGGTGAGTGAGGGTGAGGGGTTGAGGGTGAGTGAGGGTGAGGCGTTGAGGGTGAGTGAGGGTGAGGTGTTGAGGCTGAGTGAGGGTGAGGGTGATTGAGGGTAAGGGGTTGAGGGTGAGTGAGGATGAGGGTGAGGGTGAGGGGTTGAGGGTGAGTGAGGGTGAGGTGTCGAGGGTGAGTGAGGGTGTGGGTGAGGGTGAGTGAGGGTGAGGGTGAGTGAGGGTGAGTGAGTGTGAGTGAGGGTGGGGGTGAGTGAGGGTGAGTGAGTGTGAGTGAGGGTGAGTGAGGGTGAGGGGTTGAGGGTGGTTGAGGGGTTGAGGGTGAGTGAGGGTGAGGGGTTGAGGGTGAGAGGGTGAAGGTGAGGGTGAGTGAGGGTGAGGGTGAGGGGTTGAGTGTGAGTGAGGGTGAGGGTGATTGAGGGTGAGGGATTGAGGGTGAGTGAGGGTGAGGGTGAGTGAGGGTGAGGGTGAGGGTGATTGAGGGTGAGTGAGGGTGAGGGTGAGGGGTTGAGGGTGAGTGAGGGTGACTGAGGGTGAGTGAGAGTGAGGGTGAGTGATGTGTTGAGGGTGAGGGGTTGAGGGTGAGTGAGGGGGAGGCTGAGGGGTTGAGGGTGAGTGAGGGTGAGGGGTTGAGGGAGGGTGAGGGTGAGTGAGGGTGAGGGTGAGTGAGGGTGAGGGGTTGAGGGTGAGTGAGGGTGAGGGTGAGTGAGGTTGAGTGAGGGTGAATGAGGGTGAGTGAGGGTGAGGGTGAGCGAGGGTGAGTGAGGGTGAGTGAGGGTGAGGGTGATTGAGGGTGAGTGACGTTTTTGACGTCGCGTTCCGATTTGCATACGTAATCGGTGGAATTCTCCAGAACATGGAGAATAGCGGGATGCGGAAGGCGTGTTCCTGTTCGTGTGCTGTGGGTGCGTCGTATGATAGGTAAGAGATTTCCTCTAAGTGTTTTTTTAATCTAATTTAAAGTAGTATTGATAGGATGCATAAATTAGTTAATAATTATGAGTGTATTTAATAAAATAGTGACATATTTTGTTAGCGATTGTAATTATTTTAGTTATTTATTTAATTTATATGTAAGTAAGTGTTTTTATTTACTACCTATAGTATATTTAAGTTAACGAATGAATAGGAGAGTATTTTTAATAATGTTGACATTTTTTTTTTTTATTTGTAATATTTCGAAATGAATATTATGTAATGTAATTAAAGTCTTGTTTTTATTCTTCGATATGTAATGTATTTATTTTCTTAAAGTGTTATGTAATGTATTATTACCAGTTGTTTGTTATTTGACGTACAAGAGCTGTTCTTTGAGTTTCTAAGTACTCTTTTCGCCATGAATATTGTACTCTTAAAAAGTATTAATTGTATTACGCGTTGTTTTGTGAAGCTAAGAGACATATGTAATGTTTATTGATGATGTTAGCGCTGAATCCAAGTTGCGTAATATGTTTTTTATATTTGATGTAATTCCGTGTGATGAACTGCTATTGTTATATGCGTACGGCTTTTTGTGTAACTCGTGACAATTGTGTTTAATCCGTCCCATTTCCCGGATGAATAGTGCTTGTTTATTACGCCAGTTAAAAATAGGCTGTTTCACTTTTGTGTTTGTACATCCTCGTCCTCGCTTCCTGCCAGATATTTCTTCGTTCTTTTGTTGGTGTTATTTTGTCCGAATAATTTTTGTTTGGTGACCTGAAGCCTGATAAACATCATTGAATGCTGTAGCTCACATTTGGGAAGTAGATTTTGTGTGTAACGTATCTGATGCACGACTCCGTTGCCCCCCTTTGTTTTTAATTGCGTGCAAAAATTTGTTTTTGTCTCAGAAAATGGCATAAAACTTATCTATCTGTTAAATGCACAATCATTTCTTTGAATAGGGTGGAATAGGAGGCTATTATTTGAGTCTTTACTTATATTGTGTTTTGTTTAGTTTTATTTGATTGTTTATTTGGCTGGTGCATTAGGATGGCGTATTTTTCCTTTCGTTTTTATTTTCTAGGATGTCTTTCTGTTGCGTATCTTGAGGGTGTATTTGTAGGGTGAATTAGGCTGTTAGTTTATTAGGGTGAATTAGGACTCAGGATTTCTATCTTGGAGTTAGAGTGTGGATTAGGATAGTTTATTTCTATTCTTCCTTTTGTTGTTGTATGTGTGTGTGTGTGTGTGTGTGTGTGTGTGTGTGTGTGTGTGTGAGGGTGAGTGAGGGTGTGTGAAGCTGAGGGTGTGTGACGGTGTGTGAGGGAAGCTTGCACTGCTGCTGTCGGTGCTGTACCTGTTCCATGTGTAAGAGAAGCTTGCACTGCTGCCGCCTGTGCTGTAACTGATCTATGTGTGAGGGAAGCTTGCACTGCTGCTGCCTGTGCTGTACCTGCTCCGTGTGTGAGGGAAGCTTGCACTGCTGCTGTCGGTGCTGTACCTGTTCCATGTGTAAGGGAAGCTTGCACTGCAGTTGCCTGTGCTGTACCTGCTCCGTGTTTGATGGAAGCTTGCATTGCTGTTGCCTGTGCTGTACCTGCTCCGTGTGTGATGGAAGCTTGCACTGTTGCTGCCTGTGCTGTACCTGCTCTGTGTGTGAGGGAAGCTTGCACTGTTGCTGCCTGTGCTGTACCTGCTCTGTGTGTGAGGGAAGCTTGCACTGTTGCTGCCTGTGCTGTACCTGCTCCGTGTTTGAGGGAAGCTTGCATTGCTGTTGCCTGTGCTGTACCTGCTCCGTGTGTGATGGAAGCTTGCACTGTTGCTGCCTGTGCTGTACCTGCTCTGTGTGTGAGGGAAGCTTGCACTGTTGCTGCCTGTGCTGTACCTGCTCCGTGTTTGAGGGAAGCTTGCATTGCTGTTGCCTGTGCTGTACCTGCTCCGTGTGTGATGGAAGCTTGCACTGTTGCTGCCTGTGCTGTACCTGCTCTGTGTGTGAGGGAAGCTTGGACTGTTGCTGCCTGTGCCTCACCAAGATTTGTGTAAGTAAATGGAGATGGAGGGAGAGAGTTGGAAGAGAGAGTGAAAGAGGCAGAAACGTGGAGAGTAAAAGAAAGAGCGAAGGAATCTGTAAGCTGAGAGATGTGGCATAACAGAAGGCTTGGTAGTGCGGGCACAGCTGCTTGGGGTATCTGCGAGATTTGTGTAAGTAAATGGAGAGGGGGGAGAGAGTTGGAAGAGAGAGTGAAAGAGGCAGAAACGTGGAGAGTAAAAGAAAGAGCGAAGGAATATGTAAGCTGAGAGATGTGGCATAACAGAAGGCTTGGTAGTGCGGGCACTGCTGCTTGTGGTATCTGCGAGATTTGTGTAAGTAAATGGAGAGGGGGGAGAGAGTTGTAAGAGAGAGTGAAAGAGGCAGAAACGTTGAGAGGAAAAGAAAGAGCGAAGGGATCTGTAAGCTGAGAGATGTGGCATAACAGAACGATTTGCAGAAACGTGGAGAGGAAAAGAAAGAGCGAAGGAATATGTAAGCTGAGAGATGTGGCATAACAGAAGGCTTGGTAGTGCGGGCACTGCTGCTTGTGGTATCTGCGAGATTTGTGTAAGTAAATGGAGAGGGGGAGAGATTTGTTAGAGAGAGTGAAAGAGGCAGAAACGTGATAGGAAAAGAAAGAGCGAAGGGATCTGTAAGCTGAGAGATGTGGCATAACAGAACGATTTGCAGAAACGTGGAGAGGAAAAGAAAGAGCGAAGGAATATGTAAGCTGAGAGATGTGGCATAACAGAAGGCTTGGTAGTGCGGGCACTGCTGCTTGTGGTATCTGCGAGATTTGTGTAAGTAAATGGAGAGGGGGGAGAGAGTTGTAAGAGAGAGTGAAAGAGGCAGAAACGTTGAGAGGAAAAGAAAGAGCGAAGGGATCTGTAAGCTGAGAGATGTGGCATAACACAACGATTTGCAGAAACGTGGAGAGGAAAAGAAAGAGCGAAGGAATATGTAAGCTGAGAGATGTGGCATAACAGAAGGCTTGGTAGTGCGGGCACTGCTGCTTGTGGTATCTGCGAGATTTGTGTAAGTAAATGGAGAGGGGGGAGAGAGTTGTAAGAGAGAGTGAAAGAGGCAGAAACGTTGAGAGGAAAAGAAAGAGCGAAGGGATCTGTAAGCTGAGAGATGTGGCATAACAGAACGATTTGCAGAAACGTGGAGAGTAAAAGAAAGAGCGAAGGAATATGTAAGCTGAGAGATGTGGCATAACAGAAGGCTTGGTAGTGCGGGCACTGCTGCTTGTGGTATCTGCGAGATTTGTGTAAGTAAATGGAGAGGGGGGAGAGAGTTGTAAGAGAGAGTGAAAGAGGCAGAAACGTTGAGAGGAAAAGAAAGAGCGAAGGGATCTGTAAGCTGAGAGATGTGGCATAACAGAACGATTTGCAGAAACGTGGAGAGGAAAAGAAAGAGCGAAGGAATATGTAAGCTGAGAGATGTGGCATAACAGAAGGCTTGGTAGTGCGGGCACTGCTGCTTGTGGTATCTGCGAGATTTGTGTAAGTAAATGGAGAGGGGGGAGAGAGTTGTAAGAGAGAGTGAAAGAGGCAGAAACGTTGAGAGGAAAAGAAAGAGCGAAGGGATCTGTAAGCTGAGAGATGTGGCATAACAGAACGATTTGCAGAAACGTGGAGAGGAAAAGAAAGAGCGAAGGAATATGTAAGCTGAGAGATGTGGCATAACAGAAGGCTTGGTAGTGCAGGCACTGCTGCTTGTGGTATCTGCGAGATTTGTGTAAGTAAATGGAGAGGGGGGAGAGAGTTGTAAGAGAGAGTGAAAGAGGCAGAAACGTTGAGAGGAAAAGAAAGAGCGAAGGGATCTGTAAGCTGAGAGATGTGGCATAACAGAACGATTTGCAGAAACGTGGAGAGGAAAAGAAAGAGCGAAGGAATATGTAAGCTGAGAGATGTGGCATAACAGAAGGCTTGGTAGTGCGGGCACTGCTGCTTGTGGTATCTGCGAGATTTGTGTAAGTAAATGGAGAGGGGGGAGAGAGTTGTAAGAGAGAGTGAAAGAGGCAGAAACGTTGAGAGGAAAAGAAAGAGCGAAGGGATCTGTAAGCTGAGAGATGTGGCATAACAGAACGATTTGCAGAAACGTGGAGAGGAAAAGAAAGAGCTAAGGATTATGTAAGCTGAGAGATGTGGCATAACAGAAGGCTTGGTAGTGCGGGCACTGCTGCTTGTGGTATCTGCGAGATTTGTGTAAGTAAATGGAGAGGGGGGAGAGAGTTGTAAGAGAGAGTGAAAGAGGCAGAAACGTTGAGAGGAAAAGAAAGAGCGAAGGGATCTGTAAGCTGAGAGATGTGGCATAACAGAACGATTTGCAGAAACGTGGAGAGGAAAAGAAAGAGCGAAGGAATATGTAAGCTGAGAGATGTGGCATAACAGAAGGCTTGGTAGTGCGGGCACTGCTGCTTGTGGTATCTGCGAGATTTGTGTAAGTAAATGGAGAGGGGGGAGAGAGTTGTAAGAGAGAGTGAAAGAGGCAGAAACGTTGAGAGGAAAAGAAAGAGCGAAGGGATCTGTAAGCTGAGAGATGTGGCATAACAGAACGATTTGCAGAAACGTGGAGAGGAAAAGAAAGAGCGAAGGGATCTGTAATCTGAGAGATGTGGCATAACAGAACGCTTGGTAGTGCGGGCACTGCTGCTTGGGGTATCTGCGAGATTTGTTTAAGTAAATGGAGAGGGGGGGAGAGAGTTGGAGGAGAGAGTGAAAGAGGCAGAAACGTTGAGAGGAAAAGAAAAGAAAGAGCGAAGGTATCTGTAAGCTGAGAGATGTGGCATAACAGAACGCTCGGTATTGCGGGCACTGCTGCTCGGGGTATCGGCGCGATTTGTGTAAGTGGGTGGAGAGGGGGGAGAGAGTTGTAAGAGAGAGTGAAAGAGGCAGAAACGTTGAGAGGAAAAGAAAGAGCGAAGGGATCTGTAAGCTGAGAGATGTGGCATAACAGAACGATTTGCAGAAACGTGGAGAGGAAAAGAAAGAGCGAAGGAATATGTAAGCTGAGAGATGTGGCATGACAGAAGGCTTGGTAGTGCGGGCACTGCTGCTTGTGGTATCTGCGAGATTTGTGTAAGTAAATGGAGAGGGGGGAGAGAGTTGTAAGAGAGAGTGAAAGAGGCAGAAACGTTGAGAGGAAAAGAAAGAGCGAAGGGATCTGTAAGCTGAGAGATGTGGCATAACAGAACGATTTGCAGAAACGTGGAGAGGAAAAGAAAGAGCGAAGGGATCTGTAATCTGAGAGATGTGGCATAACAGAACGCTTGGTAGTGCGGGCACTGCTGCTTGGGGTATCTGCGAGATTTGTTTAAGTAAATGGAGAGGGGGGAGAGAGTTGGAGGAGAGAGTGAAAGAGGCAGAAACGTTGAGAGGAAAAGAAAAGAAAGAGCGAAGGTATCTGTAAGCTGAGAGATGTGGCATAACAGAACGCTCGGTATTGCGGCACTGCTGCTCGGGGTATCGGCGCGATTTGTGTAAGTGGGTGACTGAAGCAGAGTGGGTGAATATATATGTCTGATGCTTGTGGATGTCTGATGCTTGCATGTCTGCTGGGGTGCAGGGTCAGTACAAGTCAAGCTCTAAGTTGGTGTGTGTCAGAACTGGTTGCCTCGGGGCCAACGAAGTCTGTTGCGAGGCGTGGGGGGCAGCCTTTGATGTGCGAGAGAGCTGCCGTGAAAGAAGTAAACAGCAGGCATGTAATTAGGGGGGAGGAGAAGTCGCGCTGGGGTGAATGGAGGGAAGGCAGAGAAGGGGAGGGGGGATGAATGCGAAACGGCGGACAGGGGAGGGGGTGAGCGGCATGAGGGTGTGAAAGCAGCAGGGGCCTGGAGTGCGGCTAAGATAACTGAAGAAACGCGACACGGCAGGCAGGGGAGGGGGCGGAGCGGGGGTGTGGGAGGAGTGCGGCTGAGGAAAAATACATGCAAGCAGGCGGCTGGGGGCATGTGCACGCGCTTTTAAGCTCAATGCACATGCGCATTAAGCTTGTATTTCACGGGCACTGCAAGGAATCGCCACGATTCCTTGCAACTTGGTTAAAGACTGTTTAAGCCCCAATAGTCTCGCAAGCTCGATGCGCATGCGCATCGACAGGCGAGACCTAAAAAGGGGGTGGTGATGGACAGAGTATCTGAGTTAATCAGAACACTCCTACCCAGTCAACAGATCAGGGCTTGATCCATCACCGTTTTTTAGCTCACTGCACCATCCCAGTTCAGAACCTGGCTATATGCAAGTTAGTCTGTCCCTGGCCCAGTGCATCATGGGAACAGGGCAGACCAAACTACCAAGCCAATTCTTCACTGGAAAGGAAACAAGCTTCCGGGGACCGGTTTCTGGCATTACAGCCGTCTTCGGCCCGGCTTGCTTGAATCCTGATGGTGCAATAAGCAAGGGACTCATGTCTGAGCATACCCTTCCACACTCATGGTGGCCAAAATAATTACAAAAAGGGGGTGGTGATGGACAGAGTATCTGAGTTAATCAGAACACTCCTACCCAGTCAACAGATCAGGGCTTGATCCATCACGTTTTTTTTGCTCACTGCACCATCCCAGTTCAGAACCTGGCTATATGCAAATTAGTCTGTCCCTGGCCCAGTGCATCATGGGAACAGGGCAGACCAAACTACCAAGCCAATTCTTCACTGAAAAGGAAACAAGCTTCCGGGGACCGGTTTCTGGCATTACAGCCGTCTTCGGCCCGGCTTGCTTGAATCCTGATGGTGCAATGAGCAAGGGACTCATGTCTGAGCATACCCTTCCACACTCATGGTGGCCAAAATAATTACAAAAAGGGGGTGGTGATGGACAGAGTATCTGAGTTAATCAGAACACTCCTACCCAGTCAACAGATCAGGGCTTGATCCATCACCGTTTTTTAGCTCACTGCACCATCCCAGTTCAGGTTCAAGGTAACTGCAGGCATATATAGTAGGAATTATAGTACCATTATATATATGTGAAGGTGATATTCCCAGAGTTGAAATTGGTGTGGTGGCTGTAATTGTTCTAAGGTTCACCTTAGTTTCTTACTGTTGAATTTTAATGTACGACCTGTTTGTGTAGATGATATATTGACTAATACGATTTCATGTATTACGAAAAGGCTGTGAAGAGACACAGAGAAATATTGACTTATGGCCTGATGTACAAAGCCATTTCGTGATTGTACATCCGGTGACTCACAAAATCACAAACTTTGCAATCGCAAAAATTGATTTTTTTGATGCACAAGACACATTTTGATTTTAGTAAAGTAACTCGCCAAATGGGTTTTGTGACTCATACTAAACCACAACTATGTAGGTGAGAAAAAGGTATGTTTCCTCCTAATTGCAATTTGTTAAAGCATTTATAATTGTTTTGCAACTACAATTGCCATTGCAAACCATTGATCAATTACCAAAAGCTGAAAGAAATTGGCAACTATATCCCAAAGAGAATGGGGTTTACTTTGAACCCCAAACCCACAGGGTATCATGTTTGGCGACATCGGGTAGAACAGCCAGTGGAACAGGAAACCACTGCTTGCTCCCACCAATATTTTTCCAAATGGGAAACTTCTTTTTTAAAGCCACTAGTTCCTTTAAGGGATGGTGGTCTGTTGTTCATTGCAGGCTACCATCCCTGTGTTTGTAGCCAATCACAGGGATTCACAAATAGCAAGTTGTCTAATAAACCTATTACCAACTCAGAAAATAGGGTTTTCAAGTCACTATTACGAAGGGTATCCCCTCCTAATGGCGAGTCGCACTGATATGTAGGAATGTTTTGCGTCTGTGAATGGGGTCGCAAAACATTCGCAATATACCACCAATTTCAAATTGGTGCTAAGCCATTCAAAAACTGGAAGGGGTCCCCAGGGGACCCCTTCTTCTTTGTGAATGGAGGTGCCAAACATTTTTAGGAGCAGGCAGTGGTCCAACAGACTACTGCCCACTCAGAAAAAATGAAAGGAAAAAATTTCCTTTTTATTTTTTAAAAACATTCAGTTTTCTTTTCAGGAAAATGGGCTGCATTAAAAAAATTCTGCTTTGCGTAAAAAGCAATCATAGACATGGTGGGCTGCTGACCCCATCAGGCTACCATCCCTGTGAGTGCCGGCCAATCCCAATGGGTCACAAATTACGAGCTGCCTCATATTAATGAAGCAGGTCCCTTGCATCCGATTGGGCAATTGAAAACTTTGTCTCAACACTGCTGTACACAGGTTGTCGCTAAAAATTGCAATTTGCGAGTCACAAAACCTGATGGTTGTACATTTGACCGAGAGTTAAAAAAGTTGGTGCGCAGTTTGCATCCAGATTTTGCTACATGTCTCATTGTACAGCTGGCCCTTAGTTATATATACATACCTAGATATAAATAGTGAGTAAACTGCTAACCCCGAAGGTATATGTAAGAAATGGAAACAGGAGTTGCAATACTTGTATAACTGAAATATTACCCTCTCTGCTTTTATAATGTTAGGGTACCCTGTTAGACTTAGCATCCTTGGCTTGGTCCACCCACATGAGTAGCCCTGTAAAAGTATCTCAGACCTGCCACTGCACTGTCTGTGCATGCAGTTTTAAACTGCCATGTTGACCTGGCAAGTGCACCCACTTTCCAGGCCATAACCTTCCCTTTTCTTACATGTAAGGCACCCCTCAGGTAAGCCCAAGGTACCCCCATGGGCAGGGTGCAGCATATGTAAAAGGTAGGACATGCACTGGTGTGTTTTGCCTGTCCTGATAGTGAAATACTGCCAATTTCGTTTTTCACTATTGAAAGGCTATCTGTTCCATAGGCCAACATGGGAGTTGCTTTGCAACATCTTACAAGTATAACTTTCCTTTGGGACGAGATAGAGAAATGGAATTTAGACTCTTTGGACTTGCAATTTAATAACATATCTTTTTAGGAAGGTGGTTTTTAAATTGTGTGTTTGAAATGCCACTTTTAGAAAGTAGGCCTTTTCCTGTTTAACTATTCTGTGCGCCTCATCTGTTTTATGTGTTGATTGTCTGGTTTCGGAGTGACAGGAGCTGGGGATGTGCATTCACTATAGCCAGCCACAAGGGGGATTGAGGTGTGTCCTGCCTTTCCTGGGTGACTCATAGCTGGACTGAATAAACCTTGGCTGCATTTAGAGTGGTAGGAGGAGTTTCACTTGCACCTGAATGAGCAGTGTTTCCTCTGCACAATGCTGTCTCCACCTCCTGTAGTGAAGCTGGGCCAGAGAGGGCAGAACTAGTTTGGACTGGGCTCAGAGACCCTTACCACAAAGAGAAAATGTGGTATAAGTATTGGACCTTAAACACCAGAGAATTAGATCCCTTCTGGATTCAAAATGAACCTCTGCCAAAGAGAAGAGCTGGAGAGCAGTAAGGAGGAGTACTGCCCCTATGCTTTGTGTACTTTGTTGGGTTGGCCTGCGGTTGCTGCTTCTGCCAAGAAGAAGACAAAGACTAGAACCTTGCTGTGAACCTACTTGAAGAAGAATCTCCAAGGGCCTGTGTGTGCTGGCTTCCGTTTCTGAAGTCTCAGGGACACAAAGACTTCACCTGCAAATCACTGACCAGAACCTGGACTCCTCTGTGGACTCCTACATTCAAAAGGGCGCCAATTTGAGTTCCAGGGTCCTGTAACTTTTGTGGTTGATGCTGCAAAGCAAGGAAAACAACTCCGATGCCGTCAGCGCCACAGCCAGTGACGCTGCGACCTCCACCGAGGCTGGAGGCACCGCTCGTGAAGTGCACTAGGCACCGCCCTGCCTGCATCACAGCTCTGACGCCCTTCAATGCCTGCAAACATCTGCAGTTATAAGCCTTCCCAACACCAGCGCTCGCACTGATGCCGCCACTGCCAGCACCTGCATCTCGTTATCGCAGAGCTGCTAACAGACGAGGGTGACATAATAAACTCTTTGATGTCACACTGCCTCACCGGAATCAATGCCTCATTGCCAATGCCGCCTAACTTCCCTGTCCTGGACTCAACACCTCACCTCCTCAAGGAGTCGCCGCCTCACCTCATCATGGACTCAATGCCTCATTTCCCCCGTGGCAACCGGGTACCGTCCTTGCCTTTGCACCGACGCCTCACCTCCACGACGCCATGCATCACATTTGACTTCAATTTCCAAGGTACTGTTGTTTGTGGGGTCCTCATGAATCTACCCCGGATGCTACGCACCTTGCGGTCGGTACCGTACTTTGGATTTATGCCTGTCACGATGTCGTAATAACCCCAGGTGATGCTATTTGTTTCTACAAGTGCTATTTTTAAAGTAACTGTTCTGAAAGCGATATGTATGTTGGTCTTTTGCCATTTTGGTGTTGTTTTGTTTAGATAAAGGTACTTTATTTTTATAAATAGGTGTGGTTTCCATTTGTGGTGTTTTCACTGTGTTTGGGGTAGAAACACTTTACATATTGCCTTTTGGATAAGCCTGTCTGTTTGTGCCAAGCAACCATGGGTGTGAGCAGGGGTTAGCTAAAGTTTGTAACTCCCTTACCCTGAATAGAAGCAAAGGTCCCTACTTGGACAAAGGTGCATACCTCTGCCAACTAGAGACCCCCATCTCTAACATTCGCATTAAGGTTTACTGTGAGCTCAATGGCGTCTTAGGTAACTGGGGTCAGGCATATGCCGCGAACACTCTTGGACCATGCCCTTGTAGTACTGGATATTAATATTCCGACTAAGCACCATCAGCCATTCCAGTGGAGCCTGCAACCGTCTTCCCTTCTAGACCCAGTGTTAAAGGAAGGTGTAAACCAAGCTATTGAACTGTTCTTTGAGGAGAATGCTGGCACAGTGGAGGCAGCGAGCACGCTCTGGGAAGCCTTTAAGGTGGCCATTGGAAGGACTTGCATTGGGCTACAAGCTGTGGTACTAAAGTCATTACGGTCACAAATGAAACACATCGAGACTGAGATACTACTTCATGAACGAGAGTACACGTTGAACATACATAAGTTGGCAGAGATCCGGCTGCTAGTGACTGAATATAATGAGACAGCTGAGCAAGAAATACAACACATGTCCAGACGCTGGAGGGCTAGATCGTTTGGTGAAGTTGGTCGTCCAGGTCGCACATTGGCTGCCAAACTCAAAGGTGGGAGATCTCAGGAATATGTTACCACGATCGAGGGGATAGATGGAGTAAGTTATCATAACTCCCAAGATATTGTTGATTGCTTCCGGGACTATTATGCCTCCTTATATAGTGCAGGGGATGATGCTGGCAGCGCGGAGATTCAAGACTTTTTTGATATGATAGTTCTGGCCCTCAAATGGTCAACACGAGTACCTAATGCAACCCCCCACAGTAGAGGACGTTAAAGAGGCCATACGTTCCTTGCCTTTCCAGCAAGGCTGCGGGGATAGATGGTCTGCCGGGCGAATTTTAGAAGGGGTTCATAGATATCCTAGCCCCTAACATGGTAAATATGTATAGTGAAGCATATGAAAAATGCTCACTCCCTCCAACTCTTGGAGAAACCTTAATTGTTACTCTGCTAAAGGGAACAATCCAAGTTGTCCAGCGCATGGAAATAGATGTAATAAGTGCAAGACAATTGGACACTTAGAAAGTTCATGTAAAAGCAACATTAAGTTTAAAGGCTCATCTTTTACGAGTGTAAATGTAATAGAGGATTTAGAAGATGAAATGATTAATAATCTTATTGTAAATGTCAATGTTGTTGATTCAGAAGTGTCTTTTAAAGGACCTCTTGACGAAGCTTTAATTGGAAATGTAAAGTAAGAAGTCATGGCTGATTCTGGATCGCCAATTACAATTTTGAATGATATTACTTATTATAAAAATTGTTTTCCTAACAAGCTTTTACTTCCAGATTGCAGTCCAAAAGCTTTCGGAGGTCAAGACATAGACATGGGCTATTTCTATGAAAATGTTGAACTCTTGGGAAGGAGAATAAACACAAAGGTCTATCTTGCTAGAAAATGTCGAGATATAATTGGTTGGCGTGACTTAGGTAGGATGGGTATTATACTGAAGCCGGGTAGTGATACTCCCATTGTTTTTGGTGACATTCCTACTTCTATTTCTACGTAGATTTTTGCAATAATAATGATACATCAAGTCAGTTGGATAAGATTTTAGAAAAATATAAAAAGGTTTTCGAGGACAGAATTGGTTGCATGATATTAAATTAAAAGAAAATGCTACACCAGTGAAACACAAGGTAAGGAGTGTTCCACTAAGAGTTAGGAAAGAGTTGAAGGAGCATTTACAAAGCTTATGCAAAGATGGTATTATTAAACCAGTTGATTCTTCAGAATGGGTTTCGGCTGTGGTTTTAGCTGAAAGGAAAAATGGGAAGTTGCGAATGTGTGCAGATTTACGTTCTTTAAATAAGAACATATTAGTAGAATGTCATACTTTGCCGTTAATTCAAGAGATGTTGATGGCTATTGGTGAGTCTACTCATTTTTCTCTTATAGATCTTAAATCGGCGTACCATCAGATTGCTCTTACAGAAAAATCTCAAGACCTTACTACATTTGTGACTCCCTTTGGTGCCTTCAAATATTTGAGACTCCCGTTTGGATTAGCTTCTGCAGCTAGTGTTTTTCAGAAGCTAATGGACTCATTATTTGGAGACATCAAAGGGGTACAAGCGTTCCAAGATGACATACTCATCTTCGGTAAAGGAATTGAAGAACATAATAACATTCTTGGAAAGGTTCTTCAGATTCTTAGTAATAGAGGAATGACAGTTTCAAAAGAAAAATGTCAATTCTTGGTGAATGAACTAGAATATTTAGGACATTCAATTACTAAGGAGGGCATCAAACCTAAACAGAATCTCATTGATACAATAACGAATGCACCGGCTCCTGCAGACAAAGAGTCACTGAAATCTTTCTTAGGACTCAGTGAGTACTATGCACGCTTTATACATGTAAATGTAAATGTATTTGAGCTTGTAAAGCGCACTGCTACCCGTCCATAGGTCTCCTGGCGCTGTATAACTCTGGGGAACCCGTCCTGGCTTTCCCTGTGGGATGGTCCCTGCTGGGAGTCCCCAAGGTGGAGCCAGGCATCCCCGGAATTGATGGGGCCGTTGTGGAGATTAGGCAAGCTAATGCCCAGAGTTGCCGAGTGGAACCCCTGATTAGAGTAAGCACCGAAGCGAGAATTATCAAGTCCGCTGACCCAGGTCCACGACCCTGCCGTGTCGGGAATTGAACCCTGGTCCCGGGCTGACTTCTGCTCTCGGGTCTGCTGCCTCTAACCAGTGAGCCACACTACTCAAATGGATATGCATTTTGTGTTGAGCCTCTTAGGATTTTAACAAGGAAAAATGAGAAATGTATTTGGAACAAAGAGCATGATGATGCTTTCTCTAATGTTAAAGAAATGATTAAGAATGCACCAGCATTACAACCTTTCACTTGTGGTGTGAAATGTACAGTTACAGTTGATGCTAGCTCTGTGAGGCTTGGTGGTGTGCTAACTCAGTTTTGCAAGGATAAAGAAAAAACAATTGCTTTTATTTCACGTACTTTAAGTAAAGCAGAATCAACCTACAGTACCATAGAGAGGAAGGCATTAGCCTGCTCATGGGCTGTAGAAAAGTTCAAAAGCTATTTATGGGAAAGTCATTTTGATTTACTGACTGATCACAAACCTCTTATATTTTTGATGAATGGCAAAGGAACTGGTTTGGCGTCCTCAAGGTTGGTGAGAATAATATCCAAATTGCAAGAGTACAATTTTGATATCAAACATATATCAGGAGGTGTAAATTTTAGAGCAGATTGCTTGTCTAGGTTAATGTTGGTGAGGATCTTTCTAATTGCAATGATGATGATGAATGTGTTGTTGTCTCTGCAGTTGATGCTTCTGAAAGTTCTAATGGGATGATATCTGAAGATGTTTGGATTAGTGAGTATAAAAAAGATGGAGTACTAATTAAAGTTAAATTGTATATTACAAAAGGTTGGCCACCATTGAGGAATTTGGAAAAAAATGTAGTGCCATCAGAATTGAGCAAAGAAAATGATTTTGTTACTAGAAATGGTTTGTTCATTCCACCTAAAAATCTTATTACTTGTCTAATTAAGAAAGCTCACATTGGCCATCCAGGAATGTCCGGTACAAAGAAATCATTGAGAGAGTATTACTGGTGGCCCTGCATGGATTCACATGTGGATCAATATATAAATAAATGTCCTGAATGCTTATTGTCGGATAAACATTGGAAGAGCAAGAAAAGTGTACCTTCGACTAATGTTTTACCTGATCAGCCTTGGAAAAAGTTGGCCATAGATTTTTCAGGACCTTACAATATTTTAAAATCTGATATGAAATATCTGATTGTATTGACAGACTATTATTCAAAATGGATTGTTTATGATTTTGTGAGTTCACCTACTACTGATATTGTGATTGATTTCTTGGAGAAAATCTTTTGTACTGAAGGTTTTCCCCAAAAATTAGTTTCTGATAATGGAACACATTTTATTTCAGAGAAGATGGTTGATTTTTTGGAAAAGTATTACATAAATCATGAAAAAACACCATTGTACTTTCCGACTGCAAATGGTCTGGTGGAAAGAGCTAATAAATTCTTTAAGGAGGGAATTCAAACCGCTTTATCTAATGGTTTGGATGTAAAAACTCATATTAAGAAGAAGGTTTGGAGTTATCTTAATACACCTCACTCAATTACTGGTTTTACACCATTTTTCTTACTGAAAGGAAGAGATGCAAAAAATGTGTTGAAGCCAGTTTTTACCAACAGAGTTTTAGTTCGTTAAAGAAAATTGATAAGGTTAAATCTGCTAATTCGATGTCTGATTGTGTAAAGGGCAATTTTGAAAAAAAGTACAAACTTAATGCTAAAGATTCTGTTGTTGAGGAAGAGAGATATGCTATAGGAGATTGGGTTATCATTAAAAAACCTAAAAAAGTGCTTAAGGCTGAATCAAAATATAGCAAACCTCAATAGGTTGTTAGAGTTACACATGTTTATCAGTCATGATAAATAACAAAGGGTGGTGGAACAAGAGTGCTGTTGTTAAAGTCGAACCTTTTCAAAAAGACATAATTGGTTAAAAAAATCTGTATTGGAAAAGATGAAGAATTCATAATTTTTATGCTTTAAAAAATATCCTTCAGAAAAAGTTACTAATTCGTATTTAGTTCATGATTTTGATTGTAATGTCAATGAAAGTTTGGAACAAGTTCCTGATTCAAGTAATCAAAAAATTGTATGTGAAGAGTTTAACTCTGGTGCACAGGGAAATGTAATGTGCAATTCAAGTAATAGTTCAGATTTAATTACTACTAAAAGAAATATCGTAACTCCTGCCAAATTTAAAGATTTTTATTTGTATTGATCTTGTTTTTGTTATGGTAGGAAGATGTTGTATCCTGTATCTGTAATTTGTTAGATTGTGTTCAATTGCTTGTATTTTATATTCCATATTCTGTGTTCTCTTTGGATGCGTTGCTGTTTGGCATTCTTCTCTTGGACACAGACTGAACAGCAACTCATCCATAGCACTACTTCTCTTGTTAATTTAATTCTTGATTTCTTATCTTAATAATAAATTCTACATTTGAAACTATTATTCTTATGTTGTGTTTCAATATAACAACCGGTTACACTGAACCCCTTACAGACACTATTAGCAGGTCCATCACGGGGTAGGTTGGACACTTGACTGTACAACACCTTGCAACCTGACACTGCACCCATTTCCAGTCGGGCATGTGAGCGTTGGGATCAGGTATTGGGTGAAGCCCTTAGCGAGGAAGATTGGGAGTTCAGCTGTTCTATGACTAGACACCTGGCAGCTAACTGTAATCTACGCATAATACACTTTAAGTACTTACAGCAGCTGTACTACACCCCCTTTCAGCTGCACAGGTAGGGACTGAGGGAGGTGGCCAGCTGTAAACGATGTGGGACACAGGAGGCCGATTTCCGCCATCTTGTTTGGGATTGCTCTAAGGTCCATGAATTCTGGTCGCTGGTTACACAAGCTTTAACAATTATGGTGATGGAGAGAGTGAACTTCTCCCCTCGGTGCTGGATGCTAGGTTTGGTGTAGCACTTAAAGCCACAGAACAGGCGTCTGGTGCTGACTAGCGAAGAGGAAAGTAGCTCAAACATGGGATAGTAAATTGTCGATGAAATCCGAAACCTGGATCAAAGACTTGGTGTTCTGTAGAGACCAATTGGCATATTATGCTGAAGAACTTCCAGCAACATCTAGGCCAAAAGATATCTGGGCGCCGTTAACTGTTTATTTATTGTCTAATTCTCAAGATGTCACAGGAGGGTTGGGTTCACCCGAGAATGTTAATGGTGTACTGTACGACAATGTGGGTTAATGTATGGGACTGATGTACGAAGACATAATGCATGATGATGCACCAGTTGTCACACGGGGAGGAATGTTGCGTTCCATGCACATCAGTTGAATGTATTTTTTTGGAAATGCCAAAAAAAAGGTTTACTGTGAGCAGAAGCAGTCTCTCAACAACACAGTCTACATCCTTAACAATCTGACACTTCTCCCACTGTTTGAAAGCATGCTGCCTGCCGGACACTATTCTCCTATGTCCATGCTAGTATAACATATCACCTTTGAACATTCACAATGAACATATTCTATTCCAGGTATACATGAAGGGACTTTAGTTCAGCCTTCTTCAGCCACTGGCTTCTTTGGATCGGGAACCGTCGGCCCTTGGCCGAGGCAATGTCAATTATGTCTTGGATCAACCGACAGAAGTATTTCATTCTCATATTCCGTCTATTGGTTGTTGAAGTGTAACGTTCTATCTTCATTAACCACTTGGATGCTAAGCACCTTGATGAACTTCAATGTAATTTCCATTGAAATCAATGGAAACTCCATGACGAGCTGAGCTCGTCATGAGCGTCGAAGGAGTTAAAATGCTTTAGGGGCTATTTGACATATGCAAAGGTCACTCTGTCACACGTTTCATTGCTGATATCATCAATGCATCTTATACACAAAGCAACCTTTTTTTAAATTTCTTTGCCGTACAGCAGGCATATTTTTATTGCTTTTGTCACAACTTGAGTACGGACATCAAAAGTGATGTTTTTGCCCGTGCTTTCTTCTACAGTACCAGCTTATAAATACTTTCCAATAAATAGTTTACACAGAATGTTATATTTGGCTTCCATAGGAAGCCTTTATCATCAACAACCGTATTGGTTAACCACTGTGATAATGTCACTAGATGGAGTGCTGGCTTCCCCTTTATTCCCCTGTCTGACCTACGTCTTCTGAGACCCCAATGCCATGGTGGAATGTCACCTCCACCTCTCCCACGTCTTCACAGATTGCAGTAACTACCATCTACTCTATTCGTGTGGGTCTCTGCTAAGCAGAGCCCAGCTTTGGGCTGGGAACTGGAGGGATTGCACAAAGCGTGGTGGAGGTGGGTGGTAGGGGTAGGTAATTATATTTCAGTTTAGAGGGGGTAGAGGATTACGCAGAGGTGGTGGTATGGGTAGCAGGATGGTAGTTTTTTTTCTCTATTTTAGGAGGGCCTGAGGGCGGGTATATGGAGAGGGCGGTGTGGGCGAGTGATAGAAAGTAAGGTATTTTCTATATTTGAGGAGGGGGGGCGTTTTGTCAGTGGCTGGTGGGGATGGGTGACAGAAGGCCAGGTATTTCTTTTTGAATTTGGGGGCAGTATCCCAAGGGTAGTGGAGGCTCAATGAAAGAGGCCACATATTCTTTTTTTCAGCTTTATATACTGCAAACTCGACCCAAAGGTATCAGAGCGCTTTACATGAGCACCAGTTGCATTACAGACAGACACATTCATTTTTAGGCACAGGTAGAGTAAGTGATTTGCTCAGAATCACAGGATGTTTGAGCCTCCCTCCAGACTGGGACCTGGTTCCCCAGCTTCAAAGTCGTTGTTTTTACATGTTAAATAGGGTTCACCCATTACTGCTCTGTACCTGCGTTCATGTTGGAAGCAGAGGTAGGTAATTTTGGAGGGGCACATACGATAAAAAATGACTCTCTTTCGTTGTCCATTTGATCTCATGCGGAATCCCTCTTTGAAAACCAAATACTGGCTACTATACAAAGCATTTTAGACTCCTGACCGATTATTTTCCTTAGGGCTCCATAGGGACACAACATGTTGGAACTGTAATCAAGAAATGGGGGATTGAGGAGGAGCTTCGCGCGCAACCAAGATGGCCGCGTGAGCTTAGGACTCCCGAGACCCTCGCAACCTCAGCACTTATCTTGTCTTATATCATGTTTTTCGTCGATGTCTTCGTGAAGACGAACCATGCGTGAGGCGAAATCTGCACTCCGATGTTTAATCGGACCCTGGGAGCCGGAGTTACGGCACCTTGAAGATTGCGGCCTATGCCTTCGTGATGCCCGGCTGTAGAGTGGCCATGCTACCCGAGCTGTAGTTGAACAACATCGGCCTAAGGGGATCGGCACGACTGGTCCGATTGGTTTCACTTTCGGTTTTGACTTCATAGTGATCTGTGACTGGAAACGAGCCTACCCATGTGCCCACCGACAGCTGCCTGGTCACCCACGAATGTGATTCTGACTGTTTCTTGGCTGGATTTGGAGAACTTTCTACTTGTGCCCTCTGGCTGGGGCTGTTTTCGCCCGAGGAGGCCAAAGGTCGCCATTTTCCTGCCGTATTTCATCTAATCACACTGGCCTATCTCCCCTAATGGCGGGGAAATCGGAGGGTGACAGGCTGAAACCTAAGAACACTCGGCGGGGTGGCTCAACTCAATCTAACAGTATGGATTTCTATACCCAGGTTAAGGGTTCTCCCGGTGGAGCTGGCATTAGGGAGCCGCCAACTTCGGCGATTGAACCGACCTTGCAAGATGTCATGGCCGCAATTGATGGAATCAAGTCCTCATTAGGGCAACAAATTGAGGCTCTCGCACTTAAACTTGACACTGTGGCAATTGATGTCAATCTGATCCGTGCAGATCTGGGCAAAACTAATGAGAAGGTTAAATCTTTGGACATTAAGACATCCAGCCTGACCGGGGATGTCACTGAACTACAAACAGATGTCCGTCGCCTGAAGACCAACAGCGATCTCATTATGCGTCGCCTCGAGGATTATGAAGGGCGGGCTCGGCGGAACAATGTCCGTATCATAGGGGTCCCGGAAAAAGCAGAGGATCCGGTAGCTGACCTCTTTGTTGAAGACTTAATTATCCGCCATCTTGCACCTAAGGGGCTGAGTAATTTCATTACGATCGAGCGTGCCCACAGAGTTCTGGGTGGCCCACCGAAGGTAGGAGCCCCGCTGCGGCCTGTAATAGCCAGAATCCTCAATTTTCGAGACAGGGACACTGTCCTACAGGCCTCACGGATGGGTGGCCCTACAAAGTTCGAAAACACCACTGTCAGCTTCTACCCGGACTTCACCCAATCAGTCCAGAGGCAAAGACTTGGCTTCATGGGTGTGAAGAGACGATTGCGAGACATGGGCCTCAAATATGCCATGCTTTTCCGGCAAAGTTGCGTATTGAACATGCGGAGCGAACTTATTTTTTCAATCGTCCAGAGGTGGTGGCAGACTGTCTTGACTCTTTATCGAATCAGCCTCCATCGGAGAACCAGACTGCTGGAGTGGAGGGAGGACCGACAGAACAGGAATAGGTGCCGGCAGAGGGTACCCTGGGGTCTCTTGTTGGCCTCGAACTGTGCTCCAATACTCCTGACAATTGACTCAATATACATTCTGGGGGTTGTGGGGTCAGTAGCGGGTCTACTTCCTCCTCTGTGTTTCTTCTTGTAGCTTAGTTAGATAGGGGGCGACAGGCACACTGCAAGTTTGGGTGTTTTTCTGGTACTACGCAGGGGTACAGAGTGGGGGGTGGTGTAACAGGATGTTGCTGGGGGAGTTGGGGGGTTTTGTTGGGGATTGTGTGTGTTTCTTTGCAAGGCAATTTATCCATGTCTAGTTTGAACGAGGTGCTGTATTCTGCCCGGGGTTGGATCCTCTTTCTTTTTCAGGATGGGGGGTAGAGGGCTGAACTTGATGAGTTGGAATGTAAATGAGCTGGGGGATGGGATAAAACGTAGTGTCATGTTGCAACTGCTGAGGCGTCTCTTCCCGGATGTAGTCCTCCTTCAGGAGATGCACTTGATTGGCAATACCTGTCGTGCTATGAACAGGAGGGGTTACCGATTGGCTGCGCATGCCGGGTTCTCCTCCGGCTCCAGAGGGGTGGTTATCGTGATCAAGACTTCTCTCCCACTTGAAATTGACTCCACGGTCCTCGACGATAGAGGGCGCTATGTTGCTCTTACGGGTAGGTGGGAGGGCCGGACTATTTCCCTGGTTTCTGTGTATGTTCCCCCTGGCCTACATTCGACTACTTTTGCGGACTTGGGGCAGGTTTTCCTAGCTCTTCCTGAGGGATCACTGCTCATGGGTGGTGACTTTAATGCGGTGGTTTCTGGTATGATGGATCGGCACCCACCCAGGGATCTGAGAAGTGCACAAAATTGGCTATCTGATTTCCTTGATACCTTGGGTCTGGTTGATTGTTGGAGATTATTGCACCCAGCACAGCAGCAGTATACTTTCCATTCTGGTGCACAAGGTAGCCTTTCCAGAATTGACTATGTATTGGTACCGGCGGCGCAGGCCCTCTCCGTCACCGAGGTTAAACATTTGGCCCGTGGTATTTTCGATCACTCTCCTTTGTGGTTGCGGATGGAGCTGGGCTCTGAGACTGAGGGCCGGGTGGCCCCGATCAACCCTTGGTACCTCCGAAACCCCAAAACTCGGACAGTTTTGGTAAAGTCCCTTGACCAGTATTTCTCGGAGAATGAGGGCTCGGTTTCCTCGGCCGTATCTCTTTGGGAGGCTTTTAAGACCGTTCTTAGGGGTCAGGCCCTGTCATTAATAGTGAGTGTTAAGAAACAGAAGGATGAGGAAGTGGTTAAGATCGAGACGGAAATAGCGGACTTGGAGCTTGGTCTGGAACGGGGGGGTAACCCGTGCTGCGCTGCATGTATTACGATTGAAGCAACTTGACTACAGGGCTTTGGTCACTGACGCAGCTAAGGCCATGAGTAGAGAGCAGCAGGGACGCCTATATGATGTGGGGGATAAGGCTGGTAAATTAATTGCATGGTTGGATAGGAAGGATAGAGCTAGTCGGGTGGTGCCTGTGATTGAGACGGCTAGTGGTGCTCGGGTTTCTGACCCTAAAGAGATCGTTCAGCAGTTCGCGGATCATTTCCAGGCGGTGTATTCCTCTGTCTCGGATAGACCGGAGGAGGACTCACATCTTTTGTTACGGGATATATCCTTGCCGCGACTCTCTGATATTGATAGGGAACAAATGGACTCTGCAATAACAGCTGATGAGGTGGCTTTAGCGATTCGCTCCCTGCGTTCGGGGAAAGCAATGGGTCCTAACGGCCTACCTATTGAACTCTATAAGCTGAAACCTGATAAAATTGCTCCCTATCTGCGAGATATGTTTTTGGAGTCCTGGGAATGTGGCTCCCTCCCCCATGATCAGTGGTTAGCGACCATTGTGGTGATTCACAAAGAGGGGAAGCCCAGAGACAAATGTGCGTCATATCGTTCCATTTCCCTATTGAACGCCGAACCTAAGATTCTGGCAAAGGTCCTGGCTAATAGATTGATCACTATTATTGGTGAGCTGATTCATCCGGATCAATCCGGTTTCATCCCACATAGGAACACTGCCCTAAATCTCCGGCGCCTGCATGGTGTTCTCGCAAGAGCATCGACGTTGCGTGAGCTGGCCATCTTGGCGTCATTGGATGCCACGATGGCCTTTGATACCGTGGAATGGTCATACTTATGGGCCGCGTTGGCTAAGTTTGAGTTCGGGCCAGGTTTTATTGGCTGGGTTAGGTTGCTCTATGAGAACCCCCTTGCGCAAATTGTTGTTAATGGCCGCGTCTCAACTCCGTTTGGTCTCGAGAGGGGGACGCGTCAGGGCTGTCCTTTGTCGCCTCTCCTATTCGCTTTGGCCCTCGAGCCCCTCGCGGTGTGGATCCGGTGGGAGCCCTCGATGAAGGGTATTCAATGGTCCTCTGAATTCGAAGATCGTATCTCGCTTTATGCAGACGATATTTTATTGTATCTGACTTCGCAACGAAAATCTTTGATAGTATTATGCGATGTCTTGAACTCATTTGGTAGGAACTCAGGCCTCATTATTAATTAGACTAAATCCTATTTATACGTCCTTTCGGGCAACGTCCCTCTTCTCCCACGCAACTGTCCCATCCAGATTGCGCAAACGGGGTTTAAATACCTCGGTATTTATATTTCATTGGACCCTGCAGTTCAGTACGAGCAAAATCTCATTCCGCCCTTGTCTAGATTGAAGCAAGATGTTGCGGGTTGGCGTAAGCTTCCACTTTCACTGCTTGGTCGTGCTTCCCTTTTCAAAATGATGTCTTTACCTCGTTTTCTCTATGCTCTTCAGAATACTTTCGATATTGTTCCCGCTAGTTATTTTCGGGCAATTGAGGATCTTCAAAGGAAATTGATATGGGACGGTAGACCTTGTATCTCGCTCGCTAAGCTGACACTCCTGTGGTACGATGGGGGTATTGCTCTCCCGGATATAAAGCGATACTATTGGGCGTCCCAATTGGGAGCGATTAATCACGGCATGTATGGTCCCGACTTGAACCCCGCCTTCGCTATGGACAGGTGGCTTTTGCCTGGTGGCAACTATTATAGGGCACTATACTCTAAATCGGTGGTCAAAGCTTTGTCGGGACCTACGGGGATTGCAGTTCGCCTGTGGCAGGACACGACTAGCGCGACGGGATGGACGGATCGTCTGACTCGGGCGACCCCGCTATTTGGTTCAGATCAACTTGGCAAACTGTAGAATACCAAGGGGTTCGATAAATGGGACCTCATTGGTATTAGTAAGGTGGGGGACCTCTGGGTCAAGGGTCAGGTAAGATCATTTGAGTCGTTGCAGGAGGAGTTTGACTTAAATAACTCGCAATACTTCCGTTATATCCAGGTTCGGCATGCTTTGAGGTCAGTTTTCCCGGTCGGGGAGGTAATACCGGAGTCGTCTCCGCTCGAAGATAGATTGTTGGATGGCTATGTGCCTGATAGCACCATCTCTCTAGTCTATAAAAAACTAATGAATGATAGATCAGACCTCCTATTATATCTTCGAGACTTGTGGACCCGTGACGGTCTTGAACTGGATGACGAGGACTGGCAAACTGTGATCTCCTCTCCAAAGCAGGTCACAATCCCAGCTCGACTCCGGTTGGTTCAACTTAAGATTCTGCATAGGATTTATGTCACGGGCCCTCGTTTGGTCCACATGGGTTTTTCTGAGGATGGTCTGTGTAAGCGAGGATGTGGGCAGGTGGGGACATTCCTCCATATTATCTGGGAATGTCGTGAGATTGCGACCTTCTGGAGCAAGGTACATGAGGTAATGAATGTGGTGACGGGGATTGCCCTCTTGCCGGAGGCTCGACGCTGTTTACTGAATGTTTGGGAACCTACAGATCACAACATAGCGCTGACTCAGTGTGTGACCCTGGGGGCCATGATTGCTAAGAGAGATATTGCTCAATTGTGGGGTTCCCCGAGGCCACCTACGGTCGCGGCATGGAAGGAAAACATGGACTGGTGCATGTTTAGGGAGAAGACTGTGTACTTGGCCCGGGGCCGACCCCGGAAATGGTGTAGAGTGTGGGGACCCTGGAATTGCTACCGTGGAGATATATGTATGCCTCCTGTTGTGGATGTCACAGATGTCCCATTTCCCCCTAGCCCCACATTCCACTTCCTGCACTGTATATGCTTTAACTTTGCCCTGCCCTCCCTCTCTCCTTCATTGACTGCTGATTTCTTTGTATTACTTGTCCTTCCCCGTCTTGGAATCGGTACTGTATGTAATATATTTCTCTGCCTTGCTGTTTATATAAAAAAATTCAATAAAAAGAAATATTTAAAAAAAAGAAACGGGGGATTTAGCCCATATTATCTTTCAGTGTGCATCAGTAAAGCCTTTTTGGGGAAAATGTTTTGCCTTCTTTACTGGTATGTTTAACTGTACTTTGATCCATGAATTCTCCACCCTACCAATGGCCTTCTTGAACGTGGATTTAGGATCTGACGCTGACAAATCTCTACTTGACCTTTTATTAACATCTGCGGTGAAAATAGTTCTTGCCAACTGGAAGGACACAAGCAAGGCATCTGATCCAGCGGGCTATAGAAAATATATCATAAACTACGCTACCCAATTTCATAACCTATAAACAAAATTCTAAACTATACATGGACCCATTTATGAACCTGATATATTTTGGGCCTACTGAATCAGGTGGTCAAATAAATCTATATACACATTATTTACAAACTATAAACATTTTATACAATTGTAGAAAGAATATTGTCATTAGAATAAAACCCAACCATTTAAACGACCACCATAGGCGACATGATCTAGCTTAAAGGTAACCTGTACTTCTAAATAACCAAGACCAGCTTGTTTGTCAAAAGTAAGATTTTATTTTCTAAATAATAGTATATATGTTGTAAGTTTTATAAATGAAATTTATTTGCAATAAAGCAAGCATGATGGTAAGAAATAAGAAAAGTACAATTTAAGCAATTGAATCAATTTAAAGAAATTATATGAAGTTTAGCATTTCTAAAACCTATTTCCCTAACTGAGCTAAATAGACAGAAATTAAAGTAAAGTTCTTTGAGGATTCTTACGTGCTCCACGCAAAGTCCAGCAGCACCTCACCCTCATCGGAAAGTCAGAAAGCAGCAGCCAGCCCAACCCTAAGGGCATGACTTTTTATACCTTTCTACGCTAACTAAACTAGCAAAGGAAAGTTTTCAGTATTACTCGACGTCCCATTGGCTGAGAGTGACAAGTGACATGTCACCCGATTCTTAAAAAGTTCCACAAAATCATGTCTTACAAAGACCATTGTCTCTTCCACGTGAAGCCAGAGGCTTCCTGCGATTGCAACTTTGTAATAAGACATCCTCGCAGCTTCCATAGTTTTACAGCACAACTTCCGCGGATGCCAAGTTAAGGACTGACAAAAAGTTCACTTTCGACCTTGGCCATGTCCGACAGAATGATGTCAGCTCATCAGTTTTTGCTTTGTGAATGCAGCTTCAATAAACGTTTTAATTCAGAATGGGCGTCTCGTGACTTTCTGCAGAAATATGAATTAGCTCTTTTTGTGCGGCTCAAATAGTTAGGCCTCAAAAGCAGGCAACTTATGATTTCTAGTATAAAACAAACACAAGAAAAGTATTAATGTAAGAAATAAAGTATATTCTGTATCCACCCCATGGTTTACTAAATAATTAACCCACCCGATTAATCAAAATGTTACCTAGCCATTGCAAACAAATAAAGCAGCGTTTATATTTACCAGTCTCCGTTTTTCTATGAGACCCATATGCACCTAGAATAGTAGAAATGACATCACACAGACAAGAAAAAGCAAAACAAGCACATGCTTATTTTAAGTATGCAACAGTTAGTAATGACAAAAACGAAAACAATAAATTATTTTATTATTTTGCACGAACAAAAAGATGCAACATTTATGCACGTTTATGAGCACACATGTTAGTCCCCCCACGTGTAAAGTTTAATCTAGGTTGTATTAGCACGACATATCACAAATCATTAATAATTTTATTCATGTTATGGAAATGTGACTTTGCGAGTTTAAACAAAATTTTGTTTTCTATCTCGCTCCATCAACTCCCTCATCTGGTGATTAACAAATCACCACACCAGCACTCAAAAATTTGGTAAATTTAATTTATAAGAAATCGATTCAAATTCATTGTATTAGTAAACCTAAAAGTCTGTTTCAGCATAATCCTTGCAATTAACATGACGCTCTCTATGTAACTCCTGCAACTCAATCTCCCTTTCTTCTTCTTTTCTGAGTTTATAAATTCTCTTCTTTTCTCTCAAATGCTTCTTTCTTTTATGCAACAAACAACCTACTTTAGTCAAAATAAAAATGAATATAATTATAATCAAAGGTGCCAGAATCTTGCCAAGAATTGAACTTCCGATATTATGAAACCAGTTTTTAATTGCTTGAAACCTATTTGAAAGTTTCCCAGTAAAATCTTCTTCTTCTAAAGGAATTATTTCAGAATGCATTTGTGTAATATTCTTAATATACATTTCAATATTTTTACTTTCATCCGGTATATATGTACAGCAATGTTGGACATGTAAAATGCCACAGACTCCTCCCTCCTTTGCTAAGAGTATGTCTAAAGCAAGACGGTCTTGAATTACCATGGATCTAATTGCAATAACTTCAACATTCACTAATTGAAATCCATCAGCAGTGTCAGTTGATAATCTATCAACTATAGTGGACAATTTTCTGATTCTCCCTGCATTTAGGGTTATACCAACAAAAGGTATTACAGCTTGAAAAATATCTCCCAGAACTTCAGTAAAAGTTTCTCTTTTAGCTCTATTTACATAATTATGGATTTTAAATAATCCTTCTGAATCTCTGTCAACATGAAACACTTTAGGAAAAACAATTCCCACATAACAAGTTCCATACCAATGGTCTGGAAGGTTGTAGTAGGCTTTGTCACCACAAACAAAATAAATTCCAGGAAAGATAGGATCTTTTCCACCTTTAAATCCCCAACCTCCCATAATCTGATAAGTATCTTCACAGTTGCTTGCACCTACAAAATAATTATCAAAAAGTGTGTTATCTCTTCTAATGCAAAGCTTTCCACTAACAGGTTTGTCTATGTGAATTGCAATATTTTCAAGCATTTTGCCATTTAGTTTCTCATCCTCTTTTTGCCAGAATGATGACTTAGTCTGCTTGACTAATTCATTTCTCTTATAAATTGCTCTTCTCTCCTCAACCATATTCAGAAATTTCTTCCCTTCAGCACTTAATTTACATGTTAGATTATTCTTGTAAGCATACTCATAAGTGAGTTCATTAGTAACAAGGAAATATTCTCTCAATTGTTTAGCTTTCTTATGCTTATTTAAAGCATTATCAATCTTGACATTAGCAAAAATCTCATCATAATTTGAATAGTAATATTCTAAACGACCAGTTTGATAAAATAAACTAGTTAATACACTACATGTAACAGCATAAGTGAGAGGAAGCATATTATATGTTACTCCCTCAGAAACAGAAGCCGGTAACTTAACGCACACATAACAATCCTTTGCATCCATTACCTTTACATATTCACTCAAAAGCTTTGTGAAAGTATTGCTTGAAAAATCACCTATTGATTTATCTTGATGAATGTTAGGCTGATGATCAATTACTTTTGCAGATGCACTATGTTTAGTTTGGCTAACCAGAGCTTTGCTTGTTATGTTAACTTTGTGTAATTCTCTATTCATTTCTAAAGGTATGATCACAGCTAGTACCAACCAGAGCAGAATTAAAATGAGCAGACATACCAGAGTCATCTTACAGCATCTTTTAAAAACAGAGCATTTTGAAGTGTTCTCCTTAATGTAAGGCATTTTTAGGTTAGTTTTAGCCTCAAAAATAAAAATAAATTTTAAAATTTATATACACCCCCCTTTTAAAATATATTTTTCTTTTATAACCTTAAACAAGATTTCTTCGACCTTATGTCATACATAAGTTTTCTTCTACTAGATAGATTTTCTTCGACCTTGTGTCAACTAACAGGATTTCTTCAGCCTTTTGCCAATTTAATAATTTTGTACTTCAATCATTGTCACTAATTTCTTGGATTTCGTTTTCTTCTTCACTACTATCATATATGTCTATAACAGGTGGAATTACTAAGTAAGTCCACTCAGGAGACTTGTATTTCTGGTTTGGTCTAATTATTCTCTTCCCTTTTCTTGATATCACTTCTATTTTTCTCCCAACTCCAACTTCTTTTCCAGGACTCTTTTGACTACTTATTTCTTCAACTTGTTCTATTGGCTTTTTGATTAATCTCACTCTCAACCTTCCACCAGGCCAGAAGTCTGCTTTTCTCACGTACTTTTTCTTTGGTTCAGAATTATTTGATTCTGACTTCCAAGTCCTTTTCTTTCCGTTTTCACTTCCACCTTCCACGTCACTTTCCTCAGTTTCGTAGTCTGAAATTTCAATTGACTCAGGAACTTCTCTATACGGCAATTTCACTCCTTCAGGAACTTCACTTTGTCTTCCATCACTGGTACTCGGTAATTCGTTCTCTTCCTCTTCCTCAATTACCTCTAGCTTCCCAGATTTCGGATTTTTGTTCCTTACTTCAGAGCTTGTTCTCTGCCTTTCGATACTCTCCTGGTCTGAAACTTCTTTTGGTTCAGCTTCTTTGTCTTCAATATAGACAACCGAATCCTCAGTTATCTTTCCTTTTAACAGATTCTCTTCACCTTCAGAATCTATTTCAATTATTTCTAAGTCTTTTCTTGTCAGATTTCCATTCACTGGCACAGTTTCCAGATGTCGACTTTCTTGTCGATCTTCAGAATCTGGAATTACTTCACCTTCTGTTCTGTCTTCTGCTTCAGAATCAGAGTCATCTGTGGTATCACTTTCAACATCAGAATTCGTAATCCAAAATTGCACTGTCATTTATGCTTAACAGTTTACCTACAGGTACAAAAGCTTGCCTCATAACTCTTCCCATCAAAATTTCATGAGGACTCAAACCTGTCTTTTTATCTGGTGTACTTCTTATTGACATCAAAACAAGTGGAAGAGCATCAGTCCACTTCACTCCTGTCTCTAGACACATTTTCCCAATTCTGTTTTTGATAGTTCCATTTATTTGTTCAACTACACCTGATGCCTCTGGTCTGTATGCACAGTGTATTTTCTACTCAATACTCATAGCTTCGCAAATTAACTTCAACAGTTTGTTATCAAAATGACTTCCTCCATCACTCTCAATAGTAACTGGAAAACCGTACCTTGGGATGATTTCTCTGAGCATTAGTTTTGCTACTGTAATTGAATCACAATGTCGTGTAGGGAAAGCCTCTACCCACCTTGAGAACAAGCATACAATTACAAGTACATATTTCAAACAATTGTGTAAGGGCATTTCAATGAAATCTATTTGTAACCTGGTAAAGGGACCACCCTCTCGACCAATTATTCCTGTCCCCACCACTGATTTTCTGTTTGGATTCATTTGTTGGCATGACAAACACCTTTGACAAAAAGATTCTGCAATGGTTCTAAACTTGGTATTGAACCATGTTTCTTTAAACAGTCTAACCATAGAATCTCTTCCTAAATGTGCAGGACCATGATATAATCTGGCCATGTCAGAAATCATGCAATTTGGTAAAACTACTCTGCCATCTCTGTAAACCCACACTCCATCTTCATCACGTTGTCTACAATCTGATCTTAACCACTGGTCTTTTTCTTCATCATCTGCTTCGTTTTGTAAATCTCTAATCTCATTCCATGTTTCTACAACAGTTGTTAGCATTAATGAATTTGAATCAGTTTCTGTACTTCTATTCCGATTGTAAGAATAATTTTTCCTTGCGCAGTACTTTGCTGTTTCATCTGCGAAGGCATTTCCTTTGGAAATATAATCAGTCCCTCTAGTGTGTGCTGCACACTTGACTATGGCAATTTCTTTTGGCAATTGTATTGCTTCAATTAATCTTCTAATGAAAACTGCATTTTTAATTGGTGACCCTGTTGATGTCATATATCCTCTCTGTGACCAGAGTTGTCCATAATCATGCACAACTCCGTACCCATACTGACTATCAGTAATGATGGTAACTCTTATATCTTTTGATATTTCACATGCACGAATTAAAGCAATCAATTCAGCCACTTGTGCTGAACGAACTCCTTCAAGACATGATGCTTCTTCAACATCTTCGACTGTACAAACTGAGTATGAAGCTTTCAAGACACCACCTTCGGATCTTAAGCATGAGCCATCTACAAAGTAGACAAAATCCGATTCAGGCAAAGGTCTGTCTTTGATGTCTTTTCTTGGTTTTGTGCAGAATTCCATGACATCTAAACATTCATGTTCTGTCTCGATGTCATCAACAATTTCAGAATCAGGCAGTAATGTAGAAGGATTCAGATTCAAACATCTTGAAATCGAAACATTATCTGCTCCCAGTATGATTTTCTCATACTTTGTCAATCTGCTACTTGTTAAATGTTGAGTCTTACCTCTTGTCAGTAATATTTCAACTGAATGAGGCACAAAAACTTTTACAGGAAATCCCATAATGATTCCTTCACTTTGTTCAAGACTGATACTTGTAGCTGCCACAGCTTTTAAACAACCTGGTAATGCTTTTGCAATTGGATCAAGAACTGCAGAGAAATATGCAATAGGTTTCTTTAGGTTCCCATGTCTCTGAATTAACACAGATAATGCACATCCTTCTCTCTCACTGCAATACAGTTCAAAATCTTTCTCATAATTTGGCATACCCAAAGCAGGGGCTTGGCATAAGCTCTTTTTCAAGTTTTCAAAAGATTCCATCTCAACATCATTGAGAATAATTGGATCCTTTACATCTGATTTGGTCAGTCTTTGTAGTGGTTTCGCAATTACTGAAAATCCACTTATCCATTGTCGACAGTAACCTACCATTCCCAGGAACATTCTGACCTGTCTTTGTGTTCTTGGCGGTAACATTGCTTGAATCATTTTTATTCTCTCTATTGTTACTTGTCTTTTTCCTTTTGCAATTCTGTGACCAAGATATTTCACTTCCTGTTTGCAAAACTGTAGTTTTGCTGGGGACACTTTATGTCCTTCTTCTGCAAGGCGATTTAACAAAATTATTGTGTCTGTTATACAATTTTCTCTTGTCTTTGCAGCTATTAACAAATCATCAATATACTGCACCAACGTAGACCTACCTGGTAAGTCTAAATCTTCTAATGATCTTTTTAACAGTTCGTTAAAGATTGAAGGACTTTCTGTATAGCCCTGAGGGATTCTTGTCCATCCAAGGGTCTTACCTTGGAATCTGAAAGCAAAGATTTCATAACTGTCTGGGTGTAGAGGAACAGTAAAGAATGCATTGCAAAGGTCAATGACTGTGTACCATTCAGCATCATATGGAATCTGAAATAGAATTACTGCTGGATTTGGAACCACAGGACAACATGGAATAACAATTTGATTAACCTTTCTCAGATCTTGTACGATCCTAAATGTTCCGTTAGCCTTTTTAACTCCCATAATTGGTGAATTACAAGAACTACTCTTCATTTCTTTCAATACACCTTGCTTGATTAATTTTTCAATTACAGGTGTAATACCTTCAATTGTCTCTGTTTTCATTTTATATTGTGGAGTGTTTGGAAATTCTATTCCCTGCTTCAATGCAATTTTAACAGGATCTACGTTTTTCATCAGACCCATCTCATTCCCAGTAAAATCCCATATTTCAGATTTCACTGTTTCTTTTAGCTCTTCAGGTAAATCTTTTTCTTCAAATGCAGGAAACAACTTTGTTTCTTCTGCTTCCATCATCATCATTGTCATTCTGTACAAACCATCTTCCTCCATTGTTTGTAATTCAACTCCTTCAGGAGAACAATATATTCTGCAATTCATTTTACATAGGATGTCCCTACCTAATAGATTTACTGGACTACTATTACAAACCACAAATCTGTGTTTGTCTCTGTAATTTCCAATTTCAACTGGTACTGGATCAGTTAAGTCTGTTTTAATTTGCTGATTACTTACTCCGACAACTTGGATGGTATCCCCAGAGAGAGGTAGGTTTTCAATTTCCACTGATCTAACAGTAGAACGGGTAGCACCAGTGTCCACTAGAAAAGTGATGTCTACATCATTAACTTTCCCGTTTACATAAGGACCAGACTGGTCAACCTCAAGAGTGGCTCCAACAACACACTCTTCCTCCTCTCTCGGGCACCGTCAGCAATAATCATCAGAATCACTGTCTTGGCTTTCTGTTAATAAAAATTGTTGTGAAGCATTTTGCATTTGAACCCTTTGCTGCTTTTGCTGTTTTTGTGGTTTTATTACCTGTTCACATCCCTGAAATCCCACGTTTGGATTATATTTTTGAACTCCCCCACAATTCGGAAAAGGTGGTTGTGGCAACTGGTCCTGACGATTATTCACCTGTTGTTGTTGCTGTTGTTGTAATTGTCGCTGAATATTAAATTCATTTAACCCCTGTTGCATCTGTAGCTGTTGCTGCACGTTAACACCATTCTGCATCTGTGGATTCAATAAGGGATTCTTTAAGTTTCTAGGAGGATGAGGACACTCGTCCCTCCAATGTCCAATTTCGCCACAATTAAAACAAGGTAATCTTTGTTTCAGCTCTTCTATCTTTGGGCTAAATTTCTTTTGGAAATTATTACCTTTAAACTTTCCTTGTATCTGGTTCGTATTTCCAGTTTGAACAAAATTAGTGTTCTTATTTCCCATGCTGGCAATCTGTTGCTCAGCTACCTTTACCTGTGCCCACATGGCTTTCTCCTTTAGTTTTTTCTGTTTTACTTCTAATTCATCGCTACAATATTTTGCTTTTCTCAGAATATCATCTATAGATAGTGCTTGCCATCCGACAATACTAGTTCTGATCATTTCTCCAATTTCAGGTTTTAGTCCATAAACAAATCTATAGATAAAATGACTCATGTCTTTCTCATCTAATTTTTCATAACCACTGTATTGTTTAAAGATTAACAGTAGCCTTTCATAAAAAGAATGAACTGATTCTTTTGTTTCCTGCTCTGTTCTTTCTATTTTAACCCAATCAACTTCTTTGGGTGGAATTTTGTTTTTCATCCAAACAATTACTTTCTCATAAAAATCCATTACAAGTGGATTTGGGGCACCTGTTTCTTTGATTCGCTCAGGTTCTGTTTTTGGCCAACTAATAGATATTTTACATTCTGTCCAAAGATCAGATGGAACAACAATGTCAAAAAATCCATCCAAATCAATCCACAGAACTTTTGACACTTTGATAAATCTATCGACTTGCCTGTACCACTCAACAGGTTTCTCTCTTAATTTTGGAAAGTCATTTGTGAATAACAGAATGTCTTGTCTCGACCATGGGACATGAACATATCCTCCACCTGCAACTTCTCTCATTGGAAATTGTTTTGACATTCTTTCTAATCTTTCATCTTCTTTCCTTTTGGTCCATTTAACTCTCCATTTGTTCAGTTCTCCTAGCTTTTTGATATAGACAATCAAATCTTTAATGTGAACTATTCTTCCCATTGAGTTCAAACTCTCAATGTCGCTTTCTGAAAAATCTAATCTATAATGTTTTGCAAAATTCTTTTGTTTACTCACATCGATTTCAAGTTCTGCAGCTAGATCCTCTAATTGATCATACTTATTTTTCGTTTTCCATTGAATACTTTTGCAAATGAATAATAGTTCATCATCCCGATAGTAATTTAAACTATCTGGGCCAATTGTTCCAATTATTAATTCTTCAATATTTGCTTTTAATTTGGCCACATCAAGCTTTGGTGTGGTTACCCTGACTTCAGGACTTCCTACATCTGACATAGCACCCATTGGTGTTTTTGGAGATAAATCCTCATTAAAGGTTAAATCAGGCATTCTCGATCTAGAAGTGTTTAATTCTGTCAATTCTGAATAAGATTTTTCAGCAGGCTTTTGAATTTCTGTATTTAAAGGAATAGTTAATCCAGTTTTATTTGTATTTCTTTGATCAAATACAGGCTGAACAGGACCTATTGTTACTGGAACTGTAACAGCTTCCATGCCTTTTGTCATTCTTTTAATTAATTCTTCTTTAGACCTTAAGTATTCATTATAATCATCATCCTCAACATTTCTTGTCTCTCTTGTATATTCTTTTGGAGGTTCCCTTGCTTTTGGAGTCATTGAAAAATGTCTACCCTCATTTCGAGCATTCTCAAATTCTGGTCTTCTAGGAGTTTCAGTGATTTCACAATTATTTGGATAAAGTTTAGGAGCTTCATTAATTGGAGGTGCACTCGGTGAAGTTTCAGTAGAAACCACCGGAGTAGACCATGATCTAGGAGGTCTCAAAGGCTGATTAGGCTGTTTATTTTTAGCAGTTGTATATATTTCTTCCATAATTGCATCCTCAGATTCACTTTCCATAGATTTTCCTGTAGGAGAACCCATTACCATTTCATGAATTAAATATAATCCTTCACTCATGTTTCCCTGTCTCCACATTCGCAATCTATCTTCATGAGTTTCTCTTTTCCATGAAGGATTTTTAGAAGGTCTTTTAATTCCACTAGCTTCTCTTTGTAACTGATACATCTCATCTTCCCACTCAACTAAAGCTTCAAATTGAGTTGGTCTCGGTTTTGGAACAAGAGCATTCATTTTCTCTCGTAAGTTTCTTAAAACTCTTACATTAAATGAACCATCATCAGGCCAAGCCAAAACACCATCGTTTTTAGTATAACGTTTCCAACTGTCGAACCATAAGACAGTATGATATCCGTATTCACCTTCCATGTACGCTGCAGGTGTTTTATACTTATGAAGTAGTTTACCACCTCGCGTTTCGATTTTCTTGTCAGGTGAAAATAAATTCTTAAATTTCTGAAATAATGTTGTCTTTTTCTCAACATGTTTAAAATGATAACTCATTTTCAAAAGTAAAATTTAATTCACAAAATCGTTCGTAAAATATTTCCGGGATGTTCCGCAAAACAACCAATCCGTGCGCGAAACACACCAACAAGCTAATGGCAGTTGAGCTGCGTCACTTTTCAGCTCAACCAATAATTTTGGAGATTTTCCTAAGGACCAATCAGCTCACAGGCCGTCAGAGACTCAGGAGCCAATCAGAATACAGCTTGTGACGTAAGTCACCCAATCCCAGCGCGGCTCTGTGACGTACACAGCAGCTGCGGTTTCTCGTTTCTCACTCCTGGCGCTTACCCCTCCTTCACAAAATCTTTTCACAGCGCCATTTTAAGAACACTTTTCGGTGTAAATTAATTCTTAACAATCACTTATAAAGACAACATCTGTTCGTTTCACTAATTAGGATAGTTTACATACATTCAAGTATCCACACTTCGGAATAGACGGCGCTATTCACACTAAGGATAATATTCAATTGTCAGTAGAGTAACCTTACCCCACCCTTCTAACACGTATAATTATGAACTCGCTTTGCTCTGAACCCACCGCGAAGTGAAAGTTCTAAGAGTTCCACTTGAACATAAAATACAACTCAAACTCGCACTTTTACACGGAAAATTCCTTAAATTCAAACACACACAAAATCCGTACAGGACTCTCACCTGTTTATAGAAATTATGCACCTTTAGCAAAATAACGACGTTATCCGTACAGGGCTCTCACCTGTTTATAGATATGAAACATGTACCCGTACAGGACTCTAACCTGTTTATAGATAATCATGCACCGACGTTAAATTTTACCCTTCACTCAAGCTCGGATATAACTAATACTCTCATCACAGTGAGTTTTATGGAAGGCGCTTTGTCCCTATTCTCATGCTGCTTTGATTTCTTAGAAAATCCTCACTATACAAGATTCAGACCTAGCCCTAAAACTGTGCTGCTCGGCGACAACACTATGGTACACGGCGATACCTCTTGTGATACTCGGCGATATCACTACAAACGAACAGATGGCTTGCGTGACTAATTTCTCGCCACACAATCTATACCGGTATAGCTTACAGATAGGCACGAAAAACGAACTTAACAAGTGTTAAAACATTAATCCTATTTGCATACCATGACGCAATCCTTAGCAACCAACATGTTACCTTGGTTACCCCTTAGCAACCATCAATTTCTGCTACCAGATAATTGATCCAGCGGGCTATAGAAAATATATCATAAACTACGCTACCCAATTTCATAACCTATAAACAAAATTCTAAACTATACATGGACCCATTTATGAACCTGATATATTTTGGGCCTACTGAATCAGGTGGTCAAATAAATCTATATACACATTATTTACAAACTATAAACATTTTATACAATTGTAGAAAGAATATTGTCATTAGAATAAAACCCAACCATTTAAACGACCACCATAGGCGACATGATCTAGCTTAAAGGTAACCTGTACTTCTAAATAACCAAGACCAGCTTGTTTGTCAAAAGTAAGATTTTATTTTCTAAATAATAGTATATATGTTGTAAGTTTTATAAATGAAATTTATTTGCAATAAAGCAAGCATGATGGTAAGAAATAAGAAAAGTACAATTTAAGCAATTGAATCAATTTAAAGAAATTATATGAAGTTTAGCATTTCTAAAACCTATTTCCCTAACTGAGCTAAATAGACAGAAATTAAAGTAAAGTTCTTTGAGGATTCTTACGTGCTCCACGCAAAGTCCAGCAGCACCTCACCCTCATCGGAAAGTCAGAAAGCAGCAGCCAGCCCAACCCTAAGGGCATGACTTTTTATACCTTTCTACGCTAACTAAACTAGCAAAGGAAAGTTTTCAGTATTACTCGACGTCCCATTGGCTGAGAGTGACAAGTGACATGTCACCCGATTCTTAAAAAGTTCCACAAAATCATGTCTTACAAAGACCATTGTCTCTTCCACGTGAAGCCAGAGGCTTCCTGCGATTGCAACTTTGTAATAAGACATCCTCGCAGCTTCCATAGTTTTACAGCACAACTTCCGCGGATGCCAAGTTAAGGACTGACAAAAAGTTCACTTTCGACCTTGGCCATGTCCGACAGAATGATGTCAGCTCATCAGTTTTTGCTTTGTGAATGCAGCTTCAATAAACGTTTTAATTCAGAATGGGCGTCTCGTGACTTTCTGCAGAAATATGAATTAGCTCTTTTTGTGCGGCTCAAATAGTTAGGCCTCAAAAGCAGGCAACTTATGATTTCTAGTATAAAACAAACACAAGAAAAGTATTAATGTAAGAAATAAAGTATATTCTGTATCCACCCCATGGTTTACTAAATAATTAACCCACCCGATTAATCAAAATGTTACCTAGCCATTGCAAACAAATAAAGCAGCGTTTATATTTACCAGTCTCCGTTTTTCTATGAGACCCATATGCACCTAGAATAGTAGAAATGACATCACACAGACAAGAAAAAGCAAAACAAGCACATGCTTATTTTAAGTATGCAACAGTTAGTAATGACAAAAACGAAAACAATAAATTATTTTATTATTTTGCACGAACAAAAAGATGCAACATTTATGCACGTTTATGAGCACACATGTTAGTCCCCCCACGTGTAAAGTTTAATCTAGGTTGTATTAGCACGACATATCACAAATCATTAATAATTTTATTCATGTTATGGAAATGTGACTTTGCGAGTTTAAACAAAATTTTGTTTTCTATCTCGCTCCATCACATCCTATAAGGGCTGGATAAACTGGATCACTCATCTCAGAGGGCAGATAACATCTCATTACAGAACTCTCCGTGGAAACCCTCATCCAGGTTGATGTGGAACTCTATGGACACTTATCTTGACTCTTACAAACCTCCATGAACACCATGATGTCGCCTAATCACACCTCATCCCTTGTATCTTCCTATCTAATCGTTATCACCTGTACTAGGCTGTTATGTGTTAGGCCTATCAATATCGAACTGCTCTTGTGCCCACAACTGCATAGAATTCAAGATATATATGATACCGCTCGTCTAATCTTTGTTTTCCTTTTTCTTTCTCCTCTTTCTCTTTTCTTTTTACTTTCTTGTAGCTTCTCTTTCTTCTTTCACTACTGTTCACTTGGGTTAGCCCCTTGATACTCTCATAGGAGAAATAACCTTCTTGCATGCTTTTATATACACGTTATATTTTTGCTTTACATTTATGATATGCTAACCCTGATACAGTATTACTCTGTGTATCTTTTTTATGGAAATCAATAAAGTATTTTGAAATTTAAAATATATAGTTCTTTATATTTTGTTCTTATTTATAAAAATGACCAACATAAAATGTAATCTTCTAGTATTTGTCCCATTACCTACCTAAATCATGTTCCTCTACTATAATCACTATCCTAAAACCAAATATCTGATTACATTATAAGACTGGTCCGATTATTTTTTTCTTTAATCTTGGATTCTGGGAATAATAAATACTTCCATAAAAGATCTGCATTTGCCATATTTGCATGAAATTGATTTTGTTGTTTTCTATTATTAGGCTTGTAGCACATCAAGGAATGCTTTAAATGGATTAAAAAAGAGTCATGCAGCGCGTCATGAATGCACATTTACAGTCCTGCCAGGTGCGCTGAGAGGTGGCAGTGAGATTTTGTATTATTAGCGGGGGAGCCATTTGTCAGTGCTTTGTTACAAAGACACCCGGCTGGTGATTTCATGCATTTACCTGAGACAGCTGAAGTCGCTGTGGTACCGGCAGGAGTGACAAAGACGAAGAGATAGCAGATTCAGTAGTGGTGGCAGGCAGGAGAGCACATTGTAAGGAACAGCCACACGGGACCAGGAAGACTGCATGACAGAGGCTGGTCTCCATGGCAACAGTCGAGTGGTGGGAAACGGGGAAGTGCGTAGATTCTCAAGGCAAAAAAAGCAGGCCGGCCAGATTGCAAAGAGTTGCTTGTAATTTAGCTTGACTGACTCGTTATGTAATGCTCTTCCTGTAATATGCAAATGACTTGAGAAAACCTCTGCATTTCTCTCCCTAAAGTAAGTCCGCGACCGAAACAAGGTCAGACATGTTGATGTGAGGCAGCCTCATTATTTCGTATCTCTGGAGTTCTTGACCTTCGTTTTCCTCATAAATACTGTTCAATGATATTAGTTAGGTTGAATTTGTTAACATTTTCTTATTGTCCTATGTGTCTATCTGCTTCTACAATAAGGAGCACATATTACTTATGCTGTGTTCAATATTTTATAAATACCATTGACATGATATTAGCCACTGACGGAAGTGAACTGCTGACTTCGAATATAAGTTGTATTCTTAAGTAGACTACGTTTACTTTTAAAAGGGTGGTATGGAAAGCGTTTTGACTGTACATAACTCAAGAGAACATGTAGCTAACTGAACAAAAAAGCACCGGCTAAGCCAATAGGTTTCGCACATGCAAGAGCTCGTGACTTTGCCAATGTTTTAGCCATGTTCTGCACCAGCATGGCTGATGTACGCCATAGCTAAGAGTTAGTGGCTTAGAGGACTGTGTGTTGGAGTAGAGCGTCATAGAGTGGAGTGGCATAGCGTGAAGTAAAGTATCATAGAACCGAGTTTCATAGAGTGGAGTTGAGTGTCGTGGAGTGGTGTAGACTGGAGTACAATGCCGTAGAGCTGAATGGCATAGATTGGTGTAGAGTGGAGCATCTTAGAGTGGAGTAGCGTAGAATGGAGTAGATTGTCACAGAGTGGAGTGGAGTAGAGTGTCGTAGTGTGGAGTGGAATGTCGTAGAGTGGCATGATGTAGAATGGAGTAAAGTGTCATAGTGTGGAGTGGCGTAGTGTGAAGTAGAGTGTCCTAGAGTAAAGTGGAGGTCTGTGGAATGGCGTGGAGTGGTGTAGAGTGGAGTTGCGTAGAATGGTGCAGAGTGGCGAAGAGTGGAGAGGAATGTCGTATAGTGGAATAGTGTAGAGAGGAGTAGAGTGTCATAGAGTAGAGTCAAGTGTGATGGAGTGGAGTGGCATAGAGTGATCTAGAGTGGAGTGGAGTGGCTTGGACTGGAATGCAGTACAGTGTTGTAGACTGGAATGCAGTAGAGTGTTGTAGAGTAGAGTAGAGTAGAGTTTGTAGAGTAGAGTAGAGTGTTATGGAATGGAGTGGCATAAAGCAATGTGTTGTATAGTGCTGTACAGAGGAGTATAGTGTAGTGGTGTGACTCAGAGAGGAATATCTTAGTGTAGAGTGCCGTAGAGTAGAGGGGAATAGAGTGTTGCATAGTGAAGCGGCAGAGAGTTGAGTCGCATAGATTAGAGTGTGATAGAATGGAGTGGGATAGAGTGAAGTGGTGTGGAGTGGAGTAGAGTGACATAGAGTGGAGTGTGGAGTGACGTTGAGTGGAGTAGAGTGGCGTAAGTGGCATAGAGTGGTATAGGGTGGAGAGGCTTGGAGCGGTGTAGAGTGGAGTGGCATAGAGTGGAGTAAAGTCACGTAGAGTGGAGTAGAATTAAATGTCACAGAGCAGAGTAGCATAGAACGGCATAAAGTGGAATGGCATAGACTGTCATTGAGTGGAAGAGAGTGGAGTAGAGTGTCATTTATTAGAGTGCCATAAAGTGGAATGGAGTGGCATAGATTGGAGTAGGGAGCTGTAGAGTGGGGTGGTGTGGAGTAGAGTAGCAGTGAGTGGAGAGAATTTGGCGTGGAGTGGCAGAGAGTAGAGTGGAGTAGAGTGTCATAGAGTGGCATAGAGTGGGGAAGAGTGGCATAGAGGGGAGGGGATTAGAATGGAGTAGTGTTGTGGAGTGGAGTAGAGTGTCTTAAATTGGAGATTGTGAGAACAACAGTGGTCCCATGCAACATTAAATAAGTCTCTTGATAAATACAGACACAATGGAACCTGTATTAGAATGACTTGTCCAGCCGGACAGTGGTCACAATCCTTTAATAAATTCAACAGAATGAACGGAGAATATCCTTCAACACTCTCTCGTCGTGGGGTACAAGCCTGCACCACATTCAAACACAACAACACTTTAGTACAATCAAAGTGCACAGAAAGGGCTTTTAGGCAAAAAAGCAAGGATTGTTCTTTGAATCATAATATGAACAAATGTTTTCAAGATGCCCCATTATGACAACAGGGTACATATTATATACACACAGTATATGGCACACAATTAAGTCGACGGCGTTTCGATCCCACTTTTTAAATCAAAGGGATCATCATCAGGACAATTTAATAAATGCCTAATAATTGCAAGCCTCTAGAACCAACAATACTTGGCATAGGGTCAAGATAAATGGGGTCGCCGCGATGGGGACCAATCAATTGAAATGGAACGGTACCGGTTTAGTCGGTGTCAGACCATTCTCGGCATTGCGAGCTGGAGGATGTTTGTCCTCCAGCTCGCAATGCCGAGAATGGTCTGACACCGACTAAACCGGTACCGTTCCATTTCAATTGATTGGTCCCCATCGCGGCGACCCCATTTATCTTGACCCTATGCCAAGTATCGTTGGTTCTAGAGGCTTGATATTATTAGGCATTTATTAAATTGTCCTCATGATGATCCCTTTGATTTAAAAAGTGGGATCGAAACGCCGTCGACTTAATTGTGTGCCATATACTGTGTGTATATAATATGTACCCTGTTGTCGTAATGGCGCATCTTGAAAACATTTGTTCATATTATGATTCAAAGAACAATCCTTGCTTTTTTGCCTAAAAGCCCTTTCTGTGCACTTTGATTGTACTAAAGTGTTGTTGTGTTTGAATGTGGTGCAGGCTTGTACCCCACGACGAGAGAGTGTTGAAGGATATTCTCCGTTCATTCTGTTGAATTTATTAAAGGATTGTGACCACTGTCCGGCTGGACAAGTCATTCTAATACAGGTTCCATTGTGTCTGTATTTATCAAGAGACTTATTTAATGTTGCATGGGACCACTGTTGTTCTCACAATCAATGCTCCCCGAGGTCCTGTGCTGACAATATTGGGGTTCCTTGTTGTTTGGAAATTTAAATTGGAGAGGCATAAATTGGAATGGCGTACAGTGGAGTGGCTTGGAGTGGAATAGAGTGGAGAAGAGGGGAGTAGTGTGTTGTGAAGTGACATAGAATGGAGTAGAGTGTCATAGAGTGGAGTGTCGTAGAGTGGAGTGTCGTAGATTGAAGAAGAGTGGAATGTCATAGAGTAGATGGCTATAGAGTGGAGTATCACAGAGTGGAGTGGCATAGAGTGGAGTATTAGTGTCATGGAGTGGAGTAGAGTTGAAAGGCTTAGAGTGAAATAGAGTGTCACAGGGTGGAGTGGGGTAGAGTGGAGTTGGTAAGAGTAGAGTAAAGAGTAATGGAGTTGCATCAAGTGGTGTGTCATAGAGTGGAGTTAGTTAGAGTGCAGTAAAGTGTTGTGGAGTGGTGTAGATCTAAGTGGTATGGAGAACAGTAGAATGGTGTAGAGTGGAGTAGAGTGTCATAGAGTGGAGTGGTATAGTGTGTCATTGACTAGAGTGGTATAAAGTGGAGTGGCGTAGAGTGGGGGCGCATAGAGTGGCATAGAGTGGAGTGACACAGTGAGGAGAAGAGTATCATAGAGTGGAGTGGTGTTAAGTAGAGTTTAGTGGTGTTGAATGGAGTATGCATGGTGTAGAAGGCCACTGCCATTTCAGACAACACATCCCCAATTGAAATTACCATTACATGTGCACAGACATACCGTTTTGCTGATAAAACTATACAGTGCGCAAATGATAATGTGGGAAATTGGATTTACCTAGTATATTGATTTGTTTTCATTGAATTTAAATATCTGTTTTCACCACACTTTAGAATTGCAAAATAATGTGCTTCATTTGTGATTCTCTAATTTTTATGTATTCTGAAATATTTGTATAGTTCATTTACTGGCATTTAAATGTTGTTGTGTGGTAGAAAAAAATAACACCCAGCAGCCTTTTTTTTCACAGGGCCAGTACCCAGCAAGACAGCCACATAAATCCTCTCACTTTGCAGTCAGAGAATGGAAAGTAAGCACCAACCTCCCTTAGAAGACAGAGCCTAACATTTGACCTTTGTCTTTGAATTCACAGCAACTGTGACAAGATAACAACAAAAATTAAAGGCCTGTTTATTGCTCATTCACTTTTGAACTCCAGCATTGCTATTTTGGGTTGCTTCATCACCACCCTCTCCCCAATGCTCAGAGCCTAGGGCATGGGCATGCAATTGAGGAAAAGGATTGTGTAAGTTATGCCATTAGTAAAGAGCAATCCCCCCAAAAATAAGCTTGTAGACAGAACATTGTTCCTCACAGACATGCATGATTGATGACCTGTTAGCAGGACAGAAATAGAATCATTAAGACAGACAGGTAGAAGACAGGAAACCTTGTCAAAGACATACAGCTTGTTTACTGCTATGAAGAAGCATACAAGGGAAACAACAGAAAATACATCTACTCTTGTGGAGTATCTCTCAAAAATAAGAAAAAAATCCCAGAAAGTGAGCACTCATGAAAGAATACAAGGGGCCTGTCAGAGAAGTGGTAAACAGTCTACGCTCCATGTTAGGGACAAATGCATGCTGGAGAGCCTACAACAATTAAAGCCATCAAATAGAAAGCAAGCACATTTGAGTTACAAAACACAACGCCAATGATAAGCAAAGAGATTAATACATTCCAAGGGAAGCTTTCAACATGTCCCCAGCAGGTCTTTGCAACCAGACATCTGTGCTGTAGGTAGGCATCAACCTAAAAAGTGAGCTATGGTAATTACGCTAATGTGTAGGGGTAGACTTGCAACCATGGAGATATTCAGAGAACATTATAGTTGTTGTAATGACAGGAGGTACAAGGTAGGAACATTAAGCCTTAATTCTGCACAGAAAGACTCCAGCACCCATAATGATCAACCTTCCCCGCCTACCGCCAACATAGCCCTCAATGTTCTTAAGATTCTACAGCGTGTGAGAATGCTCTTCCACAGAAACACCAGGAACTCAGGGAAGTGGGAAGGGAAATATAACAATGGAACAACACATTTAATTTAATATAACATTGTAGGACACTACAATAGTGTTCCTTTGTGCATTGGTGTACATTTTAAAACACAATGCACTTGGACACAATGTACTAAAGTTGGATCACAAAGCCTTCTGTAGTATTTGTACGCAAAGGGTCCAAGTCACAAGCAGTTTGTAGCTCGTAAAGGAATACTACAAGAGTACTACTGAATTACTCCAACATGCAATTCACAAACCTGTGAGTGGAGATCGCCACTTCCTCTGCTTCTATCTTGTCTACTGGGAGATCTCTGCACAGGTACGTTTACTACTTAAGGCCCGATTATGATGTCATTAGGAAAGCTTCCTACCAAATTGGTTTGGGAATGCTTTCCCAATGAATCGTATTCTGGGAGTCCTACCTAGTGATTACGATGTGTCTGGATGATTATGGACTCGGTTCAGTCAGATTGCCATTGACTTCAATGGGAGCCTGTGCCCCTAACTAGAACGCAGGTCCCATTACAAAAAGGGGTGTTTGGGGAAAACCTTGCAACCTGTGGTGGGCACCCCCTGGTGCCTGCCACATTGTACATGTTTGGGAAGAGGGGTCCTTTGGGTACCCCCAGAGGCCACATTCGGATGCCTCCGGATGAAGGGGGGGACCCCAAAGGGCCCACATAAACCGATTCTCAATGCCATTTCATAATTGGCCCCTTAGTAGTAAATATGTGAGGGACTAGGGGTAACAGGCCACATATGGATGCCTCTGGATGAAGGGGGGGCCCCAAAGGGCCCACAAAGACCGATTCCCAATGCCATTTTATATCGGGCAAACCGATTCGGATCGGCTGTCCGAATCAGCCATCGCACTCACTCATTTGGAAACTGTCTCCATTGGGCTGTATGAGTCAGATCCAAATGACGTGGGCTGCCTGCATCCGATTCAGAACCAACTCGGACAGCCCAGACGGCTTCCTTGCATTGTACTCGGTCGTCTGGAAAGGTGACCTATTCTGTCAGAAACAATGGTTCTGAATCGGATTCAACAATACCGAATCTCATCTGGAGCCCTTCCTAGCGAGATCGTAATTGCCCCCTCAGTAGTAAATGTGTGAGGGACTAGGGGTAACAGTACGAAAATGGGGAATATCTACAGTAAAAAGGGAGAATTTGTAATTAAAAGTACGGAGGAGTTTTGAAAGAGACCAGTTAGTAAAGATACTCACCCACAAAACAGCAAGGACATTATTATTTACAAATTTCACTTCTAAAAATGATACAGACCTCAAAGTGACAAAACAGTAGTAAGTGTTCTCCAGCCCAACCTTAGAGTTAGTCAAGCATTGCATATTGTTACTCACGTGCACCACAACACATTCCCATAAAAAATAATGGAGGCAAAAACTTAACACCCCTTAGGAACTTATGATAAATACATGAACTTATTATGACTTTCAAAATATATATCTATATTTTGTTTAATGTTAACTATACATATACAATTATTTAAAACATTTGTTATTTTTTAAATAAAATAAAATGTAAATATAAATTTAAATTAATCTTTTACATTTTTACTAAGAATTAAAAAAACATTTATATTAATACTGCACATAACTCTCAACATTATTCACCACAAATAAAAATAAAAAGTTACTGTGGGGAAGAATGCCTTTAAAATATAATTTAAGAAATATTATTTTTAAATTAAATAAATACATTTTAATGAATTGATTAGTTAATTAATTAAAATGCATTTAATTTAATGAGTTAATGCACTATAACTTTTAATTTTATCAGTTCTCCGTTTATAATAAATATTTTATATTTTCTTATATCTATATCTTATATGAAAATAGTTGTAATACTTATTTTAAAGAATAAAAAAAGGTAATATTTTCCTAATACCTTCCAAAAGGGAGCCCTTTGTTTATGGTGGCAAAGATCTCCACATTTGTGTGAACAGTTACAAGTAGTTTCTTTACAATCATAAATCCTATTGGAGCCTCCAACGGGGCAGAGATGTGTAAGCCTACACTTAGGTGTAAATCTACAGTCTGGAAATGGTGACTACCAATCAAGAATTACCACTTAGGTGCAGTAGTAGATTTACACATGGACATTTACCTTTGTGAGTAGGCTGTTGACTGCTTTGCAGTCTGCCATGAGTTTTGTGCTGCGGCTGGCGTACTAATCAGTCTCAGAGAAAAATTAATATGTGCAGGGTATCTTAAGAACTCCTGCTTCTTTAATGTGTATGAAGCAGGATTGGTCCAATGACTCCCTGTGAACCGCAAACCATTGATACATTGCATTCATTCATTAGGTGGAGAGGGCGGCCCTTTCAAGTCCTCTCCTCCAAGATCTTCAAACATACCAATCTCCTGATCGTTTATTGGCTGAATTAATTAATTACTCCACTTCCGTGAGTCCATTTGAGTTTTGGCGGACATACATTTGTGCTAGTTTTTCACTTTAGATTGTAACTATTTGTTGATTTTTCCTCAGACTGGCCTAGCAATTAACTGGAATGTGCCACTGAAGTTGGCTTCAAGTTACTCCATTTCGTCACACAATTTAGGTGTGCTAGCCATCGATATGATTTTTGGTCATACTTGTGGAATTTTCAATAGAAAGATTGATTTATAAGCTTCCCATTATTTGTATAAATAATGAAAATATGATGTTTTACCGTTCTCCTGATGACCAGTGTAAAATTAATTTCTTTGTGGGGTTGAAAACATTGACAACTATAATAGTGGTCTGTCTTTTAATTGGATTTGGATAATGACACTCTGACACAGAATGTTGTGTAACAATGAATGTATTGTTAGAAATTGCATCTCTCTGTGACAGAGGTTTGCCCCCTGTCCAAGTATTGACCACAATCCTAGTCCGGGTAAGCTAGATACGCACTTTAAGTTAAACTTTGCTCACTTTCTGGTAACTTGGCACAGAGCAGGCAAGCTTAAATTAAGAGGCAATTTGTAAATTATTTGTGCAACACACACACACAGTAACACAATGAATGCACCAAAAAAAGACTCCACACATTAGAAAAATAGAGAATATTTATCTGAGTAAAACAAGACCAAGATGACAACGATCCAATAGTAGAAGTCAAGATATGAATTTTTAAAGAATAAATGCAAGAAATAGTGCTTAGACCTCACTAGCAGTCAAAAGGTTACCTGAGGTCGTGAGGGGTTGGTACGAATCCAAGGTTCAGGCCGACCGAGATGGAGTGCAGGCTGGCAGCAGGAACCAGATGTGTCCCGCTGAAGAAATACCTTGGCTGGAGCAAGAGTCAACAATGAGAGCATTCTGCCTCATCGTCAAGCTGAGCAAAGGTGGTCCACTGTTGCTGACCAGCCTCTTTGTCAACGTCAAATTCTCACTCGGACGAGGCTATGCATTCGTTTTTGCAGAAATCAGCTGCAGAACTCACTTCTAAGGCTAAGGACTGGAGGGGGATCCTCAGGCAAGTGTAGGACTCAAAGACGTCAGAGTCCAACAGCACCATCAGGATTACAGGAAGTCTTTTGTGTCCCTGAGACTTCAGAAAACAGAAGGCAAGCCAGCAAGCCTTTTGAGTCACTCTGGGTTCAAGTGAGATGGGTCCAGTCATTGTCTTCAGAAAAGGGGAGAGACCAGCAGGCAGCAGGGCAGATCAGCAATGCAGAGAAGCAGTTCCTCAGAACCATCAGTCAAAGCAAAGCAGCAATCCTTGCAGCACAGCAGTCTTTACTCCAGCAGAGTTCTTCCCAGGTCCAGAAATTTACTGATTTGGTAGAGTCAAAGCCCCAGTGCTTATAGCCAAAAGTTCCTTTGATATAGGGGGTGACTTCAAATGAGCTCTCTGAAGTTTACAAAGACACCTTTCCACCCAGTCATATCTACCAGGCTAACTGTGGGGGGGTTGAATCAGTGCTTTGTGTGTAGACAGAGCACTACCTATGGAAGTGTAGGTGTCAGCCACTCCCATTCCCCCCTCCCCAGGAAGACCCATCAGAATGCAGATGAATGGAGATGAGTGGTCAGAAAAGTGATGAGCCTCACCTTCCTGTGTATATAGCTGTCTAGAGGGAATACACAAAGTAGTTGTCCAGACGTGTATTGAAGAGCAGAGAAATGTCCATTTTTTTAAAGTGGCATTTCTAAACTAATAATGTCAAATCCAACTTTACCACTAAATAGGATTTACCATTACCATTCCAAAGATATGAAACATGAATTCGTTAATCCTTTCTAATCAGGAGTTACAGCTTTAAAGTGTTTTAAGGAATTCCTAATGCTAGTCTATGAGAGGAGTAGGCATCACAGCAGAGGAAAATGAATTTAGCTGTTTGTCACTACCAGGACATGTAATACTTAAAAGTACGCGTCCTGCCTTTTAGTTACACAGCACCCTGTCCTTAGGGCTACCTAGGGCCTACCTTAGAGGTTACCAATGTGCAATAAAACGGGAGTTTAAGCCTTGGCAAGTGGTTTTAATAACCAAGTGGAAGTGGCAGTAATCTGCGTACACAGCCCTTGAAATGGAAGGCCTGAGACAAGTTTGAAAGGCTTTTTGTGTGGGTGGCACAATCAGTGCTGCAGGCCCGTTCGTAGCATTTAGATTACAGGCATTGGGTATATGGTATACCACTTTACAATGGACTTATAAGTGAAATACATATGCCAGACAGGTATATACCAATTTCGCCATGTTTTAGGGGAGAAGCATATGCACTTTAGAACTGTGCAGCAGCGGTAAAGTGCTCAGAGTCGCAAGGCCAACAACATGTTACAACAAAAAATGGAGGTAAGAAGGCAAAAGGATCAGGGAAGACAACCAGAAGGGTGATAGGTCTAACAACCCATTATTTATGCTTTGCAATGCACATTACTCATTTAATCATTAACATGTAATTTCCTTTTCGCCTTCCAGGTATGTTTATTTGTCCATAGTGCAGATCAATCTTGTGTCATTAGGACTGGGTCAGAGATCCTCATGGAACATATTAATAAAATAATAGGAGAAAACTTTTTCTGTCTCTACACTCGTAGTTGGAGTAACAGTGTTTCAAGACTTAATAACATTGCTAGTGGATTTTCCATGCCAATTATTTTTGATATTCTAATTTAGCTAGGATCTACCTTCTGCATATCCTCTAACTTTTTTCTAGGGTTGTATTTTTTGTGCCTCATATCTTGAGGAGGTTGTAACAATGTTTCCTGCATGTAACGCTCTATATCCTGCATTCACTTCCTGTTTTCTTTATTGAATTGAATTGAAACCGCTGTACATATTCCTCGTATACATGTCTTTAGGACAGTAACTAGACATAATATCGAAAACAAAATATAGAATGGCCATAATATCAAAGTAAAAATATAGAATGGACAAAATATCGAATGGACAGAATATAGTGGTTAAAAATATCGAATTGAAGGTAAGTAATATAATATCAATTGTCAAAATATAGAAGTAAAAATAATCGAAGTATATAATATAGGCATTAAAGTATATCAAATTTTTAATAATATCGAATTTTTTAAAGTGTTTTGTATGTTAGTAGATGTGTGAAAAGTGTATATTATTTTTGTAATGTATGTTTAATTTATTTTAAGTAATGAATCTTATGTTATTTAATTTTTGCGTAATGTAATTCTGTAGTGGGTTGTGGGTTTATAGGGGAATAGGGTGGGAACTAATGTATTTATATTAAATTAAATATTAATTTTTAGCAATTATTAATTATTTTTAATTTAATTTTGCTTTTTAGTTATGTAGCGGGTTGTAGGTTTATAGGGGAATAGGGTGGGAATTAATTTAATTGTAATTAATTAAATATTTTTATTTATTTATTGGTATTCATTTTGCATTAATTGTTAATTAATTTTTAATTGTTAATTAACTTTTATTAATTGATAATTGTTATGTTATGTTATGTTAAAAATGTTTTATAAAGCGCTCGTTCACTGATTGGCTACATGGCGCTGGATCTAGGAGGTGCTAGTGCTGAAACGGTAATGGTTATTCATAGGCCTGGGTGTACAGCCAGGTTTTGAGGGATTTTCTAAATTTCAGTAACTCAGAACTAGACCTAATTTCCAAGGGGATGGAATTCCACAACCTGGGTGCAAGCGTTGCAAACCTACTTCCCCCTTGTCGCTTCAGCTTGAAGGTAGGGACTGCCAGGAGTTGAAGGTGAGCCGAGCGAAGGTTACAGGAGGGGGAGTACCGTGTGATCAGGTTGTCTATGAATCCAGGGCCTTTGCCTTGCAGGGACTTAAACACAAGACAACCAACCTTGAAGGTGCAGCATTGAGGAATGGGAAGCCAATGTCAATCAATCAATCAATCAATCATAGCATTTGTATAGCGCGCTACTCAGCCCGAAGGGTCTCAAGGCGCTTGGGGGAAGGGGGCCACTACTGCTCGAACAGCCAGGTCTTGAGTTGTCTCCTGAAGGCGAGGTGGTCCTGGGTCAGCCGGAGGTGGATGGGGAGGGAGTTCCATGTCTTGGCCGCCAGGTAGGAGAAGGATCTGCCTCCGGCGGTGGCTCTTCGGGTGCGTGGTACGGCGGCGAGGGCGAGGCTAGCGGACCGTAGCTGGCGGGTGGGCGTGTGCAAGGTCAGGCGGTCGTTGAGGTACTTGGGGCCCAGGTTGTGGAGAGACTTGTGTGCGTGGGTGAGGAGCCTGAACGTGATCCTCTTGTTGACGGGGAGCCAGTGCAGGTTCCTCAGGTGGCCGGAGATGTGGCTGCGTCGAGGGATGTCCAGGATGAGTCAGGCGGAGGCGTTCTGGATGCGTTGTAGTCTTTTCTGTAGCTTGGCTGTGGTTCCGGCGTAGAGGGTGTTTCCGTAGTCCAGCCGGCTGGTGACGAGGGACTGGGTGACCGTCTTCCTGGTTTCGATCGGGATCCATCGGAAGATCTTGCGGAGCATGCGGAGGGTGTGAAAGCATGAAGAGGAGACGGCGTTGACTTGTCTGGTCATCGAGAGGGAGGAGTCCAGGATGAAGCCCAGGTTGCGTGCGTGGTCTGTCGGCTTGGGGGCGGTGCCCAGGGCTGGGGGCCACCAGGAGTCGTCCCAGGCGGAGGGTGATGGTCCAAGGATGAGGACTTCCGTCTTGTCTGAGTTCAGTTTCAAGCGGCTGTTCTTCATCCACTCGGCGACGTCGTTCATCCCTCGTGGAGGTTGGTTCTGGCGGTGTCGGGGTCTCTGGTGAGGGAGAGGATCAGCTGGGTGTCGTCGGCGTAGGAGATGATGTTGAGATTGTGTTGGCGTGCGATGGCTGCGAGAGGTCCCATGTAGACGTTGAAGAGGGTGGGACTGAGTGATGTTTCTTGCGGGACGCCGCAGATGACTTCGGTGGCCTCGGAACGAAACGGGGGGAGGCGGACTCTCTGTGATCTTCCAGCGAGGAACGAGATGATCCACTTCAATGCCTTCTCTTGGATGCCGGTGTTGCTGAGGCGTTGGACTAGGGTGCGGTGGCAGACAGTGTTGAACGCGGCGGAGAGGTCCAGGAGGATGAGTGCCGCTGTTTCCCCGTTGTCGAGAAGGGCTCGGATGTCGTCGGTGGCTGCGATGAGGGCGGTCTCGGTGCTGTGGTTGGCTGTGAAGCCGGACTGCGAGGGGTCGAGGGATCCATTCGTCTCGAGGAAGGCGGCAAGCTGTCTGTTGGCGATCTTCTCGATGACTTTGGCAGGAAAAGTGAGGAGCGAGATGGGGCGGAAGTTTTTGAGGTCGGTGGGGTCCGCTGTTGGTTTCTTCAGTAGGGCGCTGAGCTCGGCATGCTTCCAGCTCTCCGGGAAGGTGGCGGTGTCGAAGGAGGTGTTGATGACGTCTCGGAGTTGGGGTGCGATGGTGGAGTCGGCCTTGTTGAAGACGTGGTGGGGGCAGGGGTCAGTCGGAGATCCGGAGTGGATGGTGTTCATCGTGCGGGCTGTGTCTTCGGTGGTCACTGCGGTCCAGGTGCGGAGGGTCGTGGTGGGATGCGTTGGTTCGGCGGTTGGGTGCGAGGATGGTGTCCGGAAGCTGTTGTGGATGTCGGCAATCTTGCGGTGGAAGAACGAGGCGAGGGAGTCGCAGAGATCTTGTGAAGGGGTGATGTCGTTGTTGCCGGTGCTGGGGTTGGAGAACTCCTTGACGATGCTGAAGAGTTCCTTGCTGTCGTGGGCATTGTTGTCCAGGCGATCCTTTAGTGATTTCTTCTTGGTGGTGCGGATGAGCTGGTGGTGCTTGCGGGTCGCGTGTTTGAGGGCGGTCATGTTGTCAGTGGTCCGGTCGAGGAGCCAGGCTTTCTCAAGGGTGCTGGAGGTCTTCATGGAGTCCTTGAGTTCGTCGGTGAACCATGGGGGCCTTCTTGCTTCTGGGTTTGCTGGGAGGGTTCTTTAGTGGTGCGAGGTTGTTGGCGCAGGCTGTCAGCCACTGCGTGAAGTTGCGGGCTGCTTCGTTGGGGTCGGAGTGCTGGCAGGTGGGTTCTGGCTGAGGGAGGTGGTGAGCTGGTCGGTGGTGATCTTGCTCCAGCTTCTGTGAGGAACCTGTTGCGGGTGGTGGTGGGTAGTGGTTTTTCTGAAGCTGAACTGGACGCAGCTGTGGTCGGTCCAGTGAAGTCTCGTGGAGTGGCTGAAGGTGATGTGCTTGCTGGATGAGAAGACGGGGTCAAGCGTGTGGCCGGCGTAGTGGGTGGGGGTGTTGAGCAGTTGCTTGAGTCCGAGGTTGGCGAGGTTGTCCAGCAGGGTGACGGTATTGAGGTCCTTGTTGTTCTCCAGGTGGAAGTTGAGGTCCCCTAGGAGGATGTAGTCGGCGGAGGGGAGGGCGTGTGGGCTGATGAAGTCCGTGATGTCTTCGCTGAATTGTGTGCGTGGTCCTGGGGGTCTGTAGATGAGGGTGCCTCTGAGGGTCGTCTTTGGGTCGGTGTGGATCTGGAAGTGGAGGTGTTCGGCGGCGGTGAAGGTGTCGTCGGCGTCGGTCGTGATGCGGATGGTGTTCTTGTGGACGATTGCGATGCCTCCTCCGGTCTGGTTGATGCGGTCCCTCCTGATGATCTTGTATCCATCCGGGATGGCGATGGCGATGTCGGGGGCTGAGGAGGTGTTCATCCATGTTTCAGTGAGGAACGTGACGTCTGGTGATGTTGTGTCGAGCAGGTTCCAGAGTTCGACGGCGTGTCTGTGGACGGAGCGGTTGTTGAGCAGCAATGTAGCTTCCTAAGAAGGGGAGAGGCGTGATGCCACTTAGGTTGATGACATATCAACCTGGCTGCTTGGTTCTGGACCATCTGCAACCGTTTTGTGAGCCCAAGTGGAAGGCCCAGATAGATAGCATTTGAGTAATCCAGGCGGGAATAAACCATGGCTATCACAACCTGTGTCAGAGCCGCTTGGTTAAGTAACCTGCTTATTTTTTTTAATCCTACGCAGCTGAATAAAGCAGGAGGAGATCACTGAGCCTACGTGAGTTTTCAGGGATAGATCATTAGATATTGTGACGCCAAGGCTCTTGGCCGATGCAGAGGGGGTAGGAGAGGGTCCTAGTTCAGTTGGCCAGTAGTGTGGGCCCCAGAAATTCTGACTCCCACCTGTCAAGACTAGTTCAGTCTTTCCTGGATGTAATTTTAGATGATTACAATCCATCCAGTAAGATATAAACTGCATAGTGGACAGAAGATGAGAGACAGATTGGGGCGAGTTGTCGATTGTAAAGAGCAGCTGCAGGTCGTTCGCATAGTTGAAAGTGACCACATTCCTTTCCTTTAGAGACCTGATCAGTTGGAGAAGGTAGAGGTTGAACAAATGTGGGGAAAGCGAGGAGCCCTGTGGCACCCCACATGTGGATTTTAGCTTGGGGGCCATAAACTGGCCCAAACGGACTGCCTGGGAACGATTTTCCAGGAACGAGCAAACCCAGTCAAGAGCTACGCCCTGAATGCCAGCATCCCTGACACGGTCCACAAGGATATCGCGGTCGACCGTGTCAAAGGCGGCCGATAAATCTAACAACACCAGGGCGTGGGGAGTGCCTCTGTCGGCCTTCTCCCGTAGGGAGTCCAGTACAGCTGTAATTACTGTCTCTGTGGAATGGGCTGGGCGAAAACCCGCTTAGTGTGGGTCGAGGAATTTTGTTTGTTCCATATGGTTAGACAGACATTTTGTCACATGGGCCTCTAGTACTTTGGCCAGGTATGGGAGCAAGGAATAAGTCGGTAGTTTGACAGCGTCTGAGGGTCCGCTCCAGGATTCTTCAGGAGGGAAATCACCACTGCCTCTTTGAAGGCCTTAGGTACACAACCTTGGGATAAGGAGTTATTCAGGAGGGCAAGGGCTGGTTTCGGTAGGGCAGTAAAGATTTCTTTTAAAATGTGTGGGGGGCAGCAGTCCCTGGGGGAACCAGATCTAACTTTGGACAACAGGGTGTAAAAAGACTGAATGTCGATAGGCGGAAAGCGACCGAGAGAACAAGGGTTCCTGAACCTTGAGGGGGTATAACCCTGAGTAGTGTGTTTAGGAATACTGGCTTTAATAGAAGATATTTGTTCTATAAAAAAACTATTCAGTGATTTGCAGAGAGCTTGAGAAGGGGTGGGCCTAATTAAGACTCTGTCGGGGTTGGACAGTTCGTCGACAATTGTAAAGATTTCCTTGGTTTGGTTATTTGCGGTTATGATTCTGGAGGAGAAATGGACAGCTTTTGTGTTTAAAATGCATTTTTTGTATTCCCTCATGGCCTTTAAGTAAGTGAGTTTATCTTTTGGTAAGTAGTTCTGCCTCCATTTCCTTTCTAATTGTCGAAGGGCACGCTTCTGTAGTTGTAATTCAGGGGAGAACCACCTCTGGGCCTCAAGGGGGTGAGTCAGTCTTATTTTTTTCAGTGGAGCATGTTTATTGCTGGCCTCGAGTAGCCAGGCTGAGATGGATTCCTCCTGAAGGTTAGTATCAGGTGTATAGTTAGGGACCGTGATTGCCAGTGATGTAAAAAAATCGGTTTTGTCAACGGCATTCCATTTCCTGATCCCCCCCCCTATTAATAAGTGGATTGCATGTGTTAGGATTCTGCAAGGTGAATTTTATCAAATGATGGTCTGACCAGATACATTGTAGAATTGACAGTGTAGGTACTACCAAATAAATGCTCCAGATTTGGTCCAGAATGTGTCCCTTTATGTGTGTTGCTGAGGAGACCTGTTGAACAAAGTTCAGGTTGCTTAATAGTTTGGTCATCTCAGTAGAGTGTGGCCCACCCTGTGCATCATTAGCCCAATAATTAAAATCGCCTTTCAGCAAAATTTAGCCCAATAATTAAAATCACCTATCAGCAAAATTTGGGTGTGGTTAGTTACCAAATTGGCCGTTTGTTCGCCCAAAGAGTGAGGAAATAGGGGCAAGTACTGTGGGGGCCGGTAAAGTAGAACACATAAGAGTGGGGATGAGTCGGATTCGAGTTTAATAACAATGTTATCCACTGACGTAAGGCAGAGTGGGGTGAGACCAGTGAATTTGAACTCCGGGCAGATAATTGCCGCAACTCCCCCACCCATTTTACCTGGCGGTCGGTTGTTATGAAGAATATAATATTCGTTGGGTAGTGCTAACCGTATGTCGGGTGAGGAGTCAGGAGTCAGTCAGGTCTCCATTAAAAGAAGAATATCTGGCTTTTGTGAATCTAAGAGTGTAAAAATTTCGAACTGATGCTTAACAAGGGAGCGTGTATTCAGATAGTAAATTGAGAGAGTTGAGCTCTCGTGTTTTTGATAAGGCTAAGCAGAGTGGCATAAAGGCTGAGTAACTTCTGGGAATGATGTACGTAGTAGCATGATTGTGTGGTGTAGAAGACTATCTCTAACAATAGGGTTGATTTGGTGTGATGCAGAGTGAAACTGTCTCAGTTCTGAGGACGAGTAAGTGCAGGGTTTGGCATAGTGGCTGGGCCCTGAGCACTGAGGGGCGCGGACGGGCGCAGACGGGCTTGCCTTTGGCGCGCCTTCGGTGCTCCACCGGCTCGCCCGCTGCACAGGTCCGCTGCGCGCGTCATAGCTGGCATTTATGCCTCAAGCTCCACCCACGCACTACGTGATTGGTCTCTGCCCGGAAGAAAAGACCGGAAGGCTAAAGCAGCTACAAGCCTAACTCAGCACTAGCGCGGTTCGTGGGTGATTAGAGATTTTATCACATTCAAATTCATACAGTTTCAGCAAGGCAAGTAACAATATAAAAATGAACAGTTTTAAAAAGCGTAGCAGTAAGGTATTTCACTGTTTACCGGTAGCAGCCTCTTCCTAATAATTGATTCATTGATAATTATGTTAATTATTTGTTTTATTTATTGGTATTGATTTTTTATTTATTGTTAATTCTTTTTTAATTAGCAATTATTTTTTATTAATTGGTAATTCGTTTTTATTAATTAATTATTTGATAATGATGATAATTTTATACATTTATTTTCTGTAGCAGGTTGCGGTTTTATAGGGGAATAGGGTAGGAAGTCATATAATTGTAATTAATTATATATTAAAAATACTTTTGTGTATTGATAATTAATTTACTGTTAATTATTAATTGGTATTCAATTTTATTATTCATTACTTTTTGTTATTGAAAATGTAATGAGTTGTTAATTAATTATGAATAGGTAATTAATTGTTAATAACTCATATTTATTTGTATTTCCAATTAATTAATTATTACATAATATTAAATTGGTAATTCATTTTAATTACTGTTTTATTGGTATTGATATTTAATTTTTTTTTATTAATATATTAAATCATTACTTTCCCTACTGTTAAACTCACTGGAGTGGAAATAGTAATTTTTACCCTTACGCTATCCAACACTTTCCCTACTGTTGCACTCTCTGGAGTGGGAATAGTATTTTCTACCCCTACGCTATCCAACGCTTTCCCTACTGTTGCACTCTCTGGAGTGGGAATAGTAATTTTTACCCTTACGCTATGCAACGCTTTCCCTACTGTTGCACTCTCTGGAGTGGGAATAGTAATGTTTACCCCTATGCTATCCAACGCTTTCCCTACTGTTGCACTCCCTGGAGTGGGAATAGTAATTTTTACCCCTACGCTATCCAACGCTTTCCCTACTGTTGCACTAACTGGAGTGGTAATAGTAAATGTTACCCTCCCGCTAAACCTACGGTAAAAATATTGTATATTTTGTATTAATAATATGTTAATATATATATATATATATTCACTGAAAAAACCATAGGTTATAGACCATATATAGTTAGGAATTAGCATTTTAAAAACCTTATTTTACTCACACAAAACCATTGAAATTCCATATATAGTTAGTTGCACTAACTATATATCGCGCACCCGCAATCCACTGCTGATCATGTCACATATTACATCATTCATGACATGGTCAGTGACATCACTGATGACATCACTGATGACATCTCAAATGACATCACTGATGAGATCACTGATGACGTCATCCAGTGACTGTGTGTTTCTGTAAAGTTTAAATATGTTTTACATATTGAAGAATGAGTAGATGTATAAGTGTCTGGACGAAGGATTTAGTAGGTGCATGACTGAATGTATGAGTGAGTGATTAAATGTGTCTCACTGAGTGCATGGGTTAGTGACTAAACTGTCTTAATTTGTGCATCATTATGTCTGTTGTTCTGTAAACTGCTGCATGTGTTGATCATTAGCTATACGAGAGGCTATATGTGTTATTAATTGGTTGCCCAAGTATTTCTATGGCAGATTGAGTTTGTGTGGGGGTGGCTGGAAGGTGTGTGACTCTATGCATAGATGTGTGAGCAGTTTATTCACTAGGTGTATGAGTTCAAGACTGCATGTGGAAACAGCTACATGGGCAGTTGACTGTGTGCATGAGTGTATTGATGAGTGAATGGATATCTCAATGCTACATGTCATAGTAAGTACATATGTTAAACACAGTACATGTGAGAGTTGGCATATATAAATAACTGTGCATGAGAGCCACTGAATGAGTGAGTGGTTGTATCGATCATTGTGAACTTGTATCAGGGATTGTATAAGAGAGTAAATATGTGTTAGTATATGTTTCAATAAGTAAGGTGTGTTTAACTGTATAGTTGAAGAAATGGAGGTGAGATTGTTTCTTTGCATGACTGACTGGGTGTGTGAGTAACTCCATGGATGAGTGGCAGTGTGTGAGTGTCTGTATACACTGAGTGTATCTAAGGTTATATTAGAGTCTGAAGAGGTTTATCGTATTAGCACAAGAATGATGTCAAATGAGATGTCATCAGTGATGTCATCAGTGATGTCATTTGAGATGTCATCAGTGATGTCATCAGTGATGTCACTGACCATGTCATGAATGATGTAATATGTGACATGATCAGCAGTGGATTGCGGGTGCGCGATATATAGTTAGTGCAACTAACTATATATGGAATTTCAATGGTTTTGTGTGAGTAAAATAAGGTTTTTTAAATGCTAATTCCTAACTATATATGGTCTATAACCTATGGTTTTTTCAGTGAATTTTCAAGGTTTTGTAAATGCTAATTCCTAACTATATATGGTCTATAACCTATGGTTTTTTCAGTGAATTTCAATGGTTTTTTAATAGCAAATATCATAAGCTGTCGAATGTCAAGTACGTGGTAAGTGAAAACATTTTCGTGTTTATGCACACTGATCTGCTTTGAATGGTGCCCCCCCCCCTCATTTCTATTAGGAGTACTCTCTCTTTGCAGATAGTGAAAGGTAGTTAACGCAGGCCTTTGCCCCCGTTGTAATCCGTCGTGCCTGCTTCTCTCTCCATTTGATTGATTGTTATCCAAGTATTTACTATTTTAGAATTAGTTCTCTTTGGTTCATTCTCTATTTACAAACAAACACAGAGTCGCAATACTCTGTTTAGTCTTTGCAGATAACGAAAAATCGTGTAAAAAAAAAGAAAAGGAATCGAGCAAAATCAGTAGGCCACTAATGGGATCTCTTTTTGACCTCGCTAAAATAGAAACATTAGGAACAACCCCTCATGACAAATACAAAACTAGTGAGATGAATTGAGCTCCACACAATGATGGCTGCAAAACAGCTCGGCTCCGCCACCCACCCCGCCCAAAATAACGATAAAGAGCGGTTGCCATGATTGGTTGCGGAATGGCCACGACGGAGCTACGAAATGGTGCTGCTCTCATGCTAACCCCAGCTTCAGTCTGAAAGATCCAGAAACACTGTAGACTACCAATTCGATCAGTTCCGGTAGCGCCCCAATGTAACCCGGTAGAGAAGAACTAGCCCTCCCCTCTTTGACTGATGGTTCTTGTTGCCTGTCCCTTCTGTTGTCATTTAACAGAACTATTTAGCCTGCTGAAAGGGGTTGTGTTTCGACCGCTGGTTGGTGGAGACATTTTGACTATATTCTGGACCTGCGTTGTCGCGTAATGCGTCATATGACGCGCCGCGTTAGCGCATCCGGAAGTCATCCGGGGCGCGCAGCGCGTAACGTAAGCATAACAAGTCATGTGACTTGTTAATAAAACTTTTCATTGGTTCATTTTACTTTTCTTATTCTAATGATGAAAGCCTTGGTCATATCACCTAAAAATTACGCTTTTAATTACTTCCGAACATTATTTTTTCTTAAATATATGTTATAATGTTCCAGGCTAATGTACTTTCCCGGAAATTTTACAACTGTCCTGCAAGTAAAATATATTCTTTTTTCGAGAAAAAGAGCGTTTCTTCGTCCCATGACGGAGCCGTTGAGCAAAAGAGGGTCGACCTGCTGTCTTAGTCGCCGATACGCCTGAATATGAGATTCTTATCGATCACTTTATGTTGCAGGAATAGAAAACACAACAGCCCTTGACCATTTATCTTTACTGCGTTCCTTCGTATTATACCTTTTACCCTTCATGTAATTGGTCTGCTTTATTTCACTTGCCTTTTAATGATTCTAAAACAGTGACTATTATTAAAAACTTTACCAATGTATATACTACTACCATGTTTTCTTTTAAAAACCTTTATTGTGAAAATTTCATTATACAAATACGAGCCTATAACCACGTGGGCCTGCCACGGAGCAAACTGTAATCGTATATGATGAATAGACATTTACACTGTAGAGGAACGTAACGGGCGGGCCATTAGGTTGCAAGAACTAAGGTGTCTAACAGTTACGGAATCGGTGGACGTACATTTTATAATTAAAATACGACAGGGCCAGTTACAATAAAATTATCTAGATATACATTTGCGGGCAAGTACCATGGGTGACGTTAATTCGAACTTTCAACAGTACAGTAATCAATAACACATCAGAACTTAATATCAATAGGGATGTCGAAATATTCAATCAATTCTCGTCCCCGCCCGCCATGTGCTTCAAAACTGCATACATATCTCGTGATTTCAAGGTTCTGCAACCAGTACACAACAAGGAGTTACGAGTCCCATTTATTCCGGCGCCATTTTGGGCGAGGACGGGCAGGTCCAGGATATAGTCAAAATGTCTCTACCAACCATCGACTATGATGATGTTCATATGCTGTATTTATTAGAGTAACACTCATCTGTCCACATGAAATTAATTTACCACAATCTAAACATGTCATTTTAATCTTTCCAAAGTTCTTCTAAATATTTGGGACCGTTTCCCTTGCCTCTGAAGCTCTCAGTGCCACTTCTTTGATGAATGTACTAGCAGGTCAGGGGTTCTCCTCCAAATCTCTCTTTTATGCAGCACTATAATTAATTGGTGCCACCTCTCCATATGACGATGCATGGTATAGTTACCACAACTATATTTTTTTTTGGTTCCTCTGGAGAGTTCATCGTGGCAGATGAAGCGTGTAACGTACCGGGCATTTACCTTTTTTTGCATGTACAGGAAAGGAAAAAAAAATCGAGCGTCCAAGTTCTAAGGTGTCCCAGGGCCATTTTAGTGGACCAGGCCCAAATCCAAAGAACAGGCCGCCATTTTGAGAGTCCTCTTGCAGCCGCCTGTCGCTGTAGCATCAAGAGCAGCCGAAACTCAGCTGAATGGCAACTGAAACGGTAAATGGGCGCCCCACTACATTTCAGCATTGTAGGATGACCACACCAGTACAGCAACTTGCTAGACATCACCTCGGTGCCATCCGGATCTCGGCGCCCCACTGCAGATGAAGTGCCTCTCAACTATGAAACCACCACGGTGACATCCGGATCTTGGCGCGTTGTGCTGCCTTCGGCCTATTCGCACATCGGTCCGCTACTGACGCCATCTCACAGGCTAATGGGGTGACCCACGCCGAGTTTCAGCATTTTAGGATGACCACACCAACTTGCTAGACATCACCTCGGTGCCATCCGAATCTTGGCATCTCAACGCCTAGTGGTATCTTCCATACAGAAAATATTGTTACGCTGCCTTTGGCCCCATTCGCACATCAGTCCGCAACTTAGACATCACCTCGGTGCCATCCGGATCTTGGCATCTCAGCGCCTTGTGGTGTCAGTCAGAAAATATTGTTGCGCTGCCTTTGGCCCCATTCGCACATCAGTCCGCTACTGACACCATCTCACAGGCCAATAGGGCGCCCCACGCCGACTTTTACCATTGTACGATGGCCACACCAGTGGCACAACTTGCTAGACATCACCTCGGTGCCATCCGAATCTTGGCATCTCAACGCCTAGTGGTATCTTCCATACAGAAAATCTTGTTACGCTACCTTTGGCCCCATTCGCACATCGGTCCGCAACTTAGACATCACCTCGGTGCCATCCGGATCTTGGCATCTCAGCGCCTTGTGGTGTCTTCTACTCCGAAAATATTGTAGAAAATATTGTTGCGCTGCCTTTGGCCCCATTCACACATCAGTCCGCAACTGACACCATCTCACAGGCCAACAGGGCGCCCCACGCCGACTTTTACCATTGTACGATGGCCACACCAGTGCCACAACTTGCTAGACACCACCTCGGTGCCATCCGGATCTTGGCATCTCAGCGCCTTGTGGTGTCTTCAAATCAGAAAATATTGTTGCGCTGCCTTTGGCCCCATTCGCACATCGGTCCGCTACTGACGCCATCTCACAGGCCAACGGGGCGCCCCACGCCGACTTTCAACATTGTAGGATGGCCACAGAAGTGCGACAACTTACTAGACACCACCTCGGTGCCATCCGGATCTTGGCGCGTTGTGCTGCCTTCGGCCTATTCGCACATCGGTCCGCTACTGACGCAAACTCACAGGCCAACGGGGCGCCCCACGCCGACTTTCAGCATTGTAGGATGGCCACACCAGTGCGGCAACTTGCTACACACCACCTCGGTGCCATCCGGATCTTGGAATCTCAGCGCCTAGTGGTGTCTTCTATTCCGAAAATATTGTTGCGCTGCCTTCGGCCCCATTCACACATCGGTCCGCTACTGACGCCATCTCACAGTCCAACGGGGCGCCCCACGCCGACTTTCAGCATTGTAGGATGGCCACACCAGTGCGGCAACTTACTAGACACCACCTCGGTGCCATCCGGATCTTGGCACGTTGTGCTGCCTTCGGCCTATTCGCACATCGGTCCGCTACTGACGCAAACTCACAGGCCAACGGGGCGCCCCACGCCGACTTTCAGCATTGTTGGATGGCCACACCAGTGCGGCAACTTACTAGACACCACCTCGGTGCCATCCGGATCTTGGCGCGTTGTGCTGCCTTCGGCCTATTCGCACATCGGTCCGCTACTGACGCAAACTCACAGGCCAACGGGGCGCCCCACGCCGACTTTCAGCATTGTTGGATGGCCACACCAGTGCGGCAACTTACTAGACACCACCTCGGTGCCATCCGGATCTTGGCGCGTTGTGCTGCCTTCGGCCTATTCGCACATCGGTCCGCTACTGACGCAAACTCACAGGCCAACGGGGCGCCCCACGCCGACTTTCAGCATTGTAGGATGGCCACACCAGTGCTGCAACTTGCTGGACACCACCTCGGTGCCATCCGGATCTTGGCGCATTGTGTTGCCTTCGGCCTATTCGCACATCGGTCCGCTACTGACGCCGCCTCACGTGCCAACGGGGCGCCCCACGCCGACTTTCAGCATTGTAGGATGGCCACACCAGTGCTGCAACTTGCTGGACACCACCTCGGTGCCATCCGGATCTTGGCGCGTTGTGTTGCCTTCGGCCTATTCGCACATCGGTCCGCTACTGACGCCGCCTCACGTGCCAACGGGGCACCCCACGCCGACTTTCAGCATTGTAGGATGGCCACACCAGTGCTGCAACTTGCTGGACACCACCTCGGTGCCATCCGGATCTTGGCGCGTTGTGTTGCCTTCGGCCTATTCGCACATCGGTCCGCTACTGACGCCGCCTCACGTGCCAACGTATTTTCTCCGCATAACAGGTCATGTGACTTGTTTATAAAACTTTTCATTGGTTCATTTTACTTTTGGTTTCCTAATGATGGAAGGCTTGATCATGTGACCTAAAAACAACACTTTTCATTGGATGAAAACTTTTTTTTTTCCCAAACGATGAAAGCCCCACCTTGTTTCTGGATGTTTCAGACTGAAGCTGGCGTCAGCATGAGAGCACCACCATCTCGTAGCTCAGTCGTGGTCATTCCGCGAGCAATCATGGCAGCCGCTCCCCACCAGAAGCCTGCAGGAGTCGGAGCCCCCAAAACTTTTGATGAATTCTCAAGGCGGAGGGGACGCTTTCGAGAATGGGGTCCAAGACCTAGCAGACAAGCGTCCGATTTCCAAGGTGTCCCAGGGCCATTTCAGTGGACCGGGCCCAAAAAGGAAACAGCCTGCCGCCATTTTGAGAGTCCTGTGACAGCCGCCTATCGCTGCACCGCAAGAGTGGGCGCAACTCAGCTGAATTGCGGCTTTTGACACAGTGGACCAAAAACGGACGGAATGGCAACTGAAACGGTAAAGGGGCGCCCCACTACAACAGATGACACTCCACCTGGAGAGGCCCGTTCACGCCGCCTCCCCCGGGGCGCCCCGCGCCGTTATTCGGAGCAGCATTGTAGGATACCAAAACCAGTGCGGCAACTTACTGGACATCACCTTGGTGCCATCGTTCTGCTGCCTTGGAACTATTCGCGCAACAGTTTGCTACTGATGACCCACCCCCCGCGACGCCCCATGCCGTTATTTGCTGGGTGGCAACTTACTAGACATCACTTTAGTGTCATCTAGATTTCAGCGCGTTCTGCTGCCTTGGAACTATTCGCACAACAGTTTGCTACTGATGACCCACCCCCCGCGACGCCCCACGCCGGAAATCTGGACGTTGTGCTGCGTTGGGACTATTCGCACAGCCGACCGCTACTTCGTTGTTTTTCCCTAAAAATGTTTATATGTTATTACTATTTTTGTTTTCTTGTATATATTTATAAATTATTAAAGTTTTATAATCTTACTACTTTGTCGGAGTGCTATATATTTTTAATGTGACACATAATTGTAAAAACTTTGATGTACAAAGAGTCATCCCTGGAATCTTCCGCTTCAGGCTCGGTCCCCTCCCCAATCACAATACAGGATGGTTTTCAGATAATAGCAACGCTTCTGCTGTGACGGATCTCATCGAGTGTGGGCCTTGATCTACTATAACTCCTTTGAAGAGGGGTGATTCTTTACAGCTGTGGCCATAAACTACATCTGCAGGGCTAGCTGATACCCTAGGACCAGCCTGGACAATCGGACACAGAGGAAAAGGAGTGTCAGAGGGTGCGGTAGTGAATAGGGCGAAAGGGAGGTGTCGGGCGGGCACAGGGTGTGATTCTCAGGGAAGAGCAGCGCAGATGGGGGGAGGTTTATTACCCATGCATAAGACAGAGAGCGGGGGTGACCACTGCCTGGGGGAGATGCTTGCGAGGGTGGGGAGCCATGCTAAGGATCGACAGCGTGCACAGAGTGGGTCTGGTCAAGGCATCTAAAATGGCTGCCGTGCACGACAAAAGTGTGGCATTTGAAAAAAGACAAGATGGCGCAGACAATGTTTTTCAACACTTCCTGATTTCCTTCGAATCGAACGTTAACAGACGTTGGGGCATATTACCAAAGTTAAGCGATATTTATCCCTAACGATGCTTAGCAACGATTTTTTTACCGTCAGAAATTATCGCAGATAAACCTTGCTATTATCAAGGTTTATCGGAAATACGATAAAAAACGACCGCAATGCATTAATATCGCTGAAAACTCAGCGATATTCATGCATTACCGAGCTAATGCTCTTAGCCATGTTATCCACCTCCCATTGGATAACATGGCTAAGAACTGCTCAGGGCAGGTGGTAGCTTTTGGAGATATTCGCGCTTATCTCGAATATTTCCAAAAGTTGATAATAGGAGATAGCGATGTTAGCGACTGTTTCCAGTCGCTAACATCTTGGCATGCCCACTTTGCATGTCATTAGTGATAAATATCACTCACATGCAAAGTGGGGCCCAAGATGGTCGCTATATTCTACTAGCCGTCGCTAACTGGTGTTAGCAACAGCTAGGTAATACACATATAATTTTATCTCCGCGAAGCGGAGCGCTGTTACAGATATATATCTTGTTTCTGAACGTTAATTTCTCAAAATGCACTGAAGCACATATATTGAGACCTAGCAAAGGCACATCGGGCTACCAGTCCCTACAATTTTGCCAAGTTTCGTGCAAATCCATTCAGCTGTTCGATCCTACCGAGAGACAAGATGGCGGCCGCTACGGACTGTTTGGAATGTTTACAGACACCGGAGAGCCAATCAGCTTCGCTTCGCAAAGCTCCGTAACGCGAAAAGTACGCGAAGCGGTGCGCTGTTACAGATATATATCTTTTTTTGAACGTTAATTTCTCAAAATCCACTGGAGCACATATATTGAGATCTAGCAAAGGCACATCGGGCTACCAGTCCCTACAATTTTGCCAAGTTTCGTGCAAATCCATTCAGCTGTTCGATTATTATTATTTTTATTTTTTTTTGCCCCGCGGGGCCCTTTTAAAACCTCCACATCAAACCTAGGGGGTGAGCGACAATGTACTATGCCCCCTTATGGTCATTTGCCCCTTCGCTTTGGCCTCCTCTTGTCTCTCGATCCTACCGAGAGACAAGATGGCGGCCGCTACGGACTGTTTGGAATGTTGACAGATGCCGGAGAACCAATCAGCTTCGCTTCACAAAGCTCCGTTGCACGTAAAGTACGCGTCCTGGGACGCTGCCAGGTCCGCTGTTACAGATATATATCTTTTTTTAAACGTTAATTTCTCAAAATCCACTGGAGCACATATATTGAGACCTACAAAAGGCACATCGGGCTACCAGTCCCTACAATTTTGCCAAGTTTCGTGCAAATCCATTCAGCCGTTCGGGCTAAAAGTGAGGCCAACCGCCCTATGGAAAACTCAATGTTAAAAACACGTTTTGGGACCCCCCTTTTTTCTCGGCCCCCCCTTGACGAACCCCCCCCAAATTTTCAAGGGCTGCTCAGAAACAAAATGTGCCATTTTCCTGAAAATTTCAGCCAATTCCGTCCACAAACGCCAAAGTTATTAGACATAGAATTTTCAAAAAACCCATAGAGAAAAAATCCTAACTATATATACCTACTGGCGACCGCCAGTAGGTAATATATATGTATTAAAAAAGTAAAATTGTATATTTATTATTTTCTTAACTTAAATTGATTATTTATTTCTTTTAAGGTTATTTAAGTATTTTTAAGTATGTTTTAGGTAATTATATTTATGATTTCATTAATTTTAAATGACTTTTAAGACATTTAAAAAAATCGATATTTTGACTAACTATATTTTTTACAACAATATTTTTGATTCGATATTTTTGTACTTACCTGTTTGTAGATAGGAATTCGATAATTTTGCATTCTATATTTTGTCAACGATATTTTGGTATGTCTATATTTTGGTATTCTATATTATGTCAGTGATCCCTTTAGGGCATTTCAGGAGCTATATATATATAAAGAGGCTGCATCTAAGTTATGTGTGTTGAAATCAGTGACACATGCATTAAATAATGTCTATTAAGAGTTTCCTATCTAGAGTCCATTTTCCTACTCATCAATAGCCTAATCCAAACTTACTGTAAAAGGAAAAAAACAGCACAATGAACAAAAGTAAGCCAAAGTAAATATTTTGTTATGCTAACACTTTCTTTGATTGTATGGTTGACTAAGACGGAATCTAAATGTAAAGAATTACAATATTATGGAGAGAAAATGACATAACCTCAATCAGCCCAAATATAGATCCTCTGTCCTCTTAAATGTCAAACTGTCTAGCCTGATAACTGCAGTGTAAGTCGTGCACTGTGACATGTTAAAATTAATAAGTCCCCCCTAGGTAGTCGTGCAGCCCACAAGTCAGGGTGCATAGCATTTAAAAGAAGGACATGTAGAAATGTAAGGTTAACAGGTTTGTTCAGTGATTAGCATCCAAAAGCAATGTTCACTGTTGAAAGGCTCTGGCTGGCCCAAAGGAAATATAGGGAGCCAGAATTAAATATTAATTCTGCTATCTCTGGATTGGCACCAGCTAGAAATATGATTAAATTACTTTTTTAAAATATTTATTAAGAGTCTAACCTAATGGTAATGTTGGATGTTTAATGCATATTAAGAAAAAGTAAGTTTAAAAAAGCTAAATGTGTCCTGCCTAAAGCTCTTGGAGGCTAATTTGCATTTGCTCTCCAGCAGTAATCTAGTAGTCCAGCCCTGATAAAGTGTGAAAACTGATTCCAGAGAAGAGACAATGCTTTACCCACCCATATCTCTGGGTGGGCACACAAGCTCTGCACAAGGTGAGAAGGGTTTCCGAATCTTAGGGGTCCATTAGGATATCGGCCGGATTGCCTCCGCCAGGGTGGCGGTGGGACACCGCCACCCAGGCGGAGGCAATCTGCCCGACAACCACTCTCGTTTTCCCCTCCGCCAGATTAGGATGGCGGAGGGGACAGCGGCGGACGGAAAGACCGTCCGCCGCTTTACCGGCGCGGTCGCCTTGCGACCGCGGCGGTAATAGATTAATATGTTGGCGGTGTCCAATTGACACCTCCAGCCATATTACGATGGCAAAATGTGTGGGCCTTTCCGTGACGGCAATGCCGCCACGGGAAGGCAGGCGGAGATTACCGCGGGGGCCCCCTGCAGGGCCCCCTGGTTGCCGCCACTGTCGGGGGGGCACAAGCGGGGTACCTATGGTACCCCCCCACATTTACATATGCAAAGCGACAGGCACCGCGCGGTGCCTGCCGCTTTGCATGTGTGAAAGCGTCAACTTATGTTTTACATTGTGGTGGGCGGTGCAGAGAGCACCAGCCGCCACAATGTAAAACATATAGGATGTGCCCGCCACTGTGGCGGGCACATCCTAATACCTCCAACAGGACCCCCGCCCTTATGGCGGGCGGTCCCGATCTCCTAATGGACCCCTTAGACTTTGGGAGTGAGGGACACTGTGGGATTGTTTGCAGTATGGCACCGGGGTCTTTTACCAATGTTGGTAGTATAACTCCTGGGAACATTTACCCCAATGGTTAGGGAGGGGCCCGAAGTCACCCCCATTCATCAGCTAGTTCTAAGCATAAATGCACCCTCCTCATAACACTTTCTGGAACTGTGGAAGACCAGAAGAGGTATTGACCAGCTGTCTGTGAGCCGAGATGAGACCTGAAGGACTGGTCCTGCTCTCTGTTGAACTGAGGGCAAAAAAGTAGCCTCAGGTGTCCATTGGCTTATGTCCTGTGTGGCTTCAGGGCCCACAAAGCTGCTCAAGGCCTTTCCTGAAGTTCCCAGATGACTACTACCAAATGGACCTGACCTGTACCCTCCTGGTGGTCTCTGTTGGAGTGAGTCTTCACCTCCAAGGGCTCTTGAGACTACTGGCTATGTCTAATTGAACTTCTTCTACCACCTCTCAACAAATGGGAATGAGAAAATTTTTGGACTTCCAGACCTCCAGAGGACCGAGGTAAACCACTCCAGACTATCTGTTCACCAGAACATCAGCGAGAAGGTATCCAGCCTCGTGAAACTCAATGGCAAAAACATCTGCGTCCTTGCCCCACTGAAAGATTCGGAGCTTTAAAAAAAAAAGTAAATCTGAAGGTAAAAACCGACCAGGCAACGGTGCCAGAAGTATCTGACGGCTGGCAAGTGGACTGCCCCCCTAATCTTGAATTTGAATTTCTCCCACTCAAAGTTTTTCCTGCAGAAACCAATAGATTCAGCGGTTGCTCGCCCAATGCCTATCTGACTTTGTGAAGACTTCCTTGGATATAGCCTGCTGTCTTGCCCTACTGAAGGACATTGGCTTCGAGAAAAAAGACTAATACCCAAGGCCAAATCTGCTTGGTGTATCCAACCATGTCTCCATCGCTGTTGGCTGCAATTGCGTCTATGCGTATCCTTGACTAACATTAGCTATTTGCACTTTTTGGCACTGTTTTCCCTTATAACTTAAAAACTTCACATCACCAGTTCCCCTTATGGGAGTTTTGTCATCATGGTGTCATTTTGTTTCTTTAAATTTTACTCTATTTTCCTAATTTGGTCTGGTATTTCTTTTCTTGGTGTTTTGAGACTATTTCACTGTTTTGGTACTGCATAATTAATTAACACATTGCCGAATGTTAAAACTATGCTTTGTGCCATAGCTACCCAGGGGTTGAGCTCAGTTTAAATTAGAGACTTTGAGGGTTCGCCCTGATTTTATTATTACTTGAAGTTGGCAGAGGCCCACCCCAAATAATAATCAATTTCTTTAAAAGGGTTTTTACAGCTATGAGTATAATGACCCAGCAGGATGTCATCTGACTTGAGGGCAGGCAATAGGATACATTTATCATGGTATTAAAATGGGTAGCAGGATAGACAGGACTCCCAGCTGATGGCAAAGATGGTGAGATGAAAGAAACAAGGGCATTATTGGAGACTTATTCATTTGTTTGAAGGTGTCGGTGGTCATAATATTCTCAGGTTCTCTATAGGTTAACTGATAGGGATTTGCAAAAATGTAGAATTTGCCAAATGGCTGACTTGACTACACTGCTGGAAAACACCATGGGGTCGATTCCGATCCGGTAAAAAGCGCTCCGAATCGTCGTACGGAGTGTTTTTTCCCCGTACGAATCGTAATTGTAAACGTCCCGTACGTACGACGAAGAACGATTCGTACGAGGAACCGTACTCCGTACGAGTCGTACAAGACACCGTACGACTCTAATCTCCGTACAATTCTCCCTCAGAACCCGCTGTACGCGACATCTGTACGGTTCGCGGCTGGTTTTTACGACCCAGCAAGTACGATACGTGTCGGGTACGCACCGTACGACTCTTTTTCTACGGGAGCTGAAAACAGTCGTAAAAACAGAGTTTGCGCCGAAACAGGTACGGAACGACCCCCCCGGGTACGGTGCGTACCCCTCATGATCGCAGGGGTACGCACCGTACCCCTGCGATCATGGTGTGTACGAGCCATACCCCCATTGTACGATCGATGTACGAGTCGTACCCCCATTGTACGATGGGTGTACGGCTCGTACACCGATCGTACAATGGGTGTACGGCTCGTACACCGATCGTACAATGGGGGTACGGCTTGTACACCCCATGATTGCAGGGGTACGGTGCGTACCCCTGCAATTATGTGGGGTACGGACCTTACGGTGTGTATGTGTTTGTGTGCTTTTCTGTACGACTCGCCCTTACCTGACGTGGACCATACGAATCGTGTCCTCATACCCCGGTCCGGATCGTACTCGTCGGGTCGTACGGCATGTGTACAAGTCGTACGGTTTGTGTACGAGTCGTACGGTTCACGGTTTCAGCCTTGCAATACGTGCGGATCGCGACGATTCGGACGGATTCACGGAATACGGATCGTACTTCGCGACTCGGACGGACGGGTACGATTCGTACGGAGAGGGCTCCGGATACAAATCGTACGGACGTTTTTTTTCCCGAATCGGAATCGACCCCATGTTGTACTCATAATTCCCTACAACCCATTTTAATCTTTCATTGCTGCCTTCCAAAATCTTGCCTAACAAGAGTCTTACCTGGGAGTTCAATCCAGTACCCACGTTGGCTTGATCTTTGGAAGATTCGTCTTCCCTCTTAACAGTATTAAGTGCCTCTGCCAGTGTTTTTATCCAGCCTTCCTCATTTTTTCCTGGATCATGTGGTTAGCCATACGTACAATCTATTGATCAGATACATTCTCAAATCTGCAAATTGGTAACATTGTCTTACATGTTAAGCAGTTGTCCATTGAGTCATGAGTCTGCACACTGTACACTTCTCCAACACATAATTGAACTTTGGGTCAAAATCCTCTTCTAACATTTGAAAAAGATTGTGGTATAGACTCATCGTATCACCAGCCTGACCGTAGTGAATGTCTAGTAAATTATTGAATATTCTCAAACTTCGGGCCCGATAGAGTGTAATATGACTGATTTTTTTTAATGTGGCCATCCTCATCTGAAGTCAGGACAAAATGTACTCCACTGTACTAGCGGTGTTGCAGGGATTCTGCTCATGCGCAGAACTATGCACAGGAACCCAGGACCTCAGTGATTTGTGGTGTACCAAAAAATTCACCTCAGTACCCAGAACCCCTAACAGACGAGCATCAGTGTTTCATTAGCTCTCCGTCCTACAGTGAAGCTACCAATGATTAGACAACCCAGAACAAGTAACTTAGGGTACTCTCAGGAATGGTGAGAATCAAGAACACTCTTTTGTTTTATTCTCATACCAGTCCACAATGTGAGTAATCAGAGACACGGAAAAGTTTAAAATGTTTATTTTTACGACGTGCTCTAAGATGCAGTATTTTTGCTAACATAAGCAGGCATATGATTAAAAAGAATACGATCGGCATTGTTACAATTCCATAAGACACAAAGAGAGAAATCATATTATAATGATAGTGGAAACAGGTCCTATAGCGCCTTGTGAACCACTCTCCCCTGCTAGGAACTAGGTTTCATGATAATAGAAGGTCTCTGAGGCTTGAAAGGGGAACCCCATACCTCCAAGATCAGCACAAGTGAATCACATCACAGGATCAGCAACGCTCTCTCTCACTGGAAAAGATTTTCTTCAAGTGCCCATATCATGCATGCAGTGCAATATTAAAGGCGCTAGAATTTTAGTTCGCTGCAGCTGTGTTCATGTTGTGCCTAGAGCGTGGGCCGATCAACCCGAATAACAACATACATTGTTATGGTGACCTTGAAGGCTTCTGCATGCTGTGTACAGACTAAGGTCGCGATGTAAGTCTAGGGATGTTAAAAACAAGCCATTCTCATGAGAGGAAAATCAAGCAGTTTAATTTACAACAACAGTTATCTGTAGTGTCGTGTGCAAAAGTTGCAAAGTAGCAAAATGGCGTTTAAACTTCTAATACGCTGATGCTAACATAGTAATGTGTGCACGCAGGGCCCTGTCTTCACTACAGCGGTTACCCAGGGACAAGTAACAAATTATATGGAGCTAACATATTTTAAGAAATTGTTGCTTGGATATGAATTTACCTTAATTAAATGAAAAGACAAGAGTTGTTTGGCAAAACAGCAACTAGTTGGTTTAATTAAACGCAATGGCTGGGAGAACCTGGACAGAATGCATCAGCTCAAAATCACTCTATGTACAAAGTTTTGGCTGTCAAGTTATACAGTTCATGAGGTACAACAAAATGAGCTCTACATTCCGAAACAGCATCTTAGTCATAAATCAATCAAATCTGCACATCTGACAAGGACACAGATGGCTCTCTACCTCAGAGTGAGCCAATGTGGGCCAGTGTGTATGTGCCCAGATGTCTGGCATGAGGAGCGAGTGATCACTACGTGTGGTGTGCATGTCATGTCCTGATTGATTGAGTGTACCTATCGACATGTGGTATCTAGCTTTGTGATATTTCTGGAGAACACGAGCCTTTGGCCAAACGTGCTTTATTATGTCCAATTATCTCAGACCTGTTTGTGGTGCAACTCTCTATATGTGGAATCAATCAGGGTTTTCCCTGGGTGCATGTTTGCCTTTAGTCTATGTGACATGGTACTCGATAGGCGTGGGTCGCATGGACTGTCTGACCACGCACCTCTGAGTCAGGGTTGATGGGGAGGTCACCTTGGGTGAATCCGACAGCAATGATGTAATTTCATTGTAACTCCTAAGAATGAGATGGCTGCCACTGGTCTCATTTTTATCAACATTATCAATATTGCACACTCAGTTGTCAACTTGTACATTGACATTTTTCTTAATGGTATTGACAAAGTTTTATTTGCTTTGGTCTGAACATACTTTGGCATTTTTCTTATTGGCAACAATATTATTATCGTATGAGCATGAATTACTACATGCAGTGGTATAATTATTACTGATGTTGGCGCTGCTGTATGGGCACAAGTTATGATATACATTGACATTGCATTGATAGGTATTCTGTGGTTATTCTGTGGGTATTTGGGCACAGGCTATGGCATATGTTCACATTGTATTTATTGATATTGTCGGGCATGCACATATCCTGACATTCATTGACATTGTATTCACCCATTCCAGCATTTCCACTCTAGTTGGTTCATCAACTACTTTACCCTCCTTGTATGTCATGACAGTTATGTTATTTGAAATCATGTGTGTGTATGCAGTGTCGTTGCTTTTTCCCTAGTTAAGTGCATACTACTTAATTTGAGGAATGCTTTTTTACAGCAAGAAACTCCCACTTATTGGAAACCACATAACAGAAATACAGCAAGGAGGATTGGCATTGGATGTCAGTAACTTAGACACCCATAAGAGGATCCACAAAATTATACTAGGCAACCAGGCCTGCTCCGGGGCACCTCCCTCCTTCTTCATATTGGCTTGTAGATTATGCAGATCTTGGATGGCACGGGCTAATGTCCTATTGTTCCTGTAATTTCCGGGAAAAAAAGTACAACATGAAGCACCAATCTTGGCACACATCCTACCCTCCAGCGCCGTCATCACGTCCAACACATACTGATGTTGCATCCCCATAAGGCGGATGGCTCGCATTTCTTCCTTGATAGCTTTAAGGCTGACCTCAGTATTGTTAATCATTTTCATCAGCTCCCATCTGGATATTTGGAACCAGTAGGTGTTTGCTTTTGTTTGTACAGTGAAGAAGGGTATTAACCCTCCAGCGTTCACTTGAGCATCTGTGAAATGTCTGAATTCTTCTGGAATGTCTTTGTACTGAGCCCAGCCAAAATAATCAGCAGTTCTTCTCCTTCACGCCTGATGCAACAGAGTTGTTTTCTTCTGTAACAGATATTGTGACAACTCGGACAGACCTTCTCCAGGGATGACCAGTGTTGGGGGTGTATGGTCAAGAGGGCACAGAGGCCTTGCCATCGAGGGATTATCTGAGTGTAGGCAATGTCACTGCAATGCCAGTAGAAATCGATAAACGTAGAGGTGCGCCATTACAGGTCTGGTACGTGCAGTATCTTGCCTCAATTCTCATTGCTGCCCAACGGTATTGTTCCTTTGCCTCTGAAACATAAAGAGTACAGTGTAAGTATCCGTATAATTAGGGGCTGCCCCTTCTTCTCCAACCATGTGTACCTATTGATCTTGCTATACCAGATTTCCTGTCACAGGGTGTCAGTCATTGGACCCCCTCCCAAGGGACTCATTTCCCCCAATTTGATCGACTGCAATTCCATGTGCGTGGTCCATTGGTCATTAAAGAAGAGTGTGCACCCAAAGATGTGAAGGGCCACCCTCGGAGCGCAGACAGAAGCGGAAGCAGATGTATTTGTGCACTAGTGTGATGGTTACGCTACCTTCAAGAACCTTTTTTCTACGAAGTCCAAGGGCCAAACAGAGTCCTCCCCTATGGTACATTGTCTACCTTGCATTGGATGTCACTCGGCTCCGTGAAGAGATGTAATGAAGTGGGGTTGGTCTCATATCAGGGTATGTTTGCTAGTGTCCTTCCAGGTTCTACTTAACTGGGTAGGATTTTTGCCCAGATCCTACATTGGAAACAGGTGGACGAGGCATTTTGCTTTTTCAAAGGCTATCTCCTGCGGTAAATAAAGTCTGTTTGCGCCTACGAGGTAAGGTATTAATGAACAGATGTAACATGATATATTCATAGTTTGTGTGCTTATATCCAACATATGTGAGAAATACGAACGTTTGGTTGAACGTAGGTGTATGTGATGCGAGAGAGGTCTCTTTGCCTGTGAATGTAGAAGTAGAGTTTATAAAATCTTGTACATTTTTGGTTCCGTAGGGATCGAAAGCACCCCAGCAAAGGAGAGCGTGTACAAAAACATGTGTACATAACTTACAAAGCATTTGTAGAATGTAGGATCGTCTTTGGAAGAGATGTCTGTCGTCTAGACCTGTCTTCTGTTGTTCGTTGTCTGTGGTCATGTCTCCGGTGGTGGTTGTCTGTGCTATGTTGTCTTGTGCCTGTTGCCTGAGCGCCCAGGGGTGTTTTCTTCTTTGGTGCGGTGCAGAAAGAATGTCTCTTAAAAAAGAAGTTATAAAGTCAGTTGAAATCTGAGGTTTACAAATGAATGAATGAATGAATGAATACGCTTTTATAGAGCGCATGGCTACCCTTAGGCATCCCAGCGCTATGAGACCAGAGTGCTAAGCATAGACACTTAGTGGAATAACAGTGTCTTCAGTTGCTTCCTGAAATCGAGATGGTTACTTTTGAGCGGGATGTTATCTGGTAAACTGTTCCAGCACTTGGCTGCCAAAAAGGAAAGCTGGCGACCTCCCATACGAGCTCGCTGCACCCTAGGTACTACAAGCAGATTACGCTGATTAGATCTTAAAGATCTGCAAGATTGATGACGACGAAACAAAGGGTGAAGGATAGGAGGACCGCCATTCACTGCGTCTGGGTACATTCATCAGCAGTCGAACTGCACAATTCTGTACTGATTGAAGGGTTTGAATGGAACCTGCAGGGGCCCCAAAATAGACCGCATTTGCATAGTCCAGCCGTGAGAGGATCAACGACTGGACCAGCATGCGTCTAGCCTCAAAGGAAAGGAAGGTCAAAACCTTCCTGAGGACTCTGATCAATCCATAACAGGTCACAGCAACCTTCTTTGCCTGGACTTAAAAACCCAGGGAAGAGTCAAGCCATACCCCCAACCTCTTTATTTAGGTCTGGAGGACCAAAACAAATTGGCCACCAGGGGTCAAGATTGAGAGGGGCTTTATAGCCCAAGAGCATGATGTTCGTTTTTGACCCGTTAAGTTTTAGAAAACAGGAGGTCAAAGTCGGTTGAACTTTGAAGTACTTTAGCGACTGGTCTTTTGAAAGTCTTTTTGATTAAAGGAATGGCATGCTGCTGGAACATTGGTGCACTTACAGTTTGATTGCTGACCTGTAGGGTAAGACGTGTGAGTCGTAGCTTATATTTGATAAACACATCTGTTAGGCAATTTATTCGAACATTCCTGTTTCATATGTAAAACGATCCTGCTATATGGTTTTACTGGGGACTATATAGTTTTACTGGGGAGCAAATTTTCCTATCCGGATTTGATGGAGGATACACATTTTTTAATGGCATTGGTGAGGTTTTCAAACAAATTTCAGTGACTGTTAGAGTTTTTGGGACGACTGGGGATCTTTAAACAAAATTCAGTGAACTTTAGAATTTTGGGGACGACCAGGGATTTTTCAACTAATTTAAGTAAACGTTAGAATTTTGGGGACCACTGGGGATTTTTCAACTAATTTAAACGTTCTTCATTATGTCCCTCTCCCCCGTGCTACAGTGTTTTTTCTGCTGCCTATTCTTTTCAGAGAGTGATGTTTTAACAGATACTGAGGTGTCCTTTTCACCTAGCTGGGATGCGTGCAATTGTGAGGAGAGGTGGATATTTAATTTTTAGCTTTATGTTTCCATTGACAAGTGTGTGCCCTTGGGGTCTTTGCACGTGCCATGGGGTGAGGTTTTGTCTAATTAAGGCTGAATCTCTGGGTCCTGCCCTTCTTCTGAAAGGATTGAATACCTTTCGACTCTTTTGTGTGAGTCCCGGTGGCTTGTTCCTTGTTCTTGGGTGTTGCCACGTCTAACAAAGGATACTGAAGGTGGTTGGTTGGTCGTGTGTGGACCCCTTGTTGGGTACCTGCAGTGGGCAAAATGGCTGAGACTATGTATGCTTGCAGTCTTTTCTCAGCAAGCGTCAAGGGCCCCGTTGGGACTTTAGGTCCAGCCTGATGGAGGTGGCATGAATGAACTTCGTGGAACTTTCTAAAGAATTGGGGCTCATGAGCTGGGTTCTTTTTTTGAGGCTTTGAGCATCCGTCGCTGGGACACTGTTCTGTGGTCCCTGTGGCTTGAAGGTGGATGTGGCTGGTATCAAGCTGTCCACTTCTTTGGATGCCTCATGGATTCCGTGAATGTCATTTTGACCAGCTAGGCATGGCTGGGTGCCCACCCCCGTAAGAAGCTGAGATGCTTATCTGTGCAGATCCTTTACCTCACATGGCGCCCCTCTCCCATGGACCCTGGATGTTCCAGATCTATTGCTTTTGGCGATGTGTGATCATTGGGTTGGCCTCAGAAGGTTTTGGAAGCATTTTGGGGGACAGGAGGATGGGGCCAAAATGCTCTGCCCCCACAGAGGAGTCAGGTGTGCAGTTGAGCCATTATTGCATGGTGAGTGAGCAAAATAAAATGGCTGCTCGCTGGTTGATTGGACTGACTCGATGCTGGATTAGTGTAAAGCACTAGGGTTCTTTTGACCCACGTCTCCCAAACGCCTGGAAGGTCTTGCTTCCATCAACTGAGAATTCACCCAGTTTTGGAACTATAGGTGGGCCTCCATTTCGAGGAGGCCTGAAAGACATTGGCGAGTGGGATACTTTTGATCTGCAGCATGCCCTGGTGGTCATGGGCACATGGACCTGTGTGCCTGCTTTCATGCACCTGTGCGGGCTGTCCTGCTCCCTTTTCAGACTGTCTTCCCTCTGGGGTGCGGTCTGCCATCCCGCCGAGGGAATCAACAGCCGAGGGAGCCCTGGGCCTCCTGTGGGCATCCGGATGGAGAACTCTAGGCTGGTTTCCCAGCCGGCATAGTATGGCTGCCCTGAGGTTTTCCAGTGTGAACATAAAGGTTTTTGAATTAACGCTACTGTTGTTGTTAAATTAAACATTTTGAGTGATCGTTACTGGTGGTATGCTTCCTTTTTACATTTGGTGTGGGGCTTCCTGCAGCAGGTGTGAGAGGTATGCTTGTGCTAAGGATCTGAATTCACTGCATGTTTGGGGGGGTTCTGTGGTTTATTCTGTGTAGGGATTCTGTAGTGGTAGTCCTGCTAACATTCTATTCCATTCGTGGTATACTTTTAGGGGACAATAGGAAGAATTGTGGGTTCTTTGGTGACAGTAGTGGCACTCCATGATAGCTTGATACCACCAGCCTTTTGGCTCTCTGGTGGGAAACATTATTTATCACGCAGTCTGAACCATGCATATACCTTTACCGCACATCCATCACCACGCAAATGCCTTTACCATGCATGCCTATACCACTTAAAAATACCTTTACCACGCATGCATTTACAACGAGTTAGAATATATAATTGTTTTGTAAAGGTATGCATGGTAAAGGCATTTGCATGGCAATGGACGCATGGTAAAGGCATGCATGGTATTTTCATGTGTGGCTCCATCATACATCCCTCTCTGGTGTGAGCACTCCGTTGGATTCCCCTGGGGTCCAACGGCTAATTTCTCTCCCAATAAGGTGCACCTGTACTTTTGTGCTTGCCCTGACCCCTTTGAGGGTGCTTTTGCCAGTTTCTTGGTCAATACAGAAGAACCACGGGGTAGGGGATGTAGGAGAGAGACTGTCCACTCTGGGGCCAGGTATAACCCCCGTACGACCAGCAGTGACAGTTCCCAGAGGAGGTGGCCTGATGGTCAGACACGTCCCCTTACCCGAAACGGTTATGGCTGAGCATGTGGTGGAAAATGGTATATATAAACATGAACAGGAAACTAGGATACTACATGTCCCCCTTTCTTATATAACAAAAACAAATAAGATGGAAACCGAAAAGGAAGAACCATAAATTAGAAAAGGAAAATAGGAATTAACAATACAAAGAAGTGAAAAACAAGGAGAGAACAGAAAGAATAGGTGGGAGTGGAAAAAGAGGAAGCAACAGATGACGGATTTGTCAGGCCAAACCGTCGTGCATACTTAAGTGTACATACCACTCCTTACCCTGCTGGCTGTGGTGACAGCTAAGCCCTGCCCCACTACGAAACTGGCTTTAGCAAGGAAACATAAAATGATAATAAATCAAGTTATTATCATTTTACTTCCCCTTGTTTACACTGCTGAACAACAGTGGCAGAGGAGACGCCATTGTTTAACATACAACAGAGTATTCCGGTCCTTTCCTAGCACTGGAACACTTTTGGCTACCTAGTTCCAATGCTTGTACCCTTGTGTCATGGTAGAAGGAGGCATGCATTGAAGTTGGCCATCATTTCTTACAACATCACATGCATGGGGCATGATTCTGGAACCATCCAGCTGAGCCCTGCACGGTGTCTAGCTGCGTTCCATGATTCTAAAATGCATACATATGTGTTTCAGGGTTTTGAAATGTGCCATTGCACTGGTATGTCATGGTGCTTAGCTTAGAATTAGAACTGTGTATAGTTGCACTATTTTAATGCAATCTTTCAATTAGATGTTTTGCAGTCAGACATTGCCCATTCACCCAAGGAGAAATTGATAGCTTCAGGAATACTGATGCTGAAAGCAAGTGTTATGAGTACATGGTTGTAGCTCTGCGAAAAGTGTTTGTGATCCATGATAGTTGTAACAGTGTGATGTGTATGGGGAGGTATTCTCCACCTGCCAACAAATCTCTCAAATTCATTGAGAAAACACAACAGCACTTGAAATATGTGGATGTTATGCCCGTAATAGTAGCTGTGTGTCATACTTAACAAGACTTTGCATAGACATTCATAACAGTGTCTCCAGGTTAGCCATCACATTGCAATCACTGTAGAACAGATAGGTGCTGGAAATGTGCCAGTTAGATCCCACATTTTGGCAAATCTTGAAAACAACCCATAAAAAGGTACCATTGACATCTCAGCATGTGTTTCCCCAGGGGTGTCAGTAATTTGTATGAAATCCGGACATTCCCTCGGTATGAACACTTAACAGAGGCATAGCTGTTGTAATCCTGTCCCAGCTGTGACTGAGCCTCCGTCAGAGGTGTCCATGTCAGACCTATGTATAATGGAGTGACAGTGGCCCCAGTACATTAATGCCACGAAGGCTGTGTGGATGTAGGGCAAAAAATATATCAATCTAAGGTTTGGTTCAAAACAATAGCTTTCGGCCTGTCAAATGCACATTGTGAAGGTCGATGTCCACATGGAAGCGAACTTGTGCTGTGGCCTAGCACTTGTAACGTGGATAGAAGCCTACATATCTCTGTCATATGTGTATCAGTAGACCATAGAGTGTCAATCTCATTGTTGTAAAGCCTATGCAGCTCCAGTCGACCTCACTGCATGGATACGTCATTGGCCTAAGTGTGGCCAGCAGGACATACACACTCTATTTCCCATATATTGGAATATCAAGGCACGCCTCATGGATAGTATCTTACCTATGTGGCATTTATGTCAGTCTATCACGCAGTGCACGCCATCTTTCTGCACTGCGTGAAATGGAAAGTGCAGGAATGCACAGTGATTCCACGATACAGCGCATTACTGTCCTTCCTACTGGTAGAGTACTGTTGCCTGCCTAGCACCAATGCAGGCACCCTTGCATCATGGTGCAAGGGGGCCCTGCGTTGTAGGCAACAAAGTCATTGGCCACGTGAGGACTTATGTCTTCATACCCACACAATCCTATGAGGCTTTTTGCTCTTTCTTTGTGTGGTGCAGAATGCAGCACAGGGAGATTGAGTACAACGTAATCGATTGTCACTTCTGAATTGATCTCGAGGTGGCGCCAGAGAGCAGGGAGCAGGGAGTGCTAGCTAGCAGTCAGCAGCAGAACAGTACGGGGTGAGGACACAGCGGTCAGCGGTTAGCGGTCGGCGGTCAGTGCGGTCTGAAAAAACCACTCCTAAACCTGCATCAAGGGAAATGAAAGGCCGCAACCGCAGCCGTGTACGCCGAAGCCGAAGCAGAAGCCGCCTCCGCTGACGCCAAAAAAAAGAAACCGCTACAAACGCAGCACCCTGCGCGACGGCCCCGGAGCGAGGAGCGCGATATAAAACACCGGGCTACAGCCGAGCTAAGCCAAGAGCCGCGAGCTGACTACCGTGCCGAGAGACCTGCACGAGTCCCTGCCCCGTTGCTGCTAAGAAACGGTGAGAGCTGCGGGGGGGGAGGGACTCGCAGAGCGGCACTGTTTTGGCTGTCTTGGTTAGCAGAGTGCCGCTTAGTGCCGCAGCAGCTGAATGGGAGAAGAAGATTGTACCTACCACCTATGCCAGCCAGACATTAGACATTATACGTCGCCCCAAGATTAATTAACCCTCAGGGGCTCTCTGGGGGCTCTTAGGGGGGTCCCCACACAGTTGCACGAGGGGCCAGGGAATAGACTGAAGCAAGGGCTGACGCGGTGGCAGTAGCTGAGGCTGAGGACGGTTACTGAATATCGTCATAAGGAAGTGGAGAAGTAGAGCCCAGCCAAGCCTAACCACGCATGCTGCATTGTGCCCCTGTAGCGAAAGTCAACATTACAACATACAACGAACAATAAACAATATACTAACACTAACTAATCTAACTAAACAATAAACCCAAAAGTGACTTAGCTGCCTACGCTAGTGGGACTGAGCCCCATCCAAGCTCCATCCTATACCCAATTAAGCAGTCTTTCAGCAGCCGTTACAATACAAACAAGAGCTGTCACACAGACCCACACATCGCCACGTTACCTCGACACCAACCTCCTCTCCCTCCCTAATGGCAGCTGTCCTTCCTGGGGCAGACAGGCTTGGGAGGGTGAGCGGGGAGCAAAGCCGTTGACGAATAGACACTTGGAGCCACAGTGTTTAAGGGTTGATAGTGAAGTGGCTCCTCAAATCCTTGGCCACATCAGGGTTCATGTACTCTCTACTCTGAGGGACGAGGATCTTTCGGCCCGAGAAGGTCTACACAAAGGAGAGAAAAAGAGAGTAAAGAGTCCATAGGAGAGGAGACCAGAGGAGGAGGCAAGTTGCACGCAGGTGTGAGCGTGAGTTCAGTGCTGCGAGAACAACACCGCCGCAGCCCACAGGACCCAAGCCCACAGCTTCAGAGAGAATCCACATATAAAAAATAAATAAAAAGAAGGGGTGAAAGTCGCAAGGTCTAGCCGAGATACAGCGTCAAGGAGCCGCTAGCCTCAAACCGTAGCTGACCCAGCCTAAACATAAGGTCTGGCAAAATTAGAAAAGCCCCTGGCGAGAAATCAACAACATTGAAGGGTACAGCGAAACGGAGAAAACTCGAAAAAACAACTGCAAATAAGGCTAATAATACCTTAAAAAAAACCTTAATTTCACCAATTGCAACGCTTTTTGAAAAATCAATAGCGAACAAAAATTCTTTACAGGACTTACGTTTCCACTTCCTGAAAGACCCGGGCTCAGCACTGTTTTCCTCAACAGCTGATTTTGAGGGATTATTATCTCCACTGGACCCAACTAAGGAACCTGAAGCTAACAATCAGACGGCAGACGCAAATTTACTTGCTCAAGCCAGCGAAGACGGCCCTGCCATACAAGTTCAAGATCACCAATTAAACGGAGCTCAAAAAAATAAAATTCCGCCTAACAGAAAAACAAGTTTAACCACAACAGCATTAATACACTCTTCCCGCCCGGATGACTTAGACCTAGATACCTGTAAACAAAAAAACCCTCAAGGTAATCAAATAAGAGAATTTCCCAGCCTAAGTACGGTTATAACGGATACAACACAACAAAATCATACTTATCCATTCCACCCTAGCCATGACGAGCTATCACAACTACGGTCTGACACCAACAAATTGCACGAAAAATCTAAAGAGAGAGATCAACTGCCTGAAACATGCCCTGACCAACGGTTGAATCAGGTAGTGCATATTGTAGAGCCTGTAGCGCTCAAGGAGGACGAGGTATTACACTTACCAGCTCTGAGTAATAACATACTCTCACACGGATTAACGGCCCCTGCCCTAGCAGAGAACACAAGGCAGCAAAATAAACCTTCAACATATGAATCAGCCATTACCTCATGCAAAGACGAAGGTTCGCCGATCCTTGTAGCTCCCCTCCTGCATGCTCTACAAACAGCTACGACAACGCTCATAATGCAATCCGACAAGCTGGACATCCAAATTGACTTAATGAATATAATTGCCTCCTATATAGCTGGGATAAATACTAAATTAGATAATCTAAACATTCTAATTAAAAGAGCCCAAGCTAACACCACCGATCTGACACCATCTTGCCCCTGCGGCCCAATCCTTGACAAAATAAGCACCTTACCAACGGTTCTAGAACAGATCATTAATCTAAACAAACAAGCTATTAACCGTGAAAGAGCCACAGATTGCCCGAATATCGCCATATCCGCCGAACATCAAACAGGCAGTAACAATTTCTGCTCGGAAAAAAAGATTGAAGACCTGACACCTAAGTACGCGAACAATATAAGTAGCGATGACACTTTGGATGTTTAACGATGGAGCATACCACTGCGTTGCCAATAAAACAAATACTAACGAAAAGACAAAGGAAAAAAGAACGAAAAGCGAGAAACAAAAAAACTGAAAATGACACCCACCTATGTCCCAGTATGTATCCGATATTTTCAAACCAACACACACAAAAAACTTTGGAGCCTGGCTCAAGGGGAATAAGTCAAGACCCAATAGCAGGAGCCAGTAGGCATCCTACTAATAATACGTCATCAATAAAGGATCCCAAGGCCCCATGTTTACCAAGAAGTCCGACTAACAGCCCCCAATTGCCAATAAACAAACAAAACGCTGCTGTAAAACTGACCAGCCTGTTGGCAAAAGGGATAGAACACAAAATACCCGCTACAAGGGATAACAACAATACTACCGATCAAGAGGCTACTGATCAGTCTAAGAACATCTTAAACGGGTTGAAATCCCAAGACCTGGAGCCAGTCCGGGTATCAAAAAACGCGGAATGGAACAGTTATTCGATCAACACGCCACCAAAATCAACTCCCGAAAATGCTCAATCGGGAGCACATCACAAGGAAAACAAAGACGCACATGAATGCGCTAGCAGCCAATTGCAAAATCCCTCACAGAGCGAAGCGGAAAATCCGAGCTTGAAAGATAACAATCTAAAAACAGCTCCCCAAAGGGGAATACAAGTCACTCCTCAAAACTCCAGGACAATCCCTCAAAACCCACCAACAGCCACACGGCGCCATCTGGTCCAGACAAAACTGAGCTTCTGCGTTGTTAATAACGAAAACACGCAATTAAACCATGAGGCGGCAACAAAGCCAACGTTAGACAGCTCTAAGCTAGAAGACGTCAGTTTCCAAATTATTTTCACCCCGGAGTACCAGACTCAAGGCCGACACAACATTCTAAATAGGAGTAATATCTTAAAATTGATGGCGGAAACTAAGGACCTGAGTGCCATCAAATCGTCCGACTTAGTTCAGGTTCAATTCCTAAGTAGCACTAACGAAACTGAGAACGAATAAACGATGACAACCTGGAAAACTGCCGCATTAGTGCAATCAATACTTGGGAAATCAGCCATATTTCAAACGTGGGGGTATACAACTATCGCAGACTACCTCCCCAAGATATCCGCTTCCTCTAAAGAAAAACACCCGGCCGCAACTCACAAGGAGTTTGGCGGACCTTGCCCCGAAAAAAACAGTATATTCTATTTTACACAACGCCAAAGGCAGAAGTGAGGCAGATATTACATGCAAAGTATCTGATACAGAGAGAGCGGGGATTTGCTAACGCCACCTGACGCCTGGAAATGGCTTCCCTGCATGTTAAATAACCACCGGAAGAATTGACCGAACGATGCAGAAAGAAACAAAGCAGTCAATAAGAATATACATATAATTTCATGGAATATAGCGGGTGCAAAAAGATTGCTGGAGGATGGTCTCGCCTTGGATGAATGGGACAACGCCGACATAATTGCCCTGCAGGAGACATGGCTGCAGGAAGACATCGCACTGGCCGGATTCATTCACTACACGGTACCCGCGAAAAAGTGTAAAACCTATGGTCGCGCTATAGGAGGTCTCTCAGTTTATGTGTCTACCGCTCTAAAAATCGATACAGAACAACTCAAATCTCCAGATCCAAGCATCCAGCTAATCAAACTATCGGGACAAAACCCACACGACCATAAAACGACAATTCTGATTAATTACTATATTCAACCAAATCTTCAAGCGAAAAAGATAAAAAACGCTCTGTTATGCAAGGAAATATTATATCTACAAAGTACAGAGCCAACATGGAACATTATATTAACTGGAGATTTCAACTCCAACCTGATATACACACCAGAGGAAGACGAGATATTAACCACAGAGAATACTCACTGGAACGTCCCTGAGCAGTCACATGGAGCGACAAGGAGTCGAAAGGACATCTTAGCCATACACTTAGTAATGGAGCTAGAGTACCTAGGTATGAGAGTATTGAATGGCAGGACAGAGGAAGACAGACCGCCAAAAAAAACTTACTATGGTCCTTACAATCATTCAATATTGGACTTTACAATTGTAAGCCTACCATTGATTCCACCATTACTCACCTTCTACATTGAATATACACCAATGAGTGATCACGGCATGCAACACCTTAAACTTAATTTTCTTGCAGAAACACTGCAACCTGCGTACTCCCTAGAGGGCCAACTAGGCACAACTAACCTAAAACGAATATACAGGAATAGCTCCAATAAAGAGAAGTGGATCTCAATAATAGAGGTCACACTGCAAGAATTGGGTAGTACAACAATGGATAAGACACAAGCCTGGTCCCTTTTTTTAGAGAAACTGAAGACAAAAATGAATCCATTCAAAACAATGGCTAATAGAAAGCACCCGACAAAGAAATTGCCGCTGGAGTTACAAGATCTAAGAAGGGTTTTACGCAGAAGTCAAAAAATCCTGCATCTAAAATCTAATGACTGGCGCTACTTGGATACCTTCCTTGCTCAAAGAAAGTTATATAAAAAAAGGATTTGGGAACATCAAAAGAAGACGAATGATGAATTCTGGATCAACCTGTTGGCGAGCTCTAAGCTCCAGGACTCAAGCAAATTTTGGAAAATAATAAACCAACTAATAAGACCGCGAAACGTACTAACATCGTTCATCCAAGAAACTGAATGGGCAACTTTTCTGTTGGCAAAATTTAAAGACAATCCAAAGAAGGCTCTTGGGCAGCAATTCCTTCCAGCGGATCCCCAAAAAAACAGCAACGAAGAACAGCATTGCAGCCACCTAACAACATTAGTCCCAAGGAATACTGCATACCTTAAAACCACAGACGGCTGCTACTCGGCTGAAGAGATAATCACCATCATTAGAAATGGTAAAAGCAACGGAGCGCCGGGCCCGAACGGTATCCCGCAAATGGCATTCAAACACGCACCAGAATTTTGGGGCCCACCTCTCGAAAAACTTTTTGCAGATGTTCGAACCTGTAATCACATTCCTGAAAGCTGGAAAGGCTCTATCATTACGCCTATATATAAAGGAGGAGACAGAGCTAACCCTCTAAATTACTGTCTAATAACACTCCAGGACATAGAAGCTAAATATTTTGCTTCTCTCCTCCTAAAAGACCTGGTAAATTGGGCAGAAGACAAAGCACTCATTCCAATTAACCAAACTGGATTTAGACCTGGTATCGGAACAACGTCGAACATATTGTCAATAACCATGATAGCAGAGAAATGCCAGCGCGTTAAACAGGACTTGAACCTGTGCTTCATTGATCTGCAGGCGGCATTTGACAGTGTGGATCGCAAGATACTATGGGCAAAGCTGATAGCATGGGCCATACCGGAGAACATACTTAGGGGCCTACTTTTATTCTACTCAGACACCTGGACACAAATCAAGATGGGGACGCTCACATCTATCAAGAAAAGTATATACATCGATCAGACTAAAACAGGGTTGCGTTTTAGCACCATATCTATTTAACCTATTCATTTCTGATCTTTCGGGTAAATTAAACGACTGCAATGCTCATGCACCGAAACTTGGCAACCTCTTACTTACTCACATGGCTTACGCTGATGACATTGTGCTTCTGAGTTTAACTAAAGTGGGCCTATCTAGACTATTAGCAGTAATGACAGAATTCCTGGCGACAAACAATCTTGCTCTGAATCTGTCCAAGACAAAAACAATGCTAATAACCAACCGTCGTTCGGCGCATCTTAAGATCATGCTTGAAGGAAAACAACTGGAAAGAGTATCAAATTATAAATATCTAGGATACTATATCGACGACAAACTCACCTTAAATGCCCAAAAAAACTACTTGAAGCAAAGAGCTGGAGCCTTAACATTTACGCTAAGTACACTGGCAAAAAAACTGGAAGGCCCCTCATTTAAACCCCTATTGGCAGTGATGGCCACCAAAGTACTTCCTACCTTATCGTATGCTAGTATTGCAATGCAGGGCAAGGACGCAATCATGTTAAAGAACCTCATTACAAAAATATATAAGAAGGTTTTACAACTCCCAAGCTCATCTTCACCAGCGCAGATGCGACTAGAATTTGGTCTAACGAATGAGTTACTGGGAAGACTCTACACATGCATCAGAGTATGGTACCGAATTAAAATGAACTCCACAAACAATACCATAAACAGATTCTTATGGCAGGAATTAGAAAGCCAACAAAACTCAGTAGCCAAAAAATATCTGACTTGCGCTCTGGAGCAAACATGTACTGCCAACCTGTGGGAAAAAAACTTGCCATTCACTTCCTTTAAACAGACACTAAATAAGGCGGCCAAATTTCACTCGCTGATTACTGACAAAGCAATTTTTTCAAGCCGTTCCCACTCCTGGTCTGTGATTAACAGTTATAAAAAACTTTTCCCGGCTGCGTATTTTGACACAACATATTCGGTCTTCATTAAAAAAAGGCTGATGGCCCTGAGACTTGGTAAATCACCAACTTTGGCAGACGAACCGACCTGGATACGTTCAGACTCACATGCTTGTCGGTTATGTGGCTCCTCAAAAGAGAATTTAATCCACATCATATGCCACTGTAAGTTTCTGAACCAGGAGCGCACGTACTTTTTAAAGAACTTTTTTAGGATTAAAAGACTACGTACCTGCAGATCTGCTATTATTGGTGCTCTGGACCCACCAGCCCCTATAATCAACTGCAAGCTGATAAAGTTCTTGATAGCCTTTGAAAAGCGCTTGAAAGCAATATGAAATTTTAAAACAATAAGGTTTTCTATATTAATAATTGTCTTACTAAGGTGTAGCTTGATAAAAGTTATATCCTTTTTAAATCTCGTGTTTAAAATGTATTCTGATGAATTTTACTTGTTCTCTCTTATTGCAAAAGACAATTTTCACTTGCCCGTTTGTTATGGTTTTAATTAACTAAACAATAAAGTTTTACAATATTTTACACAGGGAGATTGAGTAAACTGAAATTAGAATAATTCTCCTGGTTTTGGTTCACCTGTGGACTTGATGCCTTATGACACGTTTCCATGTCTAACACTGAAGCTAATTCTATGAAGTCATCAAAATAAACATGTTGAGGCAGAAAGACACCCACCCTCCATTCATGGAATGGCTTCCTGTAAGTAGGTAAGGCAAGTTAGCAACGTTTGCTGCCTTGTGTAACTTCAGATTGCTTAACAAATGCAGAGCCACATAAGCTGGTGTTGCTTACCTTAACACATCTCGTCATCATCATCCAATAACTTATTTTGATCAAAAACCATTAAAAGTATATATATAACATGTACATCACACAGTACTAATTCAATAGTGTCAATAAAGTGCATTTCACAGTCAATCCTTTTTACTATAAAATGCAATCTGTTCAATAAATAAAATCATTGTTTAACCGCATGAATGCGGCGGCTTTTCCCGCTGTACGCGGCAATTTTGAAATTACCGCGTTACATGACGAGCTCAGCTCGTCATGAGCGCATGGCAGGTACGCTCATGACGAGCTGACCTCGTCATCAGCCCCAAAGGGGTTAAAAAAAGAGAATAATAGAGATTACAATTTCAGTTCCCTTTTTTCCCGTACAAATCCTACTGGTTGTAAATAGCTACTTAAGCTAAAAACTATGGGTCTCATTTATGGCATTTTGATGTAGGACAGCGCAGTAAGGCACCTTGCTGCGCTGCCCTATGCCAAAGTAAAAGGGCAGGAATGCACTGTATTTAAGCAATAGAGTGTATCGCTGTCCTTTCTGTCTGTGCTGGTGCCGTTTTGGCAGCCTTGCGACAACGTAAGCACCCTTGTACCATGATGCAAGGGTGCCTCCGTTGCAGCCAGGATTGTTTTAGTGCAAGAAGGGCACCTTCCCGCACAAAAACAATCCTTTGAGGCAATTTCCTTTTTTTATGTGTGCTGCAGAATGAAGCACACGTGGAAAGAGGAATGAACAAGGAGAAATGAAGACATTTCTTGTTGTTACACCTCTACTCGGGAGGCATAATGATATGGCACTTCCCCAGGTGTACATGCTCTTGTACATCTGGAGCAGCGTTAAAACCCATGGGCGATTCATGGGAAAACCCAGTGCAACACCCATGGAACGCCTCCCGGGCGCAGAATAAGACAATGCAGTAATTTGCGCTGTGTTGCTTTACTCATGATTTATAAGGTCACTTAAAGCCAGGCAGGGTGGCTTTTCGTGGCTTCACAAATCTTTATCAGAGCCCTGCATCACACATGTACCACTTTATGTGGTGCAAATGTGATGCAGGTCCCTCATAAATAGCCCCCTAAGTGTGGGGTTGTATCATATTTTAAAACTCTCCCTGCATCTAGTTGTTTCCTGAACCCCATTTTGCAGCAGTTCGGGAAGATACATTTCGTTTCACACCTGCCATATGCTGTACAGAAAAATAAAATATGTGCAAGACCTTCGATATTGTTCCAAGTACATAAAGTGCAAATAGAATCTTCATCTACATTATTATAAGGTTTCCACAGTGCTGTAAAAGGTTTGATTTGCAAGGTTGCGAAACAAAATGTTATATGCAGCAGTTTTGCCAAATGAGTTTGGACAACATCCAAGTATTCTTCAAAGCATTGATGTGGCTTAACAATGAGAAATTGCATTGTCAGCCTGCTAAAGTAGGGTTTTGGTGGAGGGAGTTTTGAACATATTCCCAATATGTCTGCTTCAATTGTGTTTTTTTGAATTTGATGTTAATGTTTGGGGGTCACTCCAAAAGGAAAATAAACCAAGCTTGCCGAACCAAAGCTGGACAAGGCAAAACCAGGAGTAAGCAATACATCTGTTGAGTTCCAGTAATTCTCTTAATCCCTCTCTATACTGCACCAATTCCTGTGTGGTCCATAACCTTAGCCAATAAAGCATTGGTCTCAGGGCAGCTATATGCTCTAGTCTTTTAATGTTTATTTCCCAGTAAATAGGAATCAGTAATTTGGATGTAGGGAGGACTGATAGCTTCCTTAGAAACATAATCTCACTTAATGTGAGCTGGTTAAGAGTATCTGCACCCCACAGCGCAGCCCCATATAGAGCTTATGCCTGGTCTTTGTGCAAATAAATTTCAAGAGCCGGGGAAATTGCTTTGGATATGGTGGCTTGATGTTTTTTGATAATAGCTGTTGAACTATGGGCGAAGACAGCTTTTGCTTTGTTTATGTGTGGAAGCTGGGAAAGCCTACAGTCGAGAATTACACCCAGGTAGCAAAAGGTGGGTATATACTCGAGTTGTTGCTCTTGGACTGTAATGTTTTTCCTAATGGTCTTGTGAGGTTTAATAGCCATATACCTTTGTACATCCCACTTTTGGCATGACATTTGCCCCCCTTGCATGATGCTAGGCCAACACCAAACATGCATATATCCGAGACATGGGTACTATTTACCATTGACACATCTGAATAAGTGGAGATCACTGGTATGAGTGAAATGCATGTTTCTATGTTGTGACTAAATGCACCTGCACTGACCTTACTTGGGTCAGTTTGACATATTTTAATTGGAGAAGTCATTGTAATTAATGTATGTAGTTAATTTCTCTATCCCACGATTAGGTGTAGGTAAGGACTGGCACTTGTGATTCCAAAACAATGCCAGTCAAACATCGTGAAATGTGATGTACATATGAAACTTACCCTAAAATGAGGTCCAATTTACTTCCTACCTAACATGACAGCAGATATGACAATGACCTTTGCACTGAGACTGGCACACTGTGGGCAAATCCACAAGATAACCTATGTATTTAAAAAAATGGGACCCACTCTTTTTTTAAAAATATTTTTTTGTCTTCATTTATAAATAAGTGGATAGCCTTTAAACAGATAAAGGTCCCCTTCTAGTTCCCTATGGAGGGAGGAAATGATACCGTCTGATAGCTTGACCACCTCTAGGATCTGACTGGAGACCAACTGCAAGGTTCCTAGGGAAGGTATTTTGGCGAGAGGTATAACCACCTTCTCAGAATTGAACTTCTTCCCCTAATCTCACTTATTTCTTAATCATTGGACTAATTCATGGATATTGTGATTTTTAGGATATTATACTGTCAATATTATTAACCCACCTCTCCCAGGCCCCCCAGAATCTAGTTCTTTTTCTAGAAGGACCGGAAAAATCAAAATTTTGAATTCTTTTAACCCTGGCAAGCCAATCTAAAATTACAGGGGGTTGTGGCGAGATCCATTTTAGCAATTTTCTCTCATTGCTAAAAGGCTTAATATAAATAGCAGCGAGGCTTGAAGTTTAGAAAGGTTATGAGTGGAATTCTCCTCTAGAAGGACCCCAAAAATAACAAAAATCGGGCTTACCTTAATCTCTTGCCCCAGGACCTCTGAGACAACCTTACCAATATTGTGCCAGAAGCCCTGGATATGAGAGCACTGCCAAAACATATGCAAATCATCTGCATCTCCCGAGGCGCACTTCCGGCAGACCTTCAATCCTTCACCTCCCAGCTTTGATAGTTTCTTCGGGGTCCTGTACGCTCCGTGGAGTGTAAACTGATGATTTCTCATGAGAGGGGCAACTTTAAGCACATTCCATAAAGTGTTCATCAATACTTGCCATAAGGATGTTACATCGAACAAAGACAGCTCTCTTCTCAATTGATGTTAAAGGTAGTTTCCCCTTAACCAATAGCTCGTACCATTTGAAGACTTTTTTATTTTGATGGAGAGGCTCTAATAAGATGACCTCATGCTGTTCATTTATCTCTCCCTCCTTGTCCAAAATAGTGGCCCAGCTAAATAGTTGGTAAAACTTAAATCTAGACAATCTTTGATTTGTGATATTACTGAGTACTTCCTATGGAAGGAGTTTGTTATTTTGTAATTAATTACCCCATTTCTCAATGCCTTTTTCCAATAGAGTGATCAATAGACTGTCTTTAAGGCACACCGGGGTTCCTGGAGAATTCCAAATGTGGGCACCAGAACTATAATATGGAATCTTGAAAATCTTCCTAACCTGCTGCCAGAGTTCACAAGCGGCTCTTAGGACCTTTAATTTGATTTATTTTTAAAGTATTTGAGGTGCCCAAATTCAAACAGAAAACCATCTCCACCCTGAGGGGTATTTTTAGACATCGCTTGGAACAAAGGAGGAAAACAAGTAGACTTAAACAAAAGGGATCTTACTTTTTTTAATTGAAAAGCATAGCAATAGATACGAAAGTCAGGACTAACTATGCCCCCTTCTAGCTTTGTGCATCGTAGCTTCCTCCATGCGATCCTCACCCCCTTGTTGGAACAGAGCAAAGTCATATCCCCTTGTAAGGCTTTCAAAGCAACATGGTCAAACGTTAAAGGGATCAAATCAAAAATGAAAGTGAATTTTGGCAAGATTGACATTTTAATTAAATTGGAGCGGCCCAGGATAGAGAGTGGGAGACTACCCTACGATCTTAATAGTGCTGCGATCTCTTTTCTGTTCAAAGCAAAATTTGTTTGGGCTATTTTAGTAACATCGTGTGTAATTTGTATCCCTAGATATCTAATTTGCTGTTTAACCAGTGAATTGCTTGATTGCGTGTTCCAGTACATAATTTCTGGTTTTTGGCATTAATAAAATGACCAGACACCCTCCCAAAACTCATCAAAATCTGCTCGAGTCCGGGCAGGATCAATTTTGTAAAATCATCAAGTCGTCCGTGTATAGTGCAACTTTTTTTTCGCACCCCTCCCATTCCATGGAGGCAAAGATGTCACTAGCCCTAATACAATACGCCATGGGTTCTCTATATAGATCAAAAAAGCAAAGGAGAAAGGGGCCACCCCTGTCTCGTTCCCTCTCTAACGTAATCGTATTAGTCAGATTTCCATTGACAATAACCCTAGCTCTAGGGGTTTTATAGATATTATTAATAGCCCTGGCAAAGTAGTCCCCTAACCCAAAAACGCAGGTCATATGGCTTACAAAAGACAAATTCACCCTGTTGAATGCCTTGGCCGCATCTAATGCAAAGATCGTAAGGGGGGGACTGTTGTCTGAGGCGATGTGAATAGCACCAATCAATTCATGAGTTAAATCATGAAGTTGGCGACCCCTAATAAACCCCTTATAATCAGGATGGACAAGGGTACTCATTACAGGCTGAAACTTCCCTGCTAAGATCTATGCATAGATTTTATGGTCACAGTTTAGCAGGGAGATGGGCCTCAGGGCTTAATTTGTAAAATATGAAGTCCAGGTGCTCAGATTTTTGCAGGAGGCCACATCCACTGGCTCCACCCACCAGGAAGCTTGATCCTGAACCCCGAACATTGGCATTTATGTAAAACACCTAGATTAGTCAACATGGATTGCACATGCTTCATTACTTTCTTTTTAGTTTTTTGTCTATGATGCGCTTTCTAGATTGTATAACAAGTATGCCTAATACAACAGTCAGCCTTGCCATTTACCAAGCATCAGGGGTGTGTACACGAGTGTGTGTGTGTGTGTGTAATCACTGAGAAACAGAATTTAATCATGGTGCAGGGGGGAATGTGACCTATGTGTAGCGCTACGAGAACCCAGCCTGCAACTAAAAGTATTGCGAATATGCAAGTCATTTTAAAATAAGGGCAATAGGTCAGAAACCTTCCATTTTAAGGGTTCCCACCAGTTTCAAGATCTATTTAGAGCTTCTCATTGCTAAAAAGGTTGTAATGTTTGATATTTAACATTTTTCATTTACTTCATTGCTTGTTTTTATTCACAAGAAAGTGTGACTCTCAGTGCCACACATTTGCCAGTTTAATGTCACTCATAAGTACATTGAAACCACCATTGGAATGTCACACATTACAATCTGAAAACTTGGCTGCTATGGTACAGTTTAACATACTGATAATTGCCACCTTATACCATACATGCCGTACTTTTAATACAGGAGATCTTTACCAGAAGGACATTAACCACACTGTCCTCAGCCCTGAGGGACTGTCAACAGACTGATTTTTTTCCACCCATACAAGACTTTCAGATCATTGTGCGATTTACGTACAGGCTTCTCCTCTAACAGAGGCCGTACTTTTACTACAAAGGTTTTTTTACCCTCACAGGCCTTTTTCCACAAGACACGCCCCCTTCCTTCAAGCCTCTTCCTGAGGTCAGGTCATCTTTTTTGGGCTCCTCGAACGATTGGCAAGAAGCGAGACTGAAGGAGTCTGTTGGGATTCAGGAGACCCAGAGAGAGAGAGAGTGAGAGAGAGAGAGAGTTAGAGAGAGCCCTTCCCTACACCGCCCGCCCCAGCACTGCACCCACCATAGTCTTCCCTCTTCATCTCCTGGCTACCCCCCTTGCCTTATATTTTATGCCTCTCTCGCATGTTCTCCCATTTACCCTTTGGGCTCCTTCTTTGACTGAGCTCCCTCAGCCTTTACCTCTCTGGTGGCCCAGTGAAGGGAAAGTGCGCAGTTTGGGTGGATCTGTGGGAGGACAGAAGTTCCCAACTGCTGAGAGACTACCTGTTACAACAACCCCCTCCTTGGTGCTATACTGACGCTACACTGTCTGCTTTAGATCTGCCTCTACAAGGTACAATGGGTGTCACTTCATAGATAAAGCCTCGAAGAGCACATAGTGCGTTGAGACTGGTCTTTGAGGAACAATGGGTACACAGTGGGTGCCAGGCAGCTCCTCGAGGTGCATGTAGTGCTTTGATTTGAGTGTTTCCAATGTACAGTAACACTTACACAACAACACTTAAAACACACTTTTACATAGTGGCGCCCTACAGCACCATGACAGTAATACTCGTCGTCTCACCTTTGACCTTCAGCTTTGGTGGTACTGGCAGGAGCAGACCGCTGGTGCTGGCAAATGGCTCCTCTATATTTCTACCTCACTACGCACGCACGTGCAGTTTACACTGCTCATGACTTGACAAATACAATACAGTCTGAGACGGACCTGAATTGTCAGGACCCAGACTCCCTAAACCCAGCTCAAGCGCGCCAGCCATTAACCAGCCCCGTCCTCAACCATATTTAACCAATGTATGTATGTATGTATGTATGTGTCTTGTAAAGCGCACTGCTGCCCTGAGGCGTCGTGGCGCTGTAGACCGCTGGGGAACCCGTCCTGGCTATCCCTGTGAGATGGTCCCTACTGGGTATCTCCAAGGTGAAACCAGGCATCCCCGGCGAATGTGGGGGGCCGTTGTAGAGATGAGGCAAGCTAATGCCCAGAGTTGCTGAGTGTGATCCCTGGCCTGGTTAGAGTAGGCCCGAGGCGAGAATTATCGAGTCCGCTGACCCTGGTCCACGACTCTGCCGCGTCGGGAATTGAACCCTGGTCCCGGGCCGTTCTCTGCTTCCGGGTCTTCTGCCTCTAACCAGTGAGCCACACCACTCCACTGGGACATGCTCCTTGAAATGCAGGCGTGCACTACTGACATCACTAACGGGATGCAGTCATCATGCCTGGCCCCGGGTAGGCGATCCTCTGGATATGCCAGGCAGACATGCATCGGAAGTTTGAGATGGAAGGAGTTCAGGAGAGGTAATTACATTAATTAATTTATTTTCAATAATAACTGGGCCCATCTGACAGGGGAGAAAATCAATAGCCCCTGTCCTGTCAGATAAGTGCCGATGCTAAGCATCGGAAAGCACCGGCACAAATTAAGCACTGATTAGAGTGGAGAAGTGTGGCTCAATGGTTAGAGCGGCAGACTCTGATGCAGAGGTCTAGCCCAGGACCAGCGTTCAATTCCTCGGTGGGTCTTGGGCTCAAAAATTCCACGGACCTGATAATTCTCGCCTCGGTGCCTATTCCAATCATGGAGTCCCACTCTGCAACTCTGGGCAATAGCTTGCTTAATCTCCACAACGGCCCCCACAACGCTAAGGATGCCTGGCCTCCACCTTGGGGGTGCCCAGGAGTGGACACCTCACATGGAAAGCCAGGATGGGTTCCACAGCGGTATTCGTACAAGCGCCTTGAGACCCTTGCGGGTGAGTAGTGCGCTATACAAGTATCAATTTTCATTTCAATTTACATTTACTTAGGAATTGGAGTGTTATCCGAGAAAATGCTATCAAGCAAAACCACAAGAACAGGGGCAATCTTTTCAGTCTGCTCTATTTTGATGTTATGTGAGGAAATTACGCCGTATTCAACATTAATCACCTCCTTGATTATATTTCTAGTCAGAGTTATGCGAGACTTTCAGGCAAGGAGCTTCCTGCAATCTTCTCCATACTCGCAGATTTTTTATTTATTTTATTGTTTTATTTTTATTATTATGGAAGTTCTCTTTGACATACACAGCAGTACGCCTACAACCCTGGGGCCGGCTGCGCTGGTACTCAAAGGCACGATTCAAAAACAGTGCTTCCCACATCCCGGGGGCCGGTCAGCACTGTGCTTACAATTAACAGCGTCAGTCAATTTACAAAGCAAGTTCGCTGCATGTCAATAATATTTATGCATCTCAAGAACACTTTTTTGGGGGGAAAAACAAACAGACAGTGAGGTGTCAGACCAGTCACTTGCCGTCAGGACTTCAGCACTTGTGGACTACCTCGACTATAAGGCTCTAAATCTGTCGTCAATCCCCTCCAGCTCCCCGCGATATCCTCGTTGTACTCCACCTATGTGCACTTTCCATTCCGGTCCCACTGTTAATCTGAACACTGCAAGTCCTTCTGCCCGTGGAGCCCGTCCTGCCCTTCAAAATTGCATACACCTTTATAACACTGGAGTGCTGGTTCCCTCCTCTGCTCCTGTCTTTGTCTCTGCTGCCGCGCCCCCTCCTCTGCCCCTCAGATAAGTGGTGTATAGTCCTCAAAAGTTCTTCGGTCTGCACCGCGGTGGGAGTAGTTCGCTAAAGTTTTCTGATTGTGTGCAGCAGTAAAGGATGTCGCGCGACCACTGTGGTACCGTGGGTAAGGTTCCTCTCAGCCAACACATCGCTACTCAACGTTTCGCCATCAGCAGTCCCATATCCACCAGTCTGCGAGCAGCTTTCGGCAACTTCCTAGAGTAGCCCAGGAGCGCCACCACCGGGTCAGGGGGGAGCTCCAGTTCTGCAATGGTACTTATCTCTCCGAATATGTTTCCCCAGAATTTAAAAACACCAGGGCAACCCCACGCTAAATGTATAAAGTCCGCCGTTGGGTAGCAACATCTTTCACAAGCTGCATCCTCTCGCAGGCCATACCTGTGCAATCTCTCTGGCGTGTACTCTGTTAATATATTTAAAATGTACCAGTCTGTTTTTGCCATGCAGAGAGATGTGATTCTTGTTGGCGCAGCAATATGACCACATGTCATCATCAATTGTGATGTCCAAGTCTCGCTGCCAGGCTAGTCTTGCTTTAGTGTAGTGGTTGGCTCTCTAGGACATTGTCAATTTATATAAATTGGAGACTAGTTTGCGGGGAGATTTCATTTTAATGAGATACAATAGTTCTCGGACCTCAGGGGGCTCATCCATGTCGTCCCCAAGTTGTTGCTGCAGTGTGCTGTGCACTCTGTGGAACTGGAAACGCTGCAGCAGAGTATGAGTTTCTGCAGTGGTCACGACTGCGCCCCATGTTTTAGCAACGCCTACTGAGAACAGGTCTCCTACTTTGTGGATGCCCAGCACTTGAAGCACCTGTACCACCCCCCTATCACTGCAGGGGGTCAACCAGGCCACCCAGTCTGTAGGCATTTCTGGGGAGTATAACAGTGCCCCTGCTGTTTGCTGCAATATGCAGTGCCAGGCGTGCTGAGTCGTGTTTAGGAACTCTAAAATGCCGGTCCTGTGATCGTACGGCTCAAAAATAACGGCCGGAAGGTGGAGAGGGTCTGCGAACAGCCTCTCAAGCTTGAGATATGGTATGTTATCCGCGCCGTGAATCCAGCTGTGTGCCTGCGCCCCCTGTGCCACCCTATAATACAGTTCCAGGTTAGGTGATCCCAACCCGCCCAGATGATAAGGCAGTGTGAGAACTCGCTATTGAACACGAGCCTGCTTGTCCGCCCAGGCCAGCCTCACCAGTGCTTTCTTGAGTCTGGAGAAAAAGGAGCGCGGAAGCACTATCGGGATGTTTGTAAACAGAAAGAGGAATCTAGGTAGCAGTACCATCTTCATGATTGAGACCCTACCGTTTAGCGATAGTGGGAGCCCAATCCATGTTTCGACATCATCCTCCAGTTTGTCTACTGCTGTCCCATAATTTTCTCTGAAAACAATTTCCGAATCTGTGTGTAACCTGATGCCGAGGTATCTAACTGAGTCATCTGACCATTGCAATGGAAACTCCATCTCGAATGGGGAAGTGGACTGGGTGAGCGGGAAGGCTATGGACTTAGCCCAATTGACCTTTAACCCAGAAAGTGCCCCAAAGTGTACCACCTCTTGCAAGACCGGGGATAGGTTGTTTTCGGGAGCTCTCACATATAGCAGGGTGTCGTCTGCGTACGTGGAGACTACAATTTCGTAGGTGTGAAATCTGACGCCCCTGTGGCTGTGATATTCCCTGAGCGCACACGCCAAGGGTTCAGCAATCAATGCATATAGCGTCAGTGACAACGGTCAGCGCTGGCGTGTCCCCCTTGAGATGGGGATGGCATCTGTGACCAGGTCCCCCAGCCGGATCCGCGCGTTAGGAGCATTGTATAACACCCCAATCATTTGCAAAAAGTCCCATTCTAGTCAACACTTGCAGCATAAAGGGCCACTCCACCGAGTAAAAACCTTCGCCATGTCCAAGAAGACAACGATTGCTTTTGTGTCTTGCCGGACTTGTTGCATTGCGCCAAAGTTTGTACGCAAATTATACGTAAGGTTTCTGTCTGGGACAAACCCGTGTCATTGCACCTCGGGAAGACTGACGCTGGCGGTCCTTCTGTGGAAAGACAGGAAAAGAAATTAACCCTTTCCGCGGAGAATGCAAACAAACATCCACGTTGAATGAGATAATAATACCAGGCTTTTGAATCTTCATGCAAGCCAGAGAATCTAAAGGACAGCCATTGTGCATCCCAGAATTGCTGCAACTCACATGCTTATTAGGGAACCCGGCTGGGTTTCCTAGTAAGTATTTTACTTCACCTGCACATGGTTGATCACATGCACAACGAATACTCTAGCAATTTCAAAATCAGCTGTCCCCCACACCGTAGGTCCTGAAGAGACCCAACATCCATATTAGGTTCATAACGCCGTCGACAATTGAGAAAAAGCGAACCATTGCAACTGGCATTCTATCATATATAGATGTTATGTACTTGAAAAATTAAAAAAGATAGTGGTCGCTTTTTGTAAACCACAAAGTGTTTCTGAAACCTCACACATATTGCTATATAAATTTTATTCTTAAGTTTTTGGTTCGTAATTTCACTTGGGACACACTACACAACTGTAAATATTTCTTGTAAATCGTTAAAAATAGTTTCCACTGAAAAATTTATTTTCAATACAAACATTGTAGAACTGAATCAGTGTGTCTGTGTCTCTCTCTATCTGACATCTCACCCCAATCTCTGCATATATACGCAAACCTTTCGCCAATTCTTGAATCAGCATTGAAGTTTTTTTCCCACTGGAGCCACTGTTTTTTCTTAAAATACTGATTCGGTCTCAGTCTTGTTCCTCCAGTGATCCTCCAGTGGCCTCGTCCAGAAGCTGCCTCTCCGGGCTCTGCCGCTGCACCCTGTTCCAGTCTTTAAGCGCCTTCTGCATAGACTTTGGGTCTATGAAGATGAGTGATCTTCCTTGCCTGTTCACCCGCAGTTTAGCCGGGTACAGCATTGCATAGTCTAGACCCAACTCCCGCAACTGTTTCTTCATGGGGACGAATTGCCGACGTGCCTCCAGTACTCGGATGGTGAAATCCGGGTAGAGTGAAATGTTCGACCCCTCATACGGCAACGTTTGTTTGTCCCTCGCCGCATGCAGAGCTGCGTCCCTATACCGATAGTTCACTCGTTTTGCAATGATTGGGCGTGGCGGGGCACCTGGCTGGGGTCGGGGACCCAAGGAGCGGTAAGATCTTTCCACCACGAACATGTTCGAGAATACCTCTGCTCCTAGTAAGTCGGTCAGGAGCTTCTCCGCAAAACGTTCCATGTTTCCAGTTTGGGTTGTTTCCGGCAGGCCCGTGATTCGTAAGTTGCAGCGTCTCAAGCGGGTTTCGAGGTCCTCTGTTTTGTCCTGCAGCACCTGCATTATCCTGCCGAGTTTTTTATGGTCCATATCCAACGTTGTCTGCGCTTCTTTAACTTCCATGAGTCGTCGTTCGGACATATCGAGCCTCTCCGCATGCTTGTCCAAACGTTCCCCCATTCTGTCCATCCGGTACGAGAGGGCATTGATTTTTGTGCCCAGGGAGGAGATGCCTCTCTGCAACCCCTTTTCCATTGATAGCAGCAGACTTCGGATGTCTTGCTCGTCTTCTGTCGGGGGTGTGGGTCTGGTCTCCTCCCCCGAAGCAGAGTCGTGGGACTTAGAGTGTTTCTGTTCAATGGTCAGCTTAGACTGAGTCCTGTCTGTTTTGCCCATTGTCTTCTCTTCAGAGGCATAGTTATGCAGAGGATGGTGCTGAAGATCCCCCCAGTCACCAGCAGTCAAGGGCTTGACCACAGGATCCCCATGAGTAGCAGGCCGTGGGACCCCCTATCCTGAGGGTTTTTCTTAATGGAGAACCACAGAGCTGCACAGGGTTTTGGCCGCGGGGGATGACACCTGTTATTGCTTGTTGCTCTGTCTGCTATCGTGTCTCCTCCTTCCCAGGGGCTGCCCAGCCGGGCTGCTCCACTCGCCGCTGCAGCATTGGACAACCTGGGTAGTCCTGCAAATTACTCTGTGCCACGCCGTGCCCTGCACACTCAATCCTGTAGGGGCCAGGGAGAGCAATGTTACGCCTGCTTGGCGTGTCGCTGTATGTATGGGAAGTCCATCTCCCACTGGGAGCCCCCTCCGTGCCTCTCACCTCTGCCTTGCTCAACTTCGATCCTCAGGACCTACCGTCAATGTATTGTCGTACTTAGGTGCTCTTTCCCACGAATTGTAGCAGTCAGCCCCCATCTTGGGTTCCAGTCAGAGTAGCCCCTAACAGGTTCACAAGTGTCTCACCCTGCTCAGTTCCTTGATTCAGCCAGAGCACCTGTGTCAATTGAGCACTCATCAGTCATCAGTACTGCTCGGGATACAGCTCCTGCACACTCTTGCAGTATATCAGCCTCCACAGAGACCTGCAGTAGTAGCCTGGGGCCCCCGCAACTCTGTTCTCCTCTGTCAGGTTGTCAGTAGTCATTAGACTTCTGCCCCTATGTGACGTGCCTCTTCTTCTCTCCTCCGTCAGTGCACAATTCCCTAGTGCACGGTATAGTCTCAGGGCGCGCACATTGTAAGGTCCCTCGTGATGGCCGGCACTTGAAGCCCTCCCGGCTGCTAACAAAATGGCGGATCCGCCCGTTAATCTGATTTTGCCTCCACCTTTGTTACATAAAGGGGCATCTTGTTTTCCCCAGGCCACTGCTCTAAGGCCTCCGCCTTGCCCCGTACCTCCACTTCTGGCTGACCGTCTGGATTGCAGCAGCGCCAGCCGCTTTACTCTCGCGGTGCGGGGAGGAGGAGGGTGAACTCTTCGGTGCTGGCAGTGATGAGCCCTCGGAGCACCCTCGATGGCCGGTCCAGACGCTCTCGCTCAGCCCGTAGCTGCAACTCTCTAACCGCCGTGGATCCGGACTGCAATCCGCTCAGGACCGGCTTCCAAGATGGATAGGACCGGCCCGTCCGTGGCCCTCTGGACCGCATGCACTGCGATGTCGCTCCACCCTGCGCCCTACTTAAGCGTGGGGATCAGCTGTCCTTCTGTATGGTGCAGGGGAGTCTGTATCTTCTTCCAGGAAGGGGCTGCAAGGACCGGAGTTGATGGCCCGTGATGCGCCGACTTTCCGACACTGATGGAGCTGTCTTTTGCATTGATTACGGTGGAGTGAGGGAGGATAGTTACAGGATTGTTGTTCTGTGCTGTGGAGCTCAAGGCTCAAGAGGCCATTTTCATCACGAGCCAAGCTCCGCCCCCTCCATACTCGTAGTTAGCCATTTTACTGACTTGCCATTTTTTCATAGTGATATCATCTAAGTGATCTATTAGTGCCTGTCTCTTAGCTATAACCTCCCTTCTGTCTTCCCCATGCACAAGCTTACTTTGATGGGGTTTATTATCATTCTGTGCCATAGCAGTATCATCTTCCAGTTTCTTGATTGTCGCTCTACTCTCCTTACGCTTCTTAAACGCAAGACTTATTACTCTAGCTCTAATAAATGCTTTATAGGTGTCCCATATTACCTGTAAGGGAGCAGTGGCCTTATTAATTTCAAAGAAAGATAACGTTTCTCTCTTTAATTGCACAACCACTGAAGCCTCGGAGAGTAGAGTTCTATCAAAAGTCCACCTTTTAACTGAGACACCTCCCACCATTTGTAAATCCAATACTACAACAGAGTGATCAGAGAGATCTTCTGGGACATGCCTTACTGTTTAAACATTGTTTATCAACCTGTGTGGCTGATTGGTTAGAGCGGCAGACCCTGATGCAGAGGTCTAGCCCGGGACCAGGGTTCAATTCCCCGGCTCAGCGGGTCTTGGGCTCAAATTCCACGGACCTGATAATTCTCGGTGCCTATTCCAGTCATGGAGTCCCACTCTGCAACTCTGGGCAATAGCTTGCTTAATCTCCGCAACGGCCCCACAACGCTAAGGATGCCTGGCCTCCACCTTGGGGGTGCCCAGGAGTGGATACCTCACAGGGAAAGCCAGGATGGGTTCCACAGCGGTATTCGTACAAGCGCCTTGAGACCCTTGCGGGTGAGTAGTGCGCTATACAAGTATCAATTTTAACCTACCGTCTACCAGGAAAAAAATCAATCCTAGAAAAATGCCCATGTTTTTTATTGTGGAATGTAAAATTCGAGGAGCCACACATGTCCTCCAAATATCTATTAGGCCTAGGTCTTACATCAACACTTTGATAAAAGAGTCCATCTTTGTGGACGCTACACCTCCCCCTTTAGATCGATCAAGAGCGGGGTCCAGAAGAATGTTAAAATCGGCACCCATAATAATAGGGAAGTTGGATTGAATCAGATAGCTATAAATGACGTTTAGAGGCCCTTCGTCATCTATGTTCGGACCATAGTATCCCACCAAGGTGAACCACTCATTTTGGATTTTGACAGCAGTGATTATCTACCGCCCCTTCATATCTGCCTTAATAACCCCATGTGTTGTTTTAGCCACATGTTTAAAGATAAAGGCCCCACCTTTTGAGCAGCACGTTTGGAGTGTATGAATGGAACTTGAAATCCATCTCTGTTTAGATCGGACAGTCTCCCATTCCTCCATGGTGAAATGCGCCTCCTGGAGGATGATAATATCATAATTCGATTGATTTAGAAATTGAAAAATTCTCCTATGTCTATCCACTACTCTAAGCCCATTACCATTCCATGTTAAGATTTTAATTGGGGTTAAATAAGGCATTGACATTTTATCCAGTCCACCAATACAAGCATTCAACAACTATCTTGATTGAAGTCTGCTCGATTTTTCAATACAATATCCTTAAAAATAGACATTAAGCTTGAGAAATTAGGACTTTTTATCCCTTTTTACCTAATATGCTCCCCACCCAGTGCAAACCAAAAGTAATGTTCTTCTCCTGTACCCCCCCACCACCCAAGCGAACCCTCCCTAGTAATACCCTGAGCACAATGACAAATCACCCAATGCAGCTCACTTCCTCCTCTGGAAAGACATGAACCAAAAAAACAACAACCCCATGATAAGCATTTGGGGCCATATGTATCAAGGCCAAATGGGTTCGCAAACGCCAAAATTCGCAGAATTTCGGCGTTTGCGAACCCATTTTCGCAAAATGGTATGTATCAAACAAATTGGGTGCAAAATAAGGAATCGCAAAATTTGCCATTCCTTATTTTGCGATTGCATTTAAGGAATTGCAAATTTTGCGATTCCTTAAATGCAATGTATCAAGGAAAAAATAAATTCCAAAATGCCCTTAAGGAATCGCAAATTACCACCAACTTCTAGTTGGTGGTAAGTTGCGAATTCTTTTAAAAAAGCATTTTTTTGAAAATCCAATGGTGCCATGTGACGCTCATACATGCCCTTAGGGCATGTATGTGCGCATATGTGCACACATGTCATTTTCAGGGGTGCAGCAGGGTGTTCTTGAGACACCCCTGCACCCTTGAAATTATTCTCAATTTGCGATTAGCAAATTGCGAATCGCAAATTGAGAATAATTTCCCATTCATTCCTATGGGCCTCCTGGCCCATAGAAATGAATGGGAAATTATTCCTTAATTGCGATTAGCAATTTGCTAATCGCAATTAAGGAATTTTAAGGAATCTCTAACAAATAGCGAATTTCTTCATAAATACCATTTTGCGATTTCAAAATAGCGATTCCTTAAAAATCGCTATTTAGGAATCGCTAAAGGGTATGTTGATACATATGGCCCCAGGTCTTTATTTGATCAATAAAATTCCTACCTCCTTGGGGTCTTTAAAATTGAACATTTTATTTTTCCACATCACTTTGAGTAGAGCTGGGAACATCAGTTGAACTTCCCCAGTTCCCATTGTCTATCCTGCGTGATTCTGGAAAGATCTGACCTGATCCGGAATGACCACTCCCCTTTAGTGAAACGGCCTGCTTTTAATGCCTCAGACAATACTCGCTCCTTTAAAAGGTATGTTTTAAAGTAGACCAAGATTCTCCTAGGACTTTTCTTATTCAGATTTTTTAATAAAGGATCTCTATGGATTCTCTGGATATCAGCCTTTAGTTCTAAGAGATCAACAGTAGGCATAAACTCCTTTAATAGGTCTATAAAAAAACTTTTAATGTTTTCAGTCTCCAAGCCTTCTGGGTTATTAAGAATCTTAATATTATTTCATCTGCAGTTATTCTCAAGAGACTCAATTTTGTCCAACATCGTTTTCTCACCATCTTTTAATCCCTGAATCTCATTACGGTTGACCTCTACTTCCTTGTTTAGAGCATCAACTGAGGCCTCCATCACACAAATTCCCTCAGTGATTGCTGAAAATGTTATCTCCATTGCTTCACAAGTGTCTTGTTTACTGAGAGAGCAAACTAATTCCTGATAAACCCTCTAGCATATTTATCAACTCCGATTGGTTAGGATTTTTCAAATTTGGAGAGTCCCCAATAACCGGTCGTATGGAAGCCTGGATGGTCTCATGAGGGGGGGTTGACAGGGTCGCTATTGCAATCCCCTAACACCTGAAACCTATTTGCTGTAGGCTGAATCAGATGATCTGACCGTGCAGCAGAGGCGTTATCAATATTAATGTCCATTTCGACTTACAAGGCCTTGTAAGGGGATCTCACAGCTTGATATAGCTCCCCTGTTTCCAACCTGGCTGAGCCAGCCTAATTGATTTTGGCATGCACCTTAAAATACGATCTACGGGATGGGGTTATCCTCACCAGGGATGCTTCCTTTCATTGTCGTGCAGAAGGGGTTGGAAGGGGTAATTGAGGGTTTTGAGGGGGTTGGGGGTTATGAGGTAACTTCCCCCCTGCCTTTCTACCTGATTTTTTGGGCACAGTTCTACCAAAAACAGGGGCCGGTGGGGCAATAATGGGACTACCTAAGGAGCCTGGAGTACTAAAAGTCTTATTTCTTGGAGTATATCTACTGGTGACCTCTACCCCCTTCCCGTCAGCTCCACTACCTAGACTCTCTATTTGTGGCAATAAACCCGTAGCATCCGAAATAGTGTTAATATTGGCCGTGCTTAAAGCCAGGCTAGGTAAATCCAATATCTCCCCCTGACTCACGTGTTTGTTTTTTTCTCCCCCTCTCTACTGAGGAGTCTGTATTGCTGCATGCCAAGAGCCTACTTCGCTGCAAATCGATCCTTTAAGGTGTCTAGGGCTCAAGAGCAAGGCAAAGACAGGAACTACAGATAAGTATCTAGGCTGTGGGATAATATCACTTAATACTTCATAGTGACATCGTCAGAATCCCTTCAGACAAGTCTCATCTCTCTAAAGCAAAAACAACAATGATGGACAGAATGTGGATCAATGTCACACATTCACCCCAGTCAAAAGATCTGGGCCCAAATCCATCGTTTTTCCACTCCACACCACCCTGGGTTAGACAATGGCGATATGCAAATCAGCGCTGACCCTGTGCCCCATGGGAACAGTCCAGTCCGAACTACAAAAGCCATGTCCTTCCCAGAACGGAAACAAGCATCCGAGGACCGGCCCGGTTTCGAGGTAACACCTCTCATCAGCCCGGCTAGCTTGCTTCCAGTGGTGTGGAGTGCCTGGGACTCACGTCTGAGCATCCCCAGTACACTTAGAGCGGTTACTGCAAAAACAACAATGATGGACAGAATGTGGATCAATGTCACACATTCACCCCAGTCAAAAGATCTGGGTCCAAATCCATCGTTTTTCCACTCCACACCACCCTGGGTTAGACAATGGCGATATGCAAATCAGCGCTGACCCTGTGCCCCATGGGAACAGTCCAGTCCGAACTACAAAAGCCATGTCCTTCCCAGAACGGAAACAAGCATCCGAGGACCGGCCCGGTTTCGAGGTAACACCTCTCATCAGCCCGGCTAGCTTGCTTCCAGTGGTGTGGAGTGCCTGGGACTCACGTCTGAGCATCCCCAGTACACTTAGAGCGGTTACTGCAAAAACAACAATGATGGACAGAATGTGGATCAATGTCACACATTCACCCCAGTCAAAAGATCTGGGCCCAAATCCATTGTTTTTCCACTCCACACCACCCTGGGTTAGACAATGGCGATATGCAAATCAGCGCTGACCCTGTGCCCCATGGGAACAGTCCAGTCCGAACTACAAAAGCCATGTCCTTCCCAGAACGGAAACAAGCATCCGAGGACCGGCCCGGTTTCGAGGTAACACCTCTCATCAGCCCGGCTAGCTTGCTTCCAGTGGTGTGGAGTGCCTGGGACTCACGTCTGAGCATCCCCAGTACACTTAGAGCGGTTACTGCAAAAACAACAATGATGGACAGAATGTGGATCAATGTCACACATTCACCCCAGTCAAAAGATCTTGGCCCAAATCCATCGTTTTTTCACTCCACACCACCCTGGGTTAGACAATGGCGATATGCAAATCAGCGCTGACCCTGTGCCCCATGGGAACAGTCCAGTCCGAACTACAAAAGCCATGTCCTTCCCAGAACGGAAACAAGCATCCGAGGACCGGCCCGGTTTCGAGGTAACACCTCTCATCAGCCCGGCTAGCTTGCTTCCAGTGGTGTGGAGTGCCTGGGACTCACGTCTGAGCATCCCCAGTACACTTAGAGCGGTTACTGCAAAAACAACAATGATGGACAGAATGTGGATCAATGTCACACATTCACCCCAGTCAAAAGATCTGGGCCCAAATCCATCGTTTTTCCACTCCACACCACCCTGGGTTAGACAATGGCGATATGCAAATCAGCGCTGACCCTGTGCCCCATGGGAACAGTCCAGTCCGAACTACAAAAGCCATGTCCTTCCCAGAACGGAAACAAGCATCCGAGGACCGGCCCGGTTTCGAGGTAACACCTCTCATCAGCCCGGCTAGCTTGCTTCCAGTGGTGTGGAGTGCCTGGGACTCACGTCTGAGCATCCCCAGTACACTTAGAGCGGTTACTGCAAAAACAACAATGATGGACAGAATGTGGATCAATGTCACACATTCACCCCAGTCAAAAGATCTGGGCCCAAATCCATCGTTTTTCCACTCCACACCACCCTGGGTTAGACAATGGCGATATGCAAATCAGCGCTGACCCTGTGCCCCATGGGAACAGTCCAGTCCGAACTACAAAAGCCATGTCCTTCCCAGAACGGAAACAAGCATCCGAGGACCGGCCCGGTTTCGAGGTAACACCTCTCATCAGCCCGGCTAGCTTGCTTCCAGTGGTGTGGAGTGCCTGGGACTCACGTCTGAGCATCCCCAGTACACTTAGAGCGGTTACTGCAAAAACAACAATGATGGACAGAATGTGGATCAATGTCACACATTCACCCCAGTCAAAAGATCTGGGCCCAAATCCATCGTTTTTCCACTCCACACCACCCTGGGTTAGACAATGGCGATATGCAAATCAGCGCTGACCCTGTGCCCCATGGGAACAGTCCAGTCCGAACTACAAAAGCCATGTCCTTCCCAGAACGGAAACAAGCATCCGAGGACCGGCCCGGTTTCGAGGTAACACCTCTCATCAGCCCGGCTAGCTTGCTTCCAGTGGTGTGGAGTGCCTGGGACTCACGTCTGAGCATCCCCAGTACACTTAGAGCGGTTACTGCAAAAACAACAATGATGGACAGAATGTGGATCAATGTCACACATTCACCCCAGTCAAAAGATCTGGGCCCAAATCCATCGTTTTTCCACTCCACACCACCCTGGGTTAGACAATGGCGATATGCAAATCAGCGCTGACCCTGTGCCCCATGGGAACAGTCCAGTCCGAACTACAAAAGCCATGTCCTTCCCAGAACGGAAACAAGCATCCGAGGACCGGCCCGGTTTCGAGGTAACACCTCTCATCAGCCCGGCTAGCTTGCTTCCAGTGGTGTGGAGTGCCTGGGACTCACGTCTGAGCATCCCCAGTACACTTAGAGCGGTTACTGCAAAAACAACAATGATGGACAGAATGTGGATCAATGTCACACATTCACCCCAGTCAAAAGATCTGGGCCCAAATCCATCGTTTTTCCACTCCACACCACCCTGGGTTAGACAATGGCGATATGCAAATCAGCGCTGACCCTGTGCCCCATGGGAACAGTCCAGTCCGAACTACAAAAGCCATGTCCTTCCCAGAACGGAAACAAGCATCCGAGGACCGGCCCGGTTTCGAGGTAACACCTCTCATCAGCCCGGCTAGCTTGCTTCCAGTGGTGTGGAGTGCCTGGGACTCACGTCAGGGTCAGCGCTGATTTGCATATCGCCATTGTCTAACCCAGGGTGGTTTGGAGTGGAAAAACGATGGATTTGGGCCCAGATCTTTTGACTGGGGTGAATGTGTGACATTGATCCACATTCTGTCCATCATTGTTGTGTTTGCAGTATCATCTCTCTAAAGGCCAACAGATTTTAATTTGAAGAAACGGGGCACCTGGCAGGGCCTCTGCTCGGAGTACCCCAAAACGAAATCCTTGTGGCTGCCCGCCTTTCTCACTCAGACACCATTTGCAGCCTGGAGCAGCCGACCCCCGAAAGAACATAGGCGGCCCGTAAATGCTCCCAGCCAGGCTTTAATGCCTTAGGCTGCCATGAGCTGCTCTCACAAAGCTGAGCAAAAAAAAAAAGCCAGAAACAGCAGTCTTCCCAAACTCTGATGAGGACTTCAGAAAGCTGCTGCACCGCCCTTCCCCCAGGAGCATCGTCAACTCACCGATCCCAGAGGCTACCCAGAATCTGGCAGGCGGCGGCAGGCAGGCAGAGGGTGGAAGCAGGAGTCTCGACTGGTTGGCTGACCATGAAGACGGTAAGACTCTCTCCCTTGCCTGCAGGGCCAAGACACAAGCACCCAAGGTCCAAAAACACCAAACGGAGGTAAGGTCCAACAAGAGCTTTCTCTCTGCTAGGTGGGAGTAGCAGGCACAGGGCAAACCAACAGCGCTTTCCGGTGGAGCGTTAGAGTGAGCTCGCAGCATGTCTAACCTGCCGCCATGTTCCCCAAAATGGACCTCACTCTTACGAGAAGGTAAGGTCCACTGGCATTTGAAGATCAACTGCATGGGGCAAGTCACAGAAGACCCTGCGGCTACAGGACACTTAAGTGGAAAGCAGCTGGGAGGCACAGGACGAAAGAGGGACTGAAGTATAGCACCCTCACAATTCAACATGCCGCTTGCCCGATGGTTGTGTCAATTGGACTGGAAGATGACGAGGATCGAGAAGGAGTAGGCGAGTATTCAGGACATTTTGCTGACATACCAGGTGGCACTGGAGCGAATTGCCAGCCAAAGCTAGTCTCTCCCTCTAGACATACCCTTCTTTTTTTATACATTTTATATTGATATTTTTAGTGACCACAGTTATCGTTAGTATTTAGGGTAGGTATAGGTATAGTTTAGGTTCGTTTTAGATAAGTAAGAAGTTTTTATGTAGTAGTCTTTTAGCAAGTTGTCATCATGGTAGGGTTAACACCTTCGCTGCGGCGCGAATTCTGCCGCAGTGCTGGGACATTCCAATCTCGGGCGTGGCTCAGAAGGCCCCCGGCCATCGTGCGCACATGCCCACCATGACTCATGACAGCCGGGGGCCGTCATGAGCACGGAAGAGATTAATAAGTGGTGGGGGGGTGTTTTGTGAATAAAACATCACAACAAAATAATACAAATACTCAAAAATATATCTTTGTTTAGTTAGTATATCTTTAGGATGTAGTTTATGTCTGTACTTTACTGACCTATGTATATTGGGGGTTGGGGGTTGCTGTTTAACTTTTCTTATGGTTAAGAAAGGTTACGTTTTAGATAAGGTAGTATAGGCTAGTGTTAATGATAGTGTAGATTAGTTAGGGTTAGGTAGTATTTTTAATATTAGGTATTGCATTTCAATAAATGAATCATTGTTCTCTAGTTAGATATTATTTATTTGTCATGAGTTGGTAACATTGTGTTAGGTGAGTACATGATGATCAATTTGTCCTGAGTATATTGTAGGAATATGTTGAATTGTCACAGTCCTCTTGAAAACTGTAGGTCTACGTTAGAGTTATGTATGGACCCATTTCCAAATGTTAGACACTGTAAGTGGGGCTCAATATTTGATTTTACACAGCCTAACACAGGTAGTCTCATTTCTGTAGCGCCGTGTGCAAAAGGGAGACAGCAGGTAAGTGTTGAATTTGACATGATCCTACAGACTACTGTTCCCTGTCTGCACTGGGAAACAAATATGCTGCCAAGCACTAACGCAGACACCCTTGCACCACAGTCCAAGGAGGTCTGCATTGTTGGCTGGTTTATTTTTGTGCAGGAAGTCACACATGTCTGGAAAAATCAATCTTCATTGACATACGCTTCTTGCTAAGTGTGCTACATTATGCAGATCACTTAGAAGAGGACAGTAGAGCTCTTTTATCCATATATATCCTGATTTGACCTCCCCTGGGGAGGTGTCCCATTATTACAGGTTCGCTGGTCTGCCACTTATGCCAAATTGTATGTGCAAATGATTTAATGTGTTGATGTGTGGATGTACTCAGACTCAACACATGTGACGCTTCACTGGGGCAGAGTAACATGAGTCTGCCTTTTTGGCCTGTGTTGCATTACTGAACATTTATCAGAATACACAGGGCCAGGCAATGTGCCCTTGCATGTCTTGATATCTGTGATTCAAGGTATTGGGTTAGCCTTGTGCATCCTTGTGTGGCACAAGTACAATGCAAGTCCATGTAGAATATGTACTTGACTATCTGGCTATTACTGGTACAACGATCCAGAATCATGTATTGTTGATGAACTTTTGTGTGAGCAGTGAGGTATTCACATTTGGTAATGATGTAGTCATAGTTACTTTGCAACATTTATGTGGATCAGTAGAACAGTGTTTTGGGGTCAAATAACTCCCATATCCCATTTATGGGTGTTAAGTATTTATGTACTTTGCAAACATTTCACTACGTGTCCATCAATAAAAGGCAACTTGCAATGGATGTGATTGTCGTAGGTGCACATACAAAGCAAGCATGTGCAATTCATTTTAGGTCACTCTTCTTCAGCTTCGAGAAATAGTTTTTGATTTCCATTATGTATGAAGATTTTTGAGAATCAACCATACAAATCTCGTGGTGGTATTTAAACATTGTTTATTTTAACACAGGTTCTAGTCCTCACATTACAACATGTAAGCAGTATACTTTTTAACAAATCAACACATATGCCAAATTGTAATGCATTGTGGTCCCCAATGCATTTGGATACAAATATGACTTCACATTTACATGTGTTTATTGAGATAAGTGTGGAGGTACAAATTGGCATTAGCAAATAAAGCACAGTATTTTGGAGTACAGGTGGACAAGATGAACTACTTCGCAAACAAAGAGTACTGTACTGGGTTCCAAAGAAGGTGGCATGATGTCCTACACAGGACAGATAGCAAACTGGCCAGGGGGAATTCATAAATGTTTATCGGGAAGTTATTCTTCGGAAACTGGTGAACTGCACATCTTCCTCCTCTGATGAGTTTTCTGCCTCCCCTGGAGGTTGTGGGGTTGGAATGGGAGGCAGCTGAGTGATGTTACTAGCCTCAGGCAGACAGACATCAGAGGCAAAAGATGTAAAGTCCCATGTCCCCAATAACAATTGTGAGTGCCAGCAAGGCAGCATGATTGTCCCTGACAAGGGTTTGCTGGTTGGCCAAAAGAACAATGACATTGCTATTGAGGGCACTTGTTAATGCTATGAAGGAGTCTATCTTGCCCTCCAAGGACTGGATGGATGTATTGATGGCTCCCAGCTGCCAGCCAACTTTACTGGTGTCAGATATAGAAGGCTGGTGTTGTAGTTCCTTCTGCTTCAGGACACCAGTGATGTCAGCTTGGGAGGGAGGGTTTGACAAAGGCAATCAATGTGATTGCCTTTGTCAAACCCTCATTAAGGGTAAGACAGCTACCGACTTCTTCAAGAGTGATCCCTATGGTCTCCATCCCCAACCGGGTTTAGTCAGGCTTTTGCTGCTGGACTCCTACCACTCACCGTTGAAACATAACTTGGGGTACTCAGAGTCTTCAGCTGTTATGTGAGAGGTTGATGGTCCATTTCCAGTCTGTGTGGAGACCCAACAGCGTTGTTTTCCCTTGCCAATACCAGTCATCAACAGGTTGGACATCAGAGACAGGCTGATCTTCAGGAGATGATGTTTGTCCCTATGGAAAGAAGTAAAAGTATGTTAAGAAGATTCCATAATTGAACATGACATACGTGATTTTTATTACATTCAGTCAGGGTTTTTTCGCTTTCACGTACACAGGGATATGTGGGGCATATGTTTCTAAAAGTGAATATGTCCATGTTGTACTATTGTTGCTTTTCACATGGCAATACATGTACATTGATCACACAATCTCAGTATTCACTAGGGTTCCTATTTGTGTACATTTCACACAATACAACGCAGATAGGCAGCTTGCTGCCCTGCCCTGCCTGAAAGAGTGAGTGTAGATATGGGTCACAAGTTACATATAATGGGGCATTTCTGCTGTCTGCCTCCTCTGATGCAAAATGTGCCGACTACCACCACTGCAGGGACCATTTGACCATGTAGGAAGGGTGCCTAGATATGCTCTAGCCATCGGTATGTGCCCCAGCACTAGCCAAGAGATGTAATATATTGTTATACCTCACACATTCTTGCAATCTACCTTTCATACAGCACAACACACTAAGCTGCCTTGCTTTACTATCTTTCATGCAATATGTGCATTATTGTACCTTGGGCCATATTTCTCAAACATGCACACAACGCTACACAGGAAGGGACCTTTCTTAACTGAAAGGGGAAGGTATAGTATATGACATGATTCACATTTTTTAGGGAATCCTGTCGTTTTATGGCACACTCATAGTCATCTCCAGACTCCACAATATAAGAAATTAAGGACCATCTATGAAGTGGATAGCCTCCTTCCCAATTGGAGGTATGCTACAGCTCAAGCTCACTCCATTCTCAAAGAACCCCGCAAATTTCTTCACTCAGCCCCACTCTCTTAAACATATACATGACTCCTCTAGCAAGCATCGTTCAGACCCAGGGACTCTACATTATCTCTTACACTGATTAAACTGAGATCATATCATAACTCTTAAGGAACACCAACACCACCAAATGTTGATTCATTATGCCGTTGACCAACACAGCTAACTATATATGAGATAAGTAGCTCATATTTAACCTGACAAGACAGAAGTGATGATATTCTGCAACATGAACTTACCCTTGTTGCATACATTACTAGGCCCAAACCCCTCACTCTCCAGCCACCCCAGAAACCTGTCCATCATCCTGGGCACCAACCTCACCATTAGACTATAAATTGCCACTAATACCTCTACCTGCTTTCACATATTTGGTATGCTCAGAAATGTCTTCATTTGTCTCCCTCCTGACACATGAAAGACCATAACCCAGGACCGCATCACAGGTAGACTGTACTACACCAATGCCCTCTACTTCAGCATCTCTGCAATATCTGCTATACAAGAACAACCTATCCAACGCACCACTACCAAATTATTACTCAACCTAACTTGCTGCACCAGATCACACATCACTTCAGACAAAGACACTTGATTCCCATTCAAGCGCACTTCCAGTTCAAGATGCTCACTGTAGGAAGCCAGCTGTGCATATTCTATAATACAACATGGTGTAGTGTGCACAGAGTCTAATGAGTCCCAAAGGTATGGTAGAGGTTAAAGTAGGTAATACTTTACTCTCAATTTACTGGTAGGTGGGCTGAGCAGTTAGGCTTACCAAATGGCTAAATCATTGTGAACAACATATGTATTAGAGGGTAGCACACCGTTGTTTATGCAACTTAGCTTCCAGTCCTCGTTATCCGTCGCGTACTCACTAGTGACGTGCTCAGCCCGTGCAGCACGTAATTATCTGAACATCATCAAGCACGTCACTAGTGAGCACGCGACGGATAACGAGGACTGGAAACTAAGTTGCATAAACAACGCTGTGTTACCCTTTAATACACATGTTGTTCACAATGATTTAGCCATTTGGGTTAGCACCCGGACTGAACTGTGAAAATTAATGAGAATTGAAAAAAACATGGCGTTACCCCCATGCCAGGCGGAACATCTTTAATCCATGTAGCATGTTTTATTTTAGTTGTTAACATATGACTGATAAGTACTTGATGAACACTGGAACAGCGCACGAACGCGCAAAAGAATGTCAGTGCTGTCTAATGTTTATAGAAGTATTTGTATCGCAGAAAGCAGATTCCACTTCTGTGAACATGCAGAAATATTTGGTGCATTATGGGAGTTGGTGTAATTGGAGGCAAATGAGGGAGGTTCTACACGTCACACGTGGCGATTATTTTGTACTAAATGGGGAGTTCACGGAGGGAGGGGCGCACAACACGTTTCATAAGCAGATGGTTGGAAAAGGAGAGGTTATTTCGCTCTTCGTTTGAGGGAGTGTGATGTTTAGTCAGTAGCAGGTAAGCCGATAAATGTTTAAGAGCGCTGTGGAATGGTATCAAGTGAATAGTTTAAATTCATGGTGGGAGCGCTGTACACACAGGTTGTGACATATAGTTTGACAAGTTTATGAGGAGTAACTCACTAAAGTACAATTGAATTACGATTGGCTATGCAAAATAGAATTGCCTAGTTGTAGAGAATGATTTCAACAGTGTTAACATCGATAATAATAATGATGTATATGAAATTGTGGTTAATTTTCAGTGTATGGAGGTTTAATGCACATATTTTGTACTTTCAGTCACCCCTGAAGAAAGGCCCCAGAGGCCTGAAATGCATTGGGTCATAATAAAACTGCTTTTTAACGAATTTGGCTCCAGTACGTGTTTATGTTGAGAGGTTCGGATGGCCCTACATTAACATGAGAAACTTTGAAAATAGCGTTTCCTGGCAGATCGATGAAAACATTGATGAATGTGAAAACGGCAAACGGATATAAATAGGAGTAATATGAGTAAACAATGGACAAGTTAAAAAACGGCTGCATATGCAATTGAATAATGCTGTGCCACAAGTTGGAGCCTACATGTGTTCCATTTTGATGATAACAGATGATAGAGCAAATCTTTTGGTGTACATACTCATACAAGGCAGAACACACACTCAATGACTAACTCCAGGCCAATGTTTGAGAAAAATATTACTTTATTACTTTTATTTCTAAGAACCAAATTGAACTCAGTTACAGGAAAGTAGACATATATGCAATACTTTCACTTACTGGCAATAGAAATACTTTATGGTCTTGAAAATACCATACTTTGGTATTGTCAGACCGAAACAGTACCATTTAGACAGTTGAAGGTAATCGATAGAATGCAATGCAATCCTAAGAAAGGAAAACAGGGTTATGCATCACCGGGTAAGTACACATATTAGTTTTCCAGTCTTCTTGGTTTTAGACCGGCCAAAGGTCAGTTTAAGGTGGGTACATCACCACCAGCGGCACAGGGGCGACGTGGTGGAGAGTTCGCCAAGCCCAAGGCAAGTCAATGGAGACTGGGGGCTCCTGGAAAGGTGAAGAGTTCAGTATCTATGCCACGGTGGTCGATAACGGCAATGATGTTCTGCTCTTGTGGTAGGAGGAGAGCAAGATGGATGAATGGGAGTTAGTAGGCCGCCAACGCCGGTACGGTCACGATCATTGTCAGCGAGTCACTGTAGGTCTGGGGTCTTCAAACTGGAGGACTGCCCCCCCTAAGAGTGCCTTGACTGATCCCAAGGGTGGTGCCAGGCTTTGGTCAAAAGAAGCATCATGCCAATAGCAGTGCATTGTTGTAAGCTGAAAACAAATGATCAGCATTCAACAACTCTGTAAGGGGCTATTTTTAAAAGGTTTAACATAACTCTAACATTTAATTAAGTCTCGATATACTTAAACATTGCAAATTGAATAGAATAATTGTGGAAAATTCTGAGGGGGTGGCCCAATTATTTATTTTATACTGGGGGGGGGAGGTGCAGCATTAAAAAGTTTGAAAACCACTGCTGTAGGTGAGTTGCATCAACACAAGTGTTGGTCCTCAGCTACTGTGGTTCTTGCACAGGCAGATGCCGGGGACTCGAGCCTCCACCCTGAAGGGAGGTTCTTGGAGATTGGTTGAAGGATGGAAGGTCTCTGGGGTTTCTTGGGAGCCTGTCATTTTTTTCCGGAAGGACAGCAGTTTCAGTTGTTGAACCAGCTGCAGGTGGCGGGGTTCTTGCCGGGTTCTGTCTTCAGGGATTCAGTTCCTTGTCTGGCAGCGATCTTCTTCCATCTTCTTCTTTGGTCCATTGAATCTGAAGAAAGAAATTCAGGGAAGCCCTTAAGTACTAAATGTATGGGCATTACTGAGGTCGGGGGCAGTAGCCAATGGCAGCTGTACCCTAGGGTGCCCGCACCCTTTGGCAGCCCCCTCCCTTTGTGGAAAGGGGCACATCCCTGCTCCTATTGAGCCTAACTCTCCTATTCAAGTTGGAGAATTTCTAAGAGAGGGGTTCATTTCAGCTCCTGGTGACCATAGGTGTGGGTAAGGCTGAGGTGGACACTCTGCTTACTAATTTTCCTACCTGTCCTGCTACCAAAACTGAGGCCTGCACAGGGGAGAGGCTCACCGTCAAGTGTTGCTGTTCCGGCCTGAGGAGGTGTAAAGCACCTCCAACCAGAGCAGGCATTGTTCGTGACCTCCGAGAGCACAAAGGTTCTCACCCCATGAGGTCAGAAACCTGTCTGGTAGTGGCTAGTTTGAGGGTGCTAGTCAGCCAATACACTAGAAGTTGGTCGTTTTTCAGGGGGCATCTCTAAGATGCCCTCAGGGTGCATTTTATATTAAATCCAACACTGGCATCAGTGTGGGTTTATTATGCGGACACGTTTGGTACAAAACTTGTCAGTTTTCAGTAAAGCCATAACGGAGCTGTGAAGTTTGTAACAACAAACTCCCAGCCCATGTTCTCAAAATGGCTTCCCTGCACTTGTAATGTCTGTTAATTTCACAGACACTGTAGGGGCATGTTGCTCATGCAGCTATGCCCTCACCTGTGGCATTGTGTACCCTGCCTTAGGTTGTAAGTCTGGCGGCAAGAGGGGTGACTTACCCATGGAACAGACAGTATTGGTGGGCATGGCACACAGGGATGTATGCCATGTTGACGCTTTAGTTTTGGCTGCACAAAAAAACACGCAGCATGCATTGGCAGTGTGTGGGTATTAAAGCAAGGAGTCTCTGAGGGTGATATATTACATGATGCAATCCTTCAGAGGTCCTCTCTGGTCACAGGGCTCTTGGTACCAGGGTACGTTTTGAAAGGGACTTACATGTGGCCCAGAGGTGTGGCAAATGTGGAGCCAAAGGTAGAGGTTTGGGAAAGAACTGGTGCTGGGGCCTGGTTAGCAGGGACCCAGCACACACTCAGTCAAGCTGGCATCATGTATCTGGTAAATGGTTAGGGGTAGCCATGCAAAAAAGAGCACTTTCCTACACTCACCCACACCTACAAAGCACTACACTACCAGGGACCCACCTAGCTCACATACCATCTAATCTTCCATCAACCAATCATGAACCTCCACTCTGGCACACTTGCACTCAGCCACACCCCCTATATCCATTTGAAAAAGACAGGAGGTAGGCTGTTCTCTTGCATGTTAGGCTACACCAGGAACAGCCTCTCCCAGGACATAAGGACAGCTGTGTCAAATATGGATTTGTGTTAGAAACTGTGCATCTGGCTCTTCGAATGATCCTACTTGCAGAGCTTGCCCCTACTCAACATCTGGGTAACCTCTCGGGTGTCAAGCTGATCCTCTACAAAGCCACATTAACTACATGTACATTACAGTACACTTTTGGCTGCCTAGTTCCAACACAAACACACTTGTGTCATGGTACAAGGGGTGCTGCATTTGCACTGGCCTATCTGCCAAGTCTCCAAGGTCCATTCATGAATTGAATTGAATTGAAAAGGTTCTTCTATAGCGCATGGCTACTCGGAAGCATCCCAGCGCTTGATAGTTAAACAGAAAGGAAAAGAGTGAGAGGAGATAGAGATCTAGAATATACTGGGCCGGATTATCTATATATTAAGAAACAGAACAGTTTTTATCTTTTTCCGAAAAACAGTAAGGCTGGGCTCTAAACGAAGTGGAAGAGGAAGAGCATTCCACAGCCTAGCCGCATTACGCGAGAAAAGGCGGTCCCCTGTTCGAGCTCTGTAGGTCCTAGGGATTATGAGGAGATTTTGTTGTTTTGAACGAAGATCCCTAGTTGGTACATATGGTATGACCATGTCATTTAAGATGGGAGGGCCATTCCCATAGAAAGTTTTGTGGACCAGACAGAGGGATTTAAAATGTACCCGCTCCTTTATAGGGAGCCAGTGCAAAGTCCTAAGTGATGGAGCAGCTGATATACGGTGACTGGTTCCGGTAAGTAATCTTGCTGCGGAATTCTGGGCGATCTGAAGTTGTCGAATGACTGAGATGGGAGCGCCCAGATAGAGTGCATTCCCATAGTCCAGCCTTGATAGAATGAGGGACTGGACTATGTTTTTTTTAACAGCTTCTGGTAATTGGGGGAGGATTTTTCGGATTATTTTGGTTATGCCGAAGCAGGTGGCTACTGTCTTTCTTGCCTGGATTTTGAAAGACAATTCCATGTCAAGCCAGAAGCCGAGGCTTTTTATTTCAGATTTTGGAATGGGCACAGGACCCATACAAGGGGGCCACATGATGGTGTTGTTAAAGGTGGCCTTCCTTCCCAGCAGCATTAACTCAGTTTTTCCCCCGTTCAACTTCAAATGGGACGCATCCATCCATTTCGCCACCGCCTCCAGGCAGCTGCAGAGATTAGTTGGAGGATGGTCCCCTCGATTTAGGGAGACTACTAACTGAGTATCGTCAGCATAGCTTATCAGCTGGATTCCAAAAGGGGCTACAACCTCCGCTAAAGGTGCCATGTATATATTAAACAGTGTGGGGCTAAGGGAAGAACCCTGTGGTACCCCACACTGCAATGGCACGGGGAGGGAGCAATTGGTGTCTGAGAAGACCTTAAAGACTCTGTCACTTAGAAAGGACCGGAGCCATTCAAGGGCCTTGCCTGTGACTCCAATCCTCTCGAGGCGAGCTAGAAGGACACGGTGGTTAACCGTGTCAAATGCGGCACTGAGGTCCAGGAGGATGATGGCCGCGCTGCCACCTGCGTCTAAAATCCTCATGGAGTCCTCGACCACTCTCAACAAGGCTGTCTCGGTCCCTTGTCCCTTTCGGAATCCTGTTTGGGTGGGGTGTAGCAGATCATAGGTCTCCAAGAATGATGTTAGCTGTTTGTTTACCCATTTTTCAGTAAGCTTACTGATACCAGGGAGGAGGGAAATTGGGCGATAATTTGAAAAATCATCAGGGTTGAGGTTTGGTTTTTTTAACAGGGCCTTTACCATAGCTAGTTTCCAATCTTGTGGTACTATACCGGATTCCAGTGAGGTGTTGACAAGATTTATGATGTGATTACTAGCATAGGGTAGGGCCAGTTTCAGGACAGTCATAGGTGCAGGGTCGAGTGGAGAGCCACTTTTATGGAGTTAAAAAGAGCAGGAAAAAGTTCAACATTAAGCAGAAGGAAGGATTCCAGGCGGGGTGAGGTAGCATTAGTAGCATCCATCAGCGGCAGATTCGGTTCGGTTGCGGGAAGGGGGGGGAGAGAGAGAATAATTTTTTCGATTTTTGTGGCAAAAAAGCTTGCGAGTTCATTGCAACAAGCACCAGATTCCTCTGGAGAAAGTTCAGAGGAAGGTGGGTCGGGGGCTTTTACCAGAGTTTTCACTATTCTAAACATCTCTCTAGGGGCATTAGCAGAATTTTCAATTTTTCCAGCATAAAAGATGGATTTAGCTGTATTGAGGGCAGATTTATATTTTTTTATGGATGATCTATACATAATTTTCTTCTCCTCATCAAAATGTTTTCGCCATAACCTTTCCTCTCTTTTAAATTCCTGCTTAAGTAATCTAAGGTCTGAGTTGAACCAGGGCTGTTTATTGGAGCTTTTTTTTGTTTGTGATTTCTTTTTTTGGGAGCACACTGTCCAGTGACAGCTCAATCCAACGATTGAAATCTGTATTGGCCCTTTCAATGTTTTGGTTGGCCAGAGGTTCGATCTGCTTCAGTGATTCAATCCAGTCACTGGGTTCCAATTTTGTCCAGCGTCTATTTAAAATTTTATGGGAGGGTTTTTTATAGCTGGGTCTGATTATTTTCCATGAAAAAGGAATGACCATATGGTCTGACCAAGGGATTGGATATAAATCATCTGTGGACAGCTCTAGGACATTGGAAAATATAGGATCTAAAAGATTCCCTTTAAGGTGGGTGGGATGCCGAACAATCAGATTGAGATGACAGGTGGCTAGATCTTTAATTAATTCCTGTGCGATAGTATCCAAGGGATTGTTAAAGTGGAGGTTCATGTCTCCTAACACTATAAAATTAGAGACCTTACTGGCCACTTCCAGGGTGGTTTCAATTAGCCCTTCTGCAAATTGACCTATCGAACCAGGTGGGCGATAGATTAAAAGACCAGAGAGAGAAACTTCTGAGGATTGTGCGATAGAGAATTGTATACTCTCACAGTCTGGGATAGGGCAGTCGATCAGGCGACAAGCTAAGTATTCCCTATATAAAATAGCGATCCCTCCACCAACCTTCGGTCCTCGATCCCTATGTTGGATCAGATATCCAGATGGTAAGGCGCGGACGATATCGGAACCGGATGACGGTCCAAGCCACGTTTCTGTTAGAAAGAGAATGTCCAAATTTGAATTTTCAATTAGTAGAGCAATCTCTGTGGCATGCTTTGGTAAAGAGCGGCAGTTGACCAGAGCCATCTTTAGGACAACCTCTCCTTTCCTACTTTTTGTACTTTGAGTGGTATTGATGGTAGCCTCAGTTGCCCTAAAGGAACAGTATATGCAAGAGAAACAGCAGGAATCGATGTTAACAGAGTGACTACAGTGGGATGGGAGTTCCCCTTTAAGCGAAAGGAGTGTCGAACGGGAATATAATGGGGGGCATGGGGGTGCAATACCAGGGGCCCTAGCCCGTAGTCCCATCTGGTCGCGAACGGGCGCAAACGGGCATGACTCTGGCACGACTCCGGCGCAGATCCGGCGCGTCCGCTGCGCGGAGTCGTGACCATTCTTTTTATGGCGCTGCTAGAGCGCGCGATTCGCCTGGCCCACACCCAATATGGCCGCCACTAACGAATCCCAGCCCTCGGCGTCGATACTCAGCCGAGGGCGGTTCGGGGTAGGGGAGGTCACAGAGCGCTCAAGAGCGCTGAAGGGGTCTCTTAGTCTAAGCGTTTAGTAATCAAGCGCTATCGGGCACACTAAGAAGAACAGTTTAAAAGTGCTTTTTTAATCGAGCACAAACAATACAAACAAATTACACGGTTTTAAAAATGCTTCCTAATCAAGCACTGATAGAAACAAAGTAAAACGCTACTTCTAAGGTGCCAAAAGAAAGTGATAGAGAGAGAACCTCCCGGCTTTCCGCCTCAGGAGGGAAGGGTCCTTTCTGTTAGTTATCGCTGGGGCAGAAGTCCCAGGTTCCTTTTTATGGCGCTGCTAGAGCGCGCGATTCGCCTGGCCCACACCCAATATGGCCGCCACTAACGAATCCCAGCCCTCGGCGTCGATACTCAGCCGAGGGCGGTTCGGGGTAGGGGAGGTCACAGAGCGCTCAAGAGCGCTGAAGGGGTCTCTTAGTCTAAGCGTTTAGTAATCAAGCGCTATCGGGCACACTAAGAAGAACAGTTTAAAAGTGCTTTTTTAATCGAGCACAAACAATACAAACAAATTACACGGTTTTAAAAATGCTTCCTAATCAAGCACTGATAGAAACAAAGTAAAACGCTACTTCTAAGGTGCCAAAAGAAAGTGATAGAGAGAGAACCTCCCGGCTTACCGCCTCAGGAGGGAAGGGTCCTTTCTGTTAGTTATCGCTGGGGCAAAAGTCCCAGGTTCCTTTTTATGGCGCTGCTAGAGCGTGCGATTCGCCTGGCCCACACCCAATATGGCCGCCACTAACGAATCCCAGCCCTCGGCGTCGATACTCAGCCGAGGGCGGTTCGGGGTAGGGGAGGTCACAGAGCGCTCAAGAGCGCTGAAGGGGTCTCTTAGTCTAAGCGTTTAGTAATCAAGCGCTATCGGGCACACTAAGAAGAACAGTTTAAAAGTGCTTTTTTAATCGAGCACAAACAATACAAACAAATTACACGGTTTTAAAAATGCTTCCTAATCAAGCACTGATAGAAACAAAGTAAAACGCTACTTCTAAGGTGCCAAAAGAAAGTGATAGAGAGAGAACCTCCCGGCTTACCGCCTCAGGAGGGAAGGGTCCTTTCTGTTAGTTATCGCTGGGGCAGAAGTCCCAGGTTCCTTTTTATGGCGCTGCTAGAGCGTGCGATTCGCCTGGCCCACACCCAATATGGCCGCCACTAACGAATCCCAGCCCTCGGCGTCGATACTCAGCCGAGGGCGGTTCGGGGTAGGGGAGGTCACAGAGCGCTCAAGAGCGCTGAAGGGGTCTCTTAGTCTAAGCGTTTAGTAATCAAGCGCTATCGGGCACACTAAGAAGAACAGTTTAAAAGTGCTTTTTTAATCGAGCACAAACAATACAAACAAATTACACGGTTTTAAAAATGCTTCCTAATCAAGCACTGATAGAAACAAAGTAAAACGCTACTTCTAAGGTGCCAAAAGAAAGTGATAGAGAGAGAACCTCCCGGCTTTCCGCCTCAGGAGGGAAGGGTCCTTTCTGTTAGTTATGATGTCCTGCTCCAGTCCAGGGTTTTAACTTTGTATTCTCTGACGTGTAGTCCTGCTCTATAATGAAATAAATTACACTACAAGTCTCAGTATTCAAAGGAAATACCTTGACTGGGGCATCACATCACACATGGCCCTGGACTATTCAGGAGAAATGGCTACTTCCCAAGAACAGGACAGTAATGTGAAGGATGAGCTTGTGTGGGGGTCATTCATGTCCTTTCCCTTTCACGCAACACAGAGCTGTGCAGCGCAACACAGGAAAGTGCTAAGTTGTGTTGCGCTGCATAACAGCTTGATAATATAAGGTCCCTTGTTTTCACTCACCCTGTAATTCTTACTGGTCCTCTTCTTCAGCACTATCCTGACCTTCCAACCCAGCTACCACCTCTGTTGGAACGAGGGATGCCACCTGCTCCTACAATGGATTCAGCTCCTGCAAGACATCAGGACCTCCTCCGGTCCTCATGGCTGCCTTTAGGTTCCTGGCTAGATTTTCTTTGGTCCTGCGTTTATTGTCGTGCCGCCTCTTCTTGCACTCCAGTACTGTCCATTTTGTTTGTGCAAAGCAGTTTATTTTGTCCACTATAGTTTGCCAAATGGCATCCTTCCATGCTAATGGCAGTTTTGAGGAGACAAATAAGAGGTGTTCATTCTTTGTCACCTCACTTATTAGTATCTGGTAGTCCTCATCATTAAAGTTGCACTTCCTCTTCCTTCACCCCTGGGATGCTGGCTGATCTTCAGGGTTGGGGTTGTTACCCTCCTGGCTCCCCGATGCTCCTTCCATGGTTCTCTGTATTGAGGAGTATTGTTTGTGTAGATTGCGTTGCTTTTTCAAACATTCCTGCGACGTAAAGAACTCCTGTGTGGTGCAATGCTAATTGGCAGCGCGTAAAGGTGCTTTATGACACGCAAATCAACTTTGGTCACATAGGTAGTTTTTGCATTACGGCTCGTTGCGCCATTCTCTGAACTGTTGTGATGCATTTCAGAACCTTGCACCATGGTGCGCCCTCTCATAAATACAGTGCATCCATTGCGCAGGGAAATGTTGCAACACAGCGCAGAAATTTCTGACACAATGCTACACAGCATTGCGCCAACAATCATAAATATGCCCCTTAGGGCCATAGGTAGGAAGCCTAATTGCGATCACAAATGCTGAAATTCGCAGAATTTCAGCATTTGCGATCGCAATTTGGGCAGTGCGCTATGTAGCACACAAAAACCCACTTGCAAAATAAGGAATCGCAAAATTTGCGATTCCTATTTTGCAATTGCATTTAAGGAATCGCAAATTGCGATTCCTTAAATGCAATGTAGGAAGTACCCACGTTGTGCGAATTTTGGCTTAAGGAATCGCAAATTTTCACCAACCTCAAGGTTGGTGGTAAATTGCGATTTCTTTGAAAAATGTATTTTTTTGCATTTTCAAAGTGCCATATGGCGCACATACATGCCCGTAGCGCATATATGTGTGCCACATGTGCACACAGGTTTATTTCAGGGGTGCAAAAGGGTGTCCTATTGACACCCTTGCAACCTTGAAATTGCACTCTCAATTTGCGATTCTCTATTTGAAAATCGCAAATTGAGAATGTCTTCCCATTCATTCTTATGGGCCTTCTAGCCCATAGAAATGAATGAGAAGGTATTCCTTATTTGTGAATCTCAATTTGCGATTCACAACTAAGGAATGAGTGGGATTCCGCAAACATTTTTGCTAATCCTACCTACATTCCGTTTTGCGATTCTCTAATTGCGATACTCTAAAAATCGCACTTTGAGACTCGCAAAACACAAATTACCTACATATGGCCCTTAGTGCCTTTATACAGTCAGTAAGTGATATACATTTAGAACGTAACAATTGCCATAACTCATGTTTAGGGGAATTGTGGAAACATGACCGAATTAGCGGATATGTTTTGAGAAGCACTAATTTACATCTATATCAACTTTGTGAATATTCATCCTTATCTTTTCTTAAAATGTAAATCGCACAATTCCCTTTATGCGGTACAACTTTTTATATTGACTTGTACTTCCCTTTCTCCTTACTAATCTGCAGCACCTACTGGCAGTCCCAGCTTTGCTTGCCAATAGAATCTGAGCAAAACGCACAATTTAATGTATAAGTGAAGAGATATTAAAACATTCTAGAAAGTTTTTATTCGATAATGGTTGCCCCATGTATATCTTTCTTGATCAATGATCGTATTGTATTGTAGAATTTATGTAGGGCTAAATGGAGGTATCATAACATTTATGTAGCGCTACAAAGCCCTCCGTGGGGCAGGCGCTGACGTGCATTTTCAGAGGGTAGCTCTCTACACCGTGAGTGAGTGTGGGGCTGACTGAGTGTCGTATTTCTTGCGATCTTATGTGGGAAATGGCTTTGTGTCATCCGTGAATGAACACAGGGGTGCTCTTTACTTGGGGAGCAGCGCCTAACAGTGTGATGAAGGAGGAGGTATGAGAGGCACGCAAACTATATTTCAATTTAGGGTTGAAATATAGGAGATACACACAATATAAACATGCTGAGGGCAAGCATGCACGCTTATAATTTGAGCATATCACATCCTTGTCGAGAAAGTTTATTTCCATCATGTTTTTCTCTTTGTTCAACTTTGGTGTCTCATTCTGCTGAGAAACCTTGTTTACAAAACGGTCACTAGTTAACTGCGTTGTGATGCATGAGATTCAGCTAAATGGAATTCACTTCGTTTGCAAAGCAAAGTAAGTCATGCTTGGTGAAGCAAGCATCCGACCAGACACTGAGGAGGGCACAAATGTCTGGATGGTAGGTCATTTATTGGCAACCACCAGAAAAAACATTAGGCCCTGCACATTTTTGTCTATTTAGAAAAAACATGCACAGTTAAGTTGCTGGCTTTTCCTCTGAGCACTTCTAAGGTTGCAGCTTCCATTTGCTCTCCATTACAGGCAGTGATTTGCTTTGTGCCAAAATCTACATAGCAAGCTGTAGAAAAGACAGACAAATAGTTAAACATAAAACAGAAACACCATCTAACCTGCAGCTATCCAGGAAGACTACCAGGCAGATAATCATAATAGCTAGGCATGCTGCGCTAAGAAAATACCAGTGCACACAACAATTCTAGGGGATGATATGTTATTGGAATTAGGGTTGATTATTTTAGTACACTCTTGACTGCCATATATCACAGTACTTTGCATGTTTATATTTGCTGTGTGACACCTGTCAGGTAGGTACCCCATGCTGTCTTCTCACCTCTAGGTCCCAGGACTGCAGAATGCTGCATAGTAGTAATTAATTGGCAATTCTTGTGACCCATGCTAGGCTTTATATAGGGCTATCCAGCAGTTGCAATGGCTGCTACTGTGTTGCAGGTTGCAGCCCACGTGGATTGCTGCTTGGCATTTTAAGCACTCTGGCTTTAGTTGAAAGTTGTTTGACTCACTATTTAGAAGTTGCTGCAGCTTCCGATTTTCATTCAAGAAAATGTGCAATCGTCCACCATCTTGGCCAAAGGCCTTGTGATGTCACTTCCTGTGAAGTCAAAAGAGTTGGGGAAATCAAGGAGCCTTAAATGTCACTTCTATTATCCTGATTATTTTTCTTAAACAACATCACTGTGACCCCCTTCTTCTTGCCAGCAGTGCATAGTACACAGCGGTCAAGGCATTTTCTAAAGAAAAGTTAATTGATCAGTAAATACCTAATTTAAAAGGCGAGGGGTTAAATTCCGATCCCCATGTCAACAAACATTGGCACAGGGACTGCAATTCTGAGTTGTGTGATAATTACCACACCGCAATATTTTCCCTGGATAAATGTTGGCAGACTATCTCTGTTCTCATCTATTGGTGAAAAGAGACAGAAAAAATGCAACATATGCAGAAGGTGTTATGCCTCATTTCCAAGTTGAAAACAAACTGGGGACATGAGGTATTTGCTAGAAGTGGTACACACCTCACCCCAGGGTCATAGTAATCATGGAGGCCATATTATGAGCAGGGAGGTGAATTCGGACCCCTGTGCAAATGATTTTGCAAAGGGATTGAAATTACGAGTTGTTTGACAATTATCTCATCCCCGTTGTGTTTCACGGACAGGTTTTTATCAGGGATAAAGGCCTGGAACAAACAGGCAAAGCATGCGGAATTTGGTGAGTTAAATACAGATGCTGCATGTTATGCCTCATTTCCAAGGGCAAAACTTGGAGTAGGACCTATTTACCATGCAAGGTAAATATCTCGCTGAGCGTTAATGGTATTTACCAAAAGCATTTACCAAGTATGATAAATACCTCACCGTTTACCCCAATCTCACAATAAGGGTGGTGAATACTTCTACTTATTCAGACCTATAGTGTTTTAAAATGCATAGCCTGTCGAAGTGGAGGACCAAAACAATTCTGCACTGCAATTGTTCCAGTGAATCAATAACACCCTTACTAATAAGGCAGGGTTGGTGAAGACAAATAAGGCAGATATTTTTGGTTGTGAAATGATCAATTACAAGTCAGAAGAGTGTACTGTATCACAAAGTCGAAGAAATTGAAACATGCCTGATGCAGAAAACAAAAGATGGCAAGCGAGCACAACCACTGCTCCAAATCACAAAACTGGACAACAGCTGCCATACATTATTTTCTACCTCTTAACACTAAAAGGTTTCACTAAAGCTACAAAAGCTTGGCTGATCGCATTTAAATGGTTGGAACTTTATAGGAATGGATTGCTTCCATACTAACTGATTCCCCATCATTTCATTCCTTAAATTAACCACAGCACCACTCAGTTCCGTAGAGAGTGTGCCTCTAGGGTTGATGGTTGCACCTATTCTCTTCAATCTTTGCCCGAGCCTTGCATCAGACCTATTCTCCAATTTCACCTTGAACTTCTACAACTATGCTGACGACACGTAAATCATATTTAAGATTGAAAATTCATCTGTCCTCGACTCAGGCTCAATTGTACAATGCTTCCTGGTGGTTGAACACGGGATGCTTATGAACAACCTCAAATAAAGCGTGTCAAAAACTGGGATACACTCATGCATAAAATAGGTCAAACATCCCCTGTTAGCAATATAGCCACAGTAACTAGGCCCATCACCAACCAACTCAGCCCGGAGGAAGAATCTACAGTTTACTATGATCAACATATGTCTAGGTCATAGCAGAAGCAAATCATGGTTCCAAATGAAGTTTCTATATGATAGAATTCCTGCAATGATTTATCCTGAACTTGGGTTTATGTCAAAAAGTGCAATCTATCATATCGCCTGTGCTCTCCCATCAAGGCTAAACCATTGGACATAAACAATCTTCTTACAAAGAGTTTTGTAGTTTTATATAGCCCAAACTCGACATGAAAGGTATTGGAGCGCTTTAAATGAGCACCAGTTGTGTTACATAAGGACACATCCATTTTTGTTTGGCACGGGGAGATTAAGTGATGTGACCAGAATCACAGGATGTTGAGCCAACGCCAAAGCTTGAAACTGGTTCCCCAGCTTGAAGATGGCAGCTCTGTCCCTAAGGACACATCCTCTCCCTTAGACTTGTCCTGAATATTCCCACACAGGACTCGGTTATGAGTGCCTCCTTACAGTGAGTCCCCTGAACAAAACAGCTGCAATTGCAAGTGGTGTAATAAAGTTCACAGGCTCTGGATTTTCAACCACTTAAATCTTGGCAGGTCAAACCTGGTGAAATTTAACAAGGTAAAAGGCCCCGTAACTACCAGGACATGCAGATTTTGGTGAAGAAAATCCCAATCCTGCATGTTGCGACCCATTTCTATGGGCCGGCTAATTAGTGTTATTTTTTGCACCTGGTCAATTCTGAACCAAAGGGGTTCATATTTCACTTGATGCGATAAAGCGCCCCAAATCCTCTAGGATAGTTACATTTAAGCCCTTATTCTCAAATCTGGCCAGCCCTATAAACCTTCCATGGGCCGTCTGTGGCTGGACCCATTACATTCACAGAAATGTGGATTGCAACAGTGGCTTTACAATAGCTCCATAGCCCCTGCAGTGCAGAGGGGGTATAAGCTCCAGGGAGGCCCCTCAGCAAAAGTGGTAGGTGGTGGGTTGGGGAGGGGGGCCCGCCATGTACTTTGCAGGGGGGGCAAGTTTCATCAAGCCACTGGATTGCACAGTGCACATTCTAAGGGATCGGACCACTATTCTGCCAACATATGTCCAGATCTGGTGCCATGGCTAGGGAAATTCTTCCATATGCTACTAATGTGGAAGCGTTTAGATTAGAGCAAATTGTGGCTCAAGGGTACATTCACAGAAATGTGGATTGCAACAGTGGCTTTACAATAGCTCCATAGCCCCTGCAGTGCAGAGGGGGTATAAGCTCCAGGGAGGCCCCTCAGCAAAAGTGGTAGGTGGTGGGTTGGGGAGGGGGGCCCGCCATGTACTTTGCAGGGGGGGCAAGTTTCATCAAGCCACTGGATTGCACAGTGCACATTCTAAGGGATCGGACCACTATTCTGCCAACATATGTCCAGATCTGGTGCCATGGCTAGGGAAATTCTTCCATATGCTACTAATGTGGAAGCGTTTAGATTAGAGCAAATTGTGGCTCAAGGGTACTGTGGTGAGGGGAAAAGAGAACTCTTCTATGGGAGTTATTAATCTCTCCCTTCTGTGAAAGGAGGCATTTTGAGGTTAGGATCCTTAAGAGCCGATATGTTCGTGTTTGTTCTTATCATGTGTAGCAATGGTTCTATTGCTAGGAGGAAGAGGGCTGGTGAAAGTGGGCATCCCTGTCTCGTTCCTCGTTCTAAGCCGAGTAGTTCAGATGTTCCCCCGTTAACTACTACGCGTGCCTTTGGGCCGTTGTATAGAGCCAGGACCATCTTCCTGTAGTTCGGCCCTAGTCCAAATTTCTGCATGCATTGGTCTAGGAAAAACCAGGACACTCTGTCAAACGCCTTTTCTGCGTCCAAGGCTATCATAACTGCCGCGTTGTTGCTTTTGCCTGCATGGTTTATTATGTGACAGAGCAGTCTGGTGTTGTCGTGTGATACTCTATTCTCAAGATAGCCAACCTGTGAGGAGTGTATTAGCTTAGGTAGGTACGTGTTCAGTCTGGTCGCCAAGATTTTCGTATACATCTTGCAATCTACATTAATGAGAGATATCGGCCTGTAGTTTTTGGGGTGCTGTGTATCTTTGCCTTCCTTGGGTATAACTATGATGTTGGCTTCTGCCATTGTTGGTGTCATGCTGCCTTGGTGGACGCAGTTTGTGAGTACGTCTAACAGCGTCGGCTTGAGTAGTGGTAGAAACTGTTTGAAGAACCTGGCTGTGAATCCGTCCGGGCCTGGAGCTTTGTTGTCTTTGAGGCTGGCTACTGCTTTTTCTATTTCGTCACCTGTGATGTTTGTTTCTAGCATCTCTCGCTGGGTGTCATTCAGAGCGGGAGTTGTGATGCGTTCCAGGAGTTCCTTGCCTCCGTCTCCGCCTAGGGTGGTGTCTCTTTTGTAGAGTTGCGCATAGAAATCTCTAAACGCGTTGAGTATCTCCTTGTTTGCTGTCTGGGATTTGCCTTTGCTGTCTCTAACTGCGGCTATTGAGTGCTGTTTCTGTTTGCCCTTGAGGTAGGACGCTAGCGCTTTCCCTGCTCTGTTGGCGGTACACAGATTCATGGCCTTGTATTTGTTTATCCAGTTCCCCGCCCTTTCACTGAGAATTCTATTTAGTTCGTATTTCTTTTTTGTTAAGGTAGTGAGGGTGTTTCTGTCTTCTAGGTTGGCTATATGGCCTGTTTCCAAGTTTTTTATCTCTTGCTCTAGGTCTGAGATCTTTTTATTTCTTTCTCTGTTTAGTCTGCCTTTAATGGTGATTATTATGCTTCTGATAGTGGCCTTTAGGGCGTCCCATAGGGAGTTCCTGTCTATGTCGGGAGCATCATTGATTGCTAGGTATTCTTTTATTGCCGTCTCTATTTCCGCTTTGGCTGCGGTGTTTTTAAGCAGGTCGTCATCAAATCTCCACCTGCGCGCTGGCTTTTCATTGTGTTTGACTGTCAGCACGAGGCTGATGTGTGAGTGATCCGAGATCGTTCTCGGGCCTATTTCTGTCTGGTCAATTAGGTGGGTGTGCCCGTCTGAGATCAGTATATAGTCTATCCTGCTGTAGGAATTGTGTGGGGATGAGTAGAACGTGTACTCTCTGCCATCCGGGTTCTGCAGTCGCCATGGGTCTTTAAGGTTGAGTTTTATGCAGAGATTTTTCAGAATGTTCCCTCTGTGTGCTGTCTGACTCGATCTTTGTGGGTGTCTATCTATGGCCGGGTCTAAGACCTGGTTCATGTCACCAGCGACCATGAGGAGTTCCCCCAGCGGTAGGGTGTCAAGCTGCATTCCGACCCTGTCCCAGAAGGACCTGTCATCTGTGTTAGGGCCGTAGATGTTCGCCACATGTATGGGTTCATCTCCTCTTGCGAGACTGGTCACTAGCATTCTGACCTCCGTGTCTGCCTGTGAGCTTGTCAGTACTAGCTTGGATTTCTTGCTCAGTATTGTGATTACCCCGTTTTTTTTGTTTTGTGCCGGTGATCCTATGACTTCACTTATCCAGCTGGCCTTCAGGCGGCCTATGTCCCCCTCTTCTAGTCTGGTTTCCTGTAGCACATATATATCACTTTTAAGTTTCGCCAGGTGGTCCAAGATTTTCCTTCTTTTAAGTGGGTGGTTCAGACCCTTGACATTTATGGACACTACCTTGATATCAGTGGTAATGTGCTTGTGTTGGTTGGTTGTCATCCTATATGGTGTATATCTGGCTGTACCCCTGGCTGTGTTTGCCTGTCTCTGCATGTCGGTATCTGCCTGCTCTCCCTCCTGTGCTTCGAGCACCACTGGATAGATAGGGATAAGAGATAGAAGAATAGAAAAAGAGAAAGAAATAGAAACAAAGCCAACCCATGAGTGTGCACCCCGCGCCCCCCCCCTCGCCCCTGCCCCCTTCCCCCCCCTCCCCCCCTTACTTGCTGAGTGGGTGTGCGACAACAAAGTTCCCTTTGCTCCGCCTCCGTCCCTGAGGCGTTATGATCATTCGTTCACTTGTTCGGAGACAGCCTCCGACTCCATTATAGTGTTGTGCGTCAGTCACTTCCGCCCTTGTCCTTGTTACTCTCCTGCCTCCTTCAGCGTCTCTATCTTGGAGTAGTTACTGTCATAGAGGTAGGTCGCTGTCGCTTGCCATAGAGTCCTTGCTCTTGGTTGAGGGGACCGCTGTCCCAAATGTGAGGTAGATTCTAGTGAGGTAGTTGCGGTGAAATTTCCTTTTACAGTGCTTTTACAGCGATGTTCATTCGGATTTCCTGAATCATGTGATGATTGCCATAGAGTCCTTGCTCTTGGTTGAGGGGACCGCTGTCCCAAATGTGAGGTAGATTCTAGTGAGGTAGTCGCGGTGTAGTGCCTTTTTCCAGCACCTCTCATTCCGATTTCCTTGCATCGTCCGGTGATGCACTTCTTTTCGCCGCACCAGGGCTCTTGGTTTTCGTTTTCATTTCTTCCATTGGCGGTCCCTGTAGGTATCTCCTTAGTTCTTCTGGATCTTCAAAGACCATTGTCCTCCAGTTGTCTGTTACCTTGAAGCGTGTTGGGCCGGTGAAGCACCTTCAAGGCATGGTTCAACTGGGTCACATTCCTAAGGGGGGCAGACACCATAACGGCCAAACACACACAGACGCCCCTCAAGAAATGCGAAATGTGGCAATCACTGGACGACTACCTGTCCTCACGCAAACCGCCGTAGTAACAGCAACGAGCAACACAGCCGCAGAAGCCTCAACTGAGTCATAGACACCGCCCATGCAGAACACCATAAAATACTCCCCCTACTTCTCTACTCTCTCTTCTTCTCTTTTCTTTCTTTCTCGGCCTCTGGGACCAGGGGAGTGGGCAATCAACAGACGCGCGAGGAACCATCGGAAAGACATCGGGGAGGGGCGGAGGGAAAACTAAGAACATTGAAACTAGAGCACGAACTAACGGAACACACTGCCAGGAACTGCACAGATGCACAGCCTCGGTCAGATGGGCCAAGACGATGGACTTGTGTTGCCTCCCCATAACCCCCCCACGCCCCCCCCTCCCCCAGAGCATTCTTATCTTTTTTCTCTGTAAATTACCTCCCATGTATATGTGACGCACCATGTAAATATATAATTTTCAATAAAAATTTTACTGAGATGAGGATCCTGAAGAGGCATGTCAAAAGTTGTACTGAAAAGTGTATCAAGTGAGAATACCACCACGCCCACTCTTCAGGTTGTCAGATTGCCCAGGTTCAAGAGGGCCCTATTAATGAACACTGGCTGTTTCTTCTTCCTTTCTGATATATATTATTATTGTTAGATAGAAATGCAGAAAAATAATCACCGGACTCAACTCAGTATTATTGGCTGCCTATGTTGCATGTGTATTAACAGGTTAATCACTGTATTTCTATAAAGTATCCACATTATATCTGTATCATATTCAAGCGAGAGGTTACATTCGTAGAAATTGATTTTGAATTGCTCTTTCTTTTTTTCTACAGTGAAGTGAGATGTTACATTTACTGCTGTATGCACTCTCTCTCCTGCCATGCACTCTCCCCCCTTCCTTTCATTAGCTTCCATGATCAGTGGTGGTACAGATTTTCAGGTGAAAATTATGATGTTCCTCCTAAATCACCCAAAACGTGTTTGAAACCAAAACTTTAGATCACTTACAGAATTCAGGCAAACAAAAAACTTGACAGCTGCACAATTCTGACTTGGAGATGGTTAAGACCATACTAGCCTTATTTCACACTGCACTATCCACTGATTTCAAATAATTCCAGTCCTAGCCTTCATAGTAGGACTGTCGTGTAAGGGCTCACACTCTTAAGGATAGGTTGTCCTACTGGCACTGAAACCTCATTCGTTTTGTACTCACTCTAACTTTGGATAGAATTTTTTCGACGTTGTTTGTGTCGACAAGTGAGTTAAGGGAATGTGACTCCACGAAAAAAGTATGAAGTTCCACAAAATTAAACTCCCTCAACTTTGCCTTCCTTACAGCCGGATGTCCCACCCAGCAGCTCAGGCATGTCATCTCCCTTCCATGCTAATGGTAGTCTTGGCATGAATCTTCAGGCATATAGTAAAGTAGGCAGTGCATGGTGCAGATAACAACAAAGGTAGCTGCTGCACTCTCAGCTCTCGCATTAGGAGAGTTCCAGCGGCAAGCAGCAATCTAAGTGCATGTGATCATGAGTGCATTTTGGGGGAGTGGGTTGGGGAGTGGGTCAGGGGACCGGGAGTTTGGTGGCGGGGTCGAAAACGCACCTCAAAAGTACAAAATAATATGTAATTATTTTATTGATCGTTGAGGTAGCTGCATGTAAAATAACACACACCTTAAATGAAAAATAAATGAAAATGTAACTACTCAATGGGAAAATATTTTACGTTATGAAACATCTACTGGATAGCGTGATCACTGCAGGTGTCAGTGTATGTAACCAGACTGCCAAAGAATTGAGTCATGGTTAGTGCAGTGGAGAACAGTGACGTGTATTTTTTGTGCTATGAGGTCTGAGCTTGTGACAGAGAACACTGTGAATACGTAAGTCATTATTTTAAAATTGCAGCAACCACAGTATAAAATAGGTTGCCTCAAAATGAAAAAAAAGTATTGGTTTAAGATAAAACAAATGCTTCCAAAATATATATTTTAATGCTATGTAATCAAACTGTACCTAATGCAAACATTTTTTATGTGTCCATTACAAGTGCAAACTCCACAACTCAGCTGGTAACCCTTAAGTTACTTCTTAAAAAGAATAATTATTTGTCATCGTGAAGCTTCAAGTGACTCCATCAAGTAAGGCCAATACTAGCTCCCAAAGTGCATTACAATTGCTGATTAACCAATTGCACACATTTACATTTCTTTCAGGTAGCAGGCACCATGGAGAGAAGGCTTGTTTCCACTTCAGCTCTCTGTGCCCCATTGACAGATAGCACAGGAGACCCTCTTTCTTTCTGCCAACATTAACCATTCCGGACTGGTTGCTTTTAAACAAAAAGTAAGGATTTTTTTTTGTTACATTGAAAATGTATTGGCAAGTCGTTCTCCATTTAGCCTGCCCACTGTGACTTCTGGCTGCAGAACCCTTTTGTAGCATCAAGTTTTTTAAACAGAGTCAGCTAGGTGATTTGGGAAGCTGTTAAAAAAAACATTGTGAACTTTAAAAGAAGAAACATAATTTCTCCCATCACTGCCCTCTTACCAGTGCATGTGCTGGTTATTCCTCCCTATATTCCACCTGTAGCTGAAAAAGTCAGACGTTTTCCTGAAGCACAAGTATTTTAATGTTTGACTTCTATCAAATTCAGCTTCATTGTTTTGTGTTATATTGCAGATTGATTTAGATAAGATTTCACAGCATTATACCTCTGGTGGGGTGCCAAAGCTGATTTGCAGACAGGTACCGTGCAAATCTGTTGGAGTGCTTTGGATGGGAGAGTGTATCTCTGTCAGAGGGACTAAATGTGTAATGATTCAATGTTGTGCATGAGAACCACTGTTGGACGCTTATTGTGACCTTCACATTTTCCCCTGAAGCTGACATGAGAATATTGTAGAAGACTTGAATCCCTCACACCTTGGTAGAACCAACGTGATAACCAGCATCATTATATCAATCTAGAGCATCCTTCACACTTCTTCCTGACCCATAATGGGTCTTAGGGTGTGGAATCGAATATTACTCGCCCTCTTCTACATCGCCTGCAAGATGCTAACTCTGACCAGTCCACATTATTTGGCAAACATAATCAAGATCTCAAGTGGGCTACATAACACTTGAAATGGCAACCTCATAAGACTCAAGGAACAGAAAATAGAGAAAGAGGAATGCGAGATTTAAAACCTTTTATTAAGTTGATTGTATCTGGACTCTCTCTTGTCCGAGATCTGGAACAGTCCCTCACTCTTTCTCCTCAACAAGCAACTAAAGTTCAACTCTTCTAGGAACATGCCATCCAAATGTTGCATTCCAGTTAATAGGAACCAAGCTTGTAGTTCCTTTATTCTGCCTGCATCCCATCCCTTTCCTCTTTCTCTATATTTCTCCTATCCATCCAACCCTTTCTTCAAAACTGTCCATACACATATGCAATGTACATAGCATGAGTATTGCAGTCGAGGTGAATGGAACCTCTCTAAAGTGGAGCCCTTATCCTTACCAAGGATGTGTCAGTGCTTAAACAGTTGGAAGACTCTTAGTATTAAATGCTTAGGGTAGGCCTTTTCTTCCTGACCCTCTCACTACTCACATTTTTCTTGGGATTTTTGAGAAGAGTTTAAAGTAAGATTTTAAAAGGGTTTAGTTTCAATATCTTTGTACTGACCACAATAATCGGAGCGGTTCATCTCTATTTTACTTCCCATAAATTTGGAGAAGCCGAGGAGATTGTTCTAGCACAGTTCTTTCGCCCTCTTTATTGTCCATGTCCAGTTACGTGACAGAGGGGAAAAGTTAAATCCTAATTTGTTGCTTTTAGAGCCTTAAGCGATTTAACAATCCACACTTTTAATCTTTCTGTCAGAGGGTGGTATCTGGAATGGGAAACAGCGTTTACAACGCTGCCATTACATCGCGGTGCTTTTACAAAGCAGTCGTTACAACGACCACGTTGCTAGTATGCGATACCTTTACATCGCAAGGTTTTCTGGTAACATTAAATATTCCAGATGAATATAACATGTTACTAAGCATGCTATTACATCGCATTCTATTACAACGCTGTCGTTGAAACGACTGAGGTATTTGAACATGATACCTTTATATCACAAGTCATTAGATCGACTTGCTGTAGGGGGCATTCTAAACTAAGGAATAGTATAATTTACTATTCCAACCCATTCCCTACTGTTGCACACGCTGGAATTGGAATAGTAAATCATACTATTCCTAAGTCCAGAGAGCCCCCTACAGCAAGTCGATCTAATGACTTGTGATATAAAGGTATCATGTTCAAATACCTCAGTCGTTTCCACGACAGCGTTGTAATAGAATGCGATGTAATAGCATGCTTAGTAACATGTTATATTCATCTGGAATATTTAATGTTACCAGAAAACCTTTTTCAAGAACTGAACAGCCTTTCAGATAATGATGCATCAATAGTAGAGCTTAGAAGTATGGATGAGGATTTTCTCTAGACAGACCCAATAGAACGATCAGTATCACCATGGAGCTTCTTCAACACTAAGCTCTAGCCATCTCCAAGTGCCAGGACACACCACTCTTGTGTTCATCTTTCACAACAAACCCCCGCTAGGGGACCAGCTTGTGAGAAATAAGGTTAAAACATTGTTTATCATGGCAGAATCTTCTGTCTCTGGAAAATACTTGTTTCTGCTGTCCCTGTACCCATGTAATAGCTGCGCAGGACTGACTTGCATATTGTTGGTCTCTGTTTTAAGAGGAACAGCAACTGAATAAAACAGAGACTGCAATGTGGTGCAGGGTAATTACCAGTGGCCAAGAGTAATTCAAGCAGCCTCCTTCCACCACAATCCTTCACCCGCCTCCCAAACACCAATGAAAAAGTAGGGGAGGAAATCAGATTTTAGAATCCCCGCTATTGGCCCACCAATCACTTCCCATGTTAAAATAGGTTGGTGGTACTTGCTGTCCAATGGAACCTGAGGCCTAGTAGGGAGGAAGGGTGATGGTTTTGTGTCAGGGGGGGGGTTCAGTGACTTAATATCAGGGACATAATATAGAATGCCCAAAATATCGACTCCAAAATATTGAAGTACAGAATATTGAATCCCTATCTACAAACAGATGAGTAGTAAAATATCGAATCCAAAATATAGAATGTTAAAATATAGTTAACTAAAATATCGAATTTTTTTAATGTATTAAAAATTATATACAATTAATTAAATATTAAAAACAATTGAATTAATAAGCAAAAACAAATAAAACATACTTAAAATAATGTTAAAAAGCTTAAAATGTATAAATGATAAATGTATTGTAAAAATAAGTAGAGAATTTGTTGGATAATGAGAGGGTAAAAATGACTATGCCCACTCCAGAGAGTGCAACAGTAGGGAAAGCGTTGGATAGCAGGAGGGTAAAAATGACTATTCCCACTCCAGTGAGTGCAACAGTAGGAAAAGCGTTGGATAGCGTAGGGCTAAAAATGACTATTCCCACTCCAGAGAGTGCAACAGTAGGGAAAGCGTTGGATAGCGGGAGGGTAAAAAGTACTATTCCCACTCCAGTGAGTGCAACAGTAGGGAAAGCATTGGATAGTGTAGAGGTAAAAATTACTATTCCCACTTCAGTGAGTGCAACAGTAGGGAAAGCGTTGGATAGCGTAGAGGTAAAAATTACTATTCTCACTCCAGAGAGTGCAACAGTAGGGAAAGTAATGATTTAATACTAAAATGAAATTAAATTAATTATCAATACCAATAAAAAATTTATAAAAAATAATTACCAATCAGTACAAATTAGGTACCAATTAAAAAAATTAATTACCAATGAATAAAAGCGGGAGGGTAAAAATGTCTATTCCCACTCCAGTGAGTGCAATAGTAGGGAAAGCGTTGGATAGCATAGGGGTACAAATTACTATTCCCACTCCAAAGAGTGCAACAGTAGGGAAAGCTTTGGCTAGCGTGGGGTAAACATTACTAGTCCCACTCCAGAGAGTGCAACAGTAGGGGAAGCGTTGGATAGTGTAGGGGTAAAAATTACTATTCCCACTCCAGAGAGTGCAACAGTAGGGAAAGCGTTGGATAGCGGGAGGGCAAAATTTACTATTCCCACTCCAGTGAGTGCAACACTAGGGAAAGCGTTGGATAGCGTAGGGGTAAAAATTCCCAAAAAGTGTACAGCAATTCTAGTTGTGAATGGAAAGTTTTGGGATGGACCATTAAAGGAGGGGGGCAAGAAAAATGGGGGAGCAAAAAAAGTGTGTTTCCCATGTTAATTTCCATAGAGCCTTTAGACACGCCTTCTGACTTAACCCCTGGACGGAATTACACCAAATTTGGCAGAAGCTACATTTTGTTCTGCACATTGTGCTTCTTGTTACTTGGAGTAAATCCATTCAGAAGCTGGCGAGAAATGTAAAGAAAACCACATTAATATATCGACAGTAGCGAAGAATTCGTGACTATTTCATGATAAATCACAAATACGTGTGCCAACAGGAAAGCCATGATTGGCTGGCCGCAACCTGAGCAGAAAGTTACGGCCACCATTTTAGTTTTTTGAAACAATCCCCGGTGCTCAAAGGAAATAGCAGAAACTGGCATAAGGGGTCACATTGAATGTACCCTGACTCCATGGGTGAGATATAAGGATGTTTCAGGGGCTCAGTATGGACAGAAAACGGTAAAGAAAACGTTTTTGAGTGCCATGCACAATATTTGCAAATTCTCAGTGATGCTCAGTGCTGCTCCCTGCATAACTTCAGAACGAATTTGTGAATATTGCTGAAAAATATACATATGTGTTCACTCTCAGTCTCACTCAGACAATCATAGAGACACTCAGACACTTGCACATCTATTGAGAGACCTACTCAGACACTCATTCACCCACTCCCACACCCACTCAGAGACTCATGCACCCACTCACACAGCCACTCAGAGACTTATGCCCACTCACATACCCAGTCATAGACTCATGCACCCAGTCACAGACTCACTCAGATTTTCATGCACCCACTCACACATTCACTCAAAGACACACACCCACTTACATACACATTCAGGCTCTCACACACCCACTCATGGACCCCACTCAGACACACACGCACCCAGTCACAGACCCACTCAGAGACTCCTACATCCACTCACAGTCCCACTCTGAAACTCATACACCCACTCACAGACCCACTCAGTGATTCATGCACTGATTCATGCACCCACCCACACACCCACTGAGAGATGCATGTGCGTACTCACAGACACACTCAGAAACTCACACACCCATGCACAGACCAACTCAGAGACTCCCACTCCCACTCACAGACCCACTCAGACACTCATGCACCTACTCCTAGACCCCATTCAGACAAATGCACCCACTCACAGATCCACTAACAGACTGGTACACGCACTCACAGACCCACTATGAGACTCATGCATCCATCACAGACTCACTCAGACACTCATGCGCCCACTCACATACTTAGACACGCATGCATACACACATAGATACATTGAGAGACTCACACGCCCACTCACACATCCACTCAGTCACACACCCACTCACAGACCCACTCAGAGACTCATGCACCCACTCACACAGCACTCAGAGCCTTACACCCACTCACCGACCCAGTCAGAGACTCATGCACCCAGTCACACACCCACACAGACACTCCCATACCCACTCAGACACTCATGCCCCCTCTCACGAACCCCCCCAGAGACTCATGCAATCACTCACAGACACACTCATGCACCCACTCATACACCCACTCAGATACTCATGCATCCACTCACAGACTCACACATGCACCCAATCACAGACCCACTCAGACACTCATGCACCCTATCACAGACCCACTCAGAGACATATGCACTCACTCACAGACCCACTCGCACACTCATGCACCCCCTCCTATACCCACTCAGACACTCATGCACCCACTCACAGACCCACTCACAGACTTACACACTCCCTCACAGACCCACTCAGATACTCACAAACACACTTACAGACCTACTCAGAGACTCATTCATCAACTCAAACACCCACTTAGAGACTAATGCACCCACTCACACAGCACTCAGAGACTTACACCCACTCACAGACCCAGTCAGAGACTCATGCTCTCAGTCACAGACCCACACAGACACGCTGATACCCACTCAGACTCACTCAGATACTCACACCCCGTCTCAAAAAGCCCACTCAGAGACTCATGCACTCACTCACAGACCCACCCACACACTCATGCACCCACTCATACACTCACTCAGATACTCATTCATTCATTCACCGACCCACTCATGCACCCAATCACAAATCTATTCACAGACTCATGCACCCACTCACAGACCCACTCACAGACTCATGTGCCCACTCACAGACCCACTGAGACACTCATGTTCCGACTCAAAGACCCCCTCAGCCACTTGTGCTTCCAATCACAGACCCACTCAGAGATTCATGCACCCACTCACAGACTCACTGAGGCACTCATGCACCCACTCACAGACCCACTCAGGCATTCATGCACCCACTCACAGACTCACACACCCACTCACAAACCCACTCACAGACTTATCACCCAGTCACAGATCCACGGAGACACTCATGTTCCCACTCAAAGACCCACTCAGCTACTTGTGCCCCCACTCACAAACCCACTGAGTGACTCACAGACCCACTCAGAGATTTATACACCCACTTACAGACTCACTGAGGCACTCATGCACCCACTCACAGGCCCACTCAGGCACTCATGCACTCTCTCACAGACGCACTGAGACACTCATGTTCCCACTCACAGACCATGTACTCACTCAGAGACTCATTCACCCACTCACAGGCCCACTCAGAGACTGATACACCCACTCACTAACCCACTCATGCACCCAGACACAGACCCACTCAGATGCCTACTCAGGGATTCACATACTCACTCAGAGACCCACTCAGGTACTCAGACACCCACTCACACATGGATACATACAGTCACACAGTCACTCACATAATGTCTGTTAGAAGGATTATCACTAATTAGTAGTGCACATAGTACAGTAATTTAACTTTTATAGTAGCTTGGTATATATGTATAGGATATATATATAACAATCATATATGGTATACATTGTTTATTGATCATAAACTCTTGGGAAATATTTACACTCATCAGTGATGTCACTGACAATATCATGAATTATATAATATGTGAGGTCATCTGAAGTGCATTGCGGGGGTGTTAGTTACAGTTAGCTCAGGTTACTATAACTGCTGAATTTCTATGGTTTTGTATGAGTGAAATTTGAGTCTAACTATAACGTCCCCGTAACCTTTATTTTTTTCAGTTAATTTCTAAAAGTTTTTTTTTGTAATAATTCCTAGCTATAATGTCCCTGTAACCTTTGTTTTGTTTGTGAATTCCACTGTTTTTATGTGATTTCCTAACTATAATGTCCCTGTAACCTTTATTTTTTAAGTGAATTTCTAGAGTGTTTTAAATGTTGTTTCCTAACTGTAGCCAGTAACCTAAGAGAATGTGTATTTGAGTGGCTGTATAAGTCGGTGAGCTGGTGTGTAAGTGGCTGTACCGGTCTGTGAGTGTGTGTGTGAGTCGCTGTATGGATCTGTATGTGAGTGTCTGAGTGGGACTATGTGATGTGTGGGTGTGTTACTGTCTGAGTGGGTGTGAGAGTGTCTGAGTGGGTTTGCGAGGGCCTCTATAAGTATGTGTTGGTCTGTGAGTGACTGCATGAGTCTCTGAATGATTCTGTGAGTGGGTGCTTGAGCCTCTCCATGGATCTGTGAGTGGGAGCATAAATGGGTCTCTGAATGGGTGTGTGAGTCTCTGAGTGGGCCTGTGAATGGGTGTGTGAGAATGGGTCAGGGTAGAGGTACCCTGATCCCATGGCTGGAATACAGGGGTCTTTGCGGGACACATGATGTGTATAATATGTCAAAATAAAGATCCTCCACAAGCAATATTTGCGATGGCATCACAATGCTCAGCGCAGCCCCCTGGTGTAACATTGTGACGAATTCCCAAATATTACAGAATTAAAAAAAATACATTCACAGACTCACTCAGACACTATTTCATGTACTCGGAGACATGCTCACACTCTCTTACACCCACTCACATACCCTACCCACTGAGATGCTCACGCACTCACTCACAGACACACTCAGACACTCATGCACTCACTCACAAATCCACTCAGACACTCATGGACTCACTCAAAGGCCCACACAGACACTGACACACCCACTTACAGACCAATTTAGACACTCATGCACCCATTCACAGACCTACTCGAATCCTCAATCACCCACTGAAAGATCCACTCACACACTTATGCAACCACTCACAGACCCACTCACTCAGACACTCAATCACCCACTCATAGACCCAATTAGACACTCACGCACCCACACACAGACTGACTCAGACACTCACACGCCCACTCACAGAGCCACTCAGATGCTCACAGACCCACACAGACACTGACACACCCACTGACACACCCACTCAGACACTCATGTAGCCCAGTCACTCACCCACTCAGACACTCACAACCTTACTCAGGGATCCACTCTGACAGTCACACAGCCACTAACAGATCCACTCAGACACTTACGCACCTACTCACAGACCCACTCAGATGCTTACGTGCCCACTCACTTACTCACTCATAGACTCATGCATCTGCTGACAGCCCACTCAGACACTCATATACCCACTCACAGATCCACTCAGACACTGATGCATCCACTCACAGACCCACTTAGAGACTCATGCACCCTATCACAGACCCACTGAGATGCTCATACATCCACTCATAGACACACTCAGAAACACAAGCACCTACTCACATACCCACTGAGACACGTACCCACCCACTCACAGAGCACTCAGCCACTCAAACAGCCACTCACAGACCCCGATGTACTTGTCACGTTTCGCCCTAGGTTACCCAGGCACACGAGGAATGACTTAGCGTGAATGAAAACTACATCTCCCAGAATGCTTAGGGGTGATGTCCTTTCTCTCTTTCCTTCCTGTCCTATACTGAACTCCTCCTGTATTAGAGTCTGGTGCTTGTCACCTGACCTTAGAAGTAAGCTGTGATCTGCAGCTCTGGACGCTTCGTATCAGCCTGAATAAGCCCCCTCTGATCCTTACCCATCTTCCTGGATTACTAGCGCACTGTGGCGCCTCTGGACACCGGGCGGCACCTTTCCTCGATCGCGCATTGAACGCGCTGGGATCCGAGGTTAGCGTGGCCCGACTTTCTCTTTTTCTGCCGTTCTCTCGAAGGTTATGTTTTGTCAGCTTTAAGGTAAGGCGCATGGGGCGCTGCCTTATCGCGTATCTAAACGCGTTGGATTTGCTTGCAGAGCAGATGCTCTACCGTTTTAAAGGAATGAAAGGAAGTCCTTAACACTTTGATCCTGGGGGTTTTTCCTTGTTCTTCAAACCACGCCCGTAACATTGTTATTGCGTTTGTTATGCTTTGTCCAAGGATCCAGTAATTATTTTTTCTCGCGTTCACCCGTATGCCATAATACAAAGGTGAGACGGGCGGACTACTTCAGTACAGGGTGCACTAATCACTCTTCAAGGGCTCAGTTCAAGACATTATTTAGATCTATGTTTTTTCTTCATGTGATAGTGGTATTGCAATTGAGTATACTGGCACCATTCTCAGAGAATCCTACAGTGATAATTACTTACCTGTATTACTGTTGGAGGTGATTTGACCTTTAAATTCCAGGATGCCATGCACCATGCAGGAATGGCGCTTCTTTTCTTTTATGCTTTATTTTTCCTTTTTGTGATTCTCTTTTCTGTGAGCTTCAAGCGGCAGCTTAACTTGTAAGTTTATACACACGCAGTGCATTGATTTTTAATCATAGAAGACTTAAATGTATATATGATTCCTTGTTTCTCCCTCTGAAGGGTTCATCACCAGATACCAGGGAGGTTTATACATCATACATATATCCGAACAGACCTACCTGATTATTTGAGCTGCTGCTACTTTATTGTTTCCTTTGTCCCTTTTTTCCCTTCCCTGGTGGTGATACACCTTGTGGAGTTTTCTATATATTCGCAGAGTGTGCCATTGTGAAGGGATAAGGAGAATTAGCTACCTTCATCTCTCCTGCTGTACCCGGCTGAACAGATTAGTGGAAACCTGCATCACGACAGTACTCAAACACTCACCCACTCAGACACTAACAGACTCACTCAGAGATCCACTCTGGCAGTCACGTAGTCACTCACAGTTCCACTCAGACACTTATACACCCATTCACAGACCTACTCAGACACTTATGAACCCACTCACTCATCCACTCGGAGACTCTGCATCCACTCACTGACCCATTCAGACACTCACGCACCCACTGGGAGGCCCACTCAGACACTCATGCACTCATTCACAGACCCGCTCAGACACTCATGCACCCACTCACAGACCCCCTCAGACACTCACATACCCACTCGACATAACCAGCTTACATGTTTTTGGAACATTTAGAACCTTTCATCTACTGACAGTTTCTTAATTTTGGTCTTCTCCAGGGGAGAGAATGTGGCCTACCGGCTAGGGCGGAGCTGAGGAACCGAGTTTGAGTTTTGGCAGGGACGCTTAATATTCTGTGATTCTTGGCAAATCACATGCACCCACATGCATCATCCCGGCCGTTTGTGAATTCTAAATTGCGAAAAATAGCGAATCGCAATTTAGAATTCGCAAAACGGGATGCATGAATATTTTCTAATAATATTAGCGATTCGGTAAAATTCGCATTTTTTACCGAATCGCTAATTTTATGCTAATTCTAATTTGCTAATTCGCATTTCCCATTGATTCCTATGGGCCAAAAGGCCCATAGGAATCAATGGGAATTGCGAATTCGCAAATTAGAATTTGCATAATCTTCATGCATTCCATGGGTGCAGGGGGGGGGTCCAAAGGACCCCCCCCTGCACCCCTGAAATTTATTTTTAAGTGGATGTTTCACACACACATGTCCTATGGACATGTGTGTCTGTAACATGCAAGTTTTAAAAATGCATTTTTTTGCTTTTTTAACAATTTTCGCAAATTAACACTAGGGTCAACCTCGTGTTAATTTGCACTTCCAATTTTCAAATTCGCACATTTTTTAAAAATGATGCATTGCATTTAAGGAATCGCACAAATGCGATTCCTTAAATGCATTCGCATTTTTTAGAAATGCTAAAAAATGCGAATTGTGCACAAAAGTTTGATGCATCCCAAAAACGGTTTTTGCATTCGCAAACGGCCGATTTTTCCGATTCGCACCGTTTGCGAATGCAAAAAACGTTGATGCATGTGGGCATTAATCTCCCCGTGCCTAACAAAAAATAATGTGTCCATCTGTAACTTAACTGGTGCTCATGTAAAGCGCTCTGATACCTTTGGGTCAGTTTGCGCTATATAAAACTCCACCAAAAAAATATAATCTGTGAACTTATTAAAACTGGTTCTGTGTATTTGTAATTTCCATGTATTTTAGCTTTAAAATTCTTCTTATTGTTGGTAATCAATGGCTTGACGTTTTAACTGCTTGAACGATGCTCTTTGTTTAAGAAGGTAAAGTGTTTCTGCTGCGATAGAAATAATGCGAAAAAGCAAAGGGCGGAGAAAACAAAAGTTACAGAAAATTCATACATTTAAATAATTGACATTTATGCACCATTACACTTGCATACAATATCTATCTATCTATCTATCTGTCTGTCTGTCTGTCTGTCTGTCTGTCTGTCTGCCTACCTACCTACCTACCTACCTACCTACCTACCTACCTACCTACCTACCTACCTATCTATCTATCTATCTATCTATCTATCTATCTATCTATCTATCTATCTATCTATCTATCTATCTATCTATCTATCTATCTATCTATCTATCTATCTATCTATCTATCTATCTATCTATCTATCTATCTATCTATCTATCTATCTATCTATCTATCTATCTATCTATCTATCTATCTATCTATCTATCTATCTATCTATCTATCTATCTATCTATCTATCTATCTATCTATCTATCTATCTATCTATCTATCTATCTATCTGGATGTATGACGTTACAACGCGAGATATTACAACGCATTCCGTTACAACGCATTTTTTACAACGCAGGATCCATTACATTGCATGCCTTTACAACGCATGACATTACGTAGCAGATGCTATTACAACGCATGCCATTACAATGTAAGTATAGGTAAGTATATTATTTTTTTTTAAATGTAAGTAATTTAAATGTAATTTAATAAATAAATGTAAAAAAATTAAATAATTATTTAGTACATATATTACTTTAAGTTTATTTTTAAAAGAACTTTTAATAATAAAGAACTATTTTTAATAAATAATACAATTATTAAAATAATTTTTTTAATTAAAATAAAAGATTGTATCTTAAAACTAAACCCTAAAAAAAAACCTGTACCCCAAAACCCAAACCCAACCCTGAAACCTAAAAAAAACCCTGTACCCCAAAACCCAAACCCAGCCCTGAAACCTAAAAATACCCCTGTACCCCAAAACCCAAACGCAGCCCTGAAACCTAAAAATACCCCTGTACCCCAAAACCAAAACCCAACCCTGAAACCTAAAAATACCCCTGTACCCCAAAACCCAAACCCAACCCTGAAACCTAAAAATACCCCTGTACCCCAAAACCCAAACCCAACCCTGAAACCTAAAAATACCCCTGTACCCCAAACCCAGCCCTGAAACCTAAAAATACCCCTGTACCCCAAAACCCAAACCCAACCCTGAAACCTAAAAATACCCCTGTACCCCAAAACCCAAACCCAGCCCTGAAACCTAAAAATACCCCTGTACCCCAAAACCCAAACCCAGCCCTGAAACCTAAAAATACCCCTGTACCCCAAAACCCAAACCCAACCCTGAAACTTAAAAATACCCCTGTACCCCAAAAACCAAACCCAACCCTGAAACCTAAAAATACCCCTGTACCCCAAAACCCAAACCCAACCCTGAAACCTAAAAATACCCCTGTACCCCAAAACCCATACCCAACCCTGAAACCTAAAAATACCCCTGTACCCCAAAACCCAAACCCATTATAAAAAAAACATAAATTAATATATTTATTTATTTTTAATATTAATTAAATTAATTAAATAATGTTCAATAAAATATAAAATAAAATTATATACTTACCTATACTTACGTTGTAATGGCATGCGTTGTAATAGCATCTGCTATGTAATGTCATGCGTTGTAAAGGCATGCGATGTAATGGATCCAGCGTTGTAAAAGTTGCGTTGTAATAGAAGTGCGTTGTAAAAGTTGCGATGTAACGGCTGTTTCCCATCTATCTATCTATCTATCTATCTATCTATCTATCTATCTATCTATCTATCTATCTATCTATCTATTTCCCATCTATTTCTACCTCCGTCTGCTGGAAGGTTGTGAACAATGATCACCTCTCATTGACTGAGGTTGAGAAAGGTCATGACATTGGCAACTCTGCGCGTGTGGCACAAAAACCATGACAATTTGTCATCCTGCCATCTGACGCGGTATAAGACTTAATTAGCCACTTGCTAAATGGGTTCCACGAGGCACCTTACGCCTGCGACGGCGCTGCTTATGTTGCAGTTTCCAAACGATCTGAGAAACAGTAGGGCTGCTCGACACCTCTCGTCAAGGCACTCACGAGGAACGTTACAGCTTGCGATGAGAAATTGCGAAACACTGCCAGAGGCACGATAAACAGAGCTGTCCTCCGAGCAACCAATTAACATTCAGAAATCACACACACCAGGTCTCATCTTGTTCTATTTACACACGCCGGAGTCAGCACAGGACAATCAATGCCTTATTCATTTGTTTTTACTTTTTCTAATCATGTATGTAAATAGCAATTAGCGATCAGATCTTAAATATTCCATAAACGCAGCAGTGCTTTATGCAAATATGCAGCAAGCCGGTGCCTTTGTGGGGACGATTAAAATGTTGAAGGCAGCGCGGGAGCCCCCTCGGCTCCCTGACAGCTGTCACTGCTGCTGAACACAACTGTACAGTCGACGAAAGCGCTGTCTGGGAGCGTTAGTGTTTTGCCACTGAGGCAATTTCTTCATTTCACACTGGCATATGCTGCTTTATTTTGATATTTTTTTCGTTTTTCTTCTTTTCTTCTCGGAAGCACGATGAAGATGTCTTGCTGCACGCGTTTACTCATTTATAGCACCTGTAGTTGGGGAGTGTTTGCTGACAGGTTATTTAAATGTTCATAAGGAATTTAGTCAGTAGAGCTTTTTTCCTTTTCAGAGCTTTCGATTTGTTTTAGTTCTTTGTTCACCATTGCTGTGTTATCTGTTGTTCCGAGTATAAGTCGTTCGGAAGTAGCCTTTGTTTTCGAATGAATGCATGGTTAAAAGCCGGCTCATATTTTCACATGTAATGCTCCTAATGTAATCCGTGGACGCTTTTGCAGACAAAATGCCCGCGCCTCAGATTCCTGTCCAATCAGAAGACGTTTTCTTTCACACCCCTATGTGTGGGTTGGAACTTGGTGCGATATTTACAGCACCTGGACAGTTTTTTTAAAATCAATTTGTTCAGAATCAGGGCACTTTTTACAAGTTCAGGGCTAAATCCTGATATGCATGCAAACAGGAGTTTTATGATAAACATCACAAGCTAATGGTTTTCTCCTGATAGATTCTGGCTGATCAGACCTGCTGAACTTTATTAGGGGAAAGGCCCAAATTTAGCCAAAACATGCCAGAATTTGATGTGCTAAATGTGAATTCATTTGTTTTACCTCATTTCTAGTTGAAGACTCCGAATAGGACATATTTACCACAGTTGATAAACTCTTCACCCCAAAGTAATTGTATTTGCTAAGGCCCTGATTACAAGTGGACTGTTAAATTGAGATTCCTATGCAAACACCGGTTTGTGCAGGTAATGCAAATATAAGTGGTGCAATGTTTACCACAACCAGTCATTACATGGTGTGATTAAGTTTCCACCCTGTGTGAATTTAATTTTGACAATCCAAATTTGCTGGAATTTAACTGGACAAAATGCTTGGTATTTACCAGGACAAAATGTGCGGTTAGCACAAACATTTGCATGGTATTCCCAATAAAATCAGACAAGGTGATTATTATTGCATCCAATAAATTCCGAGCATCTCGGTGTCATATTATTTGGAGTGTGATAATTACTGCATCCAACACAGGCAACTAGTATTCAGATTCCATGTGTGGTGAATACCCCACTCTATTCCGTCTATATTTGTAATGAAGGCCATAGACCCTCATTATGAGTGGCCTAGTGGGGAATGAGTTTATATATCGTGCCTCTAAATAACAACGATACCCCAGGGATCAGTATTTACTTGGGCTGATATATAAATTCTGTCATGAGGTTTGCTTGCTGCACCAAAATCCTCATGTACCAATTGACCTGCTCAAACCCACCTATGGAAAATTGCAGGGGATGCAGTAATTACTACTAAACGCAAGACTACGATCCCTGGGTAAACGTTTGTTTGCAGAGGAATCAGAAAGAAAGCAAGCCGCTTATAATGAGGGACACAGTGGGGTCTGTACCACACCCGATAAATGCCATTAACAAGGGGAACAGTATTTACAAGATGTTGTAGCTTAGGGCCAGAGAGTCCTATTTTTCCTGCAATCATTCCCTAGGTGGACTGGAACCTTTGTTTTGTTGGGCAGTTTTGAGTCCCCACAGCTGCTGCTGGTTTCTCTGTTCTTCCCCAGCTTCCTGAGGTTGATTTTTGCAGTCATGAGTGAGGCCTCAAGAGAGAGTGATGCCTCTGTCGAAATCCGCCACACCCTGCCCTACCACCCTCCCCCCCTCTTGCCTGCACGGGCTGCGGCTGGAGACGGTAGAGAGAAAGAGATCAGAGACAGAGAAGAAACAGAGGAGAGAGGGAGAGAAAGAGCATGGATGGATTAGAAGAGAGAGATTAAGCAAGGAGAGTTGGTTTGAGCATTTTTGCCAGGGCTGCTGTTGGTTCCCCAGTGGTAAATACATCGTATTCTTAGTTTTAAACTTTGAAATGAAGCATAGAGGCATAACATGCAGAATCAGTATTTAACAGGCCAACTTCTGCATGGTTTGCCTGTTTTTCTTCTGTCCTTTTCCCACATTAAACCTATTTAACCTGTAGAATCTATCGGGAGAGAGGATAACTGAAGGTGTGATAATTAGAACTCTACCGATAAATCCATTCCCTGTGTAAACTCATGTTTGGAAAGGGATCAGAATTTAGCCCTCGCCCCCTGAACTTATACTTTTACCCCGTGGTGAGGTATTTACTAGGGGTCCATTAGGACGGCGGATGGATCGCCACCGCCATGCAGGCGGTGGCGATCCGTCCGCCATGTCCGCGTGGCGGAGGAACCGAGGTACTTGCCCCCGACAGGCCGCCATCCTAATGGACCCCTAGATTTGGTAAATACCCCTATTCTGATTACACTCAAGAAAAAATGTGGAACTGCGTGTGAAATTGATGTGTTTTGCCTGATGTTCTCACCTGATTAATGTTGTCTGGTTTGACCAGAGCTGCCGCTATTATGCTTCTGAGCAGCTGCAGCATTTTTTGGCATAATTGTAGATTTGCCTCATTGCCCACATAATCAATACTCTGCTGAATAATGTGCTCATTTGAACCCCAAAAATAATTTTACCTCAAATGATTCAAACCTTACTAAAACCGCAGCAACACGTGTTGATGAGCAGTGGAATGCCCTTTGCAAAGACTGTCATCTTTCTGTTGCTATTTGCTATATATGGGGAGGTTATACTGGTACTAAGGAGGTGCAATCAATGCCCAGAAAGTGTTCACTAGTGTAAAAATGACAAAATAATGAAGTATTACTATCACAAAATGTACAGTATTACACCTCATAATTTGCCTTCCCTTATCCTTACTGCATAATTTGCTCAACCCAGTGGCCCTGGCTTTGACCTGGCAACATGTACCAGTTGAAAAATGCTGGAAATGCAGTGTTTGCCTCACAACACATAGCTCCAATCACTGCACAAACAGGAGTTTGGACAGGGTTCGAAATGTAGCACCACACACAAAATCGTGCCAAAATATCAATGATTGGGGTTTCATGCTAGGATTTTTACCATTCTCCCTTTCCATATACATATTTTTAGAAAAACAGTATTAAAAAGAAAAAGAACCAGGGAGCTACTCCACGTACAACAATCAGGAGGTGTACCCAAGCCATCACCTCGATAAACCTACACAGCAATGCACTTCAATTTGCAATTTTTTGTTTTGTAAAGCACTTGCATTCACACAAATGTATATTTTTGCGCTATAGGAAATTAATAAAGCGTAGGTCATTGAAAATAAGAACTGTGCCGGCCTTGAGGCAAAACCCCTTCCTTCTACGGCTGACTGTCAGCAGCCAATATCTGGGGTTGTAAGTCTCTTACGAACTTCGGCTGGTCAATTTCCTGATGCCAAGGAAGATGCAGATGATCACAAAGGACTGCAGTGACCATAGAAAAGGCAGTGTCTGCCTTCTATTCCAACCCACTTTCTCTTTTGGGCATAAAGTAAGATTAACCTGCGAGTGGGCAAATGCGATATGAAACCCTGCTGCTATCCCATAAGCTGTTAACATCTACAACCATGAACACATGCGTGTGGGATTCAAACTAGCTTAAGATATCTAATGAAAAACAGTGGTGGGGTTCTAATCACAATACGGGCATATACTTCATGGATATCAACAAAAAGTAGTTCATGAGGTGGCAACATCACTACCACAAACCTCAAAATGTGCTGGCGTGTGATGCTAATCCACAATAACCACCAGCTCAGCGTGCCTTCCAGAATCATCCTGATATCACTCCCATTTTGTCTGCGAAGATGTGTGATTTTCCAAGTGAAGATGTAAATACTGCTTCCCAATCGGAAGGAAGGTGAGGTACATCTGCACACCTTTGCAGAGAGACACCCACAGACACAATAATAAGGCCTTTTGTCCTGCTGGACAGGTGAATTCAGTTGACATTATGGTTGATGGCACCAGCCACAAAGCACATCTTGCACCACGCAAGAGCAATACACATCCACAATCATTGATCTATGTACCCCAAATTAAAAAGTATGCAGAAGACAAAAGAAAGTTAGGTGATGCATGCATGCCACATGATGCACAGCATGCTCAAGTAGACAAGACAACACACTAGACCTACTTGGACAGATGTCAGTCAGGCAAGTACAACAATACCACAACTCAGGAGTAGACACAATCGGAGGAAGATTGTAATATCCAGGGGTTATCACTGATGGGAAACAACCCCCAGTTATATATATCTTCTCACACAGCTAAGACAGGGGCATGCACCAACGATGATTGCTTGATGCAGATAATCATCTGAACAATGTCAGTCAAAGCTTTAGAGCATGCAGACCTTGCATAATGTATGAGAGACACACACAGTAGGTTTCTGGGCCTTTGTATCTATGATATTTTTTAAAACATTTTAGTTATTTGTTTTTTTTTAATGTGCTGCAGTACTAACTCCCATATTGTGGCCTTGTACGGCCACTTGCCTTAGTCAAATCAATATTGCACAATTTTAGTACATAAGCAGTTGACCATTTCCTCTTCCAAAGTCCTTATACAATACTTTAATTGTTGCTTATATTTTGCAAACATAGTCCTCCATAGTGGTTATACAAGTATGTTACCGCGTATTTTGGGGACCAGGCCAAGACTGATTTACATACTGTTGACCCCTCTCTGTAAAGACATAGATAGGCTAAAATGTGAAGGACTGGAAAGAGCATCACACGGTGAGTACCAATGTCTGAGATTAATACAAGCGTTCCACCCATCACTTTTTGTACTGCACAGGTATGCTATGGACACGTCACCATAGTCATGCCTCCAACATGGCAAGAATAATGCCATAAGATGTATACTGTTGGGATTAGAAGCTTGCACACATCAGAGGTTGCATCAGCCCACCTGGTGTTAATGTTACTTGATGTTAACTCTGTAACAGATAACAAGAGGATGACAATGATGTAATCAGTTTCCATATAAAGATTTTCCCCTGGCATGCTTTAAGTACAGATTTGTGGGTTTGTACTGAACTTTAATACTTGACACTCAAAAAACACAAACTTCAGTGCCCATTGCATGTACTTTGTGTTCTGTAGGATCAGCTTCTTATACCTTTATTCCCCTGTAATTTCCCCTGTTGGGTGTGGATGCATGTGGGTTAATGGTTGCTTGGCTGCACTCTGGACTCCTTTGCAGTTCCTTAATCTATTGCAAAGTGGATTGCATGCTTGTTCCACTTACTGGCCTTCTAGTGCATTTTGTTATGCCTCATGAAGTGAGGCATTGGCTCATCATATGTACTGCACCATCTAGTTAACCGGACCATGGGCCCTTCTGGTAGGTTCAACTTTCTGTCCCTTATCTTATCCATGCAAAGGTGGTGTTCCTGCTCAGTACTTACCTTTCTCTTTTGTGGCATTTTTCTCTACACCGGAAACTTATTTTATCATCAGCTCATGTGGACCAGTTGCTTTCATTTGGTTAGACCAGTAGATGTCTCGGTCTTTTTTTCTGATGATGTTAGAGCTAACATTTTTTATCAGCCCTCTGCGGTTCAAGGATGAGTTTGCATTTATGTGTGAGCTTCTGATTTTGGACTCTTTACTAAGTTCCCCTTCTGCTTCCACTATCATTCCTTGGTAGACCTTCCCCATGGCTGCCATGTCCACATCTGCAAGTTCTGATGCAACATGCAAGGTGATCCCTGCTATTGCAGTTTTATGTGTAACTCTTCCCAAATCAGCTTTAATAGGATTTTTTTAAGATAGATCGATTTTGTCAATGGGCAGGCCTTCCTGACTGACGAGAGGAGTCTTGGAGTGGTGATAGCCTGATGAATTCAGAGTGTGGGTTTACCCTTGGGCTGCCAGTATTTAGGGTCTTAGAAAGGATCAGTGACTTAATTTCAAAGGACATTCATTTGGCTTGTGATGGGGGGATGGAGCACCAACCTCTTCAACTGCTTCTTTCACACAACTTGATCCTGCTTTTGTAAAATAATGACTAGAGTCTCTACTCTCTCCAAGGTTTCTGCAAAGATATCTGCGACTCCATGGAAATTAATCTTCCATTGTTTCACACTGTCTCCATCTTTAGTCATCCATCTACTTATGGTTTGTGAATTCATCACACCATCCCCTTTCCACAATACATTCACTCTTGAGATTCTGATTTTGATTGTTATTTATATTTATTTTAGGTAGTTCCATAGCACAGACCCAGCCACAAGGGCAATGAAGTACTTTACATAGTAGAAATTGGATACAAAAATAAAAATGTAAGGTTAAAAAAGGAAGGGAGGAGGAAGAGGGAACCTAGGATTAGAATAGAGCAGAGGGGAGAATCAATCTGAAGAGAAAGACCAATAGACTAGAAACTTTTGTTTGAGAGATGTACCTTAACGTTTTTCCCAAATTATACGGAGTTTCTGATTGTTCTGAGAGCTTCCGGGTTGGAGTTGCAAAATCTAGGGGACGGGAATGACAAGACTTGGTTAACTGTTTTGCTTAACCTCGTTTTAGGGAATTCAGGAAGGAGGTTAGTTTTTTCTCTTGGTGATGTTTTGCTGCCTCTTGTGTGGAGTTTGGTTTTGAAGCAGGATTGAAGACCGGAGTGGATTACTTTGTGAGTAAAAGAAACGATTTTGGAATGGATGGTGGCTTCTAGAGGCAGCCTGTGTAGATACTGAAGGATCGAGGTGATATGCTCTAATTTTATTACATTAGAGATTAGCTGAGCTGCTGCATGTAGATTTGCTCTGAGAGGTGCATTTGGAAGATTTTGGTAGACCAGGATGGAGAGCGTTGCCTCCACTAATATGTGAACGATCAAGGGATTAAACAGCAGTCCTGAAATCTGCTAGAAGAAGTTTAATTTTCCTTAGGAGGTGAATTTGGTATGATGTTGATTTGGTTAGCTCAAATAAATTAACTGTAGTAGTAGGATAATTTCCCCTCTAACCCAAAGTACTCTTTTTTTTTTGGGGGGGGGGGGGCAAACAAATAGCTGAGAAGTTGGCTTTTGTAATCTCATGAGTCGTATATTAAGGAAATGACCTTTGACTGTAGGTTGCCTTGAGTGTAGTTTTTTTTAATTCTTCCCAGTGGCTTGTCCATCCAACTAATGGTATAATTGTCCTGGCACAATTGCCCTGTCCCTCCTCCATTTTTGGTGGGCTGCTGTTTTTCTCCAAAATAACTACTGGTGGCATCTATTGCCAGTCACTCCCACGACGTTCAGAGAATATCCCCAGCATCTTTTCCCAACTTCAGTGAAATGCAAGCATCCAAGAAATAATATTAAACATTATTATAATAGCAATAAAAATATTAATACTATTAATAATAATAACAATAATATTAATGACAAACCAACAATCATCATTATTATTAATATTAGCCTGTATTATATGGTTCAAAGTAGTACTTTGGTCTGCATCAAAGGCATCTTGCTCTTTCAGAGCTTGTGTGGCGCATTGTTTTTTAAGTTCCCTGAATGGTGGATCTTGTCAGGGTTGTTAAAAATGCCATATATATGTTTCTCTGTTCATGGGGGTGATCTACTGATCATGTTCACCACAAAGTAGTCCTCTTACTCCAAATCGATCATCATGTGGAACTTACCAGATCCCTTGTCATGTTTCCTATTGAATACTGTACCTTGATTTATACCCCCTCCCGGCCCAAAATGCTCATTGTCAGGTTTCAAAGAATAAAAAAATACACAGCCACAATGTGCCTTTATCAACAAACGCAGGACCCCACCATGGCTGCTTAGAAAGCTCTCCTCCACTGGGTGCCGGATGAGGCAAGGATTAAACTCAAAGTCCACTGCAGCATGCACAAACCATACTGGGAAAATGTCAAAAATACATCCAAAACCTCACTCCATGCTTCCCCAGGCAGAAACCTTCGCTCATCAAATGCTGGATTCAACCAGCAAGAGTCATTCAAGAGGCGGAATCATGGCGGGGGATCCTTAAGAGTACAAGGCCCAGAAAAGTTGATCACCCTTAACTTATCACTGAGATCAGAACCTAATCACATCCACTTCATTGTCTACAGAACCTATGGACTTTAAATAGTGATGGTAGCAGAACATCTTCTATAGTCTTCTTCCTACCTGATCAAATGCGTTCCCTTCCTACAACGCTCTGTCTCAGACTAGACAGGGGTACGGCCTCTTTTGCGCTCTGTAGTAACCAAAAGTTTACAGGTAGCGCATTATAAAGCTCTTACTTCAATAAATACATAAATAAATGCATTCATTTAGATTTGAGGATGCTCCAAAAGGGTCATGATAGTTGCTACCCCTGATACTCTGTGATATCTCTGCAAGAATTTACAGGCATATATATGAGAGGCTTGCATCATGTTTGCAACACGTAAAGTAGTACATGCATGACGCAAGCCTATAAGTCAAATTTATGAAGCCACGCAATGCCACATTGCGTAGCTTTGAATGGCTTCATAAATCTGGAGTAAGGAAAATCACAAAGGTGGCGTTACCTTGGTGTTCCCATGCAAATTTCATGGTTTTTGACGCATTCTCAGATTTATCTAACCTGGCAAACCCGGGAATGGGTGAAAGAGATAGGCCTTCTCAGGGGTGGCGTAATAAGGATAAATATCGGGAAACATCCTTTACAACACAACTTTTACCACGCAGTTCCTTTACGACGCAACTTTTACAACACAAACCATTACAACGCATTGCGCTGGGGGGGCGCTCTAGGATAGGGAATGTGTTTAATGTACTATCCAACACCTTACCTACTATCCGCGGGGACTGGAGTTGGAATAGTAAATTAAACAATTCACTATCCAGCGCCTAAAAGCACTATGCGTTGTACTGGTGTGCGCTGTAAAAACAGCGTTGTAAAAGCATGCGATGTAAAAGCATGCGTTGTAATGTCATACATCCATAAATATCTTTATTGCTCCTTGGTTCTTCCTCTTTCTATATGTGCTGCATTCTGCAGCACAAATATTAAGAGCAAAACGCCTCTTTGGATTGTTTTGAAGGTGCCCCTCCTGCACAAAAAGAATACTGCCTACGACACAGGCACCCTTGCACCATAGTGCAAGGGTGCATGCGTTGGCGCTAAGCTGCCAAAACAGCATCAGCGCAAGGGAAAAAGACAGGAATGTGCAGCATTGCTTAAATACGGCTCATTCCTGCCCTTTCGCAGTGATGCAGGACAGCACAGAAGGTGACTGACTTGCTGCGCTGCCACGCGCCACTATTTTCATAAATATGCCCCTTACTGTGCAAACTGCACATCTTTTGTAGATTCATTAGTTTTGAGGAGTTTCTGAGTTTTGTTGATTTATGTGAGTTGTTAGTCGCATGCTTGATTCACACCCACAGATGGTTTCTGACTATTTTATTAATTGGCTCTTCTCTGAGACAGTTCTTTCCAGAGACATTTGTTTTGCTTCACTGGCTGTTCCTGCCTCATGCAAAGCAGGAAGTGATAGTTAATGTTGGTTTCATCAGTTACTCATTAGATGCACAGTTGACAGTCATCCGTTTCAGAGTGGCATTTTTGGTCAGGGTTGCTGCCCTTATGGAATGATGTCGATGCTGCATAAGTCAAAGCTCAAGTTGTTTCTGGTGACCCCAGTTTAGTGTCTCCTTGGTGTTAGGAAATCTCTTGTGCTACATGTCAACAGGTTCGAATCTTGACTCAAGACAAAGTCTTCAATCGTGTTTAATCTGTAAGGGCCTGGCGTAGCTTTAGGGAAATGTTCATGTATCGGTTTTCATATGGCTTAAAAGCTTTCTGCATCCTGTAGCTGTTTTCTTCAAAGATATCCAATCACACCCATAGACTCTTTCCATATGTAAAATGTGCAGTGTTTTATTTGTACGGTGGTTGTCTGTGTCGGGAGGAGCTCTCATTTTTTGTGAAATGGACTTCATTTTTCATCTATGAACTTTGAACCCAACCAAGAGGAACAAAAGGGAGAAAGAAAGGGGAAAAAGATAGGAAAGCAGTAGCAAAGGGGGAAATTGTGGATGAAAAAACGCAAGGGTGAGATAAAGAGACAGAGGCCGTTGGAGATTTCGGGAGGAGAGATGAAGAAAGTGGCATGAAGTGGAATCGAGACTAGGCAGGGTTGGTGCTCGTCAACCATGGCATTCGGTGACACTTGAGGTGGGTTCCTAAGAAAAACTTGCGAGCTTGTACTTATTTATATATATTTTGTATTTATTTATTTTACAAATTGAGCACTGGGTCATCCTTGCTCATTTCCCAAAACATTTTAGAATTAGAGAATAAAAAGATACATTTCACTCATCTGTGTTTTCCAGAGAATTTTTTTGTCAAAGACGTATAGTAGTCTTGCCCAGTACAGAAAGGGATTTCTTTAAATTAAATAGACAGCTGTGTGTTTTCAAACATTGCTGAGATATTGGCCTTTCGTTTTTGCCAGATATTTACTCTCGCAAGCTCACGAGTAAATCTCTTTCCACGGTGGACTGAGGACACCACCACAATTGGCAAGGTTGGGGTAAGTGGGTTTTTCCACGCCGAAAAGTATTTTCCTAGTGGAGAAAATGAAACACTTTTTGGACCCAGGCATCCCTAAAGCCTTTTCAATTGCTAGAAATAGGTATTCATTCCTGGAAGCCTGCGCCTGTCAAGCCTTCCGGCATTTTTCTCAGAAGCCCACCAGAGACAATAAACCTGCTGGTGCAGAGTTCCAAATTCGATTGTATGACTCATGTTCAGCATGTGGGGGGTTTTCTGTTTTACTTTCTTGGGAACGAATCGTGTATTTCCAGTGTATTCTCTAAATATGATGCGTTCTATTCTGCTATGCCTAATGGTTATTACATTTGGAATATTACGCAGTGGCGATGAACAGGTCATCACTTCTGATAAGCCGTGTGCTGATAGAATAAAGCATTGTTGTGTTTTTTTAAAAACTTGCTCCAATGCCTTTGGTGGTATGGGCTGTACTTGCACATTGGGCACCCACCACCTTTGGCCATCATTAATGTCTCAGGAGAATGCTTTCAGCATACATAGCATACACATGTCTGCTGAGTGTGTGGGGGGGGAGGGATAAAGGAGACAGAGGATGTGCTTCTGACTATTTCTTTGTATCACTATTGTCATTTGATCTGGTCCTGATTTCTGACTTGCTGTATACCACAGTAAAAGAGGCACCATGACCGGCCTCAGAGACAACACAGGACTGACACGTATTACCAAGGCTTGAAAGCGCGTGGCATGAAGTGCCAAAGGGCGTAACATGAGTTGGCTGAGCTCTATTTAACAGGATTATAATTTCTAATGCTTCTATACCTTGGACAACTATCAAAATTGACAATAAAAAATAAAAAGAAGCTGTAAAGTGTGAGGCACATTGCACTTCTTTTCTGCTTTTTTAGGATCAATGTGATTAGAGGAAGTTAATCCACAAATTATGATGCCTCTTGCTTAAGGAATAATAAGCTTAGATACAGGACATTTTCTGTGAGATGTAGCTGGTGAGCCTCACCCATCTGCTGACTCCAAACAAGAAATCTCTAGGTTTCTCCTTAGACAGTGTCTTCTTCTTCAAGATCCACATCACCAAAGAAGACAAAATATCAAACCTCACCTGACAGATTCTTACTTCAGAGCCACTTTCGTAGCACTAGTCATCTCAGGTAGATGTTGACAGACCCTTTGTTGCCGGCATTCCTCAAAATCCCCTGACACCACTTAAGTGTTGTACACATCACTATTTAACTCATGAAATATCTAACATGACAGCATTGCTCCAACCAACTTCACTCCCGCACCTGAAGACATATAGCATCTTCAAAACATTCTAAATCACCTATAACATAACACTCAACCATAGTAACAAACTCAAGTTATAAGAGGAACATGAAGTTGAATTAACACAGGCAGGAAAACAAAAATTACAAAAAGATAAGACTCGAAAACACACCTTCCATAGTCATACACCAAGATGATGGCGCAGCAGTCCACAAATATTGAGGTTTGCTTCTTTACATCTCTTTTTAGAAAATAGCTCAAAGCATCTCTCTTCAAGAAGCACCTTTTCCACCATCGATAAAAAATAGGGCACCTTCCTAATCCATACCTCAGTTAGAATTGTATGGCTTCTTTTCTTTATGATCCAGAAAGGCCCATCACCTTCTGCTTTAGAAAGTGCTCTATTACTTGCCAGATGGACTTGTGGTATATTTTTATTTTATTGTTATTTTGTTTGGAAGTTATTTAAAACTCTGCTAACTCCCATAAGGTGCCCTCAGAGTGCTTTTGGGTGGGCACCTATAAGAGAGAGTGGTAAGCAGAGTTTTCATCAGGATTTCAGATCTGGTCATAGGGAACTAGTTAGATATCCACCAGTGACCCGGAGAAGCTCTGCTGGCCAATATTACCCAAAATAGACAATAAGCCTTGAAAGCGCAAGACTTCTCAGACCCTCGATGAAGACCCTTGACAGTATTAGGTGTCCCTCTCCATACATACACCAGGCTATCCCTGCCTTCTGATGAAGATGCCTTTCTTTCTACATAGGCCCTCAAATATTTTATATATATTATATACACAATTTTAAAGCAGACCTGAAACACTGCTAAGTGGAGCCCACTGAGACTTGACAGGAAAGGTATGCTTTCAGACTAAGGAAGCAGAAAAACTAATTAGACATGAAGCCACCGTGAATGAACATGTTAGCGGAATCAATAAGTGGAACTTATCAGCCATTTCTTTAATTGTGCCAGCTGAGCTGTGGCGATCTGCTCAGTTGAGTGCAATTAATGGCTCCATTCCTGCAGCATAGGTTTTCCTTTCAATCAATAGCTGGCATCTGCCTTCACGAAATAGGAAAGAGAGTCTAAAAAATAGTGGAAAATGCGTCTTTTTTTCGCATGCTAGATGATATGATTGTTTAGTATAATTAGAGAACTTCGGCATGCACCAGCCAAAAGTAGCTGAAAAGAAGAACAAATATCAACCAAGCACGAATAATGTATTCCGAGCAAACTTGGCGGGGGAAGTATTGTCCTGCAAAAATTGGAATTTGCAAACATAAAAACGTTTCTTTAATGTGTTTGTGTTTATACCACGCTTCTCCAACAAGTAGCTTGTGACCCTTTGGTAGCTCTTCATCTCTCCAGTGTGCAGCCCTGTCTACGAAATTGGATTTTTTTGTTTGCTTGAATAATACATCTATACCAACATTGAAAAGAGTATATACGAGAAAAATGTTAGAATTTATATGCGGATTTTTGGACAAAACTGGTTCAAGGTTGAGTTCATAAAATCTATTGATGGTTGTTTTTTGAGTTATACATTTTGCGGCACTGGTACTCACATTACAATCTTGGCATTGCAGCTGTTGCAGTGCTGTATTAACTGGTAACCCTCCCTGACGTACTAAGGTGATCACTCATGGTAATCTTGTATGGGGTGGTCGCTAATGTAATCTTGTCTGATGGGATCCCTATTATAGCATCAATAATATTGGAAGATCCAGATGATTTTTCATTGACCATAGGTTGAGAACTATGCCCCTGATCTTTAATCCCTAAGACCAGGGCCGGATTGGCCTTAGCGGGCACCGGGCATTTCCCCGGTGGGTCGCCAGGGTTGGTGGCCAATTTTGTTACAGGGCTGTTTTTGCAGCATAGCTGCAATATCAGCTGCTGTAACGAAATCGGCTGAAAGCGGCCGTGGCAATCAGCTCGGCCGCACCCCAACCCCCTGGGGGTCCTGCTGAGCACTTTGCCAGGGCTGGTTTTGGTTCCCAGTACAGCCATGCTTAAGACCCTCATTTATCGGATTTTGTAGGGCAGCACAGCAAGGCACCTTGCAGCACTGCCCTACGCCAAAGTAAAATGACAGGAATGCACCGTATTTTTGCAATACAGTACATTCCTGTCCTTTCTACTTGCACTGGCGATTTTTCGGCAACCTAGCCCCAATGTAGGTACGCTAAAAGCATGGTGCAAGCCTGCCTCTGTTGCATGCAGGATTGTTTTTGTGCAGGAAGGGGTACCTTCCTGACCAAAACCAATCCTAAGAGGTGTTTCCTCTTTCTGTATGCTGCAGAATGCACACACATAGAAAGAGGAACAAATGAGGAGAAATGTAGATATTTCTTTTTGTTGCGCCTGACCTCGGGAGGCGTACGAATTTGGTGCTTCCCCGGTTTACAGGATTTTGTAAATCTGGGGTAGCGTCAAAATCCATGGGTGTAGTGTGGGAAAATTCACCACAACGCCCATGGAACACCATCTGGACGCAGATTAAGGTGATGTAACGATTTGCGCTGCATTGCCATACTCAAGACTTTTTAGGTCACTCAAAGCCATGCAGGGTGGATTTATGTGGCATAAATTGGATTGAGAGCTCTGCATCAAGCATGTAACACTTTTCGTGGTGCAAAAAGGATGCAGGGCTCTCATAAATAAGCCCCTCGGGGCCTTATTAACTGGGATTTGACGTAGGGCAGCACAGCAAGTCATCTTGCTGTGCTGCCCTACGCCAAAGTGCAAGGGCAAGAATGTACAGTATTTATGCAATTCGGTGCATTCCAGTTCTTTTCCCTTGTACTGGCACCACTTTAGCTGCCTAGTTTCAGCGCAGGCACCCTTGCACTATGGTGCAAGGGTGCCTGTGTTTTTGGCAGGATTGTTTTTGTGCAGGAAGGGGCACCATCCTGCAGAGAAACAATCCTAAGATGTGTTTTCCTCTTTCCATGTGTGCTGCATAATGCAGCACACAAAGCAAGAGGAAATAATGAAGAGAAATAAACCTCAGGAGGTGTAAGGATTGTAAAAATAGGGCAGCATCAAAATCCAGCGGTGTTACATGGGAAAAGACACAGCAAAGCCACCTTCTGAGTGTAGAGTAAGGCAACTCAGCGCTTTACCCTGACTTGCCTTACTCCATATCTATGAGGCCATCCAGAGCCATGCATTACAACTTTGTGTGGCCTCATAGATATGATTTTGTAATCTGGATAGCATCAGAAAAGGTGATGCTCTGGCCAGACAAGGAGCTCCTAAATAAGCCCCTAAGTCTTGATGTGAAAGCACATAGGGAGATGACATGAATTCACTCTGTTTTGAAGTGGGAAGACAGCTGTTGATATTTTGGGCCTCATTTATGGCATTTTCGCATAGGGCCTTGCTACACTGCCCTACGCCAAAGTGAAAGGACAGTAATGCATCGTATTTCAGAAATATGGTGCATTCCTGTCCTGTCTGCCAGCGCTGGTGCAGTTTTGGCAGTATAGTGCCAATGTAGAAACCCTTGTGCCTCATTTTGAGACATGATTGTTTTGTGCAGGAAGTGGCACATTCCTGCACAAAAACAATCCTGTGAGGCGTTTTCCTCTTTCTATGTGTGCTGCAGGAAGAAACAACTAATAGAAATTAAGATATTTCTCCTGGATATGCCTCACCTCTGGAGATGTACTGATTTGATGCTTCCCTAGGTTTACATCACTTTGTAAATCTGGGACTGTGTCAAATTCCATGGGTATTGCGTGAGAATCCCCCTGCAACGGCAATGGGACGCATTCTAGGCGCAGAGTAAGGCGACTCAGCGATTTATGCTGCATCACCTTACTCATGAATTATGAGGCCACACAAAGCCACGCAGGGTGGCTTTGCGTGGCTTCATAAATCTTTATGAGAGCCCTGCGTCACGCATGTACCACTTTACGTGGTGCAAAAGTGACCCAAGGCTCTCATAAATAAGCCCCTTCGTTTGGATGGCTCTGGCATTCAACATATCTGATTTTGCTAGGTCAGCAGAAAAGACATGATTTATTGACTGTGATCTCTGTATTGTACTCTACTGGCAAGAGATGGAGACCTAAAATGTCCATTGTTTATTAAAGGAACAAAATCATTGTCTGTCCAGCGTCATAATACTCGTAGGTTAGAGAACCTTAAAATGTGCTTTCTTTTCTGATTTGCCTTATTTCGGCCGCATCTATTTTGGGCGTCTTTTCAAGAGTATTTTTTTTAATCTCTTTTAGGTTCTTTGCAGAAGGAAAATCATCAGTTTCAATCCCAGGACAGACGACTATAGCTGATAGTGTGAAGAAGCAGAATGGCTCTTTTCAAAACTGTGACCAGCTGTAGAAAATAAATTGAACAGAAATTGGAATTGTAGAAGAAGAGGCATTGCTTCAGTGAACAGTGAAAGTGCAATTTGTAGGGCGGTTACATGATACCTGCGGTGTGTAGCACAGCACTTGTCTGTACAAGCAGGAGCCCTAGAAAAACAGGTACAATATTACCAACAGGGTAAACAAACTAAATCAATAAACAGTTGCTAAACGTGCTTTGCCTTTGTGTTAAATTTTCAACATTATTCATTTTTAATATTTGATTACAATTATCATTTTCCATCAAGAACACAGTTTATGACTTGAGAAAACCTTATAGATTTCAGCGACCTTTTCCCTGCCTGAAATATGTGATATTTGGCCACTATGGAGCAATAAACCTAAAAGCGGGGAACTAAGACAATGAAACCGTAAAGCCATGTAGGGAGAGGTAACAATGTGAAAGCTGATAGGTAGATGAATGTTATAGATGCCACCCCAAGATCCCATTAGCATGTTCACATCACAATTTAAAACAAGAATTTTCAATGCCAATAGGTTTTGCATTTGTGAGAGTTAGTTATTGGTGTTGTAAATGACAATATCTTTCACCTATGTGTTTTGGTTTAGAGAGGAGTGGATGTATGTGGCGTAGAGTGTAATTGTGTGGGTTCGATTGGAATTGTTAGTTGTGAGATTGTGTATGGTGGAATTACGTGGTGTGTAGTGGATTTGTTTAGTGGAATTATGTGGCATGGTCTTTGGTTCATTTGTTTCAAATGTCCACTTGAGCATGACATCTCCTTTAATTCAGCTACAATTTGAGGCTACCTGTGCACAAAATATGCTATCATCTACAAAGCTAACAGGCAGAGCCTCAAATCTCTGGCACCTGGCTGTTAGTAGCATTGGGAGTCTTCAGCATGCATCCCATGCCATGGTTGTGTCTCAGGGCCTAGCTCACTGCTACACCAATGGAGTATGTGGTACAGTACTGAAGGGAGGCGCTGAAAGAATACAATACTTATCTGGTGTGGGGAAATTTGCAGACTATAGGAACACTACACCAGTGTTGCTGACCTCTACTTTTCCATATACCACCATGGTTATTTCCCCATCATCTGGACCCAATTCTAAGGGTAGCTCAGAAGCATAAGAGGAGGGCAGTCTGATCCATGAATGGGCAGAGGTGCCCTTTCAGCAAGGTGCTGCTCACATTTCAGGCCATGAACAGACTTTAAGTCAAGGATCAGGAGAAAAAAAAATATTTACAGGTAATGTAATGTAATGTAATGATGTCTTGTAAAGCACATGAATCACCCCACATGGGGTATCTTCGCGCTGTAGACCGCTATGGAACCCGTCCTGGCTTTCCCTGTGAGATGGTCCCTACTGGGTATCTCCAAGGTGAAACCAGGCATCCCCGGCGTATGTGGGGGGCCGTTGTGGAGATGAGGCAAGCTAATTCCCAGAGTTGCCGAGTGTGATCCCTGGTTAGAGTAGGCACCGAGGCACGAATTATCGAGTCCGATGACCCTGGTCCATGACCCTGCCGCGTCGGGAATTGAACCGTGGTCCCAGGCCGACCTCTGCTTCCGGGTCTGCCGCCTCTAACCAGTGAGCCACACCACTCCAGGTGCAAGACAAGGAGAGGAAAAATATGTACCACTGGTGTCGAGGAAGCACCCTTCAGGTCCACACTTGTCCACAGGATGCATCTGAAGAACTGGCTAGAATCAGCCTGATATGTGTTAATTTCACTACATCTAGATGGTACCAATCAGCCAGAAGCTTTGCTTACAGTTTTAGATTACTAGCAAATGAGAGAAGAGATGATTTTCATGAGCTATTTTCCAGAGCAGAATGACTTGGGTAAGCTGGACGCATATTCCAGCTACAGGTTAAACATCAAAATAACTTCTTAGTTGGTCAACTAATACAAAAAACATTGAAAGGAGGCAGGTGGGGTGCAAGAGGGTCACAAAAAAAGAAGTTATCTTCTAGTGGGGAGCTCCTAGACAAAACTTACACCCTAATAAGGATACCACCCATTCACTACATCAATCGCGCTATGGACACATTGAGTGAGGAAGAAGGCTCAAGCTTGGGGAACTGTGTGGGTTTCAAACATGTGGGATGGAAGAAACGAACTTGGTAGCCTTCATCCCTGAGAGCAGATTACAGAGATTAAGGGAGCTGTAACACCAAAGTACCACAGAATGCCTTCAACCAGACCTTCCTCCAACAGGTAGGAATGGTGGTGTACTCCCTTGAATTTACACTATGGATTGTTTCGAGTGTCCAGCCAGATCATAGACTTCAGCTGACTGTCACAATGAGCTGGCATCTGTAACAGAAACCCAGCATGGTTTGGGGCGAGGAGCGGTGGGGTGTAAGGAATCGTTAGATGAGGCTGTGACTTTAAGGAAAAATATATGCGGGCAGTGGCAGATGTAACATCCAACTCCAAAATGCATCTTTACACCAGCTAATCAGCATTTTCAAGGAACAATGCTTCCATTGTAATAAAGTGGAGAAGGCTCTCAGATTATTATTTCAGCATAAAGTTCAGTTCAATAATCTACACAGGCACGCAGACCCCAAAGCTCGAGTAAGACATTAACTATGTTCTTTAAGTGTAGTTCTATCATAAAATAAATATTTAATTAATAAGCTCATAGTTCTACTCAAAAAGTGCATCCCTTTCCATGGATACGGACACAAATCCTCAAAACACCTGAGAATGCTCGACCTAACAATAATGTTCCAGCTGCAGTGGACCTATTTGGAGTATGTAAATTAAATAATGCGTCAACTGCAGCGGCAGCCACTCCATTAGGGCAGAGGAGCACCGCCCCCTCTGCCACCACCAGTACATAAAACGACAATGAAACAGGTTTTACACCTGTTTTATTATTATTTTATTCAAATCACCTGGACCCGCCTCAGGACTCTGATGAGTCTTAGGGGCAGGTCCAGGGGATGACACTGCTTGTGGGGGGTAGGTGTTTGGTCGGCCCTCTCAGGCTGCCCAAACCCTTCATGCGCAGTGAAGCTCTCTTCGACCGCAGCTGCATTGCTGGGGCTGGAGAGAGCAGGCTCCCAGTCTTCCTGGGAGTGCAAGTTGCAGACGCTCAGGCCAATCCTGAAGCTGCTCTTATGCGAGAGCAACTTGAGGATTGGCCATAGGGCGGGCTGGGAGCCTGTGCCCAGCACCAGAGCCAGAAGCAGGAAGATCCGATGCTTGGGCGACAGAGGCAGCAACATTAAATTACGTTTATTTTTTTCTGTTTTGTGCCCAAACCCTCCTCACCTCTCTTCTCCCCACCTCTGTCCTCCAGCCCGCCCCCTAGCTTTGGCAGAGGACGGGCCACTACTGGTCAACTGCTGCATTCAGTCATGAAATCGTATTATCTACTACAGTCAACATTACTAAACGTAGTCTTCATGATTACACATGCCCTTACCCATATGTTTGTCTCCACACGCTTCCTAGGCCTTGTCAATGGTGAGCTACTTCAATGGAAGCAGACTGGGAGTCATTTCATTGGATTTAGGTTTTACTACATTACCATCAGGCGTCACTATATTGCATGGGACATTATTACTTTCCTATTAGTAATATGCAACTATTACAAACATTTTAAATGTACTTCTCTTTTCTCAGTACACACACATAACACACACACACACAAACACATTTATAAAACAGAAAAATATAGGACACATGATAAGTAAATTTAAAATATAGACTACATTAAAAATACATTAACACAACAGTGAACATTAAAATGAAAGTAAATGTTAACGTAAAAATGAATGTAAATTAGGGGTAATATTCAAAAGTAATAACATAAAAAAACAATTTGGAGAATGAAATACACGCACACCTTTCATATATATCTGTTTTAGTAATTAGGAGAACACCGCAGGCCTCCGAAACAAAATCGAGGATGGTTCCGCGCAGGTGTTTTTAAATCCATATTCACTTATCTGTCTCCAAGAGACATGGTCTGTAGAGGAACTACATCTACTAGGCTACAAAACCTTGTCTGTCCCAGCACTACCTAGCCCAATGGGCAGACCAAAGGGTGGGTTGACAATTTACATTTCAAACATCCTTCCGCTTAATAAAGTGGCCATTCTCTCTCAGGATCCCAACCACCAAATTCTTTCACTAACCCTTGTAAACAAAGAAATAATAATCCTGATCAATAGTTATAATAACCTACCAGAAGAAAACTTTGCAATCCTTCTCACTACCCTTCATGATAAATTAAAACAGATTCACCATCGGAGATCCTTAAATAAGGCCATCCATCTAATCTGGGGCGGAGATTTCAATCTCCACCCCTGTACAGTCTCCAACCCATTGCGCTGCGGGATAATGGACGAATTCAACGTCCCAATGGCGCACTTTGCCCACAATAAATTAGGAAATTCTATTAACACCGTCCTATCGGATCTGGATCTCCACATCGTAAACCACCCAGATGCAGACCCAAACGAATTTGCTCCGACTTATGTGGGCAGAGGTCACCAAACCACAGTAGACTTCATACTTCTCACATCTACCCTTATGAATAAACTCAAAGATTTCAGGGTTATCGCCACCCCCCTCAGTGACCATTCCGCCTTAGTAATAAAGTTATTTATGTCACCCAACTCCTCTCATAAACTGGAGATGGCGATTACTCTTACACAAAACAAGATCCAGGTTGGTAAACACAATGGTTTTACAATCAAGTGGGCAAAAATTAATCCATCTGACATTTTGAAAAAATTAATAACACGGGCCTACCCAAACATTGTGAAATGCCTGGACCTTACATCGAGCCACAAGGAGGTCCTGATAAATTTCAAACAAATCTTGGATTCTATAAAGGACCTACTTACTTCAAAACCCAAACTAAATCGCTCCACTAAACCAAAATGGTTCAACCATAACTGCACTGCGGCCCTGAAAAAACTAAAATCTGCACTTCAAAGCAAAACGCGAGATGTAGCCCAGATTCAACTACTAAGGCGCCAATACACAGGGGAAAGAAAGCTGAGAACTGCCCAACTTAAGCAAAAATTATGGGACGATCTTCATAAAGGTGCAGTCTCAAAAAACAGTGAGCTTTTCTGGCGCACAGTAAGAACTCCATACCTTACTGATAATGGCACTCCAAAAATAGAAGTCGCCATTGATGAAAATACATGGGTCTCTCACTTTGAAGAAATTTTTAGAAATACTTCACTAACAGAACCCATGCCTTCAAAGCCACACTACCCCATTTTGGTTCCTTTCGATATCTCAGATCTTATAGAGGCACTCCAGAGCAGTAGATCAGGCAAGGCTCCAGGACCGGATGGGGTCCCAGTGGACTTTTTTAAAAACAACTTAGACCTCTGGGCACCCATCCTAACTAGAGCCTGCACAGCGGCAGTGAATGAGGGAATCCTTACCTCTTGGACCAAATCAATAATGGTCCCCATCTTCAAAAAGGGGGACCGCCAAGATCCAAAATGCTACCGGCCCATCTCACTGCTGGACTCGCTCGGGAAAGTGGTGGGGAGAGTGATCTTAGAGCGTCTCCAGCAGTGGAGTGAGGACCGGGGCATAATTTCCGATATCCAATTTGGCTTCCGCAAGGGCTTTGGTACATTAGAGCAGGCCCTTAATCTCCATTTAGTAATGGGCAAATATACCCAGGCTACTCCTTCTAAGATATACATGGTTTTTGTCGACCTGTCCGCAGCCTTCGACTGCGTCTCGCACGCAAAGCTGTGGAAGGTCTTAGCTCAGATGGGAGTAGACCAATCCATTTTAGATCTCCTAAGAGAGCTCTACACCGGGGCAACAGCCAGAGTTCGCTTCGGGGTAAACGGAGAGCTGACGTCACCGTTTAGCGTAGGGCGTGGGGTCAGGCAGGGATGCGTCCTGGCCCCCTTCCTCTTCTCACTCTACACTAATGGTTTGGAGGGGGAGATGTTGAGGGGGGCCCAGGACCTCCCACGCATAAATCGCCGCCTGATCCCAGCCCTGCTCTACGCGGATGACGCTGTCATCCTTGCGCGAACGCCCCGAGAACTTCAGAAAGCAGTAATCAAGTACACTTCATTTATGGGCAATCTCGACTTAAAGGTGAACGTAAAAAAAACGTTCGTCATGACAGTCGGCAGAGGCCAAAAAAGAACAAACCCCATTTTCCTCAACAACCAAAAGCTCGAAGCTACTCCTCAGTACCCCTATCTGGGGGTCATGATAGATGATCAACTTAGCTGGAAGCCAGCAGTGAACACTAGGGCACACTCATTTAAGAGGGCAATTGCTGCCCTAACAACTTTTTCACAGAGATTAGGTAAAAGACCACCAGTAGAGCTCCTCAAGATCTATAACGCCAAATGCCAGGCAATCGCAACATACGGCGCGGGAGTCTGGGGTTACACAAATACTAGCCTCATCCAGAAAGCTGAAAACGCCTTTTTAAGATTTTTGCTAGCCACCCCCAAAGGTACCTCTACCTATGCAACTCATTTAGAATTAGCCATACCCTATATAGAGGACCTAATTAAAATTGAACCGTTGATGTTGTGGCAACGCATCTGGAAGTCAGATAAAAACGCCCTGACACAAGCCATTATCTCAGACACAATGAACTTGGATTACTCCGCAAAAATAAAATGGCTTTCCTACGTGAGAAACTTTTTTAACGACCTAGGCGTTGAGAACTACTATTTGGATCCGGTGTCAGTAACAGACATTTCGAAAAAAGACCTTAAACAGAAAGCACTAAGACACCTGGAAACTTTAAGACTTGCATCCATTTCCTCAAAAACGGCAGTCATCCATGCAAATATGATCCAAATAGCCCCCGTCATCCACCCGTACTTGGCACTTCAAATAACAATTTACGAGAGAATGCTAATCACAAGATTCAGGCTTAATACCTTCTTCAGAATGGTTACCTTTCCTACCCAAAACTGTTGGAGTGACATTCTTTCCCCTTGTCCATGTGACGGTCTGTCAGCGCAGTCTAATTTGCATGTGATCCTGCTCTGTAAATACTATCAAGCCCACAGAAAGACTTGGATCCTACCGATATTAAGAACCTGGGGGCTAAGACAGTGCAGACCTGTTCTCTTAAGACTGCAAATGTTGGAAACGGAAAATGTCTGTTATTTTGTTAGTAGTTTTCTAAAATGTATTATGAGACATAGAAAGAACCTTTAAAATCTCTGTAAGTTTTAACTTCGAGCGGCCCCTCGCACCCCTGGATTAAGTTTTATACTGCGGAATGAATTTTATATGAAATTTTATGTAATACTTGCATTTTTGTATTGTATGATTCCCTGCTCTTTTATGGTTTTTTCCACTGTGAAACAAGCCGAATAAAGAATTTATATATATATAATTAGGAGAAGCAAAGCACACAGACACAAAAGTAATAAAATGAAAAGAATGAAATTTGGAAAGTGGAATACACACAGGCATACACACCCACACATCTGATATTTATTTGTTTAATAATTAGGAGAAACAAAGTAAACAGACACGCACAATGTATTAGAAGTGCATTCATATATAGTGAAACCAAGAAAATGGTATTTGGGATAATCAGTAGAAGAAACACTGATTTTAAAAAGTGGTGCTACGAGCGTTTAGCACCATTGAAAGAAGTAGTAATTGCACACATATTTAAATATGTATGTGCACAGAACCTCACGTTCACACACACATACACACTTTAGCAAGAACAAAAATATAAGGTAAAAGGGTTCAAACCAGTATAGTAAAAGATCAAAAGTAAACTAAAATAGAGATAAGATTTATGGAGAAATGCATTTAAATGTATCGATATATATGTTTAAATATGCACAAAATATAGACAAACATGTATAGAAAAATATTTTTTAAGAATATATAGGTGTATGCATAGATTTTCTATATATTGCACAGTGGGCGATTCCACTATCTAGTTATAGTTTGGTCAGAGTATCCACAGGAAGATATTTTTTTTCTAACATTGACACTGTTTGACAAATCTGCACAAAACCTTTCAAAAACAATTTCACCCACCTTGGGTCTATCACAGAATGTTTTAAGCAGATCCTCAAAGTGGGAGGGTCCCAAAAGGGTGATTTTCCATGCACAAGCAAACAAGGACAGAAAGCTTCCATTGCAATAATATATAAAACTGTAAACTTTTAATAAGATTGATCAAAACATATAAATACCATTAGGCCTCACCCCTATTTTTTGATTGGCACTTGGATCTAAGGTGGCACTGTTATCTTTACATCCAAGTCAGGGTTAAGACCAAAGTAACAAAAGCAAAAGGTTTCAGGGCATGCACAGCAACATGTGTGATCCATGAACAGATCACTCCTTGCTATTGGTGGCAGAACATTTATGGAACTCCTTCATCATCCTCTCTGTCAATCCAGAAAAATACAGATATATCATTGCATCGTCATGATAACTCACAAGTTTTTTATGGCAACATTTAAGAATTAGAGAGGCACCAAAGTTTTCAGAAGATTGAATTTTCTGTCTTCATCTGCACAAAGCATCACAAGCGTCAATCATAATTCTGGACAGGTACCAAATAAGTAGGGCCAAAGCATTTTCAAGACCGAAGTATTATTAGCCAGTGGTGGCTAGTTATCCCTAAAAAGTGGTGCGGCATAATACCTGCCATGGTTTGACCTTATTGTTATGACATTTTCTCTTGAGTGCCCTCACAACTAAATCTAACCATACACTCACACTCGCTGTTTCTCACTCGCAAATGCACTTTCACACTCTCACACTTTCATAATTACCGACTGTCACTCATATCTACTGTGATTTGAACTCCTGGAGTACAGGCGTTCTGCTGTAACTGCACCTACTGCACTATTGTCAGAGACAGTCCTGACTCAGTCCCATTACCCCTCACAATCTCCCCCTCACTCCTTCATTCTAACTCACACACACTGCTTTACTTACTCCCTCGCTTTCCATTATTCATACTCACTCTCACTCACTCATTGATTCTCACTCACACACACTCTCACTTAATCTCACTCTCTTTCAATCATTCACAAACACACTTTCACTCACACACATAGAAACAACACTGATTGTCTTTTACTTACTTTTCTTCCTTTAGTGGCAACTCAGAGGCTCCAAAAAAAAACCTCAGAGGCTCCATGGCAGCAGCAGAGCAGGAAGCCGATGCTGGACATAGGAACCAGGCAAGCCATGATTCCTAACGAGGAGCCAGACATTGCAGCTGGGCCAGGATTCAAGGGGTGCCCCACCTCAAGCTCTCTTTCAACTTTTCAGATAGAACTGGAATCCCAGCCCTATAAGAAGCTGGGGCAGTGCTGGTGATCCAGCCCCTGCTACTCTGGGTAGCAGGGCCGGACTGGGAATAGCAGGCACCGGGCAATCCCCCGGTGCGCCACACGGGTGGGGGCCGGTCCGTTTTTGTTACAGGGCCGTTTTTGAAGCATAGCTGCAAAATCGGCCCTGTAACAAAATTGGCCGAAAACCGGCCCCGGCAAAGAGCTCGGAGGCATTAATGTGCATCCTGAGAGCCAATTTGTAACAGCTATGCTCTGCTGCTTGAGTCAGGTCCAGTATTTCTGCCAAATAAAAGGAATGCACCTGTATTAGGGGGTCGTAGTTGAACTGTGCCCCTCAGATTCACAATCCAGACATCCATCTACAGAGTGCTGTGTTTGAATCAACACTATGTAGCTGCATAATCTCTCAGCCCCCTCATGCTCCTCCTGTCACCAGAGGCCTGGCAGGAAGGCTGCAAGGGCTGATGTACAGACTGCAGAGTTTATGTAAACATGCAAGTCCTGTTGGCATGAACACTGCTAAATGAAATTATTACAGCAAGTGTAGTAATTTAAATTAGCAGTGGCTCCTTGGGGTCACAGGTCGCAAGGTTACGCCCTGGACCCCTTGAAAAGAGTTGCCTATGCGTCCTCTCAATCATGGCTCAGTCATTGTAATTGGGAAAGTGCCCTAATGTGAAGATTTGGTGTTTCCTATTTGCATTGAACTGAGCTTACAATGTGCAAATTCCATTGACTGCAGTATCCATTTTGACAAATAATGTATTACTGTACATGGATATCTAAAGATAGTCTTTCACAAGATTCCAAAAGGGATTTCATCCAAACCTGTCTGTTCCTTTGAAGTTATTCCCGGCCAGAGTGCCACACTGTTCCCATGCCCTTTCATAAAGACACTGTAATACCTGATGAGAAGCAAGACTTTGGAGCTTGGTGTCACAAGCCGGTATTCAACCCTGAGGGCACTGAAAACAGCAATGTCATTCAGCTAAGCAACATCAGATTTTCCCCTTTTAATCCTGCTGGCACTAGGTTCATTGCCCTCTCGATGATATTAAGGGCATTCTGGATAATGCAGATTTCTCTCTGAGAACATTTATCTTTGCTATTACCGGGGCATCAATCAAATCAAATGTACTTGGGGCATCCATGAGCTTACCCTGAGGGATGGGTTAGGCGTGTGCTGTAGTTAAAGGGTCGAGTCAATCAATCAATCAATCAATCAATCAATCAATCAATCAATAAATACCTAATTCAGTTAAATAAAAACCACAAAAGTGCATCACATGCATAAAAACAAAAACAAAAGTACATTACATCATAAATACAGGGTCAAGTCTTCGGTAGCCCTCAGTAACATCAGATCACACACATCTGAAACCAGGACCACTGCTATGGACAAGGGGCTATTAGAAGAATCAATTGCCCCTAAGCCAAACATCTTGCTAACACTAACAGTGCTGCCTAGTGTGAGATTTGTGCTTGAGGAGCTCCAGTACAAATGTCAGTGTGTGGCAACCATCCAGGCCTTAACCATGTAAAATGTGTAATTTTTTGGTAATTACATGGTTTCTGTTCATGAATATCACACAATATTCCATTTGTTCCTTCTTTATGTCTAGTTTCATATGTCAACAGTACTTCATTCAAAGACAGATCATGCTATTTTTGTACGTCTGGCTTTATGTGAAAACATATGGGTACTTGCACTATTCCTTTCCTTCCTTTTCCCTCTTCCCAAAGATAATGATATGCGTTGGGGCTGCACGACTCACAGCCATTGTGTGTAGCGCTCATGTTAAGTTTTCTGTACCAAATATATTTTGTGCCAGAAAGTCGACTGGCATTGCCTTTGAAGCATTGCATAGCATGAGGCAAGTGCCAGCGTCAAATAATATTAAATTAGCACATTTATTTTGGGACTGAACACTGTACAAACGTATTCACACTTTCCACTTGAGAATAATAAAACTATTAAATAAGGAACTTTGCTTAAGGTTAGCAGCCAAAATCACCTTCCGTTATTCCCAAAACCCTATTTTGTGGTATTTTGTTTAGCCAGTATTGCTACCAAATACTTTTCACTATATGAGAGATCCTTATTTTAGTGAAGAAACACTATTCTTCAGTTTTACAGTGTATTAATATAAATGGTTCACAATGTATTTGTTACAAGTGCAACAGATAGCATTCCAGGTATATAGGAAATGTTGAAATTTAAAGCTAAGAAGTTACACATTATTCACCTGTTGCATACTTCTAGTGCTGACTAATGATCTGTCTTCTTTGTAGCTTTACCACTAAAGAATTCAGTATGTGCAAATCAGGTTGATTGTCTAATACCTAAATTAGTCAAATGGCTTTTAATCATTTAGTAGATGTGTTTCAGCCAGCTATGATGTAAAACAATGTATTTATCCTCGGCTTCAAGTGATCACAACAAAGCATCAAGGTGAATGATCATAAATCGTGTTTCATTTATAAACTAATGAGATTGCACATATTAATGTACATATAGTAAATTAAAAGAAGGATTTGCAGGCCCAGAATTAATATGGCACAGCGTGTCAGAATCAATCACTAGCGTTCCTTCAATATTATTGCCCTTTTAGAATATGTCAAGAAAGATCAGACTGTGATGGTCGAACCGCAAGGTAAGACAGATTGCATTAACAGGTAATAAAAGCCTGATCTCTGCAGCTCTCAACCGCGTGATGTAGTAAGGCAATGACATGCAGCACACTACTACTCTCATATTTAGTTCTGTTGCTGCATTCCCCGTGTCAAGGTTGCCATTAGGATGTTGTACAATGATGCCTGTTTAGAGATATTGCTTAGCTAGTTCAATAGGCAGAGCGGTCGCCAGCAGGTAGTTATAGTTAGGACCTTGTTTCTATCCAAAAAGCGATTTTTTTGGGGGGCGTGGCCAAGATGGCGACCGGGATGGACGTCGCTGAGTGAGGCTCCCAGCCCAAATCCCCCGTTTTGACCATCTGATAGCCCTTACCCCCTAAAAACAACCCCCAGAAACCAAGCACTTGCCGCCCGGTGCGTCGAACATCAACTCCCACCGTTCCTGGGGCTGGCGGGGTCCTGCAACGGCCCTGAACGGACCTTCCCTCGCGGAGAGGACCCGGCCCGCCATTTTACTGGGCGAACCGAGCAGTGGTCGCCGGAGGTAGCTGGGTGCCCTGAGGGTACACGGGGCAGGCCTCGGCTGGCGACTGCTCAGGAGGCGACGCTGTTCTACAGAGGGGGACTCGACCCCCGGGGGCCCACCTGCCGCCTGGGAGAACTACCGCGAGCAAGGGGCACTGGCGCCGGATCACCACGAAAATCGAGCCCCTGGCTTTTTGGCCTACCCCTGGTGCCGGCCCCGGTGGAGCGGCCTTCCCCGCGGCGGAGAGGCACTAAATGCCTGAAGGACGGAGCGGTGACGGGGACGAGCTCCGTCCGGCAGCTGAATGGGGGCGACACTGACCTGAGGAGGGTGACCCGGTCCCCCTGAGCCCGCTCGCCGCCGAGGAGGGTGGCCACGAGCGAGCAGCATTGACACCGGGCCACCACGAAAATCGAGCCCCTAGCTTTCGGGCCTAAACCCGGTGACGGCCCTGATAGTGCAGCCTTCCCTGCAACGGACGGATTCTAACGGCCTGACGGACAGAGCAGACGGAGCTGCAGAGCAGAGCAAGGAGGCGACAACTGCCGTCGGCCCGGTGAGTGCGAGCTGGCCGGGGCCGGGGGCCCTGCCTGGCGGTCTGTTGTGTGGTACTCGATCCCCCGGCTGGCGGGCCTGGGCTGCGGGGGACCCACCGGTGACAGGACTCACCCAGCTGCAGTGTTAATGGCGCTGGAGGCGCTGTGCCCCAACACCCCCTCCCAACAGTAACTGCTATCTAGGGGTACGCCTGGGCACAGACTTGAACTTCGTCGCAGCCGCAACCAGGGGACAGCAGAGGCCGGCAGTGTGCTGCAGGGACTTGGAATTGGACACACCCGGGGTGCTGCTCCAGGGACGGCACGCGAACACGCGAAGACCCGGGTGCCTTGGTGGAATTGACTGAGAGCCCTGGGACAGGGTGGTGGGGCGCTGTGCCGCACGGCACTATACCGATGCCTGCAAGGGGAAGCAGGGAATCTGACCCACATCATCTCCCGATCTCGGACCCGCCGGCTGGTCCGACCCTGACTCTGCTTGGAGGAGAGGTGCGTGGGAGGAACCGGCTGGGCGACCAGGGGCACAGGAGTGGGGCACCACTTACCGTTGCACTGTGGACATTGGCACTGGACACCAGCGCGGAGTGACAAGAGACTCAGCCCTCATCGATTCTGACATTTAGGCCCGCGGGCCGGCCGGCCCGGGGCATCATGGCTACAGGGCAGCGCAGAGCGGGGCGCACGATCCCGGACATGTTGGGGAAGAGCGCCCTCAAGGGAGAAAAAAGCCCATCACCCTCGGTGCCACCGAAGGTCACCATGGGACCGGACGACGAGGGTGCCCCCATCACCAAGTCCTTCTTGGAGAGTCTCTTCAACACCCTGAGGTAAGACTTCAAGACGCTGAAGCAGGATATAGCGGGGGAAGTCAGGGAAATGCGCAGAGACGTGGATGGCCTGGGAGAGCGAGTGGCCATGATGGAGGAGGCCGACCTGTCCAGAGGTGAGGAGGTAGAGCAACTACAGCAGGAAGTGGTGCGCCTCAAGGAGCAGCAGGTAGATCTCCAGGCTCATGCTGAAGACCTTGAAAATCGGTCTCGAATAAATAACATACGGGTCCGGGGCGTGCCACCTAAAACAGAAGGGTCGGATATCACACTCTTCCTGCAGGGCCTCTTCAGGGATGTTTTGGACGAGGGAGAGGACTTCGGCGTGCGCATTGACAGGGCGCACAGGGTGGGACTGGCGAGACATGCGTCGGCCCCCCCACCAGACATCCTAGCATTCCTCCCAGACTACCAGCTGAAGGAACGCATCTTGCTGGCAGCCCGTAGTAAACAGCCCCTCCAGTACCGGGGCCACTCGGTGGCATTGTTCCAGGATCTTTCGGCCATAACTCTGCAGAAGAGGAAGACTTTTAGACCGGTCACCGCCTTCCTGCGGGACAAGGGGGTTCCGTACTCGTGGGGCCACCCATTCCGGATAATCTTTAAATGGAATGGGACCTTACAGCAACTCCGCTCCTTACAGGACAAATGTGCGATTTTGGGGATCACCCTTGACGACAACTCAGAGGGGGACGACGCCGGGACGCAGTCCTCATCCAGGTCTCCATCACGAACTTTGGACGATGGTTGGCAGCGAGTAAAGAACCGGAGGGGGCCCAAGCGATCCCTGAGACCGGATCCTCAACTGATGGCGCAGGAACAGGCGGTGGCCATCCAGGAAGTATCCAAGGACACGGCGACGGCGGAATGATCTAGCGGGACACGTAAGGTGCCCAGAGCACCGGTCTTAGCCACAACTGTGTAAGGGGGTTCATTTGCCTCAGGTTGAGCGGGTCGGGAGGGAATGGGGGGGGGGCGATGGGGTCGCCATCGCCACGCACTCCACAGGAAGAACACTCTGTGGGCCTGAACTGTGTTTGGATAGGCCCAGGACTATGGTAAAGTCGGGGTTCCAGTTGATGTTGGGAATTGGGGAGGGCAGGAGGAAGGGGGTGATGGGGAGGGGACCACAGTTGGGGCGAGGGGTTGGTCCTTGGGGGGGGGGTTGGGGGACAAGGGGAGGTTCGCGGGGGAGCTGTTGGGGTAGAGGATGGGGAGTGGGAAGGGGGAGGGACTCAGTGTGCCGGGGGGTTCTGTGGGACTGCAACGCTCCTTGGCTCGATGTCAGCTCCATCAGGAGAATGTGCTTCTACTGCTTGGGATAGGTGTGAGTCTCTGGGATGGAGTCTAGCTTAAAGGTACTAACCCTTAATGTGAAGGGCTTGAACAACCCGATTAAACGCCGGGCTGTGCTATCCTACTTAGAGAATTCAGGGGCGGACATCTGTCTGTTGCAAGAAACCCACCTCTTACCCAAAGACTGGTATAGGATGCGCTCCCGCGCCTTCCCCCAGCAGTTTTTTTCCTCACTTCCAACGAAAAAAGCGGGGGTGGCTATTCTGGTCTCCAAGTGTGTCTGCGGCAGCGTAGGCGACAAGATGGGGGAGATTAAGGGTAGGCTGCTGGCACACACCTTCCTAGTGGGGAGCCAACGCTTCACGATTGTCTCCCTTTACGCCCCAAACTCAGGGCAGGAAACCTTTCTAAAACAAGGCATTTCCGAGTCACTTCAATCCCCTGCCTCTCTCCTCCTCATTGGGGGGGACCTCAATTTAGTAATGGACACAAATGTAGACAGGTCGGGTCATCGATACGGGGACACGCGTGCCATGACTGCAGCCGGTAAAGAGTGGTTACATGAGAGGGGCCTAGTAGATCTGTGGAGGGCCATCCATCCCAACGCGTCACACTTCACATTTTACTCCCACGTCCACCGCACATATTCCAGGCTAGACCATTACTTGGGCTCTTCTGAGTTGCTCGCCGCTCTCGGAGATGTCAACATTGTCCCGGCGGCACAGTCCGACCATGACGCAGTGGAGTTAACGATTCGTGTTCCTAAGTCCGCCCGCCCCCCCGGGGCGTGGAGGCTGCGTGAAACCCTCTTGCAGTGGCCGGAGGTTAACAAGCAACTCCACGCATGCATCACTGACTACCTGGTAATTAATGACGTTCCCGGGACCTCGGTGTCCGCCATTTGGGGAGCCCTGAAGGCGGTGGCTCGGGGCGAACTTATCGCCATTGCAGCGGCTGAGGCCAGGGACCGCAAGGTGAAGAGGGATGACCTTACTGCTAGGGTCTCTGAACTGGAAAGGGTCCATAGCCGCACCGGAGCCCCGTGGGTTTGGAGACTACTGAAAGCCGCCAGAGCCCAACTGGCCAGCTTAGACACGGACCGCGCAGAGTTTGCTGCACTGCGCCTTCGACACTCTTATTACACGGGGGGAAACAGAACAGGCCGCTTACTTGCTAGCGCCCTGAAGGCAAAGTCTCAACGCTCCAAAATCACTGGCCTTATGGATGACTCTGGCCTGGAGATCACCGGTGACGCCCAGGTCGCAGAGGCATTCAAGACGTTCTATGCCACTCTATACAAGGCCGACTCGGTCTCGCCAGAGGAGGTTCGTACTTATTTGGTCTCGGCGAAGGTCACAGAGCTGTCTCAGGACAATGCGGACACCCTAGATGCCCCTATCCGCTTGGATGAAAATCTCGCCGCTATCTCTCGCCTTCGCCCTCTTAAATCCCCGGGACCTGATGGCTTTTCAGCCGGGTTCCACAAAACTTTCGGCAAGCTGATAGCGCCGGTTCTCACCCGGCTTTTTAATTCCTTTGAAGGTCCGAGCTCCATTCCCTCGGATATGCTAGCTGCTGAGATAGTGGTGCTACCCAAGCCGGGCAAAAAACCCACATGCTGCTCGGCGTTTCGGCCTATATCCCTACTGGATTTAAAAATCTTCATGGGGGTCCTAGCGGCGCGCCTTGGTCCATGCTTGCCCAGAATTCTGGAACCCGACCAGTCGGGCTTTGTACCGAATCGCCAATGAGGCGACAACACTAAACGACTACTTCATCTGATTGACAAGGCGCACTTCCAAAACTCGGACTCGGTGCTACTAGGGGTTGACGCGGAGAAGGCGTTCGATCGGGTTGACTAGACTTACCTTCAACAGGTCCTACAGCGCTTCCGGATAGGGGACCGCTTTCAAGCCTGGGTTGCGAGCTGTTACCACCGCCCCCAAGCTCGGGTCCGCATGGGCGGCCTCCGCTCAGATCCTTTTGAGATTCAGCGAGGAACAATGCAGGGGTGTCCACTCTCGTCCCTCCTGTTTGCCCTATATGTAGAACGCCTTGCGCAAAGAATCAGTGACAACTCTGCCATCCAAGGCATGTCCTTCGGCCGAGAACCCCATGTGATCGGCCTCTATGCCAACGACATCATCGCTGCCCTGGATCGCCCAGGCAGCTCGGTCCCCGCCTTCCTGTCAGAGTTGGACTCGTTTGGCGCTGTCTCCGGGTTCAAAATCAACAGAGGAAAATCCCTCATTCTGACTCTGGGCAGCAACGCCCAGACACAGGCAACTCCACCTGTTTATGGGGGAGGATTATCTTCGACCTCACGCCTTCCATACCTGGGGGTGACACTTACCGCGTCCACGGAGTCTACCCTGACTCTCAATCACGCGACCCTTTCCTCTCAAATCCGGTCGGATCTTGCACGCTGGTCCAAGAAGCCCCTCTCCCTGCTGGGACGAGTCGCGGCGGTGAAAATGTCAGCCCTGCCAAAAATTCTGTACATCTTCCAGACCCTTCCGGTGCTCCCGCCGGCTGGCACAATCGCGTCGCTACAGGCTGCTTTCCACCACTTCATCTGGGAGGGCAAACGAGCCCGCCTACACAAACGACTAGCATATAGAAGCATGGACGAAGGGGGCCTCGGGGTCCCCAACCTCATCCAATATTTTCAGGCTGCACAGCTTCGATACCTGGGGGAGTGGTTCAGGCCAGAGTCTGAGAAACGCTGGTTGTTCCAGGACAGAGCAATGGCCCGGACATCTCTCTGGAAAGTCCCGTTCCTGCCCAGACAGCACAGGCCGCGTTACCTCCAGCGGTCTCCCATTACTCGCACCGTTTTACAAGTCTGGAACACGGTGGCGATCAAAAGAGGGCTCACCACCTTCCCCTCTCCGCTTACTCCTGTCCTGGACAATCCGGACTTCCTGCCGGGTACTGCCCCTCGCGCATTCCCGCAGTGGCGCGGCATTAGCCGCCTCTCCGCTGGCCACATCTTCGATCTGCAGGGTTTCCTTACCCTACCGGCTATCATCCGGGGTTATGATGTTGTCGCCCGCCATCTATTTCAGTACTTCCAGCTTAGACACTGGCTCACACATCCAGACGTGGTCACCCTGGTTGGAAGGCCCATGACGACCTTCGAGAAGTGGCTTGTGACAAAGGAGACGGACAGACATCTTATCACTGAGATTTATAAAATGCTTACGCCCCCGCCCCTTCGAGCAAGACGGCAGGTCAAAAGCGGTGGGAGACAGAACTAGGGAGGGCCTTGTCACCTAAAGAATGGAGCTTTGTATACTATAGAGCCTCACACACCACTCGCAACACCGCAGGTAGGGAGGCGGCGACAAAATTAGCTATATACTGGCACCTTACCCCAGTCCGACTCAACAAAGGTAATCCCACGCGCAGCGCGCTATGCTGGAGGCGATGCGGAGACAGGGGCACCTTAACTCACCAAAGCGCAATTGACCAAGCCTCAGGCGGGACAACCAATACTGACACTTACATGGTAAAAACAAGATCAACAGAATATGTGGATCTAGAAACTCCCATAGACATCTACAATAGAGGGCGGTGCAGAAACGAACAAGGGAATACCCCAGAGGCTATATGGTTTAACCCACACTACATCTCCAAAGGACGACATGATATCCTAAACAGAACAAATATACTACGACAACTATCCCACATCCCCTCATTGGCAAACGTATTAAGCACAGACCTGCTATCCATTGAATTTATAGACTTAGAAGGTACAGAAAGGGAAGCAACAAAGGCGACTTGGGCCTCGGGAAAAACAACGCAGAAAATCCTATCCAAAGGCGAGGTATTCAAGAACTGGGGCATTACGATAAAACCACACAGAAAGCCAAGATACCCGGACATTCTGTACCCAGAAGTAAAGCTGGAGCCCAGGGATAACGCTTCTAGCCACAGACCTCGGTTCTTAGAGGCGCGGCAGGGCCATGTAGAACAGGTAGCAATGAGAACACCGAAATCACCTGCTGGTTAGGAGTGGACAGGGTAGTTTCAACTGAGATGAAAGATCCAAGACGGATTGTGAGAACTATAAAAAACAGCAACTGACAATCCGACCTAAACCCCCGGGAGCACACGCTAAACCAACTGCGCATATGCTCCTGAAACATCAATGGTCTATCAAACAAAATGCTGGATTTAGAATTTACAGCCTACATAAGATCTTTCGACATAGTGGCCCTGCAGGAGACATGGCTAGTCGAACCTCCACATCTTCAAGGATACTTACGTTTTTCCACTGAGGCCAAAAGGTCAGCTAAGTACGGGCACCTTAAAGGCGGACTAGCGATTTACGTAGCAGTCACTAGTTTTGTCAGGATAGAAGAAATAGGCTCTTCTTCAGAAGCCAATCTTGCAATTAAGCTGGCCGTAGCACCCCAAGGTGAGGAGGAAGCCATTAGTGACTACATGTTCATCAATGCCTACATCCATCCAAAAGGGAAAAAGAAAGCAGTTAAGGAATTATACAACTTCTTGGAAGAATGTTTTATGGGCAGGTCAACAACGAATATTGTGCTCACAGGGGATTTCAACCTTAACCTTATGGGTACGCCACAAGAAGAGGCAAACTTAGCTCAAAACATACTTTGGGACCTACCACTACAAGAGAAATTTCATACAACCAAACAAACAAAACTAGGAGCACAGACATTCGAAGAGTTGGAACATTTTAATATCAGAGCCCTAAACGGTAGGTTCACGGGAGATAGTCCGCCAGCCCCAACTTACCACTCTAAAAGGTCAAATAGCATATTAGATTATACTTTTATTTCACTACCTCTTCTTCATTATATAACCTCGTTCCAGATAGGGAAAAAAATCGACAGTGACCATTGCCCTCAGGAAATGGTTTTGAATATAGTGAACCCTACACTCGAGCGAGCAAACGCCCCAAAAGAGTCCATTTATACCGTTAACTTTAAAAAAATTAAGTATTCAGTAGCAATGGGTGAAATGTTATTAGGAAGTGCACAACAACACTTTTTGGAGCGCACAGGACTAAATGAGGTTACAAAATGGGAACAATTCACAATCACAATGTCAAACTACGCAACACAGCCCAAAGCAGTTGCAAAGATCGGCAAAATTGAAATCCTATCACGAGAGCACAGAGAAAAAACTTAAGGAAGCGAAAAACATGATATACCACTTAATGAGGGAAATACAGCTGGACCCTAAAGAAATAGCAAAGCAAACTCATCTTCGGACATTGAAATCCAAATTAAAAAAGTTGAAATGGGAAGCAACCAAATCAACAGAGGAGGACTTGTGGGCAAAACTTCACTCAGATACTAAACAGAATGATGGGGCGAGGTTCTGGAAAACCGTCAACTCGCTGATACGTCCGGCAAACTTGGGGGTCTCATCAAACATTACAGAGGAAACATGGGCATCCTATCTCGACACGCACTTCAATCAAGAACCACCTAAAAACCAGGTCCTATCTACATCAGATAACAGAATAGTCGACAAAGCAAACATTGCACATCAAACCCAATTGTGCACAAAAACTAAAGACAAATACGAACCTACCAACATCTCAAAGCTCCAACACAGCATTGAATGTAAAATTAGAAAAGGTAGAAGGGAAGGAGCTCCGGGACCTAATGGAATCCCCCCGATCCTCTTCAAGCAAGATGCGGGTTACTGGGCAGCAGCTCTCGAACCCCTTTTTTTGGAAATCAGGTGCTCGAACATCTTGCCAGATTCCTGGAAGGGCTCTATCATAACCCCAATATACAAAGCAGGGGACAGGGCTCTTCCTCAAAACTACCGACTAGTGGCCCTAATAGATAACGAGGCAAAGTACTTCGCAGGATTACTGCTGGAGTAACTACAGGAATGGGCTGCAAAGAAATCGCTGATACCGGTTTATCAGACAGGCTTTGTTAAAACAGTGGGCACGATGACTAATATTCTAACCATGGGCCTACTAATAGATAAGGCAGAGACGAAAAAACTGCCACTACATCTCTGCTACATAGATTATAAAGCGGCTTTCGACAACATCAACCGGAATCTCCTGTGGTCTAAACTAAAGAACTGGGGGATCTCAAAACCGCTGCTGGACCTGCTAATAAACCTGCACACGGAGACCTGGATACGGATAAAGGTGGGGGATGGCTCACTGCTGTCCAGGCGCATACAGACAAACAGCGGTCTCAAGCAGGGCTGCGTCCTGGCCCCAACACTGTTTAATCTGTTTTTGGGCGACCTGGCGCCAAAATTTGATTGACTGCAACTCACATGCCCCTAAACTAGGAGGGCTTAACCCCTTCGACGCTCATGACGAGCTGGGCTCGTCATGCAGTAGCCTCCTCGCACGCTCATGACGAGCCCAGCTCGTCATGAAACATGGGAAATGAGGATATCCAGCACAGGGGAAAAATCCCCATAGCATTCAAAAGGTTAATGTACCATGCCTCTTATATGCGGACGACATTGTTCTTATAAGCCACACTAAAGTAGGGCTTCAAAGACTCCTGAACATCACTCAGAGCTATTCCGAGGCAAATGATCTAAAAGCTAACCTCGAGAAAACCCAAACTATGACCATCAGCAAAAGAAAAAGAAAAACCCTCACGTGGCTCTGGAACAAATCTCGCATCAAAGATACGACAATATATAAATATTTAGGCGTGAAAATTGATAACGGCGGACGATTCAGTGCACAAAGGTCTTGCATCAAAGGCAAAGGGATAGCCCTGGCAATTGCTTTAAAAACCTTGAACAATAAGCTATCTGATCCATCATTAACACCATTGGTACAAGTTATCCGAGCTAAACTACTGCCTACAATCACCTATGGAAGTGAGGTTCTACGAGGCAGAGATGCAACAATACTTGACAGCACAATCACAGCCGCATACAGAATCATCTTTAGTCTTCCTAAGTGGACCTCCCCAGCCCAGATCAGGCTGGAGTTTGGCATTCAACAACAGCTCCTGGCACGCCAGGGGGCCTACATCTGTGTATGGGACAAAGTGAGGAAATCTGCACAGGGAACATTGAACGAACATCTATGGAGGGAGATAGAGCAGTCTTCGACTTCGCCTGCAGCCAAATATCTTGCACAAAGTCTTGTAAACACTGGGCTGGAACAGCTTTGGGTATCCTCTTTAGATCATAAAACCTTCAATAAACTGGCAAAGAAATCTATCAAACACCAGTCGTGGGTACAAGATAAAACAGTTTTTTCAAAAAGAACGCATGCTTGGATGACTCTGAATTCTTACTCGGCAAAAGCTCCTCAGAACTATTTGGGCTTGGGCTATGCCAAAAAGACAAAAATGTCTTTCTTAAAATACAGACTAGGGCTGCTGCCCTGCACCCAGCACTTCCCACACTGGTTAAAAAAGAAAGCAGGACTGTCTTGCCGGCTATGCGGTCATATACAAGAAGATATGGTTCACTTACTATGCTCTTGCGAGAAATTGCAAGAGGAGAGGAAACTTCTTTTAAAACAACACTTTATTCGGCTTGGGTTACGTACACAAAGGAGCGCAGTAATAACCTGTTTTTCATCTCAGGACCCTGAATTGAGCTGCGGCCTTGTAAAATTCTTAAAGGCTGTTGAGAAAAAAATGCCAGGGCCAGAATCTTGAATTGACTTGGTTCCAACTTGCCTTGCAACACAAATCATGTTTAATTTTAAATACTGAGTGATAATTGAAAGGCTGATATGATTTTATAATTATGAAGAACAGAACTGACCCCTAGAGCCCGGTCGGGTGACTGCACTATCCATCTGCTATCTGATGGTGGCTATGTTTGTTTCACTGGTTTGGCACACTGAGTGGGGTGGGAAACGGGAGGGGGGGTGGGGGTTTGGGTGGGAGTTTTGGTTCTGGTTTTCATTTATGCAATCTCATCGCCTCGCTATAAGGACATCTGCAACTCAAGCACCGACTCTTTGCCATGTCCAATACAATCGGCCATCTATTTGCTTCACGGACTCTATGTGCCTATTTACCTTAGTGGCCTGTTGTGCCTCTTTCATGCTGTAATGTTTCTCACTGCTTTTGAAAACAATAAATCAAATTTAACACAAAAAAGCGATTTTTTTTTGCCAATATCTTTGGCGCAGGATGACAAATCTTTGTGAAATTTTCAAAACTAATGGGGCGTGCCGGTCACCTCCTTATTTGAAAGTTTCGGGGTGATTCATCAAGTGGGGGCTGAGACAAAAGGGGGTCCCAACGCGCTTTCTCCATGTTAATTTACATAGGAAAATTTAGACAAAGCTACAGCAAAACTGCTGAACGGAAAGAGTTGCTGAGAAATTCAAAAATAAAAATATCAATATCTGAGCACCGAGGCGGGTTTGCGAACCCTCCCGAGCATGAGCTCAATTCTGGATGGCTGCCAACACTCCAAACCAGAATGTGTTGGCAGCTATCTTGAAACTCCATAACCGAGTCACAAGAAAACAATGGAAAAAGGCAAAAAAACAAGAATAGGGGGCAGGGTAGAAACACCCTGACCCCCTAGGCCTGCACAGGGTCCCACAGGGACCCCCAGGGCCCAAAAAAACAAATAAAAAAAAGAATCTGCCGAATTCGCGCTGTGTGCCCGAATCCGGCCGAGAAAACCAAAACAAAAACGAAGTGCGGACTCCCTTGCTTCATTTCGTATAAGACCCCAGGTGGGCAAGGTCCTGGGGACAATGTGCAGTTAATTAGCCAAGGCCGTGGGGGCCTCCACACCCCCACACCCCCTGGGACCGCTACCTCCCTGGGCTTCTAAAAAAATGCACAGGGGGTCGCCACCTCCCCGGGGAATTCATTAATATGGGTGGGGGGCCTCGCGTGCCCCCACACTGCCCCGGGGACCACCACCTTCTCGGGCACTAATTATTTAAATATGGTAGTCCGTTGTGGACCCCCGGGCCGTGGGGAAAACCTCCTTCCCGGGGCTTTAACAATGCTGGGAGGTGCCACTAAGCCCCCCACCTGGAGCCCTCTATGACCCTGGGGACCGCCAACCCCCAGGGCCGGGTCCTGCAATGTCCCGAGGAGCCCACCCCGGGACATTGCTGTTTGCTATGGCAGGGCGGGAGTTGTTATACCAAACTCCTGCTTTGCTTCATTGAAGCGAGAGCAGGAAACCTGCTCTCGCTTCAATGAAGCAAAGCAGATTGCTTTTTGGCAAGGGGAGCTGCATGTCAGCAGCTCCCCTTGCCCAAAAGCAATGCTGGCTCCCGCAGGAAGCAGGGAGCCGGCAGGGACAGTGGGGGCATTGGGGCCCCCCCACGGTCCCCATCAAGGAGGCCAGGACCCGGGGGATGGGATTCCAGGGGGCCAGAACTGGCCCAGGGGAGGGGGGCCATGCGACCCCCCCTCCGGAAGTATAAAAATGATTTTTTTTTTTTAAAAGAGGCAATGCCCCGGGGGATGGGGTACCTGGGACAGATAAATGCCTCAGGAGGAGCCCACCTGGCCCCCCTCCATTAAAAAACTTTAAAAAATGTATTTATGGCCATGCCCCTGGAATGGGGTCCCTGGGGCCGAAATTGGCCTCAGGATGGGGGCCCCTCCCAGTTTAATTAATTTTTTTAATTATGGGATGGTCCCCAGAGCCCCAAAAAGACTGAAAGAAGGGGGGCCGCACAGCCCCTTTTTACACCACTCTGCAAACGCGCCTCTTGGCACACTGCTGGTAGGGCGATGAGGTCCTCTTGTGTCCTGAGGACTTCAGGACACAAGTGGACTTCATCCCTTGAGCAGCAATGCACCAGCAGCCGCGTTTGCCGAGTGGTGTAAAAGGGGGGGGGGGCTCGGACCACTCTCAGCAATCCAGCTGTGTGGGGCTTACTGGAGGTACCTGCTGGGATAGTTGGCCCCCAGGTACCCTCAATGAAGGGAGCTTAATACCCCAACTTAAAACGCACCAGGAGGCACGTTTGCAGAATGATGGAGAAAGGGGGCGTGGCCTGTGTCCACTTCTCATCAATCCCACTGTGTGGGGCTTACTGAAGGTAAGAGGTAGGCTAGTTGGCCCCTAAGGACCCCCAGCAGTAAAGGGGACTTCAATCACCAACCAAAGCGCGACAAGGAGCATGTTTGCAGAGTGGTGGGCAAAGGGGGCGTGGCACCTATGAGAATTTAGCAATCCTTCTGTGTGGGACTTACTGGAGGGAATAGGAGTGGGCTGTTGGCCCCAAGGTTGTCCTTGGGGGCCAATTACCCCTCCTGTTACCTCCAGTAAGTCCCACACAGTGGGATCTCTAAGATGTCTTTGGAGCCACGCCCCCCTTTTTCCACCACTCTGCAAATGTCTCTCCTAGCAGACTACGGGATGGGATGAAAATCACTTTACACCTGTGGGACTTTGGGGGCCAAGAATCCCTCCTGGTACCTCCTGAAAGTCCAACGCAGCGGAATTCCTAAGCGCTGGTCGAAGGCCCAGCACCCTTTCTCCACCATTCTGCAAATGCGTCTACTAGGGAAAGAAGTGTTTGCAATGCAATAGGTTTCGCATTTACGAGAGTTAGAACTATTGGCGTTGTAAATGTAAAAGTTTTTTACTAATGTGTTTGGGAGTGGAGTGGATGTACATTGTGTGTAGTGGAATTATCTGGTAAGTTGCGCAGTGATATTATGTGGATAGAAAGTATGAGGTATTTAGTGTGCAGGAATTATGTAGAGTGGGATAATGTGATATGAGAGTAATTATGTGGTATGGTGGTCTTTGTTGTGGAGTGGTAACCTCAGGTTTAGTCTACCTCGTTTCTATAGAATCTCAACTATGAACTCAGTGAGACAAAAAAAGAAGGAATCACTGAGGAGCACTTGTGGACCCAGTCAGAGGTATGATCAGGGCCACTGGAATTATGGGACTGTTTGGCTGCAACGACTCACACAAATATACATTTTCTGCATTAGCCACATAATCTATCATCTGCTCCCTAATCTGCAGATTTGAACAAAAAAAGCCTTGGTTGTAGCTCAAACGTTACCAAAAAAGCAGTGACAAGTGTTACAGCGTGGTGGAAAGCCCTTTGCAAACCTTGAACTTATTGCTAAATGTGGGTGTTAAATTGGTATGAATGGCGTGCACTTCTCTTACCTCTTTCTGCAAATCTCTTCTACTTTCTGCACCTCTCTTGGCACTTTCTGCGCCTCTTTCTTCACCTCACTTGCTTCTTTCTGTGCCCTTCCCCCTTTCTGCACCCTTCTTGACTTTTTCTGTACCCCTCTTGCCTCTTTGTGCACCTCTCCTACCTCTTTCTGCACCCCTCTTGCCTCTTTCTGCATCTCTTGTGCACATTTATATATCCCTCTTGCCTCTTTCTGCACCCCTGTTCCGTCTTTCTGCACCTTTCCTGCCTGTTTGTGCACCTCTCTTGCCTCTTTCTGCACCTCTGTTGCTTCTTTCTGTACATCTCTTGCCTCTTTCCGCCCCTTTCTTGCCTCTTTCAGCATCTCTGTTGCTTCTTTCTTCACTTCTCTTGCTTCCTCCTGCACCCCTCTTGCCTCTTTCTGCATCACTCTTGCCTCTTTGTGCACATCTCCTTCCTCTTTGTGCACCTCTCTTGCCTTTTACTGCAGTTCTCTCGCCTCTTTCAGTACCTCTGTTGCTTTTTTTCTGTACTTCTCTTGCCTCTTTCTGGACCTCTGACTTAGAGATAGTTTTAATCCCCCTGCCCTATTATGTACTAGGGCCTTATAGGGGAGGTCATTGCAATCACAGGGGTACCCCAACCCATAGTGTACCCTAGTATATGTAGATGTTTTCACTGGATTCTGGCTCTGGGTCTGGTTACTCAGAGTCAGTTACCATCAGTACCAGTCAGCAAAAAGTTGGGTGCACGGGATGACTTTGCAACAAGGCCTCTTTATGCACCTCTGTTGGTTCTTTCTGTAAATCTCTTGCTTCTTCTGTTTGCACCTTTCGTTGTCTTTCTGGACTTATGTTGCCTTTTTCTGCATTTCTTGTGCTTCTTTCTGCACCTTTCTTCCTCTTTCTGCACATGTCCTACCTATGTAGGCATAGTTAGAAATTAGCATTTTAAAAAACCTTTGAAATTCACTGCAAAAAACTATAGGTTTCAGGGACATTATAGTTAGAAATTAGCTTTTAAAAAACCTTTGAAATTCACAGCAAAAAACTATAGGTTTCAGGGACATAATATTTAGAAATTAGCATTTAAAAAACCTTAGAAATTTACTGAAAAAAACACAGGTTTCACGGACGTTATAGTTAGTTGGACATTTCACTCATACAAAACCAGAGAAATTCGGCCGTTATAGTTAGTTGAGCTAACTATAACTCACGCCCCCGCAATGCACTGCTGATGACATCACATATTGCGCCATTCATGACATGGTCAGTGACATCACTGATGACATCTCAAATGATCTCCTCTTCCATGGACCCACTCAATCACTATCCCATCACCCTCGCTTGACCACCCCTGCCATCACCCTCTCAACCTTCCCCTAACAATATATACAATAAACTACTACTGATGTTTAATGTTTCTTACCTTCAGGCCAGTTCTATAGTTCTTTCTATAGCATCATTAAGCATTCTCGAAGACTTTACTATCATACAGAAATTATAATATTTATTAGATACATTATTTCATTTAAATTAAGTTTGGGGATTAATGGAGCAGAAAAGGTAGCTGCGCCTGCATTGTAGGCTCTGAGCTGCTGATTCCCACAGCTTGATAGTATGATTGATCAGAGATTGTTGAGCTGGGACAATCCAAGCCATGGTAACCATGCCATATTGCACTCTGACTGCCCTTCTCCAGCACGGGGAAACACACCGGGGGCCGCATTACACACACAGCACACTTTCCTTCATTTTGGCGGGCACACCTTTAAAAAGGTATGCAGGTCACAATGAAGGAAACTGTGCCACATTATGGGGGATGCGCTGCCCTGGGGGCAGCAGTGAACTTGTGCTGCCCTGGGGGGGAGTGCATTCAAGTGAAATACGGAGTAGCTGCTTTAAAGACATTCTGGGTTTCCCTGTGCAGGCGGCAATCCACCTGCACTTTTAAAGAGGAATAGAGATACCTTTGCAGGCGGGTGTAGTCAGTGACAGCACCCGCCTGCAATTGTATGCCGGGTGCCATGGGACCTCTTTACCCCCTGCAGATGGTTGCTCTCAGAAGGCGCACTGTCAGTGTGCCTCCTGAGGGCTTCTTTGCCTCTGGGCCCACAATGGTAATACGGCATGCCCGTGGCAAGGCAAAGGGATTCCCTCATTTGCATGGGGCATGCCCACATGCAATTGAGGGAACGCCCCCTTGAAGATAGTGCTGGCGCTTTATGTGCGCCAGCGCTATTAGTATTACAGAAAGGGCCACACTAGTGTCTGCAGCCCCTTCTATGATACCAAAGTGCCCAGGGGCGCGCAAAGCAGGCGCAAACGCCCATTACGCTCTGGGACACTTTATGTAATACGGCCCCAGTTAGGAAGGTGGAGTAGCACACAGCATCTGTGCACCACAATATGCTTGAAGTCTTGAATAGGTGCTGCAGTCTCTTACCAAAGTACATCTTGAACCATGTGTTGCCAAATAAACATGTGCATGCTAAGAAGTGCTCTCACTCTAAGGGACTGATTATGAGTGGTTTGTTATATTCTTATGCATGGGTAAACCCATGTTTATGCAAATGTCAGAATTATGAGTTAAAATATATTTCATACGTCTGATAATTATTAGATGTGTTAAGTACCTCAAGCTTCGCTACATTTCAGCAGCTCAAACCTGTCGAAATTTAACAGGGGATATCTGAACGACATTTAGCATACCATGGGGATTTTGGTGCGTTAAACACCAAAATCTGCATATTATTCCCTAATAACTCACAATAGGTGTTATTTATTGCACTCGATAAATAACGTACCCATGGTAATATTATTTATCATGTGCAATAAATAACACATAAACTCGTAATTAGGCCCTAAGTGGGCAGTTTTCTAACTGGATGAGAGCGGTGCAAGAAACATTAGCATTTTAAAATTAGGATGACAAAAAAGCCAGGAGTTGAGGCTGCTGGCACTTTCTACTTTTTAAATTCAGAAAGATTGGAGTCTGCTTTTGTAACATGCAAAAGGTTCCAGAAGCTTCATCACCCAATCTGCTCTACCACGTCTTGCTAATATTACTGGCAAAGATGTACATACAGGGGCAAGTTTAGAGTTTGGGTGATGGGTTAGTCCTTCACAAATGTGACGGACATCCCATCCCCCATGTTACAAGTGGCATGAGTTGTAATGCATTTGAGATAAGGAGGACGGGATTTCCATCCTGTTTGTGGCAGAGTAATCCATCAGCCAAACTCTAAATCACCCCTATAGCTCGGAATTCACTACTTTGCTGCGAGACAAAATCACAAAAGTGCAACTTGTTCTCATACAAAATAAACCTTTATGTGAGAGAAAATGCCCACCTTCCAGATGTTGAGTGTTGTCTTGTTAGGGCACAGTCCAGACATGACTCCATGGGGTGCAGCACGGGTGCCATGGTCCCCGATGCAAGCAGTTAAATGGGCTTTCCCAAAATCTTAGCTAAGTAGTAAAAGAAAGTCATCTTTGGGGCAAAGTGGCCTCTAAAGACCCTGGCTTCAGTGTCACTGCACCTGCTCCACCACTGATAACTATACCCCTGGTCATGGCAGACCACCCTGCTGTATGCTCTCTTGTGGTGAGAGTGGCTGTGTCAAGTACCCATGCCAGTATTTGCTTCCACCCTGCCACACCACTGTGAGGTTGCAGAAGGAGAATTTGTTACCACCCCTTTTTCCTCCCTTCCTCTTTAGCAGACATTAGGTGGCTGCGGCGATAACATGGGTGTGGTAAGATCTGGCAGACCCCATCTCTTTCGTTGGCAGATCCACCTCTTTTCCAGGTCTTTGTCCAGAACTGCCTTCTATTTGTTGCTGAAGGCCTATGCGTGGAACAAGAGATGGGAACGTTAAAAATAATTTCTTTTATTTAAAAAATCCATAGTCTTTTCTTCCCTGGTGCTGCATGTGACATCTCTGAGACTTGTTAGGAGTTGCAATGACAGTGCCAGGGGTTGAAAGGGGCAAGTCATGGGTAGCAACTTTTACCCCAGATGACCTTGAAACTGACAGCCATGTGCATAGCAGGCAGTACACAGCTGTGTGTAACCAGTAGTCCTCCCTGGACTAAATCCACCATACTGCTCTCCCTAGTCCCACCTCATAGGTAACTAGTGCAGTGGCCGACCACAGTCACTGCAACCCACCTCATATCATTGCTAAGATTTCTTTGAGTTTGGAGCTCCTTGCAGAAAGCAGCAGCCTGAAGTCTCATTCTCCATGAGTGATTTCTCATCAGCTCCTCTGGGAATTCTTATGCACTATGCACCTGTTTCCCCCCAGAATATATGGGTTCAAGGCTGATCCTTTCAGCCTGGAATTGTATCTTTTAGTGTGTCCCCCCCCAGATACTTAAGTACAGGCTTCTTAGTGCCTCATTTATATGTTTTTGGCATAGTGCTGCGCAGCAAGTCACCTTGGTGCGCTGCCCTATGTTGAAGGGAAAGGGCAAAATGCACCATATATTTATCCAATATAGTACATTACTGTCCTTTTCCCCGGTGCTGGCACTGTTTCAGCAGCCTAGCTCCAATGCAGGCAATGCACCATGGTTCAAGGGTGCCTGTGCTGTTGGCCAGATTGTTTTTGTGCAGGAAGGGGCACCTTCATGCATGAAAAAAAGTGGAGAAAAAAATTTATTTCTCCTCTTTGCACCTCCCCTGCAGAGGCATAAGGTTTTGGAGCGTCCCCAGGATTACATGGTTTTGTAAATCTGGGAATGCATCAAAATTCATGGGTGTTGCGTGGAAACACCCACTGCAGCGCCCATGGACCTCCTGCCTAGTGCAGAGTAAAGCAACATATCAATTTGTGCTGTCTTGAAATATATCTATGAGGCCATTCAAAGCAAAGCAAAGTGGCTTAAATATAATTTTGTAGTTAGCGCCACCGGAGTGTAACAAAAAGTGATGCCCTGGTGGCGCAAGGGGCTCATAAATATGCTCCTCAGTCAGTTACAAAGCTCCAAGCTGTGGAGTAAAGCTTAATTTAAGTGGCCCTTGAGTTAACTTGAGTTCACAGACTGGGACAGTGAACTCGAATGACTGCATCCAATTATCAGGATTAATGTAGTTCATTATGAAAGAAAGCAGAAGTTAGCAAAGACTGACACACATTCTCCTAGTGCTTTTCCACATTGACCTGCTTACAGTTTTAATAAATACATCTAAACTATGCTTGACCTGCTTACAGTTTTAATAAAGACATCTCAACTGTGCCAGGGCTATAATGCTCAATAGTGTCTAAACTATTTCATTGAAGTAGATACACTGTGTCAGAAGATGTACCTAATAACCAAATGTGCCTTTTGGCAAAGGGAAGCTTTTTTGAAGCCTGGGGCTTGCTAGGTGACAGGACACAGTGGAAACATTAAATCAGTTCTTTAAATGGAGCTGTGTCTGAACTGGGGTGGTGTAGTGAGCTAAAGAACGATGATGGATTCCACCCAGATCTGTGACTGGGGGTGATGGTCTGAAAAGTTTTGGCGCTCCGTCCATCATCTCCTTGTGTTTGCTTTGTTCGCCCTGAGCTGGCAGGGCATGCCCAGACATGGGTCCCTTACTCACTTTGTCCCTGGATTCAAGATAGCCTGGCTGATGAGGGCTGTGAGTCCAAAACCAGTCCCAGGATGCTTGTTTCCGGTTCAGGGAAGACATGGCTTGGCAGTTCGGGCTGGACTGTTCCAATGGGGCACAGGGTCAAGACTGATTTGCATATAGCTGTGTCTGAACTGGAGTGGCGAAGTGAGCTAAAGAATGATGATGGATTCAACCCAGATCTGTGACTGGGGATGAGTGTCTGAAAAGTTACAGCGCTCTGTCCATCATCTCCTGGTGTTTGCTTTGTTGACCCCTAAATGACATCCATGAGTCAAGGCAGAACGAAGAAGGTGATGTGCGAAGAATTTAGATGGAGTATAAAATAGATCAATTGTCACAGTTACATACAAGGATGCATAGAAGGATGAATACCCAGCAAAGGTTGTGTGCTAGACAACACACTTAATAATCTCATAAATATTACACATGTTTATGGTTTAAGCAGGAATTGTAAAATAGAAAGTACATAAAATACAAAACACAAATGAAACAATGTAACCAATAATTGATACCTGTAATTTCACAACAAGAACAGTAATTTCTTGTTGAAATGGGTGGGTTGAGAAATGAGATCGCAGTCACGCTACTCAGCAATGAAACCAGTAATCTGGCTGTACAGCTAATGACAAATCATTGAATAGATACTGTACCAAAATGTATGATTTTAAAACAAACCTGCGGCCGAAAGATAATAGGGATTCTCACATCTCAGTTTCTCTATGTAGAGAATGAAAGAAATGCGGCTACCGGCAAAATTAAAAACTAAAAACGCCTGAAGGCCACATCACCAAGATAAGAAGACCTGCCGCAGCTGTGAAAATCATGCCTTACAGAAAGCAGTAGCTGGTAAGAAATGACCAGTTTATTGTTTCTTTCCTTAGTAGCATAAGCTTAACTGGCATTAGCACCTTTCTAAAAAAAAGTCATATTTTATACTCTCTTACATTTTTTTAAGACTAATAGCGATAACACGTAGAGACACCGGACAGAAAGCATTTGTCCCATAGAGAGTCAAACAGAATTACTATCTGAAGACAAGCAAGGACATGCACAGTGCAACCTATCCATGGTAATTGGTATTTTCTTTAAATTTAAATATAAACTCTCAGCACTAGTAAATGCTATAAGTGATGAGAGATAGCGTAATATATCAAACACTTTTTACGTTATATTATACATTTCTTAGATGAGCCAAGGCCCCAGATTTATGGAGCTAGTTACTCGACAGAAGATATAGAACACTTGGGGCCAGATGTAGGTAATATTATTTTTCCAATTCTTAAATTCCGACTCATACCGAATCGGTATTTCAGAATCGGAAATTGGTATGTAGGTAAAAAATCGGTAAAATTTACCGATTCGGAATGACTCGGAATCTGATTTCGGTATTTACCGAATCGGTAATTTCCGATTAGGTAAATATTGATTCGGTAAAACCCATTAATTCCTATGGGCCTCCTGGCCCATAGGAATGAATGGGTTTTACTGAATCGGAATTTACCGATTCGGAAATTTACAGATTCGGAAATTACCGATTCGATTCGGCCACTCCCAGTACCTGGGAGTGGCCACACCCATGCAGGTGCAGAAACTGAACAGTCAGGAGAGCAGGATGACAGACAGAGGAGCAGGCTTCCCTGAGCTCACCTGAACAGCACAATGGAGACCCAGGCTGGCCAGAGGGATGCAGCAGAGCGCAGGAGGAAACTGAAATTCAGCCCTGAAGAACTGCAGGTGCTGGTAGAAGAGGTGGTGAAACACTTTGGCAAACAGTCTCTGCATGTTGCAGACTCTGTCATGCGCACTACCTGGATTGATATCCAAGCAAAGGTAAATGCCATCGGGGTCACCCACCGGGAAATTGATGATTTTCAAAAAACGTGGTATGACCTTCGTATTATCACCAAAAAGAAAATAGCTGCCCACAGAAAAGAAGCTGCAGCAACAGGGAGAGGCAGAAACAAAGCACCACGACTCACTGCCATTGAGGAGCTTGTGGAATCCACCCTAGAGCCGGAAAGTATCCATGGCATTGGGGACGCTGACAGCACCGCCAGAGCTGCAAATAAACAAGGTAAGAAGCATGGACATTATCAATAACCCATTTCCCTGTTCCCCTTCCCCACTCTGTGTGCCTACATCACACTCCAGAACAGGTTTTACTAATGCCCAGCAATGCTTCATGGGAGTCGTAGTCATAGGTAGATAAAGCATTGCAGTCAGCATACCATACAGCAAGGGATGCAACACACTACTAGCTGAAGCAAATGAGGAGCAGGCAAATGTCTGATAGTAGTGTGATTTAATCAAGACACACAGGTGAACTACTCCACTGACACAATGTCCATGTCTGTCCACAGGAGAGTCATCGCGCAGCACAGCAATGGATAGGGAGAAGAGGAGAGAAGAAGCTGGTCCCAGCACAGTTCAGCGAGGGAAGAACACAGAGCAGGCAGCCAAGACACCTGAGAAAACAACCACACCACAGCCTCAGTCACCTCTTTCGTTTGTGAGTCAGGAGTCAGTAGCAGCAGCACAGTCCCCCACACCAAGTACACCGTCACCTGTGCAGGAAAGGGCAAGGCGGCTTGATGTGCCCCCTCTCCGCATCCTAGAAACATCTGAGGAGGAAGAGGAGGAGTGTGACATGGCAAGCAATCCACCAGAGTCAGCCAACGCTGAGCAGCAGCCAACTCCAAGAGCTGTGCGGGCCAGTGTCCGAGTCCGAAGGGCACGGGAGAGAGCTGAAGGGCAGGACGTTGAGGGGGTCTTCTGCGGTCTGGAGGCCATGGTCAAGGTCCAGCGCAGGCAAAGGCAATGATGGGTGTTCAGAGGTCTGAACAGGACACAGTAGCTTTCACAGAGGAACATATAAAAAACTTACTAAGGGATCCACCGCCATTTGCATCGGCCATTCTCAGCCAAGCGGCTAATACCCAAAACGAGTCCGAAAAATTACTCCGACTGCGTAAGAAACAAATCAGGACTGACCTCCACGGACATTTTCTTCTTCAAAATTTAAGAGCTGGAACCATCCCTGCCGGCCTCCAAATCCGCAATATCCCAGTAGTATTCACGGAAGACCCGGAGTATAAAAAAGGATTTAGCGGCATAGAAACCAAGTGCAGCAGGGACTTGATGGTCCTTACAATAGAAACAGCGCATAGAATATCTGTCAAGGAATTGGAAGAAATTGCAACATTGGAGAAAGAAATTCAGGACAATCAATTGATCACCGACTCCAAAGCACTTCTTGAAAAAGTAGAAAAAGAAGTTGCAGAGTTCAAAGACTTTACAGTAGCTCAAAAGAGCAACAAATTTGAATTAGATAAGAAGAATTTTTCCCTGGAGTCCGTCTACCCGTACTTAAGGAAAGAGTTTTATAGTAACTCAGAATCAAGGAGATTCCTACAGGATAATCAAGGACGGTCCCGCCGCAAGTTCATTTCATTTTCTGATACATCCTCCTCAGGGAGTGAAGCAAACAGCTCAAACAGATCATATCAGAATAGGCAAAGCAACCCATCAGAACAACAACAAAGACAACAACAGAATCAGAATCCTTTTTTAGGCCAGGGCCCACAGAAAGGGAGAGGTCGTACACGCCCAGAACAACCATGGGAAATGAGGACACGATCCCGATTCTACAAGAATTAAATCTTCCCCCAATATTCAATTTATCTGGAAAAAGTCTAACAGAAGCGGAAACATCGATTCTCACCAAAGGTTTAGCTTTTGTTCCATCTAGACCAACAGATTTTGTCAGAATGAAACTAGAGGTTCTAGAATTCTGTCGCAAAATCAGACTGAAAACATTTTTTTCGGACAACATCGAGGAACATCAACTAGAAGTGTCAGGTCTAAAGAATAAATCTACGTTCTGCCCCGCAGGGTCAAAAATACCTAAAGAAGTTATTACCTTTGAGCGCACAATTCTATCAGAAATTTCCACGTTTGAGAGAAAAAGAAGCTACGTGAAATACAATTTACTAAAAACAGAAAAGGACGCATTACTTGCACTAAAAAATGACAGATCAGTTGTCATAAAGCAAGCGGATAAGGGGGGTGCAGTGGTGATCTGGGATGTGAATAAATACAAAACGGAAATCCACCGACAACTAAATGACACTACCTGTTACAGACGTATCACGAAAAATCCCACGATTGAATTCCAGAACCAACTATTTCCAATCATACAAAAGGGATACGAACAAGGGTTTGTCGGACCAAAGGAATTGGCTTTTTTACAAAATAAAACCCCCAGAATTCCAGTATTTTATGCCCTCCCAAAAATACACAAAGACGAAAGCAATCCACCCGGTCGTCCAATAGTATCTGGATGCGAATCCCTGTTTGAGCCAATAGCTAAGTACATAGATCATTTTTTAAAACCATTCATCGACTTAGTGCCAGCTCACCTGAAGGATACAACCACCTTCCTTCAAAGAATTGAGAATGTACAATTTGACCAAAACCAACAACTAATGGTGACATTAGATGTCGTCTCATTGTACACACAAATTCCTCAAGACCAAGCCATAGAGACATTAACATTTTTCCTGGACCAACGAGAAAGACCATTTCAAGTACCAACGGATTTCCTAGTTGAATTGGCAACAATGGCCCTACAGAAAAACTTCTTTATATTTGATTCAGAATTTTTCTTACAGGTAAAAGGAGTAGCTATGGGGTGTCCTTTTGCCCCTGAGCTAGCGGTATTGTACATGGGGTTGTATGAACAAAAATTCATTTACAATGACAACCCGTTTAAAGAGCAAATCTCCCACTATATGAGATACATCGATGATGTATTCCTCATCTGGACTGGTAGCCCCGAGAGCCTAAATGAATTTGTGAACTGGTTGAACGCACGAAGCAACGACATTAAGTTTAGTTGCACTTCATCTAGTAGATCAATCACATTTCTGGACGTTAAAGTAGAACCATCAGATGGAGGACTAGCAACTACACTCTTCCGAAAGGCGACCGATAGGAATAAAGCACTACTCTATTCTAGTAATCACCCACGTGGCCTGAGGCAAAATTTACCCTTCGGCCAATTCCTTAGAGTACGAAGGAATTGCTCACGCAAGGAGGATTATTTCGAACATGCCCACCAACTGAAAGAAAGACTCCTCCAACGAGGTTATCCCAACAAACTATTAAAAAACTCCTTGAAGAGAGCTTGGTGGACGCCACGTGAATCTCTCCTACAGAAAAGGCCCAAAAAGGAACAAAAACGGATAGTGTGCGTGTCTACATTTTGCCCGGCATCAAATCAATTGAAGAAATTAATCACATCAAACTGGCACCTGATAAAAGGACTACATGAAGACTTGAAAATAGTACCGCTGTTTGCACACAAGAAAGAAAAAAGTGTGGCTAATTACATTGTCAGAGCCGCCCTACCCAGCGAGAAAGTACCGACATTGAGAAGTTTGTTCGGCTTCCCACCGATCAGTGGACATCACAAATGTGGATCATGCACTTGTTGTGAAGAGACAATTGAAGAGTCAGTGTTTTCTTTTAATAATATCAATTGGAAACATGAGACGTTTACAAATTGCAAGACGAAAAATGTTGTGTACGCAATAATATGCCCATGCCCGAAGCTGTATATAGGCAAAACCACTCAAGAAATCAGGCAACGCATCACCCAACATAAATCGAGGATACGTAGGGAAGTAGCAAATGCACCCTTGGTCAACCATTGGATTACAATGAAACATGACAAAACTAAGATAAAATGGACGGTAATCTCTAAAATCGAAAATGACCCAAGAGGTGGGAATATTGAATTAAGACTAAACCAGAGAGAAGCGATGCTCATAATGAAATATGATGCAGCAGTAAATGGACTTAACGAACTGTCAGAAATTTACAGACCAAGCACGTAAACATCTCCAAAAATTCTTTGTGGACTACAGGTCCCAGAATCCTCAGGTTGTCAGCCACTCCCACAGCACGCTTCGTTGGTAGGAGTCACACTCAGTCTCCACAGACCAAAGAGGAAGGAGTCAGAACCAGCGCGGCATATACTCTAAACGGCATTCAAACTAACGGTAAGATCAACCACCACGAGACCCACCGCTCCCCCGCGGCCGCCGTTTCACATGAGAGAATGCGATATATACACAGTTCGCTTATGCGTGTCCAATTGTTTTCTTCCAGATTATGTATTGACCATACAACATTACCGATTTCACAGACTCCGACTGGAGCGACAGCCGACTAACGTATCTAAGCGGAGTTGTACTTTGCAACGGGTAAGCCAACGCCCATGGGGCTTTGCCGACACAGCCCAAAGCTTTATCCGCTAAACAGCCAACACTCACGGTCTTCCCCCCTTTCCCCCTTTTTGCAGATCCCAACTGCCAAATAGAAAACACTTATTTAACAGGTAGGCTCACCACATCATGCCACCCAAAATTAGTTGAATGTGCAAGTGTAAATGTAGTGCACTGATTGCCTCTCTTTCTACTTGTTCTAGCCTTTCCTCCTTTTTTCTGCATCACGGAACACCGTGTTGGAGTTATGACCCACATTAGAGGTAGGCTGAGATAGGATTTGGTGCATATTAGGTGTCGAACCCTTAGAATCCACTTTCATTAGTTTGTTCCTTTCCCTTGCAGTAAATGTTTGGTCCTGAAGAGAACCCTGACAATTACAGGGCTCGAAACGCGTCGACCGACCAGGTCCCAGGTCATCCTCTAGAGTCCACCCTAAAGGAACACGAGAAAAAAATTGTTTTGTTTTCCTTTTTTGTCTGAAAAGTTAAAATTTAACTTAAAGTAGATCAAAAACAGACTGTTCATTGGTTGAATTTAACATTTTGTTTGACACTGGGACCAGAGTGTATGTTTTGTATGAATGGAAGGCCATGAATGAGTTGTATGGAAGTTGTTTATTCATTGTACATACCGAATCACTTGTTTACTTAGTGTTGTTTGTATATAAATGTATATAGAAAGTGTTTGTTGTTCCCATGCATAAAATTAAAAAATGATGCAGATCTAAAAATTAGATAACAAAAGAAATAAACAATACTGCAATTCTTAAAGCAGGTGTGCATGTCTTTTGTGATGCACGCAATAAAGTTGAATAGTTTGTTCTAAAGAAATTCCCCAGCACTGGCAATTGTTGTGTTTACTACGTCGCTGGCTAATGGCATGACAGACATGACCCAGTGCATGACAGTCCTGTGCGACAAATTGGACAGGGACCACTTGGAGAGGCGCAAGGCTCGTGTGGGTGTGCGCCAGCAGACCAAAGCATTAAACGGCTTTGCAACTGCAACCACCCTGCTGTGCAGACGGTCAGTATCGATGCAGGATGCAATTGTGCACTGCTGCACCGATTTATCTATGGGGATGGGCAGAGTGACCTCTGCCATGGAGCTGATGCTTACGCAACAGACAGCCACTAGAGGTGACACATGTGTGGGGGAAAGTGAAGAATCCACCAATAGGAGTGGCGCAAGCACTCCTGTTCTGGAAATACGCAGGAGCGGCAGGCGTCAATCCACAGAGCAAGGCAACACCGAAAGCCGTGACACACAGCCACGTCAGTCCCACCCTGTATTCCGTGGATGGAAACATTAACTATGCCTTCAACCCAAAGAACAGGTCACGGTGGGGTTAACTGTGACAACCCACTCATGGACATTGATATTTTGTGTTACCATTGTGTGGTATGATTGGTAAGGCGTAGTGAAAATTAAACTACGTACATCATATTCTTAGCCTGTCTGTGTCTCATTACTCACTCAGAAATATTGCTGTGTGATCTCTTCCCGTCTTAGTCTCCCATCTGTTGCTGGTGCTGCTACTGTAGCATAGGGCTCTGCCTGTTCTGTGTCATCATGATGTGTGATCTCCACCTCTGTGCCTTCCTTGGTGGCAAGATTGTGTAATATGGCACAGGTCGCAATGATTTTGCAGCACAGGATTGGAGTGTACTGGCGTGCCCCTCCACTCTTGTGGAGGCAGCAAAACCTGCTCTTGAGGAGTCCAAATGTGCGCTCCACAACGTTGCGTGTAGATCTGTGAGCCACATTGTAACGCCTTTCACTCCTGGTGGATGGGTTGAGGTAGGGGGTGAGCACAAAGGACCGCAGGGCATATGCACTATCGCCTGGGGGGGGAGAAAAATTGCCATTAGTTGCATTATCATGATACATTCATCTACTGTGACTGTCAGGGTGTGTCAAAGTAATTTACCTAGCAGGTATCCGATCCCAAAATCTCTGGCAACTAGGCGTGTGTATATATCCCACTATTCTGGAATATGTACGAATCATGGGTACTCCCAGGGAATTTCGCCACGATGTCTGTGATGATGTTTCCAGCGTTGCATATGACCTGCACATTGATGGAGTGCGTCGACTTCCTGTTCCTGTATATGTGTTCTGTGCCTGCAGGTGGGCAGAGTGGTATGTGGGTGCCATCTATGCAGCCTATCACGTGAGGGAAGTGTGCCAGTTGATACAAATCAGTCTTGGTCTTTGCAAGTTCCGCTGGTGTGTCAGGGAATGAAATATAATGCTCCATCCTCTGCATCATGGCGACAAGGAACCTCCTGAAGAAACGGGACAGGCAGCTCTGGGACACACCACCTACTGCAGCTATCACACTTTGGTAACTCCCAGAGGCAAGCAGGTGGAGGCTGCACAGCACCTGCACATGGGGTGGGATGGCGTGCGCCCTTGGTGTTGGCTGCTCCAGGAGTGGGTGTAGGTCCCTGATCAGGGTCAGGATGGTTTGGGGATGTAGCCTCTACCTTTGGAGTATTTCTGGCTCTGTCAGTTGGAAAAGTGTTATCCTCTGCCTGTACACTTGCTCCTCCCGTAGCCATTCCCTCTCTCCTGCTGCCTGTAGTCTTTGCCGCCTTGCAATGAAGTAGAAAGCCGCCATTCTGGTTACACTGTTGCATTTTGGGCCTCATTTTATAACCTGCACCTGGTTATCACCTGCATTCAATCCATGGTAAATACCGACTCCTAAATACCGAATTTCCTTAAATTCGGTATTTTTCGGGTTTCCTACATCTCCATGCCCATTATTTTACCATTTCTTATTTACCGATTCGGTAATTAAGAATTCGGTACTTGTAAATTCGGAATATTCCGTATCGGTAAAATACCGACTAATATTTTCCGATTCGGAGAAATACTGACTCATATTTACCGAATCGGAAAAAATGTCACTCCTACATCTCATTTCCTGGATACTGGTCGGTAACCGATGAAATTACGGAATTCCAGCCGTTACCGACCGGTATTTGCCGACCTACATCTGGCCCTTGGAGACCCCACATGTGCTCTCAAAACTCCGGTTGGGAAGTATAACCCGTACAGTTAATCCGACACACTTACTGATGTGGTGGGTCAGATGGAGTCCGTAGGTGTTATTAAGGCCTAGGAGTGGGCTATTGCACTGCCATCTCCACTGTTCAATATTAAATATACTTTATTAAATATACTTTTTTATGTATCTGTTGGTAAGCTGTTTTAGTCAGTTTATAGCACATTCTCTTTGGGGGATAAGGTGGCACCATGAGCGGGTGATAATTTTCCATAGCCAAAGAATTAAAATATGTGTATCCCATCACAAGCACATCCCACTATGGATTCTCTGCAGGATGAGTAGCAGAGAATAACAGGACAGATTTATAATCCCTAAGTGGAACATCACTAATCTAGTATGACTAGTGGTATGATGTGCAGCACTTCTTTAACTAAGGTGATGGTTTCTGTGACACGGTTGAAAGATGAGCATACACTCGTTTTGTATGAAAATATTTAGAAGGAGTAATGTAAGATAACTCCTTTGTGCCCTTTGAAAATAAAAATAAATGGAAATATAACAAAATAGATAAGTAATAAATAATGTGTTTTACTTCTCCCACAACCTTTTTTTAGATTCCCCAAACCTTCGCCCATTATAAAAATATATGCAAAACAAAAGGTCCTGATGAAGATTGAGACCATTGAAATTGTCCATTGAGGTACGTCGGTCAGAGAGTGTGACACCCCAGACATCAGCACAGCAATCGAGGATGGATGTTGACACCCTGTTTTCTAACCATCTGTGCATGCAGAGTTGGTCTGGGGCGTGGTATGGAAGTGTGTAGTATGCTAGTGACATGGTTGTGGGTCATATGAATGAGGTGTGAGCGTAGGAGACTGTCTCTTTTTCGAATTCTACTTTTATTGTAACAATTTTTATATTCTGAAAACAGAAGCAAAACCGAATCATGAATGTTGAAAAGAAATGAAATGTTGAAATGACAATTTTCAATTTTTGATAAATATGAAAAAAGAAAAATATAATAAAATATGAAATAAAAGTAATCAAAGTTGTGTGGAGAATAGCATCTTTTGAGGCTTTATTTTTGAGCTAGGGAAAGCCATCAGTAAAGAAATATAGGTCATGTAGGAGGCTCTTTTGCAAATTTTGTTCCTTTTTCCCCCTTCTCCCAGACCTCTAAAGTAGATATGTGTAGGGGGGGTGCCTTTTCAGAGTCCCAAAATAGATGATTGTTCTCTTCCCATCAAATCACTCGATACATTTGATAGATACTGTACCGAAATGGATGATTGTCATCTTCCCATCAAATTACTTTATACTTTTTACGGTCTTGAAAATTAAAGGTGTCCTAATACCTAAGTCTATACAAAAGAAAGAAGACACCAAGGCAATTCAACAACTTCATTCATTGTAGAACCAAATAAATAGATGGGATGGTCCAGTTTGTGAGCCGATTGACTGAATAAGCTTGGCTGACAACAGAGAGTGCAAACACTCAATCAAACAGGAGTCTCTAGAGACCACAAAAGTCTCTTAATCTGAATATTTCAGCAGTCGATCTGTCAGGCATTTCTCCTCCATCTCTGTTGAAGGAGTTTCTCCACACACTGTTTGAAAATAGGCTCTAGTTCATTTGAGGAACACAGGCTTATTTTAAAAAACGTTTCTCATTAAAGAATGAAAACGCAGGGAGGGTGGACTGCTGTTCTTTGACGGCCACCATCCTTGTGTTTATAGCCAATCACAGTGGGTCGCAAATCTGTGATCTCCAATGCCTGGGGATGTTCTGAAGAATCACAATATCAGAAACAGGTCGCAATTTGTGACTTCTGTTTGCGAGCTGTATGTACATCTGGGGCCTTATTTATGAAGGACTTGCGCCGCCGGTGCGCCACTTTTAACATGGGAAAAAGTGACGCACCGGTGGCGCAAGTCCTTCATAAATAAGGCCCCTGGCCTTTAGTTATAGCACAATTTGGCCGACAGGGAAAGTTGTGACTCATACTGTTATCTGCGGATATGGAGAACTGGAAAATGGCAAATAGATGAATTGGCTTTGGGGATGAAAAGGGGTAATCAAACATCACCTTCTGATCTTGCTGCTAAGCCAAGTTACATCACTGCCTGCAATTAACCTTACCTGCACCACTCTCCTCGGCTTCTTCAGGTATTTTATCATCACAATGTTGACATTCTTGCAGGAGTGACAGGTCTGGAAAGGAAAAATAATTGACTAATAGGGATACCAAATGCTTTTGATTTAGGCAAAAGTCTCAATCTTACTATTATACCGCATTGTACCTATGAGTGTGTATGTCTGATTGTGATAAGAGTAAAATAATTAATGATTCCCTTAAAGTGGATTAAAAGTAACAACATATATCTATTTCTGATCTGCACAATAACTATATTTTTTCAAGTGGTCTCTCAAAAGGGAAGATTTCAAGATTTTAGAGGAAGGTAAATTACTTTGGTGTTTAAAATTTCTGACAACCATATCTGACCATCACAAACAATCTGCTCTATTTCCATAATATAACTCTCCAAATAAATATTCCACCTTGCTCTATTAGCTGGAAGATTCATATATTTGATGATGGACATGAAGGCACAAAATAGGCAACAATTTCATTTTTAAACAATTACTCTCCAATAACTCTTTATTCTGCATACAAGACATAAATTCAACTATGGGCCCTAATTTGTATTGGGTGCAGTTTTCCTGTTTGTGCCCGGCGCACCAAAGAAGGTGCACTGAGCACAAACACGGAAAGTGCGTCCTATTACGTTGAATGCGCTGCTGCCCTCAGGGCATCCGTGAACTCGTGCTGCCCTGGGGCAGCACATTCAAGTGAAATACGGTGCGGCGTTGAAAACTCACCTGCACTTTTAAAGGGCATTAGAGATCCCCTTGCAGGTGGGTGCAGTGAGTGACTGCATCCACCTACAAGGGGATGTCTGGAGGTCCATAGGACCCGCTTCCACCCTCCAGAGGGGGTCACACAGACAGTATGCCAACTTTTAGGTGGTGCACTGTCAGTATGCCCCCTGACAGTTTCTTTGCCTCTGTGCCCTCGTCTATAATATGGCGAAGGCGCAGAGGCAAAGGGCCTCCCTCATTTGCAAGGTGCTACGCCCATATGCAAATGAGGGAATGCCCTCTTGAGAAAGTGCTGGCCGCACAACCATCTGTGGACCCTTCTGAAAATATCAAAGTGCCCAAGGGGAGTGCAAAGCAGGTGCAAACGCCTGTTGCGCCTCTGGGGCACTTTGTGAAATATGATCCCAAATGTTCTTCAGTCATGTGAGCCTTAAGAGCAAGTTTATTCGTTTTTTCCTCCTTAGCACCTTACTCCAACTCCACCCATTTTGATATATCAGCTCTAGTTTAAGTTAAGATCCAAGGCCTACAATAATTTGTGTTATCTGAAAGCCTGAAACTACCATTCACCTTCTGAATTTGAAGCCTCTATAAAAAGAATATAGTTTTTTTCAAATTCCATATTAAATCATTCATCATTTCTTCAGGTTTAGTGAAAAAGTGCCCTATGGATAATAATATGTGTGTTGTTTGTAACTTTTAACAATTTAGGGAACAAATTCAATTTTTTTACATTTGCCCCCCAAATTCCTATGCCTAAAGTTTGTCACATGTTCATTTCTTCTCCGACACTTCACATGAAATGGTTTACGTTCAGCAAGTGAGAACGGTGATAGAATGCATACCTCCTTATACTCGTCTTTTGTCTCTAATTGTATTATGATGTGCAAACTGATGCCCTGGTCTGCCCCAACTATCACAGAAGTATAATTGACAATACAAATGGCACGTGCCTTACGCGCTAATCACTTCTGCAAGATCCATTTCCCTCACAATAAACCAATCTTTGTCTTCTACTCCACGTTTAATCCACATATTTTATTGTTGTTCCAAACTTCATACATTTATTTACATTCCCTTTGAAGGCAGCGTAATTCCACAATATTTTCACATTTTTACAAATGCCATCTGTATGCCCATCTGGACCTTGTCAGCGACACGTAAGAATTAACAGTTCATCCTGAATAGCCTCAGGTTGTACCAGGCAATGAATTTCGGGCTCTATATCCCTTTGTCAGGGGTCATTTAAAGCATAACCGGCAACGCAATCGCCTCATCCATGCTCCATCTGACTGTCATCGTTGCGTGCCTCTTCACCTTCGTATTTCCATTCAACAAGATCACATTTTCACATTTCTGCTGATGCAAAAATCTGAGACAGAATGATTGTCTCACCTCTTCCATGCCCCACCTATGACTGCCTACCTTTATTAATGTTACGCTTATGTTAATTCATTTCTTTTTTTTCACACGCACTCAATAACTTGAGAAGCTGACAAGTCATTAATATCTTCGGATTTGTCAGGAAAAGAAGCATCATCAGCATACTAAATGTCTTTATATATCCTCTCAAAAACGTGTAACCAGTATAATTTCACACCACCTTAAAACCCCAGCTAGGTCATCATTCATTATATTAAACAGTAAAGGTCAGAAGTAGTGTAAGCTGGGCCTAGAACACAAAACACAGTGTGATTTATAACTTCCATTAATTTCCACTCTCTTGGTCCTCGATGGACCTTTTCGAGTGCAGAGAGAGGTTGGATATAAGGGGTTAAACAGTCATCCAAAGAGGACCAGGAAGTGGATAAGTGAACTTCAAATAGGAAATCAAACTCAGGTACATTACTCTCAACACAATGATATAAAGATATATGATTAATACTAGTGGCCCAATTCTCCCGAAAAAACATAGGTGAGACAAAATCATACACATTAACAGTTCAAATAAAGCAAAACAAAAAAGCAACATTACTATTTGATGTCCTGAAATCACTCTAATCTGGCCATCTTTAGGCATAAGTAAGAATTTAATTTGAGAATGTTTATTCACTTTAAGTGGATAAAACATGATATCAAATCTTTTAGCAGAATAAACGCCAGATGTATCAAGGGTTTTACCAGTCGCAAACAGGCCGATTCACAGAATCAGTCCATTTGCTAACGGTTAAAAGCTTTTTGGGATGTATCAACCCAAAAGGCATTCACAAAATAGGTAATCGCAATTTTTGTGTTTACCTACTTTGCGAATGCAGTTAGGGAATCGCAATTGGCGACTCCCTAAATGCAATGCAAGAAGCATTCTTAAAATGCAGCTTTGCATTAAGGAATCGCAAATTACCACCAACTTCAAGTTGGTGGTAGTTTGAAAATCCTTAGAAAAATGCACAAAATGTCCATTTTTCTAAGTGCCATGTGGCGCATACACCTGCCCTTAGTGCATGTGTGTGCGCCACATGTGCACACTTACCTTTTTTGGGGTGCATCAGGGGGGCCTTATGTACCCCTGGCACCCTTCCAATTGCATTCCCAATTTGTGATTACCTATATAGGGAATTTGCGATTCCCTAATAGTGAAATGCAATTTGCGATTCGCTATTAGGGAATATGTGGGAATCGCTATTTTTTTGGGAAACCAACATACATTGCATTTTGCGATTCTGAAATAACTAATCGATACAATTCGCTATTTTAGAATTGCAAAATGCAATGTTGATACATCTGGCCCTATATGCATTCTATAGGAAATAAGACATTTGGTAAAATAGATGAATACCCAAAGCTCACAAAGTTCAGGAAAGGATGTGAAATATCCGGTTCTAGTGGTCCCCGAAGAAAGGGACCACTGTGTGCATGCAGCTTATGAAATCATTTGGAAAGGAAACCAGTTGAGTCTGAATCAAGGGTTCTGCAAATCTCATCGGTCAGTTCGTAATTCGCCTGCATGCAGAGCAGCTGCTATAAGTCACCACCATCAGCTGCACAAGAGTCTCTCTAAAAGAAAATTAATAATGATCCCCCAAAACTTTCTCATCAGGCGATGTTATATTCTTAGCATTTCCGGGGATGACACCTTCTGATGTCACTTCATCTGATCAGACCGCTAAGTCCATTGGTCCGTTCATGTGGAATGTAGATCGGGTGACAAAGAAGACACAAAATGCAGAGGAAATAGGTGGAACAATTACGCAGTCCTCAAGTCATCCTGTCCAGCAGTGGAGTTCAAAAGGGCATTTTCCCAGGCAAGTGTTCTGCAAATGGTAACATAAATGTAACAATATCTTATACAGTACAAGAGAATCTCAAGAGGGGAAGGAAGTTGTTACAGTCACCTGTTACATCAAGTGATTTTCTCATACTCAGTGTGCATAGCGAAGCAGAAAAATGTCATGAAACAGTTTGGCCTATGTTAATTTAGGCTAATATAATGCAAAATTATATAGAATTTTAAGTGTACATTTATACAAAATCATGAAGAAGTTGAGATTCTAGTGACATTTCTGATGCACTTTGTAACAATTGGTATGATCAAAATTAATTCAATTAGAAAGAGTGTACTAACACGTTTATACGTACCGAGATGTAAATGCACTTTAAAAGTATAAATGAATTTTTTTGTTTCACACAATTATCATTAGCATACATGTAAAGAATATTTTCTGAAAATTTCACTAATGCATCTTTTAGTACAAAGGTGTAGTACCTATTTTCTTTTTGTCATTTCGGTGCACATGTTATCACATACAATAGTTACAATTATATAAATTCACTATCATAATAAAATTAACTATACTATCTTATATATATATAACTAGTTATTCCTTTATTTATATAAAATGTAAACCTATTATAAGTAAATTTAGTAACATGAGAATTTCATCTTGTACATGTTCCTAATTCACATTAATAAAACAAGCTTCTTTTCTTAAATAAATCACAACCTATGTTACTTATACCTGTTATATCGTTTAAACCACTCTTTTTCTGAATTTGTTTTGATGCAGTAACAAAAATTCTTTGTTTTCTTCATTTTTCTATAATGTGCAATTCTCACACATTTATTTATTTTTCTCTCAAAAGTGCCATGTCCAGTCTTTGTTTGTCTTTAAAGAAGTAAATGTAATTTCTGCTTAATCAATAGCTAGCAATATTTCCAAATCCATTAAGAAAGTTATCATTTTCCTCTGCCCCAGAGTACAGTAGAAGTGTTCTTTGTGTAATACACTTCAAGTAGGATTTCCTACTGGACGAGGTGGAATAATGATCTAATGGAGGCCTTTCTCGTGTGAGCCAGTGCCTCGTCCCACATGGTATTGTCTGTTTCTCTGATCAGAGTCTCCAACCTTTTCTGTAGTGAGAGCTACCTCTGGTCAGTGAAGATAATTGTGAGCTATTGAAGGCTAAGCAACTCGCGCATTGTTACCAGATGCCCCAACTCCCAACTTAATTTACTTTAAGCCTAATGTCTACAGAGCCAGGTGCTATGGTTTGAAAAAAATACTTCGACTAGGGGCACTCTGACAGGGCTGCTAAGTGTGTCAGTTTGAGCGTGGTCTTCGGGGATGTATGAACATGTGTGCGTATGTCACAGCAAAAGCTTTATTCGATTTTTGATTAAAATCATAAAAGCAGCAGCAAAACAGAAATAAAATACAACCATATTACATTACATATCAATTGTTAAAAAACAGAATTAAATTGAAAAAACGAATCCGCTAATCAATATAAAACAATTGGTTACTTATAGGCTGGGTCTTGTGAGTAGTGCTCAGGTAGTACAGAGTTTCAACAGGGGTTCGAATCTGTTAGGGGCTACAAAACTAGGGGCATTAAACGCACAGAGTCCCCCTCCCCAAGAGTTATGCCTCTTTACTGCCGTTCTTGATGACGGGACAGGTGGAATTCTTGGATAAAAGTCGTGTAAGTCCCAAATGCGGATTGGGCCATCCCCCTCTTTCTGCTTACATGATCGTAAATAAGGAACTATATTCCTGTGCTTGAATTTGATTAGCACCAAATCCCCAGGGATGGCCTTTGGCATTGCACCCAACCACCCCACCCTCCTAACGCTTAGAATCCCCCCATCTAGGTAAGTAGGCAGAGGTCTATTAGTCTGTAACCAGGGCATGACCTTATTGAGCAGGTCTTGACGAGTTTCATGGTTTCCATGAATTAAAGGTGGGATCCCAGAGACAACAGACACATAAGGGGCGGCTTCAGGTGGTAAGTTAATTCGGGGCATTCGAACAAGTTCGAGTTCTGGATTAGCCTCAATACAGTTTATTAACGGGCGTTCTATGGGCAGATTGAAGCCTGTGGTAAGAGGTAATGTTTGTGTATGAACGTTCTTGCGAGAGTTCAGCTTAGGTTTTACCGGAATAATGGGAGGAATAGGAGCGTCTGAAAATGCCAGTTTGGCACTTGATGAGGTATGCGTTTTGATTGTCAGTTCCATACCGGATAACCTATCCCCCAGATCGTTTATTTTGGCCACCAATGGTGCTATAAGAGATGTGAGTAGATGCTCAAGCTGTGCCATAAAAGTTGGTTGTAAGTATAATAGATGGTTTTCTACTTCTCCACGCGCCATATCCCCCGATGCTGTGGTAGAATTTGAGTGGAGAGGAGAGGGACTGGGGCAAATCTTTGGGATTTTGGCTTGCTTCTCTTTAAAACAGTCATCATCATGCTTCCTTTTAGTGTTGGGCCCTCCTGGAGATACGTTGGCCGGGGGCGAGTGTTTATTAGGGTCATGGGGTGAATTCTGCGAGGTGGCAGTTATCTCATCATGATTGGTGTCCATGCTTTTAATGGGTAGTATATTCGGGGCGTATTTGGTGCCGCACAGGGTATTCAATTCCTCCCAGATAGACATGATAAGAAGCAGTTAACTACAGCAGATCGATAGAAATGAGAAGCAGATTCTCAATACCTCTTAGATGACGATGTCAGTGGTATGGCCCGTCCCGTCCTCCTTGTGCCTCTGAGGGCCACAGAGGGCCCGCCCTTGTCCCGGGCTTCTCCCGGTCGCGACTCGTGGGGCGAGAGGGGTGTCAGCCTTTTTCTAGCGCCTCCGGGCGCTCCTGGCGCGTCACGGGCGCGCTGTCCCAGAGGCTGCTGGGGAGTGTGGTCCGATCCCTCCCGTCTGCCTCCCGGCGTCTCTGCGGGCAATTATACACTGCCGCCGTTCCCCTCACATCTCCGCCCGATGGCGTGGCAGCAAAGTTTAAAGCCTCCTGGTGTTCCCTCTGGGCTCCCGGGGGTCAGCCTTTTTCTAGCACCTCCGGGCGCTCCTGGCGCGTCACGGGCGCGCTGTCCCAGAGGCTGCTGGGGAGTGTGGTCCGATCCCTCCCGTCTGCCTCCCGGCGTCTCTGCGGGCAATTATACACTGCCGCCGTTCCCCTCACGGCTCCGCCCGATGGCGTGGCAGCAAAGTTTAAAGCCTCCTGGTGTTCCCTCTGGGCTCCCGGGGGTCAGCCTTTTTCTAGCGCCTCCGGGCGCTCCTGGCGCGTCACGGGCGCGCTCTCCCAGAGGCTGCTGGGGAGTGTGGTCCGATCCCTCCCGTCTGCCTCCCGGCGTCTCTGCGGGCAATTATACACTGCTGCCGTTCCCCTCACGGCTCCGCCCGATGGCGTGGCAGCAAAGTTTAAAGCCTCCTGGTGTTGCCATGTGTGCGTATGAATGGGATGTATGTGTACAGGTCACTGAGAGAATGTGTTGTATGTACTTGTGGCACAGGACATACCTTTAGCCATATGTGGCACTGTTACATGTATAACAAAATTGGGAGAAATTTAAAGTGCATAAAACATTTTTCTGCACTTTAAATTACTTGAATTTCAAATAATGGCTGTATTTTTAAATTATAAATATGGCACTGTATAGTGAAAATTAAACTGAAGAGTTAACTTTGTTTATATGGATTCCATAAACTAATAATTTAAATGTTCTTCCATTTCCAAGTGTAACATTTACAAACACCAAGCATCTTGCTTCCAGGGACCGTAGACATGGTGCCATATTTAGAACAGAAAAAATTAATTTGTGTAAATGGGAGGAAATGTATGTGAATGCACATGCTTCATAAAAAAAATAATAGGTATTTGACTGAATTGTAAGTGGAAAGAGATATTAATACTAAGGGTCTGCTTCCGATGTTGGGCAGAATTCCTTCAGCATGACAATGACTCGGTCCTGGGACCGACCGACACCCAGTCGGCGGTCCCAATCACCTCATTACGTTGGGTCGCATGCCTAAATTTCACAATGGGAGCATGCATTATGGCCATAAACCCTCTATAATCAATCAATCAATCAATCACGTAAGCGCACCACTCACCCGTGAGGGTCTCAAAGCGCTGAAGGGGGGGGGGTCCACAGATCTGCTTAGCCGAAGAGCCAGGTCTTGAGGGTCTTCCTGAAGGTGTTCAGGGAGGGGGCGCATCTGATGTCTGCCGGTAGCTCGATCCAGGTCTTGGCTGCAATGTGAGAGAAGAATCTTCTGCCTGCTCTGGCTCTGTGGATGCACTGGGTTTCGGCCAGTGCGAGGTTGGAAAATCGGAGGTTTCTTTTGGGTACGTGGAAGTTGAATCTGTCATTGAGGTATTTGGGTCCATTGTTGTGTAGACATTTGTAGGCGTGAGCGAGGATTTTGAAAGTGACTCTTTTCTCCACGGGGAGCCAATGGAGACCTCATAGGTGTTGACTGATGTGTTTGTGTTGGGGGATGCTGAGGACGAGTCTGGCGGCTGTGTTCTGTATTGTCTGGAGTTTGCGGAGTAGGGACTTGTTGATGCCGGCATAGAGTGTGTTTCCATAGTCCAGTCTTCTGGTGATGAGTGCGTAGGTGAGGGTCATCCTTGACTCAGGGGGTTCCACTTGAAGGTGTTGTGGAGGATGCGGAGGGTGTTGAAGCAGGAGGTGACGGCATTGACCTCTTGGATCATGGTGAGTGATAAGTCAATGCCGAGGTTCTTGGCGTAGTCCGAGGGGGTAGGTAGGCTTCCGAAGGTGGTCAGCCACCAGGTGCTGTGCCATGCAGAACGGGTGTTACTGAGGATGAGGACTTCAGTCTTCTCGGCGGTTGAGCTTCAGGCAGCTGTTGGTCAACCAGACTGCGACGTCTTGCATTCCTTTCTAGAAGTTGAGTTTGGCAGCGGTGGGGTCTTTAGTGAGGGAGAGGATGAGCTGGGTGTCGCTGGCATAGGATAAGATGTTGAGGCCATGTTGTCAGACGATGGCTGCGAGGGGGGCCGTGTAGATGTTGAAGAGGGTGGGGCTCAGGGATGAACCCTGTTGACTCCGCAGTTGATTCGTGGGGTTAGAGAGGAAGGGTGAGAGTCTGATCCTTTGGCTTTTTCTGGGGAGAAATGATTTGATCCAGTCCAGGGTTGTCCCTTGTATGCCTGTGTCGTGTAGTCTGGTGACTAGTGTGCGGTGGGAGACAGTGTCGAGGGCTGCTGATAGGTCGAGAAGGATGATGGCTCCGGAGTGGCCTTGGTTCCGGAGGGTACGGATGTCATCTGTGGCGACAAGCAGGGTGGTCTCTGTGCTCTGGTTGCTTCGGAATCCAGATTGGGACGGGCGAAGGGGAGGAGCGAGATGGGCAGATAGTTCTTGAGGTTGCTGGGGTCAGCTGTGGGCTTCTTGAGCAGAGGTCTGACTTCTGCGCACTTCCAGTCATCTTGGTAGGTCCCTGTTTTGAAGGTGGTGTTAATGGTACTTTGTAGTTTGGGTGCGGTTGCTGCAGCGGCTCTGTGGGAGATGTGAGGGGGGCAGGGGTCAGTGGGGGCCCTGAGTGGATGCTTTTCATGGTCGAGGGGGTGTCTTCGGCCATGATCGGTGTCCAGTTGGAGATGGTGGGCTGGCTGGTGTTTCTGGGGGGCAGGGGGGCGTCTGATGAAGTTGTCATAGAGGTTTTTGATCTTGAGGTGGAAATAGGGTCCAAGCTTGTCGCAGAGGTCTTGGGATGGGGTGATGTCTGTGGTTTCGCTGCGTGGATTGGTGAATTCTTGAATGACACTGAAAAGTTCCTTGGAGTTGGTGGAGTTGGCCAGGATTTTGTCATGGATGAAGTTTCTTTTGGTGGCTCTGATCTGGTTGTGGTAGTCAGTCATGGCGTCCTTGTAGGTGGTGTGGTTTTCGGTTGTCTTGGTGTTTCTCCAATTCTTCTCCAGGCATCTGCAGGTGCGTCTGGCTTCTTGAAGAGCGGTGGTGAACCAGGCAGCTTTCCTGGGGTGGTGTCTGTCTGGGTTGCACAGCTGGGTGAGCTTGTCTGTGCAGTTAGAGATCCATGTGTGGAGTTTTCTGGCTGCGTCGTTTGCGTCGGGTGCCCAGGTGTGGTTGTCTTGGGTGAGGGTTGAGTTCAGTTGCTCATCGTTAACCTTGCCCCAGTTCTTTCCTGGGGGGCGTAGGGCTGGTTTGGGTTCCTTGGGTTTTTTGATGGCGAAGTGTACACTGTGGTGGTGAGTCCACGGCGGCTGCACTGTGTGGCTGAATTGGACGCTGTTTTCTGCTGCAAAGATGGGGTCGAGGGTGTGTCCTGCTCTGTGGGTCGGTGTGTTGACGAGTTGTCTAAGTTTGATGCTCGCGTGTGATGAAGTCGGTGATGATGGCGATGAAGAGTGTTCAGGGGCCGGGGGGTCTGTAGACGAGGGTTCCTTGGAGTGTGGCTTTGGGGGTGATCTGGATCTGGAATTGCAGGTATTCAGCAGAGTGGAAGGTTTTGCAGGAGGTGGTGAGACAGAGGGTGCTCTTGTGGGGGATGGCAAGGCCCCCTCCTGGGTGGTTGTGGCGGTCTTTCCACTGGATCTTGTATCCATCTGGGATGGCAGTGCTGACATCGGGGGCGGAGGATGTGTTGGTCCAGGTCTCTGTGAAGAATGCGATGTCGGGCGAGAGAGAGTCAAGTAGGTTCCAGATTTCCATGGCGTGTTTGTGTATGGAGCGTACGTTGAGGAGGATGCATTTTAGGGTGTCGCCGGTGCTGGCATTGGCCGTGTTGGAGACCGAGGTGGAGGTGAGTGTCTGGTTGCAGTGGAGGCAGGAGAACTGGCCGTGGGTTGTGTTCGGCGAGGCCTGTTGGCATTCTCTAAGTCTTCTAGGGTTGAGTGCGAGGAGGGTGGTGGTGTCGTAGTGATGGGTAGTGGGAGGTCCAGGGTTCCTAGCGCTAGTGACAGTCAGGTTGTGGACAGGCGCAGACGGGCTTGCCTTTGGCGAGACTTCGACATGCCGGCGGCAAGCCCGCTAGCAAGGCCCCCTCCTGGGTGGTTGGGGCTGTCTTTCCTCTGGATCTTGTATCCATCTGGGTTGGCGGTGCTGATGTTGGGGGCAGAGGAAGCATTGGTCCAGGTCTCTGTGAAGAAGGCGATGTCGGGCGGAGAGAGTCGATGGGTAGTGGGAGGTCCAGGGTTCCTAGCGCTAGTGGCAGTCGGGTTGTGGACAGGCGCAGACGGGCTTGCCTTTGGCGAGACTTCGACATGCCGGCGGCAAGCCCGCTAGCGAGGCCCCCTCCTGGGTGGTTGGGGCTGTCTTTCCTCTGGATCTTGTATCCATCTGGGTTGGCGGTGCTGATGTTGGGGGCAGAGGAAGCGTTGGTCCAGGTCTCTGTGAAGAAGGCGATGTCGGGCGGAGAGAGTCGAGGAGGCTCCAGATTTTCATGGTGTGTTTGTGTACGGTGTGTACGTTAAGGAGGATGCATTTTAGGGTGTCGCCGGTGCTGGCGTCGGCAGTGTTGGAGGCCAGGGTGGCGGTGAGTGTCTGGTGGCAGTGGAGACAGGAGAACTGGCCGTGGGGCAGGTTGGCGAGTCCAGTTGGCATGCTCTAAGTCTTCCAGGGTTGAGTGTGAGGAGGGTGGTGGTGTCGTATCAATGTGTAGTAGGAGGGTCAGGGTTCCTGGCGCTAGCTGCAGTCAGGTCGCAGACGGGTGAAGACGGGCTTGCCTTTTGAGAGCCTTTGGTGCACCGGCAGCCAGCCCGCTGCGCGTGGCCGCCATTAAGTAGGGGAGGTGGGAGGGAGGAGTATCTGGGAGGCAGGAACAAGGGAATTCCGGGGGGAATTCCATGGGGGAGGGGCCACAGGGGCAGCAGCGGCAAAAGGCGAAAGGAACAGTCAGGCACAAGAAAATAAAAACAGTGGTGGGATTAGAGCAAGACACAGATGGACACAATAAGGGTAGGACAACAGGTAAAAATTAAGAAAAAAATCAGCTGAGAAAGGTTACGGTGGTTGCAGGCAGTCTTGTCCCAGTTGGAGTAGGCAGCAGTTGCAGGAGTGGGCAGCAGCCTCGAACCTCCCAAGTAGGAGGTTGGTGTCTGGAGGCAAGAGACGGCACAGCAGAGCGTTGGGGAGAGAGTGGACCTAGACCGAGGGTTGGAGGTCTTACTCCCATAGTGAAATGGGATGTGGGATTCATCCCTGCACCCCGTAGCAGGCACATCAAGGTGCCTGCCACAAGGTGCAGGGATCAACAGGGGGGCACCATAGGTGACCCTTTGCCCTCCAACCAGAGGCTATGCACCAAAGGGGCCTTGCTGTGAGCTCCCAAAAACGCTCTCCGACATGGTTTCCATGTCGGACAGGCCGGCATGGCAACCATGTCAGAGACCGTGAATGTAATCTCAAGGGTGGAAAGGTCCGCCCTTGAAATTACTAGCCGCCGGCTTCCAAATGGCGGACAGGCTCTCCAAGCCCATTGGAAGCCAGCCAGAATGACTGGTTAGTTATCTTTCAGACCGCCTCCATCATAATGAGGTGGTCAGAAAGGAAACCGAGCGGCCCATTGCGACGCGGCCCTGAAGGCTTCTACCACAGGTCAGAGTCTTTACAGGCTGCATTGTAATTGGCCCCTTAATGTTTTATAGAAAACGCTTTTTTCACTTTGAAAGTTCTCTCATTTGAAAAGTTACTATTTTCCTGTTATAAATATGGTACAGTGTCTACTGGGTATTGGGAGTAAAAGGTATGCTGCTTGTAAATTCAACACTTTTGTTAGAACTGGCATCATTGCCGTGGGTTTCCCTTGTATTTTTGCCTTTGCCTCCTGTTATTTTGCTTTGTGTTGGACTTCGTTTTTGTTGGTCTAGATGCTGTTGGCACTTTTCCACTGCTGTTCTGTGCCAAAGTGCAAGTGCTCCCTGTAAATTGTTGTTATGGATTAGTGATTCCATGATTGGCATATTAGATTTACTAGTCGGTCCCTAGTAGTGTGCACAGTGTGTGCCCAGGCCCTGTAAACCAAATGCTGCTAGTGTGCCTGCAGCACTGATTGTGCCACCCACATAAGCAGCCTGTAAATGTAACTCAGACCTGCCACTGCAGTGTCTGTGTGCGGTTTTGTACTACTTTGTCGACTTGGCAAGTGCACCCAGTTGCCAGGCCCTAACCCTACCTTTTCTTAGATGTGAGTCACCCCTAAGGTAGGCCCAAGGTACCCCCATGGGCAGTGTGCAATGTATGTAAATGGTAGGACATGCCCTGATGTGTGTGGCATGTCCTGGTAGTGAATTTCTGCCAATTTCGTTTTTTACTACTGAGAGGCTATCGCCTAGGACAGAATGGGAGTTTATTTATAACATCTTATGAATATAACTTACCATTGGGACAAGATAGGAAAGTAAAGTTTAGTAAGCCAGAACTCAGAATGTAAAGATGCATCTTATAGTGAGGATGATTTTTTACATTCTGTGTTTGAAAATACCACTTTTAGAAAGTAAGTACTTTCTTGCTTAGCCATCCAATGTGCCTCTGCTAGGTTGTGTATTGACTATCTGGTTTTGGAGTGACAGGGGCTTGGGATGTTCATTCTGTTCAGACAGCCACTTGAGGGAGTTAGGTGAGTCCTGCCTTTCCAGGGTGAGTTTAGGGCTGGGCTGAATAGACCTGGGCTGTATTTAGCATAGGGGGAGGAGATTTCCTTTCATCCAAATAGACCTGGTCTGCCTCACACAATGCTGTCTCCACCTCCTGACAGGAAGCTGAACCAGAGAGGAGAGAACTGGTTTTGACTGAGCACTGGGCTTGTCTGTCACCAGAGAACAAAGGATTTGGCTGTATAAATATTGAGACCCAGACCCAAGAACTTTAGATTACTTTGGACTTCAAGAGGAACCTGTTCCAAGGAGAAGAGCTGGAAGAAACTGGAGGAGGAGTACTGCCCTTTTGCTATGTGCTGTCTGGGGTTGGCCTGCAGTAGCTGTTTCTGCCAAGGAGAGGAACTGTGTGTCCATCCTGCTTGAGAAGTGTCTCCAAGGGCTGGGAAGTGGAGCTTGCACCCTGTTCAAGAGGTCTCAGGAACAGCAAAGACCTCACCATCCTTCTGGATCCGCTGGCTTCAGTTATAGCAGAAGAAAAGGGCAACTGACTGTTACCGAGTCCGTTGCAGGATTCCATGTCCTGAAGGCCCACTGAAGGCGACGCTGCACATCACACCACATCCTTTGTCTCACCTATGCCGTCACGACAATCATCACTGAGCCGCTGCTTGCACCACATCCTGTGGGCAATGCACTCTGAACTGCCTCGTCTCACCCTGCCTGGACGTTATGGTCACCGTCACTGCCCGACCGGTGAACTGACTGGCTTTGCCGCCTGCACCGCAACCTGCCAGCAATGCATCGAGCACTGCCTCACCTTGCACCGTAAGCCTTGGGCTCACCGGTGCCATCTGGACAACCGTCACCGAGCAGCTGCCTGCACCGCATTGTGAGGGCACCGCACATTGCACCACTTCCATTTGTTTGCAAAGCAACCGTGACGGTTGCCCTTAACTGACTCGCACCAACGTGTCAGCCGCAACGAGAAAGGTACTGTTCACGAGTCTGTCAACGTTTTAGCTGGCCCGTACTGACGCAGTTGGCTGGAACTGTCAGACTTTTGTTGTTTTAGCATCGAAGTAGCCCAGGACAGAGCAACCGACTTGGAGGAACTATGTTTTTCAGCTATTTCTGCAATTTAAGGGTTCTTGCAAAGTAACTATTTTTTATAGTATTGTATTGTGGATTTTTATCTCAATTGGTCTTGTTTTGGTTTAGATAAACATTACTTATTTTTCTTAACTGTTGTGGTGTTCATTTGCAGTGTTTTCACTGTATTACTGTATGTGTGCACAAATGCACTACACACTTCCTCAGAGATAAGCCTGTTTTCTCGTGCCAAGCTACCAAGGGGGTGAGCAAGGGTTATTTTAGAAGTGTATCCCCCTTTCCCTGACTAGGAATAAGAGTCCCTACTTGGACAAAGGTGCAAACCTCGGCCAACTAGAGACACCTATTTCTAACATTGGGGGTAAGAGGTGAGGATCTGCACTTGCATTTGTGCCTTACGTACAGTGATTGGTGTACACTACTAGCATAGTGCATACCATTACGCAACCACGTACTATTGGTGAACTTTTTTTGGGGGGATTTCCTGCAACTTGAGAACTGCCAATTTTTTCATCATGATCAAGCCAACTTCCATTGCATCTATTGATATTGAATTTGAGGAGGATGGGGTGGAAACCTACATTGTGTCTCAACTAAAAGCCATCTGTAAGAAGTTTAAAATCTCTGTGAGAGGCCTCACTGGGAAGGATGAATACCAAAAGGTGCTGAGGGCCTGGTTGGATTCCAGAAATGCCAGTGGGCAGGATGAGGAGCCTCTGGTGGAGGCAGAGAATTTGGATGGGCAGCAGGAGAGCAGGAGGGGCTGGTGAATCTGCCAGGGGGGTACATTCCAGAGACGGTAGCAGTGTTTCTTCAAGACCTCTGTCTCCTGAGGAGCTGGAGGACAGAGAGAGAAATGGGGTGCATGAGAGGTAGCTTGTTAAGCTCAGGCTGGGAAAGGAGAGTGACATGGAGAGTAAGAAATTGGAGTTGGAGATGCAGAGATTGGCCCTGGAGGTAAAGAAGATGTTTTTAGAGCATGAGAGAGGTTCAAGGGAGCTGGACATAAAAGACAAGAGTGTGGAGTCCCAGTGGTGGCAGCTTGTTGCCAGTGCATGGAGAAGGGAAGGTGTACATCCCCAAGGAAGTGATTAAGGATTTTGTAAGGAATGAGGATATTGATCAGTGGTTTAAGGTATATGAGGTAGCAATGAGGTTCCACAGAATTTCTGAGAGATACTGGGGAGCGGGGTTGTGGAACCACTTCATGATGGGTGGGACACCTTGTTAGTCTTGCCAAAGGAGGTGCAAATGTCTTATGCCTACTTGAAGGAAGTCTTAATCAGGAGGTACGGTTTGATCCCATAACTGTACAAGCAGAAGATGAGGGCCTGTAACAAGCTTGAGTAAAGCACTTGGGTGGAGTATGTATCCTATTTTTGCAGAGCACTGGATGGTTGGGTGAAGGGTAGCCAGGTGAATGATTTTTAGGGAGTCTATGATTTGGTTGCATGGGAGCACTTGTCAGGTAGTTGTTTTCCAGAGTGATGCCAGCATTTAATTGACAGTAAGCTGACTGACCCCAGGAAGCTTGTTGTGGAGGCAGACTGCTGGGTCAGTACCAGGGTCCACAAAGGTTATGTGGGAGACTCCAACAAAGGGGGGCAGGGTCCCCAGCAGAAGAGTATGGGGAACAAGGGTAAACAGAAGTAGTTCCAAAAAGGGTCCCAAAATAATTCCCAAGGGAAAGGTTCCCAGCCCCCCAGTGAGAAGAAGCCATGGGTCCAGGGAGGTGAGCCTGCCCAGAAGGGCCCACGCGCCTATTTTGCTTGTGGTCAGGTGGGCCACTCCATAGGGGATCCTAGGTGTCTCAAGAAAGCCAATTCTTCACCCACAGATGCTCTGCCCTGTCAGTTGGCTAGTGTAGCTTTGGGGGAGGAGTCGGGTTCCCAGGAGGGCTGGGGGTCCGCAGAGATGACCCTGGTCTCTTTAGGCGACAATGAGATAGTCCCAAGGGCTGATCTGCCTGATAATACTAAAAAATACAAGCAGTGGGTGACCATCAATGGCCATAGTGTGAAAGCTCTAAGAGACACTGGAGCCAGTGTCTGAGGAACAGGTGGTACCCAACACACTCTACTCAGTAGTTGCAGCTGACGGCTCGGAGTACCTCTGTAAGGTGGCACAGGTTCCATTTGAGTGGGTGCAGTTCTCAAGTACCTTGAGAGTAGCTGTGAGGACAGCCATGACTGTTGACTGTCAGCTAGGCAATGATTTGGAGAGTTCCCCTTGGAAAAAGGTGGAGCAGAAGTGTCATTTAGAGATGCCAGGTCTGCCTGAGTGGGCGTGTGTGACCACTCGGTCTATGGCAACCAGTAAGGGCAACCAAGAGGACCTGGAGCTTGAGATAGTGGATGAGGTGCCTGCCAGAAAGAGATGTGGCAGGGGTGTTGGAAAACGCCCCCCCGAAGTTCCCACAGTCCAAGTGGAGGCAAACCTTGAGGGGGATGCCTTGGAACCTACAGGGGAACAAATGGCCAAACTGGGGGACCAGCCTGAGCTGACTCATTGGCAGCAAGAAGGGGGCCCCTGCAGGGAGAAATTCTGCCAGGAGCAGCAGAAATGCCCTTCTCTTGTTGGTTTGCGGCAGCAGCCTGCAAACCAGGCAGTAGGTGATCAGTCTGGATCACATTGGATCAACTGGGAGAATGGTCTCCTATATAGTGAGCCTAAAGTTGCTGAGCGTGGGTAAGCCAATGTCCTGGTGGTACCCCTGCACTTCAGAGCCTTCCTACTGGGTCTGGCTCATGATGTGCCATTGGCAGGGCATTTGGGGCAAGACAAGACCTTTGAAAGGCTTGTCACCCACTTTTACTGGTCCCAAATGCGTAAGAACTCTGTGGTAGGAGTGGGAGGAAGTGCAAAGCTCCTCTCCAACCTTTCCCTGTAGTCAGAACCCCCTTTGAGAGGGTTGGTAATGACATCAGAGGGCCTCTGTGTTGCCGCTGCCACTAACCTGTGGTTAGACTCAAGGCCCAATCCACGGGAGCGACGAGAATTCTCCCACACTCCCTGGAACAGTCCAAGGATGAGAATATAAACTACACTCACACCCCTACAATGTCCCTGAGAGATGTGAGGATTAGAAGTCAGCCTGGAAAGTCTTCTTATCCCCCAGCCGGTTTCCCTCAAGGAGAACAGGATGGGCTAACATACAGGGATACAAAAGGGGTGGTGATGGACGGAGCATCTGAACCAATCAAACACTCACACCCAGTCAAAAGATCTGCGTTTAAACCATCACCGTTCTTTAGCCCACTCTGCCACCCCAGTTCACACATGGCCATATGCAAATCAGTCTGACCCTGTGCCTCATGGGAACAGTCCAGCCCGAACTGCCAAGCCATGCCTTCCCTGGACTGGAAACAAGCTTCTGAGGACCGGTTTCTGGCATTACAGCCATCTTCAGCCCGGCTTGCTTGAATCCAGTGGCAAAGTGAGCAAGGGACTCACGTCTGAGCATACCCTGCCACACTTATGGCGGTCAAAGCGGTACAAAAGGGGGTGGTGATGGACGGAGCATCTGAACCAATCAAACACTCACACCCAGTCAAACGATTTGGGTTTAATCCATCACCGTTCTTTAGCCCACTCTGCCACCCCAGTTCAGACATGGCCATATGCAAATCAGTCTGACCCTGTGCCTCATGGGAACAGTCCAGCCTGAACTGCCAAGCCATGCCTTCCCTGGACCGGAAACAAGCTTCCGAGGACCGGTTTCTGGCATTACAGCTGTCTTCAGCCCGGCTTGCTTGAATCCAGTGGCAAAGTGAGCAAGGGACTCACGTCTGAGCATACCCTGCCACACTAAGGGAGACACAAGAAAAAATATACATATAAAAAGGGCTTTCCTCCCTCCCAGTAGTGTACACACAAGATTAAATTAGTGCAAGCTCTATAGAAACGACACCGTATCTTACCGGCTGGACATCTCAAGATGTCTTCGAGGGATTCAATCTGTAGTCAGAAATTTCAGGTAAATACTTCTTTACCTATCTCCGTAACAAGGTACTCCTACGAAGCTACACATAAATATGGGAAAAGGGAGAGTAGCCACAGTATCAGATACTTGGTCCCTATCAAGTATTTCTTGCAGGAGTTTATGACAGAAAACAGACTACAGGGAGCGGATAAAAAAAAATAGGCTGAAACTAACTTGAATGCCAAAACACCAGGCACTCAGTTCACGGTGCAAGGGAGGAAATAGCAGGATCTCCAGCAAACAAAAGGAAACGCTGGAATTAGATTAGGGTCAGGAGAGGTGATAGAGAGGCTAGTGTAACAACAGAAATAGTCTCCTGCACCGCGGAAAACAATAGAGTCAGTTGTAAGGACTGTGACAGCAGGTAATGCTAACTATCCCGCGTCTGCACTGAGTCACCGGGGAAGAAAAGAAAAAGTGGGTGGATACAGCTGCAGCCTCAAAAAAGGGGGTGAATCATGGAGCCGCGATCACGGGGGTGCCAAAGTGGGGATTGGGAAAAATGGATTTAACCGGCCCCGCGGTCACAGGGGCAAACACAGCGGTATGGAGAACGTTGCAGCGTGTAAATTACCTCACCCTCAGTAGGAGTTCTACCGGAGGGCAGGTCCTGATATTGAGAGGAATATCAGGGAAAACTGCCTACAAGGAACGCGGAACGCCGGCACCAAGGACGCGGAGAGATCTTCGCTTGCGGGCCAACTGGATGCTGGAACACAGGAAGGGACGTGGTTATAGGACGAGATCCAAAGCCAAGCTACAACACTTCGGTCTCCCATGATTTTAAGGTAAGGGAGTACTAGCAAACTTCACCTCTGACAGCACGGCAAGGGAGTATCAAAAAAGTGTGATTCTCCCTATAGAGCAAGCACTGATGTTCTTTCACTATCCCAAGGGATCGTAAAAGAGGCTTGACGCACAACACTCTGGATCCCAAGGCAGCCATGGCCAACAGGTTCATCCTGGCCTTGGTGGACCATGCCACCCAGTACCCCTGAAGCCATTTTTCTCTGGACTATGATGGCCCCCGTGGTGGGTCGTGTGTTGATGGGGATTGTCTCCAGTGTGGGGTTCTCCAGAGAGGTGTTGTTTGACCGGGGTACCAACTTCATATCCAAGTTTATGAGGTCCCTGTGGCAGGAGTGCGGTGTTACCTACAAGTTCACTACTCCTTACCACCCCCAAATTAATAGGCTGGTTTAGAGATTCAACTGGATCCTGAAGTGCATGATTATGGGTCTTGTTGAACCTATGAGGCATAAGTGGGACGTCCACTTGCCATGCCTGTTGTTTGCTTAAGGGTAGGTACCGCAGAAGTCCTTGGGGTTCAGTCCCTTTGAACTCCTGTATGGGCATCCTGTAAGAGGACCTCTGAGTCTGGTCAAAGAAGGCTGGGAGGAAGCTTCCAGTACACCTCCGCAGGGTGGATATAGCTACATGTTGGCCTTCAGGAACTAGACTAAGCATGTCAGGCAACTCGCTCAGGCGAATCTGAAAGCAGCGAGGAAGAGATGAAATGGCCGTATGATCAGAATGCCAATCTGATCGAGTTTCAGCCTGGTCAGAAAGTGTGAGTCATTGCCCCATTGGAGCCTTGTACGCTCTAAGATAAGTGGACTGGGCCATTTGAGGAGGTGGAGATCAAGAGTAAAGCCACCTATCCAAGGAATCCTTTGCGGGTCCTGCATGTGAACCTCCTTAAGTCACACTTGGAGATGTCCGAAGTGGGCATACTCCTGGTGACAGATATTGGAACGGATGTGGAGACTGACCCTCTTCCTGACCTCCTGTCTGTTAAGGAACATGATGGGTCAGTTGATGGTGTAATCCTCTCTCCCGCCCTGGCTCCTGACAGGAGAGTGACTGCTGCCAACTGTTGGGACAGTTTGCTGCTCTGTTCTCCCTGACCCCTGGTGTCACTCAGTGGTATGTCCATGGTGTGGGCACTGGGGACAGTCCTCCTGTGAAACACAACATTTACAGAGTGACTGACAGGGTCAAGGCTTGCATTATAGAGGAGGTCTACAAGATGTTAGTGCTAGGGGTAATTGAGCCCTCAAACAGCCCTAGGGCTAGCCCAGTGGTCTTGGTCCCAAAGGCTGCTGCACCCGGTGCTACGCCAGAACTCCGGTTCTGTGTGGACTACCTAGGACTCAATTCAGTGACCAGGACTGATGCACACCCCATCCCCAGCGCTGATTAGCTAATCGATCAGTTGGGAGCTGCCAAGTACCTCAGTACATTTGACTTGACATCTGGATACTGACAGATTGCCTTAATTAATGGGGCAAAGGAGAGATCTGCATTTTCAACTCCAGAGAGGTACTAAAAATTTCAGGCGATGCGCTTTGGGTTGAAGAATGCCCCTGCCACCTTTCAGAGGTGGGTCAACCAGGTGTTGGCTGGACTGGAGGATTTCAGTGCTGCCTACCTGGATGACATTGCAGTGTTCAGTGCCACTTGGGAGGAACATCTGCATCACCTCTGGTAAGTGTTTTTTTAAAAACTTTATTTTAGTTTTATTGGGAAAGGTACATACTTAGATCACATTTGTAGAGAATAGACATTTGTTATTTGACAAAGAAATCTACTGCCAACATTTTCTATATATAGTCACATTGCTTCACAACAGTTTGTGGATCATCTCTGTTTGTTTTCCGACACTTCTGAACGGGATGTATTATTATAAAGTGTTTGGGGGGCTCCACCTTTGTATCGTGTGTTGTTTTGGAGGGAGCCATCTCCAGAGGGGCGGGCAGTCTACTGCGTTCCGATCTACCTGGGCGTGCCCTGGGTACCAATAACCGGGTGCACCAGTAAATATGCCCTGTGCCTCATGGGAACAGTCCAGCCCAAACTGCCAAGCCATGTCTTTCCTGGACCGGAATCAAGCTTCCCAGGACCGGTTTCTGGCATTACAGCCGTCTTCAGCCGGGCTTGCTTGACTCCAGTGGCAAAGTGAGCAAGGGACTCACGTCTGAGCATACCCTGCCAACTTAGGGCGAACAAAGAAAAAACAAATGTGGTGATGGACGGAGCGTTGACAATACCGTCACCTTAAAGGCTTCCCATACCATGTATGCATACTCAACCAAACCTTTATTCCTGTTGAAGAAGTCAATGATCTCCTCGCCTATCTCTGCTTGGAACACTGAGTCCAATAGCGCTCCCGGTTCCAGCCTCCAGCAAGGTTGAGATGCAAGCAAGTTGGGTGGCACGATTGTCAAACACAGGGGCGTGATCGGAATGCGTTCTGGCCAAGTGCTCGGCCGATTGTATCCATGAGCTGACCCCTGGAACAGACCCAAAGTCTAGCCGTGACCAAGTGTGATGTACAGCTGTGTAGTATGTGCCTTCTCTAGTAGCTGGGTGGGTGTATCTCCAGGTGTCTATAAGTCCGTGGTCTAAAAATAATTGAGATAGGGTATCTTGTGTGTTGTTATGGTGCTGCGGAAGGGGGTTGGACCTATATAGCACGGGGTGCAGTGCAACATTAAAGTCTCCTCCCCATAGGATGTGAGTGGATCCCGCTTTGATTATTTGTCCCAAGAGGGTGGTGAAGTAGTCTGGGGTGTCTATATTGGGGCCATAACAGGACACCAGAGTAACTGACTGGGTGCCTAGTGAGCCCCAAAGCAGGCAGCTGCAGCCAGAGGGATTGCTATAAGCGCCACAGAGTATAAAGGGCGTGCCTCTTTTGATTATTATGAATGTACCTCTTGAGGTTGTGGAGTAGGAAGAGAAAACCCTTGTGGAGGCCCACCTGCTCCCGAAACATGATCCTCGGCGAGGATCTATATGTGTTTCTTGCAACATCGCTATCTGTATGTTGTGCCTGTCCAGATGTGACGTCATTTGCGGGGTCGCCCAGTCCTCTTACATTCCACGTGAGTAGTTTAATTCATACAGATTCAGTGTGTGTCGCCATTTTGAACAGGTGTCTGAAATTTTGGATAGTTACTGTTGGCAACGCACGTGACCTCCAGTTGTCTTGGTGCATCTGGTCTACAAGTGTCAAACATGCCTGACAACATTAGTTTCTTGAAAACAATAACATTTCCTAACAACCTCAGCCCATCTTTCCCCTCCCCAACAGCCCCCCAACCTTCGCCAGTTAGGCGAACATCAACACCCCAACCTACCCCCTCCGACAACAGCACCCCAACCGTGCCAGTAACAAGATACCCTCCCATCCTCCCAATTAGCCAAAAATGTTCAACCTGTGCTATGTAAATTCACAACCGTAACTCCGTATAGGTGGAAGTAACACTATATAGAACATAGGGTGAAAATAAACAGAAATGGGGATCTCCCATACAGAGGGGCGCCAGTGAGCTACAACAACCCTTCCCGTAGTTCCGCTCCGCTGCCGTGCAGTGCCCACCTGGTCCCGCGAGGGGGTGGGGAGGGAGCAGTAAGGGAAGGTGCCTGGCGATAGGTATTACCGTATGACTACTCTCTTTCCTAAAATAACTGCAGGGATCTACAATTGTTAAACACAGGTAACCAATAGCTCTGCCAGCAATCCTATTATACTACTAACATCTTTTGCCCAGAAGGGCACGTAGCTATTCACAGTAATCTCAGTCTGGAGGCAGTGCCGGTAGATGAAGTGTGTCATTCAACTCCAGAGGTCCCATAGCCATAGCCGGGTCATCTGAATTGTAGCATCCCAGCGGGTTCTTGCAATGTTCCCTCGCTTAGTGAGGATAAACCCCCTCCCTAACCCAGCCAACTGAAAGAATGCATCACATTCTGGTTAATCGTCTGTAGAGAGGGTGATCTGGACAGGCGTTCCGGCCGCAGTGATTTCCGCTGTATGGCTTTAAGGAAGTTTTCCACTTGCTGGGGAGTGTTGCAGACAATCTGTTTGCCATAGTGCAATATCTGGAGCCTTGCAGGATACATTAGGGCGTACTCGATTTGAGCCTTTCGTAATTTGAGCTTTACTGGCAGAAACTTCCTCCGTGCCTCCTGTACTGCCATTGTAAAATCCGGATAGATGGTATAGTCGTTCCCTTCGAAGTGCAGATGTTTTGTTTTCCCGAGCCTTCCAAAGGGCCACGTCTCGATCCCGGTAATTTAGCAAACGTGCTATTATGGGTCACGGGGCGCTTCCTGGTGGTGGCCGAGGACTCAGGAAGCGGTGCACCCTCTCCACCACCATGTGAGCTGAGAAGGATTCCGCTCCAAATGTAGTGTCCAGTAGCCGTTCCACAAACACTTCCATACGGCCTGTATTTGTACTTTCGGGTATTCCAAGAATGCAAACATTGTTGTGGCGACTTCTGGCCTCCAAATCTTCATTCTTCGCTGCTATAACCTGTAACATTTTGTCCATCTGCGACACTTGCTTTTGTATCTGGGCCGCGGCATCCTCATTGTCCGATATCCGCCGTTCCGCTTCTTTGATTTGGCCGTCATATTTGTCTAACTTCTGTACTAGGAAGTCTAGTCTATTATTCATCGTTTTCATCTTCCCTGATAAATCACTTAGACTGTGTTTCATGGCAAGGAGTAGCGTCTTTCCTTCATCTTCTGGGGTTGGCGGGGAGGCTTGAGGCTGCTCCATGCTGGTGGATCCGGAGTCCACTGAGTTGGACTTACTGGATGTTTTCGTGTTGTGTTGTATGGCGTTTTAGGATCCGAGTGAATTTTCCAGATTCAGGCCCTTATATAGGTACAATTCACACTACCCTAATATAGGCATATAAATCATTCCCTTATTTAGACATAGCCCTTGCAGACCAAATACAGTCATGGCTACTTCCACCCATATCAAAACGTCACAACGCTTTCTTGGAAAATCGGCTTAAGCAGTCAGGGACCTTCCCTTGCTTGAATATAGATTTGTCCAAGAACTCATGTACTTTAAAAAGAACTACTATTCCCTTGGGGTTCTTTCCTGATGTTATTATGCCCGACTTTACTTCAAACTAGACACCTTCAAGGTATAAATATGCCTTCACTTGCTCTAGCAAGACACGGTGGTTCGGAGCAGTTCGATTATCTACTTGCCTGACGCAGCTCGCTACAGCAAGTGCCGAAGGAAGCCGACTCTCCAGCTGACGCACTGATCGAGAGGCTGCATTTCTCTCGGTGAGAATCCAGCTCCAGTATTTCCAAGCTCCCCTTGCGGGGTGTTGGGGAATCGAGTCCCGAGACTGAGATACCAGACCTCCTTCATTCTAAACTAAAGGTATGGAGCTGATTAGAACCTAGAGAAATCTTGGATAGATTCTTGGCAAAGAAAACTAAACTTATGCTACACCACACTTACTCCTTCCCGCGTACTAGGCTTAGGTTAGGTACATTGGGGTAGGCGTATTTTAGAAGAACCAGTTGAGTACTTTTAGCCCTTGTTATTTATGTATGTATTTATATATGGTTTAGAAACCTTACAATGCTCTTACAGTATTATTTTAAAATATTGTTCTCGCTGTATGCATTATACTTTACAGTCTGCATTACGATTGTAGCAGTTCACTTTACTTGCATGAGAAAGAAGACTGTACAATAAAACTTTTTATTGAAAACGCCGTCTCTCTATTTCTCTGCACCTCTGTAGAAACGTACCATGCACGAGTGACTGAGTGAAATACTTATTTATTGGTTCCACGACTCTTGAGATTTGCTTCTTATTCTTGGGAAACAAAGTTGTCATGTTTATGCGGTTGTCAGAAACAAATCCCTTCTTGTGAATTCGAGAAAGTTTCTAGTGACCTCTGAGCTAGCTGGCATTCACTACTAAGTTTAATATATTCGATAGAGACCTAGTCAACCTGAGTCCTATATCTAATATATAGGATATATATTGCAATGTGCAGAGCCTATTGGGAATATAGGAACTACACTACATGGCGCCCAATGTTTGGTAAGGCACTAATTTAACGCTAGATACTAAAGTAACTCAGTTGTGCTTTTCTCAGAGACCCCTTTTTCCTGTAAAATACTGCAATAGACGTCTGGAGTGGGTAAAAGGATAAAATATCCGCCATAACTGAGTAGGACGAAAATCCTATGTATTAGTTTTTGGTTTGTTCAACGTTGAAGGATACAGTGTTCCAAAATATTGTACACCTTATCTTTGTTTCCTTGTAACTTGCTCTGCAACTTTCATTCAACAAAATGCTGGACGGCGACAACAACGCAACCGGTGGAGCTGCAGCAGCTGCAGTCCTACCCGGCTTAGACATTACAGGTTTCCAACAAGATGACTTGGATGCTATAATCATCCCAGAAAATTTAAGGAAAGCCGTCACTATAAACTTATTACAAATGGCCTATCATCGAGAGGTGGTAGGGTAATTTTTGTGATAGAGGCACACGAATATCGACAAACAGAGGTATCTTATTCATGGATTATCTTCACTGAAGCAAATTCAGTAACACATGTGTTTCACTTATACAAAGTAGAGGAACATCCAACGGAATACGTTCCTTTTGCAGATATTGAAATTCCACTAACTTACCAAGAGCATCAGCTCTGGTTTAAAGGCGCCCTACAACATCAAAATCACATTACCAGGCTCAGTCCACTAGGTAGACCAGGAGCAACATGGCCGGTACTAGCAAGCTATACACCACATCCTGACATTGAAGAAATGCCAGGTGAAGAACTATTAGTTCACCTAAAACAACTAATAAAAATACATAGACAATTGGTTCAATATGACATGCGGACTCGAACAGTCCAACCTCCTATAAGTATTCCACAACACACCCCTTACCAGGGGAACACAAATAAAATCACACCATAGACTATACAATCAGTCATTGGTAAATTACCTGCAAAAAGGGAACAAATTCCATTCTGGATAGCTCAAAAAATTACTCAAATCGAGGCAGTATTTCCTGATACTACACCTCATGAGAAACACAGGATTTTAACAATCTGTTTACCAATGGGGATCGCACCACACCTGGAAGACTGCGACACTTGGGGTACAGTCTTTGCTGCAATCTAAACAAAAACACATGGTGTTCCGTCTATGGCGGTAATACCAGACGTCCTGAAACAGATTCAAAATGAATACGGGGCAGAGCCTGCTTTAAATCTAGGTATGAAATTACTGAAATATTTCAAACAGGTCTCAACAATAATATTAGCTAATATTAAAGGTGAAGCAGAATCCGTGGTCATCTGCCAAAAATTAAGAGAATTTGATGTAACTGAGCATCCTCAAGAACTAGCCAGAATAATCGAAATATCCTATGAAGAACTAGGTAGAGACAGTTTGGGTGGTAAACCAGTAAAACCCCAGCTGAAAGAAAGTTCTGAAAAGGTCTTTATTAAAAACACTCTCACTGTTCCTAAAAAGAAGTGGGAAAACACTAAACAAACTTCTAAAGAGAAACGTTCTCAATCCCGAAGTAGGTCTCCTCAAAAGGAGACCTCTGAAAAGAGGTATAACCTCAGGAATAGGGATAATTTGAGAAAACCTGATAGATATCAAGATACTGATCCACGTTCCTCTTGTACCTTTCAGACTTCATCACAGAAATCGGAAAGAAGAGGACGATCAGAACAAAAGGAAGAGCGTGTGAAGTCCAAAGACGATCAACACGTACCAAAAAATAAGAAAACTCAATTCACCAAAAAGAAGGTAGCAGGTCTAAAAATCAGACATGCCGAGGATCTTGAGTACAAAACTCAAGAACGGGGAGTGGGCTCGGACAATGTTAGACAGCGCAGCAGAAGTAACCGTAACTCGCAAGATCTTGAAGGATCATCTGGAGACAGTGGACTTGAATGAGTACATCCAAGTTGAAACTGCTGATACCATGGTTAGTGTCCCGCACAAGTTATATGAAGTAACACTCCGGATGGAGGGGGACATTACTAGAAAAATAAGAGCACTCTTTTGGGAGAAGCTCTCTAAGGGTTATGACATTCTTCTAGCTGAACAAGACTGGCCACCTGAATTTGTCAGGGAGTGCCCACATGGCGAAGACATAATTATGCCAGCCTTCTCCAACCATATTCCAATTCATAAAAAGTATACATATGCAAGGAAATGGCAGTCACCTAGGCACCTGCATTATATAAAAATCATGTGGGATGGGATGAGGATTCTCCTCAACATAAAATCCAATTAAAAACTCAACCTACTGCACAAAGGCAGTATCCTGTTAAGCAACAAGCTAAAAAACAAGTCAGGGAGATCTTTGATCAACTTTAATACCAAGGGGTGATTGAAACATGCACCTTGTCAATGAACAATCCTTTGTTTCCTGTATCCAAACCAGACAATACATATCGTCTAGTTTTGGATTACAGACATCTAAACTCTCGTTGCAAAACCTTTGCAGTACAAAATGCACACAGTGCAGCACTAATGGATAACATTGTGCGTAAAAAATATAAAACTACATTAGATATTTCTAACGGTTTCTTCTGTCAAAATATTGCACCAGAAAGCAGGTATTTAACCGCTTTCTCAAGTATGGGGACACACCATCAATTCTGTCGTCTCCTCCAGGGATTCAAGAATAGTCCAGGGTTATTTTCATCCAGAGTAACAGAGTTACTACAAACGTATGATGAGCTCGTCATGCAGCAAGGTGGCGCTGTGCTGATGATGAGCTGAGCTCGTTATGGCCTCCGCGGAACGCCCACGCGCGGATAATTCCCCTGCTGTGCTGGGCGTTCCATTGAGCGGGCGGGGCCATGACGAGCTCAGCTCGTCATCAGCACAGCGCCTCCGTGCTGCATGGCGAGGCGAGCTCGTCATCACCACCAAGGCACTGCGCGCGGCCCCCCACGCCCCACGCCGCGTGGGAATTAGCCCGGCGGCGATGGGGTTAACAAACGATGACTTGGACAGGCACTTGAACAGGGTGAACACCATAATACTTGGCTTCGCCTCTCAAGGGTATAAATTCAATTTCAAGAAATCAAGAATTGCCCATCGCAACGTCCTTTTCCTAGGATATGAATTATCAAGTGAGGGAAAAATCCTGGAAGCAAACTTTCTAGAGAAACGTGCACTGCTGCAACCTCCAAAAATGCTATTCTAGGTTTCTTAAATTTCGGAAGAACTTACATTCTAAATTACGCAAAAAGGGTTAGACCACTCTACGAATTAATCAAACCAGATTTCAAACAAATTAATTGGCCTCAAAAACACACAGAAATTTTGCATTCAGTGCAAACAGTCATGTTACCAACCACACATTTACAAACACGCGTAAATATACACAACTTAGTAATCCGAATCATTCCAGGAAGATGCGGATTCACGTATTTAATCTTTAATGAAGGGGAAAAAGTACCAATTGCTTATAAATCACACTTGTACACACAAGCAGAAATGAAATTCACTTCTACAGAAAAAAATTCTGACAGCGGTTAAAACTGCAGTATCAAAAAAGAGAGAGCCCTTGCACAGGGAAAACGCATAATGGTGTTACTCCTGTGCCTGTTTTAGAAGCAGTGACAAAAGCGAGCATTGCAAATGCAAAAGCTTTAAATCTAAGATGGATACTATGGGTGAATTCTCTTGCTGCAACAGACGTTGAATACGTTTTTGATCCGCATTTGAAAACACAAGAATTTCTACAATACGTACAAGAATGTCCTCTGCCCACTGAGATTCTGCCTCTTGAACAGTATGAATGTATAATTTATATAGATGGATCAGCACAACCCACAATTGGGGGTAAACAAGCTTATAGTGCTGCGTGTGCGATAGTTAAAGGTCGCTGGCGCGATGGTAAATTCCGACTTATGGTAACAAAAACACAATCTCTTGGAGATTGTACAGCTCAGCGAGCTGAACTACAGGCTTTCAAGATGGCGCTCAAAAATACAGAACGCGAATTCCCCACACTCATAGTGTGCGATTCATATTCAGATACCCGAAAGGTGGCACAATCAAGCATAAATTGCTTTGGGAACAAGTAGTTCAGTTACGAAAAGAACTACAAAAAGCTCACATGATCCATAGACTGAGTCATCAATGTGATGGCGTTCACGTTGCAGGGAATTCATTGGCTGATGAAGCCGCGAAGGCAGCTTTGCAAACGGCTTCCGTAGCTTCAATCACTCGTTCAAAAACTAAAATAGACAGCGAAATAATGCAAGCTGTCAATGCTTCAAGCAAAGCCAGTGGTAAAACATTACCAAAAGGCATTCCACTCAAATACTCGTATATAACTGATGCAAATAATGTTCCGTTTGCTCGAATCCCTGGAGTAGGGGAAAGAGTAGTTCCAAACATGGAACATAGATTAGGACTAATCTTAGCAGCACATAAAGGGCTCACCTCTGCACACGCAGGTGTTTCTGCTACAGTATCATTATTAAAGCAGCGATACTGGTGGCCGCGCATGAGGAAACAGACAAGAAACTATGTTTTGGAATGTGAAATCTGCCAAAAGATGAAAGTCTCTACAGTGAAACGCCCAGTGCAGACGCCCCTGTTAACTTCAGAAAAACCATTAGCTTGCGTTTACCTGGATCACTGCGGTCCCTTACAGAGGGATGGTAACTATAAATATATCATAGTTGCAGTGGATTCATGCTTGAGATTCATTTGGATGTGGCCCCAGCACTCGGCTGATGCCTGAACTGTTGTAAAAGATTTGCGAGTCTTTATCGGCACATACGCAGTCAGCATGCTACATTCTGACCAGGGTCCTGCGTTTAGCTCAAAAACTTACAAGGAGGCCATGGCCAATCTGGGCATTGCATTGTGGTATTCTAGTCCATTCCATCCTGAGGGAAATTCAGTTGTGGAGAGAGAAAACCGAGACATAAAGCAATCTATAACAGCTAGGGTACTAGGCTCGGGTGACAGCTGGGTCAAACATCTAATAAGTGTCCAACGGTAGTCTTAACAATCTGCCAAGAAGTTCTCTAGGGGGAATCACTCCATATGAAATCCTTTTTGGAACTAGAATGATTGTCCAGGACCTTGATCGTCACACTTCAGTGGTAGAACAAAAACCTTTTGATATCAAAGACAGTTTGAGTGTTTTGCAGGATTTAAATGAAACAAGAAAAAGTCAAAGCAACGTAATCCTGAAGCCAACGACCACTGAAGAAAAACCACCCATCCCAGCAAGGCCTGCCTGGATTCCAAAGACTGGGGATTTTGTCAGAGAAAAGATCGCAGACAAGAAGGAATTTGGGCCTTCATACAGACAACCAGTACCTTTTTCAAGGATCAAGAACAGTACTTCTGCCGCCCCTTGCTGGAAGAAAGGAGAACAGGTACGTATCCATGGTAAAGCCACATCATGTGGCCGATCATAAGTAGTAGGCCAAGTGGACTCTAAAGATGTAGCAGACGCCTGAATCTGGCTACAATTCAAGAGGTTCAGACTGAGAGACTGATAACATTTGAAGACTCTGTAGCACAGAACAAAGGACTATGTAACAAAGCCATGGAACTTGTGCCTCTTGAGACCCAAATAACAGTTCGTCAAGAAACACCTGTCTACAATGATATAGCATCCAAGTATACTAATATGACAAGTGATCAAGTGATTCCAGCGATTTCATCGAATCCGGAAGCAATCCCTACAATTGACAGAACTGCCTCTGGCTACTTCATTAACTTTGATACGTTTACCGAGGATCCAAGGGAACCTGAAACGCTGCCAGCTGAAAAAAACTTTCATAAAACAAATAACATATCTCTTGCAACAACTGGAAAAATATGTCTAGTTTCACCATGGGTTGAAGTATGGATTATCTTAGGTGTACTTTTTCTTCTACTTTGGTTGACTCTGGTATTTACCTTGGGAATGCTGATCAATGGAACATATAGTACAAAGGACACAGTAGGAAAGAACATCAACTTACACCTCAAGCCACACAAATAATCCCATCGTGAACAAAGAGACTTGTCAGGAGTAAACATCACAGCCATTCCTATACCAGGTGGTGTAGCTTGGGACAGAACTGAATATGACATTCTTGGTCCAGCTGAGCTGTTGAAGATTCTACACCAATTCAAGGTTTCCTTGAGTGATTTTGTTTCACCCAGCACATTTTCTGATGATTGGGACTTTGAGACTGTTAATAATATGATATCAGACTTAGAAATGTCTGCAAAATTTACAAATCATGAATACTTAGAAGGTTCATCAGATTATGAACAAATGTACTGTTATAATCACTATGGTCATCATTTCTTACATAGATCTGCAAACCCTAGAAATGTTTCTACTTATAATCAATGGGAACATTGTCCAACGCCACCAAAAGGTAGCTCAAATACATTTTATGACAAATTTCCGTACTATTCAGGCTTTAATATTTCCAATCCAGAATCATTTTACTTTAAAAATGTTAATAGGACAGGAATGAAAAGTATGTTGACAAATACAAAGCAAATTTATTCTGCGGCCTTTTATGCTCAGCTGTCTACATTAGGTTTTGACTTTTGGAAAGACACCATTGAGACAAAAACAGTCTGGGGCACAAAAGACTGGCAGGCGCAGGGCTTAGCAGCTTTATTTAGAGCCTGCATTATCCCAGAACAAATAATGTTTTTGAATGACATTGTTCAACAGACATCTTGTCTTGGATTAGCTAAGATAAAATATTTAAACAAACCGTCAGTACCTACACCTACACCTGGTAGTAAAAACACTTCAAAGGGAGGGGTTGATGTAAAAACTATTTTACTTAACAACAGAACAGATCCTGATTGGAAAAAATGGTTAATCTGGCCAACAGACACAAACAACTGTCAAGATAGATTCCTGAATAAGACACAAGGGTTCACATTCACCAGGCCAGATCCAAGATATGTCCAGAGACAACATCCAGGGATAGTAACATCATACAGTGTGGGAAAACTGCCTTGAGTGGCTACAAAAATCTACACTGAAGGAAGTAAAACCACACTTATCTTTACTTAAAGAAGGCGTTGATTTCAGGGACTTCTTACAAGGACTTGCGAAACCACATCATAAACGTTTTATATAAACCGGTATCTATGCCATGTATAATGAAGCATGAAAAACAACGCAAGCAGAGACTGCAGAACGATTACGAGAAATAAGTCGTATTAATTTAGAGAAATCTCTCTCTGTAGTTGACAATGGGTTAACGACTCTGTCATCCAGAATATGTTCTTTGGACAGCATACTATCCTCTGCCATTGACATAATGGAACAGGACTTGGTCATGATACAGCATGGTAAGTCACAATTGCACTCTATAATGCTTTTGGGATGGACGTTGCAAAACCTTTGTTCTGGATATGTGCCATGGCGTCTAATCAACACCACGTCATTGTTTTCTGAGTTTAACCTTACAGATGAACAAATCACTTTGGCACAAAGAGGGGCAGACTATTCGGTGCTGAGCATTAAAAAACTGGAAAGATTACCATTAACTGTTTCTGAGAAACAAGCGACAGAATGGATAATACATGGTACAATCACTCTGCCTATGACGATTTTCCATTTTCAGTATTGTTTAAAACATATACCAGCAGGCGTATATGAAAGATCAGGTAAAGGATACATCAACACATCCTGGGATTTACCTTATACACACACATGTTGGAGTGGGGGAAATAAGTGTTTCTTAGTGGTACGAATTGTGAAAACACACTAAGTGGTTAACTCTTATGTCAGGTGTAGGAGAGTAGGGTCTGCAATCCTATGATCACCCAGATTTTTGCTTTTTGCTTCACTGGTTTACGACTTTCCCTGGCTGTGGGCCTGCTAATCAGGCCCACAGCCTAGCTGTTCTCTCTATTCCAAATTGTACCCAGGTACTGAATTGGCACTGGGCCCTCTCTAAGTCCCTGTACCCAGGGCTGAGGTGCACCCAGAAGTCTCCCAGGGGCTGCAGCATGTATTATGCCACCCCTGGACTGACTAACCCAAACAGACACAACTGGCTGCTTGACAGCTGGGGGCAAGGTGGTGTACTCACCCTTTGCTTTAGATATAGTATTCCTATATCTAAACCTAAAATGGACACACAGATCTCCTATCAGTCACTCCTATGGCAGACCTTGACAATCCTGAAGGCAGAGTGCGTGGAATCGTGTGAGATAGTGCTCTGGCATGAGCTGAGCCTGTCTGCGGCTTTCGGGATCCATCCCTTAGCCGTTTCCATGATATCGCATACCATATACTCTTAAGTGCATTATAATCCTCGCGGTTATATGCCAACTCTGGTATCGCTTTATCAAAACATGTCGAGTAAGGTGTCATACGAATTGGAATACTAACCCCTCACCAATTCTGGCGACGGGGTTAGCATTCCACCCTTCTAGAGGGACATGACATGTATGTAACCTGTAACCCCGGTTAAAGTCAGACAAATGTAAATGTAAATTGATACTTGTATAGCGCACTACTCACCCATAAGGGTCTCAAGGCGCTTGTACGAATACCGCTGTGGAACCCATCCTGGCTTTCCCTGTGAGGTGTCCACTCCTGGGCACCCCCAAGGTGGAGGCCAGGCATCCTTAGCGTTGTGGGGGCCGTTGTGGAGATTAAGCAAGCTATTGCCCAGAGTTGCAGAGTGGGACTCCATGATTGGAATAGGCACCGAGGCGAGAATTATCAGGTCCGTGGAATTTTTGAGCCCAAGACCCGGCGAGGCGGGGAATTGAACCCTGGTCCCGGGCTAGACCTCTGCATCAGGGTCTGCCACTCTAACCATTGAGCCACACTTCTCCACAAAATGGATGCTGCCACCGAGACACAAGTCTGCCCTCCTGCTGCTGGGAGTCCTCCCAGAGCAGGAGGCAAGGACAAAGGGTTTCCTGCCAGGGGCGGTGCCAGCACCGTCCCAGACAGGATTTTGTGTATCCTAGGTAGGCAGGGCTTTAGAGGAAGGTGACTGCAAGTGGCACCCCGGTGCTCACTGTGCATAGGCCGGCTTGAACCAGTTCCAGGGGCACTCCAGCCCCTGATCTGGGGAAAGCCCGCCAAAGGAGAGGGGTGTAACCACCCCCCACTCCTGGTCCCACCCATAGGGCAGGACTTAGTCGCGTGCCAGCCCCCTTTTTCAGGATAAAGGTAGGAACTGGCCCCCTTCCAAATCAGATCATCTTTGAATCCTGAAACTACTTTCTACAAGAAGGAACTCAAGACTCTTCTCAAGATTTCTCCCTTGTGACTAAGGAGTAGTCACCCTGCAGCAGCAGGCACCAACCAAGTATCGCGGTTTGTTGCCAGTCTCTCCTTCGGATCAAGACTGCTCCAGCACGACGAGAACCGGCTTCCCTGGCACCTCTGACCTCAACCTACATCATCAGCCCAGCTGTGATCCGTGGGTGCGACGAGACCTCGAGGGACCGGCCATCTTCAGAACTGCACGACGCTTGTCCAGCACGACTCCCGAGTGACCCTCGACTGAGTGCTTTGGGGTAAGAGAAGCCCCGACCCTGAGCAGCTCCAGCACCGAAGTTCAGCCCCCCTGCATCCACGAGATCTGCGTGGGGCCCTTCTGCTCTTTGCTGCTCACCGCGTTGTCCAGGTCGCTTGCCCGTTGGCTAGTGGCCCTCTATTTACCCAGGGCCTGCGATGGTTCCTCGAACAACTTATCCTGCCACCTGCAAGGTTAGCCAGCTGCAGTGATAGGTCCAATTTTTAGGCAGCTTTCTAATGGAAGTTGCATTATGTTGAATGATCACAGCTGTTGTGGCATGTTTCCAGGAACCCCCTATCGTTACCGTGTCAGCCAGGGTCACTTGCTGTATGCAAGTATTGTTTCCAAAAACTAAGTCAGACAGGCAATCACCATTATGACCTTCACTGAACATCTCTTCTATTTGAATTGATACTTTAAGCAGACTGTAAGGCATTCTTTTACAAAAAACAGTGCCACTGACCTTGGCCAAAGAGACGTATGATCTGCAGGTTGCAAGGACTTCTGCAGAGATACGTGCCCTTTTATCGACAAACTGCCCTATACATTTCTCAGAAATGTTAGGTCGTATCTTAAACATGTTTGATACGAGT